>NC_090663.1:57481712-58827493 GCF_013368605.1 Nyctibius grandis
CATCATCTGAACAGCTGACATCATTACCATTTAGGCAGGGGTTACTACTTTCTAATTGAAAATACAAGCAATACAGTAAATGAGTATGCAAGATTTCTACAGTAGTTTCATATGCAAGATTTGCATACATGCAGTGGCTAAGAATCACCTACAAAGTATCTACAATGGCCTGTAAACTGGCAATTTAAGATGCAGCTACATGCATATGATACTGGAGTCAGATGGAATATTAATATAACCCATTACTTTTTTGTATATATGATGTACTTATATGCTGAAGAAAAAAACTAGGTCTCAAATGTCAGGGTTGTTTTTTGTGGGGGAGAATGTTTGACATTTAGGATATTAAAACAGCTCTACACAGGATCTATGTTTATTAGATTTTTCAAAAACTTGGACACATAGTAATTTCAAGCATATAAACAATATCCATAACAAAAGAAATGCAAGTATATGACTCTCCTTTTCCCTGCTCATTATGAAGTGGAAAACATTGATGTTCAGTCTCGTGTTTGCAGTACAGATCTATTCAGTTTAGCTTACATAGACACGTGTTGAGGTTAAAAAAGCTTTACTCCAAATAGCTCACGAAACAAGTGACAGTGTCCTCAAGAGATGTGAAATGCACTGTGCTATCACATTTACACACTCATTGCTTACTTACATGTCAGGATTCAGTTCGCATCCAACAGATGCTGTGAGGTGCTGTGCCTGCCTACTTGTGTAGGACTGACTATTTGACTGCATGATTTATAACACTGATTCTGCGAAAGCTAAGAGAAGGCAGGGATGGATGTCATATTGTCTGTCTGGTGTGATTTGTATTTTGAGGTCAAGAAGTCAAGCGTAAATACTGTTCATATTGCTCCTAAAGAGTGGATCTAGATAATTTCTAATCTGCCATGGCTCCAAGTAATTGATTGGAAACAGTACTTTCCATAAACAATTTTTAAATCAACTACCAGAGTTCTCTACCTGATGTAGACATTGGTTACTGGGTGACCTGTGAATCATTTAGCAGGAATGTAAGCTGTATAGGACTATTTTAATTAGGTAATTTCCTGTCCATTTTTCCTCCTTCCCAAATGTAAAAAGATTAAAAGGATATGACAATAAACTTTCATTAAAAAATAATTATAAAAAAGTAGCTTGGATGTAATTTTCAGATAAAATCTCATCTCATCATATTTTCTGTCTCAGCTCACACAAACTATTTTGTAAATCCTCACAGTGAACTTCTCAGAACAAAATTCTTCTCCTGTCAGTCTTGCCATGACCATCTTGCACATCTTTCTCTAGTTCCACAAATGATCATGTTTGTTTGAGGGTTGCTATTATTTCTAGAACTACACAACACAATTCATCATGGCAGTGTTATCAGATGTAAAATAAGCGCAGAAACAGTCTGCAGGGTGCACCAGATCTAAACAATAGTACTGGAAAATGGAGGATTTCAATCAGAAGTTTTTACTAGCAGGAGAACAGTACCAGCAACACATATCCTGACTATAAAACGTCTTTTTAGTCTCTGATTCCTAGCATACAAAGGATTTCATTTAATTAATGCAACCCGTATTCTGATGTATGAATATTACACATTTCTTTTGCCTTTTGTTTGCAGATCTATTCAAAATCCACTGGTTATTTACTGTATTTAGAAGTGATTTTTAAAACAGATTTTCACAGTCTGTTTTTTTCTGTCGAGCTAGACAGCCTGGAAGATTGGGAGACCTAGTTCTTGCTCAGAGAATGAACCAGCCTTAGGATTACTACTGTTTTTCTCATTCTAGTCTTGTTCAGTGAGAAGGAAAAATGTAAGTAATCCTGTATTTTATAAATTATTTTTATCACGAGGTATTATCATACCTTCTTTATCAACTGCAAGATGAGTATCTCATTCTCAGTTCAGTCATGGCAGCGTCATGCTTTGTAGTCCTGTAGCTTACCGGGGGTGCTCATGACACAAAGAGAACCCCATGACACTACAGTGTGTAAATCTTTTCTATAGCCTTATGAGTTACTCTGATATGCTTTTGAATCTGATCTTTACACTTCCCTTACAATCTCTTTCTTTTTGTTACTTCATACAGACCATTTCCAGTGATAACGTCTCTCCACTTATAACATCTTGGATCCAAACAGCTCCCAAAGCATATTACTAACTGACTTTATTGCACAAATGAGCTATTCAGAACTACTTTCTTTTGGAGTATAGCCATATTCAAAAGAAAATTACTTCTGCTGCTTAACACTGCACTACTATCTTAAGCAAACCTTCAAAACTATTTGCTTACACTAGGCACAGCTCTGAGCAAGAGGTGAGTGTAAACATCCCAGAAATAGCCCCACTAAGCAATGACCTCATCAATACATTTTCATGTCACAGTTTCTGCATAGGGAAGTGTTTTAGTAATGGTGTCTTCTGAGGACACAATAATTCTTTTACTCTGCCGTGCTCTGCCTTGGTAGCAACCAAAACTCCAAAGAGAAAATGAGGAATATGAGATGGCTGCACAGCTTCTGCACAATGCAGAACCTTGATTCCTCTGAGGTTATCATATAAAGACAGGCCACAACTATCATCATGCTATATGAAGTCTGTGGAAGGTATTTCAGCAAGAAGACAGACGTGATCTCTGAGGAAAGACTTTTTAATTTTCTTTCATCCCAAGTTAATTCCCTTAGCACCCAGTTTGATGCTTCTGAATTTGACCCTGAATTATCAGTAGCAATCAGCCCGTATTTGGGACTGGAGAAGGTCTAGGCAAGAACTCAGTGCTGAAGTGCAGTCTGGTGGAAGGTCTGGCTTTTGGGAGTACTACAATGGTGTGAGTTGCTGTCGTGGCCTTTCTTCCAATTCAGAGCATATGTGAACCAGACCTAGAGACTGAGGTCTTCTGGTTTTAATTCTTCTGAACCAACCAACAAAAAAAAAACAACCAACACAGGGAGATGCAGATTCAGAAGCAAGAATTTCAATCTGCATCTCTAAGGATCATAGATTAGATTTGCCCTGGGGGGAAGATTCAATTAGGCCCCTGTTTGAGAAAAATATTGTAAAGTAAGGTTTATTTTGTGCATGATTCCTTTTTCAACAGGAAGAAAATCACCACATATTACTTCTAAGGAGACTGTCTGCAAAGTCAGATAGTTTGTAGTATGCTAAACCTAGCATTCAGGAGTTTTTAATTATATGTTCCTGTTCTACTGGAAAAGTTTATTTTTGCAGTAAATAAGAACTGGTTACGGAAGACTTTAGGTTTGTTCAAGTACGTGATCTTATACCACTATTGTTTAACAGTTTTTGTGAACTAGGAATAAAGAAACTGCTATGGCAATAGGTCCAAATTTAACTGACATGATCCCCAGAGACTGCAGTACAAATTCAATACAAAGATCTCAAAGCACTGCCTCAGCAAAACTGTTTTCCTTAAAAAAAATACAAATAAAACACTTCAATGAGGAATGACTGGCCACACTTCTGTACCAAAGGATGGATGACAGCTTGCATGCAACTAGAGGAGCAGGAAATAAGTCTCTTCCTTAAGCAGTTTCAGGAAGGGGGACACCTCATTTTCCTATGAAGATCATTACTGCAATGGCTGAAAGTAAACTGTGATCTGACGTGGCGTGTTGATGAACAAAGAATTAAAAGTTTAAGAGTGGAACATGTTACACATAATTAAATATGGATCCTTACTAATCAATAATGAGTGCATAATTACGTTTCTCAAGATAAGTTAGACAGGGTGTTGTGAGGAGACACAATGAATAGAGTCAAGTAGACAAACTAGAGAACCAAAGATGTGCTCTGCAGCTCTATGGAGGCTGTTTGCAGTCAGTCTTGTCATGCTTGAAAGGCTCGCACTGAAATTTTTACCAGTAGTCTCGGACTCACCAAGCAAGGTTAAGAAGGCCTCCAAGATGAGGCAAATCCACTTAAACAATGCTGCAAAACCACTCCAGCAATGTTGCCTGTGTCTGTCTTATTCCAGGGTATCTCTGCATTTCTACACTTTGAACAGTAGTAAACAGAACCAGATTGGACTCCTGCAGACAGTGAACATCACTGCTTTCTTAAAACAGGTTTGATAAACTCATCTCTTTAAAACGGTAACAAAAAAAGTGTTTAAGACTAAAACGCTAATTTCCCTTATGGAAAGTTCTGTTGCAAGACTGCATCTTAACCACTAGACACAATTACAACCAAAAATAATATTTAGAAATACTGTAAAGAAAATGACTAAGCAATGTGATAAATTGAAGATGTCAAGTAGGCATATAGATGCCAATCTGCCCATCAGACAGAAATACCAAGCAATATAATTGAGTATTTATGCTAACTTTGGAGTTAAAAACTCAACACCTGAAATGTTTTCCTCCCACAAACTACCTCAATTTTAAAAAAGAATTGATGAGAAAGCAGCTTTGAAACTTTTGATTTCGTCATCTTTTGCCCAGCCATTTGGATAGTATTAATTTGAAAATAATCCCACATCTATGGGCCACCTCTCAATGGCCAGGGAGCTCCATTCAGCACCCTGAGAGTGCACACACCTCCCTTCTGCCCCTACCAACACTAACTCCCATCACTGATGCAAACTGCAACATTGACCGAGAATGTAGAATGTATAAAACCTCGGATGAAGTGCTGAGGCTCTGACATACACAACTTTAGGGTAAGATTCTGTAAAAGATTTTCCTGTAGCTCGCTGTAATTGGAATTCCTTTAACCGAATTCCTTCAATAGCTATAATCAAAATACTGGAATTTCCTTCAAATTTAAGTTAAGAAGAAGAAATGAGGAGAAGGGGAAAAAATCAATCAAGTTCAAATGGTGCCAGTGAAGGCATTGTTTGTCCAAACAGGCCTGGATGGATTTTTGGTGGTTTTTGGTATGACTTTTTTGCATGATAGCTAGATCATCATCTTCGTAATAATACAGAGGCATACTCTACTCATACTCATTAAACTTGACAGGAACCCCAAAAGCACCTATACAATGTATGCCATATGTATGTACAATACCTATACTGATCTTATTTAAGAGAGTAAGAGGAAAAAATACCAAATGGATAGAGATTCTGATGAAGATCTCACTTCCACCCATCTGCAACTGTATAGTCTGAGCAAACTCTCTACCAGTTTTTCCCTCAAAAACAAACCTGTTACTTGTGGTTTTTGTGCAGCATTTTGAAATTTCCTCATGAAAAAGCTTTAATCTCTGTAGACACTGAAAGTTACTCCAGATTTCCATCAGATTTTTACCAAAGATGATTTAAGTCACAAAGATGCAAAATAGTAAATATTTTCTCACAAAAGCTATTTTTATTTACCTAAGCCATAACAGTAAGTTCAGCACGATTGCTAAAGTAAACAAAAGTCACTTAGAAATCAGACTGCTTCAGTCTCAGTCCTTTTGAACTCAACTCTATTGAAAAATTGCTATAAATTTATAGTAACTGTTTTGTTTTAGTAGCACATCTTCGCATTAGCACTAAAACTGTATTAGAATTTGTCCATCATAATTTTTTACAACTGGTACTGTTCATGAGTTCTGATAAGACTGGATGGGGAATAACTGGCCTATAAGCAGAAAAAATACTGGAATAACTGTACCAATAAATGCATTAAATTTGATAAAGCACAGACTTTGCAATAAACTATAAGGTTTTCCATTACATGCATATTCTCTCCCCATTGGACATGGCTTTTCTGGGTGAGGTAAAGAGCATGCAAACACTTTAGTCCGAGCGGGCTGGTGCTGGGTACTTCTCAGATGGCAGCTACTTATATGCTGACACAAAAAATAAATGTAAGGAAAGAGAGCTGTGTGCATCCCAGTGTAAACAGCTTCTTGGCTCGCATTCTTCTGAGAAGATGTTTAGGAACAATAAGCCAGAGGATATGTTTCTGAGGCAGAGCAAAATCCCTCATAAATATGAAGAGGACATCTTCTTTATTTAATTTCCCTTAGAAAACAGATACAGAGTTTGATTCAGAAGTGATTAATAAAGCTGCCTAAATTAGATTCTGTCACTCTTAATCTAAGCATGTATAAGGGAGTCTAAATGGATATGAATTTGATATCACAGAGATTAAAATTGTTTTAGTTTAAACAGACTGCCAGGACCCTGACCACTGGGTTAGCTCTGAGTGTCTGGGTCAGATCTGGGCTCACGGGCCATGAACAAGACTTCTCCCAGACTCAGGGAGGACAGGAGTCAATGGATATCACTCATTACTTCACTGAGAGGCCTCAGTGCAGAACTTTGCTGTTCAAAGCTCACAGCTTGTTTTACAGTGTAGTTTAATTTCTATATATTTGAACATTCTCCTTCACCCACCTACCACAACCAGGTCTGCTTTTTGCTGTAAAACCTGGGCATGTTAATAACAATCAAGGCAAACCATTTCCTCACAATTCTTACCTTACCTCTAAGACATCTGTTGCTGTCATGAATTCTCGCAGGAGAAACACACCAGATCCTGGACGCTGGAAAAGAGAAGAGAGGAAAAAAGTTCTTCTCAAGAGTTTTGTTCTAAAAAGCACTTGAAAGTTTTAAATGCTGCTACACAGGCTATTCTCTTACTGAGCTGAGCCTTAAAAAACCTTTTATTTCTTTTTTCAAAGTTTCAAGTTAGACAACCAAGTGTGTTGCAATTGCTTCTGAGCTGCTTGTGAGTGCATAGTAATAGCAAGGCCAGTCCTCCAATACTGCTCGGCTGATGAAAGTGAGCATCACTCTCATTTGCCCTCATTCAGGAAAAGTCTTAATGGGAAGCAGAGCTCAAAAGAAATTGGCACTTCGAGAAAAATGGCTACGTGGGGAAGAGCACTTTTGTTAATAGTAATTGGAGGACATCTGCAACATCTTTTCCAATTGTCTGAAAGTCTGTAGACAATCCAGAGCCCCATTTACTCCCATTTTCTACCAGAGTAATTCCACCGACTGCATTGTAATGATTCCTACTTTACACCAGTGTTTGCAAGAACAGGATTACACTTCCATGCTGAAGTCCCTAGTAAAGGTGCAAATGTCTAAAATCCAGAGAGAGCAGATGTATAACTCAAGGCCCACATTATGCCTAGAGTTCAAGGCTCTGAGGATGAAGACAAAAAATAAAAAGACAAAAGAAATGTTATTTTGACTCAGTGTCTCACTGTAAAATACCAGAAGCATAATGACATAATGTTAACTTTAGCAAAGGATACAGAAGGTGACAAGGTTATTTCTTTTTATCAGCTAAGATATCTTGTGTGACAAAGCTACTGTTCTGCAGTGCAGACTACTTCATCCTCATACAAATGCAGAACAAAGAGGGTGAAAAAAGACCTTTTCTTTCCCATCTTCTTTTAATTTTTTCACAGCATTACTCAGAGGTAGATTTCAGTCAAGCTGCAACATGGCCTTTCAGGACACGTTGTACTCAATAATTTCATAGGTACAGTATTAGACAAAATTATTTGCAAGCACAAAGTGGAACAGTAAAATCTCTTAATTCCTAGTGTGTAGCAGCCATCAGGTAGGGAGAGGTGCAGTTATTGGCAGGTCAGCTGTACTCCTCCTTTCCCTTCTATATGCCCATAGCAATTCTCCAGTTCTGATGTGTGTTAAATGCATGAGCTAATAACTAAATATATAAGAGTATTCTTTAACTTAGATGCAGGTCTAAGGGATGAGTGATGATTATTTAAGACCAGTCTTTAGCTGGGGTGCAGAGACCTGTAATCACAGGACCATGAATCCCCCAGCCACCATTCTGTTGTTCATTCCTCCTTATGACTGAGTTTGGGTGAGAAACAGTCATATTTTGTCATAGATTACGCTTGCTTCTCCAAAGAGAAAATGAGAACTGGGAACCAGAGGAGACCAGCTGGGAATCAGTTTAAGAGATCTCTGTCCCTGCTATGCTCTGTGCTCCTTATTCTTGCCCTTGCTGTCACACATTGCCATTCTCCCAGTCCTACTGACTCGACCATTTGTGAGCCCACACCATTAACCAGATACATGAAAGAAACCATTAAAAAATAATAAAAAAGGAAAAGGTGTGATGGATTAGCTGTTCTGCTAGTGTAAGTGAAGGTACTGGAGCCCTTCATGGAAGAGAAAAGGGAAGAAAAAGTGCAAGAAGCCAAGCCAGGCTGGGAGCACTAATAGTATAGCCAAGACGTGCTACCAAATAGGCCTCCGGTGGCAACAATTTGGCTCTTCTTATTTAAAAAATATTTTTTCAAGACCTGATACTTCTTAGACAATAGTGTAAGTCTTTTCCTGGGGTAATCTGGTGTACACAAGAAAGTCAAACATTCTACTGATCAATCTCTGCAAAAAATAGTTGTGAATCACGAAGCCCTGGACTCCAGCAATTACAGATGTAGCCAGGGTTCCTGACTAAACATGATTCACACTCCTCCTTTGTATTTGTACAAAGAGTACCACTGGAGAGAGACAAAAAGATGGATCCACACATTACTCTTGTGTGAACCACCATATTTTAAAAATACACTGTAGTACATTTATCAAGAAGTAAAGAATGTGAGTTTGTACAAGTACAGAGCTTGGCATCAGCAGCTGTAGAGGTGATATCTTTGCTAGAGAAAGAAACATTTGATTTTCCAGGTCTGTTTTCATCTAAGGGCTTGACAATAAAGCTAGGCCTGGAGACATTTTCCTTACACAATGGTTAGGAAAAGTAGTGTAAATTACAGCAACTTTTCACAAGGTGTTTATTTAAACTCTTCAAACCTTCCCAGCAGATGCTGTGGCTCTCTTCACTTATCTGTTTGACTAACTGAATTTATGAAGTCTATCAGTAACAATAGCAAAGCTTGCAAATCCTTTGGTTTTGGATCCCTCTTCTCAGGTTGGGTTGTTTTCCTGTGAAGCTGCTCAGCTAGAGGGTTTGCTTCTGTTACGGACCAAAGTGAAATCCAGTACAGGATTAAATACTCAAGAAAAACATTTCTCCCTAGTTTTAAGCTTTGCCATTAATTTAGTTTATTTGGTTGGATATCTTCTCCATAATTAGTCAGTTGAATAATATTAAGTCAAATATACTTCACTGGCTCAACTAATATGCAGTGTTTTGCATTCAGAAATGTTAATTCAGCCACTGAGAGAGTCATCTGTTTTTAGTGGAAAAAGCTACTTCTCTCTGATCACTGAGTAAAAAATAATATTGGAAATAATAAATTTCAAGATCACTTCATACTGTCATTAAGAAATATGTCACAGATTGTGACATGGGGAAGATTAGAAACACACTTTATCTTCATTCCTATCTTTTTTGTCTGCGTATCTCCTTTTGACTCGTAACATCCTACCTGTTTCTTGTTTCATACGGTAAGTAGACAATCTAGTCATTCTTGATAGCATGGGATGAGAGAAGAGCACGTAAACTGCTGGGAATATTATGTATGAAACATACGTAGTTATTTTTGCCTCTGCTTGTTTTATGTTTTAAGAATTTCAGTGCTTCCTCATGACTCATGTTCTTCAAATTAGTGGAGGAAGACCACAGAATGTTTTAACATTAAAATTCTGGTCCTTGAAGTGTGACACAGTGACAATAAAAAAAATTGTTATTAACAAAACATACATAGCCACATACAAAGAGAATGCATGGCATAGCACAAATTTCTTGCAAGTTGTTAGTTTCTCATACCTAGTATTTCATTAAACGTACTTGAAGGGAAATTCCAATTAAGTAATGACTTGTCCTTAGGCTCTTAAAGATTAAAATGATAACAGAAGTGGGTTGAATATTTGACCTTATGCCAATTATCACTGGCTAATAAACAAATCCAATTGCAGTAATGTTGTATGGGGGAGAACTATGGATTTCATTAAGTTTTCTAAGGATTTCTTCATGTTCAACCAATTTTATCTGGGAAGTGCTCAATAATCTGATGACATCAGCAGTACAGCATGCTCTTAATAACAAATAAATGTCATAGCTGAAAACTTACCATATGGAGGTAAGCAGGTCCGTAGGCTGTGGGTGGCCTTAATCATACTTTCATTCCTTGTTTTTGCACCTGACCTATTGTGTAGGTTTTAAAAGTAATGGATATAATTTCTTAGAGAAACTGAATCACTGCTCTGCCTTTTTTTGCTCCTTGCTTTCTGGTATTCAGTAATGTGCTCATAGATTTTCATATGCATGATATGATTGCTGTGTCAATGTTACTTCTAATTTCTATAGGTGGTCACATACAGCCTCCTTCACAGCTTTGTCTTCTTGCCATTGCATTGCAGTCTTGGCTAATACAGTCCCTAAAAATCATCCTAGTCATATTTTCCAGTAAAAATTATTTTGTGAGTGTCAAACTAACTTGCCAGAAACCTTACAGTTCTTGCAAAACGCTTAGTCTTGAGTGTGTCCAGATTTATATCCATCACTTGTGTGCCCTTGTGCTCTCCTTCTGGTGAGGAACTGAAATATTTTTATAGTATTCTGATACCTGACACTATGTTAAAGTGACAACTCAAAGGACATGGGGAATAAAACTGAACACGCAGGGGAAGATGTACAGGTAAGAGATCAAATTCTTCCAGTTTACTTACTGCACATCACTATTCTCTATAGAACCCGAGCTGATCTGTGTGCATGTGTGTGTGTTTCTGTGTGTGCATATGTTTTCCTTTAAACTCAAGTTACGTTTATGCTGTGTGTGTGGTTTCTTAAAAGTGAACAGTGAATAATATCCATGGTTTCATCCTAAAACATCAAAGCTCTCTACACGGTAACCACAGAAATGATCCACTCTCATTATACCAGGAATAAAGGTCAGAGCAATTTTCATCATGTTCCTTTTCTCTCAACCTCTGAAATCAAAATCACCATGACAGCCTTCTGCAGCACTGAGCTTAAACCTTAAGTGGGATTATTTAAAAGATGTTTTACTATTTTTCTGCTGTACAAAAATAATAAAGAGGTTGCGGCTATTACACAAGACACATCACTTTGGAGGGGCATTTGCAACACGCTCTCAGAAAGTGACCAGTCCCTCCAGAGGTGACATGCAAAATATCTGACAGGTATTTTTAACAGGAAAAGCTGGTATTTTGACAAACTGTATTTCTCTCATTGAAAATAAGTAGCCAATGACCAATGTAGGGTAAAAGTTATGGTGAGTGACTGCAGCGTTAATAGACTAGATGATAGCTCGCCTGCTGTTGAGCCCAGCGTGTGATCTACATCTATCAATCAGCTCACCTTTTTTTTCTCCCCCACTGTTAGACTGTTGGCTCTTTATCACTTCTCTTGCGGTCGACCCAGAGAAGTTTAGGTAGTCGGTTCTCCCTTTAGAGAGAGGAATGTGAGCACAAGGTGAATAACAGCTCTTGACATTTGCTTGAACAGACCACAAATCCTGCTGAAGGTCCTTTTGCCAGAAAATCTGATACAGCAAATCTGTGAGGATCATTTTAAAAGCTCTGTCTTTGAACAGAGGATGCTGTGCCGTGAAAGTCTCTGATCGCTGTGTATGACCTACCAGGTGAAAGCGTTAGGCACCAGTGGTATCTTCAACCAGAGATACAATAGATAATTTTAACATGGAAAATTATACAGGAGTAATTGGGCCAGCACATTCCTGTGCCGCCTTCTACTTTGCTTTATAATTTCAGCAATATCATAGTCATTTTTCAAAAAATATTTAGAAGAACTTCACACATTTGACGAAGGTATGGCGGGCCTGAGAGTAGCCGTATGAGTTGTTCTGGTAAAATATATTATCTTTCTCAATAAAACTTGCCTTTCTTTCAACAGGCACGTGGCTATGCCTTTGTCTATATAGTTCATCTTCCCTTCCTACAGAGGAATATACATTGAAGGGGTGGGACCTGGCAGCTGGAAGGAATTCTCCAAAACAGCATCTAATATAAATTAATATATAAGTGACATGCAGAATAAACTGTTTTAAGGGAAGAGAACATGTGTTCCCTCTTAGACAACTTGTGGTTTGCTTGTTGGGCAGTAGTTAGCTTCAGCAAAGGTGGAGGGGATCAAAAGGAGTGGGAGAAGGTGGTAGAACACAAAGCTGCAAGATCAAAGCCTCTGCCTAATTCCTTTTGATTTTAGGGTGTTAATTCCAAAGTCTTTGAAACCCTTTTAACAAGTATTCTCTCAAGAAGTTGGCTAGAAGCTGTTGTGTAGGACTTAGGAGAACCTGAAGGGAAATTCCATGAATGTTAACAATAAATAAAATAAAGAGCAAACCCCAAAGCATAATTGTTACTGTAGTGGTGGATCAATATAACGAAGTATATCTCAACATTTAATAATTACTTAATCAATATAAACACTGTAACACAATAAGGAAATAATGTATGAGTCATAAAGGACAATTAACAACAAAAATAAAATCCAAACCACCATTTGGTAGAAATTGCATTATATTTCTAGCTATTGTGGTGTCCTAAGGTACATATGGCTTCTTTTTACAGAGATTTACCTGCGTCTGGATAGAAATAACATACCGAATACTGAAGATTTGTTCATTTAAAACATATGCAATACATCTACTCATGTCTTACCATTTGCTGTGTTTGTTCTCACTCCCATAATGGCCTCCTTTGCATGCACTTTTACTACTAATAAAAAACACATTGTCTCTCCTCACTTTCTGCTATTACTGACCTTCTCCACACCCTCTCAATCTTGCCACTCTTTTCTTCTACTGCTTCCTTACACACACACTCACTGACACACCAACTTGCACTACTTTCCTGCTTCTATCCATTTGCTCTCATTGATAGACTGTCATTTGTGCCAGGGAAGTGCACTGATTCTATTATCCCAACATCCATTTTTGCTGAAAATCCTGGATTTTTTTTTTTGGTGCCTGTTTTAAGGGAAAAGAATGATCATGTGGTTGCGACACTGGGTTAGTATTGTAGGGTTTAGATCATGTTCTCTGGCTTCCTGCCCTGTTAATGTAATATGGTTTTAGTGTAATTGAGAATAAGGAATGCCACACATGTAGAACTTTCAGCAAATCACTTAAACAAAATGCTTGGATGTCTGAAAGCTTTCTCTGAGGTATTCACTGTTCTGCAATTCCAGCGGGAGTTGAGGGCATGAAACACTAGGTAGGCCACGTTCATCATGTTGAAGGATTGGGCTTAGTTCACCACCTGCAAAATGGGGCTAATTCTTACTCAGCTCACATAAGGCTTATGGTGATGAAAACAATCTATTAACGTTCATTATGTGTTCAGTTGCTACAGTAGAGAGTGCCAAGAAATAATTCTCTCAGTGAGATGAATGCCAGATAAAATAATTCTTCTCTAATAGATCAAATTCAATGCAAGGTCACCAATCACCTTCCTATAGCACCCTTTATCTTCAACATGTTCCTAACACAGAGTGAGACTATGGACAAAAAGTTTAATGTTAAAGTCCTTCCCTGTAGGAACACATATCAAAGACCAGGGATACTTGTCTTAAGCAGAGGAGTATGCTCCAGTGCCCATGGACACAGTTCCTAGCTAGGCAGCGTGCTGGTTTTTATGTCTTTTGGCTGTCAGATTTCACATTACAAGGCAGCAATGAGGCAACTTCTGTTGATGTCCTGTTGACTTCAGAACCACGGATTCAAATTCACTCATTATAAATTACCTCTGGATTAAAATACACTGTTTTTATTGCTAATATACTTCTCTTCCAATCCCACAACTGCAGTCATCTTAGATTTTTTCCCTTTCTCTATTACTTTTTGAATCTCTTCTTCATTTTCCATTTCTTTCCTATTGTTTGGCACCCAGCAATTATTATATATAATGGCCAATTCATAGTTTTCAACTTCTACATCCACTAACATTTTTAATTGGTAGCTTAGCTTGATCTTTCTCCCTCAGTGCAATCTTTCATAAGAGTTTGTTTAGAACTCACTGTATTTTGTAATTTCCTTACCTGTGCACAGATCATAACTTCCATTTTATAAGCCCTTCTGTTTCTTCTTACAGCACTGGATTTACCTTAACATAATTGAAAATCCATTTTGAATGCAAGAAATGGAGTTTGTGCACATTTATGTTTTGCTGCATGTATTTGAATATCTTGCAGATGTAACATGCTATTTTTGCAGAAGTAGGGTGTACCTCTCAAGTGTATTCAGAAGAGAGAATGGTAGAACTGTAAAATTCCTCCTTTTCTTACGAAAACTGGTGACATGAAATATATTGAAATAATATGATATTGTTATTTTCCTCTTCTCATGTGGCAGAGTAGAGAACTGGAGGACTCTAGAATAGCTTAATCTTGAAAACATTCCCTGAGAACTAACTGAGGTTCCTTAACATATAAAAACTTGAGTGGTGCAGAGACTTCCTCCAGACAGGAGGATCTGGAGACCCCACATAGAATAAGGAAGACCATGGTGACAGAAGTCATGGGGAGCCGTGCTGCCACGGAACGTAGGCAGAATGATCACTGTAAAGGGTACTCCACAGACTTGTCTTTCAGTGCCTACAAATGATCATGCTATCATCTGTAGAAGGCCTCGACACTTGTATCTTGTGCATTTGGACAGGGGAAAGGCTAGGCTAAGAGCAACAGACAGATCATCATACCCTGAGAACATGAGATATCAAGGCCAGGAGCTTTAACTCAACACGCTTGCATTTTGTTACTGGCTTTTATTTTTGAAGCTGTCACAGCCAGATTCTTCATACACAGATCCTAATTCTGTCATTGGACAGCCCAGCTCCCAGAAGAGGCAGGGAGAAGCTACAGTGACATAATTTTGGGCAGACTTCTTATCTGTAACGTCTCTGCCCTTTTATTTGATTTTGTCTCTCCAGAATAAACAGCAGTTCCAATTTCTTGTTGCTTAGTGCAACTTCATGTTTCATATTCATTTCAGGAATCACTACTTTCTGAACTATAGAAGTGCCAAAGTCCAGATTAAAAGAAAACCAAACCAGCTTCTGCAGCGGTCCTGACCAGGCAACCACTGTCCAACTAGCAGTCAGTGTACATCTAGCAGTTAGCCTGAGTATGTGCTGTGCTTGCTGCATGCCCAGCGTAGCCTTCAGGCTGTCTTGGGTGGCATAAATCCCTTGGTCGCAGGACAAACTCAGCCAGCTCATTGTAAGAGAGGAGGCTGCAGGCAGCTCCCACTGGGTACTGTTGATTACACCACGTGTGGCCTTGCCTTTATCTACAACTGCAGCAAGAAGTTCTCGTGTGAATAGCCTTTCTGTGTGACATCAGAAATGATGAATAGAGTTGTTTTATTGTCAGAAAATCCTATAATAGCTCAAATGACCAAAATGGTAGAACCTCTTCAATGAACAGGGTCTGCCTGGCACGTGGATCCGAGGTCATTTTTACGCAACATCACTTGGGGTTCCCAGCATATGAAAGGATATAAGATTACCTGTGCTATTCTCTTCTTATAGTGTTCACTCTGATAACTAGCATTTTAAATGCTAACTTACAGGCATCATAATGGACCAGCACCTCCTGGCGCAAAGCAGCTCCTATTGGAGGGTGGGCTTCATATCTCATAGAATTCAGGTTCTTCCTTTCCCAGATAATGACTATGATTTAAATCTTTGTATCAGCAAAATATTACATGGTACCTTCAGTTTGATCCAGCACAGTACCAAATGTTGTGAGTTTTAACTGATATTACAATAGGTAACACCATGTTTGTGACCCAACCGTTCAAAGGCCGAGGATCTGTAAAGTGCTATTCTTTTGCTGTTACATTTCCCAGCAGGCTTTGAACAGCAGCAGTTCGTACAGTCTCCAGTGTCCTTGGCTGTGTGCATACAGCCCAACACCTCAGCTCAAGTTCTCCTTGCATTATCCTGGCAGAATACCTAGTCTTCAGGAATCCTAATCTTTTATTTAATCACTTTATCTTTTCAATTTCATCCCTTTCCTCTCCTAATTCTTTCTTTTTCATTAAAGCCAGTACACAAAGATCAAGCTGGTAGAATGTATTCTGTAGCTGTCAATCAGTGGGCACAAAAAATACAAAATGTGAATAGTTAAATCAGCATACTTGCCTGCTGGAGTTATCTGCATGGCAGAGATGTCAGAGTATTGTTTCCAAGCCTGACTTCTACATGCGGTGAGTAGCAGAGCATGTCCTGGCCTCTTTCGTCTTCCTCAGGAGAGCAGCCAAGTGGCATAATCAATTCTTCCAGGCTTTCGTCTTTCACCTGATGTTTATTTAGCTCACTGCCTAAGGCTCTGCTGTTCTTCTGCCCCTTAAAATGTATTTACTTTCAGATGTTATGAAAAATAAATGTAAGTTTTGCATGGTGAGATATAGATGTTAATGAACTATAGCAATAGAGAAGCAGGAGGTTTCTCCTTTTCTCCAGTTACTACAACCACAAACTTTCCTCAGTTGTTGAGACATAGTCAGGAAAACAGAAAATTAGTGCTAAAAAGTTAAAGAACAAGGAATAACCTTCCTTGTACAAGCTAATGAGGGAATTTTAGTCGTACAGGTAGTTTTCATGAGCTCACTTTATTGGCCTGTGGTATATATGTCACGGTTTAAAGCTGGGCCAGCTATTAACCAGGTGGCAGATGCTCTCTGTTAACCCTCTCCCCCCCCCGCAAGGGAAAGGGAAAAGGGAGAGAGACTTATGGGTTGGAAAGTTAAAACAGTTTTAATAAACTATAATAATGAAAAAGAATCTAATAACAATAATAATAGAAATAACCAAATATATACAAATATGTACAAAACCAAGATCAAGAGCTTGGAAATCCTCCTCAGGCAGAGTTGCTCCCCCCAGCACGGGCAGAGGGGAAAATGCAGTACCTCCCCCCAGCACAGGCAGAAGGGAAAATGCAGTAGCTCCACCCAGCACAGGCAGAGGGCAAAATGCAATAGCTCCCACTGCCATCACACCTGCAGGCTTTTAACTGGAAACTGGCAAAGCTGGTACCAATCAGTGGGAGACATGAGGGCCCCTCCCTCCTGGGCCCCACCTCCAGGAGGCAGTGGGTTAGTGATAAATAGGAAAGTGAGAACAACATGTATGGGATGGAATACCTCGTTGGTCAATCTTGGGTCACCTGCCCTGTCTGCTCCCCCCTGCAGCTGCGACCCCCCTTTGGCTCTTCACTCATAAGCAGTGAGGAATTTAGCAGTGACCTTGGTTTCTCTAAGACTAATTGGCCTGGTTTGGGCCAAACCAGGACATTCCACCCCTTATTCCATACCATTCACGTCATACTCAGATCACCACTACCTTTTCATTTTCAAATATATATACACATATCACTAGTTTATGATTCATCTTTATGCAAAAAGTTCATTAAGTTCATTTAGTTCAGGATTGCGGGTTTCCATCTGGCTAGCAGTCTCTCAGCAGTCTCTCTGGCTAGCAGTCTCTCTTTCGTCATGGTTCGTGCCCACGGGTTGCAGGTTAAAGATGTCAGACTCGAGGAGGTTACTGGACGCCACTTGATGAAGCTAGCTCCGGTCTCATCACCACTGTCTTAACCTGAAAGACACTTATGCAGCAACAACATACAGTTCAGAATTAAGTAGTCTCACCCAGAATCAGATCACCTTCAGGGACACATCGGACTTCACCATCTTGCAACATCACCCACCAAGTACATCCAGGTCCCTGAGCAAAAGCAATCCCATGAATGGGTTTACCTTTGCCCGTTGCAGGAAGAACCCAGACAGTTTTTCCCAATAGATTCCTTTCATGCACCACAGGGACTTTATCTCCTTCTACTGTATGTAGAAGGTCTGACTGAGCAGGCCCAGCTCGATTGATAGATCCCCTGGTGTTAACTAACCAGGTAGCCTGTGCCAGATGTTTATCCCAGTTTTTAAAGGTTCCACCCCCCATTGCTTTCAGGGTAGTTTTTAACAGCCCATTATACCGTTCAATTTTCCCAGAGGCTGGTGCATGATATGGGTATATCACATCCCCTTCGATGCCATGCTCTTTGGCCCAGTTGTCTATGAGACTGTTTTTGAAATGAGTCCCATTGTCCGACTCAATTCTCTGGTGTGCCGTGTCGCCACAAGATTTGCTTTTCGAGGCCCAGAATAGTGTTCCGGGCAGTGGCATGGGGCACAGAGTATGTTTCCAACCATCCGGTGGTCGCCTCCACCATGGTAAGCACATAGCGTTTACCCTGGCGGGTTTGAGGGAATGTGATATAGTCAGTTTGCCAGGCCTCCCCATATTTATATTTCAACCACCACCCCCCATACCACAAAGGTTTTAACCGTTTGGCTTGCTTAATTGCGGCGCATGTTTCACAATCATGGATAACCTGTGCAATAGAGTCCGTGGTTAAGTCCACCCCTCAGTCACGAGCCCATCTGTATGTTGCATCTCTCCCTTGATGACCTGAAGTGTCATGAGCCCACCGAGCTAAAAATAGTTCACCTTTATGTTCCCAGTCCAAATCTATTTGGAACACTTTAGCAGCTTGATCCGCTTGTTGGTTGTTTCGATGTTCCTCAGTTGCCCGACTTTTAGGTACGTGAGCATCTACATGACGTACCTTCACGACTAGTTTCTCTAGCCGAGCAGCAATATCTTGCCACAATTCAGCAGCCCAAATAGGTTTACCTTTGCGCTGCCAGTTGCTTCGCTTCCACTGCTTTAACCACCCCCACAAGGCATTTGCTACCATCCATGAGTCAGTATAAAGATACAGCCTTGGCCACTTTTCTCATTCAGCAATGTCTAAAGCCAGCTGGATGGCTTTTACCTCTGCAAATTGACTTGATTCACCTTGTCCTTCTGTGGCTTCTGTGACTCGTCGTATGGGACTCCATACAGCAGCTTTCCACTTCCGATGCTTTCCTACAAGACGGCAGGATCCATCGGTGAACAGGGCATACTGCTTCTCATCCTCTGGTAGTTCATTGTATGGTGGGGCTTCTTCAGCACGTGTCACCTCCTTTTCTGGTGGCATTCCGAAGTCTTTGCCTTCTGGCCAGTCCATGATCACTTCTAAGATTCCTGGGCAGTTAGGGTTTCCTATTTGAGCCCTTTGTGTAATTAATGCAATCCATTTACTCCACGTCGCATCAGTTGCATGATGGGTAGTGGGAACCTTACCCTTGAACATCCAGCCTAGTACTGGTAATCGAGGTGCTAGGAGAAGTTGTGCTTCAGTACCAATTACCTCTGAAGCAGCTCTAACTCCTTCATATGCTGCCAGTATCTCTTTTTCAGTTGGGGTGTAATTGGCCTCGGAGCCCTTGTATCCTCGACTCCAAAATCCTAGGGGTCGACCTCGAGTCTTCCCTAGTACTTTCTGCCAGAGGCTCCAGGTAGGACCATTGTCCCCAGCTGAGATGTAGAGCACATTTTTAACATCTTGTCCCGTACGGACCGGTCCAAGGGCTACTGCATGCACAATCTCTTGTTTAATCTGTTCAAAAGCCTGTCGTTGTTCAGGGCCCCACTGAAAATCATTCTTCTTTCTGGTCACTTGATAAAGAGGGTGTACAATCTGGCGCTAATCTGGAATATGCATTCTCCAGAAACCCACAACGCCTAAGAAGGCTTGTGTTTCCTTTTTGTTAGTTGGTGGGGACATAGCTGTTATTTTGTGATCACCTCTATCGGGATCTGGCGACGCCCATCTTGCCATTTAATCCCTAAAAACTGGATCTCCCGGGCAGGTCCCTTGACCTTGCTTCTTTTTATGGCAAAACCAGCTTTCAGAAGAATTTGGATTATTTTCTCCGCTTTGTCAAAAACTTCTGCTGATGTATCACCCCACACAATGATGTCATCAATGTATTGCAAATGTTCTGGAGCTCCACCCTTTTCTAGTGCAGTCTGGATCAGTCCATGGCAAATAGTAGGACTGTGTTTCCACCCCTGGGGCAGTCGATTCCAGGTATACTGGATACCTCTCCAGGTAAAAGCAAACTGTGGCCTGCACTTTGGTGCCAAGGGAATAGAGAAAAATGCATTAGCAATGTCTATGGTGGCGTACCACTTGGCTGCCTTTGACTCCAGTTCGTATTGAAGTTCTAGCATGTCTGGCACAGCAGCACTCAGCGGTGGCGTAACTTCATTTAGGCCACGATAGTCCACAGTTAATCTCCATTCTCCATCAGACTTTTGCACTGGCCATATAGGACTATTAAAGGGTGAGCGAGTCTTGCCAATCACTCCTTGATTTTCTAATTGTCTAATCAGTTTATGAATGGGGATCAGGGAGTCTCGATTGGTGCGATATTGTCGTCGGTGCACCGTGGCAGTAGCAATTGGCACCTGTTGTTCTTCAACCTTCAGCAACCCCACAACAGAAGGATCTTCTGAGAGGCCAGGCAAGGTAGACAGCTGTTTAATGTCCTCAGTCTCTACAGCTGCTATACCAAAGGCCCATCTGTACCATTTTGGGTCCTTAAAATACCCTCTCTTGAGGTAGTCTATGCCAAGGATGCACGGAGCTTCTGGGCCAGTCACAATGGGGTGCTTTTTCCATTCATTTTTAGTTAGGCTCACTTCGGCCTCCAATACAGATAACACTTGAGATCCTCCTGTTACTCCTGAAATGCTGATAGATTCTGCCCCTTTATGATCCGATGGCATTAGGGTGCACTGTGCACCAGTGTCTACCACGGCTCGATACCTTTGTGGTTTTAATGTGCCAGGCCATCGAATCCACACAGTGCAATACACTCGGTTGTCCCTCTCCTCCACCTGGCTGGAGGCAGGGCCCCCCTAATTAAGAAATGGATTCGTGCTGCTCACAGGGACTGGACCTTCATTTCTCCTATTCACGCTTGGGAAAAAGTGATTTGAGGCCCATCTACACTGACTGGGGTCCTGCTTACTGGTAACTGGAGCAGCCATCCTTCTAGAAAAATTCTCTCTGGTATTTCTTTTAGCTTGCAACTCACGTACTCGTGCCTGTAGGGTACTGGTAGGTTGTCCATGCCATCTGCTCATGTCCTCCCCATAACCACGCAGGGCAAACCACAGGATACCTCGTGATGTGTTCCGTTTCCTTTGAGCTGGTCCTGTAGGAGAACGTTTTCTCTTAACAGCTGCAACGCGTGCCTGTGTAGGTAGAGAGTCAAGTTTATTCTCGATCATGGACAGTTTGTCTGACAGTTGTTTAAATGAGTCCTTGTTCTCCTTAGTCAGTTTTTCCACAGCCGAGATGCGTGCCTGCAGTGGGGAAGAAATACTATCTTCATACTGTCGCATACAGTTAGCCATTTCTCCCACAGTAGAATGTGCCATATCATCTTCTCCCCATACTAATATTGACAATGTATGGGTATATGTCGGTGGAGCATTCTTCACAACCTTCCGGAACATGTATCGGTTGCATTCCACTTCATCAGGATCTACAGCTTCCTGTGGGTGTCTATAAATAATCTCTTGCACAGCTAGTTCTCTAAGGTAGTTAATACCTTTTTCTATAGTGGTCCATTTGCTCAGGTGACTCATAACATCATCTTTATAGGGATACCTGCTCTTTACAGCTGACAAGAGTCGCCTCCAGAGACTGATAGTGTTTGACTTTCTTGCGAGCGCCTTATCAATACCGCCATCTCTGGACAGGGATCCCAACTGTCTGGCTTCTCTGCCATCCAATTGCATGCTGTCTGCCCCATTATCCCAGCATCGGAGCAACCAGGTCATAATAGGTTCACGGTCATAACGGCTGAAGTCTATATTTCTCAGGTCCTTCAGGGATAAGGAGTGGTAGGTTATCTCTGCATCCCAGTCCTCCTCTTGTGATAGTTCTGCTTTAGAAGGACCTTTCTTCTGTGATGGGTCTGCTTTAAAAGGACGATCGAGGAAACCCCCATCTGTGTTGGGCCCTAACTCTGCCTGAGAAGGGCCCTCACCTGGGTCATATGATGGCTCTGCCTTAGAAGGCTTCGAGTCATCATCCTTCACTTCACGAGCTGATTTCTTTTGGTATTTCTTCCTGGTTAGAGGAGCAATTGGTACAGATTCGATAGATGCTGGAGTCTGAGTAGATGCAGTGGCTGTCGTGGGAGTGCTGAGAGTCTGAGTAGCTGCAGTGGCCATCTTGGGGGGTGTAGCAGCTGTGGTACAGGCTGCCGAGGCTTCAGTGGGTTTAGTGGCTGTAGCGGCAGTACACACTGTAGGATCTGAGGTGGCTGCATAACTCCTACAACTGTCCCTGCACCGATATTTAATCTTATCCCACATCAGAAACACATTCAGGACAAACAAAAATAAAAACATGCCACCTAGACAGCACCATCCTAATTTCGCAAAATCTGGTAGAATCAGCTTGGCAGAAAAGGAGAAGGTGCTATTTCCCGAAGTAAAACTGGAAGTGTAATCATTAACAGAATCAGCTAAAGGACACCTGGAGCGTGCAGATGAAGTTGCTGCTACTGATTCGCGATTAAAGCTGCCCATCATTGTGTCATAGAGATGAGAGAATGGAATAGGAACTGCCCAGTTTATCACAGCATAAATCAGTATCAAACCCCATACCAAAACAATACATTTCGACCAGCGCCCACTGCTAAACTGCATGTAAACATTCATAAGAAGCAAGCAATAACACAGTGCCCACGGCAGGTAAGGCATCATTGCAATACTCAATTGTGAAAGAAACTCCATAAAAAGACAAGATAACACAGCATTCAAAAATGACATCACCATCTTCACTATCTGTTTTAACTTTCCAACCCCTCGTAAATCTCAAAGGAAGAAATCTGATATTCTCTCAGCTGAGCTCTCCGGGTCTCCTCCCACCAGAGCCAGGATTCAACTTATCAGAGCAACCTGTTGGAGCTTCTCTCGAGCCCCACGTGGGGCGCCAATAAATCTGTCACAGTTTAAAGCTGGGCCAGCTATTAACCAGGTGGCAGATGCTCTCTGTTAACCCTCTCCCCCCCGCCAAGGGAAAGGGAAAAGGGAGAGAGACTTATGGGTTGGAAAGTTAAAACAGTTTTAATAAACTATAATAATGAAAAAGAATCTAATAACAATAATAATAGAAATAACCAAATATATACAAATATGTACAAAACCAAGATCAAGAGCTTGGAAATCCTCCTCAGGCAGAGTTGCTCCCCCCAGCACGGGCAGAGGGGAAAATGCAGTACCTCCCCCCAGCACAGGCAGAAGGGAAAATGCAGTAGCTCCACCCAGCACAGGCAGAGGGCAAAATGCAATAGCTCCCACTGCCATCACACCTGCAGGCTTTTAACTGGAAACTGGCAAAGCTGGTACCAATCAGTGGGAGACAGGAGGGCCCCTCCCTCCTGGGCCCCACCTCCAGGAGGCAGTGGGTTAGTGATAAATAGGAAAGTGAGAATGACGTGTGTGGGATGGAATACCTCGTTGGTCAATCTTGGGTCACCTGCCCTGTCTGCTCCTCCCTGCAGCTGCGACCCCCCTTTGGCTCTTCACTCATAAGCAGTGAGGAATTTAGCAGTGACCTTGGTTTCTCTAAGACTAATTGGCCTGGTTTGGGCCAAACCAGGACAATATATTATTGCAGCTAAGAGAGGTCAAACATTAGAGATGTGACTCTTCTTGTAGCTCCTAGTATTAAAAAAAATAGGACTGAGAAAACCTGTAAGGCATTTAAATAAATGCAAGGTGATTTAGCCGGCACATGGCCAATGCATAAAGCAAAATTAAAGTTGGAAGAAAGAACAAGTTAGATTTTACTGTTGTGTTGTTTTCTCACTGATTTAAAATCATAGTGCTGAGGTACCATAACAGGATAATTGTGACAGTCATGATAAGAAAACACTTCCTTTCATTCACGTTAGTTCTCTTTGAAACTCAGTGTCACAAATTGGGTTAACAGACATACAACATTTCTTTAAGACCAATACTTTTGCAAAGGATATCTTTAGTACAATCTTTCAGAAAATAACAAGTATTTCTACTGAAATAAAAGGTAGAATTGGTATCAGGGACGTGATTAACAAGGCAATCAGGTATGGAAGGTAAAATATCAAATGTCGTGAAGCATGTTTCTGACTGTTATTATTTAATGCCACAAATTTTTGTGGACTCAAATTTTTTTGTGCTCTGTGTTTTGCATATGCAATTTACTCCAAAGGGAGCTTCAAATACAGAATGGAATCAGGGCCAGGTCCACAACGTAACTGAAAATACCGGTGTTATACACACTTATAGAGGCACCCAGTTATTGAACAGAAATAAATAACTGTATTTTAAGATTATTTTTATGATAAGACTCTAAGAGGGCTTTGTAGGTTGATCATTTTCATGGCATTGTTTATTTTATGTTTTACTTTCACCTGCTTTGTATTAAAAGGCTTAGTTTTAATGTGTGCATGTGGATCCTCAAGTGAAAGAGCAGCCTGCATTATAAAGGAATACTTTTCCAATACTTTCTCTGGAAAACTTTAGACGAGGAGAGTGGAAATGTGAATTTGGCCTCATATACTAGTTGATCAAAGTTAAAATTTTTTTTCAGGAGTTATTTTGGATACACCGTTATTTTGAAAAATGGGAATGGGCACAGTTAAACAGTCAAGATTAGAAATAGAGTATATCATAAGAAAGGCTTGGAACAGGTGGAGGTACCAAAACAATGGAGGGGTTTCCCTGTAGTTATGCTTATTTCAAAAATCCCCATATTTGGTCTTAACTTTGAATTTCCTCATTTGCATGGGTGTTGAGAGATTTTTTGTAATACACTCTGTAAATGTATATTTTTCTAATATTTCATTTCTTGGAATACTAACACTGTATAATAGTGCCACTGCACTGAAAGCTCTTCTGTTACAGAATCACAGAATCAACCAGGTTGGAAGAGACCTCAGGGATCATCGAGTCCAACCGTTGCCCTGACACCACCCTGTCAACTAGACCATGGCACTAAGTGCCATGTCCAGTCTTTTCTTAAACACATCCAGAGATGGTGACTTCACCACCTCCCTGGACAGCCCATTCCAATGTCTAATAACCCTTTCTGAGAAGAAATTCTTCCTAATGTCCAACCTGAACCTCCCCTGGAGAAGCTTGAGGCTGTGTCCTCTTGTCCTATCGCTAGTTGCCCGGGAGAAGAGGCCGACTCCCACTTCACTACAACCTCCCTTCAGGTAGTTGTAGACTGCAATAAGGTCACCTCAGAGCCTCCTCTTCTCCAGGCTAAACAACCCCAGCTCCCTCAGCCGTTCCTCGTAGGTCAGACCCTCCAGACCCTTCACCAGCTTGGTCGCCCTCCTCTGGACTCGCTCCAACACCTCAACATCTTTCTTGAAGTGCGGGGCCCAGAACTCGACACAGTACTCAAGATGTGGCCTCACCAGTGCCGAGTACAGAGGGATGATCACTTCCCTAGACCGGCTGGCTACACTATTCCTAATAGAGGCCAGGATGCCATTGGCCTTCTTGGCCACCTGGGCACACTGCTGGCTCATGTTTAGCCGGCTGTTGATCAGCACCCCCAGGTCTCTTTCTGCCGGGCCGCTTTCTAACCACTCTTCCCCCAGCCTGTAGAGCTGCATGGGGTTGTTGTGGCCGAAGTGTAAGACCCGGCACTTGTTCTTGTTGAACCTCATGCCATTGGTCTCGGCCCATCTATCTAACCTGTCCAGATCCCTCTGTAGGGCCTTCCTACCCCCCAGCAGATCGACACTCCCACCCAGCTTGGTGTCATCTGCAAATTTACTGAGGGTGCACTCAATCCCTACGTCTAGATCATCTATAAAGACATTGAACAGCACCGGCCCCAGAACTGAGCCCTGGGGAACACTGCTAGTGACCTAGCATGTTGCTAGGGCATGAAAGGTTGTTGCATGATAATGAAATGTGATGGATATATGAAGTATCAGTCCAAGTACTAATTATTCATGGGGTTTTAAAAAAACTACTCTCCTTTTAAAAACAATAAACTTGCTGAATTCTTGAATATTGCATGTCTAGAGCTCGAAACAACTATACATATGGATTCAACTTCCGAATATGAATAAAAATCCCCAATTCTTATCTAACTTTTAAAATGTAACTAGAGAATATGAAGTATTATTCTTCCAGGATTTCAATGCCAAGGAAGGATCAGGAAACAACAAACAAACCCACTCAAGACAAATCAAAAGTGGAAAAGGAGGATAAACCATATTCCCTTACTGTGTCAATGTCTCAAAGTTTGCAAGAATGATTTAAGTTGCCAGGCAGTTATGAGGAGCTGAATGAAGACCTGTGTCAGGAATGCACACAGTTGTGCAGTCCTTGCTACCACTTCTTTTTGTTGAAATGAAATACTGAGCATTCAAGATGGTACTATTTGCTACTGTTGGCATAAACCAATATTTACCTCTTGGAACAATATATTCAGGTATAGAATCACAGAATCATAGAATGGTTTGGGTTGGAAGGGACCTTAAAGGTCATCTACTTCCAACCCCCTGCCACAGGCAGGGACACCTTTCCTCTAGACCAGGTTGCTCAAAGCCCCATCCAATCTGGCCTTAAACACTGCCAGGGAGGGGGCAGCCACAGCTTCTCTGGGCAACCTGTTCCAGTGTCTCACCATCCCCAAAATAAAAGAATTTCTTCCTAATATCTAATCTAAATCTACCCTCTTTCAGTTTAGAACCGTTCCCCCTCGTCCTGTCACTACTTGCCCTTGTAAAAAGCCCCTCTCCCGCTTTCCCGTAGGCCCCCTTCAGGTACTGGAAGGCTGCTAGAAGGTCTCCCCGGAGCCTTCTCTTCTCCAGGCTGAAGAGCCCAACTGTCTCAGCCTGTCTTCATAGGAGAGGTGTTCCAGCCCTCTCATCATCTTCGTGGCCCTCCTCTGTACTCGTTCCAACAGCTCCATGTCCTTCTTATGTTAGGGGCCCCAGAGCTGAACGCAGCACTCCAGGTGGGGTCTCAAGAGAGCGGAGTAGAGGGGCAGAATCACCTCCCTCGACCTGCTGGCCATGCTGCTTTTGATGCAGCCCAGTTGGCCTTCTGGGCTGCAAGCGCACATTGCCAGCTCATATTGAGCTTCTCGTCAACCATCACCCCCAAGTCTTTCTCCTCAGGGCTGCTCTCAATCCATTCTCTGCCCAGACTGTGTTTGTGCTTGGGATTGCCCCGACCCACATGCAGGACCTTGCACTTGGCCTTGTTGAATTTCATGCAGTTTGCACAGGCCCAGCTCTCAAGCCCGTCAAGGTCCCTCTGGATGGCATCCCTTCCCTCCAGCATGTCGACCACACCGCACAGCTTGGTGTCGTCGGCAAACTTGCTGAGGGCGCACTCAATCCCACTGTCCATGTCGCTGACAAAGGTGTTAAACAGGACCAGTCCCAATACTGACCCCTGAGGAACACCACTCGTCACTGGTGTCCACTTGGACATTGAGCCGTTGACCATAACTCTTTGAGTGCGACCATCCAGCCAATTCTTTATCCACCAAGTGGTTTATCCGTCAAGTCCATGACTCTCCAATTTAGAGACAAGGATGTCATGCGGGACAGTGTCAAATGCTTTGCACAAGTCCAGGTAGATGACATCAGTTGCTCTTCCCCTATGCACCAGTGCTGTAGTCCCATTGTAGAAGGCCACCACATTTGTCAGGCTTGATTTGCCCTTGGTGAAGCCATGTTGGCTGTCACCAATCACCTCCTTGATTTCCCTGTGCCTCAGTATAGTTTCCAAGAGGATCTGCTTCATGATCTTGCTAGGCACACAGGTGAGACTGACCGGTCTGTAGTTCCCTGGGTCTTTCTTTTTCCCCTTCTTGAAGATGGAGGTTGTTTCCCCTTTTCCAGCCAATGGGAACTTCACCAGACTGCCATGACTTCTCAAAAATGATGCATAGCGGCTTAGCAACTTCATCCGCCAGTTCCCTCAGCTCATCAGGTCCCATGGACTTCTGCACCTTCAGGTTCCTTAGATGGTCTCGAACCTGATCTTCTCCTACAGTGGGCAGTTCTTCATCCTTCCAGTCCCTGCCTCCGCCTTCTGTGACTTGGGTGGTGAGGCTAGAGCACCTGCCGGTGAAGACAGAATCACAGAATCAATCAGGTTGGAAGAGACCTCAGGGATCATCGAGTCCAACCGCTGCCCTGACACCACCCTGTCAACTAGACCATGGCACTAAGTGCCATGTCCAGTCTTTTCTTAAACACATCCAGAGATGGTGACTCCACCACCTCCCTGGGCAGCCCATTCCAATGTCTAATAACCCTTTCTGAGAAGAAATTCTTCCTGATATCCAACCTGAACCTCCCCTGGCGAAGCTTGAGGCTGTGCCCTGTTGTCCTATCGCTAGTTGCCCGGGAGAAGAGGCCGACTCCCACTTCACTACAGCCTCCCTTCAGGTAGGTGTAGACTGCAATAAGGTCACCTCAGAGCCTCCTCTTCTCCAGGCTAAACAACCCCAGCTCCCTCAGCCGTTCCTCATAGGTCATACCCTCCAGACCCTTCACCAGCTTGGTCGCCCTCCTCTGGACTCGCTCCAACACCTCAACATCTTTCTTGAAGTGCGGGGCCCAGAACTCGACACAGTACTCAAGATGTGGCCTCACCAGTGCCGAGTACAGAGGGACGATCACTTCCCTAGACCGGCTGGCTACACTATTCCTAATAGAGGCCAGGATGCCATTGGCCTTCTTGGCCACCTGGGCACACTGCTGGCTCATGTTTAGCCGGCTGTCGATCAGCACCCCCAGGTCTCTTTCCACCAGGCCGCTTTCTAACCACTCTTCCCCCAGCCTGTAGAGCTGCATGGGGTTGTTGTGGCCGAAGTGTAAGACCCGGCACTTGTTCTTGTTGAACCTCATGCCATTGGTCTCGGCCCATCTATCTAACCTGTCCAGATCCCTCTGTAGGGCCTTCCTACCCCCCAGCAGATCGACACTCCCACCCAGCTTGGTGTCATCTGCAAATTTACTGAGGGTGCACTCAATCCCTATGTCTAGATCATCTATAAAGATATTGAACAGCACCGGCCCCAGAACTGAGCCCTGGGGAACACCGCTAGTGACCGGCTGCCAGCTGGACTTTGCCCCATTCACCACCACTCTCTGGGCTCGGCCATCCAACCAGTTTTTAACCCATTTAAGAGTCCACACATCCAAGCCCCGGGCAGCCAGTTTGTCCAGGAGGATGATGTGGGAGACAGTGTCGAATGCCTTACTGAAGTCTAGATAGACTACATCCACAGCCCTGCCCTCATCTACTAAGCGGGTCACTTTGTCATAGAAGGAGACCAGGTTGGTCGAGCAGGACCTGCCTTTCATGAATCCATGTTGGCTGGCCCCGATGCCCCGATTGTCCTGCATGTGCCGTGTAATGGCACTCAGGATGATCTGTTCCATCACCTTGCCTGGCACCAAGGTCAGGCTGACAGGCCTATAGCTCCCTGGATCGTCCTTCCGACCCTTCTTGTAGATGGGCGTTACATTTGCTAATTTCCAGTCAGCTGGAACTGAGACTGAGGCAAAGAAGTCATTGAGTACCTCAGCTTTCTCCATATCTTCAGTAACCAGGTCTCTCGTTTCCTTCCGGAGCGGGCCCACATTTTCCCTAGTCTTCCTTTTGTCACTGACATACCTATAGAAGCATTTCTTGTTGTCCTTGACATCGCTGGCCAGATTTAATTCTATCAGGGCCTTAGTTTTCCTAACCTGGTCCCTGGCTGCTCGGACAATTTCCCTGTATTCCTCCCAGGCTACCTGCCCCTGCTTCCACCCTCTGTAGGCTTCCTTCTTGTGCCTGAGTTTATCCAGGAGCTCCTTGTTCATCCATGCAGGCCTCCTGGCGTTTTTGCCTGCCTTCCTCTTTGTTGGGATGCATTGCTCCTGAGCCTGGAGGAGGTGGTCCTTGAATACTAACCAGCTTTCTTCGGCCCCTTTTCCCTCCAGGGCTTTATCCCAAGGGACTTTCCCAAGCAGGTCCCTGAAGAGGTCAAACTTTGCTCCCCTGAAGTCCAGGGTGGTGAGCTGGCTGCGCGCTCTCCTTGCTGCCCTATGGATCTTGAACTCCACCATTTCATGGTCACTGCAGCCAAGGCTGCCCTTGAGCTTCACGTCCCCCCACCATCCCCTCCTTGTTAGTGAGAACAAGGTCCAGCATGGCACCTCTCCTTGTCGGCTCCTCTATCACTTGGAGAAGGAAGTTGTCATCCACGCATTCCAGGAACCTCCTGATTGCTTGTGCACAGCTGTGTTGTCTTTCCAACAGATGTCAGGGTGGTTGAAGTCCCCCATGAGGACCAGGGCCTGTGAACGTGAGGCTACATCTATCTGTCTATAGAGGGCCTCATCTGCTCGGTCTTCCTGGTATTCACCCAAACATAAAGTCAATGAGCTGCAAGTACTGCTACACCCATTCATCCATAACCATTCAGAGAATGAGGGTAAAATACAATCTCTCTAAAACATAAAGAAAAAAATCCTTCTTTTCTTTTTTTCTCATTTTAAGAGGTGATAAAAAGCTGAAAAACCCTAGAAACCTCACACAGAATACACATATTCCCCAAACTCATTTGTAAGGGCTTCCATTACCCTCACAATTGCCCTGGAAAGCCATCACAATCAGGGTGTTTTAACTTCCACACTCTCTGTAGAAAGGCCTCTAGTGGTCTCCACCATCAGAGCTGCCCAGCAAGGGAGTACAGACTATCCCTTTCTTGGCTTCATTAAGCAGCTGCCTGGTTATTTCCAAGGGGTTGGTGAAAATCAGGCTATCTGTCTGTATCGAACTGAGACTGTTTAGAGACCTCAGCTGACAGGCACTGAAGGTTCCTAACTCCTCCTAAGGAAGGAAATTCTGAAGACAGAGGAAGCACAGAAACAATAAGCAACAATTTCACAGGCTGGCATTGCTCTTCTTTCTACAGACTAAATTTGACTGTATAGAAAGCTAAGAGTTTTATCTTAAAATAAGATTTTAATTTTTTTGATTTAAGATTTTAAATTCAAAAGCAAATGAAAACATAGATAAAGAATAGAAATATTTACATCCTCTACCTTTCCCCCTCTCATTGCAGTCCCTGGCACATGGACCACAGATATGCAAGGCTGAGAGTTTATGAAGGGCTCTATTGTCACCAGAAAGGCATCACTGGCCAATTAGTGGCTGTGCAATCAGTGGACCAGCTCCTGACCAAAACCTAAACCCAAGGTCATTTTGGTGTCCTTAACCAAAATGAGAGCAATTCCACCACAGGAGGGGAAGCTACATGAGGCAACCAGCAGCACTGAATTAAGACTATGACCTGGTGGCACTAGCTGCTTCCTATCAGAAATCAACTTGCCATTCATGCTTTTGAACTTCACTCAGAGCCAGACATTTTGTCTTAGATAAAGTATACAGACCCATAAGTATACAGACCCTTTACAACTGTTACTCATTGCAGTAGCTCACCGAATAGGTTTCTGTAGCTCCCTTGTGCGCTGAGCAAAGGTACTGTGATATATATTAATACGCTTTTTAAAGAGCGCCATTACTTTCAACCGAGCAGTTACTCAAAGGATTTATTACAACATATGAAAAGAAAATTTATTGTTTAGAATGATTCTCTAGGTTGTAATTATAACAGTACTGAAAAATTATTTTAAAATCTGTAAAAATAAACAAAAAGTGAAAGAGGGTAGCCTACGACTACACTACAGATAAGATTCTAACTGCTGTTCATCCAAGGATTCCCACTTATTACAAAGAAACCATTTAAGTTCTGCCATTGAGGTATCATCATCACCGCCTGGCATTCAGGATCAGTTGCAAAATTTACAAATGGGCTGGGTTGCCAGGTTGTTCTTGGTGCATGAGCTAGTTTAAACCTCAGAGCATGGCATAATCGTAGTGAAATGAAGGGCTAAGCATTCCGTTTTACCCTGGATGACACCTTTAAGATTAAGACAATGAAAAATGAAGAACGAAAAGGAAATCCAGATGAGAAAGAGGAGCTCGTTCTGCTTTCTTCTTTTCTAGAATTAAGAGACTGATCACTTGCTGCCTCAACAGCAGAGATGAGGGAGCTCTTATATTTGAAGGTGCAATGTGCAGAAAAGTATAGCATTTCCAGGGAAACCTTGTGCCTACGAAATCTTATTTTTAATTATAGGACACAATACATTTTCTGTTAAGGATAAGACATTCTGAACTTAAAACTGAGACAGTACCATAGTTAGCTTGCATATTCTATCCCCCAGCTTGAGCCCAACATGACAAGCCTACTAAAGCATGTCAGCCTTTACATTACGTGTCCTGGCTTTTATGCATTTGTCATCACCTTAAGGTTATCCAAAATGCCATTTTAATTAACAAGATCATCCTTGCTTTTCTTCTGATACCATTGTATTACAAGGAAATGTTAATGGGAACAAACCTAAAAAAACCCTAAGGAAGACAGCGGCTGTACTATCCCGATTTCAAGGGCTCTGAACAAATGAATAAATAATGGACACCAGACATGGCCCAGTTGCAAAGCACAAAATTATGGGTGCAAAAGAATACTGAAGGGAGGTGAAAGAAAAGTGAAATGGCATTTGGGGTGAAAACTTTCAGCATAACCTTTATGATAAGCACTTCCAGTCAAAGAAAACTGAAAAATTTCATGGACACACTGAATTCTGCCTTCAGAAAAAGACAAAAATGCTTTGGTGGAGAAGGTTGGGTCACTGTTATTTATAATGTATTTCCTTTTCTGAAGACACTTCTCAGAACCAGCCAGTCTCAGTTCAGCCAGGGAGGATCCCAGAGGAAAACACTGATTTAAAATGCCCAGGATAATGATATTCAAAGACCAGGTAAGTGTGTCCATCCTGAACAGAACACCTCCCTGGCTCCCAGAATCTGAGCTCTTCTCAAACTTGGAACCTGATAGGCAATAAAATGCAACATATTTTTAGTAGTAGAAGGCTATGGGGAGAATATTTTTTTTTAAAAATGACTTGTTGAAGAGCCTACATTTAATTTTCCACACTGAAAACTGGCACTTGTGGGTTAAAGTCATGTAAATATGCTTTAAAAACTGGGCCAAACTCACTTGGCTGCTTTGAAGGTTTTACAACCCACTTTTTCTTTCACCCATTTGTATTTCAGTGGCTGGTAAGCAGTTTCTCTGCGTTTTTTTGGTACAGACATTGTACTCCACTAACAGGAATGGTACGAGAGGTTAATCTGCTAGAAATATGAAATATTTTCACTTAGAAACAATAGAAGTAGATTAAACTATCTATCTCAAACATAGTTTACATCTGCTCCTCATACAAAACCCAGGATGGGGCTCACGCACATTTACAAATTTTGTTTAGAAAGGACAGTCACAATGGGAGGGACACAATTGCTTGATGGGACAATTCACTATTAGTTGTGAAATAAATAAAAATGCAAAAAACTATACAAAATACTTTTTCTACTCCACACAGTCTATTAATAACTCATTTCCTAACTGCTCCTAATTTAGGGGAAATAGGTAGTTGCTAATCCAAATGATGCCATGAATCTGGCTATCAAATCAATCTATATTGTATTAAAGAGGATATTAAAGCTTATTTAGAAAATCATTAAAGACAACTGCTAGAATTTATTCTGTTATTCTAATAAACTATTCCCTCGACTCAGGGAACTGCTTTAGTTCTGTGATTTCAACTGTTCTGATCACTGTACTACACGGAGGCACCTCTTTTCTTCCTAAAGCTTTTGTGCACTTCCTTTATCAAGTGGACAAAAATGTGGGAAATCAATACTGAGATGATTTTCCTACAGTCCCTCCAAGATTTACTCTTGCTGTAATCGAGGACACGTCTATGAATAAAAACTCCCAAATAATCCATAAATAAAATAACCCTGGGCAGAAGGCATAACTGTTGGAAAAATAACATATTTAGTAGATGTTAAGAAAGAATCATAGCAACAGCGCATTTGAAATGCACTTTTTAAAGCACATATCTATGATATAGATTTGCTCATGTAGCCTTTCATAAAATAGTTTAATCTTAAATCTATCTTTGAAACTAGATGAGGCTCTTATAATTAGTAGGTTTGGCAATGGTGAGGCCGCACCTTGAATACTGTGTCCAGTTCTGGGCCCCGCACTTCAAGAAAGATGTTGAGGTGTTGGAGCGAGTCCAGAGGAGGGCGACCAAGCTGGTGAAGGGTCTGGAGGGTCTGACCTATGAGGAACGGCTGAGGGAGCTGGGGTTGTTTAGCCTGGAGAAGAGGAGGCTCTGAGGTGACCTTATTGCAGTCTACACCTACCTGAAGGGAGGCTGTAGTGAAGTGGGAGTCGGCCTCTTCTCCCGGGCAACTAGCGATAGGACAAGAGGACACAGCCTCAAGCTTCTCCAGGGGAGGTTCAGGTTGGACATTAGGAAGAATTTCTTCTCAGAAAGGGTTATTAGACATTGGAATGGGCTGCCCAGGGAGGTGGTGGAGTCACCATCTCTGGATGTGTTTAAGAAAAGACTGGACATGGCACTTAGTGCCATGGTCTAGTTGACAGGGTGGTGTCAGGGCAGCGGTTGGACTCGATGATCCCAGAGGTCTCTTCCAACCTGTTTGATTCTGTGATTCTGTGTGATTCTGTGGTTTGTAGAAATAAAGATGTGGTTGTCCCTGTGTTGCACAATAACGGAAACAGGATTACAGATTTTGTGGATTGTACAATAAAAATGAGACATTATGCAAGTGAACACAATGAGACCCCATTTACGATCAAGCCTGAAAGTGTTTTAGTTCCATTTAGTGAGGATGCTTCAATTCCACTAGAATCTAGGGAAATAGTTTTTAAAAAATTAACTAATATGTTATTGATTTGATAAAACAAACTCAAACCTCACTCCTTACTTTTGACGCTTTTCTCTTTTAACTTCCTGGAAGGGATATTCACAGAAACTATATTTTCTTTTAAAATTTCCAAAAATATTTGAAAGAAAGGAATTCTGAAATCCAAGTGCTTAGATTCAGAAAACCCATTTTTTGTAAGTCAACTAACAAGGGAACAGAAAAAAATGTAGTATGTCACCAAAGACTCCAGTCAGACCAGAAAATAAGAAAATGGGAACTTGGTAATACTGGTATTTATAGTGAAATATCTTTTGATATTTGCAATGAGTTATTCTGAATAAATTTTCGAAATTATTTGGAGAACTTTTTGGATGAATAGTACTGGAAAAGACACACTTGACAAAATCATGTCATGGTTATGAAAAAGTAACTAACATCCCCCCCCCTCATTAAAATGACTAATAAATAGAGTGAGATATTTTCTTCAAATTACTCACTAAATTTCAGGGTGAAAGTCCTGTGCTTAGACTTTTGTCTAGAAAAGTCTCAACATATTTATATTACCACATGGTAAATGTCCCAATTCAGCAGTACACTTATTTAGCAAATTATTGTAAGTATCAATTGTTTTCATGCCAGCAATGTTGATATTTCTTAAGCATTGTCTTAAAGAATACACTTAAGCAGTCTGCTGAATAGGATGGATGTGTGGAATACTGTGGTTACCACTAGAGACCTTAAAATGCAATTTATGAGAATTTGTCTCAATTACACATACAAATTCACTGGTCCCTTGTCACAGTTTAAAGCTGGGCCAGCTATTAAACCTGTGGCAGACACTCTCTGTTAACCCTCTTTCCCCCACCCGAAGGGAAAGGGAAAGGGAAAAGGGAGAGAGACTTAGAGGTTGGAAAGTTAAAACAGTTTTAATAAACTATAATAATGAAAAAGAGTATAATAAGAATAATAGAAATAATCAAATATATACAAATATATACAAAACCAAGATCAAGAGCTTGGAAATCCTCCTCAGGCAAAGTTGCTCCCCCCAGCACCAGCAGAGGGGAAAATACAGTAGCTCTCCCTGCCATCACACCTGCAGGCTTTTAACTGGAGAATTGGCAAAGCTGGTACCAATCAGTGGAAGACAGGAGGGCCCCTCCCTCCTGGGCCCCACCTCCAGGAGTCCGTGGGTTAGTGATAAATAGGAAAGTGAGAACAACATGTATGGGATGGAATACCTCATTGGTCAATCTTGGGTCACCTGCCCTGTCTGCTCCTCCCTGCAGCTGCGACCCCCCCTTCGGCTCTTCACTCATAAGCAGTGAGGAATTTAGCAGTGACCTTGGTTTCTTTAAGACTAATTGGCCTGGTTTGGGCCAAACCAGGACATTCCACCCCTTAGTCCATACCATTCACGTCATACTCGGATCACCACTACCTTTTCATTTTCAAATATATATACACATATCACTAGTTTATGATTCATCTTTATGCAAAAAGTTCATTAAGTTCATTTAGTTCAGGATTGCGGGTTTCCATCTGGCTAGTAGTCTCTCAGCAGTCTCTCTGGCTAGCAGTCTCTCTTTCGTCATGGTTCGTGCCCACGGGTTGCAGGTTAAAGATGTCAGACTCGAGGAGGTTACTGGACGCCACTTGATGAAGCTAGCTCCGGTCTCATCACCACTGTCTTAACCTGAAAGACACTTATGCAGCAACAACATACAGTTCAGAATTAAGTAGTCTCACCCAGAATCAGATCACCTTCAGGGACACATCGGACTTCACCATCTTGCAACATCACCCACCAAGTACATCCAGGTCCCTGAGCAAAAGCAATCCCATGAATGGGTTTACCTTTGCCCGTTACAGGAAGAATCCAGACAGTTTTTCCCAATAGATTCCTTTCATGCACCACAGGGACTTTATCTCCTTCTACTGTATGTAGAAGGTCTGACTGAGCAGGCCCAGCCCGATTGATAGATCCCCTGGTGTTAACTAACCAGGTAGCCTGTGCCAGATGTTTATCCCAGTTTTTAAAGGTTCCACCCCCCATTGCTTTCAGGGTAGTTTTTAACAGCCCATTATACCGTTCAATTTTCCCAGAGGCTGGTGCATGATATGGGTATATCACATCCCCTTCGATGCCATGCTCTTTGGCCCAGTTGTCTATGAGACTGTTTTTGAAATGAGTCCCATTGTCCGACTCAATTCTCTGGTGTGCCGTGTCGCCACAAGATTTGCTTTTCGAGGCCCAGAATAGTGTTCCGGGCAGTGGCATGGGGCACAGAGTATGTTTCCAACCATCCGGTGGTCGCCTCCACCATGGTAAGCACATAGCGTTTACCCTGGCGGGTTTGAGGGAATGTGATATAGTCAGTTTGCCAGGCCTCCCCATATTTATATTTCAACCACCACCCCCCATACCACAAAGGTTTTAACCGTTTGGCTTGCTTAATTGCAGCGCATGTTTCACAATCATGGATAACCTGTGCAATAGAGTCCGTGGTTAAGTCCACCCCTCAGTCACGAGCCCATCTGTATGTTGCATCTCTCCCTTGATGACCTGAAGTGTCATGAGCCCACCGAGCTAAAAATAGTTCACCTTTATGTTCCCAGTCCAAATCTATTTGGAACACTTTAGCAGCTTGATCCGCTTGTTGGTTGTTTCGATGTTCCTCAGTTGCCCGACTTTTAGGTACGTGAGCATCTACATGACGTACCTTCACGACTAGTTTCTCTAGCCGAGCAGCAATATCTTGCCACAATTCAGCAGCCCAAATAGGTTTACCTTTGCGCTGCCAGTTGCTTCGCTTCCACTGCTTTAACCACCCCCACAAGGCATTTGCTACCATCCATGAGTCAGTATAAAGATACAGCCTTGGCCACTTTTCTCATTCAGCAATGTCTAAAGCCAGCTGGATGGCTTTTACCTCTGCAAATTGACTTGATTCACCTTGTCCTTCTGTGGCTTCTGTGACTCGTCGTATGGGACTCCATACAGCAGCTTTCCACTTCCGATGCTTTCCTACAAGACGGCAGGATCCATCGGTGAACAGGGCATACTGCTTCTCATCCTCTGGTAGTTCATTGTATGGTGGGGCTTCTTCAGCACGTGTCACCTCCTTTTCTGGTGGCATTCCGAAGTCTTTGCCTTCTGGCCAGTCCATGATCACTTCTAAGATTCCTGGGCAGTTAGGGTTTCCTATTTGAGCCCTTTGTGTAATTAATGCAATCCATTTACTCCATGTAGCATCAGTTGCATGATGGGTAGTGGGAACCTTACCCTTGAACATCCAGCCTAGTACTGGTAATCGAGGTGCTAGGAGAAGTTGTGCTTCAGTACCAATTACCTCTGAAGCAGCTCTAACTCCTTCATATGCTGCCAGTATCTCTTTTTCAGTTGGGGTGTAATTGGCCTCAGAACCCTTGTATCCTCGACTCCAAAATCCTAGGGGTCGACCTCGAGTCTTCCCTAGTACTTTCTGCCAGAGGCTCCAGGTAGGACCATTGTCCCCAGCTGAGGTGTAGAGCACATTTTTAACATCTTGTCCCGTACGGACCGGTCCAAGGGCTACTGCATGCACAATCTCTTGTTTAATCTGTTCAAAAGCCTGTCGTTGTTCAGGGCCCCACTGAAAATCATTCTTCTTTCTGGTCACTTGATAAAGAGGGCGTACAATCTGGCTGTAATCTGGAATATGCATTCTCCAGAAACCCACAATGCCTAAGAAGGCTTGTGTTTCCTTTTTGTTAGTTGGTGGGGACATGGCTGTTATTTTGTTGATCACCTCTATCGGGATCTGGCGACGCCCATCTTGCCATTTAATCCCTAAAAACTGGATCTCCCGGGCAGGTCCCTTGACCTTGCTTCTTTTTATGGCAAAACCAGCTTTCAGAAGAATTTGGATTATTTTCTCCCCTTTGTCAAAAACTTCTGCTGATGTATCACCCCACACAATGATGTCATCAATGTATTGCAAATGTTCTGGAGCTCCACCCTTTTCTAGTGCAGTCTGGATCAGTCCATGGCAAATAGTAGGACTGTGTTTCCACCCCTGGGGCAGTCGATTCCAGGTATACTGGATACCTCTCCAGGTAAAAGCAAACTGTGGCCTGCACTTTGGTGCCAAGGGAATAGAGAAAAATGCATTAGCAATGTCTATGGTGGCGTACCACTTGGCTGCCTTTGACTCCAGTTCGTATTGAAGTTCTAGCATGTCTGGCACAGCAGCACTCAGCGGTGGCGTAACTTCATTTAGGCCACGATAGTCCACAGTTAATCTCCATTCTCCATCAGACTTTTGCACTGGCCATATAGGACTATTAAAGGGTGAGCGAGTCTTGCCAATCACTCCTTGATTTTCTAATTGTCTAATCAGTTTATGAATGGGGATCAGGGAGTCTCGATTGGTGCGATATTGTCGTCGGTGCACCGTGGCAGTAGCAATTGGCACCTGTTGTTCTTCAACCTTCAGCAACCCCACAACAGAAGGATCTTCTGAGAGGCCAGGCAAGGTAGACAGCTGTTTAATGTCCTCAGTCTCTACAGCTGCTATACCAAAGGCCCATCTGTACCCTTTTGGGTCCTTAAAATACCCTCTCTTGAGGTAGTCTATGCCAAGGATGCACGGAGCTTCTGGGCCAGTCACAATGGGGTGCTTTTTCCATTCATTTTTAGTTAGGCTCACTTCGGCCTCCAATACAGATAACACTTGAGATCCTCCTGTTACTCCTGAAATGCTGATAGATTCTGCCCCTTTATGATCCGATGGCATTAGGGTGCACTGTGCACCAGTGTCTACCACGGCTCGATACCTTTGTGGTTTTAATGTGCCAGGCCATCGAATCCACACAGTGCAATACACTCGGTTGTCCCTCTCCTCCACCTGGCTGGAGGCAGGGCCCCCCCTAATTAAGAAATGGATTCGTGCTGCTCACAGGGACTGGACCTTCATTTCTCCTATTCACGCTTGGGAAAAAGTGATTTGAGGCCCATCTACACTGACTGGGGTCCTGCTTACTGGTAACTGGAGCAGCCATCCTTCTAGAAAAATTCTCTCTGGTATTTCTTTTAGCTTGCAACTCACGTACTCGTGCCTGTAGGGTACTGGTAGGTTGTCCATGCCATCTGCTCATGTCCTCCCCATAACCACGCAGGGCAAACCACAGGATACCTCGTGATGTGTTCCGTTTCCTTTGAGCTGGTCCTGTAGGAGAACGTTTTCTCTTAACAGCTGCAACGCGTGCCTGTGTAGGTAGAGAGTCAAGTTTATTCTCGATCATGGACAGTTTGTCTGACAGTTGTTTAAGTGAGTCTTTGTTCTCCTTAGTCAGTTTTTCCACAGCCGAGATGCGTGCCTGCAGTGGGGAAGAAATACTATCTTCATACTGTCGCATACAGTTAGCCATTTCTCCCACAGTAGAATGTGCCATATCATCTTCTCCCCATACTAATATTGACAATGTATGGGTATATGTCGGTGGAGCATTCTTCACAACCTTCCGGAACATGTATCGGTTGCATTCCACTTCATCAGGATCTACAGCTTCCTGTGGGTGTCTATAAATAATCTCTTGCACAGCTAGTTCTCTAAGGTAGTTAATACCTTTTTCTATAGTGGTCCATTTGCTCAGGTGACTCATAACATCATCTTTATAGGGATACCTGCTCTTTACAGCTGACAAGAGTCGCCTCCAGAGACTGATAGTGTTTGACTTTCTTGCGAGCGCCTTATCAATACCGCCATCTCTGGACAGGGATCCCAACTGTCTGGCTTCTCTGCCATCCAATTGCATGCTGTCTGCCCCATTATCCCAGCATCGGAGCAACCAGGTCATAATAGGTTCACGGTCATAACGGCTGAAGTCTTTCCTTATATTTCTCAGGTCCTTCAGGGATAAGGAGTGGTAGGTTATCTCTGCATCCCAGTCCTCCTCTTGTGATAGTTCTGCTTTAGAAGGACCTTTCTTCTGTGATGGGTCTGCTTTAAAAGGACGATCGAGGAAACCCCCATCTGTGTCAGGCCCTAACTCTGCCTGAGAAGGGCCCTCACCTGGGTCATATGATGGCTCTGCCTTAGAAGGCTTCGAGTCATCATCCTTCACTTCACGAGCTGATTTCTTTTGGTATTTCTTCCTGGTTAGAGGAGCAATTGGTACAGATTCGATAGATGCTGGAGTCTGAGTAGATGCAGTGGCTGTCGTGGGAGTGCTGAGAGTCTGAGTAGCTGCAGTGGCCATCTTGGGGGGTGTAGCAGCTGTGGTACAGGCTGCCGAGGCTTCAGTGGGTTTAGTGGCTGTAGCGGCAGTACACACTGTAGGATCTGAGGTGGCTGCATAACTCCTACAACTGTCCCTGCACCGATATTTAATCTTATCCCACATCAGAAACACATTCAGGACAAACAAAAATAAAAACATGCCACCTAGACAGCACCATCCTAATTTCGCAAAATCTGGTAGAATCAGCTTGGCAGAAAAGGAGAAGGTGCTATTTCCCGAAGTAAAACTGGAAGTGTAATCATTAACAGAATCAGCTAAAGGACACCTGGAGCGTGCAGATGAAGTTGCTGCTACTGATTCGCGATTAAAGCTGCCCATCATTGTGTCATAGAGATGAGAGAATGGAATAGGAACTGCCCAGTTTATCACAGCATAAATCAGTATCAAACCCCATACCAAAACAATACATTTCGACCAGCGCCCACTGCTAAACTGCATGTAAACATTCATAAGAAGCAAGCAATAACACAGTGCCCACGGCAGGTAAGGCATCATTGCAATACTCAATTGTGAAAGAAACTCCATAAAAAGACAAGATAACACAGCATTCAAAAATGACATCACCATCTTCACTATCTGTTTTAACTTTCCAACCCCTCGTAAATCTCAAAGGAAGAAATCTGATATTCTCTCAGCTGAGCTCTCCGGGTCTCCTCCCACCAGAGCCAGGATTCAACTTATCAGAGCAACCTGTTGGAGCTTCTCTCGAGCCCCACGTGGGGCGCCAATAAATCTGTCACAGTTTAAAGCTGGGCCAGCTATTAACCAGGTGGCAGATGCTCTCTGTTAACCCTCTCCCCCCCGCCAAGGGAAAGGGAAAAGGGAGAGAGACTTATGGGTTGGAAAGTTAAAACAGTTTTAATAAACTATAATAATGAAAAAGAATCTAATAACAATAATAATAGAAATAACCAAATATATACAAATATGTACAAAACCAAGATCAAGAGCTTGGAAATCCTCCTCAGGCAGAGTTGCTCCCCCCAGCACGGGCAGAGGGGAAAATGCAGTACCTCCCCCCAGCACAGGCAGAAGGGAAAATGCAGTAGCTCCACCCAGCACAGGCAGAGGGCAAAATGCAATAGCTCCCACTGCCATCACACCTGCAGGCTTTTAACTGGAAACTGGCAAAGCTGGTACCAATCAGTGGGAGACAGGAGGGCCCCTCCCTCCTGGGCCCCACCTCCAGGAGGCAGTGGGTTAGTGATAAATAGGAAAGTGAGAATGACGTGTGTGGGATGGAATACCTCGTTGGTCAATCTTGGGTCACCTGCCCTGTCTGCTCCTCCCTGCAGCTGCGACCCCCCTTTGGCTCTTCACTCATAAGCAGTGAGGAATTTAGCAGTGACCTTGGTTTCTCTAAGACTAATTGGCCTGGTTTGGGCCAAACCAGGACAATATATTATTGCAGCTAAGAGAGGTCAAACATTAGAGATGTGACTCTTCTTGTAGCTCCTGGTATTAAAAAAAATAGGACTGAGAAAACCTGTAAGGCATTTAAATAAATGCAAGGTGATTTAGCCGGCACATGGCCAATGCATAAAGCAAAATTAAAGTTGGAAGAAAGAACAAGTTAGATTTTACTGTTGTGTTGTTTTCTCACTGATTTAAAATCATAGTGCTGAGGTACCATAACAGGATAATTGTGACAGTCATGATAAGAAAACACTTCCTTTCATTCACGTTAGTTCTCTTTGAAACTCAGTGTCACAAAGTGGGTTAACAGACATACAACATTTCTTTAAGACCAATACTTTTGCAAAGGATATCTTTAGTACAATCTTTCAGAAAATAACAAGTATTTCTACTGAAATAAAAGGTAGAATTGGTATCAGGGACGTGATTAACAAGGCAATCAGGTATGGAAGGTAAAATATCAAATGTCGTGAAGCATGTTTCTGACTGTTATTATTTAATGCCACAAATTTTTGTGGACTCAAATTTTTTTGTGCTCTGTGTTTTGCATATGCAATTTACTCCAAAGGGAGCTTCAAATACAGAATGGAATCAGGGCCAGGTCCACAACGTAACTGAAAATACCGGTGTTATACACACTTATAGAGGCACCCAGTTATTGAACAGAAATAAATAACTGTATTTTAAGATTATTTTTATGATAAGACTCTAAGAGGGCTTTGTAGGTTGATCATTTTCATGGCATTGTTTATTTTATGTTTTACTTTCACCTGCTTTGTATTAAAAGGCTTAGTTTTAATGTGTGCATGTGGATCCTCAAGTGAAAGAGCAGCCTGCATTATAAAGGAATACTTTTCCAATACTTTCTCTGGAAAACTTTAGACGAGGAGAGTGGAAATGTGAATTTGGCCTCATATACTAGTTGATCAAAGTTAAAATTTTTTTTCAGGAGTTATTTTGGATACACCGTTATTTTGAAAAATGGGAATGGGCACAGTTAAACAGTCAAGATTAGAAATAGAGTATATCATAAGAAAGGCTTGGAACAGGTGGAGGTACCAAAACAATGGAGGGGTTTCCCTGTAGTTATGCTTATTTCAAAAATCCCCATATTTGGTCTTAACTTTGAATTTCCTCATTTGCATGGGTGTTGAGAGATTTTTTGTAATACACTCTGTAAATGTATATTTTTCTAATATTTCATTTCTTGGAATACTAACACTGTATAATAGTGCCACTGCACTGAAAGCTCTTCTGTTACAGAATCACAGAATCAACCAGGTTGGAAGAGACCTCAGGGATCATCGAGTCCAACCGTTGCCCTGACACCACCCTGTCAACTAGACCATGGCACTAAGTGCCATGTCCAGTCTTTTCTTAAACACATCCAGAGATGGTGACTCCACCACCTCCCTGGGCAGCCCATTCCAATGTCTAATAACCCTTTCTGAGAAGAAATTCTTCCTAATGTCCAACCTGAACCTCCCCTGGAGAAGCTTGAGGCTGTGTCCTCTTGTCCTATCGCTAGTTGCCCGGGAGAAGAGGCCGACTCCCACTTCACTACAACCTCCCTTCAGGTAGGTGTAGACTGCAATAAGGTCACCTCAGAGCCTCCTCTTCTCCAGGCTAAACAACCCCAGCTCCCTCAGCCGTTCCTCGTAGGTCAGACCCTCCAGACCCTTCACCAGCTTGGTCGCCCTCCTCTGGACTCGCTCCAACACCTCAACATCTTTCTTGAAGTGCGGGGCCCAGAACTCGACACAGTACTCAAGATGTGGCCTCACCAGTGCCGAGTACAGAGGGATGATCACTTCCCTAGACCGGCTGGCTACACTATTCCTAATAGAGGCCAGGATGCCATTGGCCTTCTTGGCCACCTGGGCACACTGCTGGCTCATGTTTAGCCGGCTGTTGATCAGCACCCCCAGGTCTCTTTCTGCCGGGCCGCTTTCTAACCACTCTTCCCCCAGCATCGGAGCAACCAGGTCATAATAGGTTCACGGTCATAACGGCTGAAGTCTTTCCTTATATTTCTCAGGTCCTTCAGGGATAAGGAGTGGTAGGTTATCTCTACGTCCGAGTCCTCCTCTTGTGATAGTTCTGCTTTAGAAGGACCTTTCCTCTGTGATGGGTCTGCTTTAAAAGGACGATCGAGGAAACCCCCATCTGTGTCAGGCCCTAACTCTGCCTGAGAAGGGCCCTCACCTGGGTCATATGATGGCTCTGCCTTAGAAGGCTCTGAGTCATCATCCTTCACTTCACGAACTGATTTTTTTCGGTATTTCTTCCTGGTTACAGGAGCAATTGGTACAGATTCTATAGATGCTGGGGTATGAGTAGATGCAGTGGCTGTCATGGGAGTGCTGAGACTCGTTAGAGTCTGAGTAGCTGCAGTGGCCATCTTGGGGGGTGTAGCAGCTGTGGTGCAGGCTGCTAAGGTTTCAGTGGATTTAGTGGCTGTAGCAGCAGCACACGCTGTAGGATCTGAGGTGGCTGCATAACTCCTACAACTGTCCCTGCACCGATATTTAATCTTATCCCACATCAGAAACACATTCAGGACAACCGAAAATAAAAACATGCCACCTAGACAGCACCATCCTAATTTCGCAAAATCTGGTAGAATCAGCTTGGCAGAAAAGGAGAAGGTACTATTTCCCAAAGTAAAACTGGAAGTGTAATCATTAACAGAATCAGCTAAAGGACACCTGGAATGTGCAGATGAAGTTGCTGCTACTGATTTGCGATTAAAGCTGCCCATCATTGTGTCATAGAGATGAGAGAACGGAATAGGAACTGCCCAGTTTATCACAGCATAAATCAGTATCAAACCCCATACCTAAACAATACATTTCGACCAGCACCCACTGCTAAACTGCATGTAAACATTCATAAGAAGCAAGCAATAATACAGTGCCTGCGGCAGGTAAGGCATCATTGCAATACTCAACTGTGAAAGAAACTCTATAAAAAGACAAGATAACACAGCATTCAAAAATGACATCACCATTTTCACTATCTGTTTTAATTTCCAACCCCTCGTAAATCTCAAAGGAAGAAATCTGATACTCTCTCAGCTGAGCTCTCCGGGTCTCCTCCCACCAGAGCCAGGATTCAACTTATCAGAGCAACCTGTTAGAGCTTCTCTCGTGCCCCACGCTGGGCGCCAATAAATCTGTCACAGTTTAAAGCTGGGCCGGCTATTAAACCTGTGGCAGACGCTCTCTGTTAACCCTCCTTCCCCCACCCGAAGGGAAAGGGAAAAGGGAGAGAGACTTATGGGTTGGAAAGTTAAAACAGTTTTAATAAACTATAGTAATGAAAAAGAGTATATTAAGAATAATAGAAATAATCAAATATATACAAAACCAAGATCGAGAGCTTGGAAATCCTCCTCAGGCAGAGTTGCTCCCCCCAGCACGGGCAGAGGGGAAAATGCAGTAACTCTCCCTGCCATCACACCTGCAGGCTTTTAACTGGAGAATTGGCAAAGCTGGTACCAATCAGTGGAAGACAGGAGGGCCCCTCCCTCCTGGGCCCCACCTCCAGGAGTCCGTGGGTTAGTGATAAATAGGAAAGTGAGAACAACATGTATGGGATGGAATACCTCGTTGGTCAATCTTGGGTCACCTGCCCTGTCTGCTCCTCCCTGCAGGTGCGACCCCCCCTTCGGCTCTTCACTCATAAGCAGTGAGGAATTCAGCAGTGACCTTGGTTTCTTTAAGACTAATTGGCCTGGTTTGGGCCAAACCAGGACATCCCTGAAGGAAGCCATTTTATGAAGAAGAGGAAAAGTGTTTATAGAAGTTTCTATAAAATGTTGGTTTTGTGGATTTTCATCAGGTGCTGTTTTACACTTGTCTAAAGAACAATGATAAAACCTATCAGGACAAAAGTTTAAATTCACACCAAAATCTGTGGTAGCTTGTTTTTCATCAGTCTTGCTGCATTAGTTTCTTTTCTGCCTGAAATGACTTGTGTTCACAGAATTATTTTTTTCAGCATGAATGCTTATTTATAAACAGCCCTTTTTACAGAGCAGTAGTGTGGAAGTGCAGAGATAAACCTAGCTATTACTTTATTATATATTAATTAGCTTAACAACTTCATCAGCATAACCATTATCATCCAGGTTGCAAAACTCTAGGCTGAAAAATGCAAACCAATAGAAGATTATAATAACATATGTACAGTAGCTGTAGTGGAGAAGTGTGTATTTGTTCTCCTTGTGGCATAAAATGTTTGTGAAAATCTCCTGAAAACAAAATAATAACATTACATTTTATTCTCACAGAATATTAATAATCTTATTTTTAGAAAACGAAGCAGAAATGTATTTTGTGGGAATCACCCTGGCAGTTTATTACTTCTATTTCATATGCATTCGAACAGTAAATTATCAACCTGCTCATAAACTAGGTTAGCTGGGAAATAATACATAAGAATAAGACTACAAAGATCTTTCATTATTGCACACAATCAAAAGGTGCACAGTTAAAGCTACCCTGTCAAGGAGGATACATAAATGCTATCCTTTTCCCTTTAAACGATGTTTTCCTTGTTTAAAATATTCCTGACATGCACTAAGATATAGCTAAAATTTATCTTAAATAGGACAGCAGGACATTTAAAACTTGAAATTCTGAACTATACAGACAGAACCATATTCCCAGGTAGAGGGCCAGAGAAGGCCTAGGCACCCAGTGCAATACATGGTAACTTCCTTGCCCTTTCCTTCTTTCTAGAGTGCCTACCACGTGTACCTTTTTCATTGCAACTGATGTGAAAGAGAGAGGAAGCAATTTTTCATTCTACATCAACTCAAGGATGAGAGAGGCTCAGAAATTACAAAGAAGTGTTTCCATAGTATGCATGCTTACAAATCCCCACCCACCATAGTGAAGTGGATTTTAAATCGAAGTAAATGTGAATTTTCCAATCAAAAAAATACATTTAAAGTGAGGAAAAAAAGCAATTTTGCCTGAATATGGGTTATATAAGCACTATTTCAAAACCTGGATCAGGAAATTGCAAAATAATTTTCACTTTTTACCCTCATTTTAATCAGCTTCAATTTGAATATGTGGTGTTTTTTTTTCCCATTTAAGACATCATCACTGTTTCTTACTTCAAGTAATGTACTGAAATTGGAACAAGAATTGCAATCATTAGAAGTTATGACACTTATACACCCAGGGTATCAGAGAGAATCTGCTTCTGCCTACTATTAAACTTCATCTGTTAAGAAAATATTAATAACTGAATAGAACTCCAGGCCCTGGTAACACATATTCACGTTTATATTTTCATCTTTCAGTTTAAACTTTTAGTAAGTAAGTTAATTGCCTAATTGATTTATTTCTTAAATATTTTCATGATTTATCAGTAAGGACATCCAGTCCAGGAATTTCCTGGCAGTTAATGACCAGCTAGAGCAGTGAATTCTTCACCCAGAGTTCATTAGTACTTAAATATGTTTAGGAAACTTCCAAAGAGTTCTTATATTTCAGGATGTTTCTTACCCTGCCATATCTTTCCTTTATGGAAGTAACAGCCTATAGATGGCCAGAGATTTTGAGAACTGTTGAATATTCTTTCTTTTTCCCCTTCTGAATTTTAATCCAGTTAAGGGAAAATAAGGGGGACTCATGCCTTCATTACTCATTTACGCCCGTCTAGATACACTTGTGCAGTTCTAAACCTGAGAGGATCACTTGTGGCGGGCTGGAGCAGAATCCTGGCAAGTTTGATGGTCTTGCTTTATGGAAAAGGCGTATCACATCACTGAGTGGCAGAGGAAAGGACACTTAAACAGCTGCTACTGAGGCAATAAAACTAAGCTATTGGATTCAAGACAACAGTTAGACCCATGCTTTGCCTTTATTGGAATTGATGATGAACCATTTAGGAAGGCAATCCAATCTTATTGCAATGAGAGTGCGTGATGCTGTAATTTTATAGTTTGCATGGGCTCATTTAAATTACTAATATTTTACAGGTACAGTAGGAAATTGGAGATATATCTTCATCATCATTTCTATGCTCATAACCAGTAATGAATAGGTATTATAGAATAACATTAAAGCAATGTATTTAACAAAATGAAACCAACGCATGTACTGTCTGGATCCCAAGGGCTGCATACACTTTTGCCTTGAAACATATCAGTACATTACTGTTCTCTTAAAAACTAGAAGAACCCTATTGTTAGGTAACAATGATGAAGAACACTTTTCAGGTCTAATCCAGTGTGTCTTTCACAACCCAAGAGACAAATCTCTGCCTGAAGACTCAGCACAGGCCTGGTCACATGAATGCACGTTTCACAGCTTGCTGAAATATGCCTTAGTACACCCTCGTCCAAATAAGCAGTGACTGTCACACATACACCTGCCATATAGTACCCATACTGTTTGATGAAGATGAACACTGAAAAGAGCCTCTCTCCTGCAACCAGCTGGTTGTGCAGGACCATCCTGATGGAGGGGTCTGCCTGGTACTCTGTCAGCATGCCAAAATGCAATGTTTTGTCTTGCTTTGAACAGATGTTTCCTCCTTGAGTGTTCTTGATAATTGCTATATTACCTGATATATTTTCATGAGCTCCCATCTCCCAGACATGCTGCCCTTAGATCAGCCAGTGTTGTAAACCAGATTTTGCAGGTAGGGGAACTAAGGCTAAGACTAAAGTAAGGCACCTGTCTAAAGTCAGACAAGAAGTAATGAATACGTCTACTGCTGTAATGAGTCATCTTAAGCAGCAAGACAGGAAGAGTTTAGGGTTCATACAGAGCCTGCGTCCAGGACATAAGAGCTGGACTGGGATGAGCTATCTATCTCAGGCGTGGGTGTAGACGGTACGAGCTGAGCAGCCTGGCCATTTTGGACTGCCTTCTGTGGACTCCTAGGTCTTATTTCCCATTGATAGGTCAATGAATAACTTTCATTTGATTATGGGAAAAGGAAGCAAATTGCATGGTTACCTTTCATCCCAGCTTGTTCCTCTCCTTGCATCAGACCTTAATGACTCTTTGTCTGCACTTTCATTCTATAAAGAAGATGTCTTCAATCTAAAGGAGGCTTAAAGTCTTCACAGAGAAGCTATAATATAAGTCATTATTGGAACAGTAGTTAGCTAAATAAGGAAGAAAAAGCTAGCAACTCAAAATGGCAATTCATCATCAAGTGTCTGCTGCTTTATGTGCTAACAGCCTTTCTCAGCTTCCTTTAAACCATCTGCTTGTTTCAGCTACCTCTCCATACCATCAGCCTCTCCCATTCCACCCCTCTGCATCTCACACATTTTCCAGCAGATATCTCATCAGTACTCAGACTAGTAAGACTTTGTGTTTTACTTTCTAGACACTCTTGCCTTTCTCCACAGACATATTTGTTCTAACAGGTAGAAGCATCAGGAGACGCTGCTTAGGCAAAAGAACAAATGTGTTTTAGCTTCTTTTTGTATCAGGAAGCACCTCTGAAAACCTTTCTCAATTAAAATAAGGTGTTGAAGGACAACAGAGAAAATCAGTAGATTTTGACACGCAGGAGTAGATGACAGGTACTTAGGGATGACAATAATATAGTGAAAATAGGAAGCAAATCACGTGGAATTTTTTGTCGTACTGCTACCACAATAAGTCTTTCATTTGCTTTTTTTAAAACATAGACTTAACTGAAAAAGATTTTGTTGTTGTCATTGTAGTATTTTGCAAATGCCTAGCTACAAAATTGCTGGGTGGTAGGAGTGGAAATGCAAAGCAATTGTACATGTAAATGTATAGGAGCATGAAGACTTGAGTATACAAGCTCATATTCCAGATGCATGGAAAATAACTATTACAGCAATAAGTCACGACATCATTGTGAAGAACAAGGCTGAAGGCTAAGTACTTGCAGCCATTTGAGCAATGCAAACACTCAGAAAGGTCTGTTGCTATGAAAATGTGGGTCATTAATTTAATCATTTGGGGAAAAAAAGGAACAGGAAACATAAACAGTTTAGTGCTGGGTTGAAACAAGGATCTCGTGGAGGTGAGCAACATGAGGGTGGGAGATATGCAGAAGTGGATGGAGCACAGCTCCTAAGGGTAGGAAGGACCTTGTCCCAGGAAGAATCAGTGTGCACCCAGCAGAGAGGAGACCCTCTGCAAAGAGGCCAGAGGGACCCTGCACAGAGGAGGCAGGCTGTGCCTTGCCTCTGTTCCCAGAGAAGATTTTGTCTTATAGGACCCTTAGGGTCCGCTTAGTCTGCTTGCTCATTTTTAAGGAAGAAAACTTTAAAAGTGCCTGTTTGATCTTGGACTGCTGTTGAAAAGACAGATGGGCAAGAAGAGAAAGGTAAATAGATGCCAGTTCCTTCCCATGATTTATATTTTGCTAACAAATACTGTTGTGCTGGAAATTCTTAACCAGAGAGTAGCTAGATACTGTGAGGTCATTTCCATATTTACTTTTTTTTTTTTTTAATGACTAATCAAATAGATAGGGAGAGGCCAACTTCAAATAGCTTGGAGGTTTGGGTTGACAGAGATGTTTTTCTGAAAAACGGATTTTGTAACCATTATCCAATATTTAATATAGTCCTCATAACACCTTGTATCCAGATATTGCACAAAGCAGAATTCAAAAGCCACTATGCTGACCTAGCTCTAGCTTGAAGGCATAAAAAGCCCCACAAAACTAAATTTAGGACCATTTATCTTTAATATCCTAAATTCTTTAAGATATGACAGGCTGTAATCATGGTCATTTATACACTACTGAAGAAAACAGAGGTTAGTTCCAAATGTGCTGGAAATGAAAATCTGAAGAATTTAAAACTTTCTTGTCGGCTACTCTAAGTGGAACTGGTCAAATAACACAAGTCATGATAGAATCATGCTTCTTTTCTGAATAAAGCTGAGGAGTGACTCCAGTGATACTTGTGGGATCATGCTACTGCTTGTAAGTATTAACATCAAGTGGCTTGTTCATTCTAGTAGCAGAAGCTGTTCATTTGTTATTTTATGCACACACACACATACATTTTTGTTACTTCTCCTTAAAGATTTGATCAAACAGATTTTGAAATCATCTAGAATCTCTTTTTCTACTGACTTCAGTGAACTTCAGTTCCAGGCCCATTCTTATTTTTTTTCCTTTCATTCAAAATTTCTAATAAGTAGAACAAGCAATAGAACACACATCTTCTTGTGTTGAACAAGTCACTAAAAACAACAGTTTGCAAGCAGCCTTTGTGGTATTAAATTCTTCTCTGAAACCTGTGAATAATATACATATATGCACAGATATCAGGATCAGTTTGAGAAAATGCAATCACAACCAATATTTCAATTACATCTCCTTAAATCTGCCTTGACTGATGTGAATCATATTCAAACTTCCAAGCACTCTGAGGAATGAAAAATGAATGCATCTTTTTCCATACTTCACCCCCTTCATTCCCTTTTCATATGTGATGTCTTGTACTCTGCATAGTCATGCCAGTGATGCAGGCAATGTTTTAAAGGCAACTGTAGACACTACCTTAAATATCATCCATCAACCACAAAATGAAAGATTATATCACAGTGACAGGAATAGCAATTACAATAATCACTATCTTTTATTAAGCCTTAAAAAATAACTAAAGCTAAAATCTGTCACTGGCCTTATAAAAGTGATAATCTGTTTTTCTTTTAATTCTGAATAAATGAAAAACAATATGTGATGTTAATTAAAAATGTGGGTTTATACTTGTATTTTATTGCAAACAGATTTGTGAGTGTGTATATGGATGACATTTTAGCCCTGGTGTAGAATAGACATTTTATTAAACAATGACAAGCAATAAAGCCTGTTGTTCAGAGAAAGGGAAGGATGCCCTGTTGGCCATCATGCTTTTGAGAAGCACAAGGGATTGCCTTGTATTCAAATGGTACAGAAGGTAGAACTGCAAAAGAACAACGAATTAATTAGAGCAATCATTTTTGAAGAGCAGTTGCAAACCACATTTTAATTAGCAAATAAAGCAGGATACTAACTGCTGAAGAACTATTTTTGCTTTCTGATTTACTGGGTGATGGCAGTTGTACTGCGCTTTGTACAAATCACAAAAATCTAGTGCCTCATTTTGCATGTAAAGTGCATTGAAATACCTTCTTTCCCATTCTATAGGGGCCTTTAAGATATATTACGATGGTAAAGTCTGTGCAACCCAGCACAATTATTTTCTAATTAGCATCCTTAAATGTTGCATTGTGGCCTGAATCAGTTTTAGCATTGTCAAAGAGTTCTAGAAACAGCCCTATCTGTACAACCCAGGCCACATGTGACAAAATTAAATTGGCACACTTCAGTGTATAGACCTTGTGCTCCTGGCAGTGATAGCCAGCTCAATACCTCTGAGAGAAGCCTCAGCTGTCACTCACTGACCCTTTAACGCTCTAGTTGCATCCTGCAGTGTCACATTGCTCATTCGCACAAAGATAGTGTTCCCTGGAGATCCCCAATACCTGCAGGAATGAGGGAAGGACAGCAGTGACAGCAGCCCTATCAAACAGGGCAGCAAACAACGTAGTGAGAGAGTTGAAACCCACTACGCTGCCCTGGTGAGCCAGTTTTAAACAGGTTATCATCTCTAACAAGCTGTCCCCTTCAACATCATACACACCTGCACATGTAAAAGGCCACTGCCGAGCACCTTTGGCATACTGCAGGAACACAGTTTGCTCAATTCGTGCTGTGGACCCACCCAGTGAGGTGTTCAATAAAAGAAACACCTGCTGCTGCTGCTTCTCAAATGTAAAGGGGAACCATTGGGAGAGTAATAAGGAAAATCATGCATCAAAATGCTGCCTCTTTTCTTCTCTTTATCCAGAGTCCTGTTAACTGCCTGTACACAAAAGCATTTGAACACACTGCAATGCACTGTTTATCATAAAGAGAACATTGCTTCAGGCTTCTGTGGGGTTTACACAATGGGGAACAAAACCACAGGTCCAATTCAATGCAAGAGAAGATAATGCCAACGTCACCGCCTGTACAGCTCAGGCACATCTCCCCAGCAGTTTAACACACTGGGGATTCACTGCATATACGTGATTTAGGCCACGCTATGTGCACTGGGAAATCAAATTGTACCTTACCTGTAGTGGTGTGTGGGTGTGTGTACATATGCACATGAGGACAAGAAAAGTACGCGTGTGTGCATGCATGCGTGCGCACATGCACATAGGCAGAAAAATGAGACAAAGAGACAAATAAAAACAGTCTGAAACTTAATGGAAAAGATAAATTCAGGCATGATTACAGCTGTGAGGCGAAAACAAAAGTCCCAATTCTGTTGATTATGTAGCGAATGATCCAGTAACAAGGTTTTATTCCTAAAGATTCAAGCCTCTCTCTTTCTCTCTTCTCAAAAACACACATCTGTGCCACACCCAATGCAAAAAAAAAGTCACAGAAAAGAACACAAGAAATTTATATAAATGTGAACAGAAAAATAATTATTTTTCGAAAGAAATAATTCAGTATTGATATTGCTGCAGGGGACTCAAACTCCGTACATTGCAGACCCCGTATTCCAGCCTCGAGGCCACGTTCACTGACAGACATAAAACAACATAAAAGAATTTTGCCCCCCAGCTTTTGTAAACAACGACAAAAGCAAAAACCCAAGGAAAAGAACAAAAGGTGGACACTTGACTCCACTTGTTCTGCCCACACAGAATTGAAAGACAGATGAACTCTGCTGCTTAAGATTTATCACGAAATTATTTGTCATTGACAAGTAGAAATATGATCTCAAAAAAGGAAAGAGAGTAAAAGCCCAGTTTGCTAGTAGAATTAAAAATATTGGAAAAATTTCTTTTCTGTGTGGTCAGGACACAAGACGTGAGCGTTCTTATTTTTCAGTACCTGGGTGTGCCTATTATTTAAAGCTGGATCTGCTCCTGTTTCCCAAGCCCAGCTGACACTTAAGGCATGTGCTCCAATAAGGTGCATGTTTATGCCTTGCTGAGTCCAGAGAAAGACTATTTTAATATATAGACATGTCCATATGGGCATCAATTAGTCCTAAAGAACATTCCTACTCTGAAACGTGACCTGAGGGAAATGGGTATCATTGGGCTGGATATTTACATCGCAGTACCTTTAAACTCAAACTGTCTTCAGAGTAGCTTAAGACTTCTCTACCATGGTGCTACAGGGGAGTAATGACTCTCGCTTTAAATGGGATTATTTCTGGTGCACACTCCCCAGCAATTGCTCTGCTGGGCGGACCAGACAATGAGCACCACTGTCTTCTAATTATATGATCAGAATCATCTGGGTTGTCCTAGTGCTCTCAATGAGATTGCATAGGGGTAGTTGAAGTTTATACCGATAGAGATTATAGAGGTTTCATTACATAGCAATGCAATTTTAAAATGTCGTAATAATGAATTACAGAATTAAAACAATACATGCACATATTATATTAATATATATTTAAGCTATCATTTCAGAGCAAAATTAATTAGAATAAAATGCAAGTCTTCTTTTCTTAAGTGGCTGGCTTTGCAGGGCTACTAACATTGCTAAGCAGGAAGGATCCTATGCAGGCACCGAAGGCAGCTAATGTGATTCTTGCTCCTGAAAGGAAGCAGATCAGTTGAGTTTAATGGTGCCACATTATAGGTTCTCACTTTTCTTATTAGACACACACTTTGAAGGTTGAAAAGGGGGTTTTATTTACTTCATGCAGCGCTATGTGTCTAGAGGTTATTAGTGACATAAAGGTTGGCTATTTTAGGATTTTCTGTGGAATTTCTCTATGGTATAATTTCACTATAGCCAATGAAATTATGGGAGAGAAGAATTTGGCCTTATATACCTTAAAACTAAATGTTGCTGTCAGCATTTCAGGGAGGTTAAATACTTGCAGAGTGTTAAATTTCAAGGTTCAGGCAGTGAGCTGCACTGTTAGTTTAATGCAAGGCTGTAATCACACAGCGATTGTAAGGCCCACATCCATATGATCAGAAAGGAATGGGAGGTCCCCTGGCTTTATAGGGGTTTAAAGTTATTCCTCCCTTCCTGGCCCTCACTTTGATGTGGCAAGACGCCCTCACGCATTGCTCTTCTCCATGCAATGGTCACTAGCAGGAGACAATCTGAAGAACATGGAAACCAACAGAGGGTTCAGCCTGCAAAGGAAACTTGTTGCCTCTGGGCAGTGGCACAGCTGCAGCAGTCTCCTCCTTTTGAAGTACAACCAGTCTGCGCTACATATTCAGGCTGGCAGCAGCTGCCCATGGCGCAGTGCAGAGGGATCATACGAGAGCGTGGTGCACCGCAGCTGCAGGGAGTTTCTGAAAGCACTGCTGCCCTATGGCACAACGGGTGAGCAGAGCACAGCCCGCTCACATCCCGCACCTCGTTCATTTTTCCCTAAACTCCCCGGCTGCCTGTTTCAGCTGGGAGTGGGAACTGAATAGACTCAGGTCTATCAGGAAAACTCAAGAGTTGCTGATTATACCACTTTCCTGAGGCAGCAGCAAAGAGAAGTGCCAGAGACCAAGTGTGCCAGTTACCATGCTTGAGGGCAATGAGGTACCAAAAACACAGCATGAGATTGTGCTTAATTCATAGAGGTAATGAAATGTGGTTTTACTCTTTTAATAATAAAAAAATAAAGCAGGTTTAAGTCAGGAAAACTCAGAAAAATAAAACACAAAACCACTTGTTGCCTATTTGATCAGAAGTGTACACAGAAGTGTACAACACCAAACACTCACATTATGGTGTTGTTTCATACATATTTCCTATTCCTCTTTGCTTGTTAAATGGAAAAAAAAATTAAAATATAGTAAACAATACTGTGAACTACAGCTTATGCCAAGAAAGGCAAAGTGCTCAGATACATAGCATTTTCCAAATGTTACTTTAGCTTTTAATCATATTTTAATTGTACATCACTAATATTTTATTCATGTATTCTCTTTCTTCGTTTAATCATATATGTATACATATATATTCATATCCACACTACCCAAGTATTCATGTCTATAAATACACACACACAAATTTCAGCGTGCAAAAATGGAAACAAAATTAGACCACATCAGAGTAGAACAAAGCTGTCACACTGCTGCCTTAATGACAGATATATAAATACACAGACTGAATATTTTAGTAAAATAAGCAAGATGGGCTGAGTCTAATGACCTTTTGGACGATGGGAAAGAGATCAATTATCCCCAGACAGGTTCTGTTTAGCTCACAGTGTCTTGGTATGTTGAAACCTTCTGGTTACACCACTCAGGAATTATTAAAGTACTGTCTGGGCAATTTACATTCTCCTGTTATAGTTTAGGTTACTTTCTTTCAGGCAATCTGCTACATGAAATATTACTTTGCAAAAAGAGGGAGCAATTATTTTAACAATGTTTCTGGAAAGTAGATGCTATTAGATTTCAATTGAATACTTTTAGTTGCACATTAGTGAAATGATACTGTCGCTTTAGGAAGTCTATCATTTGCTTCCATTAGAGACTTGCAGACTGCCAGTTCCAGCAGAGCCCAGAATAACTTCCACTGAAGCTATAATACCAGTAGTAGTAGCAAAACAACAGTGTCCCCCTTGAATGGCATTCTCCCCCTTTTTTTGAGCACTGTAACATTTGGGGGCACACGTGAAGAATGGGGTTTATGCTTAGCATACATACAACACATTTTTGAGGTCTTTGTCAATATATCTGATAACTGTATGCAATATTTATGCTTATGAGTGACAGTATTTCCAACGAAATCATACTCATCTACAGTATCCTTTTGAAAAGAAGTGAGAGGGAATATCATGGGTGATCTAAAAGGCCTGGCAGTAGACTCTCTGCAGATCTTCACAAGAGCATCTGTACCTCATAAAATATATCAAAGACAGTTCACTTACTGGACGCTATCATTTTTATAAAATTTTTTTCTGGGCTCTGTGAGTATTGGCAGTTGTAAGTCTGCAATGGAAAGAAACAAATTCAGCTACATCACATGATTAATGGTAGCTAAAGGAATGATACTTGTCCTAATGTCCATATTTTTTGTGTGGGCTACAATTTGCAACACACAGGTAATTGCCTTCCTAAGCAATGTCACTAAGCAATTGTATCTGTTAATAGAACACTTGTTGTATTCCTGTTTCGCCTCCTGAAAATAGGCAAAGATGGGAAGCAAAGCTTATACAGTATCAAAAGTAGCATGTTATTTATGACATGAAAGATGTGAGAGAGATGAAGACTTTTATGGGACTCTGAGGATCTGTTCCTATGGGAGTATCATTTGCCTTTGACAAAAACTGCCGTTTAATGAAATCTGTTTACAGAAAAGAATTTGTTGTTCAATATTATGTTTTTGAGTCCAAGAGCAGTAAGTCACACCTGGCAGAGGCTATCAAGCATGTGCTGGTTTTGGCTGCAATAGAGTTAATTTTCTTCATAGTAGCTAGTACGGGGCTATGATTTGGATTTGTGCTGAAAACAGTGTTGATAATACAGGGATGTTTTCATTACTGCTGAGCAGTGCTTACACAGACCTAAGGCCTTTTCTGCTCCTCACACCACTCCACCAGTGAGTAGGCTGGGGGTGCGCAAGAAGTTGAGAGGGGACATAGCCGGGACAGCTGACCCCAACTGACCAAAGGGATATCCCATACCATATAGTGTCATGCTCAGCATATAGAGCTGGGGGAAGAAGAAGGAAGGGGGACACGTTTGGAGGGATGGCGCTTGTCTTCCCAAGTAACCATTACGCGTGATGGAGCCCTGCTGTCCTGGAGATGGCTGAACACCTGCCTGCCCATGGGAAGTAGTGAAGGAATTCCTTGTTTTGCTTTGCTTGCGCACGCAAGCTTTGCTTTGCTTTGCTTCACCTACTAAACTGTCTTTATCTCAACCCACGAGTTTTCTCACTTTTACTCTTCCGATTTTCTCCCCCGTCCCACTGGATGGGGAGTGAGCAAGTGGCTGCATGGTGCTTAGTTGCCAGCTGGGGTTAAACCATGACAAAGCAGCATTCAAAAAGGAGAGTAAAATAATGAAAGTAAGAAAATCATTCAAAGACTCAGCCTAATCTGAGCAACGTTTATTGAATCCAGTTATGGACTTCCGAAGGTGCCTTGCAGCACATCACAGGTAAAATTCCATGTCCACACAAAACTTATGAACTATGTAAGTCCCCATTAGCTCTCAAAATAGAACATACATGATATTTAGGGCTTGCATACGCTCTGCACAATGTTGAATCTCATTCACAGAGAAAAAAAGGTAAGAAGAGTTGTACTGCTTAGAAGTTCTCTGTTTAAACTCTCTTTTCTATGCAGAAATGGGAATATATAATTTCTATTTATTGTGCTGACTCAGGCATTATTCTAGAAAATGTAATTCAGCTATAGAGTAACTCCCAATTGTTATCAGAGAAAGCCTAATGTCATGTTTGTTTCAAAAGGAAGAATACAAAGCAAACTCTTTTTCTGTGACATGACAATGGATCCTTCGTGGCTTGTTGCAAAATTATGTTATAGTAACGTAGGCAATAAATTATGTCTCTTCTCAGTGAAACCTACCATCCAGCTATGGCTGAAATATCTAAGTGTGTAAGCAAAGTTTTCCATGAAATAAGGAAGCAGACATTGATGTGAAAACATGCATGAGCTCTAGTTCTTCTTTGCTTTTTCATTCTCTTTCTTTGTAATAAGATCTTATTGACCAGGAAAAATCAAGAGTAGAAATGAGCTATGTATATTATGTTTGACCAGTTAGACCATGAGTTTATATTGGCTCCAGAATGACAACAATTCTGCCCAAAAGCGCTACTTGTGCATGTGGATATCGTGCATGTGATTTAATTTTGGTGGTCCTTATGAAATCATGTTTGATGGAGTGAGCCCTGCTTTTTGATGGGCAGCACCACATAAAAGTTATTCAAATTCTGTAAAAGTTTAGTGTTACATATGTATTGCTATTTACATTCTTTACAGCTTCTCAAATGTTTTACATGTTAATAAAATCATCATCATTTGTATCTGTTCTGGAAATTTATGAAATGACTCAGTGGTTAAGGTCTACAAAAATTCAGTTTGTGTTTTATGATGGTAATAATACTTTTTTTCTTCTTCAAGAAATCAACACTAAAAAAACTATAATGACCTGTTGTTTGACTCCACATAGCACCATCCAGATCCACAGTCACACTGGTGCTAAAGTAATAGTGATAGCATTTTCTTTATTACTACTGTAGAAGGTAACATACAGAAGAATATTACTGAAATAATTAAACTTAATAAATAACTTAATATATTCATTGTACATTATCAAACAGAACTAGAAAGAAACTTGAACAAAGAAAAGAAGCCTAACACTTGTGGGATTACATTCTTTTTGTGAATAAATTAGCTTTTCATATTCCTAAATAAGGTGGAATTTATCATCTACCACCTTCTTCCAAAAGTAGGGTGCACTCAGGCTTCAAAAATCAATGACAACTTGCCCTCTACCCACCGCTTTTCTCTGGCAAGCAGCAAAAAAGCCACTCCTAAAACTCAGCATGTCATTTTTTAATTCACAGTTATGTTTCCACTTGAAGAGACAAGCCAAAACAAACTATTCCTCTCTGAGAAGCACCACGGGAATAAGTTCCCTCCCAACTTCAATAATTATTAGGCAAGAGTGCTTCTTCATTCCCTCTTATACTGAAAATACAACCTGTTTACAATTTCACAGCTGCATTACACTGTATTTAGTTTCTGTCTTTTGAGCGGCAAAGCTATGACGATACTTGCAAGGAAACCAAAAAAACCAGACTCTTTATTCCAGATGAGTGATGGAGGGATAGAGAGCAGGGACCTGCTTCTAAGGAATGTCTCACACTTATGATCCAAGTACCTATAAGGAGAAAATCACAAACGATTAAACTGTTTCAAATAACTGTTAATGTTAAATCTAGATGAGGTGGCTTGTTTCCAAAACTTTGCTGCTCTTTCCTCTACAGTGTCTATATAGAGTGCCCAATGCGCTCTAATGACTAGCTCTTGCTAAATTACGTGTTGAGAAAAATACAGAATTATTGGGAAAAAATGTTTTTTTGTGTGACTTACTGCTATTAATTTGGTGGATCTTCACACTTACCTGTTTTTGTTCTATATGTTTTGGACTCATAAAAGGTGCTGTATAGTGAACAAAGATTTCACCAGTCATGGTTTCACTCTATTTTATATCCTCAAAAGCCTGATGTTAAAGTAACAATAAATTTGGGGATAATATGAAAGTATTCTTCAAAATTCAAAAAGTCATTTCTCCTAAACTGTAACATCTAAATAACAGCACTGTGCAGCTTTAATCAATTTGATAGTGTTGTGATTTCAAAACTCTGCCAAACATATTTTCAGGTTGTGACTACTATTTGATCAAGGCTTTCAAGATGGTATTTCCCCAGTAAACTTAAGTCTGAATTTTCCAGGCATCTAGTATTTTCATTGGCTTTCATTATGTATCAATGCTGAAAGAGAATATCAGTTTTCCTTGCAGGTTTGATATAATTTGACTGGGAGAAACAATAGCTAAGCCAAGTTACATTCCATACAAGAATTATTTGATTAGTCTAAAACCCCGTTAACCAGGATGCTGTGTCTCTCTTTTGCCTAGCAATGTTGTGTCATGTGCATCACTCCATCAATAAATAAAACAATTTATTTTGATTATTAATAACTTCCTTAAGAATCTGTTTTCTGAGGCTCTCATAAATTTATATACATATTAATTAAGCATCATTATGCCCATGAAAATTAACTAAGTATGAATCTCTTAATTTTACAGAAGAAACCAAGATACCGGGATACTAAATGACTTGTCCAAGGGCACACAAGGAATCAAATTTAAAGGTCAGTTCATGGGCAAAGCAAGAAATCCTTGTGCCATGGTAGATAGTGGAAATGAGGCCAGGATCACACTAACACTTTCAACTGTTTGGCATTTGCTGGCGTGAGGTTTTAATCTGCATTTTCCTCACACTTTTCAAATATTTCTGAAGCTTTTGAATACCTAAGATCATAAAATTAGATAAAAAGGAAATTTAAAATGTTCATTTCAAACATAACAATCTACATATGTCCTTCAATTGTTTTGAATCCTACCTGAAGAGTCTTCTCTCAAGTTATAGTGCACTCCAGTCAGAACAGTCCATTCAGATTATACACACATTTATTAAAAGTGAAGCAGCTTTCATAAAATGTCAGTGTTTTGCCCAGAAATTGATATTTCGAAAAAGCTGCCCCACTTCATAAATTTAAGTAACTTGAACACAATAATCTATCTATAGTACACCATAACATAAGAAATATTTATACTGGCAGTACAGCAATGTCAAGAAACTACACTGATCTGTAGAACAAGTTTCTACATTTAGGAATTTATGTAGTGAATTAATTTGATGTAGTGCTGGTTATTGCTTTCAGAGTTTCCCTCTTTTATTTATATTGATTATTTGACATGCACAAGATCATTAACAACCTCAGTGAACATAACATCAAAATAGCTGTGTCAATAGAAAACAATGTGACTAACCATCTTAGAACTGCAGACTTTGAACCCCAAGTAAGTGTTAAAAGAACAAGATAGGAGGGAGGATCCTACTAGCTATATATCCATTTTATGGCAGATGTGCCACAAAAAGGTGTGTTTTGCAGCCTTTATCCTTTAATTGTCTAGACAGAGGCATCTCCTGGAGTGTGCTGAGGGCTTTCTATAGGAAAGAAGGGCACATGGGCGATGCTGCACTGACAGCCCGGATTGTGGTGTGAAATCAGGACACAGACAGGCTGTTCACCAGGAATGAGGACCTTTCCTGTCCCGTAGGGCAGACACAGACACAGTCAAGTAGTTGACCCAAGCTGAGTTCAGTTAGTTCATAACTTCCTATATGCCTTCCAGAATAAGTAGTTTAATTCTGTATTTAAGATCCTCTAAATTCCTTAGCTATAAAAGAACAATAATAGTACTCAGCTTCTTCACCCTTCATAATTTTGATTTTTTACATTTGAAACTCTCCAGAATGATATGTATGAGCAGTGTCTTGCATAATGTGGTTTCAGTCTCATCTGGGATCTTGCTCAGAAATGATGCTAACTAGCACATCTTGTACCACCGTATTACATGCTCTAGTGACATGTCTATTTAATCTTTGAAATAGAGCTAGAATTCCTATTTGGAAGTAATTCCTAAGTGAAACGTGTAGCAAAATATATGTATATATTATACAGTGAAATGTTAATCCTGCGAACTAAAGCTTTCAACAGGTAGGAAGTACCGGATTAGGACTGCCTGCACATTTTGCACTAGAATATTTTCTTTAATAATTTATTTACTTATGTATTTTCTAGAGAATTCTTCCATCATTTAGCTGAAATTACTTTCTTAACTGGCTATGATTTCCTCTTCACCGGTAAACGTACACCTTGAACAGCAGTCTCTCTTTTGTTCTCTGAATACAGAACGAGCATCCTCCCAATCTTTTCTATGATGCTACTGTCAAATTATCCAAAAGTTTGTCTTTGCTCATTGAAGTAGCTCTATGAAGCAAACACATGTTAACAATTCCACTTTAGGATAGTGAGAGTCTAAGGCATGACCTAAAGTTAAAACTTCCTACTTGTTTTTTAGTGTTACCTCTTCTTTTCCTTGGCCTAACTTCCAGCAGGCAAGGCAAGATTAAGTAGGTGGCCACACAGAAAGGCTACCACTGATACCAAAGTTGAATCTCCCCATTCAATTTTTATTTTATTCTCTACTTAAGACACAAAGCATTATGCACTTATGAAACATTGCATGATGCATGGTAATAAGTAATTTTAATAAATGCCTCTAATGATAATGCTAAATCATAAATTATTTTATGTTTTAATTTCCTTGGGTAAATATATTGAAGCACAACATCTCATTTTCATTGCTGACCTGGGGTGAGAGCACAGCAGCGTGACATTTATAACAGATACTTCAACTGTAATTACCAAACTGTTAATATATCAATTTAATTAAAATCCCATAGTGATGAACAGCATAAAGTACCAAAAGAAGTTAACCCAGGCAAAACCAAACAAGAGGATCAAGGCAATCAGTTGAGGCAAAATGAATTAGAGTACTTGTCCTACTGATTCAGAGGGTTATTGGCTCCTTGGAGACAAGAGATCTTGCCGCAGCAGTCTTTCAAAAGGATATTCATTGTGAGACAGCACACAGGAATATTTGGAATACCAAAATGTAGAAAGAAAAAAATATCCTGATTGAATTTTGTATTGAGTTTGGTGAAACGAAAGTACAAACCTCTGTTCCTCAGGTTTATCTCCTGATAAAATGAAAAATAAAGGCACGTTAAGTCTTGCTGAAATTCTTTCTGCTGGTTTCATTGTAGAACTTCTAGAGTCCAGATTCCTCTAATTTCTAGACCAATCCGTCTTGGATTGCTCCATCCTGGATATTGTCAAACTGCTCAACATCTTGCTATCAGCTACTGCTAATGCAGTTCTTTCTGTCTGAGACACTTCTCTCATTTACCAGATTAAGAGTGGCCAAAGTCAATTAACATCAACAGAAGAGTTCATGTACATCAACAGAAGAGTCTTCTGTCATTAACATCTAACATCCGATCTTTCCCTTAATTCAGTCTAATTTTTTCTTCTTCCTCCTATCTTAAGAGCAATCCAGCCTTCTTTAGATTTTGCTCAAGAAAAATCTTCATTTTTCTTCAGTATCATATTATGTAGCATGGAGAGTGAGTATTTGAGCACTACAGTGGGGAAGCTGCATTTAAGCACGCAATTTGAGGCTTGAAGTGGGGAGAAAAGTGTAAACAACTACAAACACTGTAGCAACAGCAGATTGTTGGAGTGGTTTTCCTTGAGAAACGCGAATTCAACTCTTAAGACACAAGTCTGACAAATAGACCTTCCTCTCCAAACAGTAGTACATTCAAGGATTAGGTTATGGGTTGTGATGAGAATAATTTTGACATGTGAAATATCAATAAGATTTGGTAAATGCCTAAATGGAAATTTTTTTCTTCTTCCCCTTTTGAAAGTTGCTGCAATCTCTTATAACGTGATTGATAGGTAGATGATTTATCTCACCTACCATTAAGCTCGTTCACTTTAGTGTCTCCCTCTATCAGGTTAAGGAAATAGCTGTCTTGAAAATGCTTTCAGCAATAACACATTTTAAATGAAAACAACATGAAAACTTCTAGTGAAATCCAGGACTAGATTAGGTGCCAAGGAGCAACACTGGGACCTTTCAGAACAGGATCCAAGACAACTAGTATGTTGAGCACAGGGCCAAACGCATCCTACACCATCACCATGAGGGCAGGCAATAGGAAATGCTGCAGGGACCAATCTGTGTCTTTTAAATGCAGCCCCTTTGTTTATGGTGCAGAGATGTGCCTGGGTCCACTCAGGCAGTATGTGGCTCCAACACTGAGTGTGGTTTTCCGGGGACAGAGGGCTACATCTTTTTTTAAAAAAAATCAATCAGATGTAAGACTTTTGAAATTTGCTATTAGAGTTGATTCGAACCAGCAGCACTTAATTGCAGAAAGACTGTTTTAACCACAAGGTTATTTTACTTGGAAGACCCTAGAAAACAAAACTGAGCCAACAGTCTTTTGGCTGAGAACTGGATTTCCCTTTTCCAGGCAAGTGTTATAGGCTATGGATTCATCCTCAAGTGTACTCTTTCTTCCTGACCTAATAAATGCTTTTGTACCACAACAGAACTTCAACAAGAACAGAGAAGTACGTCCTTGTTCAGTGTTACCTATGGCTGGTGACTAAAGATCCATCTTCCACCTTGGAAGAAGAAAAGTATTTTTGTACATGATCAGACACACAGTAGAACTGAACATTAAGTCTCCCACTTCATAGATAAATTCTCTAAGTATTTGGTAATCAAATAAACAGGGTTCACACCAAGAGTACTAGCAGTCACCACTGGATTTGGGAAGCTGGTTCTGGGTGAAGATTACAAATGTTCTGCGATTGCTTCCTGGATTGAGCCTCTCAGGGTGTTTGGAAAGAAGTTGTTTCTGGCTCCTGCTCAGGACTGGGTAAAAGTTAATATCAGCTGGGCATCCTGTCAAACTTCTTGCATTTCGAGGAACATATAGACAAAGCTGTAGGGACCTTGCCCAAGAAGTTCCATGGTACTGGAATTTAAGCTTCTCTGGGTGTAAGGAGTACTTGAGCTAGAGTTTTCATGATTACAGTTTTGACCTTGGCACCTAATCTTCACTTATGTTCTACTCTAGGCAATTTGTGTTTGGATTTAGCTCTATTTCTAAAATATCCAGTAGTAGTTTTAAGGCCCATTAAGAATTAATTCTCTGGAATGTGTAGTTTCCTGTTTACTCTATTTTTCTTTATGCGAATATCATCTTAATTCAGTATATTTTACTTAATTTTTGCAATAAAAGTTGCAGGGTTTTTTTCTGCAAAATTGTTTACATAGTATCCAAGTTTCACTATGTAAAATAATCCAACTGCTATTATTGTTATTATTACTGTATGCAAGAATTTGGTTGATTCTTAAGGGACATCATCAAGTCCAGCTCCTTACCACCGTAGGGTCCCAAACTGTGTATATTTACACTTATTCTTATTTTCCTTCCTTCTAGACAGCCCACTAAGTCCTTTGTTCAGCTGAGTTGTACTTGTCGCAGGAATCAGAGAGTGGGAGGAAAAAGCAGCTTTAAAACACTGTGTACTGGAAATAATGTGGGCCTAGTCCTTAGAGGCTGTTCAAATTTGGTTTGGTTCCAGTTGTCTCCAAGGATCTGCTTCTCAGCGGGAGCAAGCTGAAGCAGTGTCCTGATGTCTCCTTCTCTCCAGTCAGCCCCCCCTGGGATTTGGTAGAGGGCCAAGCAGACTTTTACGCTTGAGAGACCCCTCTGACAGGAATGCTTGCTAGGGGTTTGAGAAGGCAGAAAGAGCAAATCAGGCAGGTATAACTAGTATCTATTGATCTGAGCTAGATTTTGTACAAGTGATCTACAGCTATAAGCTGTGGACACTTACTGCCAACTCACTAGATTTCAGGTCTCCTTCAAATTCTTCTAAACATAAAAGCATGACTTAGAAGGTATTCAGATTTATTTGTTTATTAGCATTTCACTTGCCATTAGAAATTCTGGGATAATACATCCCGTTTTTAAGGAAGTCCTTGAGCGAGCAAAGAAAATGCAAAGCCACATTGTCATTTCAGTCCATGTAGGCTGCTGTCATAAAACAATCACCAATAAACTTGGAAAACCCCATCTTATGTATAGATTTTCAACAGTTTTTAAACATATCTCTTTATATAATACTATACCATACACTCTTCAGTGTTAACAACTTCTGAGTCACACTTTAGTGTTGTTACCTTAGTTCAGACTTATCCAAAATGGATAAGATTGGGGGAGAAAAACCCTCCAACAGTGTTTTTGATAGCTACAGAAATAGTTAGTTGACTTTGAAAAGTTTTCCCTGCTTTTCCTGCTGTTTCCTTATAAGCAAAGTGAGAATACCAGCACCATTATGAAGGTGAAATTATTAATTATTATTAACTACATGACTAATATTAAATTACAGGTGTACTTCTGCCTTGGAATAGATCAAGTGGTTTTTAAAGCTCTTCAATGTCTTTGCTTTTATCAAGCTGTGATTGTTATTAATTAAATCTTGTCCAACTGAATTACTTAGCAACATGGGTTGTAGCACAAGCAAGATAACATCAATTCTGTGGTCTTTTTAGACAGATTTTGATTTGCTAACAGCTTGCCCAAGTTATATGTAAATCCTCATGTGGTCCATCTCTGCATGAGACAGCACTGGCCAGATCTGTTTAGTTCTGTAGTTTAGTCAGGAGAAAATCCCTATTCATTAATGTCCCTCACCCCTTATGTATCCTTTAGGAACGCTAATGACTTAGGTAGTAGCACAGCACACTGGCAATTATTTTGATCCCTGTAACACAGAAATAGAGTACAGGACTGAGCACTGAAATGGAGTATCTTGTATGGGCACAGGTCAAAGGAACTCAAGGAAAAAATGTGAGAGCAAAGGGCGTCCATTCAAACCACTGTTTCAGTGAAATGCTAACAGGACCAAGAAGCGAACTGGAGAGCCTTTTTTTCAAGACACCAGGCTATTTCCAAACAACTGGACTCAAATCCATTGAACAAGTGATCGTGTCTCAATTGTGGGATTTCAGCATAGCCTTCTGGCCTGTAGAAACACCTCTTCTATAGAAAAATTGATCATTCTCCCTCAACTTCCTCTGCCTTTCCAAAGAGGGAGGAAGATACCAGTTTCCCTACAGCCAGGTGATTAGGATTTAACTTTATAATAATGATTCACAGGCAAACACTGATCAAGGGCCTTCAGTCACAAAGTACAGCAGCTTTAAAGTCTTAGCTTAAGAAATTCCTTTATATTAGTGCTTTGATATGAAAAGCTCCATATGATATGACTCATTGATTAGGGGACAAGGAAAACAATCTGTGACACAGCTTGTGATAGTACTTTGTGAAACAAAGCACCAGGAGCAGAAATTTCTCTTGATCTTTTTTTTTTTTTTCCTCTTTCTTTGCAAGGCATCTTTTATTCTGCATGGATGTTTGAAATATTCTTTTATTTCAGTTTAACAGCAATGACAGTCTTCTCAGATATTTTCATAGAAAACTCAGAGAACTTCTCAGGAGCAACACAACTGAAAATCATCAGGAAAAAAAAGGCAATGAAGAGAAAGTCTTTGAGACTGTTGCTGAACCAACACCAGAATTCACAAGGTAACTGCACACCCACGTACAGGGTTTGAATAAAAATAGCCCCTTGAACAAAATGGAATAAAATTAAAATAAACACATTTAATTTAATGATTAAATTAAGGACAATAGCCTGTTTGGGAGATTGGGTGCAGGGGTTTAAACACAGACATCTAGAACCATTTAAAATGTTATATCGCCTGGTAGGTATGCTGAAGGACCAAAACTGTTTTGAGTGGCAGCCAGAAACTGATATAAAAATGGCACTAAATGCTTATCTGTAAGCATTGTTTCCTTGAATTGTTTCCTTAGTACTTTGAGCATACACATGCTAAGCACTGTGAAGTAGAAACCATAAGGTTTTGGACTTTTGCAAATGTGAATAAAGGATGCTCTACATAGAACAAAGCTCTATAAGTGACTAGCTCCTGGCCTATGCTGGACACCTTGTCTTTTCCCTTTTGAACTACAAGATGGAAAAAAAAAAAAAAGAAAAATAAAGAAAAAAAAAGAAAGAAAAGGCTTCATGACAGTGTTCACACGAACACCTCCTTTTTTCTCAAAATAGATGATGTTTGTTTTATTTCTGACAGATTACACATTTGGAAGAAAGTACGAAACACATAGCTAGAGCTACTACCATGCAATCTTTTTTACAAAGAATCACTCAGGCTATTTACAGGACTAGCTGTCTAATGACTTTTTTTGGCTGGTCAAATCTGTTTTATGACCCTCAAAAATCCCATGTGGTAGCTCTTATTGACTTGCATTTACATCTACCAGAAAGGACAAAACTTCACTCACCAGCCCCTTGCTACTGAACTAAGCCAATACATTGCTCAGGACTCACCAAGTTGCTTCCAAACGCAGAGCCTAAAGTCAATAAAAGCTTTATAGCATTTTCCACTTTCCCCATGGAAGAAAAGTAACTGTGAATGTTGTTTGGAAAGGCATTGATTAGAATATTGTTGGAACAGAGTGTTGACCTAACAATCACAGACTCAGTGTGAACAAGTCTTCTAAGTAGAAGTATCTAGCAGAGTAAGTAATCATTTCTCTGTCAACATTAACCATTTCCTTAACTTGGAAGTTCTGTATTACACTTGTTATGTTACTCAGGCAACTGAATAAAAGCAAAAAATGTTGACCATCTAATAAAATCAAACTATCATCTCATCTAGAAGTAGAAGAAATTATTCAATTTCACAATCAAAAACTTCTCAAAATTAAAGATTTCTGCTTTCTATTTTTCAAGCTATTTATTTAATTAAAATTGGAAATGACCATGAGATGGTTCAGGCATGCCAGGACACCTCCAGAGCATCAAAAAAGTATTTGCAGACACTCTGCTAACCAATTCAAGACAGCAGGACATAAGCGACATGGGATTGCTGTATGTGTAACACTCCTGTTAACCCAGCTGCAATGCAGAATTCAGAATGATTATTACAAGCTTCCTAGATGTTTAACGGCACTATGTTCCTCTTGATCTTGGGGAACAAAAAAAAGGAAAATAAAGTCATGCTGAATGAAAACCTATGTGGGACTGTACTGGGAGACAGATCATTGCAATGGCGTATTGTAATGGAACAGAGTATTTTTAGGCACTTTAGAGGATGGGAACTGCAGGTTTTTTGGAATTAAGGGCGTACAAGATGCAAAAGTGTTTGCTGCCTCCTTTCAGCCTGCCTGTGCTTGGTTTGCTTTCCCAGAGAGCTGCTTCAATGTCATTCCCAGTTCCAATTTCAGATTCATCCACACTTCCTCAGGGAAGATCTGGATTTAAAGTACTGCTGTTCTGTCTGAGACTGTTCTGTACAGGTGATGTTGATAATACTTATACTGAGATAATGAAGGACTGGAGCTTTTAGCAAATAAAAACCAAACAGACCTTAACATATATTTCTCTGCCATTGACTAAGAACAGACTACATCCCTTGTCTCTAGGTATCACAGTACTTCTCGTGAAGCTTCTCTAGCATGCTGTTTTGATAGTCAAGAGCATGATTTACAGCTACCAGAATGCAGAGCAATGCTTCTTCACCATAAGCAAAAGTTTTTGATGAACCAATTCAGAAGGATCCAATGAACAACAAAAGGCTGAATAAAAAGTCTCTGAATATGTCTTATGTCCTGGTTTGGCCCAAACCAGGCCAATTAGTCTTAGAGAAACCAAGGTCACTGCTAACTTCCTCACTGCTTATGAGTGAAGAGCCGAAGGGGGGGTCGCACCTGCAGGGAGGAGCAGACAGGGCAGGTGACCCAAGATTGACCAACGAGGTATTCCATCCCACACACGTCATTCTCACTTTCCTATTTATCACTAACCCATGGACTCCTGGAGGTGGGGCCCAGGAGGGAGGGGCCCTCCTGTCTCCCACTGATTGGTACCAGCTTTGCCAATTCTCCAGTTAAAAGCCTGCAGGTGTGATGGTAGGGAGAGCTACTGCATTTTCCCCTCTGCCCATACTGGGGGAGCGACTCTGACTGAGGAGGATTTCCAAGCTCTTGATCTTGGTTTTGTATATATTTGATTATTTCTATTATTCTTATTATACTCTTTTTCATTATTATAGTTTATTAAAACTGTTTTAACTTTCCAACCCATAAGTCTCTCTCTCTTTTCCCTTTCCCTTTTCCTTAGGATGGCGGGGGGGAAGAGGGTTAACAGAGAGCGTCTGCCACAGGTTTAATAGCTGGCCTAGCTTTAAACTGTGACAGATTTATTAGAGCCCAACGTGTGGGGCTCGAGAGAAGCTCCAACAGGTTGCTCTGATAAGTTGAATCCTGGCTCTGGTGGGAGGAGACCCGGAGAGCTCAGCTGAGAGAGTATCAGATTTCTTCCTTTGAGATTTACGAGGGGTTGGAAATTAAAACAGATAGTGAAAATGGTGATGTCATTTTTGAATGCTGTGTTATCTTGTCTTTTTATGGAGTTTCTTTCACAGTTGAGTATTGCAATGATGCCTTACCTGCCATGGGCACTGTGTTATTGCTTGCTTCTTATGAATGTTTACATGCAGTTTAGCAGTGGGTGCTGGTCGAAATGTATTGTTTTGGTATGGGGTTTGATACTGATTTATGCTGTGATAAACTGGGCAGTTCCTATTCCGTTCTCTCATCTCTATGACACAATGATGGGCAGCTTTAATCGCAAATCAGTAGCAGCAACTTCATCTGCACACTCCAGGTGTCCTTTAGCTGATTCTGTTAATGATTACACTTCCAGTTTTACTTTGGGAAATAGTACCTTCTCCTTTTCTGCCAAGCTGATTCTACCAGATTTTGCGAAATTAGGATGGTGCTATCTAGGTGGCATGTTTTTATTTTCGGTTGTCCTGAATGTGTTTCTGATGTGGGATAAGATTAAATATCGGTGCAGGGACAGTTGTAGGAGTTATGCAGCCACCTCAGATCCTACAGCGTGTGCTGCTGCTACAGCCACTAAATCCACTGAAACCTTAGCAGCCTGCACCACAGCTGCTACACCCCCCCAAGATGGCCACTGCAGCTACTCAGACTCTAACGAGTCTCAGCACTCCCATGACAGCCACTGCATCTACTCAGACTCCAGCATCTATCGAATCTGTACCAATTGCTCCTGTAACCAGGAAGAAATACCGAAAAAAATCAGTTCGTGAAGTGAAGGATGATGACTCAGAGCCTTCTAAGGCAGAGCCATCATATGACCCAGGTGAGGGCCCTTCTCAGGCAGAGTTAGGGCCTGACACAGATGGGGGTTTCCTCGATCGTCCTTTTAAAGCAGACCCATCACAGAAGAAAGGTCCTTCTAAAGCAGAACTATCACAAGAGGAGGACTCGGATGTAGAGATAACCTACCACTCCTTATCCCTGAAGGACCTGAGAAATATAAGGAAAGACTTCAGCCGTTATGACCGTGAACCTATTATTACCTGGTTGCTCCGATGCTGGGATAATGGGGCAGATAGCATGCAATTAGATGGCAGAGAAGCCAGACAGTTGGGATCCCTGTCCAGAGATGGTGGTATTGATAAGGTGCTCGCAAGAAAGTCAAACACTATCAGTCTCTGGAGGCGACTCTTGTCAGCTGTAAAGAGCAGGTATCCCTATAAAGATGATGTTATGAGCCACCTAAGCAAATGGACCACTATAGAAAAAGGTATTAACTACCTTAGAGAACTAGCTGTGCAAGACATTATTTATAGACACCCACAGGAAGTTGTAGATCCTGTAGATCCTGATGAAGTGGAATGCAACCGATCCATGTTCCGGAAGGTTGTGAAGAATGCTCCACCGACATATACCCATACATTGTCAATATTAGTATGGGGAGAAGATGATATGGCACGTTCTACTGTGGGTAAAATGGCTAACTGTATGCGACAGTATGAAGATAGTATTTCTTCCCCACTGCAGGCACGCATCTCGGCTGTGGAAAAACTAAGGAAGACAAGGACTCATTTAAACAACTGTCAGACAAACTGTCCATGATTGAGAATAAACTTGACTCTCTACCTACACAGGCGCGCGTTGCAGCTGTTAAGAGAAAACGTTCTCCTACAGGACCAGCTCAAAGGAAACGGAACACATCACGAGGTATCCTGTGGTTTGCCCTGCGTGGTAATGGGGAGGACATGAGCAGATGGCATGGACAACCTACCAGTGCCCTACAGGCACGAGTACGTGAGTTGCAAGCTAAAAGAAATACCAGAGAGAATTTTTCTAGAAGGATGGCTGCTCCAGTTACCAGTGAGCAGGACCCCAGTCAGGGTAGATGGGCCTCAAATCCCTTTTTCCCAAGTGTGAATAGGAGAAATGAAGGTCCAGTCCCTGTGAGCAGCACAAATCCATTTCTTAATTAGGGGGGCCCTGCCTCCAGCCAGGTGGAGGAGAGGGACAACCGAGTGTATTGCACTGTGTGGATTCGATGGCCTGGCACATCAAAACCACAAAGGTATCGAGCCCTGGTAGACACTGGTGCACAGTGCACCCTAATGCCATCGGATCATAAAGGGGCAGTATCTATCAGTATTTCAGGAGTAACAGGAGGATCTCAAGTGTTATCTGTATTGGAGGCCGAAGTGAGCCTAACTAAAAATGAATGGAAAAAGCACCCCATTGTGACTGGCCCAGATGCTCCGTGCATCCTTGGCATAGACTACCTCAAGAGAGGGTATTTTAAGGACCCAAAAGGGTATAGATGGGCCTTTGGTATAGCAGCTGTAGAGACTGAGGACATTAAACAGCTGTCTACCTTGCCTGGCCTCTCAGAAGATCCTTCTGTTGTGGGGTTGCTGAAGGTTGAAGAACAACAGGTGCCAATTGCTACTGCCACGGTGCACCGACGACAATATCGCACCAATCGAGACTCCCTGATCCCCATTCATAAACTGATTAGACAATTAGAAAATCAAGGAGTGATTGGCAAGACTCGCTCACCCTTTAATAGTCCTATATGGCCAGTGAGAAAGTCTGATGGAGAATGGAGATTAACTGTGGACTATCGTGGCCTAAATGAAGTTACGCCACCGCTGAGTGCTGCTGTGCCAGACATGCTAGAACTTCAATACGAACTGGAGTCAAAGGCAGCCAAGTGGTACGCCACCATAGACATTGCTAATGCATTTTTCTCTATTCCTTTGGCACCAAAGTGCAGGCCACAGTTTGCTTTTACCTGAAGAGGTATCCAGTACACCTGGAATCGACTGCCCCAGGGGTGGAAACACAGTCCTACTATTTGCCATGGACTGATCCAGACTGCACTAGAAAAGGGTGGAGCTCCAGAACATTTGCAATACGTTGATGACCTCATTGTGTGGGGTGATACAGCAGCAGAAGATTTTGACAAAGGGGAGAAAATAATCCAAATTCTTCTGAAAGCTGGTTTTGCCATAAAAAGAGGCAAGGTCAAGGGACCTGCCCGGGAGATCCAGTTTTTAGGGATTAAATGGCAAGATGGGCGTCGCCAGATCCCGATAGAGGTGATCAACAAAATAACAGCTATGTCCCCACCAACTAACAAAAAGGAAACACAAGCCTTCTTAGGCGTTGTGGGTTTCTGGAGAATGCATATTCCAGATTACAGCCAGATTGTACGCCCTCTTTATCAAGTGACCAGAAAGAAGAATGATTTTCAGTGGGGCCCTGAACAACGACAGGCTTTTGAACAGATTAAACAAGAGATTGTGCATGCAGTAGCCCTTGGACCGGTCCGTACGGGACAAGATGTTAAAAATGTGCTCTACACCGCAGCTGGGGACAATGGTCCTACCTGGAGCCTCTGGCAGAAAGTACCAGGGGAGACTCAAGGTCGACCCCTAGGATTTTGGAGTCGAGGATACAAGGGTTCTGAGGCCAATTACACCCCAACTGAAAAAGAGATACTGGCAGCATATGAAGGAGTTAGAGCTGCTTCAGAGGTAATTGGTACTGGGGCACAGCTTCTCCTGGCACCTCGATTACCAGTACTAGGCTGGATGTTCAAGGGTAAGGTTCCCACTACCCATCATGCAACTGATGCTACATGGAGTAAATGGATTGCATTAATTACACAAAGGGCTCAAATAGGAAACCCTAACCGCCCAGGAATCTTAGAAGTGATCATGGACTGGCCAGAAGGCAAAGACTTCGGAATGCCATCAGAAAAGGAGGTGACACGTGCTGAAGAAGCCCCACCATACAATGAACTACCAGAGGATGAGAAGCAGTATGCCCTGTTCACCGATGGATCCTGCCGTCTTGTAGGAAAGCATCGGAAGTGGAAAGCTGCTGTATGGAGTCCCATACGACGAGTCACAGAAGCCACAGAAGGACAAGGTGAATCAAGTCAATTTGCAGAGGTAAAAGCCATCCAGCTGGCTTTAGACATTGCTGAATGAGAAAAGTGGCCAAGGCTGTATCTTTATACTGACTCATGGATGGTGGCAAATGCCTTGTGGGGGTGGTTAAAGCAGTGGAAGCGAAGCAACTGGCAGCGCAAAGGTAAACCTATTTGGGCTGCTGAATTGTGGCAAGATATTGCTGCTCGGCTAGAGAAACTAGTCGTGAAGGTACGTCATGTAGATGCTCACGTACCTAAAAGTCGGGCAACTGAGGAACATCGAAACAACCAACAAGCGGATCAAGCTGCTAAAGTGTTCCAAATAGATTTGGACTGGGAACATAAAGGTGAACTATTTTTAGCTCGGTGGGCTCATGACACTTCAGGTCATCAAGGGAGAGATGCAACATACAGATGGGCTCGTGACTGAGGGGTGGACTTAACCACGGACTCTATTGCACAGGTTATCCATGATTGTGAAACATGCGCCGCAATTAAGCAAGCCAAACGGTTAAAACCTTTGTGGTATGGGGGACAGTGGTTAAAATATAAATATGGGGAGGCCTGGCAAATTGACTATATCACACTCCCTCAAACCCGCCAGGGTAAACGCTATGTGCTTACCATGGTGGAGGCAACCACCGGATGGTTGGAAACATACTCTGTGCCCCATGCCACTGCCCGGAACACTATTCTGGGCCTCAAAAAGCAAATCTTGTGGCGACATGGCACACCAGAGAGAATTGAGTCGGACAATGGGACTCATTTCAAAAACAGTCTCATAGATAACTGGGCCAAAGAGCATGGCATTGAATGGGTATATCACATCCCCTATCATGCACCAGCCTCTGGGAAAATTGAACGGTATAATGGGCTGTTAAAAACTACCCTAAAAACAAAGAGGGGTGGAACCTTTCAAAACTGGGATAAGTATTTGGCATAAGCTACCTGGTTAGTTAACACCAGGGGATCTATCAATCGAGCTGGGCCTGCTCAGTCAGACCTTCCACATACAGTAGAAGGGGATAAAGTCCCTGTGGTGCATGAAAGGAATCTATTGGGAAAAACTGTCTGGGTTCTTCCTGCAACGGGGAAAGGTAAACCCATTCGTGGGATTGCTTTTGCTCAGGGACCTGGATGTACTTGGTGGGTGATGTTGCAAGATGGTGAAGTCCGATGTGTCCCTGAAGGTGATCTGATTCTGGGTGAGACTACTTAATTCTGAACTGTATGTTGTTGCTGCATAATACTAACAGTGTTCATAAGTGTCTTTCAGGTTAAGACAGTGGTGATGAGACTGGAGCTAGCTGCAAGTGGCATCCAGTAACCTCCTCGAGACTGACATTTTGAACCTGCAACCTGTGGGCACGAACCGTGACAAAATTCATACCATGTTTCCTGCCCTGAGAGACTGCGAGCCAGATGGAAACCCACAATCCTGAACTAAATGAACTTGATGAACTTTTTGCATAAAGATGAATCATAAACTAGTGATATGTGTATATATATTTGAAAATGAAAAGGTAGTGGTGATCCGAGTATGACGTGAATGGTATGGAATAAGGGGTGGAATGTCCTGGTTTGGCCCAAACCAGGCCAATTAGTCTTAAAGAAACCAAGGTCACTGCTAAATTCCTCACTGCTTATGAGTGAAGAGCCGAAGGGGGGTCACACCTGCAGGGAGGAGCAGACAGGGCAGGTGACCCAAGATTGACCAATGAGGTATTCCATCCCATACACATCATTCTCACTTTCCTATATATCACTAACCCATGGACTCCTGGAGGTGGGGCCCAGGAGGGAGGGGCCCTCCTGTCTCCCACTGATTGGTACCAGCTTTGCCAATTCTCCAGTTAAAAGCCTGCAGGTGTGATGGCAGGGGGAGCTACTGCATTTTCCCCTCTGCCTGTGCTGGGGGGAGCAACTCTGCCTGAGGAGGATTTCCAAGCTCTTGATCTTGGTTTTGTATATATTTGATTATTTCCATTATTCTTCTTATACTCTTTTTCATTACTATAGTTTATTAAAACTGTTTTAACTTTCCAACCCATAAGTCTCTCTCCCTTTTCCCTTTCCCTTTTCCTTAGGGTGGTGGGGGGCGGAGAGGGTTAACAGAAAGCGTCTGTCACTGGATTAATAGCTGGCCCAGCTTTAAACTGTGACATCTTATCATGTATCTACTTCTATGGATGAATGTAAATTAGCTTTATATATACTATCTCTGTTACAATGTGCCCCATTGTGAATTCATTCACCGATATAAATCAGAAAGGGTTTAGGCATATATGTATGTATATGTGTATACACAAACACACATCCACACACACCTCCACCCCCCTTTTCTCTATCAATAAAAGCATGTACAGCATGATTCTTCCACGACCTGGATTTGTTTATACAGATGCTGTTCATTAACATGCATTCCTGCCTAATGGCAGAAAGCTAAATGCCTCATTACCTGATTATGTCTACAATATAATGCTGTATCATTTTCATTTTTACACACGGAGCACTGAGGCAAAGCATAAATTGATTGTTCAGAGGGAAAATTATAGTTGACCCAGGACTGAATCCCAGCCCAAACCTCTATGTACCAGGTGATGCTTCTATAGTTCGGCTCTGAGACCTATTTGCTGTAAAGGGAGAGAGGAGATTTTCCAGAACTAGAGAATTTTTTAAGAGCAATGGACCTTTGTAAGGTCATATACTGTCCTTACACTGTAGTCTTTAAAAACTGAAAGAAGAATGCAAGATGAGATTGCTGAGAAAGTGGGCATTTTAAGGTGGTATAAGGGAGCAATCCTAAAAAAAAGGAGAGTTAAGGTAGTAATGCAAGTCAATGCAATTATACTGATGTACAACTGGCATAAATGAGGGAAAAAGGAAGCACCAGAGTAATTTCATCTTGCTTGCACTTTAGATGCCCACAATGTTTGCATCTATGAGCCAGTCACCCATAATTCATCATAGGGAAGAAATACACTTCTAAAAATGAATTTGTCTGTTTAATAATTTGTGCCTTGGAATGAGAGAAACTGCATTCTGTAAGTTCCTTTTCCCTCTCTTCCTTAGGGGGAAGTAGTAAATTTCCTCAGATGTAGAAGTATATTGCATCATTGTATCTCCCCAGCTATTTTTCTGCAAAGTGGACATATGCTACATGCGAGTAAGCATCTGAATAAAGCCTGGAGAGTTTTTAAAGTGGCAAAGGAATGACTCCAGGGGCCTTTACTTGTTTCTATTCTCTAAGTCTGTTTGAGTCCATTTATTCAGTATTCTTCTCTTCAGCCAGTTTTTCATCCATTTCATCATCCTCTCATTGACTCTAATATCCTTGAATTTGCATATCAACTTATTCTGTGAAACTTTATCAAAGCTTTACTCAGATCTAAGTCAATCAGATCTATAGCATCCCCAGTCTCTAATTTCTTTGTTCCACTTGCTCCTTGATTAATTCTATCACATGTTTCTGACAAGATCTACTTCTATAAACCCATGGCTCTTGGCTACTGCTTAACAGACTTTTATCTAACAAGCTAACAAGTTCATCCTTTATGAATAATTCTAGAAATCTTTCCCAACACAGCAGTTAAATCTGCAGGCCTGTTGTTCTCTGCTTCACAACCTGAGTTAACTTGCAATGAACAAAATGTTAAAATTATACAATTCTGACAGTGTCTGATCAAGTGAAGATGTCCTCTTTGCAAATCATACCTGTTTATTGTTACTTCTATAGGACAAGGTTTAGAATGTGCCTTGTTGTCCAAACTGTTGTGGCATCAGTGCAAGAAGTACTGGGTGAAGAGACAGCAAATAAACTGACTTTGAAGGCTGTGAGAAAGAATTTAGGGAGCAGGGATTTCTTTCCTGGGATGATATTACTTTCACAGAGTTGTGGAGAAGTATGGCTAAAAACAACATGAACAGATAAAACAGTCCACCCATTGGCCCAAGTCACATTATACCTGTATTATTCCAGACAGACAGTTGTCTAACCTGTTCTTAAAGACATACACTGACAGATCAGCATAAGCACCAATCTGTTTCAGTGCTTCATTGCCTCCTTACTGATATAAAGCTTTTCTGTGGGACACTTTGCCGAAAGATGTAGTAGATGATAAAAATATTGTAAATGGCTTACAAGCTCCATTCAATGTCTAAATCAAAACGGCAAGTAAAAAGCATGATGCTGGCACACCTTTGAACTCAGGAATTCACTAAATTCCAACTTACTAAAATCTGGGGGATACATCAAGAGGCATTTTTCTCTATGTCTAGTTTTTACACTGTTTCCCTAAACATTCACTGCTCTTTAGTGTTAGGGACAAGATACCGAACTAGATGGACTGTTCGACGCACTGTCATATATTTTTGTTCTTATGACCTTGCTGCTCTGCACTGGCCTCTCTCCAGTGGGTCTGCATCTTTCCTGAGGTGTGACTATCAATTTCAAGGCCCTCTAGCTTACACTGTCAAAAGCTCCATGTCACAGTCAAGCTGCTATCATTTGCACTATGTAGGACTGTACCGCCACCTCCCCTGTCTCATTCATGTTTCCACTTGCTGCTTAGAGGCCTTTGAGATCGCAGATTTGCCGTGATGGCCTAAGCAATGCTTCTTTAAACTGATATCCTCTGTCTAGCTGCAAAAATATCCCATTGCCCATAATGGTTCTTAGGATGGTATATAGTATCTGCATTTAGCCCATCTTTTCCATTGCACTTTGACTCCCTTTAGTCATCGCTATCTATTCTTTGTATTAATATTATTCCTATCTGTTCCACTGTAAGGACTCCAGTGAAATAGAAGCTCAGCTCCTTTAGAACTGCTTGCCCTTGCTTAGGAGGAGGAGGTCTTTACCGTTTTTCAGGGACCCAATTTTTCCCCCTTTCTTCTTTTATCACCAAGGCTACAAGCCTTGGCAACAGGGAAACCGGAATATCTATTTATAGAAGCAATGAGTGAGGAGTGCAAAGACCTAGAGATGGACCAATTAGTAACTACTCTGTCCTGTTAGCATTCAGTTTAGGATGGAACAGAAAAAGGCAACTCTGAAGATCATCTGCATGAGAGACTGGAAACAATGAGACCAATCTGATTCTGCCTAAGGGAAAAACATAATTATGAAACGGTATGGTTCCCAAAATGGGATCATGTAGAACCCCAGCATTAATGAATGTTGCATTAAAGATAAAGAGGCTTAACTGCAACAAGCCGGCTCCCTTGAAAGAAATATGATACATGCTATGCTAGATAATCCAGAAGAGATAGTTAATCTCTGCTGCAGAAACTGATGTTCATTGATAACAAACGCTGCAAACAAATCCTAAAATAGGAGATTAACATGGTCTTTTATAGTAAATATGTGAAGAGAGCTCTGCTGGATACTTCTACTAAGCATCTGGGGTGAATGCTAATTGAAGTTGGTACTGAAATTTTTTGCATAGGTTGTTTACTAGGGGATGTTCTTCCACCTGAACTACAGCCACATCTTGAACAAGTGGATGCTAAAATATGGTATACAAAAACGAATTCTCCATAGAAAATACTGATCCATTCAGGATGTATCACAGCTAAATCCAAATGTAAAATGAAACATGGTTAAAAAGACGTAATACTGGTAGACAATCTGCAAGGAACAAAATTAGTACAATACCGATTAAAAATAACCACTTCAGAATAAATGCAGTCTTCTATTACTGTGTCACTGACTAATATGTCAGTTGAAAACAGACCTAAGCCTAATTTTTCTATAAGAATTTATTCAAACAGTTGTAGTCTTCCTTATTTGAGAACCATACATTTTGAAAACACGCTATTGATTGTTCCTGCTGCCCAGACAATTACAGTTAAAAGTTTTATTGCATAAAATAGTAATCAGGAAATACCTGTAAATACTGAGTGGCAAATAAACACAGCTTTTAATGGTCTTGTTCTTCCACACACTCTGAACATAGGTACTTGAACAAAGAATTTTGATTTTGTGGGTACCTGTCAACAGGATAAACCTAACATGAGATTTAAAACCATGTAGTTTTCCTGAGGATGTTTTCTTTACATTTCGAATTAAAACTGTGGTCACTTAGAAAAACTTGTTACAGTGCAAAATATTTCCTGTTTATGAAAGCCATGCATATTATCAAGGTCATGAAAACAGACACAGAGCAGTAAGAACTTCTGAGATGAGCAGTGAGGCCTTATCAAAACAAGGTGAGTAGCAGCTCAGGGTAGAAAATATGGTTAAAAGGTTGGGCAAAAAGATGCTTACTAAAAATGTTATGAAACCTAAGGTATACATTTTCTTCAAACATCCCATCTTGTCAGAGAAAGCATTAAGTAAATGGGTAAATGAACTCTTAAGGAAAAAAAAATATCCCTTGCCAAAGAAAGAAAGAAACAGAGAAGGAAAGCAAGAAAAAGTCTAGTATTGATGTTTTGCAGCTGAACACCTAGAAATTCTCCTGAAACTTTCCCTGTAAAACTGTTAAGATACACACTGACCCACCCTCATACTATCTTTACAAATTAGGCAAACACAACTCGCACACAGGAAGGAAAGGATTTGTTAAGTTAGGATTTGACACTCAGATCCTTTCTGGAATTTCTCCTCCTGTAGAATTTTCCCTAGAGTGTTTACAGGCTGAGGATCTCTCCTTCTGGACTGGAAGTAGTGGAGGAGAGCTTGCTGCAGATAGGAGCTGTCTGATCTTCCTGGAGATCCCTTCTGACTCTCCACAATTGTTCATGTTTTAATCTTTACCATCCCCATTATACTTCTCAGCCTTTCACAGTTAGGCAAGCTTTAATTTCACGAGCAATCAGACTTCTCCTCAAAAGGCTCCTTGGCAACTACATCTGCTACAAGAGTTACAATTCACTCTTGTCAACCAGGCTCTTTCAGAAGCTCTTTGGCTTTCTGTACAGGAAGTACTGAGTGTACTAGTGAAAAACAGATAATCAGGACTCTCCCTAGGGGATGACATTCAATAGCTGCAAATACAGAAGGAACATTAACATCATCTTATCAAAACAAACTGCAAGGAAGAGAGTTTGATGGTTAAGACCCTAGAATGAAATATCAGCAAACTCACACCACCAGTCTTTGAGTGCCCTCAAAAGTTACAGTACCTTTACATCTATCCTGCTCCTTACTGATTTTTATGGTCCTCAGGGCAGGGATGCTGCGTGCTGGATTTACTGCAGCCACCACTGCTGTGTCAGAAAACACTTCCAAGGTACAGAAAGCATGAGCAGAGTTCACTGGCAGAGCCATGAAATGATGGCACTAAAGATACTTTGCTCATGCCTTGGTAGCTCATTTCCATAGCCACTCAATTACTTGGCTAGCAAAGGACTGTCAGAAGGGGAGGGATTAAAATCAAGAGTGTTAAAAAAACAAACTGTAACATAAAATGCTGCTCTTATGCAGTTCTTTGGAAGAATAGGTTTGGGACTTTTCAGGGTACCATTCTTTACTACCAATGGAGAAGAAAGAGTTGTGGAAGTATACATACACACACACACATATATACACACATATGCATGTGTATAAGTACAAGTTCCAGGGGAAAAGACAGATTTGTGAGGAACAAGGAAGTTACTACTCCTGTGTTCAACACCTTCAGGCACTTATCAACCAAGACCAAGCACTGCAGTGTCCAGGCAGAACATACTTTTCCAAAGCTGGTTGCTCACACTCTGAAAACTACTGCTGTGAACATCCTTTCTCACATCTAATCTCCGCTAGACAGAGAGGAGCTGGCAGTCAGAATCAATGGACCTCACCTGCTGTATTGGCACCACGTCCCTCCCATCTCCGCTCCTTCCCACAACTTCATTGTGAGCCTGACCCCAGCGGCTGTGGCCAGGTCACAGCTGTTCTCCACGTGGCTTCTGCAACCCGAAGCATGGTTCCTTGCCAGTTTCTTCCATGAGTCACTTCTTTGCTGCACTTGGCTTGCCAGCTGATGGGGAGAAAAGGATACATGCATGTGTCTGCCCAGGGGTGGTGAAAGACAGGAATGGTAGCATCTTGTAACAACTAGCAAGGTCATGGTTGGGCAGAACCCAAACAAGATGGGCCAATGCCTCTGAGATCTTCTGCAGTTGTACTGAAAGTAATGAAAGATAGCTGAAGGCTGTTTCATGGCATTTTATCACGCTTATTGAAAATGCCAGAAACGTGAAAGTGGATCTGAAGAATGTTCAAAGACAAATTCATGGCAGGAAACAACCCGAACAAACATAAAAAGAAATGATGTCCTACCTAATTGATCATCAACGAAAAATTTCCGATCATAGCGCTCACATTTTTTTTAAATTTCAGGTGTACCCTTTAATCTGTAGATTGCAATGGACCCACTTCTGATTAGTCTAAGCTCTGTTTTTTATGGCCTGCAGCTAAGGCAGTGTCCTTGTTCCAGAGCTAACTCTGTTCCCAGATAAAGACTGCACTAGTGCTTGGAAGTTTTAGAAAATGTTGCATACTGTTACCCTGTCTTTGGGACATTGAAAACACCAGAGTATGTGGCAATCATATAGCACCAATGTCTGGCCAGACTTGAAACAGATTATGAAAATCAGAATACTGTGTGTTTTAATCAGCCTTCCATTAGGACTACAGAGGAGCTTATTAGGTAGGAGTTCTGCCATAAATCAGAAAAGGGTCTTGTTCAGTGTTAGAAGCAAGCTTGTAACTCCAAACCACACTCTCATGACCTGAACTACGCTCTTTGTTGAGAACAGAGCAAGCTTCCTTTTCTGCTTACTCAGGGTCTAGTGTTGCTCCTTTTCAAATGGGTGGCACCGTCCCCGTGTACTCCAATTCAAGGAGCTGGCTCCTGGTTTGCCAACTGATTCCAGCTTCAAAGAATTACACTGTTTTCATCTTGAACTCTGAAAACCAGAAAAGGTTTTTAGTGCTTTTGGCCATATTTATGAGACTGTGTGGTACAAGCAGCACGCAACGGATCAGTCATATAGGTTTTCTATGGTTTTACGTGAGAAATAAGCTCACAAACTGAAGGGGCTACAGTTCCACAGGGTTAATTGGTTTTCAAGTTTGAGACCAAATCATACCAGTCATTAAAAAGAGATTATTTAAGGTCTATGACATGTCACAAGAATGCCATCCTTTGTCTCTTCATAATCCCTCCTCCAAATATCTCCATTTCATGACTAGCTTTTCAAAAATACTGACAAAATTCTGAAATAAGTAATGTTCTGAAAACTTGCTCAGTCTCTAGGTTAACACCCATACTTGCCATTATGATGTTAGCGAGTGAAGGTTCTCAAGTATATTATTCACTGATGTAATTGCCCAGAAAGAATAAACCCAAGGAAAAGCCCCAATAGGTCCTAGGCCTATAATTTTAAAACTTCACTACCCATCAAAAGGCAAGGTCACAAAATTGCTGTTTCCCTCAACATGTTTTTTTTTAAACTGTCAATCACAGCTATGCTACTTAGATAGTGAATGCATAAAGCTGAACTGACTGCTTTACATCTAGGTATCTGGCTGGAGAAAATGACACTGTGAGCTAACATGTAGGCCATGGCTTTGCAAAACAAACAAAATGCTTCACTTCAGCAATATCCCAGCTCCAATTGTTTTAATTTGTGATATCAGCAAATCATTGCTGACTACTTATTAATAGGGAAATGTGCATCTTCATGGGTGCACTACCACCAATGAACCTGATCGCTAATTAGCCATGTTCTCAAATAATAGTTTTTTAAAACTAGCATATCTGAAAGAAAATAGAAGAGAGATTTACAAAAGAGGTTTACAGATTGCTGTTTTATAAGCAATCTGAAAGGTGAAAAAAAAGGTGAGCGGGAAAAGGTGATACTGAACCTGAGGTCAGCCTCAGAGCAGTGGACATCTCAATCATTTAATTTGTTTTTTTTCTTTTTTCGGGCACTGACATTTCTGAGAAGTCTTTATATAAGCAAAAATTCAGGCCTGTTTGGTTTATATGGTTTTGTTTAGCCTGGAGAAAAGGAGGCTCAGGGGAGCCTCTTACAAGTACCTGAAAGGAGATTGTAGCAAGGTGGGTTCTTCTCCCAGGTAACAAGCGATAGGATGAAAGGAAACAGCCTCAAGTTGTGCCAGGGAAGGTTTAGACTGGATATTAGGAAAAATTTTTTCACTGAAAGGGTTATCAAGCACTGGAACAGGCTGCCCAGGGAAGTGGTGGAGTCACCATCCCTAGAGGTATTTAAAAGACGTGTAGATGTGGTGCTTAGGGACATGGTTTAGTGGTGGACTTGGCAGTGCTCGGTTAACGGTTGGACTTGATGATCTTAAAGGTCTTTTCCAACCTAAACGATTCTGTAATTCTATGATTCTATGGTGATTATGTGTCCAGTGAACTTCACTTTGTGGCAAACCCAAAAACCCCTGTATTTTATCAGTTTTACATGACAGACAAAAAAAGAGAGAAAATAATAATAAATAAAAAAAAATATTATTACACTTGGAACTCTAAGAAAAGGTGATTAATAATCTGTCACATCCTTGGCCTCTTTATCAGCTATTTCTCTGGCAGCACAATGCAACGGCATTTTCCTAAAATAGGAGAATTTCATTGTGACACAGAGATGGTTTTGCCACCTAATTCCTGGTCATTATATCATGGCTGTATTACATAAGTGTAGAGAAAGAGCTGCTTCTGGCTGTAGAATCAGCCTTTGATGGCCATTAAAAAGGGTGGTGATTGAGATAGGATAAAAGCGTACACGCGTAGGAGGGCTCTTCTTTAGAAATACAGTTTTGGTGTAGCTGGTTTGAGCTTTTCTTTATTTTATGATGTGTCACGTGGAGGAAGCCACAGCCTTGGAGTTATTCACTCTTCTCTGCCAGCACTTTTGGTAGGCTGATCATGATTTCATAAATAAGTAACCAAATAAACCCAAATTAGCCTTAATTTCATTGAGCTGTTTTTACCAACAATTACTTTCCAACATATGCATTTTTAGAAATTGCGGCCACACACATAGATTGGTAGTTCTCTCTTCTCACCCAAACACACTTACAACCTTAATCCTCAGTTGCAAACTGGCTGGATAAAGCATTTTTCATGTGAGATAATCCCACAGTATATGACCTTGCAATTTTAAACTTAAATCAGGAGCAGGGAGAAAGACACAGCGCCTGTGAATCAGAATGGATTTTTACCAGCAAGTTTCATTTACTGTCATACCCAATTCAAGATTAGATACGTGATTTCACTTCAGAAAAGTACAATATCCATTGTTATCTTTTCTCTTTCTCCTTTATTCAGCATACAATATCATTTCAAGGACCCTGATGCTTCTGCAGTTGTGTAACAGGTGAGGAGTTACATATATGCATAGTATTTTTACTAGTGAATTCTTCGCTGTGCATGATGCAGAGTCATGGCTGTTCTTTATTCATTTGGCAAATTGATTACAGCTCTTTAAAGACTCTCAAGCAACACAAAGCAGACAGAAGAATTATGAGCTAGTTTAATGCATTTTACCTTGATAGAAAAATCTTGTAGCTCAGAGCAGCAGTTAAGAAATTACATACACACAGAGCCTTGAGCTTGAGGCTTTCACTGCAAGCTGCATGACTAAATCAGAGGTTTATTAGTACCTTGTCAATGACTTTGCTTTGAAAATGGACAGAGTACTGGTGTAGGAAAAAGGTTGTCAGCTACTGGCTAGTGTGATGTGTAGCTGAAATATTTATCAAACCACTATAACTGTTTGACATATGTTCAAAGAGCAAACTTTAGAAAGTTTGACTGAGGTCTAATAGGGCTAACTGATTTTGTTTATTACGTGTAAGTTTGTTACACATTTTACATTTACTAAAATTGTAAGCAAGACTTCATACCAAATTTAGATTCCAATCCAAAACTAAATTTCACACAGTATCTGAGGTTGGGGATAGCCATTCCAGTTTTGATACTTGCCAGCTGAACTGCTTTTTTCCATTATTTAACTGATCGTGGCAATTTGGCAGCCTGACACATGGAACAGGAAAATTCTGCACACCATATACAATGGATCTCATGTATCCTAGACATGACATTCCATGTAGAGCTGACTGTGGATACAAAATGGATATAATTCAAATATATTAGTATCTTCAAAAGTCATAATCCAAAACCATCCAGAAACAAATATGTTTAATTTGCTAAATGCCTCCTTCATTGTCACAGACTCCCACTTCTCAGGGCAAGATCCCCAGGATATACGCCCTCTGCTTTTCAAATAGGAATACCAATCTGGAACATGAAATCCAACCAAGACACCTAACCTGTGAGGTTTAGTGAGGAGAAGACACGAGCTATGATTCTTCTGAGGCACTAGGCCAGATGTTCACATTCTCTTAGGTCTGATGCAAAACGGGGAGAGGATTAGGAAGGATACATTTTAATCAGCTCTAGGATAGAGTCTGTAAAATTTTTGAAAGTCAGTTTCACAGTTTTCATGCATTTATTAAATCATTTATTCGATCTACATTGTCTTGTTTCAGAAATTCACTAAACAGGTTCTTGTTTTCTGGCACATTATCTCAGTGTTAAAGACTGACCGTATCCCCCAGTCCCGCTTTTTTTCCCCAAGAACTCTGTGAAATTAGAACTTACAAAAATATCCATTTTCCCTCTGATTGATTGTCAAAAATCATGTACTCTTTTCAAGTACCAACAACAGATCCTTACTATTAGATAATTTTTTATTTGTTAGGGGGCATTTCTTGACCATGTAAAGAAGTATAGTAACACAAGAATCTGGAAAAAAGTGTTATTTATGTCTTTTTTGAAAACTAGATGCCTCATTTGAAGACGTCACAGCAGAACCTGTACATTCACTATTTAATAACAGAATGCAAGTGGCAGCATTTGCAGACAGCAGAATATTTAGGCTGCTCAAGCCTAAAAAAAGACTGAGAAAATGTCAAAAGGAGAGATAAAACACAGTGACTCCTGTCATTCTATGGCAAAAACGTTGTGTATACTGAATAGATAATTAGTGATTGTAAATCTCCTGTAAGTGAGGAAAGAATGTCTTTGAATTCATTTGGGACACCGCTAATAATACCTATTCCATTTTCATCAGTAGCTAAATACAAGGTAAAAAGAAAGACTGGGATAGCAAATAACTGAAAATATGTCATTAAATCAATTATATGCTTTCACCAACAATATTTTCTCTCCCCATCGATTTAGAAAGGGAAAAACAGGCATATAAGAAATCCAAATACAGGTAATAGAAGTTTGTAGGAGAATGGACAACTTCCAAGTGAAGATAAATGTACAGAACAGAACTAATCAGTCCAAGCAACAGACTAAGAAGAAGCAACATGACAGAGGTATACCACAATAAGTAGCCTGGCTAATAAAAATCATGATACACCTACTTGTCCTTGCTCATTCTGCAATTACAATACCCACTTGAGCGCAACAGAGATTTTAAAAAGTTCATCAGCATGATTTTACAACCTCATATGAATGTGATGATCTTCAAGACAAGTAAGAGCGTTCAGACCCTGGGGACAACGAAGACACTTTACAGCGGGAAAACAAAAAGCATAACTGCTTGGGTTTCGGTATAATCCAAACCCAAATTTGTTTTTAGCAGATATGATCTTCTGCTGCATGCTGGTTATTCTCAGTGCTTCCCACAGTAATATTTCATTTGCTAACTTACCTAGATCTGTGGCTTTGATATGTTACGGTACCTCTATCACGCTAAAAATCACATAAGTTATTAGCTTAATGAAAATCCTTTTTTTCCTCCCTATGACACCATTACCCTTTTCCTAGAACAATCTGAAGTATGTATTCCCTGGCAAATATTTGCACTAATCTGCGAAAACAATAATGTTTAGACATAGCTGGATGATAGAACTTCTGTCTTCCCCTATACGCAGGCACCACATTTAAGGCAAAATTCTGACAGTGAAAATTAGTCATCTTGCACAGGAACCTTAGTTTAAAGTTTCTTCTAAGGGTCCATCTTCCATTCTTCCTCATGCAGGCAACAGAGAGCTTATTTGGAAGCATAGACTGTGCCGGATGGAGCAGCCTGGTTTAAAAATCAAAGGGACACAAGAGCCTGTTTTCTGTAGGAGATAAACACAAAACGTTCTGTGCTGCTGGCACCTCTGAGCCCTCCTGTACCTTGGTGCAGCAGGCATCAGTTGGCTTTCAACTGCTCTGACGCCCACTTTGGCTGAGTTGCCTCAAGTCCAGGAGTACCATCATCATGACAGCCTTAACACTGTTTCTGAGTGTTATCTGTGAGAGTAAAGTACTGGTGTTAATCTGCTGTATTTAAAATAATTAGGTTTAGAGTCTGAAATACTACAGTGAAAAGCTACCTGTAGGGTGATACTGACTCCACACATCACAAACACCAGTTTAGCTTTAGAAAAAGTCTCAAATTGAATTGGCATTGCATTATATTTTTTCTTAGGAAAGGGTAATGGTGAAGGTAGGACAAGATGGGCAGGAGCTTTAAGGCATTTGGTGTGAGAATCCCTGCTATGTTAAGATCCAAGAACTGTTTGGGTCTCATTTAGAAGTACTATGAAGAGCCGCAGAACACTGGCAGGATTAACTACACATGAAGGTCTCCCTTTCTGTGATATTGTCAGAAATCTCACCAAAATCCTCACGAAGATCACAAGATTTTTTTCAACTTTTTACTGGACTAAAACCAGTATTTTTTTCATATCTTGTGTAATAGCCACCTCTTAGCTGGCACTTAATGTGAAACAGTAATACAAGTAATGTGGGTAATTCCTGAAGGTACTGGGTTCTATAAACTTCCCATTTGAACTGTTTTTATTTATCATTCGTATTACTGAAACCTTCTTGTTATGTCTTTGCCTAGTTAGGACTTGGTTTTCAGATTGTAAGATAAAGAGCCCATTATGAACATGTAGATACATACTTGATATCCATAGGGAATTATTTTTCCACCTGCACAATAATTTGTCTGCAATAGTTTTCCTCTGTAATTCTGGGTAATTTTGTTACTGTACAGTGCAGGACTGTGACTTACAAGCATACGGATCAGAAATGTTTTCACAGAGGTTTCACCACGGACCAGGCTGCACATACTATAGCCTTTTGCTGTCATTTTAATTCAAAACATTTTTCTGAGTCTTATCAGAGTGACCTCTAATTTATCTGGTGACCTCTAATTTATCTGGTATGTATCTTTGCAAGTAATCAATAGACTATGAGCCTGAGAATCTGGTAATTTTTTGAGAATTTTTGGATCCTGTAAGAAGAAAAATGTATCTACATGCATTATACTAAGCCTCCTTCATTTTTCTTCTTTGAGGGAATTGTTTTGGCTAGTATTATGGAAAAACATGCTATACAAATGAAATTACATCAATTGAAACAATTAAGGGCTTTGAAGGACTAGAAAGGCACCCCATCTTCTTTCCATGACAACAGCAATAATACGTTCTGTTGAAGTCTAAGACATGATCAAGAGAATCACATGACAATGCTGTTACTAATAGTTGCAGCCCTGTATCAATTTGACTAGGTAAAGGAATTTCTTCGGGAAAAATATGAGAGGTTTACTCAAAGCTGATACATACTCAGAAATTAAGTCCCATGAAATGAGTGGTGTCCCTCAGGGGTCTGTACTGGGACCAGTACTGTTTAATATCTTCATCAATGACATAGTAGGATCAAGTGCACCCTCAGTGAGTTTGCAGATGACATCAAGCTGAGTGGTGCAGTTGACATGCCTGAGGGACGGGATGCCATTCAGAGGGACTTGGACAAGCTCAAGAAGTGGGCCCATGTGAACCTCATGAGGTTCAACAAGGCCAAATGCAAGGTCCTGCACCTGGGTTGGGGCAACCCCCAGTATCAATACAGGCTGGAGGATTAAGGGATTGAGAGCAACACTGAGGAGAAGGACTTGGGGGTACTGGTGGATGAAAAGCTGGACATGAGACAGCAATGTGCGCTTGCAGCCCAGAAGGCCAACCATATCCTGGTCTGCATCAAAAGACGTGTGGCCAGCAGGTCGAGGGAGGTGATTCTGCCCCTCTACTCTGCTCTGGTGAGACCCCACCTATTACTGCATCCAGCTCTGGAGCCCCCAGCACAGGAAAGACACGGACCTGTTGGAGTGGGTCCAGAGGAGGGCCACAAAAATGATCAGAGGGATGGAACACCTCTCCTATGAGGAAAGGCTGAGAGAGTTGGGGTTGTTCAGCCTGGAGAAGAGATGGCTCTGAGGACACCTTATAGTGGCCTTTCAATACTTAAAAGGGGCTTCTAAGAAAGATGGGCACAGACTTTTTAGTAGGGTGATAGGACAAGGGGTAATGGTTTTAAACTAAAAGAGGGCAGATTTAGACTAGATATAAGGAAGAAATTTTTTATGATGAGGGTGGTGAAACACTGGAACAAGTTGCCCAGAGAGACGGTAGATGCCCCATCCCTGAAAATATTCAAGGTCAGGTTGGACGGGCTCTGAGCAACTTGATCTAGTTGAAGATGTCCCTGCTCACTGCAGGGGGCTTGGACTAGATGACCTTTAAAGGTCCCTTCCAACCCAAACCATTCTATGATTCTATGATTCTATGATTCTACTGTGTTTGAAGTTTGCCATAATTAATCTGGATAGGAAGTCAAAACAAGGCTCTGCTCTTAGTAATGTTTCTGAGTGAAGTTTTAGTCTCTCTAAAAACAAAGTTTGTTTCAAGAAGCGAGTAAGCGAGCAACCTGATTACCAGCCTAGAGCCCAGACAAGTCAGTGGAAGGTTAAGCCATTCAAGAGTTCCCTCATTTACTAGAACTTGTATCATAAAAAGAAATTTTATGTCATTAAAAAAATTACTTCTGTCATACCTGTTCAAAAGTTTAAGTGGTACCATCAGAGTCCCTGAATGACAGATACCCAGTATTTCTGGTGCTGACAGATTTTCACAAAATGCCATTCATCAGTCTTGGCATAATTATTCCTATTGAAACAGGAGCCATGAACGTTAACACAACACGTACGTGGCATATCAGGTTTAATCAAAGTAATACTATTTTTGAATTTTTGATTGACAAGTTTTTTTTGCTGCTGCCTTAACTCAGCTATGACATTATCAGCGCACACAGTTCTGATCAACATATCAGTAAATTCCAGGGTTGTTCTAATCATGATTTACCCATAAAAATGCGTAAACATTTTGTTTGTAACGCAGGTCCGTTAAACCTCCGCATAACAGATCATGCTGCTGTGTCCCAGCAATGTGGACACTCCCTGCAAAGAAAAGATGATCTCTACATCTCTTCAACAGATGTACAATTACTCATTAATACATGTTCCAGAACAGGAAGGCTCTGCTCGAAGCAGGGCTATTGACAGATATGGATTTGTGTCTATGTGCTTAGAAACAGAATACAGAATGGTCTGGAGACTTAAGCCATTGGAAACAGTGATATCAGCTGTCTTCAAATCTTGAATGAGAAGCAGAATTCCAAAACACTCATTATGGAAGAAAGAGTTTTTAATATCATTTCAGACCTAGCAAATGAGTAAAACAATCTTGATTACTTGTTAATAAAAATCAAATAATGATAAGCAGATAGATCTATGTTCATAAACATTTCTCACAAGTGGACCATATTCACCTGAAGGCAAAATGTTCCTTGAAGAGCGTTGTTGTGCTAAGCATGAGTTGTGAGATGATATAAATAAAAATAAAGAAGAATGGTGTTGTGACTTTGAGGATGGGTATCAAAATTGGAAACGACTGGTAAACCAAAAGCCAGCTTCATACTACTGACATTTAAGAGTGATTCTTTATTGTAGTACGGGGAAAACCGGGGGAGGCGCGCTCGCAGGTGCTGGGGATCGGTCCAGAGTAAGCTACTTGATCTCAATGTGAGTATGGAAGCTTCTTGTTTATTAACAAAGAAAGCAGTAGTTATATAGACTATGCATATGTTAATCGCGCGCCCCGATCGCACTTGTGATTGGTCCATAGGTTTACATATTCAGAGCCGTGACTGCCCCCTCCCCTCCCGGATGTAGTTTTGCTTCCTGCGAAGCAGGCACCACGAGGTTCTTTGTTCTGCTCCGTGCAAGGGGAGTGCAAGGTCGCTAGCTCTGGGCTTAACCCTTGCTCAAAGCCTGGGTTGCTCAGACTGCTCGGTGACTGACACAGGATCGTGCCCCTTCTCACTCAACCAAACCTCTACAATTCCCCCTTCTTGTTTGTGAGCAAGCCAGGCCTGATTCACAAGTTTCATTAACGCTTTCTGCAAACAAGAAAATAAACATGGTAACATTAACAATATAACTGCAATCCCAAGAACTCCTGTAAGAACCATTTTTACCAGTTCCATCACCCATCCGATTTCTCGGGGAGGTGTGGTTTTACTGATCGGCTCGGCACCCAAAGTGGTCCCTGGTCAGTGGCCACGCACATATATCCCCGGCCACTAAGGATCACTGGCACCGGTCCTTTCCACTCCCCTGTAGCAGGTTCCCGATAAATCACCTGTAACTGAGGTATAATGGTGTTGTTATTAAATTTCAACTGCTGGTGATGTACAACAACCGGTGGTTCTTCTCGGTCCCCTGTTAAACACAGAAAATTCAAAGTAAACAACACTTCATGCAACCGCGATGTTGGATCAGTATCTACCTCCTTCTGTCTCCTTAAATATTCCTTTATGGTTCTATGGGTGCGTTCGATGATCCCTTGACCTGTCGGGGAGTGTGGTATACCAGTAACATGTTTCACTCCCCAGCGTGTTAAAAATACACGAAACTTTTGGCTGGTATATGCTGGCCCATTATCTGTTTTGATCTGTTCTGGCACCCCCATAACGGCAAAACACGCCAACAAATGTTTACAAACCTGTTGCGCCTTTTCTCCGGACATTGCAGATGCCCAGATTAACCTCGAGAAAGTATCTACTGTGACATGTACATATTTTTGTCTCCCAAACTCTGGAATATGTGTTACATCCATCTGCCATAGCTCAAGTGCTGCCAAGCCCTTCGGGTTTACACCAATACCAATGCCTGGTCCCTGAGCCCCACACCTCGGACATGCCTGAACAATAGATTTTGCTTCATTTTCTGTTATTCCAAATTGTCTCTGTATTCCTTTTGCATTTTGATGGAAATGCTCATGACTTTGTCTAGCTTGTTGAAATTTGTCTAAAGGAGGAATATGGCAAGCAGGGCTAACTAGAGAGTCTGCCACCTGATTGCCCTTCCCCAGACCAAGATCCCATTGATGACTCCGCACATGTATTATGCAACAAGGCGCACTGCGTTGTCGCATAATAGACCGTAATTGCAAGAATAACTGCCCAAGGCGGGGATTTTGTGTGTTTCGGAGCAATGCCTCCTCCAATCGTGGGATGACACCTGCTATGTACATAGAATCTGTGACTATATTTATAGCCCCATTCAGCCAATTTGTCAAGGCCCAGCCTACGGCAGATAGTTCCAGAGTCTGTAAGGTATCATCGGTCTGACCATACAGCATGTGGTGTACCCAATTCCCTTTTTCCTGCCACACACACCCCGCTTTGTGCTGTTTCTTTCCCGCATCTGTATAGACCGTTAACCCTTCTACTACTGGTGTTTTCTGTACTTTAGATTTTTCTATCCATTGATTTTTCTGTAATATCTGCCATAATTTACCTTTCGGTTGCTGTGAATGGACTCTTCCTTCGTACCCCAAAAACGCCTCCTGAATGGGTCGAGAATTGCGGAACCACCATTCTAGGTCTACAGCATTAACAGGAATACTAATGTCCGCTGGATCCAGTCCTGTTAATTCTACAGTCCTAGATCTACCCTTTCTCACTAGTTCCCCTATGGCTTCTGGTCTAGTCTGTATGCTTGTCTTTGGTTGTACACTAAGAAATACCCATTCCAACACCCAAAAAGCTTCATCTTTATCGTGGCATTTGTAGTAGCATTGGTTGTAGCCCTGGGGGAGTTCCCCCTTTTTGTTTTGCCACTGACAAATGACACCACAAACCATATTTTCACTGTTAATTACAAGCAGAGACACAGGTAGTTCACGAATGCGTCGCGACGACCATGCAGTTTGTAATTTGGCGATGATTGACCGCAACGCGCTTTGTTGAGTCTCAGACAGCTGTATGGTGTCAGCAGGGTGTGATCGTCGCAGCAGTTCGGTGAGGGGGGCAATCTCGGTGTTCGAGATACCGACACAGTTACGGACCCACTGAATATCTCCAAGAAGTGTTTGTACATCCTTCAGGTTCTTCAAATCTGTATGTAGCTCCACCTTTTGAGGCCGGATTTGAGCATCCGAAATTGTCCATCCTAAGTATTTCCAGGGATCAGTTCGTTGAATCTTTTCTGGTGCAATCACGAGACCTTTCTCCGCCAACGTTGTTGTTAGTTTGTGGAGACTTTCTTCTGAAAAAGGATCGGCCTGACATAACAAAATATCATCCATATAATGATAGATGATAGTCTGTGGCCATAGCTGGCGCAATGGTTTCAGTGCCCATGCCACATAAAGCTGACATAACGTAGGTGAATTTTTCATGCCCTGTGGTAGAACTACCCATTCATACCTTTGAGCTGGTTCCGCTTTGTTGATAACAGGAACAGAAAAGGCAAACCTCATGGTGTCCTGAGGATGTAAAGATATGGTGAAAAAACAGTCCTTCAAGTCTACAATCAATATATGCCATCCTGCTGGTAACATGTTAGGTGACGGAATACCTGGTTGCAATGCTCCCATTGCTTGCATTTGCTCATTAATTTTCCGTAAATCATGTAATAATCTCCACTTTCCACTTTTCTTAGGGATGACAAAAATGGGTGTATTCCAAGGACTAACTGAGGGTTTGATATGTCCTGCTTTTAACTGTTCCTCCACCAGTCCCTTAGTAATCTGCAGTCGCTCTTCAGTCATAGGCCACCTCAAAGCAGTTGTAACATTAGGTTGGTCAATTTAAATACTGTGTCTCCCTGTTGGATATACACACAATCTTTACACCCAAACATTAATGCATACAAAGCAACAAGGCATTGTTGAATAAATCAGCAACAAGTTAATTACTGCAACTTAGGCCCTATAACCAATTACACATGACTAAAATTACTTCCCACATTCACATCCACAGTACTCCTCCACCATTTAACATCTCAACCAAAACCTTACACATGTAAAACATTCACTAACAGGCAAAAAAAGTACTAAACCTGTATATTTGGTATTGCTACAGCGTCTGATTTTACTCCATACTGTGTAGCTGCAGCTTTTGTTTGTTAAAGAAGTTTCCAATCACGTGATTCCCATGCCGGGAATCGAACCCGGGCCGCCGGGGTGAAAACCGAAAAAGCTAGCGGATAGACCACTTTCGCAACGGCGCTCGGCGATCTTGATTGACAGGGCCAAGGCGGGAGGGGCGGGTACTCCGGCGGCGCGGAGGGGAGGGACCGGCCCCCCCTCTCCGGACGCTGGCTGAGCAGGGTGAGGGGCTGACCACCCCTCCCCCTCCTGTTTCCGCTCCCTTTGCCATGCGGTCCCAGGAGCGCCACGTGGTTCTTTGTTCGCAACCTCCTCCTCTAAATTCTTGCTGCGCCATTTCTCCCGGGAGTTCGCCGCTTCTACCGCCATACGGATCTCAGCCACGGATGGCTTTATGTTTGCCAACATGCCCTTAACCGCCGGTAACCCGAAGAAACGAGCCAGAACCCCAGGTTTTTCTGTTTTATCAGGGGGGTTGGGCTCCGGCGGCGCCGGCCGCATCTCAGCAGCCGCGCGGGCGACCTCTCTTTCTGCCCTCATAGTTTTTAAAGTCTCTATCACGTTTTGCCAGAGTTCACGCACCTGCTTAATTTCTTTTTCCTCGGGGTCCCTCTCAACAGTCTTTTCCCACATAATGTCTCCCACTTCTTTCCATTCCTCCACAGAAAATACAAGCGCTGTGTCTTTAAAATGTCCCCAGCGCTGGCCCAACTTTATCAGCTTAATTAGCTGTTTCTCTGCTGTCTTGCTCCTTCTCTTAGAGAAGATATATGCAATCAGCACCACTGCAGCCTCTATTTCCATGGCTGCCCTTTTTCCAGTGTCTGCTCTGCCCTTTTGACCTGAACAGCACCTGAACTCTGGGAGCTGGGTGGCCAACCCTTCCAGTGTCTGTTCTGCCCTATTTGACCCGAACATCACCGCTCCCAGCCGTCTTTTTCCCAACACCTCCTTTTCGCTGCTTACCGCAGTCTCGGAGAGAGCACGCCGAAGGGAACCATCCTCTGCTACCAGTTGTAGTACGGGGAAAACCGGGGGAGGCGCGCTCGCAGGTGCTGGGGATCGGTCCGGAGTAAGCTACGTTATCTCAATGTGAGTATGGAAGCTTCTCATTTATTAACAAAGAAAGCAGTAGTTATATAGACTATGCATATGTTAATCGCGTGCCCCGATCGCACTTGTGATTGGTCCATAGGTTTACATATTCAGAGCCGTGACTGCCCCCTCCCCTCCCGGATGTAGTTTTGCTTCCTGCGAAGCAGGCACCACGAGGTTCTTTGTTCTGCTCCGTGCAAGGGGAGTGCAGGGTCGCTAGCTCTGGGCTTAACCCTTGCTCAAAGCCTGGGTTGCTCAGACTGCTCGGTGACTGACACAGGATCGTGCCCCTTCTCACTCAACCAAACCTCTACACTTTATAGCACAAGACTTTTTTTTCTGGGCACACACAAATCATTCATTCATATGTAAAATGCATGAAATGGTGAAGCTCAGCTTTTTGGCAATGGACCTCGACTTCCATTTTAAGTAAGCCTACTCTCATCATCCCAAAGGCCTACTGAGTACGGTATGCAGAGTCCCGTACTTCCAAAATCGTTCAGATTACATTTCAATTTTTTGGGGAAAAAAAAATTAATAACTAATTTAAGTAGTAGAGGTAAGTTTAAACCATACAGAGAAGGAGAAAAGTACTGGGGAAATTAAAGCACTTCTTTGTATATGACATTTTCAGCATAAATTCTGTCATTGACACAACATCTGCCCAGCACTTTGCAGTCATACTTTCATGATGGTGCTGATATTCTTGTACTACACAACACTGCTATCTGTGCAAAAAGCCTCAATTATTTCTTGTCACCTGGTAGGAAATAAGCTCTACAAAAGCCATCCTCTTGTTTAGAGAGTGATGTATATCATTGCAGAAGTGAGTGTGACCACCGCCCGCCAACTGTGTTGATAAAACATGAAGCAGACATGCAGCAAGGACTCAACTTTTGATCATTACTTTAGCCTTTCCAAAATAATGTTACACAGCATTATATACATCACAAAGGCACAGACAATTATGCAAGATACTTCATAGAATTCATTTTTTTCCTCAGGAAATGTATGCATGTGAGACAGCATGAGGGACAGAAACGACAATCCCACTGCAGCAAGGGGACAACAGCGAGTTGTGCTCATTTAAATGCGTGAGAGTCCTTGTAGCAAAAAACCCAAAGCAACAGCTATGGGGAAAGATGAAAGCTAGCACCACCGACAGTGTCAGTGCTAATGAGGAAAGACTATCAATGCGAACTCTCTGTTGGCCACATCACTAGGACAATGAAGCTCAATTTGCTGAACATTCCAAAAATAAAATGACAAATTAAGCATCATCATCACACTGCTAAGTGTACAACAACAGCTTTTGTGTTTCCTGCCGAGAACCATATATTATTGTGAAACACAGGTAAAAACACATTGTATATCACAGAGCCATTTTTCGCCCATAAAAATGCACCCATCCAAAGTCTGCTGGCATAAATTAAAAGTTTTAAAAAATACCAGCAGAAGTAGCAATGAAATAAAATACATAGTGGATGTTGTTTGTATTGGCTACCTTCACAAACAAGTTGATGGACCAATAATAAAAAACATCTATACAGATGTCCTACAGATGACAAAGACAATTCTTTTTTACTAGAGATCTAGAATACTTGAGATATTAAAATGAATCAAGAGGTATGTTGTATTACCACCAAAAGCAAGATCATATAGGTCCCACTTACTGAGAGAAACTATGGTGTCTCATGAAAGAGACTGCTTCTGAGAAAACTTGATTATAAGTAGATAACCAACTGATACTGCTGCAGCCTAACCAAATGTCACAGATATTTTAATGGAGTGAAAGGGCAACATCTGTATTATGAGGAAGTGAGTTTTGTAACATGTGCTCCTTCTGATACTCTCCCAACTAAAACTGCAGATGTAGGATACTGGAATAACTCCTAAAGACCTCAAGTGCTGCAAGAAGCTGCATAAAATTTAACCCAATGCAGATCCTGAATCACAGAATAATGTGTTTTGTCTTGGGAGAAGCACAACTAATCACACCAGTAATTATATTTTGTAACTGTTTTCTTGATGAGCTTGGCACATGGAACACTCAACAGGGCAGCTACCATACTTACGACTACAAGAATTATGCTGAATAAAAGCTGGTATGCGGATCTTGGCAAAGGTATGGTTGCTTAATCTCCAAAACAGGTCAGTAATTTGTCACATCAGCCCTTTCATGAACCATCAACCTCATTATCGCAGTTCACTGCACAAGCTGCCCTTGGGAGTCCAACACTAATAGTGTTCAGAGAGAGGTAAGACACACAGTCCAAACTCCCTTGTTATAGATCCACTTTAAAGAAACACTTATATATTAGGGTGAAACAAGCATTGCATTTAGAAAAACAAAAATCAATAAGAGGAACCCAAAAGCTAAATGTCTGTTTTCAAGTAATACCATCAAAATTAGCTTTAAGCAGCAGCCCAGGAAACCATACACGTGACAAGTATCATTGATCTAGCCATTAGCGAGGCTGTATGAATGGCGTCATTATACACTCACCATTATTGGTAAAGGTGCTGCATGAGAGAAGAATTGCATATTTGAACGGGAACATGCTTTGAAACAACAGATACAAAGGACCTTAAATTTTACACCTGCATGTATGTGTCTCCATTATTCTCTGGGTGTAAATGACAGCAGTCCCTAAGGCCTCAAGCCTTTAAGCTGCTAGGTGCTCTGGGGAGCCCTTACTGCTTTTACTGAATTTACGGGGAGCTGAGGATACTTAGTGCCTTCTTGGCATCATTGATGCAAATTTCCCTCTATGAAGCTTCGAAAATGTGTGGCACAGTAAAGCAGAAATGAAGTTTCCTCATGAAATTTCCTTAACAACATTAAATATTCTAAATAGGTACCACACCTCTAATTTTTGATGTAGCCACTGTAGAATAAGAGGACAATCAGCCTTTTACTTAAGGATGAAGCTAATAAAGCAAGAGAAATCGTAACATAAAATCAGTTTATTGTCAATTATAAAATACTCTATTCTGTTTAATATACAAAAGTAGATAACCCCCAAATCTCTAGTGCTTTATAAATTTTAAACTCACTTGCTTTCTACTCTTAAATTTGATATTGGCCTTACTGTGCTCTTTGTGACACTATTGTAGTCTTCAGCAGAAAAAGGGTAATGTTTTAAGTGTCTGAAAAAGCATTTTGAGAATTTAATGCAGAAACAAATTCTGTATCAATTTTACATCTTCAGCTTATCTCTAGACTTGAAAACAACTTATCTGGGAAAAGAAGAAAAATATACTGTTAAGACATCAGAAGGACTGAAAAAAGATCTGATCCTTTCTACACACTTTATGGGCCATTATTTTTCTTACAATTTAAGTGGACTCAGATCAAACTTCCCTCATACACTTTGTTATCATAAAACTCCACAGATCCAAAGTAGCCACTGTGGAGAAATTTTTTCTTGATAGTATCCTGTGACCAGGTGTACTGGTATTACTTTTTTTCTTCAGAAAATAAGGCTTAGCAGAAGGAGATGGATGAGCAACAGGTCATAGAAGGCTGGATAAAACAAATACATTTCAAATACACATCAATAACTTAAAGGAAAGACTTAGCAAAGCAGTCTTATCAAATTCTGAAAATTTAGCTAAGCCTGAAGTTGAAGTTACATGAAAACCGTGGAGACTGGAAAAGAAGGGGAGGAGCTACCAAACAGTAGTAGGGTTTTACTTCCAAAATTTAATCCTGCTTTATAGTCTAATTTAGCAAAAAAATGCAAAACAGCAGCATCATTTTTGGCTAGTTCCCAGCCTGCAGGGAGACCATACGCACCCATAATTGATTTTGTTTATGTAGATACGCTGACTTAAACTGACTTCACATTCTTTAGTTCATTATTTTTAGTGATGCTTTTTCCCCATTTTCTTTTCCACATAACTGGCTTGGAAAGATTGACTAGAATTGAAATGCAGTGGGTTTCAAACCACGTGGATCAAAACCACAGATGGAAAAAAATTAGTTTCCATGGGTTTTTACCAATTTGTACCTGGTAAGTCTCTGGCTCTTCGTCTCCTCGGAACAATTGTTTCTACTGCGGTATGAACATTTCATTTTAAAACTAAGCCAGCCAAACAACCTGTTGTACAAATGGGAAGTTCTGCTCCCCTCCATCTTCCTTTCCTTCAGCTCTTGTTTAACTAAGCAGTAACCAGCTCAGGGAACCAAACTAGAAACCCACAGAAAATGAATAGTTTTCTACTCATTAGGTTCCCAAAACCAGCTCATTATGGGGTCAAACAAGTCCTAGAGCCAGCACAGAGGACGAGATGGGACCACATGTGTGAGAGAAGCAGGAAGAGGTGCCCGTTTGGCCCCAACTTCTCATTAGACTGGCTTACTAGCTGAAGGTACACTCTCAGAAAGATTCTTTCTTTTCACAAATGTTCCTTTGTAAAACACATAATGATTTGGGTAGTGTGTCCTCTAACAGTATTTGCAGAAGATGTCAATGCCTTCTCTAAAATACCCTGGTAAGCTCAACACATTAATACAAACAGTCTTGATGCTTCCTTCCACTGTTACAGGTGTTTTTCTTATTTCCCCTGCACCTTTGTTTCTCCAGTTCTACACATCATATTTTAGAATGTCAGGATCTAAAATGTGTGCCAAAATTAATGTTTTACTACTTGGATCAGCAGCCTGATTATCAACGCATAATCCAACGAACATTCAGCACTACTGAAAAGCAACTACTTAAACAGAGCTAGTTATTTTCTACCTTTGAGCTTTGCTTGTGAAAGTCTGTTTTCTTCCGAAGAGGAGCTGGTAAGAGGTGAGGATATCTTTTACTCCCTGCACAGATCCTGAGTGAACATATTAATTCACTGTTCTTCAGTTGCCCCAAAATAATGGAAAAAGTCTCTTGCTTTGGTTTACTGTTTCTTATCCCTGAGGCACAAGAATAGAGTGGAACAAAAGATTGTGACCAAGTTTTGGAGAGTGTAATGAACTGATAGGACTGAAATGCACTGTGAACTGCTTTCATATTAGTCAGATAGTTCATGAAAAAAATCCACCAGAATGACTCAAAAAATGCATCTACTCTCTCCAACACTTGAAATCTTACATGAAGAATATTTGAAGTTGCACAAAGAATAAACTGAAACAACACGCATAAGAGAAATGTGTGATGTCAGCTACAAAGATATTTCAGGTATGATTGCATGAAGAGGTTTTGTTGTAAGCAGGAGTTATTCTGGAGTAGTATAAAGCCTTCTTCCTTCTCTTTGCCATCCTCTCCAGCACTCAAAGCCCAGGCAGAAGTCACTTTGAAGTTTTCTCTTGAAAGAACGGTAAGACAAATCACAGCCAATAGCCTTGACTTTAATTAAAAGAGACAGATATTATTTTAAAGCACCCTTCTACTTGAGGAACGAACGAGACAGAAAGCAGAGTTAACGTCTGTGGGGCTTGCAATGCTTCCAAGGAACTGTGAAAAATAAAGTGCTCAATGCCGCCGAGAGCACGAAAGGGAACAAAACAGCGCTACCTCCTAGTAAGTGCCTTATGGATTCAGCATCCAGCTCCTGGTGAGGCCTAAACTCAGTACAGGCTCCTCCTCTCCAGCTCCTGCCACCATACGTGTGCCCGGGCCGCCGCCGCCTCTGTAATCCAGGCTTGGTGTCTCGGGGAGGAGAACTAAAGGTGGCGGCGCCTCCGAATCCTTGTGGTGAGGCCTGTGCCTCCCACCGCCCCCACGGCCTCGCTGCAGGCCCGCCCGCCCGAGGCGGGAAGCCAGCGCCTCAGCGAGGCGACGGGGCGAGGCGAGGCGACAAGGCAGGAAGCTGAACCCCGCCACCGGCGCGAGGCACCCAGGGGCTGCGCTACCCCGGGGCCGGGTGGGGCGGCGGCGCCTCGAGAGCGCGCTCGGCCCTGGGCGCGCGCGCCCCTCCCGCCCAAGCCCGTGGCGTTGCCAGTGCGACGGGCCTCCACGTGGCCCCCCTGAGGCTGCGCCCCTCCCTCCCGCTGTGAGCCCCCTCCCGCTGTGGGCCCACAGCGGCGAAGCGCCGGTGCTGCGGCGGGGCAGCGTCGGGAAGGGCGGGTTTCTCGTCCGCTTCCGGACCGCGAGAGGCCCGTGCGGGCTGCCTGGCTGAGTACAAGCCGCGCTGCTCCAGGGCAAGCTGGCAGCGAGGCGGCCAAGCGCCCTATGTGCTTGGGAGGGGAGGAGAGAGAGAGGGAAGAAATAAAACCTTCACCTGCCTCCTGGCCAGTTGTGCTCAAGGCAAGTGTTTGAGCATTTTCTCCTGTATTCGATTAACTGTTTCCAAGCAAAACCCAAACCGGGATGCATTTGAAGCTGTGCTGGGCTAGAGGCAGAGGGGCAGGAAAGGCTGAGGGGGGTGGTCAGAGGGGGCTGGCAGCGTGGGGTGACGGTCATCAAACGAGGCTGTGCCTGTGCCTTGCCCTTTGCTGTGTGCACGGAGAGCATGCGTGTGTGCTGAGGGGCCTTTCCCACGGGGGCTGTGCCACGGGGTGTAAGCCTCTCTTCCCCCTTCCTCAGGCTCGGCCGTGTTACTGAGAGGTTTGTGGATCCTTTTGCGGTGTAGGCATAGACAGGCCTCCGGAGGAGTTCTGCTCAGAGTTGTTCTTCTGCCTTTAGCTGTGTGTGTGAGCTGACCCCTGGGGGAATAGTATCGGCCTGAAAATCTCTTGTCTTGCTTCCTCACAGAGGGTAGTGCTCAGTGGCCTTTCATGGCGAGAGCTGGGAGCGGGCAGGTGGCACTTGATGTGGCCGTGCTGTGAAGCGGTAAGAGCTAAGACTTCTCCAGGCTCTTGTGCTCGTCCTCTCATGTGCCCTACTTACCATGCCTGTACTAATGATACAGGCTGATTAGATTTGAAGCTAAGATTATGTAGTGGCACTTCCTGCATTTCCAGAATTCTATTTTTTTGAAGGTCAGGTAATTAGATTACAGTGCATTGCCTTGTATCATTAATTTTAAATTATATTCTAGTATGTTTACTACATATATTAGATCACTATGCCTTTGAACTCTACTGAGCAAAAGTTTCATATTTCTGTATTACTCTCAAATAACAAGGGCTTAGATACACAAGTTATTTTGCCCTAACATAAAAGAAGAATTTCTGAGCTAAGTCACATCAAAGGTCCCTCTAGTCCCCTTCCTGATAGTTGCTGTAAAGAGTAAGACTAGGGCAAGGATTCTTCATATGTTTTAGCCTTGTTGACATTTTCTGTTCAGGAGACTTGCTAGGCTGGAAGTAGCTGTAAGTATTTAGTAACTGTCTTGAGTTTCTTGTCTGTCTTCCTTGAATTCATGTGGTCTTTGACATACTTGTATCTTTTGTTTGTGTGTTTCATAGATCTGTTTTGTGAAATTTATATTGTGAAATATAAACGTTTTGCCTTTTACCTGTCCCTTGTGAAGCTAAGTGGACTTGTTTATTTCCCTTCAGTCTGCTGACAAACTTTAGATCTCTCTTCTCATTCAGTACCTAACATACCAAATGAAGCTGAAATGAAGACCGATCCCTCTTCTCATTCAGTACCTAACATACCAAATGAAGCTGAAATGAAGACTGTGCAATGTCTCAGGGCAGATGTACACCTCCTTTCACGCTCACATATATGCAAGACTTGCCTCGTATGGATGGACATACCTTTCCTTTGTAATGGCTGCTGCTTAGCCAAACTGCTGCACTTGGTTAATTCCTCCCAAAGCTCAAGTTGAAAAAAGTAAAATAGCTTGTACTAATCTGCAGTGCTAGAATTAGACCTAACCTGAGACAGTAAAATCTATCTACAGCCAGTTGTGTTTCCAGCATAGACATAGTGCACAGCAATATCAAACAGTAGCTTTTCATACCTAAGTCTTAACTAACTTTTACATGTTTTGCAATAAGGAGGAGAAAATGGGCAATTGGAAATCCTTTCCTTTGAAAGCCTTGGTTTGTAAATACTGTGCTTCAACACTGAATGCAAGTTCTAATTTCCCTCCAGCTTGCAGTGTGCCCAGCTAAATTTTTGGAGGATTATATTTTAACATTTTGATAAAATTTTTGCTCCCACTAGGTGGCATACATTCTAAATGCAGATTTAGATGCACACCAGTGTCCTTTGGGGGATGATAAATCATTATAAGCCTAAGCGATCATAGATTGTATCTTTTTTTCCCTGCGCTTTCCAAATCATTCGTTTCCATGCTGTCTCTTTTAGTTAAAAACAAAATTCAAGACTGGTACTAGGTACAGAAGGACTGCTTTTCAATGAATGTAAAAAGTCAGGCTGTTAGTCAGCACAACACACAGCACAACACCTTGAATTATTTGTAATAACCAAAGATTTAGCCAAAATAGTTTCCAACTCTCAATCTGAAAAATGATACATGCCCATTTGAGTAGGTTTCTCTCTGTTTTTCACTGTGCCAATTTTGGTTTTTATTTCATTTCAGAATCCCTTACAGTCCCCAGTTGTTTCTGTTGTGGTGTGCAGGTGTTAGAAGAAAGTTTGAAGAATGTCTGTTATTTTTATCTCCTTGCTTAGGACATGATTCCTCAATAAATTGCAATGCCTGCTTGTTCATTTAAGTTTGTATTAGATCAAGGAGTCAGGATAATAAACAAACAGCACAGTGTACGTTAGTTTTCAAAACCTGTATTGTCCTCATTGTTTCTCTTAAATTACTTTATCTACATGTAATGTGCTTATCCCTGCTATGTAGTGTACTCTGCCACTTCACCTCTCTTCATTTGGAACACCTTGCAACTGTACTGTTTTAGTGTACTAATATTTCAAGCAGCTTTCTGCATGTGTGTAAAGAGTTTAATTAAAAATGGGCACTTTTTATCTGGACACCATGAAGTTTGCGTTAGAGATGATTACCCAAACACCATAGTTCAGGCATAGCATTTATAAAAAGGCAAAGAGAGAAGGCACATAGGTAACAGTGAGAGAGATGTAAAAACCTGATTGAAGTGCTGCAGTAGAGAAGAAGGATATCGCCTCCTTGGGGCAGAATACTAGTGGTGAAGGAAATGTTTTGGATTGGTTAAATAGATTATGGCAATAAATCTACAAGTGCTGAATTGTATTTGGTTTAGGTATGGATCCTGGTCTCGCATGTCAGCATAAACCAAGAGCAGCATTATGGATGATTGTAGACTCGCACTGGCGTAGTACCAAGTAAGTGAAAGAAGAGCTGAAAGTTGGTTTTCCAAAGAGAACCCCTAACTATGTAGGCACCCTTATGCTCTGTGTTTTGTAGGTGGGAGCAAGGATGCATCCATGTCAGGTGCAGAGAGGGCTGAATGGGGATATGCCTGAGTGTACTGAAACATCACTGATCTTAGTGGCAATTGGAGTAATGTTAGTACTTGTAGTCTGATACAGCTCAGGTTTTAAACTCTTAACAGTTAATTTGATCAAGTAATCCTTGTGGACCGTCTCTCTGCTGTAGAGAATCTTAATGTCTTTTGCATTTTACTTTACTAATAGCTGGATTGCACACCTCTTGCAAGTGTGAGCCAACACCCCGGTGAATAATAACATCAACTTCAATAAGATAGCAAGGGGAAGTAATTGTTTATAAATTATAAGGAAAGACTCCCAGTCTACTTCTTTCACCTTCTTCCCCTCTCCAAACTGGGATGAAATTGAAGGGAGACTTGGTTGATAACCAAGTAGAAACTACTGTAGATGAATAACTGTAATTCAACCAGGATTTATAGCTTTCTCAGAGCATTACCATCAGCTTGACAGCTTGGAAACATAAATTAAGATAAATATGCTGTCATTAATTTCAATCATTATTAGGTGGAGGTTAGGGAATTAAAATTCCTTCTTCATTCTTCTACAAAAAGAAATTTTTACAAGTGTAAGGAATATTTTTAATAGTGGCTTTTTATTGGATTCCTCATGAGATGAAAGAAGCTTATGCTGGGAGAGTACAGAGCATGTGGTCGTTGAAAAACTAGCTACCTTAGGTCTGCATTGATAATTATTTGATATCACTTTTAAAAGTCTTGGTTGTATGTTTTCTCTTCTGCTTCTTTTCCCCTCCTTAGTGGCTACTTTTTCTCTTTGACTGTACTACATAAAATATTCTAAGGGGAAATTTTGGTTCTTGTAGTGTCCAACAGCTTTCCGTGTTCTGACTTCTGCTGAAATCTGTGGGACTAACCTGCAGGGTGTTTTAAGCACAATGTTCACGGAGAAATTCTGTTTCCTCAGTTTATTACTTTTGCTTAGTGATTTAACTTGGCTTCTCCTATGGCTTTCTCATCTCTCTTCATGTCTTCTGAGATACTGCTTTGGTTGGATTTAGATAAAAAGATTAAAACAAGTAAAATTTGCTGTCATTCTTTCGTTCCACTATGAAGAAAGAGTCCCATGCAAATCCCTCAACTGGAGCCACTGCCTGCATTTGAGTTATGCTTATGAATTCCACAAAGAGAATTTTGCATTACAGTTTCAATCTCTAGTTTCCAAGTGCAGACGTTGATATTACCAGAGTTAGCTCAAAGCTATCAATCATTAGAAAGCTTATTGACTCTTCAAAATAGTTCTATCAATATCTCATTTGCTGTCTGATCTAATGCACAGGCTGTGTAATGCCAATGCAATGACTCCATCTTTCAAATGATACGACATAATTTCTTACAAGCATTTGTAAAAGGCCTACATTTTTATGTTTGGCCCATTGAGTTAGATGGATATGTTTGGCCTACTTTGCTGCTAGGCTGATAGCTGTGAAGAAAAATTGCTCTTACAACGTATGCTTCAAGTACATGTAATAAGAGTATTGAAAGAAATACTTACTTTGATGAAATACTTCTCAAAGTTAGGCTTTTGGAATGGCTTCATGTAGTCTAGGTTAAATGGTGAGTATTGCCTTTATTGGACAGAGTCCAAAGCAGTATTTAACAAAACCTGGTCTAGATGAATGATATATAACGAAGATAATCCAAGACAGTGGTGGCAAAACCCAGCTCCAGATCCTGCTCCAGCTTTGTACCCTTCTTTGTATCTGCTGACTTGTCACAATATAATGATGTATAAGAACTGCAGTGTGTGTGCAGGCAGCTTGTTTCTGGAGCTCTGGGAAGCTTTTGCAATCACTGAGGGCTAGACTGTGATTTGGGTATCAGGTCTGAGCTGCCCAGCCCTCTCAAGAAGACTTCCCAGACTGGATATCCAGGAGCCAAGGACAGCGCACGTATGCTGTTTCTCTGGGGCAGACGAAGCAGAAGATGGACGGAGATGTATTTCCATTCTTTGTAATTCCGTGGCCAGCACAGCTGAGCTAATGTTTAGGGGCAGGAGGGGTTAATGATTTGCTGCTGGTATAGGCCAGCAGCTAATTACTTTCTGTCTCCAACAACAGGGAAGCAAGATGGAATTGCTTCTAATTTGCAGTCATTGCTGTGGAATGCTCCAGTGCAGAAACATGCTGCTCCAGGCTGTGTCTTAGTGACATTGTCTAGCCCTCAGTAAAATATGCAAACACTAGTAATGTCTTAGCGGAGTATGAAGGCTTAGGTTCTGTACGAGGTGTATGGTAACAACAAACTTTTCAATACATCCTGTCATCTGAAAAAGACAATGGTCAGGGACACAAGGAAGCAGATTTTCATAAAATTGTACAAACATTCAATATAGTTTTCTAGATTTCTTGGTTAGCATTCAAGGACTGCTTCTTCCGAGCTCAAGATAAGAGCATCCCAACAAGTAGGAAGTCAAGGAAGGGTTCCAGGAGACCTGCATGGTTAAACAGGGAACTGCTGGGCAAACTCAAGTGGAAGAAGAGGGTGTACAGATCATGGAAGGAGGGGCTGGCCACTTGGGAGGAATATAAGTCTGTTGTCAGAGGATGTAGGGAGGCAATTAGGAAAGCTAAGGCCTCCTTGGAATTAAACCTTGCAAGAGAGGTCAAGGACAACAGAAAGGGCTTCTTCAAATACATTGCAGGTAAAGCCAACACTAGAGGCAATGTAGGCCCACTGATGAATGAGGTGGGGGTCCTGGAGACAGAGGATAAAAAGAAGGCGGAGTTATTGAATGCCTTCTTTGCCTCTGTCTATACTGCTGGAGGCTGTCCTGAGGAGCCCCGGACCCCTGAGGCCTCAGAAGAAGTCAGGATAGAGGAGGAATCTGTCTTGGTAGATGAGGGCTGGGTCAGGGACCAATTAAGCAACCTGGACGTCCATAAATCCATGGGCCCTGATGGGATGCACCCGCGGGTGCTGAGGGAGCTGGCGGAAGTCATTGCTAGGCCACTCTCCATCATCTTTGCTAAGTCGTGGGCAACGGGAGAGGTGCCTGAGGACTGGAGGAAAGCGAATGTCACTCCAGTCTTCAAAAAGGGCAAGAAGGAGGACCCGGGGTAACTATAGACCGGTCAGCCTCACCTCCGTCCCCAGAAAGGTGATGGAACAACTTGTCCTTGGTGCTGTCTCTAGACACATCAAGGATAGGGGGATCATTAGGGGCACTCAGCATGGCTTCACCAAGGGGAAGTCATGCTCAACCAACTTGATAGCCTTTTATGAGGATGTTACCCGGTGGATAGATGATGGTAAAGCTGTGGATGTGGTCTATCTCGATTTCAGTAAAGCGTTTGACACGGTCTCCCACAGCATCCTCGCAGCTAAACTGGGGAAGTGTGGTCTGGATGATCGGGTAGTGAGGTGGATTGTGAATTGGCTGAAGGAAAGAAGCCAGAGAGTGGTGATCAATGGGACAGAGTCCAGTTGGAGGTCTGTGTGTAGCGGAGTCCCTCAAGGGTAGGTTCTGGGACCAGTTCTATTCAATATATTCATTAATGACTTGGATGAGGGAATAGAGTGCGCTGTCAGCAAGTTCGCTGATGACACCAAACTGGGAGGAGTGGCTGACACACCGGAAGGCTGCGCAGCCATTCAGAGAGACCTAGACAGGCTGGAGAGTTGGGCGAGGAGAAATTTAATGAAATATAACAAGGGCAAGTGCAGAGTCCTGCATCTGGGCAAGAACAACCCCATGTACCAGTACAAGTTGGGGACAGAGCTGTTGGAGACCAGCGTAGGGGAAAGGGACCTGGGGGTCCTAGTGGACAACAGGATGACCATGAGGCAGCAGTGTGCCCTTGTGGCCAAGAAGGCCAATGGCATCCTGGGGTGTATTAGAAGGGGTGTGGTCAGCAGGTCGAGAGAGGTTCTCTTCCCCCTCTACTCTGCCCTGGTGAGGCCGCATCTGGAGTATTGTGTCCAGTTCTGGGCCCCTCAGTTCAAGAAGGACAGGGAACTGCTAGAGAGAGTCCAGCGCAGAGCCACGAAGATGATTAAGGGAGTGGAACATCTCCCTTATGAGGAGAGGCTGAGGGAGCTGGGTCTCTTTAGCTTAGAGAAGAGGAGACTGAGGGGTGACCTCATTAATGTTTATAAATATGTAAAGGGCAAGTGTCATGAGGATGGAGCCAGGCTCTTCTCAGTGACATCCCTTGACAGGACAAGGGGCAATGGGTGCAAGCTGGAACATAGGAGGTTCCGCATAAATATGAGGAAAAACTTCTTTACGGTGAGGGTGACCGAACACTGGAACAGGCTGCCCAGAGAGGTTGTGGAGTCTCCTTCTCTGGAGACATTCAAAACCCGCCTGGACGCGTTCCTGTGTGATATGGTCTAGGCAATCCTGCCCCGGCAGGGGGATTGGACTAGATGATCTTTCGAGGTCCCTTCCAATCCCTAACATTCTGTGATTCTGTGTTATACTCAAACCCAAGGGCTGTGTGCCTTTGCATAACATTGTAAACCAATTAACTCCTCCTAAGTGCAAGTATGAAGTTGAAACCAAAAGATTTCTTACAAGAGTCTGGTATTTCAACATTTTTATTAGGCTAGAAGAACAGACTGGCTAGCAGGAGCTGATGGGTAATCTTAGCTTGAGTCTGGGATGAGCAGTCATGCAATGAGATGATTTTAAGATGACTTGATGATACACACTTTAAAGACGGCCAACAACAGACATTTTGAAAAGCGTAGTTTTTTCCTTTCTTCCCAAAGAGAGGATCAGCATACCTGATGGGAAGTATTTTATCCTGGAAAAAATGTAAGGTTTGTAAAATTTTCCTTTCTGGAATTGGGATTAAAATTTCACAATTCTAAAAACCAAAAATTACAGTTAGGAAATGCCAGCTCAGTTTTATAATTTTTAAATATTCCCCTTATCTTTTTTTATTACATTTTCAGATATTTTCTCCTTTTAGAACTAAATATGCAAAAAACTTAGGATTTTAAGTAGCTTTTAATAGGGAACATTTTTTAATGTTTAAAAACATTGACACATTTCTACAATTAAGGAAACATCTTTAAGAAAAAACAAATTTGAACCCATTTGTTTTGAATCAGAACCAGACCTTTTTGGGGGTGGAAGGGAAGAAAGCAAAAGCATTCTACTACTGGTGGATTCAGTCTCTCAAATGAATAAGCTTTGACTGCTACAGTATTTGGGGGGGGGTGGGGTGAGGGTGGCATTTAAAAAAAGAAAATCAGGTTTGAACCAGAATGTCAGGTTTCTGTGTCATATCCCCCCCAACACTTGTTAACCTCACTTGCAACTTGGAATACTATGGCTTTCTGCTGCCACTGAGACTTGGGAATAATAAACTTAGTTCAGATCTGGAATATGCTGTTCTTCAGGTATTGCCAATAAAATTGAGATTGTGGATCTGAGGATTAAATCACTAAAGTGAGTGCAAAACAACCCATATGCAGTCATGGAGTGGAAATCTGTGCTTTTAATCAGAAGCATACAGGAATGCCAACCAGCAAATGGATATTATTAAGAACCACAGACAACTAAGTGCAGTCTCCTCAGGAGACCAAAATACACAGACCTGAAAAACTAACAAGTGTCTCTGATGTTGCTTCATAGAGAGAACACTTAGGACTAGCTCTTGAGAATTATGATGATGATAACTGCATTAGAGATGTAGGAGAATTTAGAAGTAGTTATGGTAAATGTGAATAAATAGAAGTGAGTGTTTGAGGTGGTAAAAAGGTGAATATTATAACTTATTTATACAAAATAATGACTATGTAATGTTTTTCTCAGTTTCCTCAGGCTGATAGCACAGAGTAAAACTGGCTAAGTTAAGCTACTGTTTATTGTAGAGAACGAAGAGTAAAATACCATTTTTTTACTTATGTAGGTGTGTGTATAAGTTTTGGTAAGCAGGTCTGCACCTGCGAGCTGCCATGGTTAGGTTAGTTCCTGGAATCTACAAGCAAACTCTTGGTCTGCTGCATTAGGTGCTGTGTGCAGAGCATCGTAAGACTCTGCTTTTTCCGAAAGTCTTAGCCTTGAAGAGCAGAGGAATTATGGATGTAAAACTGAATTAATATGACTTTTCTAGCACAATTTGAGATTCGGTATTATACTACTTTTGTTTCTTGACTGCTTAATGATACTAAGAACATCAATGTGACACCGTATGTATGCATCAATGCACATTTTATTGTGGCTATTTTTTGCAGGGAAAAATAAAGGGTTGAGTGTAGTTCTTGGAGACTTTCAGTGTATCGTTTTAAAATATTTTTTAGCTGGTGCATAGTACTGTAACAGAAAACACAATGCCATTATAGAGTGCAAATTTGGGTACTGAGAATGTAGAAAATGCCACACTTTGGACTTCCAGTATGTAAATAATAGAGAATAATGACATGACCTTTTACATAAATACCTGCAATTTCAAGCAATATAATTCATTTATTTATAGGTATACAGGTTTGTTTCTGTTCATGAATATAGTTTGCTTGTGTGAATGAATTACTGGACAAAGCATGGTAAAGCTAGTCAAAAGCCTAAGGTACATCAGTTATGCAGAATCTGCAATTTATTAGAAATGACTGTGTAGTTATGTTAAGATATTTGGATTGTGAAGCGTTACAAAGAGCTGTATCTCTCATAAGCTGAAGCAAGTTGTCTGTGGGAAGTGTTAGTGTGCAACATTATACTATATACGCTACATATATTTTCTGCATGTTCTGTTTCCATCCTTGTATCTATGAACATTATTGATGACAATCTGAATGTTCTTTCAAAAAACACCATATAACTTTTATATTAGATAGAGTAGAGCATTATCAATTTGAGTGGGGAATAAGTATCAGGACGTCCTAAAAGAAAAGATTTTTGTCTTCATGCAAGTGTAGTCAGTTATAAAACCGTGGAAGAGATTAAGAAAGTGTTATCACTCTAGTGCTTTTATGGATGAGAAGATGTTTTCACTAAAACTATGATGGAGATGTATAGGAGAGACCTTTCTGTGTTTGCCTGTTGCATGGTGGATGAGAGATAATATGTGTCATTTTCCTTTTCCTGTTGCGTGGAAAAAGCAGATCTTGTCCTAAGCACTCCCTGGGCTATGTGAGGAGATGCTATTTTGAATGTAGATCATAAGAGACAAGAAAAGCTGGGCTGATGAGTCTGAAGAAGCCAGTAGTCAGATCTGGACTGGAGGGTGTCTCGTTAAGGTAGGCAAAGCAAGCATACTATAGGTGCTGACCAGCTCTACTTCACTTTGTTGCACCTGATATAAGATACTGTTGCTCATGAGCTGAGAAATGCACAGTACGCTGTTTCATAGCATTGTACAGGAAACTCTGGAAAGACACATAACTGTATTCCTCATTTGGTGAATTGATGGCAATGTAGGTGAGCCCTTGGTATTCTCTGTACAGAAACATGTGAAAATAAACACAATAGCTGACCTTGCGAAGAGAGCCGAGATACAACATCCAAACATCCTTTTACGGAACGTACTGATTCTTCAAGGATTTGCCTTGCAAACTCAGCTTCTGTAAGCCCTGTAAACTTGCCATGCCTGCTGAAGTCAAAAGATGCTGAAAGAATGTAGAAGTATTGCTAATCAATGTAGAAACGTTGCTAAATCACTTGGCACGCTGTGGGCTTGAACCGAGTACCTACTGGAGATGTGAGAGAGTTGTGGATGGACCTATGTTCTGCAAACATGTCTTCTGTTGATAAATGGAGCAAGACCCTTCAGTGGCAATAAAATCTAAGTACCAAAATGTAATGTCAGGTCTAGCAGGAGATTTATCATTGCTGTGAAGAGCGGTAAGCCCCCAGAACCCATTGTTCTTTTGTGTGTATGTGTGTGTCTATTCTTGACTTTTGTATTTTTGTTTTGTTGTTCATTTTTTTTTATCCATAAACATAAATATAGTTCCTTTCTATGTAATTTTCTTCAGGATTTTAATGTCAAGAACTTAGCGTTTTTATAGAGGTTTGGTTCTGCCACAAAGTAGGAAGTACATTTTAAAAAGATTTGGTGTAATGCCGTGGTATGGAGTTGCAACTTTGGAAATATCCTGGCCAGCTTTACTGAATTATCAGTGAGTTAGTGGAAGGAGGAGGAGGGTGGGAGTAGTGTCCTTTGCAGTCCTGCAGCATTTTGGAAAGGTTTAGCCTTAACAGATGAAGTGAAGATGATAAATCGCACTGTCAGTTTTGACCAATCAAGCGATGAAATGGCAATAAAAGGATACTGCTTTCTAGCGTGAGTTTTTTTGTTTGGTTGGGGTTTTTTTTGTTTTGTTTTGCTTTGGTTTTTTTTTAAGTTTTTTGTGGTAAAACTTTGCAAGCGACTGTTACTTTCATTAAGAGACTCTGCCAGTTGTCTTGTTTTCTGTAAGATGCTTTCCATCCTATAGAAAAAAATTTCTTTGGAAGTTGTGCAAGGTATACATTCCCTCAAGTAACAACTGCTGTGTGAAAGGACCATAGGTTTAGCAGTGAATGAGAATTGATACAGGTGCTTTGTCTGGACTCTTAACTACACCTTTGTTTATTTTGAACAAACTTTGTATCCGTACGTAGATTTGCTCTGGGAAAACAATTACTGAAGCATCCTTTGGGATTTTATTTACTGCTAAACAACGAATTCACAACAAACATCAATTGAAGAAGGCAGATCTGTTTGGTTTTTTTAAACAAATGACCATGTGCCATCTCTTAGTTGGGAGTGGCAGCTGGAAGGATCACCTTTCATAATTGTGAGCATCAAACAATAAGTATTAAAGTGGAAGAGTTAAAGAAGCCCTTTGTGAATCTTACTATGAATGGCCAAATCTGTGTGGGTTCCCCTTCCTCCCCTTTTTTTTCGATATTTGTGGTATCTTGAGGAGTGAAGTTTGTAAACATGTTTGGAATAGGCATAACCCTATTTACTTGGAGTCCTTGGAAATGCTTTGATTGACTTTAGGAGACAGGCATGAGCAGCTAATGAAGATCGTATCCTGACATATTCAGTATAATGGAATGTGTTTTCTGAGACTTGGAAAGATCAGTGTGTGAGCAGAAGCAGTTTTCTGATGGAGCTGTAAACCACTTACGGGTGATTCCTGGAAGGGATTGTTGCCTGAGAGAAAATTGCAGTTTTTCTGATTTTTCTTTTTTGAATCCTAAAGTAAACTATACCTGCTTGTCCATGTTCCCTTGCGTGGAGAGGCAATGGTGTGGTCCTGTGTGTAGTCAAGAAGTATCGATGCATTCAGGCCCTCGCATATCATGAAGCAGAGCTCCAACAGCATTTCATGAGCCCAAACATGGTGGAAATTTTGAGAGGACTGGAATTTTAGATACATAAACTGTAGTGGGGATTAATTACCTGGGCAGTAAGGCAAGCAGGTGCTGTAGAGCTGTCTTCTTATAACTCTACAGTTTAGTGGAAAGGCTGTATCTTTGGGGGAGCACACATGGTTTCTAGAATTGCAGGAGCTTTCATTTAGCTCTAAATGACTTATTCATAGAGATGTTAATTTGAAAGATGAAAAAAAAAAGACTCGAGAATTCTAACAATGCATAAACAGAATATTTTACAGTATTTCTAGTTAATATCTAATGAGACAACACAACCTTCCTGGAATTCCTGCTTCTAACTCCAATTATTGTTAATGAGAATTTTATGCCCTCTGCATTAAAAAGAATATGTTAAGGATACACTCATGCAACAACTTGTGGCTATATATTCATATTTAACAGCTCAAAGGGAGATGAAGATAGTGTGTGTGCCTCTATGTCTGTAATTAGTATTGTCATCAATTATAAATATAGCAGCTTGCAGTAAACTTTGAATCTGGATTCAGCTAGGGACTCAGAGCATCCAGCATCCCAGGCTGTTTAACTGTAGTGGTTGGTAGATAAGATCTCTGAGTGGTGTGCTACATTTTTATTACAAATTTTAGCTATAACAGCAGCTATGTTGTTTCAGAGAAATGAAAAAGACATCTGCTACAGAAGCCCATCAGTGTAGCCCATCTGACTGTATACTGTACCCATGTATGTTATGTATATTTTACAGCCTCGGGTTAATGGAACCTCCTAACTGCTGATATAGGGAAATGTCTTTTATGCTCACAGTGAAATATAGACAAATCCATAACATGTTACTGAAAGTCACGTGTGGTTGTCCAAGTCTGACCAAATAGAAAAATAATTCTTGCCTGATCGGCTGTTAATCTAATGGAAAGGTATTGTGATTTTCTGGTTTTCATTTGAATTTTTGAAGTACACTGTAGTGTGAGATAAAGGAGGATCTGAGAAATCTTATATTCTTTAATTAAGATAGAAGTAAAATGAGAGCTTATTTTGGACTTTAAAACCTGTGGCATCCTTTGAGTTGGTGGTCTGCACCAGTGATTGGTTGCATCCAGCTGGCACCTATAATTCCCACATTTCCACCTAACTATGTCCACAGACTCGTTTAGCAAGAGCAGTCTCTAGGGATGACCTTGTGCTGTCAGTGAAGATGTTTCCTTTGTTCTTATATTGTTAACTTTCTACAGGGGAAAAAAACCTCTCTGATGCCTGATGGTACAATAGCTTGAGCCAATTTGCAAGTAAAATCCAGGCAATATGGTCATGTACACATTCAACCATTTAAGTTTAAAAAAAATTAAAGCAATCTTTTTTGTTTAAAGTGCAAACAACAGATCTTCAAAATATGTGCTGCACACTGTGTATTAACCTCTGGCATACTGTACAATTTCAAATGTGGAACAATGTGTATAGTCTGAAATATCTTCCTGGAAGTTGCTAAGTCTTTTTTTGCCTTTATATCATTTGCTGATGTCCTTAGTCAAACAGTTCTCTTTATATTCTTGAAAAATGCAAGTAATTTTCAGCACAGCAAATAATTTGCATGTTGAATTATTTACATTAATTTACAAAGTGATCTATAAAAATAAAGCATTTCAAATTTTGTATGCATTCCAGGTTCTTATAAAAGAAATAAATAGGTTTTTTTTCTCTCCTCCTTCAAATTAGGTGTCTTCGGCATATGATGAAAATATAAATACATGTGTTCAGACAGGATCCAAGTGGATATTATGTGTATTTATATCAGCATTCAAATTCAGCAACATTTAAACATTGACTTTTCTGCAAAGGTAGCAGACAAAGGGTGGTTTCTTTTCACTTGGGGTCTGGCATGACCTCTGGAAGTGCAATTCCCACTCTATTATTGATAGCTAAGTGTCAGTTTATTTATATCTGGAAAATTGTAATTGGGAGCTAGTCACGTAAGTCAGAAAATGCGTTTCTCAGGCCTTCATCTAGCCCATTAGGCACAATAGTTCTTGTAAAGTTCTCTGAGCATGCAGAAGTTTTCTCTGTGATTCTCTTAGATCTACTTAATCTCTTCAGCACTGAGCAGCTCAGTGCCATCCCATTTTGTGGTGAAATAGTTGATGGCTGCAGTCAAAGCCTTCTGCTGTCTGTATTGTCTGAGGACCCTGATCTCATGGGTATGCTGTGAGCAAGATGAACTGGCAGCTTGCAGGATCTAGTGTTCTGCCCTATACAAAACACAGCGGCAACGGCTGTTGCAAGAAGCAGCCAGATACGTATGCCTGCTTTTATGTAAGGTAGCCAACCTTAAAAGCTTTTGCCTTGACTATGGGGAAACCCAGTTCATGTTGCTGTAAGGTTTTGAAACATGCTTTTTCTTGTGGAAGGGGGCCAATCATTGGATCTCTGGGTAGGAGTAAGAGGGGAGGGTTAAGTTTAGGAGACTGTCTTGTCTTTCTATGAAGTGTTTTTCTGAACAGTAGAGCAGATTTAACAGTGCATTAGTTCACGCTGAGGGAAGAGTATGTTTTGTCAGCCTGATATTTAGGGTACCCATCTGTGGGGAATTCAGTCCTTGCTCTGAGAACTGTGCCTGTGTCTTACACTAAATGGTCATAGGCCAGAATTCAGATATGGTCCTTCAAACATGGACTATAGCCCGTCTTCATGTTACAACCCTTTTTCATGATCTGGGATTTTTTTTATGTGTATAAGCCTTGAGGTTTTAGGATGTTTTAGTGGACTGTCTTGTTCCACAGATAGCTCTTTTCATGTGAGTGTGGTATGTTGAGGTTGAGTCCAAGCATTTTTCCAGGCTAAGCATAGATGACAGAATACAGTATCAAAGTGTCCCGTTGTCAGGTTATTCTTTGAGAACATTGGTTGTGTTTGAAGCTTTTCCCACAAACTGGATTAACTACTGAAAAGAGATTTTTGCTTTTTGTGACATATTGAAGGAGTTTGTATTTATTAAGAATTGGGAAGGGTTGGAAAATAATGTGGTGGGGGAGAGTGTTAGTGTATTGCAAGGAAGGAAGGAGAGCTGGCTACTAGGAAACCTGGTAAAGCATGGCCGTCCGGATAAGTATGGCACATTTGAGTGGTGCTACCAAGAAGCTGTCCCCTTTTGCATCCTGAGGACTGGTATGACATTTTAGTGAGTGGTAAGTTGCAGGAAAGCAGAATTTAGGTGCGTACTGTTACTTGCTTGACAGGAATGCCCACAGCACATGAGGAGATTGTCTGTGTGTTTTACAGTGGGGCTGGCTATTGTCAGGGATTTTGGCCCAGAGACTAAGAGGTAGTATGAAATGCCAAATATGGTTTTAAGGAAACATGTACACAAACAGAATTTTCTGTAAAAAACAAAGCTATCATCTTACAGTTCCTCAAACCTTACAGTTAATGACAGTTAAAGGAAATTATGAGATAAGAAGCTCTATTCTCTTCAAATTCTGCGAGCTCACTGTCACACATACTTAATTGGCTTGTGTAACAGTACCTTTTTTTTTTTAACTTGAAATGTAGAAATGGCCAAAGCCAGTCTGTCTGTTCTGGCGTTCTGACTCTGAGTGCTCAGCAGCAGCTGCTTCAAGGGTAAGTGAAGGAAGCACCGTAACGGGTAATTCCGAAGCAGTTTGCCCATTGGGAAAGATTCTTTCTAATGCCCACCAGCAAGAAGTTGACTTATTCACTGAAGCATCACGGTTTATATCTCACGTGTTTTTTTTAATCTCATCTAATGTAGCTGTGGATGTTCTTATTATGCATATAAATGTCTAAATCCTTTTTGAATCTTTCTAAGCTCTTGGTCTTAATAATACCTTCAGGAAAACCACTACCAGTTAATTACGTGCTGTGTAGAACTATTTTCCCCCCCTTCTTTTCAAATTGTTTTTGTTCAGCATCACTGTCTATCCATTTGTTTTTATATTATAAATCATGGTAAATAGTACTATCCAATTTGTATTTTCTTTTTTTTTTATTATTTTGTATATCTCTGTGGGTTCTCCTTATATCCCTCTCATTTCTCAGCCACATTGTCCCAAACTTCAAACTCTTCCTCCAAATTCTAAGTCTTTCATTCCCAAATACAAATATCTTCCCTTAGCATTTTCAGTTTTCACGTGGTTGACTTACATGAGTTTTCTGCTCCTTCTTGTTGACTTCTTTCCCTCTGGTTAGTCTTATTGTTAAATCCTGTTATGCCTGTTTCAGCGTTGTGTCTTTTCCCTTCAAGCCAGAGGGGAACACATGTTTTCATAGGTGCAAGTTTTGTTACCTTTTCATGGGTGTTAGTAGCACTTGCTATCACAGAGTACTCTGAGCACTCTATAAATACTATCCAGTCCCAACAGCAGGTAACATTTTGCTGAAGATCGGTAAAATGCTTTGACTAGAAAACTGAAACAAAAGGGTGGAGAGAACCTTGTAACCACAGGATAACTAATATAGTTGAGCTTTGGGTTTAAATTGAAGCAGACCCTTAATTTGCTCCTTATTTCTTTAGAAGACTCACTCCCTGAACCATGGTTAACATTTGGAGGCCTCATGTAATTACCCCGATGTTTCTGAGGACTAAAGTAGAGATGAAGCATTTACCAGAAGAGACAGACCGTATGGTTACACTGACCTACTGTGAACATGCTCTGCAATCCCATAGTTCTTGGAGCATCTGAGAGCAGAAGTGGTACTTTATTTGTATCTTCTTTGTCAGCAGTCCTCCTTTCCTAGTGATTATGCCTTTTAAATAATTTGGGCTGCTGTTGACTCCTGCCGAGGGTGTAAGAAGGTATGGAGGTGGTGCTGATCACTTGAATGTCACTTGAGAAACTGCCAGCTCCCGGTCTATCCATCCAGAGGCACCTTGACAGGCTTGAGAGCTGGGCCTGTGCGAACCGCATGAAGTTCAACAAGGCCAAGTGCAAGGTCCTGCACGTGGGTTGGGGCAATCCCAAGCACAAATACAGGCTGGGCAGAGAATGGATTGAGAGCAGCCCTGAGGAAAAGGACTTGGGAGTGATGGTTGACAAGAAGCTCAACATGAGCCGGCAGTGCGTGCTTGCAGCCCAGGAGGCCAACTGGGCTGCATCAAAAGCAGCATGGCCAGCAGGTCGAGGGAGGTGATTCTGCCCCTCTACTGCACTCTCGTGAGACCCCACCTGGAGTACTATGTCCAGCACTGGGGCCCCCAACATAAGAAGGACATGGAGCTGTTGGAACGAGTCCAGAGGAGGGCCACGAAGATGATCAGAGGACTGGAGCACCTCTCCTATGAAGACAGGCTGAGACAGTTGGGGCTGTTCAGCCTGGAGAAGAGAAGGCTCCAGGGAGACCTTCTAGCAGCCTTCCAGTATCTGAAGGGGGCCTACAGGAAAGTGGGAGCGGGGCTTTTTACAAGGACAAGTAGTGATAGGATGGGGAGGGAAGGGAACGGTTCTAAACTGAAAGAGGGTAGATTTAGATTAGATATTAAGAAGAAATTCTTTCCTGTGAGGATAGTGAGACACAGGAACAGGTTGCCCAGAGAAGCTGTGGGTGCCCCTGCCTGGTAGCGTTCAAGGCCAGATTGAATGAGGCTTTGAGCAACCTGGTCTAGAGGAAAGGTGTCCCTGCCTGTGGCAGGGGGTTTGGAACTAGATGATCTTTAAGGTCCCTTCCAACCCAAACCATTCTATGATTCTGTGATTCTGTATACAGTGTGAGAGGTTATTGCTGTTCCCAGAGGCGGAGGCTCATTCTGTAGAGTCAGCATTCTTTTCTTTTTGTGTGTGTGCCTTCACTTTAGCCTGTAGCTGCCTGAATTGAATGTGGGACTTTGAGGATTGCCTTATGGCATTTTTGTAATTAATTGTTTCAAATATAGATAGAACTTTATGTGGACAAGATACAAGCAATCATCAGGTTTAATGTCTCTAGTTGATTGAGGCCCAAATAACCATGGTGGCTGAAAAATGTTCCCCACTTGCTAATTTTATCCCCTCTCTGTAGAGTTTGCCATTCCTGTAGTCTACCTGTGAAGATTTTGTAGTTTTTCTTAACCTGCTTCAGGCTGAACCAGCTGGGTTTGTTTATATGGCCTGAAATAAATAAGGAGCTATCACTTGAGCCTTTTTGCCAGTAGGGGCAAAACTCACCAGATGGTGAATGGAGAAGTTAAGGATGCCCAATTGTCCTGGTTTGGCCTAAACCAGGCCAATTTTCCTTTCAGTGATTTTTACTTTCAGCTAAGTCTCTTCTAAGTAACTGCACTTTCTGAAATTAACTGCAAGTTTTGCAGACAGTGTCTGCTTCTAGGACTGATAACGCACGAAGTTTGTAGTTATCACTGAGGCACCAGTAGGGGTGTTATGCAGAAAGGCTCTTGCTGTACTTATGCTTAGAGAAACCAAGGTCACTGCTAAATTCCTCACCGCTTACGAGTGAAGAGCCGAAGCGGGGTCGCACCTGCAGGGAGGAGTGGACAGGTGACCCAAAATTGACCAACGAGGTATTCCATCCCAGACACGTCATTCTCAGTATAAAGCGGGGGGATTATGAGGGTCTCGGGCCCTTCCTTCTTCTGCTGTGTTTGGGTGCTTCTGCTGCTTCGGGCTGCTTCTGCGGCTTGAGCCTTTGGCCAGTGTCCAAGGAGGACTCTGTCCGTTTTCCTGCTGCCCCTGATCCCGATCTGTGCATCCCTGAATCCAGCTCTCGACTGTTGCTGGGCCCAACCTGGGCCTTCCCGGAGCCTGCCCTGCAGTGCCGGTGGTGACGTGGCCGACATCGGGGGAGCTTTATCTTGGTTTTGTATATATTTGTATGTATTTGATTATTCCAATATTATTATTATACTCTTTTTCATTATTGTAGTTTATTAAAACTGTTTTAACTTTCCAACCCGTAAGTGTCTCTCCCTTTTCCCTTTCCCTTTCACTTCGGGTGGGGGGGGAAGGGTTAACAGAGAGCATCTGCCACAGGTTTAATAGCCGGCCCAGCTTCAAACCGTGACACCACAGAATCACAGAATGTTAGGGATTGGAAGGGACCTCGAAAGATCATCTAGTCCAATCCCCCTGCCGCGGCAGGATTGCCTAGACCATATCACACAGGAACGCGTCCAGGCGGGTTTTGAATGTCTCCAGAGAAGGAGACTCCACAACCTCTCTGGGCAGCCTGTTCCAGTGTTCAGTCACCCTTACAGTAAAGAAGTTTTTCCTCAAATTTAAGTGGAACCTCCTGTGCTCCAGCTTGCACCCATTGCCCCTTGTCCTGTCAAGGGATGTCACTGAGAAGAGCCTGGCTCCATCCTCTTGACACTTGCCCTTTACATATTTATAAACATTAATGAGGTCACCCCTCAGTCTCCTCTTCTCTAAGCTAAAGAGACCCAGCTCCCTCAGCCTCTCCTCATAAGGGAGATGTTCCACTCCCTTAATCATCTTCGTGGCTCTGCGCTGGACTCTCTCTAGCAGTTCCCTGTCCTTCTTGAACTGAGGGGCCCAGAACTGGACACAATACTCCAGATGCGGCCTCACCAGGGCAGAGTAGAGGGGGAGGAGAACCTCTCTCGACCTGCTGACCACACCCCTTCTAATACACCCCAGGATGCCATTGGCCTTCTTGGCCACAAGGGCACACTGCTGGCTCATGGTCATCCTGTTGTCCACTAGGACCCCCAGGTCCCTTTCCCCTACGCTGGTCTCCAACAGGTCTGTCCCCAACTTGTACTGGTACATGGGGTTGTTCTTGCCCAGATGCAGGACTCTACACTTGCCCTTGTTATATTTCATTAAATTTCTCCCCGCCCAACTCTCCAGCCTGTCCAGGTCTCTCTGAATGGCTGCGCAGCCTTCCGGCATCTCAGCCACTCCTCCCAGTTTTGTGTCATCAGCGAACTTGCTGACAGCGCACTCTATTCCCTCATCCAAGTCATTAATGAATATATTGAATAGAACTGGTCCCAGAACCGACCCTTGCGGAACTCCGCTACACACAGACCTCCAACTGGACTCTGTCCCGCTGACCACTACTCTCTGGCTTCTTTCCTTCAGCCAGTTCACAATCCACCTCACTACCCGATCATCCAGACCACACTTCCTCAGTTTAGCTGCGAGGATGCTGTGGGAGACCGTGTCAAACGCTTTACTGAAATCGAGATAGACCACATCCACAGCTTTACCATCATCTATCCACCGGGTAACATCCTCATAAAAGGCTATCAAGTTGGTTGAGCAAGACTTCCCCTTGGTGAAGCCATGTTGACTGCCCCTAATGATCCCCCTATCCTTGATGTGCCTAGAGACAGCACCAAGAACAAGTTGCTCCATCACCTTTCTGGGGATGGAGGTGAGGCTGACCGGTCTATAGTTCCCCGGGTCCTCCTTCTTGCCCTTTTTGAAGACTGGAGTGACATTCGCTTTCCTCCAGTCCTCAGGCACCTCTCCCGTTGCCCACGACTTAGCAAAGATGATGGAGAGTGGCCTAGCAATGACTTCCGCCAGCTCCCTCAGCACCCGCGGGTGCATCCCATCAGGGCCCATGGATTTATGGACATCCAGGTTGCTTAATTGGTCCCTGACCCAGCCCTCATCTACCAAGACAGATTCCTCCTCTATCCTGACTTCTTCTGAGGCCGCAGGGGTCCAGGGCTCCTCAGGACAGCCTCCAACAGTATAGACAGAGGCAAAGAAGGCATTCAGTAACTCCGCCTTCTTTTTATCCTCTGTCTCCAGGACCCCCACCTCATTCATCAGTGGGCCTACATTGCCTCTAGTGTTGGCTTTACCTGCAATGTATTTGAAGAAGCCCTTTCTGTTGTCCTTGACCTCTCTTGCAAGGTTTAATTCCAAGGAGGCCTTAGCTTTCCTAGTTGCCTCCCTACATCCTCTGACAACAGACTTATATTCCTCCCAAGTGGCCAGCCCCTCCTTCCACGATCTGTACACCTTCTTCTTCCACTTGAGTTTGCCCAGCAGTTCCCTGTTCAACCATGCAGGTCTCCTGGTACCCTTCCTTGACTTCCTACCTGTTGGGATGCTCTGATCTTGAGCTCGGAAGAAGCAGTCCTTGAATGCTAACCAACTATCTTGGGCCCCCTTACCTTCTAGTACCCTGTCCCATGGGATTTCCCCTAGCAATTGCCTGAAAAGGCCAAAGTTGGCCCTCCTGAAGTTCAGGGTTGCGATTCTGCTAGCTATTCTGTTCCTGCCACATGAGATCCTGAACTCTACCATCTCATGGTCGCTACAACCAAGGCTGCCCTCAACCTTCACCTCTTCCACCAGACCCTCCTTGTTAGTGAGGATCAGATCCAGCAGCGCTCCTCTCCTAGTTGGCTCATCCACCATTTGCATCAGAAAGTTATCATCAATGCACTGGAGGAACCTCCTGGACTGAGGATGGCTGGCTGAGTAGGCCTCCCAGCAAATATCAGGGTAGTTGAAATCCCCCACAACCACCAGGCCCTGTAATTGCGAGACTGCTCTCAGCTGCCTGTAGAAGGCCTCATCACCGTCCTCATCCTGATCCGGTGGCCTGTAATAGACACCCACAACAGTATCACCCCTGCCAGCCTGCCCCTTAATTCGCACCCACAAACTCTCAACTCGCTCCTGATCTGCCTCTGGACAGAACTCAATACATTCTAGCTGTTCACTCACATAAAGAGCAACTCCACCACCTCTCCTTAGTGGCCTGTCTTTCCTGAACAGGACATAGCCATCCATGACCACATTCCAGTCATGCGAGGCGTCCCACCAAGTCTCTGTAATTGCCACTAGATCATAGCCCCCCGACCGAACACGGATTTCTAACTCCTCCTGCTTATTCCCCATGCTGCGTGCATTGGTGTACAGGCATTTCAGGGAGCGAGCTGGGCACACCGATTTCATCCCAGATTCACCCCCTGATTTCACCCCAGGGGGATGGGGGGCCTCCTGGTCTACCTCAACACTAGAGCATTGCCCCAGTGGTGCAAGCCCAGCTACTACCCCATCCGCCTTCGAATCTAGTTTAAAGCTCTCCGAATGAGCCCTGCTAATTCCTGTCCCAGAACCCTTTTGCCCCTACGACATAAACCTTTCCCATGTATCACTGTCACGCCTGTTGTCTTATAAAACCAGCCATTATCAAAGAACCCAAAGCCCTGCCTGTAGCACCAGTCTCGTAGCCAGGCGTTAATAGAGAGAATCCTACTATTCCATCCCACGGATTGGTTTGTGAAGTACTAAAATTTTGCTCTAAGCTTTTCCTGAATTCTCCGTAAGAATTGGTCAAGTCCAAGCTAAGAAGACCTCATATAATTTGGCCAAATTGGGTTATTTTAATGAAAGAAGTCCTTTATGCTGTGCCACTGTTAGAATTACAGATGACTTCAGGCAAAACAAAGACTGCCAGTGGTTTGGTAGTCATATTTCTTTTAGCAACAGTATATGCCTTGGTCCTGTATCCTCATTTTGCTGCTATTTACTTTCTTCCTGCAAGCTTTCTGTTTATCCAATAGTCCAGCTCATTGCTGCATCCATTCTCTTTTTTCCCCTCTGCACTGTAGTTTAATTAGGAAGAACTCTGTGTCAACTGCTGATAGGAAAAAAAAAATTACAAGGGAGAAAGTTTGTAGGACATTGACTGTGTTGTTTACAAAATTTTTCAAGAGTTTTACGTAACTGATGATACATCAGACATCAATCCAAATCCATGTCCAGAGAGACACTTTAAAACTTTGGTGCTTAACAGGGCTCAAAATACCCACTTGTCCTCTGTTCTACCCGGCAATTACAGATTGAGGGAAAGATGATAGGCTGTTATAATTGTTTGCATTTCAAAACACTGTCTGCCAATAACTGTCTCGTTGATGTTTGCTGCTGCTTTGTACTAGGTGTTCTCACGAATTTAATAGGGCAAAGTTCAGCATGCACAGCAAAATGTAAGAACCAAAACATGTTGTCTGCAGAGGAACAAACAGCGTGATTTAAGAAAAATAAATATAAAAAATGGTTTTCTCTAGACCCAAAGGAAATAGGTTACGCTTGTGTTCCCTGAAGGTGCATGATATTTTTCTTGTTCCAGAACTCATGTATTAACATTTGCTTTTTGGAAACATGTGGATCTTTTTTATCATTTTTGTTGAAACTCTGATTATACCGTCAGTGGTGGTTGTGAGTGAAGCAGCAACACTTTTTTATTTATTGCTGTGCAGTACTCCAGTGATGAAGATAGATATAAGACCTAGACAGAAGGGACAGTTAAATGGTAGTCTAGATCAAGCCATGGCTAACTATAATTTAGTTTATACATTGAGAATATTAAGCTTTCTGACTCAGGCATAAGAATCAAATTAGATTTAATAATAACATATGATGTTAAGTAAATGTATGTTTCTTTTATCTTCAAAGCATGTAAACAATTTCAGGTAATACACTTCTGGTGATGCAGCCAAAGATTTTTTTCCTTACCATAACTGGAAATGAAGGTGTCTATACAAATGAGTAGGCCAAAGCCACAGAGTGAGGAAATTTCAGATCCAGGCCAAGAACCGTGAAAATCCAACTGCACATACTTGTACTTAATGATAGTTCAAGAGTCCGAATTCACGAAGGCACTGAAATATGTGTAAGTGCATGAACAGTCTCTTTGACTTTGGCACTATTCTTGGTGTTGGGCTTAAAATTGTGCTTATGCTCAAGGGCTTTCCTAGGTTAAAGTTAGAAAGACATCATTCAGTGCATTTCGTATTTCAGTATGGAGTGACAGTCTTTGTTAATAGACTAGCATTTTAGTTAGCATCTCAGCTTTTTACAGTATGAGAAAGCTTTGAGCACCAAAATGAGCTGCTTTTTTTTCCTTCCATAGGCAGAAACTTTTTAGATAAAGATATAAGCAGCAGAAATTGTCTTTTGGAGTGATACATTTATACTTCTTGTTTTTTTAATGGGAGTGCTCAGGGGCAAAAAACTATATGTACTTTATAAGTGAATCTGAGAGATAACATTGCTTCGATTTCCAGCAAAACAGTGATGTGTTTCTAGCCATAGCATTTTTCTACATCTGCTGCTCCTCCCAGAGATGGCTTCCAGCTGAACCTCTCTGCATACTGGAGCCCACCTCCTGCCTGACATGCCATAGGTCACACTTACTTTTTCTCTTCTCTGCTCATCCCTTCCCCCATGCTCACAGCAGGGCCTCTGTTTAAGTGAGGAAATATTGTTGTCTGCAATTGTTTGCAAGTGAAAAATTCCCTTGATTCTTTTTTTTTTTTTGTGATTTCAGTTTAGGTAACGTGGATGTTGCTGCTAAAAGGTGTGTTAAAGCATAAATGGGGATAAAAAGTTACCCTTATAGGTCTGGGATTTTCAAAAAAGCTATTGGAAGGCAGGCTATTAAATTCCCCTAAGAGTAAATTAAAGATGTTTCCTGGAAATTCTGGCCTGATTAGAGGCGTACTGAGAAAGAGTGTTTTACATAATTTTTTACGGGTTTGAGAATAGCCGATGTTTTACTCATCATACTGATTCACCAGACAGGTGTCAATCATTGGCATAAGCATAGATCAGTCAAGGTTGCTTGGTGTTTTAAAGGGAAGGCATTTTTAACTTTTGCCTTTGAAAAAGCAGGTCAAGCACTATATCCAGCATTAATGATTTTTCTCAATTCATCACTCAATTGACGTGCTAACTTGACTATTATTAACTCAGACCATTAAATGCTTTTAACACCTTTCCGTGGAAAGAAAGGACCTCTCAAGTATGAACAACTTCAGTGAATGTATTAATTTCATGCCGTTGCCATTTGCCCCACAGCGTTGGGTTGCTTTAGTGATACATTTTATACAGACAATTCAAAAAGCAAAAGAAGCTTTTTTTTAAAATAAATTTGTTTGCTGCACTGAAGATTTTTGTTAAGACGTGAAGCATTATGTGTGGGAGGTGTCAGCAAAAACTGTAATAGCAGAAGCTGGTGTGTTCCGTACAGGTGTGAAAGGTGCATGCATTTAAGGCAGGTAATAAAACGTCTAAAACGTCAAGGGGTGAGGGGAACTAGTATAACGCAAAAAAAACCCAAATGGCAGTGAAGAAAACTTTTATTCTGCTGAATAATTACAGGAACACAAGGAATCCTGTCTACAGACAGATAGTGTTCGCCTTAGTACATAGCACTGATATTTATCCACATATTCTTGCTATGAACAGAAGTGAGGACTGTTTCAGAAGTCAGTACAAATAATAATTTAACTCCTGCTCCTCCAACCATGTTAAAATTAAGTATACAAGGAGTAAAGCACTAGTGTAGTAAGAACTGTGAAGTGATTAAGTACCAATAGACAAGATTAACCAGGAGGCCTTCTTCCTGTCCCCTTGGGAATGGCTGCTGTTGTAGAAAAGGCACTGAGTTCTCCAGACTTGAAGAAGACTTATGAGACATTTGTTCCTCAAACTGTGTGTGCATTATGTGGTTTTGGAAGGAAGTCAGGTATCCTGTTTGGTTAGGGTTTTGTTACTGCTATGGAATGCTTTTGGGGGAAGTTTTTTCCAAGGCAGGACAAGTTTTGGCATTCATTGTTACCAAAGAGCAAAGAGAGCAGAATTCAACACAAGCTTTCTGTGCTGTGTTTTCACCAAGCAGCTAGACCTGTATCTGATGTGAAGTGGGTCATACTCCATTCAAGTCAGTGGATGCTTGCTAAATGATACCAAACCAGTTCCGATTCTAAGATATTACTGCCGATCGCTAAGCACTCAATTGTATCTCTTTTTGCCAGACCTGTCCCAACCCTTTCCTCTCCCATGCCATTAGCCGTTTACTGTAATAGTATCTCAGAATTTGGATCTCCTTGACCAGAATTTTAGCAACTAGCATCTTCTCCTACTTGCTTTCAGGGAGGGGACAGGACAGGGAAGTAGCAGATTTCTTTTTTTTTTTTTTTTTACTGTTTCTTTTCATTCAGAGTAATCATACTCTGCATGGTCATCTGACTACAGATCTTGATTAAATTCTTTGTGGTAAGAACAATATGATCACTAACTGCTTGTAGCCTGCAAATGAATGAAAAGCCACATTATGGACAATCTGTTTCTTTATAAAAACTTAATAGTGGCATAAAAAAAGATTAGATAATGACACAGGATTTTTTCATGCTAAATGAAATCCATGTTGTCAGAAATGTAGATGTTTAATAACACTAGAAGAATCCCTGTTAAAGACAACAACTTATGTGTGTGAAACTGTCTTTCCAACTTTCACTGTATTTTGTACTTTTGGCATAAAGAAGTTTGATGCTTTTAATAGTTCTTATATAGCTAGCAAAATGGATTTTTTTAATGTCTTTTGCTCGCATACAGTTTTTAATGATTTTGCTAGCCTATTGCAAACTAATTTGTAGATTTGGCACACTGAGATATGAAGACAGTCTGTTTCATGACTAAAATGGTAATTTTTACCTTGCTAGTGAAAATTTTAAACCCTATGTAAGACCAGTTGGTGCTTTATAGGCGTATTTGAAAGAAATTTTTTTTGACATTCAAAATCAGAGCACTACTACCATTGATTTATAAATGTGTATTTTCTTTATAAACAAGATGCAGACAAAAGCCCTGCAGGTGAGGGCTGACTAAGAGCTTTGCAGTAGTTTTAAAGCACAGTCTTACTTCAGTGTGATCAGAGAGGATTATTGGCATATCTGCTAAAACACAACCGTTACCATGCTCTCAGAGACTTCATCAGATACTCCTTTCTGTGCTTGACTGCTTTTGCGGAATCTCTTCCCATTTTGCTTGCTCGTGGTAGAATACATAAGATGACTTGTATGCTTGAGCAACATGCACTAAGTGAGACTGCCAGGCCCATATGTTGCTGAAATGGAGTTTAAGTTATTTATTATTCGGAGGTGCAAAGAAAGCAAATGCAGTGGAAAAATATTATCAACAGGTTTTGTGGTTTGTGGTTTTTTTGGATTTTTTTGTTGCTTTTTTGTTTGGTGATTATTTTCATATTAATAGTTTCTGAGACAGGAGAACTAACTCATCGTTGCAGAGGGCCATGGATACGTACTTTGAATTCAGAAGTCCTGTTGTAAAATTGTGGGAATAAGAGCCAACAAATCTGATTGGAGACTCCTTATTCCTGGCTGACAGAATCCTGAACCCTAAGCGTTCAGAATACCTCAATAACTCTTTTTATCCAAAAGTAAGCTTTGTTCATTTTTCACATAATCTGATGATAGATAGTTCAAACTCATTGAGAAACTACTGCAATTCATGTTAACTACTTTGGTAATCTTACCTATTTGGTAGAAAATCATACACAGACTTGGATCTCAGGATTTCAGCTTTACTCTTTTATATTTTATTGCGGTTTTACTAGGATGCATTCATACGGCCCCAAGAAGATACATCTTTCATGAGTCTTAACAAGAAATGTAGCAGAAGATTGTCTTTGCTTCACACAGAAGGAAGTTTGCTGGATAATGTAATTCAAAATAGTGTACAAAACAGATTAGAAAGTGATTATGATTGTGGGAATTACCATGTAAAACTTAAGTTTTTCAGCAAAAACCTGCAGTACTGTGGCTTAAAGTATTTGGATTATGAAATGATTCTAAAAACTCCAGGGAAGTTGTAGTTTATGTGATCATGTGAACAACAGAATCTCAAGTCCATGTGAACAGCACACAAAAGTCACTCTATCAAAAACTCAGATACTGGTGTCTGCTTTTAAGCTAAGGAAGTGCAGATGACATAAGCGGTCTGTAATGTTTTGTAGATAATAGCTAACTAGGGGTAAGGAACTAATGAGGGTTGTTGAGAACTAACAGAGAATGAAATTCTGTTCTTGTAGCACAGAACTACAGGAAGCAGAGTTGGGCTTTTCTCTGCTCTTCTGGGGACTGCATTCTTCCGCCACTGATGTTTCAGATTCTCCACAAGGTCAACATTTCCTTTTCAATCCATTTCCCATGTCTCTTTTTTTTTTTTTTTTTTTTTTTTCCCTTCCTGATTCCTGGCTTTTTATTCCAGTCCTGTTCTTGCTCATCCACCCCCATTTTTATCCCAACTTCTCATACAGCTAGCACTATTTCCACTCTTCTCCTTTCCTTAATTATTCTTGTTCATTCCTGGGTTTTGAGCTTTTTTTGTTTCTCTTTCTGGCTCTAGTTTGTGTCATGGTGCTCTTCCTTCCAGGTCCCAGGCCTGGCATCCTCGCTCAGCACCTCTCTCCACACTTGAATGCTGGTCTCATTCTTCCTCCCTACACTTTGGTTTCTCTCAAGTTCTCTCACTTTTGTGCTACCTGAATTCAGCCAACTGGACATTGAAAACAGAGGAGAGAAAAATTATTCACTGCTTCCCACAGCTCTCTTGTAGGGAAAGTCTTGCTCAGTCTGGACTTCTCAGAGACTTCTGCAGTAAAGATCCACCAAATGTATGCTAAGCATGTTCAAACTATGTTTTTTCTCCCAAAGTGTTACCACGTGGTATGTAGCAGAATTTCTCAGGGAAGCGCATCCCTAGGAGAATTAATTTCACTGCCGATTTTCTAGTTCCTATTTTAAAAAGTGAAAAATATGCAAATTTCTTTAACAAAGGGTCAATGAAATGTTGAGTGGGGGAAAAATCATTGTTCTTCCGTAACATTTTTGTTCTGGCTGAAGTTTTTAAAATAAATGAAACAAAAATTCACTTCAAAAGATGTTTTTGGTAATAAAATTCTAGTTTGCACAATTTGGTAAAGCTATGAGCAGTTGAAAATGAAAAAGGAGACAGCTTTTAATAACAGGCAAAACGATCAGTTTCCTTATAATATATACATTTTAAGATTATAAGATAACTATCCGTGTCTTTAGAGTTACTCTCTTAGCTCTGTACTTTACAGCAAAAAATGATTGTGTGGCTCTCTGAATTGCTTAGCAACTGGGATCTGCATTAATTTCAGCATATCTATATGTTTTTATTAGGGAAAGATTTTTGTACAAGACATTTTTAGACTAGGATAATTATAGAAAACCATCAAGCTCTAGGTTACATTTTTAAAAAAATAATACAGTATGAACCCTTCTATAATTAAAAGGTAATGTTTTGACCTTACGTGCTCCTTTCACCTGAGGATCAAAAAGTCTTTTACAAACATTGCATGAGCCTCACAAGTTATTGTACAGAAAGACTCATACGTTGCCTCCTACTATTTGATTTGCAGGAGGTACAAATGAACTAGTTCCCTTGAGGTTCATCTAGAGATTTGATTTTATTGTGTATTGAGCTGTAAGAGGAAATCTTCAAAGTGAGTCTATCTCTGTTCACTAACGTCCCACTTCTTTCTCCATTTTCAAAAGTTTTATGCCCAAGTGGTGCAGATAAGGTGTGAGAGAAGATACATTTTGATGGGTGATTGCTCTCAGGCTGTGAAAATGAAGAAGGCATGTGAATTCAGCAGTTCTTAAGCTGCTCAGAGACTCTTAGCATGTTTTTATTGATGGGCAAAGTTTTATGAATATGTCTACTGTTGACCCCAAATATAGATAGGACACAATTATTTTTCTGTGGATTTGACTCTGTAGTCTAAAGGAAATTATTACATCCCCCTTCAAATGAGTATTGCGATTTCTGAAGAGCTTGGGATCTGCTAATGAAAAGTCATATAAAGAGCTAGTATTACTGTAATGACATGCAAGGTCTGAATTAGAGGCATATTGTTATTGGCTGAATACAATTGTCTATTGCCTCTTTATTCCCTGGATTATCCTTAAGACTGCACTTTTGTTTTAACACTGTTATTTCTCCCTTCTGTGAGGCGGCATCTCCATTAGCTTTTTTTTTTTCCCTTACCACTGTGAGGATCATAATTAAGCAGCCACAAAAAATTACTTTAAATCCCCACCAGAAAATGGTTTGTGAGATCATACAAAATAATAGTTTCATGCTACCTGCTTTGCAGGTTGGACTTAATTGTAGTTGATGCAAAGTAAACCTTTTAAAAGCAAAAAAACCCAAACCAAACCCTTAGTTAAAATGGAATTATTTGTGCTATAGTTATTAAAATGAAGTATCATTTGATGACAAAATTGCTATCTGAAGTAATAACAGATTTCTCAGCTGTGAGTTTACATTATTTGTTAGACAAATTCTAAGATTAGGAGAACTTGTTACCATCTTTGTGCATAAACCCCTTCAATATATAGCTAGTAGTCTTCAGACTAGAGAAATAATTTGTATTTTAAATACAAAATCCCATGAGAGAATTGCAGCCACCAAGATTAGACTGTATTCAGGATCCATAGGGAATACACGACCATCTGCATGAAAGTCAGGTTTTTTTCAAGCTGGCAACCTTGTCCTTGCAGCACTTCCTTCTTCCCCCTCGTTGTGACTCCACCAAAAAGAGCGACTATCAAAGTGGCAGACTTTCTTCTAGAGGCTACAGACTCCTCTAAGATGGCATGGGAATGAAAGGAGACCAAGCTTGATAGTTTAGTAACATTTCATTAGAGTTCTTATTAGATACTGGGCCTATTTTATAGAGCCCAGAATAAGGAGAAAATGATGTCCTAGGCAGCTGCATGTTTTCTGAGTATGGGTCCTGAGGACTGATTATACCTTATTCAAAATTGTCCGGCCACTTCTCTTTGTTTGCGGGTGGTTTGTGGGCCAGTGTGAATAATCAAGGCTTACTTTACTCAGCAGGTGAAGTGGGAATTGTGATTGGAAAGCTATGGCAACCTTGCTTCAGTCTGATTTAAAACTAATTATTTTGTAAATTTGGTGAACTGAAACTATTAGTTTCAGACTTAATGCATTCAAAAGTTAGTTCAATTTTAGGGGCGTTTTAAGGGCAAAAGGCAGCTACTACAGGGGGCTTCTCAGTGCTGTTTTTGGATAGCTCAGGGCTTAGGACATTGTCACATTGCATTGAAGTGCAATTAATTGACCACACAAATGCTTTCCTCATCATTGGAGGCTGTCTAACTTCCAAGGAACTGATAATTTGTCCAGCTTAAAATACTGCATTTTTATAAATTGTGAAAGGTAATGAAATCTAGGTTGCTCACTGATTAGGTGGATGCTTTTAATGACCTTCATCTCCCTTCTTGTCTCTCTGGGCTACAAAATGCTTAGTTTAGATAAACCAGACTATGCTAAACAGGAGAGTCATTTCCCAAAATTCCCTGGAGCCCAGTGGTGCACGCACAGAAGGTGTGACATGTCAGTTCAAATTGTTGTTGTGGATCAGAGAAGAGTTCTGAATCCAGGCCACCAGCATCCTACTCGTTTCTGAGGTTCCCAGACTGTCACGAATTATTACAACTGTTTAGTCTTAACTGTTAAACCAGTATACTTTGATATTGAGAAAATGAACAGTTTGGATGTTGTTTTCATATAGGAAATATCCATTCAGAACTATTTGAATTTTATCTGAATTTATGTCATTCTGTGTTGATTAAGTTTTGTTTGTCTGGCAGATAAAGTCTTCCCTCTTCCTTTCCTCCTACGCTATTATATCTCAGCACTTGTGATTTTACTCATCAGCCGACACAGCATGGGTCTTTTCTGAATCTAATACAAAAGAGAATAGCTCTGTCCATCAGTAAATGGGCTCATAATTATTTTCATTCTAATAACAAATAATTCTTATCATGAGGTAATACTGTCTGCAGTATAAATGTTGCTGGTTGTCTGGAGGGAGGCAGAAACCTCACCTAATGCTCTTGCGCTGCAAACCAGGAACCACTGTACTAGTGACTGGCACTTCCCCAGCTGATGTGACTTGCATCAAGTACTGTCCTGGTGCAATGCCAGACTGATGGAAACATAAAGGTTGGTTTAAGGTCCCTTTGCACATTCCCTTCTCCTTTGTCAGATACAATCTGCACTACTGAGCTGTGATTGAGCTCTTAGAGCTATGAATATATCATATTTTATTTGCAGATGCTATGATTAAAAAAAAGGACAAGGAAGGAGTGAATATATGCTAACAATATTTTGTTTCTGCTAGATTAGTAGCAGCTTGCTAAAGTGGCCTGCCATCAAACAGTATTTATAGCAATGTATAAAACATATTAGTGACATCCCTTTTAAATTCAAAAGCTTGAGCTAATATTACTGTCTGCATTCGAAGCAGAGCTCAGTGCCTAAAAGCCGGTCAATAAACATTTTAGTACTGCTCTATTCCAGTGATCTGAATTCAATAATGTTACCTTTCCAGAAGCTGCAAAATGGAAAGTGAAAGAATGATTTATGAAGCTTAGCTATGCATGGCCAGATAAGAAAGCTTTGACTGATGCTTGCAGGATTCTCTTTAATGAAGCACAAGTTGCCAAGATAAGTTTAGGTAAATGAAGCCTCTGTCACAATATGTTACAGCAGAAGAAATGACAGACACAGCAGAGCAGATGGAGGTTATTACAGAACAGTGGTGACAAGAAATGTAGTCTAGGTTACTGCACAAAGACAGAACAGATGCATTATGTTTTTTATTAACAATTTCATGATACCAACGAATATTTATAAAATCTGTTTAAATTAAGCCTAGCAAGCTTCTTTCCTTAAATTATCATTTAGCCTTCAGTGAGATCATATTCTAAGCCATCACTTCCTTTTGAGTAGAATACTTTTCTTTCAGTACTACCCTCTGTTTTTGATGTTGTCATTAAGTGCAAAGCCCTGGTGCTTTTCTCTTAAAATTTTTTTTTTTTTTTTTTTTTTTTTTTAATACGTGCCTTGTTGACAATTTTAGGCAGCATTAATTCAAATGAGTAAAATTCCTGTTGTCTTTTTTTGACATCCTAATTTGACATGTAACAGCCTATTGTGAAGGAAATGAGATGGGTGAGCCTATGCTTGACTTTTGGGGCACAGGACCTAGTATTAGCACGTCTGAGAAACTTATCTTGAATTACAACTTTTTCAGGAAAGAACTGTAACTAAGTAAATGCAGAATCTGCATTTGCATTGTGTTATGACCTCTGCTGTTTTACACTGAGTAGGTAAATGATTTTTAGGGAAAAATACTAATCAGTAGGGAGCTAATCCTAGTATGACTTTTGAGACTGTACTTGAACATTAAGCTTGTTTGGTGATCGTTTCTTGAAGAATATGCCTCTGCTTCTAATATTCTTAGAAGTTAGGGCATTTAAAAAAGTTCTATTTTTAAAGGCTCTCAAGTTTCAAACCATGGCATCAGGAAAATGCAGTTTTGTTCTTTACATCCTGTCAAAAAGCTATACTGCTTCCAAAGTGAGGTCTATCATCGGACCTCTAGAATGGCAGCCTCTGGCCTGGGCAGGCTGCCAGACAAGTACATTGGGTTTCCCTACACATGTGCATAGAATTGGATCTCACATGGTTGTGTCACACCATCCATCTACTTTGCCAGGGTGCTTTGTTCTTGTGTTCGCTCTGGCTATTGAATATCTAGCACTGAAGGCATGTACTATCTGCATGCACTGATAGTAGGTTGATTTAATAGACCATTATAATTCTGTGTTTTTTCAAGGGGGGGGGGCTAAAGGAGAATGTGTTATGCAATGTACCTTTTTACAATTTTAAATACCTCCAGAAGAACTAATATTAAACCGATCAGTGGAGACTTTCTCTTTGCTACAGTAAGATATAGAAATACTTTTTGTTCCTCTGCTTCTTTATATGTCAAAAAGTTTTCCCCTTCCCTTCCCCCACTTAAGAATTAATGCCTTGGTCTTGTTTCTATGATTACCCCTGTTCTAAGGCTTAGGTTTTTCCACCTTCTGTGATATTAAAGTCTCTTTTCAGCATCTTTCTTACATTAGTCAGTGTGGGAAGAATGAAGGAAAAGGAAGAGTGGAGAAGGAAGGTGACAGAGTAAAAGTAGGAAGAAGCAAGGGAGCCTGCAGACATCATGTTTTTCCCCATGGAGGGAGGATCTGTATTTGCTCTGGCTAATTTAGATGTGCTTCTCTAATATTGTGGAGTTGTCATTCATTTATTGAGAAATGGCATTCACATGGAGGCAGCACCCTACCCCACTATGAAATCTGTGTGTCACCAAAGTTTATGTTTTTTGTATTTCCATGCTGTCTTCAGCTCTAGTCTGAGAATTTGCAGAGGGTGTTGTATAATGAAACGTGAACTGATGCCACTAAACTCACTTACTATAGATAAATTTTGTGTTTTATTTGTGCAGATCTGAAGGTTACTAGCTTTTTAAATTAAAAGTATTTTGTGCTGTTTTTTTTTTTCTTTCATTTTAGACAAAAATCTTACAGCCTACAAAGAACTAAGACACCTCCGTCTTGGTTTTGCTGATTTGTTATGCTTTTTGTAACAATTTAGCCTGTATGTAAACAAAGACAGATTCCACTCAGATGCCACAATGGGCTCAGTGTTCCTTGTGGTGTTTTAATAATAGTTTCAACAGCGGTGCCTTTTTATCCCTGCATGTCTTCTTTCCTACTGCTGTGTTTATAAAGGGGGAAACAAAAAAAGCTTTAGAGAGTGAGAGCTAGAGACAGTGAGAGAGAATGAGAGCAGTAATTCTGTGAGGCTTAGAATTAGCTTCTTGTATTTTCTTCATACATTATTTGTCTGTAGGACTGTGGCAGCTAGGAGAGTGCAATAAAGTCTGGGATTTATTTTTTGTGTTCACAAAATCTGAATGTTATCTCGGTTCTGTAGATCCTGGTAGGCTCTAAAAGAAGAAGGGAAATTAGTTTCTGCATCACTTGTTCTACACAATGGACTAGTTAGAAAAAAATTTGTCTTTTAGTCTTTTAATAAATTGGAGCAGGCATCTGTAGTTGCAGAACAAAATGAGAACTGCTATTGCCAAAATTCAGTGAGTGGTTGTGGGTTTCTTTTGTGCCTGAGGAGAGAAGAAAGGTAAGAAGTACAATCCTACGCACCTCTCCTCCCCAACATGTTTTACAGGGATTTCAGAAATTGTCACAATTAATTAATTAGGGAACATTTGAGGGAAGAGGAAGTTTCTAGCCTTTGTGTTCACTGGGCTGAAATCTGACCAGGCTGGCAGAAGGACCCAGGAGTATTTGAGCATCTGAGATTCCATAAACGCAAAACGTTTTCATTGTTCGCGTCTTTTTTAAAAGCAAAAGAAGTGTGTCTTGTCCCATTCTTTTCAGCTGCCAAATGTTTCCTAGGAGAGGTCTTACTTTTTGAAGGATGAGTGATATACTCAGCAACATGGTGCACCTTTTGGACTAAGACATGGCGGTGCATCTGGTAGTCAGAACATGTTATTTTCTTCCTTTCAAATAACGGTTCAGTGGTGCTCTGAATTCTGTGAAGAAGAGCTACCAGCCCTTCTTTGCTTTGATGTGGTAGGGACAAACAATGCTCTCAAGCACTTCACTTGGTCTGTGTTCCCAGTGTCTGCCTGCAGAAAGAAAAGTTGTGCTTTACTCCTTCCTGCCTGCCCACCCCCCTCCCATCCATCCATCCATCCATCCATCCATCCATCCATCCATCCACCTACCCACCCACCCACCATTACCCCTGTTGGTGCCAGGGGCAATTGTGGCACCATAGACCCTGCTATCCAGCAAGAATGGAAACTTCCATAGAGCTCAGACCCTGCACAGAAAGTTACTTATGCTGTTAACTTGGCAAATCTTAACAAGTTGTTTTTGCCACTCTATAACACAGTTTCTCAAACACTCCTCAGAAATATCAGCATTATTCAGGTCTGTCTCAGAGTTTTGAGCTTCAAAATTAACAACAGCTGAATCACACGTAATTTTTCATATGGTTTGGTTTCAATGGTTCATGCAAGATGCTTGACTCAAATAGAGAATTAAATCATAATTAGTTCAGAGTTAAGGGAATCAATCTTACACTGTATGGGGCACCTAGAAGCTTCGAAGTGAGCAGCATTCCTTTTCAACTACAAGGGAAAATGAAGACAAGAATAGCTTTGTTTTGTTTTTATTTTTAAGAACAGGTAGGTAAGATTTAAATAAAGCTCCTAGTAAGTAGTGAGAATAATAATAAACTAATTCATGATAGATTTACCTTGTGTGTTCAGGCAGCTGTAAGTTCAAGGCAAATACTTCTATTCAGAAACTTATAATTAAAACCAGTAATGATATACCAAATACCAAAGGGATAGTCATGTTGGAAATATGTAATAAACCAACTTTATTCCATATCATAGTACTTACATAAAAGAAGGATTCAAATGAAGAACTTTCTGCTTTGCTGAAGTGACATAGGTCTGTCTCACTAGTTTGACGAAAGATCACACCAGAATTAATCCCATTCTGTTTGAATCATCTGTCTCTGCCCCTCTCCCTAGCCAAATTATAAATACCCATTCAAATCCACCCAGGTCATGTTCTTCAATTGTGTGTATTTGGTGTGGGGTTTTCTCTGGTTAGTTGGTGTAGGTTTTTTTAGTTGGTTGTTGGGTGTGGGGGGTTTTTTTGGTGTTTTGTTTTTTTTTTTTTTTACAAAAATAAACCCAGCTACCTGGAGTATATACCGTTCAACTATTTTTATTAGAGGAGTTTAAACTTCTTCTGTTTCTTTAACTTCGATTTGATTAATGTAATAGCCTGAATTTCTATGTTCCTCTGACTTAATAAATTTTTATCTGGTCACATTTTGGTAAAAAAAAATCTTCAGTTTGCACTTGCTTATCTGAGGCTGTAATTTGGTATACCTGTGCTAGGGAAACCGACGCTTACAAATGGAATTTGGGCCCAATTTGGGCAATTATAAATGTTTCTTTCAGGGTTAGTGGGTTAAGTACACATTTCGGAATTCCCCAAATTTGAAAGGTCAATTGAAACCCAGTTTAAAATTTGACCATGGCTGGACTGATCAGCTACATTCCTGGCTTCACAGGACATTTACTGTTGTAAAGGAAAGCTTTTAGAATAAGTGTCTTTTGTACAAGCTAATAGAAATATCATTACTTTTGTATAAAATGGTCTTTTTAGAATCCCTTTCTCTTTACAGGTGATAAAGTTACAGTTAATATTCTTCTCCAAGGGTGCTGCTCACCAGTGGGGAGTAGTCCTTGAAATAAGCAGTGTGTTGCCTGATCAGTCCAAAAGCCTGCAGTGCCTAAAACTCTTCTTGTGGCACTTTACCTTCAATGACTTGTGATTTATTCTTTCATTGTGCAGCACAAAGCCAAATATCCACGCACAACATTTCTCTCGAGCTAATTTGAAAATTATGCAGGGAAATGCAGAAATTTTATCGTACATTTTTCATTACTGCTCATTTATTTATTTTTTATTAATATGTAAGGCTTGGGTCTTCAAGATACTGTTTTGAGACTGTATACTACAATATTTATTAGACTTGCATCTGCCAGTCCAGGTCTATAGTCAAAGTTCTGACCCCTCAATTGTGAACAGCAAAAGGTGTGACACTCCACAGTATCTATATGCTTCTCTTCATTCAGTTTGCACAAGCACTAGTTCTGTGTTTAACTTCTTTCACTAGCACTTGCACTAGTTGTGTGAGTGGAAAAATAAGCTCTTAGAGTTTTGTTAAATAATGACTCTTTCTGGACTTTTCAGAATTAAAGAAGTGAATAGCAAAGTGTTTGTGAATGTATTTTTGAAAAAAAGCATATATGTATGTATAAAAATGTCTGAACAGTATAATTAGAAGTCCAAATTTCAGAAACAGATAAAAGAGTCTGACTGAATGTGAATCCATTTTCTGTGGTGATAAATTTTTGCTGTCCATAGATAAACTGAGTTATGGCACCTCTTGCAAACCAACATTTTCTGATAGCCTAAAAGCTCCACAATTAATTTTTACCTTAATTTTTAAAGTGGCATATATGAATTAAAGTACTGAAAATTACTAGTAAGACTAGCTGATGCAAGTTTTGCTCTTTGAAGGCATTTGCATAATGTCTTTACTGGTTAAGAACACAGAGAATTCTTATTACCAATACCAGAGGTTTTTGGATATAACCAGATAGAAAGAAGCAGCCATAATACATGCGCTGCTGTGGTTCTATTTCTTCTTGAAAGCTTAGGTATTGTGCCTCTTATTTTGAAGAATTTAATTTGATTTCTTAAGAGGCTTATGTCTGAACTACTCTCAGTTTTATTAGGTCCCAGTAGTTTATGGTATTGATCTTTTAAGTAAATTATAAGTGATTCAAATGGAAGCTTTCTAAAACCTAACTCAAAACTATTTTTTATTTCTTAAAGATAAGTGTTAGATTTTCAGTACATTGAAGGTGCAGTCTGTCATTTATTATGTCTCTTATCTGGTGACCATTGAAAGTCTAAATCTGATGAGCTAATCCTCTGCGCAATGGTGCGGAGTTGATCTGGGGGAGTCAGTTATGGAAAGACTCATTCCTGCATCTTTCTGCGCTGATGACAATTCTCATCAGCTTGGTGAAGAAACTGTTCAATGAAAATGAGATTTGGCTTTATTTTTTACTTAAATGTGTATTGGTGGTGACTTTACTATTGGTCCTAGTAAGTTTTCATTCCGAAAAGGTTAAGGTATCCAGTAGGCAGTAGGAGCAAGGACTGGAATTGCAAGGACATCTTGCAGGAAATGACATCCCCAGCATTCAGTAAGGTATAAGGACTGCGGCACAGAAAAAGAAACATTAACTTTTTGAAGCTTGCATAGTGGTGATAACTAGAACAATCTCAGGTTACATAGTTGCTTCAAATAAAAATGGTTGACTGAACAGACTGCTCTTCATCTTTCTGAACTATGCCAAGAAAAGTTCCAGAACAGTGGACATTATTTTTTTTTTATTATTTTTTTTGTTATTATTTTACTTTTTCATTGTTAGGAAGGATTTAAGTTCTTATTTTTAAGATACTGGCTACAGCATATCTGGCTTTCACCATGGTTTTAAGCAGCTCAGTTCTGGACAGATTTACAAGGGAAACATAGAGTTGCTTGAATATTCAGACATTCTTAAGTCTGATTCCTCATGTGTAATAATGGGCACATTAATCCTCCCTTCTTAAATGAAGACATTAATACATTGACTAAGCAGAAGCTTTCACATTAGGTACGCTGATGTACAAGTCCTGGGTTGCTCCACACAGAAAGCCGGGACTGGTTCCAAAGTACCTGAGGACTAGCTGGAGAGTAGTGGGGGATACAACTGTAGTGTTTTCAGACCTGAGTAAGCAGATGTGTGTGGTGTTGAGCTCTGCAGGTTTCCCCAGCTCAGAGCTCTACACGATGCTTTCTTGCACGACATTCAGAAGCTCTCTTGTTGCAATAAGCAAAGGGACATAAGTGTGTTTTAAAACTTTAAGTCACATCAGTTACTTTGGGGAAAGAAAAAAAACCCTAAATATACAAATAATAGTCACCGGATATGTTTGATTTTTGCCCACTGTGTTGCAGATGGAAAGTATTTATTTCTGCATCCTGTTTGGAACAGCTCCATTAGCAACTAAATAATTTGCTTTTTATGTGTTTGCTCTTTAAGCTGTCCCTAGCTGGAACAGGCTAACAATACAACCATAGTGGGCTGATGGAATATGAAGTGAGGAAAGTTTTGCTAGAATAAAGCACACTTATCCATGTCTCTGGTGTTTGAACGTAATAGTGTGAAAATGTTACATTAAGGAGGATAAATAATATTCCAAGAAAAATCTCTCACTTCTGATTATTTAGGTGATTTGCGATACCTGTATTGATCTCTATCCCAAAAGCATAACAGGTATTTTCTGCTGGATTTCTTACAAATTCAATACTAACAATTTTCAGAAAAGGAGTTCAAATCAGATGGGAAATTTTTGTATGCTATGACTTACCTTTTGTTTTCTAGTTATTGTTATTTACACCAGCTTTGGAAAGATTAAAAGATGGGTAGCTTGTGTCGCAAAGAGTCTTCTCTCTCTCTATTACAAGCCATACATTATTTTATTTTTTCCCCTTAGGCTCTTCTTTTCTTTCTATTGTTTAAGGATAGTGGATCTCTTCACACACATTTAGAAATGAGATTTGAAAGATTTTGGTAAACATCATGAGGGGGAGTGAACTTACCAGCCACACTTTATGATTAGATGGGATGCTTTTCCCATGTGGTGAGCAGGTTTTGTTCTGTCCTAAGCATACTTCTCTCTGAAATACCATTTTTTGAATGGCAAAGCTTCACATGATTTCCAGGATGATAAAGAACCAAGAGAAGCGTTAAAATGGTCTAAAAATACATCAGCACCTTTCCTTACCACATGAGCTTTGACCACTGGCCCTTCTGAAAATCTTGTTTAATTTGATGGAAGCTACCTATATACTGCAGAGGGAGAAGAGACTGATGCTGCCAGGACGTAAGCTAACCTTTCTACAAGTTCTTCAAGAGGGCACTAACGGTGAACAATTCTGCAAACTGGCACAACACGTTACATTCTAAAATCACATATTCCTTGCACACAGTTGTGATTTGCAGAAGAAAACCCAAATGTGTGCCTGTACATGTTTGGACCTATACGGTATTTGACCTCCTTTATGAGCAAAATGCAGAAACTTGCCTCTCAGATCACAACTGTTGCAACTTCTTGAATTACAGTAGTTTACTGCTACAACAGCTTTAAGCACATACACCTGTTTTTTTCTGTGATGCATTTAAAAATTAACCCCTCAAATATGCTGTCATCTAGAAGATACACTGATTCTCCACAGTCATATCCAGGTAAATACAAATATAATCTTCCCCTTTTTGCAGTCACATAAATCATGATATTCCTGGCTGTATGCTCTGACATGGCAGAAGTAACTAAATATTTCCTTCATGGACAAGAGAAAACAAATAAAGGAAGGCATGAAAATAAGGGAAGTTGCTTCGTACTGAGAAGGACTTGATTTTCCTCAACTAAAGGCAGCGAAGTAGTGTCAGAGCAGGCAATGAAGGCTCAGCTGAAACTGAAGAGACAGAAGAATTCAGGGGAGAACTATGGGAAAGATAAAAGCATAGCAGATACACCAGCCATGAACTGAACTCTTCTGAAGAGAAGGTGTGATTATTTCAGCCTCCAAAATGGTTCCTTAAGACACTTAAGAAAGAAAGATTCTCATAAAATCAAATAGATATTACAACACATAAATATCTCAATTTTTGTAGAAAGAAAAAAAAAGAGGAAGGATAAAGTGTTTGAATACTTCCAAAATGTTGTGAGACATGGCAGCTCTTTAAACGCTTCTACTCTATTTAAAGATGCTTTCAAGGTGATAAACTTCTTGTATGCCCTTAGAGGAGTTTAAGTCATTCCTGAATTATACTTCCAAGAAACAATTCTTTGTTTCATAATTTGAAGGGGGAAAAAAAAAACCCCAAACCCCAAATTTCTTGAATTTTGATTTGGCTCATCTCAGAGTGCAGTAAGGAATTCTTGCCTATCCTTCTCTCCCTCTGAGATGGTAAAAGTTTTCTTGGTACTGAAAATCCAGTTTCCTTACTTTGAATTTTATTTTTAGTGCCATTTTACTGTCTTAAGTTATTCAGAATACTTCTGTCTTTATTCCAGGAACTTTGGTTGTTCAAAACCTTTATGGGGAAAAAAAATACTTTTGCTGTTTTCTTCCTGCTTCTGTTCCTCACATGTTTAATCAGTCACATTATGTGTCTTTGGACTTATTTTTCATCCTAGTATTTGATATTCTATCATTCATTTTTGTTAGCAGATTCTTTGTACGATGATAATTAATGCCTCTATAGGTGAAAACATCACTCAGCTTTTCAAATTGGTTTGTGTTGTGCTTCTGCCTCTTAGTGTTTTGTTTAACCTTCTCGTATTTTTTCAGTTGTCCGCCCTCAAAATCATATTTTTATCTTTGAGCTCAGCTTAAGCATTGTTGGAATTGCAAATTCATTCATATTTCAAACTCCTGTTCAAGACTAGGTCCTTAGGGCTATGAAATTTTGTTAAATGTCAGAGCTTCAGTTTATGTTGTATTGTATTTAATTAGGGTTCCAACTAACATGCTTGCTTGAGGTTTTTCAGTCTGCATGCTAACAAGAAAAAAAAATATTTTGCCCTAAAACTTTGGTGGTATTAAGGTCCAGAATATCAGTCTTCTGCACTGTACATATTGAACTTTTAAAATTTCTTTAGTAATGAACATTAATTAGGTATTAGCTGAGCCATAACATTATTGTCAACTGAAGGTATGTCTTAATAGACATATTTTGAGAACAGTTCCATACACTAAATTACTCAGATTTTTTTCAGCTAATGAATGTAAAGATGTGTATGTTTTACACTTAAAGAGTGAACACTACCATGGTAGAATACTGTGATTAATTTAAAACTGAAATTTGAATTATAGTTGACTTTCTAGTTCTGAGCATCCAGCATTCACAAAAACCAAGAATGAAGCTTGTCGTCTTAAGTTAAAAAAAAAAAAAGGTTGTGTAATTTCAGCTTTCAAAGGTCTTTGTGTATGGAAGAATACCGTTTAAGTGAAGGACTTTAAAACAGAGCCCTAGTGGAAATGGTTTTTACAGTTACTGAAGAGCTGTTTTGCTTCACTGTCACTTAAAAATGTATTTTTGAGCACAACTTTCTTGTCATTTGTACCAGATGCATCAGTATGAGAAGTCAGTTATTGAAGTTAGGTTCTCTCAACTTGCGTGTGTCCTGCAATTGACACACATGCGAGCCTGAGTAAAAGCCAGGCTCTTTCTGCAGGCTCTCTGCGAAGGCTCGTTCTCGTTTGCAATAATTTCTGATGCTATACAAATGGTGTTTGGATAGGAACGGAAGGACAACTTGGTCAGCGGGGGGCAGTAGGGCAGAAGAGGTATAGCACTGATTTATCTCCTTGTAGGAAGCGTTCCTCTCCAAAAAGGTATTTATTGTGTAGCTTATAAGTCTTAGGAAGTTTGTTTTGCCATTTCTTAGGCTTTGGTTTGATTGTGTAAACTGACCCATGCATTGTACTCCTCTGCAAAGTATTAATTAGTTGACAGAAGAAAAAGAGCATAGTATATGTATATATACCGTTTGTATGAATAAACATCCAAAGCAAACAGAATATAGGGATATAAAGTTCAAATTCTCTGTTACAGAATCATTTTTCATTTAAACTTGTAACTTAAAATGAATTATCTAAATTCTTACCTTAACATCTGATTTCAGTAGGTGGTAAGAATGTAGTGCTCTGCCTGTGAAGTCGATCATTGTAATCTAGGGTATGCTGTTGGCACAGTGAGTTCCCCACGTCAAAATTTCAGCCATAGAAATGCATCTTGCCTTTCTTTTCAGGAAGCTTTTGAATTAAGAGCAGCTTTGGAACTATCTGTCAGTTCTGTGATGAGGTGTTATGGTAGGTTGAGGGAAGTTCTGCCGTTGATGCTTTGAATCCTCTTCATTTAGTATACCTCAGTATTCAGTTTCTGTTCCACCTTATCCTAAGAAATAAAGCTTTTTTTTTTTTTTTTTAATAGGAAAAGTGGCAAGTTGCAGATTCAAAGTTAGATTGTGCACCATTGCAGGAATTTTCTTGAGAGTTTTTTTGTGATTGTTCCTCAGCACACCCTGTTCCTTCAAACAGGAGTACTGGATAACAAATATCAACGTTTAAAAGGATAAAAAAGCTAGAGATTGAAACAAGCACTTACAGTAGTAGTTTCAGACTGAGCTTTCTTTGACACGAATGATACTCTTGCAACTTCCCACTGCTCCTCTGCCACTTAGGTTAAAGCTGGCAAGTAAAGGATAAGCAGGTGGTGAAGGGCACTGTGTTTACTTTCAGATGATCTAAATTCAGTTCATGATAAAATCAGAAATACGGTATTTTTATTTCTCAAAAGGGTATTCTAAGGGTAGATCATTACAGATCATAAGGTATTCAGGAGCTAGAGTGTGAGGCTGCCATAAGTGTATCTTCTGTAGCCTCTCTTTAATCCTTTTACTTCCTCCTCAGCCCTTTACACTTTAAGAAATGCTGCTGTTGAACTTTATAATAGGATATTTGCTCTCCTCTCTTATATTCTGATGAAAATAATGATTTGTCATCTGATTTAGCACCTGTTGCAATAGGGCAGTTGAGATCTCAGAACTCTTCTGAAAGGATCTTTGCAAATTTGTGCAATTGCATTCCTACACTGAATAAGACAGTCTGATCCTAAAGGGTATTTTTGGTTGGTTTGTTTGTTTACAACAATTAGAATTAGAAGCTTACCTTTTATTTAGGAAAATTAAACATGCAGTGGAAGAATGTTTATGTCGTAGGGGCAAAAGGGTTCTGGGACAGGAATTAGCAGGGCTCGTTCGGAGAGCTTTAAACTAGATTCGAAGGGGGATGGGGTAGTAGCTGGGCTTGCACCACTGGGGCAACGCTCTAGTGTTGAGGTAGACCAGGAGGCCCCCCATCCCCCTGGGGTGAAATCGGTGTGCTCAGCTCGCTCCCTGAAATGCCTGTACACCAATGCACGCAGCATGGGGAATAAACAGGAGGAGTTGGAAATCCGTGTTCGGTCGGGGGGCTATGATCTAGTGGCAATCGCAGAGACTTGGTAGGATGCCTCGCATGACTGGAATGTGGTCATGGATGGCTATGTCCCGTTCAGGAAAGACAGGCTGCTAAGTAGAGGTGGTGGAGTTGCTCTTTATGTGAGTGAGCAGCTAGAATGTATTGAGTTCTGTCCAGGGGCGGATCAGGAGCGAGTTGAGAGTTTGTGGGTGCGAATTAAGGGGCAGGCTGGCAGGGGTGATACTGTTGTGGGTGTCTATTACAGGCCACCGGATCAGGATGAGGAGGATGATGAGGCCTTCTACAGGCAGCTGAGAGCAGTCTCGCAATTACAGGGCCTGGTGGTTGTGGGGGATTTCAACTACCCTGATATTTGCTGGGAGGCCTACTCAGCCAGCCATCCTCAGTCCAGGAGGTTCCTCCAGTGCATTGATGATAACTTTCTGATGCAAATGGTGGATGAGCCAACTAGGAGAGGAGCGCTGCTGGATCTGATCCTCACTAACAAGGAGGGTCTGGTTGAAGAGGTGAAGGTTGAGGGCAGCCTTGGTTGTAGCGACCATGAGATGGTAGAGTTCAGGATCTCATGTGGCAGGAACAGGATAGCTAGCAGAATCACAACCCTGAACTTCAGGAGGGCCAACTTTGGCCTTTTCAAGCAATTGCTAGGGGAAATCCCATGGGACAGGGTACTAGAAGGTAAGGGGGCCCAAGATAGTTGGTTAGCATTCAAGGACTGCTTCTTCCGAGCTCAAGATCAGAGCATCCCAACAGGTAGGAAGTCAAGGAAGGGTAGCAGGAGACCTGCATGGTTGAACAGGGAACTGCTGGGCAAACTCAAGTGGAAGAAGAGGGTGTACAGATCGTGGAAGGAGGGGCTGGCCACTTGGGAGGAATATAAGTCTGTTGTCAGAGGATGTAGGGAGGCAACTAGGAAAGCTAAGGCCTCCTTGGAATTAAACCTTGCAAGAGAGGTCAAGGACAACAGAAAGGGCTTCTTCAAATACATTGCAGGTAAAGCCAGCACTAGAGGCAATGTAGGCCCACTGATGAGTGAGGTGGGGGTCCTGGAGACAGAGGATAAAAAGAAGGCGGAGTTACTGAATGCCTTCTTTGCCTCTGTCTATACTGTTGGAGGCTGTCCTGAGGAGCCCCGGACCCCTGAGGCCTCAGAAGAAGTCAGGATAGAGGAGGAATCTGTCTTGGTTGATGAGGGCTGGGTCAGGGACCAATTAAGCAATCTGGACGTCCATAAATCCATGGGCCCTGATGGGATGCACCCGCGGGTGCTGAGGGAGCTGGCGGAAGTCATTGCTAGGCCACTCTCCATCATCTTTGCTAAGTCGTGGGCAACGGGAGAGGTGCCTGAGGACTGGAGGAAAGCGAATGTCACTCCAGTCTTCAAAAAGGGCAAGAAGGAGGACCCGGGGAACTATAGACCGGTCAGCCTCACCTCCATCCCCGGAAAGGTGATGGAGCAACTTGTTCTTGGTGCTGTCTCTAGGCACATCAAGGATAGGGGGATCATTAGGGGCACTCAGCATGGCTTCACCAAGGGGAAGTCATGCTCAACCAACTTGATAGCCTTTTATGAGGACGTAACCCGGTGGATAGATGATGGTAAAGCTGTGGATGTGGTCTATCTCGATTTCAGTAAAGCATTTGACACGGTCTCCCACAGCATCCTCGCAGCTAAACTGGGGAAGTGTGGTCTGGATGATGGGGTAGTGAGGTGGATTGTGAACTGGCTGAAGGAAAGAAGCCAGAGAGTGGTGGTCAATGGGACTGAGTCCAGTTGGAGGCCTGTGTCTAGCGGAGTCCCGCAAGGGTCGGTTCTGGGACCAGTTCTATTCAATATATTCATTAATGACTTGGATGAGGGATTAGAGTGCGCTGTCAGCAAGTTCGCTGATGACACAAAACTGGGAGGAGTGGCTGATGTGCCGGAAGGCTGCGCAGCCATTCAGAGGGACCTAGACAGGCTGGAGAGTTGGGCGGGGAGAAATTTAATGAAATATAACAAGGGCAAGTGTAGAGTCCTGCATCTGGGCAAGAACAACCCCATGTACCAGTACAAGTTGGGGACAGAGCTGTTGGAGAGCAGCGTAGGGGAAAGGGACCTGGGGGTCCTAGTGGACAACAGGATGACCATGAGCCAGCAGTGTGCCCTTGTGGCCAAGAAGGCCAATGGCATCCTGGGGTGTATTAGAAGGGGTGTGGTCAGCAGGTCGAGAGAGGTTCTCCTCCCCCTCTACTCTGCCCTGGTGAGGCCGCATCTGGAGTATTGTGTCCAGTTCTGGGCCCCTCAGTTCAAGAAGGACAGGGAACTGCTAGAGAGAGTCCAGCGCAGAGCCACGAAGATGATTAAGGGAGTGGAACATCTCCCTTATGAGGAGAGGCTGAGGGAGCTGGGTCTCTTTAGCTTAGAGAAGAGGAGACTGAGGGGTGACCTCATTAATGTTTATAAATATGTAAAGGGCAAGTGTCAAGAGGATGGAGCCAGGCTCTTCTCAGTGACATGCCTTGACAGGACAAGGGGCAATGGGTGCAAGCTGGAACACAGGAGGTTCCACTTAAATATGAGGAAAAACTTCTTTACGGTGAGGGTGACCGAACACTGGAACAGGCTGCCCAGAGAGGTTGTGGAGTCTCCTTCTCTGGAGACATTCAAAACCCGCCTGGACGCGTTCCTGTGTGATATGGTCTAGGCAATCCTGCCGCGGCAGGGGGATTGGACTAGATGATCTTTCGAGGTCCCTTCCAATCCCTAACATTCTGTGATTCTGTGATTCTGTGAATGTGGGCATATCTGTCTGCATATCTTAGCTAGTTTCATAGCTTTATTCAGAAGACAATGTAAAGCTATCTTTGGTAAGCCCTACCTTTATAATTTTGAAGTATGTTCTTTGCCACTAAACATCTTAAAGGTCATTCTGCCTTAAAATTAAGAATTCTGCCTTTCGTGATACTCTTGTTACTGACTCTGCATGACTTCTGGTATTGTCTCGTGTTTTTCATCACAGAATCAAGGGAAGAAAAAGCCATCTAGTGCTGATATTTAGTGTAGTTTAGTATTATCAAAGAGAATTTTTGGTTTTCCTTTGCTTAGGAACTTTTTTTTTCCCAGTGAATCACCAAACCTGTTTAGTCCAGGCCGATAGACTGTAATGTCTCTAATGCTTTGACTTAGTCTGAAAGGAAACGGACTTTGTGCTTTACTTAAGGCATGGTGTCACCAGAAGTTGTTGCAATGTGGCATAGGATTACATTATTACTACAAATCTATATTGTACTGTCTGCTGGAAAGCCTCTCCTGTTCTTTGGTGGTGGAAAAAAAGGTCAACCACCAGGTCTACAGATGTGAAATGTTTTTTCTTTAGAGAGTTCCCAAACTTTAGTTCCTGAATTTGTTTCTAGGTTGAGGTTTACCAAGCGACCTTCAGAGCTCAAATGCCTAACTTCCATTGAATTTCAATAGATACGCCAAGCTGTACTGAAAGTCTCAGCAGCAGTTAAATTTGGACACATATACAGGAGAAGAATTTTTTACAAGTGGTGGGAATATGCAGCTAAATATTGAGGACCTCAAGAAATCATTCATTAATGTCAAATTGGTTTAGTATCTATAAAGGTGTTTTAAGAGGCCAAACAACATTTAGTAATGTTTGCTATGTCTCTGAAATTAAATAATACTGATTTTGAATTGCTGACTATATTTTTCCTCATGGAAGAGACCTAAAAGGATTTGGAAACCTTTAGAAATATGCATTTGTTGGTAACTGTTTTCCTGTCCAGTTTAATGTCAGTTCTGGCTGACTGGGATGGCTGAACAAACAATAATGCTAGAAATCTGTTGGTCTTTTATATTAATTTTGACTTTTATTAATGATCAAAATAATTTATGGTTGTTGATTCCATTGATAATCTGTATGCCCCAACAAAGTATACAAAAATAGCTGTTTTCATGCTGCTAAGATTTATGGGCATTCCAGTGGTTCTGATGAAAAATTATAAATACCCGTGAAATAACTCAGCTCTGTCTAGTTGCTTATATAGAAATAATCTTCCTACTAGTCATAGGCAGTTCATCAGGCATGGAAGTGCGATAAAGAGTAAGGCAAAAAAAGAATTATTATGGCATTTGTCAGTAATATGTCTGATCTTGAGAGGCTGTGCAGATGGATATGCAGATGTGTGAAGACAGAAGTTTATCTTGCCATCATCTGGATTAATCTCCAGAGTAGCTAGTAATTTCCAACAGGGGTTAGAAGTTACCCCAAGCCTGTCCCTGTACACCACCACTGACAGCAGAATAAAGCAACTAGCCTCTTCTCTGATGTGCTGCATGGGCAATGAGATCTGTGTTAGTCTCTGTTCAGACTTAGAAAAGATGAGTAAATATAATATTTTTCTCAAACATTTCTCACTGTGAACTGGCTATTTCTGTACATGATGTACTGTTTGGGCAGAAAGTGTCTGGCTTAGTTAATGATACCCATTGAAACTCCCTGAGTCTGGTTAACTAACGATGTGTTGTGGCTTTTTTGGTGAAGACAAAGTAGTTAAATATTTCCCATGGTGTTTAAGGTATGTTGCTTTAGGGATCTCTCTGTACAAATCATTTTTGTTGAAACCCCCAAACATTATTTTCATGCTACTGTATATAGTACATATTTATGAAACATACAGAAATTAATATTGCTCTCTCTATATACACTGCGGGGAAAAACAATTCTTATTCCAGCAGTCAAATGAATGATCTACTCTTAGTTACCATTTTAGTGAAATTACAGAAAGCAGTGATTCATATTATAGTTGCTCTAGGCTTCTCATCCATCCACTTTCATGGATTGTTTTTCACACTCTAATCAGCAAAGGTAGTATAGATGACAAATATATTATGAAGATATCTTACAATAACTAATGCTGTGCTTTCCATCTCTGTGGAACAGTGTTTGGGAATTGGGGCACTGTGCAGAGGGGAAGTGTGTGAGAGAGGGCAAATTAACTTCTCTTTCAGTTTCACTCACATTCTTTACCTTCCTTGATAAGACTGTAAACTCCTTAGAACAGACAGAGTCTTTAATATGTAAGCATATTTTATACAGTATCGAGTATGATGCAGGTCTGATCTCTGATGAGGCATCTATAGCTAGAAAAAGACAGTTATGCTATTTCTTGATCAGCACTTTACGTTTTCAATGCAGTTCCTATTTCTCACTTCTCTTGTTTCAGTGCTTGTTGGTACTCTCTCTCTATCCTGTGTAAATAGCATTTTTGTTTTGTTTTGTTTTGTTTTTTTAAAGATAAGCAAGTTTCAGTATGGTAATATTTTTGAAATTCACTATGGGCTGGTAGAAAGCCAAGTAATTTCATTAACAGTAGTAGGTTTAGAAACCATTCTGTTAGATACTGTGTGATTATTTCAGGCAAATAGCGCCATACAAGGGCATTTAAGTATTTGCCCAAAGCTGGGGACCAATAATGAAATGCAATACCTATAAGGAAATGAAAAATAATCATTTGCTTCTGCATGTGGTTAAATCTATATAAAAAAGTGCTCATTTGACTTCAATAGGACTACTCTCATATATGTAAAATTAATCACATGTGGAAGGGTAATCAGGTCACACATAATGGTCAATCTCCCATGATATCTTTAAGGTAATAACTCAGATTCTCAACTTTACTACCACCAGCTCTACATACAATTCAAGATATTTATGGACATAGTTAAAAGTAAGATTACGTTGTTATAAGAATGTACAGAATTAAAGATGCTTTTGGCTTTCCCTGGGTTCTTTCAAAGTCAAAAGAGAAAGTTCAGTAAGAAACAAAATGTCACACAGTTGATTGCTAGGCAGTTGCCACTAATTATAAGTGTTTCTAGGGTGACATTGCATAGTCTTAACAGGGCAAAGCCCAAGCAAACATGGGTCTTTATATAATGGTGATTCAAACGTTGATACTAGCTCTTTAGAACAAAGTCTAAAGACTTTTGGTTACTCCTGCCTGTTTGTGTTCCAGTAGTTTGTAGACATGCTGCATAGGAATCAGATCCTTGCTGTAGCTAAACCTGTTTATTAGGGATAATACAGCTGCACTGAAGAGTATGGCTCTTTGGTTTTGAGTGAGGAGCATGAATTTGATGAGCATTTCCAAAATGCCCTCTTGGGAAAAGTGCCATTCTCTGATTAAGCCACTATGGTTCTATCAAATGCAAATACTATTAAGAACTAAGTGTGGAAATAATCAGAATGTTCCATGGAGCAAAATCTACCAGAAGCAGGAATTGAATTATCCAAGATAAAATGGTGTCTGGTTAAAAAAAATATTGTATTTTGTGCATTTCTAAAATGACATCACAATGGCCTATTTGGCCAAGTGTTTTAAATGCGTATTGTAAATTTGATGCCTAATATTTTCTTTGTCTCCAATGTGGAACATTTTAAAGACATCTTAAACATCCCCCCTCCTCCCCCGACCAATGTCTTGAATATCTGGTCATATTTAAATTTTATCAGGATGGGCATGAAAAAATCACTGTTAATTTTAGAAAATCTTGTCCCTGGGTTATAGTTATCTTTGGTTTATATATTAGGTATATAGCTGTGACTTATATAAAGTCATCCTTACTCCACTGAAGCACTGAATGTAGCCTATTAAGCTGAGATGAATGACTACTGACATCACCTACATTCCTGTGTAGGGAGGGGGTTTTTGTCACCATCTGTTTTTGCATGAATCATGTTTTCCTTATGATTTTATGGGAGAATAAGAATAACAGGAAAGAGAAAATGAGAAAAAAAAGGAAAAACTGTTGGGTATTATGGTCTGCTAAGAGGATTCATCTTGTTAGGAAAGGAGTACTGATTGCCTTGGCTTCTTTTACTGGCACTTTTGTACAGCTGGCTAATTTGCACCAGCTTGGGAAAAAGTGAGAGTAGTGGTTATCCTACTACAGAAACATAGAATAGTTCAGATTGGAAGGGACCTCTGAAGGCCTTCTGGTCCAAACCCCTGCTCAAGTAGGGCAACCTAGAGCCACCTGCCCAGGACCATGTCCAGACAGCTTTTTTAATATCTCCAAGGAGGCAGACCTCTCCACCTCTCTGGGCAACCTGTGCTAATCTAGGTCACCCTCACAGTGAAAAAGCATTCCCTGATGTTCAGAGGGAACCTCCTGTGTTTCAGTTTGTGCCCATTGCCTCTAGTCCCATCACCAGGCACCACTGAAAAGCAACTGTCTCCATCCTCTTTGTATCCTCCCTTCAGATATTTGTACACATGGATGAGAAAGATGCTCCAGTCTCCTAGTCATCTTCACGGCCCTTTGCTGGACTCTCTCCAGTATGTCCATGTCTCTCTTGAACTGGGGAGCTGAGAACTGGACCCAGTTGCATGCATGCATGTTTATTTAATTCATTTTTTATTACTTTATATATGTAGGGACCAGCTCTCAGGCATATTTGGGTGCCTAAATAACAGGTCCCAGCCCATGTCATGTGAGAGAATGAGCTTCTCTGAAAGTTGTAGAGATCTTATGTCTGCTTCTGTCATTTGAACTGTCCCGGGGGGCAGTTTTCATTAATATTATGCAGTAAGGAATGGGACTTACGCACTGAATCTTAGTTCAGCAGCTCACCAAGAATGAATTTCCCTTCACGTCTGTCAGGTAAAACTCTTCTTTTTTGCAGTGTAACTACTTCATGTTTGTTCTGAGTGTTCATGTGGTGAAGTGTTTGTGGATAGGGGCTTCTTGTTAACTAAAATGTATCTATCTTTCTTACAGGGAATCAAAACCTTAGCAAAGTCAGCCAAACTGCTTTCTAGCAACAGGGAGGGGGAAGCGTTACATGCAAGTAACACCCACAAACCGGTAGTCTTTACAAACTGGCATAATCACAGTTTATTTTCACAGATAGAGATGATAGTGTCTTTCCTGCCTTGCCCAGAACAGATATGTAGGTGGGTGAATGAAGTAATGTTCTTGAAAGCATTGCCCATAAAATAAACCCTCCACATTACCTGAAGGACAAGCTGTTAGCTTATATACAGGTTATTTTTGGTTTTGAACAAATGATGTCAGAAGTAATCAACAGTATTAATCATTAAAGAAAGACAGGTTTTTAGAAGAAAACTAAAGCAAGCAACTGGCATTATTATTGCTCATTAACTGTCTTTGGATCTTAGGCAATTATCAGTAGATGCATATGGAAAGACTACTGTCAAAATACAGCGGCAATTAAATCCCATTAAGGAGAATTCCAGAAGTCATTAACCTGAGTGGGAGGGCAGTCCAGCAGCACTGGCTTTGTATTCTGTTATCAGGAATTTTTACAAAAGGTGGAGTGGCCAGCATGTGATAAAATGAGCTCACAGAAGCTACTTAGAGCTAAAAATCTTCAGAAATGCCAAGCCATTACATTTTCTCGGCAGCAATGTAGGTATAAAGGAGTGAACCGCCACTGTGCTTATGTTGACTGATCTGTATGCCGATGTAGCTACGACTGTGTGAAGGACCACACTCCTGGGGTCAGACTGGTGCATGGGTGCTCCAATTCTATGTTGGTGGCCCTTCACTGTATTTGTTTTTCCTAGCAGGTTCCTTGTTTTCACCCAGCCCCCATAATATCCCCTACACCTTAGCACTCTCTTCCTCGCTTCTGTTTTAATTTTTACTATTCTGCTTTTGAGACTACGTGTTGCTGAGGATGTATGCATTGGTATTTTCATGAAGCTCCCTGTTCAGAATGCTTTGGGATAGATGTTAAAAGTTGGCAAGGTAGTAAGCAAATGGTAGTCGCCAGCAGATCAATACCTGGCTCCAAGCCTGGTGTCGCCAGCAGAATTTGGGGGTTTTTGATCATGGGTTGGTTTACACAACACCAGGTCTGCTGGCAACAGATGGGGTACAGCTGTCTCAAAGGGGGAAAAGGATCTTTGCACAGGAGTTAGCAGGGCTCATTGAAAGAGCTTTAAACTAGATTTGAAGGGGGAAAGAAATAAAACCAGGCTCGCTAGAGACAAGCCTGAGGTAGGCACACCAGTGTTTGAGGGATGGTGTGCTAGTGAGGGCCTTCAATCTTCTGTCTCAGTGGAGACAGGGGATGGAGATCCATGCAGCAGCAAAGACACAAGGGTTAGTGATGTGTTAGAAACTACAGAAGTGCCTGAGAATGGTCATGTAGGAATTAGGGCTTCTCCCCCCAAAAAGGTGGTGGGATCAATAGCTCAACTGAAGTGCATCTACACCAATGCACACAGCATGGGCAAGAAACAGGAGGAACTGGAAGCCATTGTGCAGCAGAAAAACTATGATATAGTTGCCATCACGGAAACATACTGGGATTACTCGCACAACAGGAGTGGTGCAATGGATGGCTATAAACTCTTCAGAAGGCATAGGCAAGGAGGGAGAGGCAGTGGGGTGGCCCTGTATGTTAGGGAGTGTTTTCGTTGTCTAGAGCTTGAGGATGGTGACGATAGGGTTGAGTGTTTATGGGTAAGGACCAGGGGGAAGGTCAACAAGGCAGATATCGTGGTGGGAGTCTGTTATAGACCATCCAACCAGGATGAAGAGACAAACAAAATATTCTATAAGCAGCTGTGAGAAGTTTCATGATGAGTAGCCCTTGTTCTCGTGGGGGACTTCAACTTACCAGATATCTGCTGGAAATACAATACAGTAGAGAAGAAACAGTCTAGGAGGTTCCCGGAGTGTGTGGAAGATAACTTCCTGACACAGTTGGTGAGGGAGACAACTAGGGAAGGTGCCCTGCTGGAGCTCTTCTTCGCAAACAGAGAAGGACTTGTGGGTGCTGTGATGGTTGGAGGCTGTCTTGGGCATAGTGATCATGAAATGATAGAGTTTTTGATTCTAGGAGCAGTAAGGAGGGTGGTCAGCAGAACTGCTACCTTGGACTTCCAGAGGGCAGACTTTGGCCTGTTTAGGAGCCTGGTTGACAGAATCCCTTGGGAGGTGGTCCTGAAGGGCAAAGGGGTCCAGGAAGGCTGGGCATTCTTCAAGAAAGAAATCTTAAAGGCACAGGAGCAGGCTGTCCCCATGTGCTGGAAGACGAGCCAGTGGGGAAGAAAACCAGCCTGGCTGAACAGAGTGCTTTGGCTCGAACTCAGGAAAAAAAGGAGAGTTTATGATCTTTGGAAGAAGGGGCAGGCAACTCAGGAGGACTACAAAGATGTTGTGAGTTTATGCAGGAAGAAAATTAGAAGGGGCCACAGCCCAACTAGAACTTAATCTGGCCACTGCCATAAAAGACAATAAAAAAAATGTTTCTATAAATACATTAGCAACAAGAGGAGGGCCAAGGAGAATCTCTGTCCTTTATTGGATGTGGGGGGAAATGCAGTGACAAAGGCTGAAGAAAAGGCTGAGGTGCTTAATGCCTTCTTTGCCTCAGTCTTTAATAGTAAGACCAGTTGTTCTCGGGGTACCTGGCCCCTGAACTGGAAGACAGGAACATGGAGCAGAGCGAAGCCCCCATAATCCAAGGGGAAATGGTCAACAACCTGCTACGCCACTTAGGCGCACACAAGTCTATGGGGCTGGATGGGATCCCCCCAAGGGTACTGAGGGAGCTGGTGGAAGCACTCACCAAGCCACTTTCCATCATTTATCAGCAGTCCTGGCTAACCAGGGAGGTCCCAGTTGACTGGAAGTTAGCAAACGCGACACCCTTCTACAAGAAGGGCCGGAAGGAGGATCCAGGAAACTACAGGCCTGTCAGTCTGACCTCGGTGTCGGGGAAGATTATGGAGCAGATCATCACGCAACATGTACAGAACAAGCAGGTGATCAGGTCCAATCAGCATGGGTTTATGAAAGGCAGGTCCTGCCTCACTAACCTGATCTCCTTCTATGACAAGATGACCCACTTAGCAGATGAGGGAAGGGTTGTGCATGTTATCTACCTAGACTTTAGTAAGGCCTTTGACAGAATTTCCCACAGCATTCTCCTGGAGAAACTGGCTGCTCAAGGCTTGGACGGGCATACGCTTCACTGGGTAAAAAACTGGCTGGATGGCCGAGCCTGAAGAGTTGTGGTGAATGGAGTTAAATCCAGTTGGCGGCTGGTCACAAGTGGTGTTCCCCAGGGCTCAGTACTGGGGCCAGTTCTCTTTAGTATCTTGATCTGGATAGATCTTTATCAATGGTCTGGATGAGGGGATCAAGTGCACCCTCAGTAAGTTCACAGACAACACCAAGTTGGGCAGGAGTGTTGATCTACTTGAGGTAGGAAGGCTCTGCAGAGGGATCTGGACAGGCTGGATCAATGGGCCGAGGCCAGCTCTATGAGGTTCAACAAGGCTAAGTGCACGGTCCTGCACTTGGGGCACAACAACCCCATGCAATGCTACAGGCTTGGGGAAGAGTGGCTGGAAAGCTGCCTGGCAGAAAAAAAACCTGGGGGTGTTGATTGATAGCTGGCTAAATATGAGCCAGCAGTGTGCCCAGGTGGCCAAGGCAGCCAACAGCATCCTGGCTTGTGTCAGAACCAGTGTGGCCAGCAGGACTAGGAAAGTGATCGTCCCTCTGTACTCAGCACTGGTGAGGCTGCACCTCGAATACTGTGTTCAGTTTTGGGCCCCTCACTACAAGACAGACATCGAGGTGCTGGAGGGAGTCCAAAGAAGGGCAACAAAGCTGGTGAAGGGTCTAGAGCACAAGTCTTATGAGGAGCGGCTGAGGGAACTGGGTTTGTTTAGTCTGGAGAAAAGGAGGCTGAGGGGAGACCTTATCGCTCTCTACAACTACCTGAAAGGAGGCTGTAGCGAGGCGGGTGTTGGTCTCTTCTCCCAGGTGACAAGTGATAGAATGAGAGGAAATGGCCTCAAGTTGCACCAGGGGAGGTTTAGATTGGGTATCAGGAAAAATTTCTTCACAGAAAGGGTTGTCAAACATTGGAACAGGCTGCCCAGGGAAGTGGTGGAGTCACCATCCCTGGAGATATTTAAAAGACATGTAGATGTGGTGCTTAGGGACATGGTTTAGTGGTGGACTTGGCAGTGCTAGGTTAATGGTTGGACTTCATGATCTTAAAGGTCTTTTCTGACCTGAATGATTCTATGATTCTATAAGAGAACCTGTATACTCAGAGCTGTGTAAGATACACTGCAGATCATTTGAAACATCCACCTCTTGCTTTAATCCAAGAAGCTGGCATTCATCTTCTATGCCTGCCAGGACAGAAAGCAAGGTGTGTGGCATTATACAGTTTTTATTCCTTTCCTTCTCAGCTCCACAGCATCCATTGAGCCTTGTGTCTCCCTAAAGGGAGAGACAAAAGGAGAGAGAAGGATGGCAGACATTTCTAGAGGTAGAAATTTTCATATCCAGAGAAGAATTTCTAGAAAATAATGTGCCTGTTTATTTTTCCAGTCACTTTATCTGATGAGTACAAGAGGGTGGCATCAGCTGGACCCACATCATTAATCTTTATACTGGTCTGGAGGAAAAAAATTGTGTACATTAATATGCTCAAGTCATTCTGATGTTAAGTCATATGTCAGATCATGAGACATGATTCCAAATATTAGTGAAATGACCTTTCCACTGACAAATGGCACAACCTTAAACTTTTATTGGTTTTGGGGGGAGCTTACGTCCAGCTAGTCATTTTTACATGTTCAGGAATAGGGAGAAAGTGCATTGTTTTTATCTGGTTTATCTATCACACCATATAAGCTAGTTAAAGAACACAGGTAATTACTAAAATAGATTTGTAACCCACATTTCATGCTCAGATTATGGACTTACTGTAGTGTATTTCTTTCTTATTAATGAAGATACTTCCAATACTGATAATAGATATGAGTAACCTTCATATATTGTGTTTGGATAACTTATTTTGATTGAAGTAAAGAGGTTAAAATGCCAGCTTTGAATGTGATCTATTCACATCAGGCTCCTCAAAACCAGCAAAATCTACCATTGATATGAATAGTCTTTGGATCAAGCCTAAAAGTAATTGAGATTTATGTCTTAATTATTCATAATTTTCTTCACAATGAGTCACGTCTCCCTCTAAGGTTTTTTTGGGCAATACGCATACAGGTCATACCTGTTTGTTTTCACATGCAATATTTTTGTTTTAACATTACAGTAAGACGCGAGTTACAGGAAATTGTTGACTCTATTTAAAATAAGTCCATAATGACAAATCATGAGACTTATTTATCTTTAATTTTAGTGCAATATGCAGTTCATTTAATGCTTCATATATGATAACACGAATATGGGTTTATAGAATAAATTTCTTGGAAGAAGACAAGAGAGAATGAAAATGAGTTTGGCTGATGTGTTCTATGTATTAAGCCGCCCCTAGTGCTCAGCCCAGCTTTCTCGCCTGTTAAAGATAATATTTTTCCAACTTTCAGTGATGAAAAGAAGAAAGGTCTGCAGCATGCAGACTTCAGAAACAGAGAGCGTTTTGGCATACTTATTAACACACTTTGTTTTGCAGATAATGAGAACATTGCAAGCTGTTTGGGTCTTTTGTCTAAAAATTCCCACCAGAGGCTCTTGTAAGCCACCATGGCTTTCAGTGACTGATTCCTGTGGAGCCTAAGTCTGGTTTAACTATTGTTGTCAGCTGTTTCTTGTGCCTCTTGGTGCCTGTTCTGCTACCAGTGGGCACCTTGCCAAAAATCTGAGAAATCCACTGGCTTTAGGTGTCCCTCCCTTCACTCCTTTCTTCGTGGTTGCAATTTTGATCAGCTTCTCATAGAAGAGAGCTGTCATTTTGAAGCACATCATATGATGACATAGATTAGCTTGCATTGCCCTGTCCTCGCTAGAAGTGAAATGGAACTAATGACTGGCATATGGAAGCAGAATGCACAACCGCAGCGGATAAAGTGCATCGGACCTTGCTGTCCTTTGAAATTTTCAACAAGCCAATAATCAGCAGTAATTGAGATTTTAAAATGAATGTTCCAGTATATGTTACAGACTAGAACAGTAACTTTTTCATTTTGATAGTTGTTAGTTGTATCATAAATTTCTTTAAGACACTCAACACTTGCAGTTTTTTTCCGAAAGCCAATGCAAAGCAAGAGGCAACAGAGATTATGTATGGAGATCAGACAATCACAGTGGCTATCCGTCAAATAAAAAGAAAAGAGTGGAAAATTACTTGGGCAGGCTTAACAAACAAGTGGAAAGTGGTGCTGTCTCAGCAGAAGACCTCTTTTTTTTTTTTTTTTCTTAATCTGACTCAGTTTAAAGCAGAGTCTTGTAGTCCTATGAGGAAAAACTGAGTGTGGGGGTTGGGGAAGAGGAAAAGCTTTCCCTGTATAGCACCCATGCCACACAATGTAGATGGATAACAATGTTTTGAATCTTGGAGTTTCTTCCACCTAGAGGATCATGAAAGGACTGCCGGCTACTAATGAGAAAAGCCCCAGTTTTGAAGTGGAAACTGCCCTATGTTTAGTATAAATAGCTGAGAAACAACCCTTCCTAGAATACTAGCTGGGAACCTGTAACATGTTTCGAAATATGTTAGATTTGTTTTCAGAATCCTGAGTGTGGATATTCAGGAATCTCTGTGTATACCAGGACACAGCTGTACCACTTCTGTCTGGCTCTTAGGCTTGGATGCTTTTGCAACCTGCATCACTTGAAGACTCTCATCTGGAACAGATCTCTGATCTCTTGAAGGTTGCAGTAAGTGGTAATTTGATGAAATACAGAAACAGGTCTTTGTGACAGCCTGGTGCCCGGTGAGTGCTCTGATCAGAGTGCCTCACAGTCCTGCTCAGCTTCATTCTGTTTCTGGCACAGTGAATCTTAAATTCTTTTCTGTAGAGGGAAGCAGCTTCAGTATAAACAATATAAAAAGGTGGACTAGTAGGGTGGAAAAAAAATACAGCAGCAGCATCATCATTGCTGCTAATAGATTGTTCCCAAATATAGTATTTTTTTCTTTGATGTTTAAGGAGATGGGGTAGTGTGAGCATTTTGGAAGGCTCTGGAGAATATGAGAGGATGTTTCCTTGCAGCCGGAAGGATTTAAGCATTCTTAAGGATTCTTAAGCATTACAAGGAGATGAAATATAACACGATCCTCACTCCACAACATTTCTCATTGGCCAGGCCATTGCCCACTCAGCATGTATGGGCCAGGTACATGAAATCCAGGTGTCTCACAGGGAATGTAGGCTCCACCACATGGACTAGCCTGAAAGCAGATGATGTGGCAGTCAGCAGTTAGCATCTAAGTCTCCTTTTGAATTCAGCCTCAAACTTATATAAACCCCCAAATGTGTTTGGTTTCTTTTTTTCCTGTTTCAAGTATCTGAAGTAGTGCTGCGCATTCTGATACCATAAATCAGTGGACAATGAATAAGAAAACATCAGCCTAATTAAATCACTTGATTTCCAGAGAATTTTCAGAAGCAGTGTTTCATGCATGGTATAGGTAACCAAGTGTATTCTTCTCTGAGATTGTGTATCATTGAACTCCTTAGTCACGGGAAGATAAAGCGGTGTTTTTGAATGTTGCTTCTGTCACTTTGATCTCAATGTGCGGTCTAGCTCAGTCTCAGATCTGTATTTTGCTTCTGTGCTCATTTCCCTCTCTGCTTATGAAGTATGATTTGTTTTGTTTTATATAGTTGTCTCCACTAACAATTATATAATTTAGAAATGTCCTTGTTTTTTGTTTTTTGTTTTTTTTTTTAATGGGGAAGAGATCTCTTTGTAAGAATCCGTATTTCCTTTGTAAAGACAGTTTTTGTACTGTACAGATGAGGATTCTGGAAAAGCAGAGGTTATTTATACAAAGCCATGAAGTTGGCAGTAGCAAACTTGAAAAGCCAAACAAAACATGCAGCCTTTCTTCCTCTTGCTTTAACAAACCAGTTCCAGAGTAGAGATGTGTCCTTTACTAGGACTGTAATAGATATGAAAGATACCACCTAATGCTTTAATCACCACACTATAAAAGGAAGCAGGGCACAATCTGTAGGAACATGAAAGCATGTCAGTTTTGAATATAAATATAGCATCCAAACTATAATATGAGGAAGAGATGCCTGTATTAAAAGCATCTGCTACAGACTTTTCACAAAACAAATCCAATTGCTGGTTTCCAGTGCTATTAAAGGTTTAGAAAAAGTTATTTCCCAGTTCTATCATCAGTCTAATGACAGATCTCTGTCCAAACTTTGCCTTGCTTTAAGAAACAGTTTACATCTAAGGCTGAAATGCAGTCCTTCAAACACATTGTGATTTACTATGTTCATTGCATAACTAATATCGCAAATTAATGGCACTGCTTTTAATATAGAGTGGATTAACACTGAATTAGTTATATTAATGAGCTCAAGACTAATAGAAAGACATTTATTTTCTTGTAAGACTCCAAAAGAAAACTGATATTTAGGAAATTGTCTTTGACAAAGGTCAAAGGCGATGAGCATTTGTATTAGGTTTCATGTGCAGATTGCCATTGTGATTTATACCGTTGAAATTACATCTGGAAGATCACTCAACAGCCCTAAGAGCTAGGTTTAGAGCTAGGTTTAAAGCTATGTTTAAAAGTACGACAGATAACAAGGTCTCCCATCTATTTGTTTGATTCAAAGGTATTTAGGAAATCTTTCCAGCCACAGAGTAGCATATTGATAGAACTTACCTGTGCAGGAAGAGAGCTGGTGAGACTGCACTGGCCTCACCGGTGGAGCTCACAGTTAGCCGATAATGTTTCTTGAGCCTTTTAAGCATTGTTTAAAATCTACTTTATAATAGGATACTGTAGTGGGATTTGTGTTGCCAAATACATTTTTTTTATAGTTATAGTCCTGCTTACGCTGACAAATTTCACTTTTGAAGGCTGGCAGTGAATAGGGATGGAGGACAATCCACTTTTTTATGTTCTCTTAAAAAGTGCAGTAAAGAATGGGATTGCTCTGCATGATGCAAAGACAGAAAATCCATTTCAGTCAATATCCTTCATGCTCAGTAAGTATTTTTCAAGTATAATCATAGCCTAATAATCCTCAGTATATCTGTAGTGAAGCAGTGATGTACATGAAAATGCAATATATGTTGTTTTGGGGCGGGGGGGGATGAAGAGAGAATAGGAGAACAGGAGAGCAGGAGAAGCAGCAGCAGGCTCATAACAGAAGTTTGAAATTACTTAATGGGGACTAAAGCAGTGAAAAAAGAGAAAAACAAACAGTAAACCATCTAAAGATTTTGAAGAGAAATTTTCAGAAGACTTCATTAGATATACTTTCAAATTTACACTGAGTAACTATATCACTGATGCTAAAGATGGTTTTCATCTTAAAATGCTTTCTGATAATCTTATGTGTTTTTTGTAGTCAGATAATTTTTTTTTATACATAAATACTCACAGGATGTAATTAGCTAGAGCCTAGTCCAAAAACTTGTGTTTTCCAAAGTGAGAGACTCAACCCTCTCAATATAGATGGGCATTAGATCAGACTTTTTCTCTGAAGTGCGTAATTCTCTGACCTGTGGTGATCAGATGGTGCTCTGCAATAAAGGCTATCTAAAGACATACAGATTGTAATGAGGGACAACATTTTGTATAAACCCAGGTAAAATTTTTGGGGAGAGGAAGCGAGAAGAGAGGAGGAAAAGGATCCAATGTAGGGAATATGTCCCCAAAAGTTTCTCTAGGTAGTGGGGCTGGTCTGTTCATTGGGTCTGCTGCTTCTTCCCTCTCCATCCCATCTTCTTTTCTAACCCATACCAGCTCATCTAATAAAAGACAGTCTCGCTTCATACAAACTGTCTTCTGTATTCTTAGATCATCTTGGCCTTAATACAATTAAGATCACCTAATGTTCATCTGGTCAGCAAAACAATATATCCTTTTCCTGAAGCACAGTAGAGGTTTGCCAACGAGGAAGTGCAGAAGTTCTTTTCTTTTGCCTGTCATAAGTATTTTTGAGATGGAAACTTTCCTGGTGGTATATAGTTCAAAAGAAGACTCTTCTCTTTTTTCTTTTTTTTCCCCCTCATTTTCTAGCTCAGAGGGTTTGTTGTTGTTTTATTTTCTCTTATGCTCATTAATGCTTCACAATCCTTTCAAATAACCTAACGGCACTGACAGACAAATGCTTCAGCAAACTCTTATTAGAATGTGTTGCTTCTGAACTCTTTCACCTGTTCTCAGCCTTCTTTTAAGTTCACCTGAAAGCCACAAGGAAACACCTTCAGTTTTAGTTTTTTCATCTCTTGATCTCTATGAGTGCTGTTGATAAGGGAGCTGTTCTTCTCAGTTGGAGACTGCAGAAGACTGTCCTAGTCAGTTAAGAACTGCTTATGTATTGTTTTCGTTTATTTGGCTCCAACACCAATCAGCTTTGAACATCTTATTAGAATGTAGTATCATTTAATGCTATCAAAGTCAGATATTTATGCAGCTTTCTAGCAGCAAAGAAAATCCAAGATACCTCCAGGATGTGCTTCCAATGAGCAGTTTTCTCACTCCATCTTAACTGTGTGGCAATAGAAATAATCACCAATGTACAAATGTGTATGTATTTAAGTTGCTCCCAATGTTTTAGTGAACATACCTTAAATTTTATTTCCTTGGGATCCATAATATCTGTAGATTTTCAAAAGATCAGAGAGACAGTGTGAAGTTCACTGTGAACACAGTCAAGTTAACTGGCCCACAGTCTGGGAAGACAGGTCTTCATAGTTCCCCTTTTAGAGGCTAACCAAATCTTTCCTGGCCTTCCTTTAATAATTATTATGCACATTTACATTAAGTCAGAAGATAAAATAGATTTAAAAGGGACATCTGCAGAGAAATATAAGGTTTTTGGTACTGGTACCTGATTATTTTCAATTGAGAAGACATTAATGCATTAACGCAGTGAAAGTCTCAAGCACGTAGGCAGACAGAGCAAGTCAGTGTTGTAGTGTGGTGTGTTCCCACTGGTTTCCATATAAACAAGTTTTTCAGGATTGGCAACAGGTTTTCATTTTGTTTTCTGTTTTATAGCATGAGGCTTATCTGGCCTCCATCCCCCTCTGTGAATAGCAGACAAAAATCTCCCCAAGCTGTGACTTACCAGCGGGTCTCCCCAGGCTGTAGTGAGGCCTGCACAGTGCTAGATAAGAAAAGAGTATACTTCAAACAGCTCGGCATTAATCAGCCAGCAAGTCTTCAAGCTCAGTGTTAGAGCAAAGGAATGCAGTTCAGAGGGTTGCTTACATTAAATGAAATTAAACGAGACAGACTCACTTAATTCTTGCTTTAAAAAAGCTCTTGAAGTGCTGTTTTAAACTAGTTACTTTGTGATGCCACTGACTGAGGCAGTTAATCTGGCTCATCGGAGAGGGAAAGAGGCAAGGCCCCATGGGATTCTTTCAGAGAATTGGTCGCCTGGCCTTTGAAACAATTTCCTTATATCTTATTCGTACCTTTTCAGCGTAACATATTGTATCATCTATTATCTTTAACTAGAATACTCAGCTCCTCCTTTCATATCACTGTTAGGGCAATCCTTGTAAGGGATGTAGATGGTAGCTTAATTGCTCTATGAGGCAACACAGAGTCTTTTACTTTGCACCCAAGAACTATGCTTGTGTGATTCAAGGGCAGTGTTAGCCTGTGACTTCAAGGCCAGTGAAGGAGCTGACAGTGAAACTTTAGTTTGTAATACGTTCCACATATTATGCTCGGGAGGGACATTGGAGAATTTGAGGAAATCAATGTAGAAAGCTGAGCAAAAATTCATCCTTTATCTATTCTCATTTTACAAGTTTCGAAAATTAGAAGAAAGTCAATATGCTCGGTGGTATATTCATGATAATATAAGATTTTTGAAAACCGCATAGATGACAAGTAACAAGTAGAGTCTAAAGTCTAAACAGAATGTGCTAAGAAAATCCTGTAGTTATAGAAACTATTCCAAAATGGTTCCGTATTAAGGATCTCTTTCCTAATTAAGTGATTAGCCAATCAGAGCAATCAATTTATGCTAATGATAGGGCTAATAGTGAATTCCCAGTTGGGGTTTGAATCCATGTCTGTAAGCTCAGAAGCATCTGTTCTAATGATTAAACCATTTGGTCTGGTATCTATCTGATAGCAGCTCCATTAGCTAAACCAATGATAACTTAACTGTAGCTCTTTCACCTCAGGCAGAAAGTAAAACATCTAAGAAAAAATCCTCTACTGACAAACTCTTAATAGGTATATATTTTTGGCATTGTGCTCTTTGAACTATGCTGCAGCAAAACCAGGTCTGCAGCACTTAGAACTGTATCCTTTGCTCCAGCAGAAACAAAGGTCACCTACCAAAATTATGAAGGTGCATACTGAGCATTGGAGTTTTTCTGGAACTCATGTATATACTTGCCACTGATGTAGGTATTTGCATTTATAAAATAATAGACTTAAATACAAATAGTCAGGGGATTTGTGGAGATAGAAGAAAGGTCAGTAGGATGCTGGAGGAGTTCTATGTGAGTGAGAGAGAAGAGGGCTTTCAATAAGCAATTGACATCAGATTTTTATCGTCCCTACCTTACTAGAGAAACACTTTGTAAAAATTAAGATGAATGAACATTTATAACTCTCTGAAATGAAAACAACACTTTTTATCTATTTGAAGGCCAAATCTAGATCTTGTCCTTCCATCTTCTTGTCCTTCCTCTTTCTTCTAGTTAGTATAATATATGTAACAGTCTTTTAAAGATTAAGCTATATAAAATAGGATTAATAGAAGATTATATATAATACAATTGCCTATATGCAATTTCCCATTTCCCTCGGAGATTTATGCAATTCACTTAAATGGCATTTACTGGCATTTGTATTATGGCATGGGATTGGTCGAGTCAGTCTACATTAAAGTTTGCAGTTGTTAGTTTTCAGTACAGATGCCTTTTTTTTGGAAAGTGTTAGGTCACTATCCCACTCTAACATATTGGTTTCAAATGAGAGATATTGAAATAAGGCATTTTTACAAAAAAGGAAAATGAGTTTTGGAATACTATGTTAATAGAAAGGAATTTGTTCTCAGAATGAGATTTAATTTATGCTAATACCTTTTTTGTTTAAGTGATGAACTCTTACATGAAAGAGGGAAATCATGCATTTTCTTAAAAAAATGAAAATAAAATATCTTTACTTCTGAAAGAAGATATTGTACTTTGCAAGTGTGTCTCTGTGATGTCACCTACAGGAGGGGAGCGGGCAGTTACATTATTATGGGCCTATTGTATTTGGTTCGGCTACATAGCATTAAGAGACCTGAGAATGAGAACTGAGTATGTTAAGATGCCTGCTGTTACACTGTCATCTGTGTTTCATCCAGGATGGCCCATTATCATCTGTGCTCCAACCAAGCAATGTTATTTTTTATTATCTTTATTCCAAAGATAAAATGAAAAGAAAATAAAGGTTAATTAGAAGGATTAAAGGATGAGAAGGCTGATGGAGAACCACAAAGTGGAAGAAGAGGGAAGGAATTCCAGTGAAAACAAGGAAAAGGTGTCAGAGAGGATATAAGAGAAGTGATGGGAGGAGAAGAGACAAGCAGCAAAGTCTGTGAAACAGGGAAGGGGCTTTTTTTTACCTCTGTTTTTTAAGTGAAGATTACCATGTTGTTAGTAAGTGGAACTGAATGCAAAATCTGGTAGGGTCAGAGAATGAGGGACAAGCAGCCTTAGACAAATGCTAGTACATTAAATCATTTCATCCTGTCCAGTCATTTCCCCACATCTAGTGTCACAAACCGGAAAACAGAGACCAAAGGCAATTTAATGTCAGACCTGTGCAGCACTCCAACAAGCTGAGCAAAAGCAAATAGGTGAGGACCATTTTCATATGAGGAGAGAGAGTCATGGCAGAGCGCAGTGCTCCAGCCAACAATGATATGAGGCAGGGAAGGGTGGTAATTTGCTTCCATAGCAATCATCTGATTTGCTTGCATATCCTGCAAAGAAGAGAAACAAGGATTTTTATTTTCTTTCCCTCCCCTCTTTATTTTCCTCCCTCCTTATTTCATGTTCAGTCATCTGTTCTGCAGTGTGCTATTCTCTTCAGTCAAGAATAGCATACCAACTATTGCCAATCCCAGTCTTCTGGGAGATGCTCTTCCATTGGGCAGCTGTCTTCCCAAAGACAGGGGCATCACCTCCCTGAAAACCTCTTACTTTGCTATTCTCAAGGCTGCAAACTTGAGTTTGTCCCAGAAACCAATCATCCAGTTGTCACTCAGCATGCTATCACCATATGCTAACTTGATGGGAAGCTGTCTTCAAAGCAAATGTGATTGTCCACTCTACCACTCCATGATTGTGTGGGTGCATACGTGCAACCATGCAGGTGGCGTCTGTGAGTGTACACAGGGAAGCAGAGTTAGCATGCAATGATTCAAGTGTCAAACAACAAGGAGAGTTTGCTAGTCACATATGCTGTGTGAAACCTGGCAGCATTTAGCATTTTCCATTTTTACTTGCAGAGGATCCAAAGCCCCGTAGGTCATTTTAAAAAAAACCCACAAAACCACAAATAAAATAAGCGGGGCAGGGGAGTGGTGTGTTATTGGGGTGAGTCCAGTAATTTCAGACATGAAGTTTGTATAAGCAGAAACACTGATTTATTCACATCAAGCCATTCTCATTTTCAGCAACTGGGGTGAGCTACATCTGGAGGCAGAAACATGATAAAGAGTCCCCAGATACTGGTAGTCTTTGAGAGCAGGAACTATTTTAGAGTATTTAAATGACAATTTTTTTCAAAGTTGTTAGCTACTAAATCAGCTTATTAGGCACGCTTCAAAACTCCGTTGGGAATCATCCTTCTCTCTTTCCTTTTTTTTTTTTTTTAAGACACAAAGACACAAATCTTTCTTTCAAAAAAATATGTAAACACAAGTGAATAGCAACATATTCCAACAGTTATATTTTTCAATTCCTTTGTGTCGCACGGAGGACACTTAATTCAGTGGCACTATTCACATCAGTGAGGCAAGGACAATAATGGAAAGAAAGTATAAAAACACCATTTAGGCTTCTGTTTGGAAACTGAAGGGCAAATCTCCCAAGGCTCTGTGTGGAAATGGAAAATTTTACCAGGTTTCTTTTATGTTGGATCCAGAATCACTCCTTATGTAATCTTTTTTTCTAAAAGCTGAGGCCAGTAACAAGCATTCTTTCTCTGTGACTTGAGAAATAAGACAAGAATATAAAATGGTGTCCCCTTTCACCTCATACGAGGTGAATGGGTCGGGACAGACAGATGGTTTTGTGTCTGTATACAGACATCTGCCGGCCTGCCATGGGAGCAGTGTTGCTGAATGAATTCCCAAAACAGGTATGTGGTACCTCTTCTCTGTGCTGCCCTTAGAGTTTACCAGGAAAAGACACCACCTCTGTGTCAGAACTGCACGTTTCCTACCTGTTTTCTTTCCTTCTGAGCTTGGAGTAACATTATTGGTACTGCTTGAAAGGTCCTCTACTTAAAATTTGCACACTGATACACAAGGAAACAAAATGATCAAGCTCAGTTTTCTTGTAGGTTGAAAAAATTGTAGCAGGAGATAGGGATGGTTTTGTAGTTGTTGGCCTGAATGGGTTTTTAAATAATGGATTTAACTAAAATCCTATCCCTGAATAGATTTGAACTAGTGGCCTTTGCTGAGGAGAGGATGAGCTCTGTATCAAGATTCTCTCACATGGGGGGGGTTTCCTTTCCTCAAGTTAACTTCTGTCTCTAAGTACTAGTAATAAAAATAGTTGTTGCTGTTGAACTAAATTTTGCAGTGTCAGTTCAGTGGTTACTGAATTTAATTACAACTGTCAAAAAACAGAGAAATAAGGAACAGAAGAGTTCTAAGGTTAAAAAAAAATCCTAAACATCTTAAAATTCTCAGTTGTCAATGCAATTTCTCGTCATATTACTTAAACAAAGAAAAATGTGTTGCTATAACTAGAAGAAGGTATAAGCAATACATGGCTTCTTCCAAGAAACACTTTAAAAGTTGATAGAGTTGGTTTTTGGTTTGTTTGGTTTTTTTTTTCCACTGTTGTCAAGGTATCATTTAAAAGAAATTTACCCCTTTTTTGTTATGTAGTTTCCTCTATCAAATTTGGCTTATATGCATACAGATTCTAGAGCTGTACAGTTCTGGACAGTTATTGAAGCCAGATTGCCTAATTTTGACAACTGCACGTGGATGCATGGACTAGCATATAGTGCACAAGTACCTATGGAGCAGTTGTGTGTGGTTAGTAAGATGCTCATTTGCCGTATTTTTGCACAGACTGGTGATTAGGATGTGCAAATGAGGTAGTAGAGGATGTAAATGAGAGGTGCATGTATATGCAGGTAATGTAGTTAAACCCTCCCCTAAATTATGATCCTTGTTAAGAAGAAGTGCTAGCAATGGTCTGAAGTCAGCCAGGGACCTTAATACTGATTTTTATGTAGAAGGTGTTCAAATAGTATGGTGAAGGCAGTGGTAGAAGACTGAGGGGAAAATTTCTGTTTGTAACTCCTATGATGTTGGTACAAGATTATATCCAAGTGAGGAAGATATAGTGATGCCTACTGCATCCTCCTGAAAGGACAGCTTCAGCAACAGTAGAAGCATCCCAGAGGGGAAAGGTAGAGGCAAACATAGAGGTGGCCTGGACACCAGAAGAGACTGCTGTGGCTCAGAGTTCACTGTCTGCATTTGGAAATCTGGTCTTCTTTCTGGCAGCGAAGTGGAATGTGATTCTTCATATAGCACCAGGATATATACACATACAGAGCAGTAAAAATGCATAGAAATCCTGAATGACAGGAATTTTGAAGGAAAATTTGCAGTGAAAGCAGTCATTTAATTGAACAGAGGTTGAGCAGGTAGGATCTTTTCATTTAGTGTGAGTTTCTTTTCTAAACCTCTGCCTTGAAAAGGCACACAGCTGTTTCCTGTCAACTAAATTGGAGTGGTGTTTTGACGCCACATACTTTTATGCACCAGTGGAGCAGAAATGAAAGCTGTCAATAATAAGCTTGGCCATACAGGTGTACGCCCACTTACATTCTGATCTTTATAAAAACCTATTCCATACTTCACTATTGAGGTGTGAAACTAGTGACAGAAAATGTATGAGCCTTCTAGAGCCTGTGCGCTACAAGCTCACATTTCCTCTTATCAGGGAAGAAATTCTGTTTTGTTTTATATTCCAAGAACGGAGAAAAAAGAGTCCAAACACTAAACACATTCAATGTTCCTGTCAGTGCCAGACTTCTGCACTGGAGGACTTTCGTGCGGCATGAAATCAAAATCTGCCTGTCATTCAGTCTACTCCAATAGAAGAGAAAAGAATGTAAAAAGTGGCAACTTCTGCAACTGTGCAAATGATGTATCTCATTGCCAGTAGGCTCGTGGCTGGGATTCAACATATGCACCAAGTCTAGGGCTAGCCAACACTTAGCATGTTTGTTTAGGCATGCTATATACACTGGAAATGTATGGTCTTTGTAGTTTGTTGCTTTCCAAAGGGAGTGGCTGGTACTCTTCCAGAATTAGATGAAAGCATATGAAAAACACCATAGAGGAACTGGAATCTGATTGACACAGATGTTCCACAGGGCATATGAAATGCACCTTCCTTCTGTAAATCACTAGAGTTTTAATCTACTGAACTTTCCACTTAAAGAAATATGTATTTGCAAATGTAATTGCTGTGCTTTTTAGTGATTATTGTGTTATTATTTGCATGAAGCAGACTTGAAGTACCTCATGCATCTCATTTTCATGTGTTTAATGTTGTCATATGTGGCCCTTGGAAGGCAAGTGAAGTGCTCCCAGATTCCTGGTGGATGCTGTATGTCAGACTTCAAACTGATAAAATTGTGCATAAAGGTAAATGTAAAGAGAGGGTTATGGTCTTCATTTGGGAGGTAGGTGAGCTATGATTATTGATAAAATTTCACAGACCTTTAATACTTTTTGAAAAATACGTGGAAATAGGATCCTCAGCAATAGCCTCTTGCCTTCAGTTTTCCCAAAAGAGGATTTTTTTCCTTTTAAAGGATGTAGGAACACAAAATATTTTTTAGCATGAAGGACGTACTTATTTTAAGAGGTTATTTCAAATTCCTGTGTTGTCCCTACCCTAGGGTTTATTTGCAGAGGGAGGAGAGAGGAGATCTGTGTGAGTACATGTGCATGCATATGTGTATGGACACTTGTAAATGTACATGCACATACACACACAGTTAGTTGTCCTGTCACAAATTTGTCCAGCTATTACACAGTATCGCTGCAACTTGAGGTTTAAATGAATAATTACCTGACTGAATGAGGCCTTTTGACTAGGTATGTTTGATATTTAAATGTTTCCATTTTTTTTGGTAATAGGATTCAAACAACTTTGGCAAATTATCCTGCTAAATTACATGACACTCAGGCTGGCAACCAGTTTTATCACCTGCAAGTGACTGTTAGTCCAGCACATGCTCACATTCGTGCTATGCATTCACCATGGAGCTTGTTCTAGTTAAGATCCTATTAGCTGAATTACTTTGCAGCAAATTATAAACATCACTATGATTACAGGGACCAAACATCTCCCTATTAATTTCTGCAGAACAGTACCTCTGAGCATCAAAGCTACCATTCCAATTACATCGAAATTGGGTTGCTGCACTGTATTGAGAAGCAGCACTATGAATAGCACAGGTGTGAATACCTGCTCTCACGGGGGAGGTCGAACACCGCAGAAAGGGAGTCTCCACGGATCACACGTAGGCTGACTGGAGGGACTGGTAATTTCAGCTAGTTTCTTAAGTAAATGATATCAGACAAATGGTAGGGTGGATTTCACAACTCTTTAGGGTGCTTCTCTTTCATTATTTGCTGCATGTATGCAAACACCTCTTAAAATGCCTTCACTGATCTAAGGGGCAAACTCTCCCCTGCGGAGGCAGATATATGTGGAGCCCCATCAGAAATGACGGCAGTTGTGAGAGTGGCATCCAGGGGCTGAATGTGGCCTAACATGTGAAAACTGACATAACTATGCCTGGGATAAAAGTATTAGGAATACAAAATGCATCACTCCAGTAATTTCATCTTGCTTTTTCTGCTTCCCTACTGTCAGGGTACCTGCTGGAGTGGGAAATTCCTTGGCACAGAGCAGATAAATAATGTTGTTCTCATAAATGAGCTATATAGAGTGCCTTTTTAAGTTACTTTTTTTTTTTATTTGGGTTATTTTGAACACCACTTGCTGCATTGTACATTATTGCAGTGACTTTCAGCTAAGTTTGCTAAATGTGTATATAGCAGTTGTTAGCTTAGCCTGGTTGATGTCTTTGGAGTCAAATCTGAAGAAAAAGTCAAGGTGGTTTTGCTACCCTAGCATGAGGGCATGGCCAGGGTTATCAGTGTTCCCTGTCATCCAGAGGGTCAGCAATCTGTGCCAGGCCTTTTGTAGCTCCTTTTGCACAAAATGTCCAGTTGACATGAACAAGCAAATTAGGAAGATCTGATGTCAGAAGCAGCATTTCTGCCAAACCTTGTTCAGTCCTTTCATCTTCTCTAAGATGAGCAGCAACTCCACCCAAACTTCTGGTGTTATGGCCTGTCCCTATATCACTCACCCCCTTGTTGCTTAATTTGCTGTAATCTCCAATTTTAAATATATTTCCTTTCCAGATCTTGAATTAGGGAACTGCTTATTGCAGCTCTACAATTATCTGAGTAGGAATGCAGGGGAAAAACATGGAAGGGGTATTTCTTAATTTCATCAGTCCGCATTCCTATATATTTATTTTATTTTTTATTAAATTGTAATTTTGAGAACAGTAGTTTTTCATTTTTCCTGTAAGTCAGAAGTATGATAATTTTCACAAGAGCATTTGAAGTGAAAGAGATTATAATATATCAGTAATAGTAACTGTTATCTGCTGGTTTTAATCATCACTATAATGCCAGAAAGGTTTAAAAAAATCCTCAAGCCTTGATACAAGAAATCACAGATATGCAGCAAACGAGTGTAACGTTTCTATTTTGTGTTAGATCAGTTTCTGTACAGAATTGGTGTTTTAACTCCCATTTGTACTTCTGCTGATAAGTGCGTACCTTAGATCGAGCATTTTGCATGTGGCAGGCACCTTCAAGGACAAACACAAAGGCTTGTCATAGGACTCCGCACGTTGATGTAATTCTGCAAAAAACATCAGGAAATTGTGAAGATATAAATAACTAGAGCCCCATCATTATGATGGTTAATGGCTTTAGGGATGGCACTAAAGCAGACAATATGGTCAGAATGAAGTCTCCATCTGTGTCTGTGCTGTCAAGGGAAATAGTTTTACATCATTTCGTATCTCTCTTTTGGTCCCTGTGACAAGTAGCCCGTGAGGTGTTCAGACCGTGCACTGAACTGACTAATGAAAGATGATAGGATGGGACTTGATAAGTGAATTTAGTTTGACTGTAAACCCTGCAACGTCAGGTGGCAGCTCCTCCTCTTATCCCTTTTATAATCTTTCTTTTAGTATGGTGCCCCTGAAAACCTTCCGGCACAACTCTGAAATGTCGTTTTCACAGTGATTCAGAAGTGATCAGAAAGGGAAGGAGAATGACATAGAGAGCAGGGCTAAATTAATGGGCTGTCAAAAAAATATTCTCACTTGGAAGAATTTCAGGCTTCTCTCAGATCTGATGCTAACCCAGAAAAAATCTTGACAAAACTGAATTCTATTAATTTTCAATATAAAAGTTGGAATTTCTTTATTAAAAGAAGTTTTGCAATATACTTTTAGCTTGTAACTAGGCTATTTGTGTTTATTCCCCATTTTGGTGACAGGCAAACCCTAATACAGTTCTGATGCCTGATCCCAGAGAGAGGTCAAGGGGGTTACTCATGTGAGTGAAGTCATATACATGCTTAAATGTGAGCACAGTGGGAGCCACAGTTTAATGATCTGGTTCGGTCAGAGTAAGAAAGAACTTTGAATGCTCGTTTGAAATAGTCTGAACTGTCTGCAAAAAAAAAGCACAGCAAATTAAACAAACCTCCCTTGACAAGCAGCCCCTACCTCCCAAACATAACAGGGGTGTGTTGCAAGGTTACTAATATATGTTGGTGAAAATCACCACATAAAAAGTATTTTGAAGATAAGTTGTTATAACACTTTCAGGCCCCAGTTACAAAACAGAAAAGCAAAATCTCACTAGACAAGAGGAGAAAACAACTTTTTAAAATTAGGTTTATTTTTCAAAAAAAACTTTCAGACTAACGTGGTTCATTTTGTTCCCATGTCACTTTTGTGGCTTGGGAATATAATTCATAATTGTTCCATTTTTCAAGACTACAGTCATGAGTGTGTAAAGGTAGTAAAGCCTGATACTGTCAGTTTTAGAACTGACTTGACTGTGTCAAGAAGCCATGGCTTAATCCTTCCTCTTCTTCTGGAATCTGTGTTTTGTCTCCCTGTATTAGTAACTTCCACCATTTTATTTTCTTAATTTTTATGGTCTCTAATGTTGCATCCTCCATGCTCTGCAATATTCAGTCTCTGAGCCAGTGTCACTGAATTATAACAAAGAGCTCATATCCTTCTAAATCCTTAAGCCTGATTATTTAGATAAACACTGGGTGCTTAACAGTTTGAAAATTGGGCATAATGTCTAAGTGATGAATCGTACCTTACTCTCTAACTCCAGACACCAGAAGGAGAACTGCCACAAACTTGAATGCGTGTGGATCGTGGATGAAATGAGTTGCTGTCTAGAGTGACTCTGGAGGGAACAGGGAAAACTAGCTGTGATTTGATAGATGCATAGCATTTTATAACACAATGATGAATCCTATCAAATATGATCAAACAAGTATCAGTTTCTGGAGGTTCATAAATATAGACGTAAAACTGTTCACCTACTTGATCTAGGTCACCTTTTTGAACCTAATTTAAAAAGGTGGCTAGTTTGCCTTTTCTTCCATAAAGAAGGTACTAAGTATGAGGAGGGCAAAATGCTGAGGTAACATCTAAGGTTCTTTTATTTGTTTGATGTTGGTGGGGAGGAGATAAATAGAGAACAGAACAAAGAGACATGTAAACTTGAACACTTGAACTGCATCACATCATTTGCTGGGAATCAGGGCATATTAGCTAAGAATACAACTGTTGGTTTTTCAGGTAAAGAGCCAGAGCTAGATCTTTGTGATAAGTACGTATTTTTTCTTTTTTCTTTTCGGTAGTGAAAGTGAAAATTAAGGGGAAAAGAAGTAAAAGTTGTCCTGAAGTTATTTTACTGAAAAAAGATGAAAGAAAGGGATTTGACTCTTAAAATGTGTCAGTTTGATTTCAAGCAAAGTAGTTTTTATTTCAAAGTTTAGAGAAATGTACATTTATTATCTTGAAAAAAAACCCCAACAAACCAGAAAAAGCAGTCCTTTGGAAAATGTTCAGCTAGAATCCTTTAGATTCACAAAGGTTTTTCCCTTTTTTTGAGGGGAGGGTGGGATAGGAAATGTTGGGGATGTGAGCATATATTCTGAATTTCTGGTCTAGGGCTTGTGAGAAGTTATTAGTTCTCTGTAAATGAAAATCAGCTCCTCCCCCTCCAGCTCCGCAAATAGAATAAGGGAGTAGGAGTTTATAGTCTTCCGAACCTTGTATTTTAGGAAGAATGAGTCAGTCCTCCTACAGATGTCAAAACAATTAGCTATGAGGGGATTACAGTAAGTTTGCTGGATAATAAAGACTATATGTTTCATATAAGCATGGAGAATTAGTTTGCACACTTACACGTATTGTTTGACCGCAGCTGTGCACTGAAATAATCAAGGAACATAGGTAGAGGTTAGTCTTATCTCTGAAATGAATCAGGCTGTAAGTAGGTCCTCATCTGCGTCTGTTACATGTTCTATTCAAAAAAAAGCAATGCTTAAGTCAGACCTGACAAATTTAAAGCAACCTCTTTGCGCTTCTTCTAGCTCATCTTTTGCAATATGTTTAATATGTGCACTTCACCTCAGTGTAAAATGTATTCCTTCCATAATGGCAGTTCTGGAAGGCAGCAAATAATTAATCATCCAAACAGGAAGGTTTTGGCCAAGTTAGGACACCACCACCACAACCAGAAAGCTGCCAACTGCCACTAGGAAAAACAGGTTCTATCCTTGTGAGTTCAAGGTGCTGAAATAAGCAGTTGTGCACTTGCTTGTATTGCTTTCCTGTCTTTGTGCTTTGCTGTTCTGTATTGATTTTTAGAATAAGCCATGGGAATTCTAGTTTCTCAAGTTTCATCTTGACTTGGATCCACACCTCAGAGCTAGATGATGGAGCTCTACACAGGTGCAGTGCAGTGCTTCTACGAAGGTGGAATGAAACCCATCTGTCTTCCAAGCTCCAGCCATACCACCCACCCATACTCTCATGCAATACCCTGAGACTGCTGGAGGAAAATGCATAAACCATGTGCAGCTTCTGTCTAAACTTTCCTTCTCTGAGACTTCAGGCACAGGCTCAGTGAAGAGGGCTGGACGATACATGAGAACAGCTCTACAGTCACCCCCATCATACTGCCCGCTACTGGTAATAGGGACAAAATTATACTGAAGCCTCCACAAACTTGTCTGTGTAGAGTGAGTAGGATTTAAAAATCACTTGCTTTCTTTCCACGTCCAGAAATTTCAGCCAAGACTCCCATGACCTGAATCACCTGATTATGAATAGTTACATATATTTTAGTTTAACAGTCCCTTTAGAAGCCTTTGGGCGTTCTCTGTTTTGTCTTCGGATGCATTTATTTTGCCCAGAATACTACGCCTGCCCTGCAATTTTTCAAAACTAATTTTGGAAATTAGATTTTATACCATCTTTCAACAGCACACCTCTCCCTTTTCCTTCATCTTTTTAATCTTTTTAACAATATCTCTGCATTAGCATTCATTCCAAAACTCCTCTAATGTTTACAGAAGTAGTTTTCTAAGATGTCTCTGAGGAAGGCATGCCTTATATATCATTAACATTTGTAGAATCAGGTTTTAAATATTAGTTGTGAGGCCATGTATATACTGATGTTTATTTTGGTCAAAACAAAAATTGTCCCAGTCTTAACCTTTAGAGCAGTATAAATCCAGTGATATTCCTGTTGTCAAACATCATGACAAAGCTCTCTTGTTTTTTTTTAAAAACATACTTATAAATAATCAATATGTAACCTAGATAAAGATTCCTGCAGTGCCTATTTCAGTTTATGAACAAGATAACCTACTCCTGCCATGAAGAATTTCCACTAAACTACTGTTCTGGCTATTTAAAAAACACCAGGCCAGACAATGGCAAGCAAACTCAATGTAAGATATGTGCATGCATTAAGCATAGCCTATATGCATTTTTTAGTTACTCTATGCTGATGGGAATATTTTTTTGTGGTTTTAGATAGTAAAACCAGCAATATTTTTAGATAGACAAAAAAAAGGAAAAAAAAAATTCACATAGTGATGTTGGAATTGATTAACACAGAAGACTAAGCTGAGATTGAAAGCCCCACTGAGGAAAACAAAATAAACCAAGACAGAAACCAAAGAAGTATATATTAAAGGGGAGGCAATCAATTTTCCGTAAGGTTGGGTTTTCCTTGTGATGAAAAAATATCTTTAAAAGATATGAGAAAAAGAGAAGGGATCTGATTGCATTTCATGGATTATGTTTTTCTGACAGAAAACAGAATGATCCTGTTGTAGGTTTGTCAAAATACATATATATAGATATTTTATTTTTTGCTACTTAATGTTACTCTAGTGCCCCCTTAAAAAGGTATTTTCTATTGCTGGATATGCAAGTAGAAACACAGTGGCCACGTATTTGACTTTTGTAAGAAAAAAATAAAAACCTGGTGAGATACTGTTTTCTGTATCCTTTTTGGTATCTGTGAAAGAGATTGAAGATGTCCTCTTTAATTTATTAAGACTCTGGGCACTGAAATATAGCATAATTAATTTTAATTCTCTGACTCAATAAAGAAACAGCTTTAAGAGAATGTTTAGCAAATCTTAAACTCACAACTCACGTTGGTTTATACCTTCTGACTGATTTTTTTTTTCAGTAGCATGCTTAAATTTGATCTGGTTTCCAACATGTATTATTTAACTTTGATAAACAAAAATAAAATGCCCTACCAAAAAATGCTTCACATATATCTTCGCTTCCTGATTCCTGTAATGTATTCATTTGGAAAACCAACTTCTCTTAAGGTCATGGATTTAAAAAAAAAACCAAAACATTAAAAAAAAAAACCAAAAAACAAACAACAAAAGCAGCAAGCACCAAACAATAGCTGGCTCGGGTTTGTTTTTACTCGGTTGCATGGTAAGTCATGTGTGGGCTTTATTTAATTTTAAATTTCATGCTTGACAATTTCTTAGCCAAACAACCTTGACAGTGTCTGTTTAACTTATTAATAGCAACATGCAGAGACATCACAGTGAATTTATTTACATCTCTAAGTATTTCAGGGGCCTACATCTTCTTCACAAAGTCTTCTGTGCTGAGCTTCAGAATAAGCTTTACTGTCCATTTGGATTGATTGATTGATGGGCCTGTGAGCCCAGTTACTCTTCTGACAAGCTGCACTCACGGGAGCTTAGCCTGGTTAAATAAACAGGTCAGTGAAGTGAGAAGTATGTGGCTTCATAGTATGTTTTGTGCAAGCAGGCTGTTGTTTCACTACACAATTACCTAGAGTATATCAGATGGGCAGTTGTTGGGACTGGACATTACTTAACCTTGCATGCTCTGGAATAGAGAGAACAGCTTCTGATGGCTTTGAAATGAGCTTGCACTAACCAAGCTATTAAATGATAGTTAATACAAGATTCTGAGGAATAATTTGAATTCATGAACTCATCAGGCATTATTTAGATGTAAGTTTTTTCATTAGCATTTATATTTGCCAAGCATCTCGTTTTGCTTTTCATGTGTACTACAGATAGGTTCCATTTCTTTTTGTGTCAGCAATTATTGGCACTGTGGTTAGTACCAATCTTGGATTCATAATGACTCTTTCCATCTTTAGGTCCTCTATTTGCGGTCTGGAATCTTTGACTAGGTTCATCTGTGCGCTCCTTTTAGGCAGCGCTGTAAAAATGTGAAAGTCCTGCTGTGTTTAATTAAAAAAGAAGCATCAGTATCTCTTATGTACAACTAATGGCATTTTCTTTTAAATTGGGAGGAAGATAGAGCAAGGCTGGACCAGATCCTCAGCTGATAATTTACATTTATTAAGGGTCTGGCATAGGGAGTCTGCCTATGGAATGATGATTGCATTTATTTTTTAGTTAATGCACACAGTTTGAATTAGGTACTTCAGTCATTACAGTGTTTCAGTAAGGAGCATCATCATTGATAACTATGAATTACAGTTCCAAGTAAAAGATAGGCACATTCATATCCTTCTTCAGGCTTTATTAAACTTTTCTGACATTTAGAAAATGCCGTTTGCTTTCCTACTGTTATGCATTAGAGTCTTAGGAGAACTCAAATTGGATATATTTGCACTGTGCATAATTATGGTTTGGGGAGCAATATATTCAGGGAATCCATTTAGAAGTAAGTAACTCTTCTCTATGGCATGCTTCAAATGAGGGTGTGCCTGCACTGTGCATGCCAAAGATCCAGCCTCGCTTTTTCTTCTTATCATTGCCAGAATTACTGTTCTGCTCTTTCCCTACAGCATGCAGCACGCTCAGTTTTCATTGGCATTTGGCTTCTCTGTTCAGAGCTGATTCTGTTTCAGTGGTATGTCCGCACAGCATCGTGAAGCACTTTGGAAGATAAGATGCTGTAGAAATATAAACAAGTAGGGGAATTTCTAAGCACTTGATCCATTACCTAGGGTGTGCAGAGGGACTCTAATTCTAGCTGAGGCAAGAAACTGGGGACCCCTGTGGTGTGGAAGATGCAGTTTAAAGTTGATTATCGCTGATACAGGAGAATAACTGAGGTTAAAACTTAATTTGCTGAACTTTTCCAATTTCTTGTGGCCAAAATGCTTTCTGAGGGGTGCTGTGAGCACAACTAGAAAGAGCCTAGGGGTTACTTTAGATTGTTTCAAGGCTCCCACCTGGTCACAAGATCAAGAAATTACAAGATCACCAGGCTATATTATCTGTCCTTTTTTGAACCAGAGGACCTGTATCTATGAAAAGACTGTTATGTGGATACTAGCCGATTAAACAATTTACTTACACAAAAGAGAACTGAATTAATCTTGAGAAGTCATCTAGTTTACTGCCTCTGCCTCAGAATAAGGTCAGATGCTTGTCAGATGCTGACAGATGCTTGTCCTACATTTTATTTAAAATACATTATAATGGAAGCTCTATATCTTTCTCAGATCAGCTCTTCTATTGGTTCACTGTCCTTGTCTATAGAAAGCTTTCCTGGAAATGCACTTATATCTTCTTTTCTGTGATTTAAGTCCATTTTTGCACCCTGTTCTGTCCCTCACAGATATCAAGAACAATCCATTCCCTTTTGTGTTTTGCACTACTCCTTCACAGTCTATTACCATTCTTCCTTTCAGGCGTTGCTTTTCTGGACTAAAAGCCACTTCTTTCACCCCTTCCTTGTGGGTTCACATTCTCCAGGCCTTTGAATACTTTGTTTGCTCTTCTCTAGGCTGCCTTCCTTGTAGAGTGTGCCCAAAGCAAGGCAAAGCGCTTAAATTTAGGCCATGCTGGTGCTGGATGGTGCAATAAGTTACCTGAAGTTTCTTGCAGCTGTTTGTAGTCACATAACCAATAATGGTGTTTGTCTCACGCCATGGCCTGACTGTTGATTCAGGTTCAACTTGTACCCCGTTATACTGCTGCTTCATAGCTTTTCCCACTCACCTGATAATTTGTACTCAATGATATCTTTAAATGGTGTTATCTGAACTGAATTCTGTTTTTTTCCAACCTGTTTTTCTATTTTCTGAGCAATGCAAATCCTGTCCTCCAGCATGTGTGTTGTTGCTTTATGTGGCGCTATATGCAAGCTCAATATTCCACCATTGTGTTATTTAAAAAGAAGATGAGAAAAAAACCCTTTTAATTTGACAGCAGTAGGTTGAACAGGTGAGGCTGACTGTTGAACACCAGCGGCAGCTCAGCCTGCCAGTCTGTTTAAACAACTGAGTAAATCAGCTGCTGCTGAGCTGGGGGAGAAGGGAAGCAGCCAAGTGTGCAAGCCCAGTCTGCTGTTGCAACTTCAGTCTGATGGTATAGAAAATAAAATGTAAAAGAGAAGGCAAGGAGATATTTATGGCTTTTGGTTAGAATCAAAGTGATTACCAATTTAATCTTACTAGGGTGATAATAATGAAAATAAATAATATTTTACACTCATTTGGACATTAAATTAATCAACCCCTTGAAAAGTGCAAGATGGAAGAGGGTTAGCAGAGAGATGCTGAACTGTAAGGATGTATTATAAATTACAGCTGAAGTAAATTTTACTTACTGCAGTTATTGGGGTACTTATTTTTAATGCAATGGACTCAGTTATAACTGCAGTTCATTTGTTAATTAAAAAACCTTTGAGAAAACTTTATATTATCACAATTCAGAATGTCTATTATTTTCCAGTTTCTTTGGCATTTCTCTGTATTTGCATTAGGAAATCTATCTGCTGATATTTTCTTTGTTCGCTGGAGGGACAATAAATACTGCAACTTACTTGTCAAATAGCAAAAACATCTATTAGTGAAGAAGTGGTTGCTAATATACAAATCAACAACATTATTAACAGTGAATTATGGAATAAATAGCAATTTTGAAAAGCTGCTTCTAGCCATTAGAATTAAAAAGATCTTTTGGTTGTCTCATGAAGCATATGCAAGGTTTCCTGCGGGGTTTTGCCATATACCCTCAGGGAGGGGCATCACTTAGTTGTTCTGGCCAAACTGACCCATTTTCTCCTGCTCTCTACCAGCACTCCTACTCCTTCCCATCAGAGGAGGAGGGGAGGAACCCCATGGCAGCATTGGCTGCCTGACATCCTGGCACATCCATGCAGCCCCGGCTGTGCTGATGCTTTCCCATGTGAGAACAGGCCGCACTGGTGCAGACCGGTGGCCTGTTCAACCCAGTAAGCGGTCTCTAACAGTGCCTATAAGCAGGCACTGAGGGAAAAGTAATAAGAGGGCAATCATGTACACTTTTCTGATTCTCTCCGAATCTCCAGCTGTGTTCAGCTCAGAAATTTCATGACCTTGTTGTTGCTTGATTAGTAGTCTGCTCTGCGTCTTTCCTCTCATTACTTCTGCAGTCTTCCCTTAAGCTCTATGAATTGCACCCACACTGTCCTTTGTCATAGAGATCTACTGCCTGATGCACGGAACCACCTCCTTCTGTTTGTTTTGAGCCTGGTTCCTCCTGTCTTATTGGATAGCCTGTATTTTGTCCAAAAATTTATAGATTTCTATATCCCTGTACGATCATTTTCTTTCCTGATAGGACAATCCTCATTCATGCCTCGTAAGGAAGCTGTTCATTACATTTGACAGTAGCTTTAAAATTTGAGTAGAGCATATCACCTGGATTGGTCTTGTTCACATGGTCATAAAACTGTTCAAAGAACTCTCAAGAGGTTTGTAAGGTGGATTTTCATTTAGAGTAGCCATGTGAAGTCTTCCCAAGTTCACTGTATTTATCCAAATGTCAATAAATCTGTAACAGAAACTAACCATTCAATTAAAACAATATAGTAACTGAATCTCTATACTATAAATAGCCTCTACCATTTGCCTTATATACTTGCCAGACTTACAGTCCAGTAGCTCGTCATGTTCCTCCACGCTACCCCAAAAACCTGTTTTAAGACTGGAGACACATTTGATATCTTCCAGTCTTCATGTACCAAAAAAGTTGGCCCCATACATTCTCTGGTGGAGGTTCTCTAGTGGAGGTTTGCTCAGCAGGTACTAGAAGAAGGGGTGGATGCTTCATTGGAGAACAGTCACTGACTTGTAAAAATTTTACCTCTGCTTAGCGTCCCCTACAATGTATGTATGTGATACTTGCCTTGAGTACATGAAGATCACTGAAGTAACCTCAAACAGTTGTATTTTCTGCCCTCACGTTTGGTCTTTCACTGGGGTCATCATCCATATTAGTCAGTAACACAAACCCATTATTATATTCTTATTATTTAGGCCTGGCATTTAAATCCATGCAGATTCTAGATATTTGTTGAGATGGTTAGCTTATTGATGAGGCTTACTTCTAGACTGTCGTAAACATGTTGATCTATGACAGTAGCACGGTTTGCTATTTCTTTACTGAATATTTTGTCACGGCAATGCAGTACTCCAGTGATTGATTGTTTTCCTGTCACTGGGTTTCTGATATGCTTAGTAAATCAGTGTCTTCATTTAGAGATAGGCATTCCTTTTCCCCCATTTTATTTTTAGCCTTCTAGCATTTGTGTAGAAGTTTACCACGAGGTTGATTCTTTGCCTGGTTCTCCTAAGTGTCACTCTATTTGTTTTTTACTTACTCTTTATTTCCAACTTGTGACCTATCTTAGTTTAGGGATGAAGAATTTTTGCATCTTCTTTCTTAAAAGTGCCATTCCAAATCATATGCTTTTATGCATATGCCAGTCTTTCCTCATTGCCCACTTCCTGGTTTCAAGTGAGAGCAGTTTACAGTTTAGTGTCTGTATCTTTTCTTTGGAGTCTTTCCCGCCTCCACTCCCCATTTCTGTCCTCAATGTGCAGATAGCAGATAGGAGGTGAAAAGAAGCCTGACTGCTGTAGCAACCAGGTCACATAAATAAAAGGAAATGCAATATTAACTGCACAATTGATTCAAATTTAGCATAATGAATGAGAAAAATGTGCAGAAGTAATACCATGGGTGTCACAACTTCTGCTAATTCCAGAAAATTTATCCCAATCAGATAAGAGCCTTTAAAAAAAAAAAGTAAAAGGAAAAGGAAAAAAGCAAACCACAAAGCTTCTGCTTGTGAAACTGTAGTCGTCTCATCATCTCTTAAGGCACGTACACCCTAATTCAACCAGGTTCTTAAGCTCCTGCTTAATTTAAGACTAGGTGATTTCAAGAGTATTCTCCTATGCACTTGAAGTTAAATGCATATTTAAGTATTTAGATGAACCAGGATCCTTCTGGAAAAAGCTAGGTAGAGGAATGAACTTGTAAAAATATTAGATAATATGGTCAAGAAACTTGCTCAAAATCATCAAAGCAATAGCTGCATGTTTAAATCCTGGAAAGGTACTAGTAGATACCCCATTTGCCTGAACAAAAACCAAGAAGGGAACAACCTGTAGAACATAAATTACTACAAAGAAATTATTAGGGCAAAGAAAAGGTATTTTAGCTTGTGAATTAGATAATGGAAGAGATATGTAAAAAGCTAATTATTTTATATAGCAACTAATTATGCCTAGAGAAGGAATAGACATACAGAAGAAATTTACAGGGATTGTAAGTCATTGTAGTGGTAAATAACTCACATATAGAATTTAAAAAATTAATAACCAAGAACTTTATGGCATATACACAATGTGAAATATACATCGTGTTTTATTAATTGTACTCTCCTACAAGGTACATAAAAATTTTATTGTATACTATATTACATACATCACTGTAGAAGCTTGTTTATTCTTACATATTTTTTTCACTGAGGTCCAGCAGATATTGCCATTATTTTGATTACTGTCGTATGTGTCCTACTCCAAACTTAGTGTCGTAATGGGTTTGTTTAAGTGAATCCAGTGAAATCAGTAGGAGTGTTGCCTGCATCAGGATTAAGTTAGGAGTTGCCCCAAATAATAATCTGAGATTATTTAAATAATCACAATTAGAGAAGATCTCTTGCACAGAATCTAAACACAGAATAAAAAATAAATAAATAAAATAAATCAATGTCAGATTCCTTATTTTACAAGTGACAGAAAAATCACATTAGTGGGTAGTGATTTTGCATATTTATTAAACTCTCTGAATTGACAGTAAATGGGACCATACGTTCATGGTTCTCTCTTCTTACAGAAGAATGTTTTCACATAAAACTACTGGAAAAACATACAGTAAACCAATTTGAGCTTTGCATAAGTCATGTAAATGCTTGCATTGGACAAGAACAAAATACACTTGCAATAGTATGAGAGCCATAGTAGGCAAGGGGACTGTTGGAGCTGGCCCTGGCCTTTAATGTGCTCTTGTCACTTAAATCTTCCCATCAGAAAGGCTTTTCCTTAAAGATACCGAAAGTTGTGTAAACTGTTTTGCCCTACTGCACATCGTTGAAGGCTACAATTTTGTCTTCAGAGATAAGACATGACCGCACACAGGCCTGGCTCTCCCTGAAGAGCAAATCCTCATAGACAGAAAATAAACACTGGCCTTCAACACAAGGTTGTTCTCTGCTGGCAATTACAAGTGGAAAACTGACCAAAAAATCCTCTTATCGTCTTTCTGAGTAGAGAAATACTGAAGTACTTTGTGAGGTTTGTTTTTGCAATTGTTTTAGATCACACATAATTACCCATTTACTGGTGGTCTTTGAAACAAGCTCCCTGTCACCTCAATCGTAAGATCAGTAGGTGAGGGAACTTGTTTCAAAAAAACAACACACAAACAGGCAAACAAAACCCCCAAGCCATTATTTGCTTCAACCACATAAACAAACTCGTGGTTCAAAAATTTCATTGGTAATTAGGGTAATGAGCAAAGTATGCTGCTTGAACCATGGTGGGACTCTGCTGGAAAGCAGGCAAGTTTGGAATGCTTTCTGAACTCCTTGGTGATTTTGCATCAGTCCTTTTACACAACTTTCATAAAGGATACAGTGGCAAGATAGTATAAAGCTCAGAAAACTTCAGATAATGTGCTTTCAACACACTACATATCTGGGTTTTTTAATTACACACGAGCTCTGTCTATGAAATCTTGAAACTGTTGATTTAGCACCCTGAAAAGATATCATCTGTATTTGTAATATGTTTTTCTTATGATCTAATGGGTAAAAGTGAGGTATTTAAATTGTAGATTAAAATTATTTTTTTTTTTTTTGTAACAGTACATTGGTAACACCTTAGGAATTTGGGGTATGCATTTAGGTATCTCTGGAACGAGATTATAAATTGGAGAGTCTGTTTCTGACCTTTTTCACTGTAATGTTAACATTGAGCATGAGCCTGGGAAAAAAATGGAAACAATTGTTGTTGTCATTATGGATACATAGTGACAGTGGTTATTGCAGTTAACTGAAAAAACATTCCCTTCCTATAGCAGTTGATGCTAATGCTTATCTATTACTGTGTTACTGGAAGATGGAAAAGATGTCTTTTTATACATTCACCTAAAGAAAGCACAAACCAGACAAATCAAAATACTTGGTGAGTTTTTTTGAGTGATGTCCAATAACACGAGAGAAATGTAACAGAGTGGAGTAAAGATAGCTGGTGGATGTGTGCATGTGTCTGACCATCTCTGGGTATAAAATAATTTTAAGCGATGTAAGGGAAACCTAAGTATGAGTGGTAGGAAACTTTTGTTGTGACAGGTTGGGACATGAAAATGAATCTACCACTGCCAGGAGGGCATTGCGACTGACTGGGGGCATATCTCTGTGTCAGGGAATGAGAGGTCGTTGTGGTGGGCATGTTTGGAAGATGGATGGATCAGGCCTGTTGCAAACTTCAGAGCACCCTTTGCTTGACTGACATTCATTAGTGATTTGTGCTAATGGTTAGCTCTTACTCATTATCTCTCATTATCACTAAGTGTTCAAACAGATGGACCTTAATGATCATATCCCACATTAGCTGTGCATGTACAGCCCGACGGAGCGGATGCTGTGTCATTAGTGCTGGTGGCGGTGGTCTGCACTGGTCTCAGTCGCTGGGATTGAGGGGCCAGGCTCCAGACCTCTTTGATAAGGGGAGCTGAAGCCAAAGGGCCGCCTCTTCCTTCCCCATTTTTAAATGCTCATCATTGTTGTTTTATGCTCCTCACCCCCTCCTCGAAATAAAGAAGAGGCAGTTCCTGTTCTAGCTCCACCGTACATCTTTCCTGCCAGTACTACATCTTATTCTTACTTTGCAGATTTTACTGCTTACACATGTTTACCCGTACCCTTTTGTGTAGTTATGCTACAGGTTTCCCTTTAATCCTTTGCAATTATGTATTATTTATATACATGTCTATATGTATAAAAAACCTAGCTGTGGTACAAAAAGCTCATGCATTGTCTCTGGTTGTGTTGTTAGTACTGTTACAGTGTTACAAAATGCTTATACAGTAGTAGCTTCTTGTGCTGTTTTAGAGTCCTTAATGTCTGGTTTCAAAGCAAGTAAAGATTAATTTTGTCTTGCTCAGTGTACTTCTACTTTATGATTAGAACAGGACTTTGCTTTGCCTACAAGGGAATCTATAGTTCAATATTATAACCCCAAAATGAAATAGTTCAGCCTATATATCTATATATAGATCTATTTTATGAATAGTTTCACTGTCAACTATATCTTTTATTATACTGAATAAGACATATCATAGAAGGTTATGTTTCTGCCTGCATTAATGAGTGAAATGTACCCTTTTTTTTTTAAATACAATTTAACTAAAAATCAATATTAGCCAACTTTCGCCTAGGTGAGGGAAAAACATGAAATATGAATGAAATACAGTATTCCTATGTTATATTCTTTAGTTTTTGTTTCTGTTTTAAAATCAAAAGTTCAGTTTTCTTTTTGATACAGTAACAGCTGGGTTTTTTGGTTAATGACATTACTAACTTATTTCAAAATTTCTGATTGTGAGAAACCAGCAGGTAACTGTGAATTATGGTTCTCTGATATCACTGCAGGGTCAGGTGACATAAACTACCACAGTGTTTTATGTGCCACCAGAACCCTGGTGAGGTGGAATTATAGGCTCATAACTCAGAGTTTTCTTGTTTTTTTAATCTGATGTTATACATAGATCCAAATCCCACACCCTGTGCAGCACAGCCTGCAGCTCCTTCGCTGCTCCAGCCGCAACCCGGGTTCTGCTCCCTTTGCATCAGTTCTGTACTTGTAACCCTTTCAGGTTTTGGCATGGCTGTACAGAGATCAGATCCGTCAGACACAGAAGAGGCAAGGAGTGAGGTGCAGGATAAGATCTGTTGAGGTGCCATCTATATCTAGTCACTCATGGATCCATATACTTTCTAGGGGACTTAATAGCCTTTTGCTGAGATTAGAGCAGTAGGACTCTGGGGTTCAGTTCAAACCTCTGAGGTGTATGCTGCAGCAGTGTTAAGCATTTCTGCTACCTCACTCATCCAGATCCTCATTTCCACAGCCCAGCCAAAGGTCTGACTCCCTTCTTCCCACACTCTCCTCATCTCTCTCCACTAGTCTGGCCTTCCTCTTTTGATAAGACAACAGTCTTTTTCTCCGCAGGCCTTTCTATACATCCCTATTGCTCCATTCCTCTTCTCTGTACTCCTTTTGGTTATATACTTACCAGCTATTTCCTTTCTTAATACCAAGAATTAAAAAAAAAAAAACCACAATTAAAAGCGGGGCACACTTGGGCAGGCATGAAGTGTAGCAGTTTCAGCTTAAATAGCCAAGTTTGGAGAAACATCTAAGGAACTAGAAGCAAATATATCTGTTCCAATTATAGTGAGAGAGAGAGAAGTATGGCTCTGTTACTGTGAGAAATGTATAAGCAGGGAGAGATGGTTGAGATAAGTATTTTCAATGTATAGGACAAGGAAACTTGGAAAAATAAGAATATGGCAAAAAATGCTATGTCAGTGAGACGATGGACTGATGGGAATAAAAATTTGATACTGTATAGGAGAATAAAGAGGCAGGCTTTCGCATGAACTGCATGTACTGAACCTGGCTAAAGCACTCTGTTTCCTAAGAAAGAAATTACTGGAAAGATTGTATGGGAGTACTTGACACCTGGGCAAGGAAATTCAGGAACTGAACCACCTTTTAGAGGACCTGGAACAGAGGCTGAAAAGTACTGAAAGCTTATTCCAGCTCTTCGTAAGTTCATCAGTTCACACAGGTTCTGGTAGATGTGAACTAGCTGCTCCCTGCGTTTAGAGGAGGGTGAGAGCATTGAGCTTCTATCAACTCTCCAGCACAAGATGGGGGCAAAACTGAAATTAGAACGGCACTGGAAGAGTTTGTTTCAGTGATAATACTTGACATGGTGCCCTTGCAGCAGCACGGAATAGGACTTGATGATCCAAAAGGTCCCTCCTGGATGTAGTTTCCAAAGTTCACTTCTAGAGCCTTAACAATACTTCTAAGAAAATGTACTTACTGGAAAAGGGTACTGAGTAAGCTTTTAATAGAATTGCGTTAGCTATCTTAAAAAAAAATAGCTGGCTGTGTTTGAATAGATGGAACTGAGAGCATTTTATCCTGTTGCTGTGTAGCACTGCCTTTGTGGATCCAAGAAAGGTTATGATGTTTCTGAGGAAACATCAACATTTTTGTTTTTTTTAGGAAACACAATACATTTGCAAAATTGAATTCCTACTCGGGCTTTTAGAACATTTTCAGAAATGAATAAGATTTGAGGTGTAAAATATTTCTGTCCTGGTCTGTTTTGAGAAATCCTTTTTGACATTACAGAGAAGAGGAAATATAATCTGTATAGATTGAGAAGAATGCATCTTAATGGAAATGAAGAGTAACCTGATATTCCAGGATGAAAAACAGCCTTTGACATACTGCTTATGAAGCCAAATGATTTATACCCCCAACAGAAATACTCTAAGAAAATATCAAACTATTAAGTAGTTAACACAAAGATATTTATTTTACTGAAAAATATGTTTTTCCTGTCCTATTGACTCACTGTTAAAAAGAGAATCAATATGTTATTTATAAACAAAGGCTGCTCTTCTGTTATCACTTACAGCCTGTTGTCAGATGCATTAAAGACATTCCTAAGAATCCATGGACTTTACTGGATTTTATCTCAGGTCTTTACTCAAATATAAGTCAGAAGTACCTTCCTGAAAATCACTGGTGTTATGCTAGTGTGAAACGAATGATAAGATGAACTTGGTTTATGATGGAAGCCAGTCCTGGCTGCCCTAACTTCTCTAACCTACTTCCAGTAAACACTCAGCCAGTGCAGCTGGTGGACTAACCCCTATATGGGGAAATTGAGCTGACAGCGGCGGCAGCAGCGACAGCGACTTGAGGTTAGTGCGGGGACGAGGGCGGCATCGGGCTGTAACCGGGCAGTTTTCATACTCTTGACCCCCGTGGAGCAGCAGCCCTGAGCTGCTTCACCCCCACCCCAGACCCGGAGGTTCCTGGCAATGAATCAGGAGAGGAAGGGGTGTAGCCGGAGGCACTGCGGGTGATTTAAACGCACCACCCCCTGTTGATTGGGGGTGGTGATTGATTGGGTGATAAAAAGCCTCCTGGAGGACAGGGACTAGTGCCTGCCAGAGGGGAGAGGGGGAGTCAGCAGTGACTGTGTGAGTCAGCAGTGACTGGGTGTGTCCGCAGTGACTGGGTGTGTCCCAGGGCAGGAGAGGCTGCAGTTGTTTGCAGCTCGTTGGGGAGGGCGTTGACTCCCTCCCAGTGCACAAGGCGAGGAAGGTGCCAAGGAGCTGTGAACCAGGGGTGTCACCAACAGGTATTTCCCAGCTCAGTGAAAGAACAATGGTATCTACCCGGCGGAAGAAGACCAAAATGGATGTGGGAACCCAGACAGAGCTCCCACGGAAGGAGGCAATGGTGCAGGTTGCCAGCTGCAGGGAATGCTACAGCGTCTCTGTGGTGTCAGGGGGCTGTGTGCGCTGTGAGCAGGTAGATGATCTGCTCGGCCGAGCGGCACAGCTGCAAAACCAGGTTGAAAGGCTTCAAGCCGAAGTAGAAAGGCTTAGGAGCATTCGGGAGGCTGAAATGGAGATAGACTGGTGGAGCCAGGCTCTGCCCTCCCTGCAACAAAAATGGGAGCACCTGCCAGAGAGCTCCCAGGATCGAGGGACACCTGTACTCTGCCCCTCTCAGGGGGAAAACAGTAACCTAGAGGAGAGGAGTGAGTGGAGGCAAGTCTATGGTCATGGCAAAAGGCGAGTGCCCTCCTTGCCTACCTTGCCTCCACAGGTGCCTCTGAGCAATAGATATGAAGCCCTAGTGGAATACAGCCGGTCCAATGGGGATGTGGTGGAGAGGCAACCTATATCAGAGGTCCCACCACAGTCAGAAAAACCTGACAGGCGTATAGCTACCTCCTCCACAAGGAAGAAGAGAAGAGTTTTAGTGGTTGGAGACTCCTTCCTAAAGGGATCTGAGGGCCCAATATGCAGAGCTGACCCCCATCACAGGGAGGTCTGCAGCCTGCCTGGAGCCCGAATCAGGGATATCACCAGGCAACTCCCCAACCTGGTGAGGGCCACAGACTACTACCCCCTGCTGATCTTCCAGACAGGTGGGGAAGAAGCTGCATCCTGTAGTCTGAGGGGGATGAAGAAGGACTACAAGGCCCTAGGACGGTTGGTGAAAGAGTCTGGGGCACAAGTTGTTTTCTCCTCCCTCCTTCCATTTTCAGGTGAGGACGTGGGATGGAATAGTAGGATTCTCTCTATTAATGCCTGGCTACGAGACTGGTGCTACAGGCAGGGCTTTGGGTTCTTTGATAATGGCTGGTTTTATAAGACACCACGCGTGACGGTAATACATGGGAAAGGTTTATGTCGTAGGGGCAAAAGGGTTCTGGGACAGGAATTAGCAGGGCTCATTCGGAGAGCTTTAAACTAGATTCGAAGGGGGATGGGGTGGTAGCTGGGCTTGCACCACTGGGGCAACGCTCTAGTGTTGAGGTAGACCAGGAGGCCCCCCATCCCCCTGGGGTGAAATCGGTGTGCCCAGCTCGCTTCCTGAAATGCCTGTACACCAATGCACGCAGCATGGGGAATAAACAGGAGGAGTTAGAAATCCGTGTTTGGTCGGGGGGCTATGATTTAGTGGCAATTACAGAGACTTGTGGGATGCCTCGCATGACTGGAATGTGGTCATGGATGGCTATGTCCTGTTCAGGAAAGACAGGCCACTAAGGAGAGGTGGTGGAGTTGCTCTTTATGTGAGTGAGCAGCTAGAATGTATTGAGTTCTGTCCAGGGGCGGATCAGGAGCGAGTTGAGAGTTTGTGGGTGCGAATTAAGGGGCAGGCTGGCAGGGGTGATACTGTTGTGGGTGTCTATTACAGGCCACCAGATCAGGATGAGGAGGATGATGAGGCCTTCTACAGGCAGCTGAGAGCAGTCTCGCAATTACAGGGCCTGGTTGTCGTGGGGGATTTCAACTACCCTGATATTTGCTGGGAGGCCTACTCAGCCAGCCATCCTCAGTCCAGGAGGTTCCTCCAGTGCATTGATGATAACTTTCTGATGCAAATGGTGGATGAGCCAACTAGGAGAGGAGCGCTGCTGGATCTGATCCTCACTAACAAGGAGGGTCTGGTTGAAGAGGTGAAGGTTGAGGGCAGCCTTGGTTGTAGCGACCATGAGATGGTAGAGTTCAGGATCTCATGTGGCAGGAACAGGATAGCTAGCAGAATCACAACCCTGGACTTCAGGAGGGCCAACTTTGGCCTTTTCAAGCAATTGCTAGGGGAAATCCCATGGGACAGGGTACTAGAAGGTAAGGGGGCCCAAGATAGTTGGTTAGCATTCAAGGACTGCTTCTTCCGAGCTCAAGATCAGAGCATCCCAACAGGTAGGAAGTCAAGGAAGGGTACCAGGAGACCTGCATGGTTAAACAGGGAACTGCTGGGCAAACTCAAGTGGAAGAGGAGGGTGTACAGATCATGCAAGGAGGGGCTGGCCACTTGGGAGGAATATAAGTCTGTTGTCAGAGGATGTAGGGAGGCAACTAGGAAAGCTAAGGCCTCCTTGGAATTAAACCTTGCAAGAGAGGTCAAGGACAACAGAAAGGGCTTCTTCAAATACATTGCAGGTAAAGCCAACACTAGAGGCAATGTAGGCCCACTGATGAATGAGGTGGGGGTCCTGGAGACAGAGGATAAAAAGAAGGCGGAGTTACTGAATGCCTTCTTTGCCTCTGTCTATACTGTTGGAGGCTGTCCTGAGGAGCCCCGGACCCCTGAGGCCTCAGAAGAAGTCAGGATAGAGGAGGAATCTGTCTTGGTTGATGAGGGCTGGGTCAGGGACCAATTAAGCAATCTGGACGTCCATAAATCCATGGGCCCTGATGGGATGCACCCGCGGGTGCTGAGGGAGCTGGCGGAAGTCATTGCTAGGCCACTCTCCATCATCTTTGCTAAGTCGTGGGCAACAGGAGAGGTGCCTGAGGACTGGAGGAAAGCGAATGTCACTCCAGTCTTCAAAAAGGGCAAGAAGGAGGACCCGGGGAACTATAGACCGGTCAGCCTCACCTCCATCCCCAGAAAGGTGATGGAACAACTTGTCCTTGGTGCTGTCTCTAGGCACATCAAGGATAGGGGGATCATTAGGGGCACTCAGCATGACTTCACCAAGGGGAAGTCATGCTTAACTAACTTGATAGCCTTTTATGAGGACTTAACCAGGTGGATAGATGATGGTAAAGCTGTGGATGTGGTCTAGCTTGATTTCAGTAAAGCGTTTGACACGGTCTCCCACAGCATCCTCGCAGCTAAACTGAGGAAGTGTGGTCTGGATGATCGAGTAGTGAGGTGGATTGTGAACAGGTTGAAGGAAAGATGCCAGAGAGTGGTGGTCAATGGGACTGAGTCCAGTTGGAGGCCTGTGTCTAGCGGAGTCCCTCAAGGGTCGGTACTGGGACCAGTACTATTCAATATATTCATTAATGACTTGGATGAGGGAATAGAGTGCACTGTCAGCAAGTTCGCTGATGACACCAAACTCGGAGGAGTGGCTGACACACCGGAAGGCTGCGCAGCCATTTAGAGAGACCTGGACAGGCTGGAGAGTTGGGCGGGGAGAAATTTAATGAAATATAACAAGGGCAAGTGTAGAGTCCTGCATCTGGGCAAGAACAGCCCCATGTACCAGTACAAGTTGGGGGCAGAGCTGTTGGAGAGCAGCGTAGGGGAAAGGGACCTGGGGGTCCTAGTGGACAACAGGATGACCATGAGCCAGCAGTGTGCCCTTGTGGCCAAGAAGGCCAATGGCATCCTGGGGTGTATTAGAAGGGGTGTGGTCAGCAGGTCGAGAGAGGTTCTCCTCCCCCTCTACTCTGCCCTGGTGAGGCCACATCTGGAATATTGTATCCAGTTCTGGGCCCCTCAGTTCAAGAAGGACAGGGAACTGCTAGAGAGAGTCCAGCGCAGAGCCACGAAGATGATTACGGGAGTGGAACATCTCCCTTATGAGGAGAGGCTGAGGGAGCTGGGTCTCTTTAGCTTAGAGAAGAGGAGACTGAGGGGTGACCTCATTAATGTTTATAAATATGTAAAGGGCAAGTGTCAAGAGGATGGAGCCAGGCTCTTCTCAATGACATCCCTTGACAGGACAAGGGGCAGTGGGTGCAAGCTGGAACACAGGAGGTTCCACATAAATATGAGGAAAAACTTCTTTACGGTGAGGGTGACCGAACACTGGAACAGGCTGCCCAGAGAGGTTGTGGAGTCTCCTTCTCTGGAGACATTCAAAACCCACCTGGACGCGTTCCTGTGTGATATGGTCTAGGTAATCCTGCTCCGTCAGGGGGATTGGACTAGATGATCTTTCGAGGTCCCTTCCAATCCCTAACATTCTGTGAGTCTGTGAGTCTGTGAGTCTGTGAGTCTGTGAGTCTGTGAGTCTGTGAGTCTGTGAGTCTGTGAGTCTGTGAGTCTGTGAGTCTGTGAGTCTGTGAGTCTGTGAGTCTGTGAGTCTGTGAGTCTGTGAGTCTGTGAGTCTGTGAGTCTGTGAGTCTGTGAGTCTGTGAGTCTGTGAGTCTGTGAGTCTGTGAGTCTGTGAGTCTGTGAAATTACACCATAATAGCATATTTTACCTTTTGAAAATCACACCTGGACTCCTAGTGGCTTTAAAAAAACCATTTCAGAGCCATATGAGTATGGAAGTTGCAAGACCAGCTGCCCCTGAATGTGATGCCTGCAGTTATCACGGGCCTGCGAGCTCTCCTTCTAAAACTGAGACAGAGCTTCCAAAGAAGTTCTTCATTTTCCAAGCTGGCTTCTCCATGTTAACAGTTTTTCTGGCCTCTCTTTCATGGTTGGATGCAGTGGTCATAGCTAGGACATGTGTGTATCTTATACTTGGTGTATACCCGTATATGGGCAATCTGTTGTACTCCTTTACATACATACGATGCTTTTTGGTGCACGCATATAGATAGAATCATTATACAACTTTCAAAAGCAATGGATACATTTCTCTAATTGTCAGAATTAATAAAAAAAATAAAAAATATAATAATTATTCATTTACAAGAGGATTGTGGAACAGGATACTATGAGAAGGACTATGCTATGTAAATGATTCTTTTCCATTCCTGCTGTTGTACAATGCTCACTTTCTGCAGAAATTCTTATCCCTTTCAGTTAAATGCCTGCAGAAGCAGAGAGGTTTAAATGTTCCTGAATTACCCAGGATGCTTCCTGTAATTATGTGGGGTCTGGTTCATCAGTGCAGAGCGTTTTGACAGTACATTTCTGCCCAGCTGCCTTCCTTCTCTGTATCTGCCACTACATAGACTGCACATCCTCTTTGCTCAATGTTTGCACCATGCACAACGGAGTTTAATCCAGAACAGGGAATCACTTCCGCTGTCACAGTATATATCACACGGTTAATGAAGAATCCCTTTCTACAAAGAATATCAGAGAACAAACCCTTTTAATATTGCCTTTGTTATAAGAGTTACAAGACTGAAAAAAAAGGTAAGAATTCTTTCCTCACTTTATTTCAGTATAAAGGATAAAGCCTTATTTTAAAAATGAGTTCATAGGCTTACATCATTATGAAAATATATCTGAAAATGTTATCTTAAAATGACTGCATGAGTGGGTAGTTATTTGGCTACACCATTTATTCCTGTGCTGTGGTGAGATTTTTCAGGGGAATAATATTTCTGGTCTCTGAGGGCGAGGAGGACACTGACAACTTTTAATTTCAGTGATGGCGGCCCTTTTTCTTTGGGAGTCATTTGGGAGTTTTGTGAAGGTGGAGTTTATTACTTTACGTAATAGGCTTATCTCTTGTATAAACTAGATTGTTCCTGAGGCTTTGTAAACATACAGTTTTCCAAAGACAATACAAATATATCGATGGCTTGAAGAAAAGTGTACTGACAAGATACATATACATAGAATTGAAAACAGAGCAAAAAAAACCAGTTCTGCAGTGATTCTAACTGAAACATGGCTTTGCTACCTGAATATGAGTTTGGGATGTCTCTACACTAGCAAGAATTTAGTTTAGGACAATGTAATGTCCTATACTGTCCCAACCACCAGAGAAGAGATAAAGTGCCACCTCGGATATTACTTCACCTTTAGATTCTCCATTGAACTGCAGTTACTTCGTGATGACAAAGTGATAAAAATATACATCTGGCATAGCTGCGTAAAGGAAGACTAACTCGGAGGAGGATCTTCATGGCACAAAACTAAATCAGGTCTTTCTTCACCCTTGCTATGCTATCTTCATATAGTAGATGGAAAATGATGTACAACCAATGCTGCCGTCACCCTGTTGGTTACTAGTGACTTATTAATTTAGAGTAGTCCCTGACTTCTGTGGTATATATCTGAGGATTGGTGGTCACAAATGATGTGGACAGGTTTTCCTGTGAATGAATGATTTCAGAAGAGTAATGGTACAGGTAAGTCAGGTAACATGCAGCTACCGTGCTCTGAACCAATCCAGTCCAATGTGTTTTATACTCTTGCTTTCTGCTGATGGCTCTTCTATTAGACTTTAATCTATTTCAGCTTAAGCATTCAGTTTTTCATGACCAAAAACCAAAATGCCATAAAGAGGCTGCTGTGAGATTCCATCCCATCCCTTATTGCTTTCTTTTAAATGAATGACCACTTACATTTCAGCAAAGGGCTTTTGAAGAATAGAGACTTTTTCTAAGGTAAAGGGACATTTTTAAAACATGGAAAGTAAATGAGCTGCCTGCTAGTACAGGCAATATGACTGCTCTGTGCTGTCACCCAAGTTTTTTGAAAACTGAATGGGTAAAAAGCCAGCATTGTTTGAAACAGCTTCTGACAGAACAACTTTTATATACTCAGCAGTGTGTTTTTTAAGAAGAACATACATGCAGATTGAACTGAATTACCATCTTTAGCTGATGTGAACAGATAGAAGAAAGATGACTGGAAAAACTTGAAGAATTTCTCCCACAGAAAATGGCTTCTTGATCTCTGAAAACAACAGGCTTCTTGTGAAGTGCAATCAAGGCTTACAAACACATTGCCATGGTGCACTGAGTTTGGAATCCCAAATGACATTTCAAATGGTATTTAGAGTTATGACAAATCTGATTTATTTGGGTGTTGTGGTTTAACCCCAGCTGTCAACTAAGCACCACACAGCCACTCGCTCACTCCCCCTCCAGTGGGATGGGGAAGAGAATAGAGAGAGTAAAAGTGAGAAAACTCGTGGGCTGAGATAAAGACAGTTTAACAGGCAAAGCAAGAGCCACGTGTGCAAGCAAAAGAACACAAGGAATTCACTCACTGCTTCCCATGGGCAGGCAGGTGTTCAGCCATCTCCAGGACAGCAGGGCTCCATCACGCGTAATGGTTACTTGGGAAGACAAGCGCCATCCCTCCGAACGTGCCCCCCTTCCTTCTTCTTCCCCCAGCTCTATATGCTGAGCATGACGCCATATGGTATGGGATATCCCTTTGGTCAGTTGGGGTCAGCTGTCCCAGCTGTGTCCCCTCCCAGCTTCTTGTGCACCCCCAGCCTACTCGCTGGTGGGGTGGTGTGAGGAGCAGAAAAGGCCTTGGGTCTGTGTAAGCACTGCTCAGCCACAACGAAAACATCTCTGCATTATGAACACTGTTTTCAGCCCAAGTCCAAAACACAGCCCCATACTAGCTACTATGAAAAAAACTAACTCTATCTCATCCAAAACCAGCACACTGGGCCCCTCTCCAAAGCTGCAATAAAAGAAGTGTTGATGTGGTGACTTAGTCACAGCACCTTCAGGCAGCTTCTTTTTCTAGTTGTGGGAATTGCTAGCAGATCTATATGTTCTTTTCAATACCATAGTTTAATATTTTTTGTAAAGATGCTGTTCATTTGGCTGGACGCTTCATTTTCTGGTGAAGTCTTCAACAGAATGTATGTTTCCGTAGAAAAATATCCTGTCAAACAACAATTTAGGTAATTGAGGATAATGCCTTGCAAAATATTCATTTTAAGTGGTTCAGAAGGAACTTACTTCAGCTCTGCAATGAAAAACTGACCCTTGTGGTTTTATGATTTAAGTAAAGTGGGATTGAAATGTATCATTAAGTATTATTGCCTGAACACATTTATAAGATTTCTTTTCAAAAGTAAACCAAAATCATTAATTACAACAAACATCCTCTCAGTAATGAGGCCCTTCTTAACAAACAGTTGCATTTATTCAGTGTTTTAATATTGATTCCAGTTGGATTCTTAGGGCCTGACCCAAAGTTTGAGTCACTAAGGATGCCTGAATAAAGGTGTCAATGAAAATATTTTTCCTCAGATGCTTTCTTTGATTTCAGTTAAATGAAGCACACTTCTTTTTCCTGTTTCACCATACAGTTTCTTACTGTTTACCACAGAATCTTATGCAATCGGGGCTGTGTACTGGTCTCTAGACTTGATTTTAGAAAACACTGAAAATATGCTTTAAAATGGGGAAATTTGGTGTACTGATTAAAATACAATTATTTCTTGTATTGAGGGGAGGGGAATAAGGGACTTTCGGTTTTAAATGCAAACACGTTTGTGTATTGTTTCCAAACTTCTACTTGCAGATAGAATACATTTCTTCTTATTTTTTTTTCAATTTTCAGTCCTAATATCATAACAGTGAAGTTTGAGTGTCCTAATTTTTCATGCAAACAACAGTAGCTACTGGCCGTGCTCCTAAACGTTTCATGAAAACTTAAGAGGCTGACATACTGAATTACATTCCTATGTCTTAATGTTCTTACTGCTTTATTAAGTTTTGATAATGTATAAATCCTTCTTCCAGTATTTGCATTTAACAAGTAGTAATTTTTTAATCTCCCTGATGTGTTTGTACATAATAGATCTATACCTTCTCCAGCGTAAACTTAAAATAACAAACTCAATTCAGTTCATATTTTCTCTTCCATTTGTTCACTGAAGTGGTCTTGCACCATGCTAGATGTCCAAATTGTACGCAGGGTGAAGCTTCAGGTGCTCTCTACAGTGCTCTCTACAGAGGATCTTGCTTGATACAGGAGGATCACTTTCTTTTCGTTTCTCACTTGGGTAGGTCATGACTGCCTACAGCAGCTGTAATTCTCTTTCTTCCACAGGTGCTTTCCAATAATGAGATCCAAAGTTACAGAAGATTTTTTTTCCTTAATGTACTACTTCTGCTTCCATTAATCCATTTCTTAAGATCATGCAACTCTTCCTGCCTGTTATTCCTATTCCTTACACTTAGGATGCTTTTTCAACATGGGGTTTTTTTTGGTCCGGTCCCCCCCCCTGCTTTGTCATCAAGACATTTAATTACCACGGTCATTTTTCTTAGACTGAGACCATTATTGAAGCACTAAATGAAATCAGGTTGAAGACCAGTCCTTGAGAGACTCAACTCTTGTCACCCTTTTATTTTCCTGGCACCACATGTTGTTGCAGCCTCTCACTTTTGCCCCTTGCTGGAAATTCACTGAGCATTTGAAGGAAAAAAAGGAATTTCTCTATCTTGGCCAGAATCACAGAATCCTAGGGGAAAGCTGTTTGTGCCATAAAACAATCGTATGGTTAGTCCTAATATAATGAAACAAATTTAATTTGTTAATGTGTAGCAGTGCCGGTGCTCACAGTTTAGATATGAGACCGATGTGTAAGGACTTTAGAAATGGCTCACCATTTTACAAAGTCCTATAGGAAAGCTTCTTTCTTTTTAAAATTACTCTGCATAGCTATTCTGTGTCCTTTCCCTCTCCAGTATGAGTAACGGTTAACAAAAGCCATTGTCTGGGTAAGCTGTGAGAGTGGCAATGCCAGTAAAGCCAAGATTTTTGCCTTCTCTACTGATGTTACGCACATTGTCTCTGTAATGCATGGTATGTGTCGTTTCACTGCTCTGCATTAGGTAGAATACTGACAGCAGCAGACTGCCAACTGTTCAACAGAAGGGGACCAGACATTGGTTGGTTGGTCAGTCTGTCTGTCTATCTAGCCATCCTAATCTATTCTGATCCCCTTCATCCCTGCTGAGGCAAGAAAGCAAAGGCTGATGTAGATAAGCAGGAACTTCTGTTTTTTTGAAAGGTTTCCAGGCTTGTGTCTCTTTATGGATCTGTTTAGAATACTCCTGCTGTATTTTCCAAATGCTACTAACACTGTTCTCTTCCATCAAAAATTGCAAATGGCAAAATCTCTATAGATTTTCAGATCAGAGAAAGAAATTCAAACATTAAAAAAGCCTGGAGACTTCCTCCTTTTGCCATTATGGAAGTTAATTCTATCAATAATTCTGCATGTTGTGTCGACGAGTAAGCTATTACTTTGTGTCTTAAAAATGCAGACAACAGAGATTAGTGATTGCTGCAAATTGATATGTTTATCGTGTCCTTCACAGCGCTTGACCTGACCTAGGTCTGATCCTCATTTATATGGCATAACAAAAATCTACTTACCAGATGCTCAGAGGATGCATTTTCATAGATTCTGAATCTCTCTGGTGTTAATTTGCTTACGTTGCTGAAAGCAGAGGGGAATATATCTGAAATGAACCATGTGCAACCAAAAAGAAAAAAGAAGAATGAAAGAATGTGTTCATTTTGAATTAATGAATCAATGGCCTGTTAATTGTAATACTCAGTGGAAAATCACCACTTCTGCACTCACTGAGTAGCTCACCAGTGCAGCATGTCGAGCCTCATGAGATTGCAAAGTAATTTGAAAAGTCAAAGAAGTAAAGGAGGATGAAAGAAGTCATAAAGTCTTTGTTATTTCAGCTGACATGGAAAGTGCACAACTCCCCCATTGCCCTAGTCAGCAAAGCTTGTGAGCACTGAGTGCTGGGTTTGGTAAGGGAAATGCATATATTAATTCTTGGAATAAGATCCGTTCCCTTTTGCAGTGTGAAAGGCACATCATCATCACCCAACACCTCTATCATGAGCTAACAAAGCCTTTAGAGTCAGTTGTTGATGTCAGCCATGCTGGGCTTGTGCTAAAACTAAGAAAGCCACTACTGAATATTTTCTGCAGTTTTGCAGCCCAGCTTGCCGAATATCGCATGGAAAGCCCAAAATAAGGGGATCCTTTCAGACTTTCTTCAGCATAGTTGTGGCCTCCCATAGACTGATTATGTGGTTTTTCCTTCCCCACCTCTCGATGCTGCTGATTCTGCTGTGAGCATTCAGATTCTTGCTGCATTATTTCAAAGATGAAATAGCTACAGCAGGGCCAGACCGTCTATGGCTGTAAATTGGTATTGCTTCACTGAAGCCCGCAGGGCTAAGCCATGTTGTGTCAGCTGAAGCTCTGCTCCATAAAATGTCTTGGGAGTTGCTTTTTCGCTGTTCTATAAATTACCACAACACTGCTGTAGGATGGAAAAGTATCTAGTAAGACGATCCCGTATTTTGCTTTTGCTGAAGTGTTAAGAAAACAAAAATAAAAAAAACCACCAACACACAAGTGGCACGATATAATAGGTAGCAGATTCTAAAGACAAAGTATTTTTTTTGAAAAATATTCAGGGTAGACCTACTGTGGGGGGCGGGGAAAGATGATTGATATAAAGAAGAGCAGATGGACAGCATGTACTGCCTGGGACTCCAGCAGCTATCAAGCGAGATCAGTCTGACTTTTGTTAGGTTCATGGCTGTTCACCACTGAATAGAGGGGAGAGCGGTGCAAAGATTATGACCACTATATGTCTTAATCCAGAGCAGAGACCTTTCCTTGTGTCTGGCTTCCAGGATCAGCTGACCCATGAGCTCCCTGATTTGGTAGCTGGTTTCACCAGACTGCAATGTGCAGGCAGTCCAGTAGACAGCTGTCCCACATGCCTGAAAGCCTTGTTTTTATGAGTCTGTACGATGAAGTTGCCTTGCAGATTCTGACGTGAATGCACAGGCTAGGACTTCCAGACTTTTTTGGCAAGAACCTGGAAGATCTGCGAATCCAGTCAGATGCACATCACTTTTAAAACCTGTCACCACATCAGGGAGACAGGAAATCTTTTTGAATTTTATTTCAGTGCATCCACCCTTCTGACACAAAGCTGGAGCTACAGTCTCCTTTGAGGTGGGGCACTCAGGGTTTTGTGTTAGCAACTGCAGAAATTGCAGGGTGCATGGGATGTCCTCTCCCATCCTGTTTATTTCCTCCTCACCTGGCAGTGACAAGGGTGCTCAAGTGAAGAACCTGGCAGTCTTGCTATAATAAGAGTTACATGTAGTAGTTACATCAAATGTCTGGACCAAGAATGAACATGCCTCTTACCGAAGAATAATATCACCCTAGTAAGAAATGTTGAATGTGTGAAGAAAGGTACTGGGGATGAGGAGAAGGGAGAAGGATTCTTAAAATGGTAAATTGCTTCTTCAGCACATGTCAAGTTCATAATAATTCCTACTCGTTTCTTTAGCTTAAACCCAGCTGAAAGCCTTTTTTTTTCAATGCTACATCACAACATGCAGCCATTCAGCTTCTCATATAAGTATATCTGCTTGTTCAGTGACAAGAACATTATTTTGTCATTTATATCTGTGTAGAGCAAATGTGTATTGATGTAAATATTTTCACCTTTGTATGGTGGTTCCATCTTCTCTTTCTATTCCATTAATACTTGGCTAACACTACTTTTTTTCTATCATATATTGTTCTTCTATTGAATTTACTTGCTACTGTGGTAGACAATAGACTCTTGAAAGAGTTTGTCATTTGTCTAGAGTTTCTAAGCATTGTCCTTCCAGCATCCTTTTTCTTGATGAGTTAGTGCAGGGCCAACTCCTCCACAGCAGAGGTGCAGCACTCAGATATTTTTTTCTCCTGTTTATCCTTTTACTGAATGCCAGGGTGTCCTGATCTCTGCAGAGACACTGAAGTATGGTTTAATGGAGTGCTGTAACATGAGAGTATTTTTTTTTTCCTCACACACACATAGGTGTGAGGAATCACTTCACTCAGGCCAATGAACCTATTCCTGATTTATGTTGCTATAAAGAAGAACAGATTCTCTTTTATCAGAATGACATCTACAAAACTGGAAAGAAGCTGTAGAATCAGCATGAAGGGAACCAAGAACCAGTAGATTTTAAGGGATTCTTCCCTGAATGGCTGATAGGGTACGAGCAGCAGTCTAGTGGAACACGTGGAAGCTGACTAAACAGAAGGGAGGATTTAAGGCAATACTGCCATATGAGAAATGCTTGAATCGTTTCAACGTTTAGCACCAGGGGGAAAACAAATATTCCTGAAATGTTGATTTAGCACCAGACAAGACATACTTGGCTCCACTGCTAGTCATTCAACTATTCTTCATAATCCTGAAACTGTTATCTGAAGGGCTTATAATATATTGAGATCATTGCTTGGCACTCTTAAAACAAACTGAAAAGGAGGAAAGGAATAATAACAGAGGAAATTGTCCAAGAAAATTGGCTCTCACAGACGAAGGAGGATTCATTATTCGGAGGCTCAGATCCCAGTCATGTATCTGACTGCTTTGAGTTGCTGCAGTGACACCAGGCAAGTAGAAAACTGGCCCAAATGGCCAGTTTAGAACAATCCCTGGAAACACAGCTGCCTCAATGCTGTCTTCTTCCAAGCACAAAGGGTAGACTGGTGGCAAAGCTTTTTACTTTGCTTTCTTTAGAAAAGCTGTGCTCAAGTCAGAGGTTCCTAGCAATGCAGTCCTGCATGCCTGAAATGAAATGCAAGTTCCATGCATCACTAAATAAGGTTTAACAGACTGGACGAGAGCTGTGATTGTTAGCTCATGCTTACAGTAGTAATACTGTTTATTTGTCTCTGACAAACGAATCCTTAAACACTGGCTATTCGAAAACAAGCCCTACCTTCCTGTGTTCTGACCAAGTGTTGCAACATTGAGTAGTTACATTAAGGTGAATTAGGTCCAGACTAAATTTCAGGTATATTCAGGAAGGATATAAGAATTAAGCATTATAATTACCACAATTCTGTTAACAGGTGAAAAAAGTAATCCAGCATATCTACACCTGTTGTATTGACATTAAGGAACCTATAATAGCTAGGGCTCTCTTTAAAAATGAGGAGAGGATTCAAAAGTGCCTAGTTTACCTGTAGCATCTATGGCAGTTTTTAACATGTGATTCACCAACCAGAAGGCAACTTTTTCTTCTACTTTCATTCTGAACAAGCTGTAATAGTAATGGGACTGACCCTAAACTGTCTGTGTCTGGCAGTATCCTGTTTTGGAGTCCCAGGCAAGTGTGGACTCTCGGAAATAGCTGTACTATTAAACATGCTGGGAACATCAAGCACAGGTCGTGTCCTGTTTCCACTCCAACATTAGACATTGCAGCACAGCAAAAGAACAAGGAAGATATAGCATACACACAGCATGTGTTTTGTTTGACAGCATCATCTAGGACACCGTCTCAACCTTCAAACCACTGCCAGGCCATTCCATTTTCTCATGCATTTTATTTTTTTCCTGTGTCTCCGTAATACAACACAGTGAAGTCTAATCTCCTACCTCTCACTGCAGTAGGCAGTTCAGAAGTTACAGTAAGTCTCATAAATGCCAAGCATAATGAAAAATAAGAGAAATACATAGGAGAAAGTTGTTCCTGTTCATTCCACTCATAGACACAACATGCACCGTCCTCTTGCTCATCAGTCACTGCAGTGTAAAGGTTCTTATTCTATTTTCTCTGGTACTGTTGTAGCAACAATGACCTACAGTCCTTTAAAATAGCATCTTTTGCAGAAATAGCAGGACTTGCCACAGCCTGATAACTAGAGCAAATGCAGCTTCCTACTTTTATGGATTTCTGCTGTAAATGTCAAAATTTTTTGCGGGGAAACCAAATGCCTAAAAACCAAAATGTCCTGTTTGCATCTCCTACTACTTAGCCGTATTTATTTGTTTGCTCAGATGATTGCTTTCTTTGTGGATCTCCATAGAAGTGTTAAAGAGTTTTTCATAGCAATGTATGTTTATTCTTCTACACTAAAACCTATGTCCTTTAAAAATTGATAACAATAACTCCATTGACTCATTTAGTCTCTGATTTATTCTGTATTTGAAGGATACTTAATCTCATCCATCTTCATAGAACGAACTATATATCCCTGTTTTAAGTAATACCTTTGAGAGTCAAAAGAATTGTTTGTTTCTCCATCAAATGCCAGCTTGAAGAACTGAGGACCAAACCAGTATTTTCTCTAGAAGATTGCCATTCATATAGTTGTAATTCTGCCCCCACAAGCTCTTACAGACATTTGGTGTAATGTCAAAGATCTATGGGTATGAGTTGGGTTATCAGTATTAAGTTTTGGGTGTTATATGCCAAAAGTAGCATGTAATTCCTCATACCCACTCATGCATTCTGCTTTATGTATAGAAGAGAGTTTGCAGATTAAATCTTGATAGATCTTTAGCGAGCATTACGAAGTCTTAGTAAGGCTCCTTTTCATTACCTTTTTTTAAAATGTGTTTCCCTTATTACAGTAAGTCTAGCTTTTGAGGCAGCAGGGAGAGAGAGAAAGATACAGAAGACAGGATGTAAAAATGTATTATTATATGTACATGAAATACACAAGTGAGAGAGCAACTAGCTTGTGATTTTTCAGTTTATGTTTCAGATCTAGAAGCAGGTTCTGTGTGTCATTGGAAGATGAGAATCACTGTTATCTCTTGGCAGATACTGTTCATTTCTAGTCTGGCTGTCTTGTGAAATAATGGCATTCAAACCTGTGACTGCTCCAGTGCTGATTATTGCCCATCTTTGGTCACAGGCCAGTGTGATTTTATTGGGAAAGTCCTCATTTATGATGAAGAGAGGAAACATTTTGGCAATTTTTTTTTTTTAAAACTGTAGTCATTGTCAGCACTCTAAAGTTTGGAATATTATGGGTATTATGAGTAATCCCAGGATTGATGGATTACTGAGCAGCATGAAAGTGAGATAGTTGAAGCTGTGTGGTAACTGCAGTTTATTGAACAAATCTCTGCGTGCATGTGTTCTGAATAGTACACTAATGACAACTGGCTTGGAAGGCATTTAACAGTATCCTTCAATGTATAGGCACTTCATTATGAAGAACAACATTCCCTGAAGCGCTGGTGTACGTGCAGGTCTTTAGCAAATATTTTCAGATCCCTTGAACTGTAAGGAAAAAAACTGCTCCAGGCAGCTTCCTTCTTCTGGTGGGGTTTTAGAATAGCCTCATGCTTTCCTGCATGGCCTTTCCGAGGCTGGGGTTCTGAAATCAGGTATAGTCTGTGCAGATCAGAAGCGCAGCTCCTGCTTCTGTGCACTGCTTGTAAATTGAAAGTACGCCTTTATGAGAGAGCAGAGAGGTATTTTTGAGGCATGCATAGTTTAATACTATTTTTTGCAGTGTTGAAAATCCATTGATGGCTAAGTGTCAACAGACAATGAAAGACTTGTGAAGATAAAAAGGGATGGAAAAATTTGATTCTATAAATATCTCAGCTGAATAGAGTCTCATTCAGGGACAGGTTTCACGTAGCTCAAAAGTAAACTACATAGAGTAAGTTATGACTTATTTCCTTTTCTTTGTATCCCTTATTAAAAGAAAATGAAAATAACACACAAATGTCCGTAATGATTAGAGACAGGAGATGCAGTGCTAAGGAAGTAAGTAGTCTTAGCTTTCTATCCAATGCTATCACATTGTAATAGTGTATGGCATACACTATACAATATGCCAAAGATCATTATGTCATCTGCTGCATAAATTGCACATCTAAAGAGAATGGAGGAAAAACAGTCATGTCGCTGAGAAATGCTAATCTGATAATTGTTTATGCAGCATTATCACTGTTTTTCCCAGAGGACTCAACTACCTTACTAGCTAGCTTTGTAAGTTTGTGAGTTACTGTAGAAATGAAACACAGCTGGTTGTGGGATAAGGTTTGCAAAGAGCTGAAGTTTAGAACAACAAACAAAAGAAAAGGTAGAATTTTCTTTTGCATCTGAAAGGGGAATTTGGGGAAGTAGAATGCAATTACTGTAATCGAATGGCTGAGCACAAAAAGCCACGTGCTTTCAACTTTAGTGGGTTTTATTTTAATCTAAAGCAGAAAAAGAGGAGGCTGGGGGGGAGAAGGTCCAGCCTTGGAAAAGCAGCACTGTGTGTGTCTGTACAGCATGCCACCCCTACTGTTCCAAATGCAGCTATTTTTTAAAGATATTATTTTGTAGAAGGTGAGGTGCAAAACATTACACAGACAACCATATAGTACATTTGTTCACTGTATATCAGCTAAAACTGGTCAAATAATATGAAGGAATGTTTAGCATTCCTTTATAAAGCTGTCAAAGGGAAGGAAAACACTAAATGAACCATTCCTTCATATTATTTTTTATAAAATGTTAACGACTGGAAAACTATAAGTACAAAAAAGGCTGAGAAGATTGTAACATAGGAACATCTGATGCAGATCATGAGGTTTGGTGCAATATAGTGCAGGATTAGATGAGGATTCTTTTGCTGCAGATGAGGTGACCACTAAGACTAATGGCATAACTTGCTTGCTTGGATGTTTGAAAGTGGAGGATAGATTGGCTTGTGATGTTGTGATAGGGCCATTTGGAGTTTATTGCTGACAGAAAGAAACTTAACCTGCCCCAAAGCAACAGAATTAGCAACTGTAGTGGAAGCAGCAGTGAATAACTTACAAGATTTGCATGTAGAACCAACCCAGAGAATGAAAAGCCAGCTGAAAGCAATCAAGCTCAGGAAAAGTACTTTTGAAGTAAAGGAATTTATTTTGTGTTTGTTTGTAGACTTAAAGTGGTCCAGCATTATAACTGCCGTAGCCTGAAAAAGCAAGGGTAGTTATCCGATTCCGTCCCAAATCCAGGAGGTGAGTCCCCAAAACACCAAAAAAAAAGGGAAAATAAATCAGCTCTTTGATAGATAATATATAATATATATGTAATGTATTTCCTATTATTCTGCACAAACTGCTGTGCCCTAGGCCTGGCTCCTATATAGGCCTCTCCCTAGCACCTGTAAAAAGGGTCCTTGATGCTCCCTAATCATGGGGTAGCTGCAAGAAAGGATGCAGGTACTTTGAGTTCAGGGCAGCTGACCAAGCTTGTTAGAAGCTGCTAGAGCTTCCTCTTGTGTACACCATGTGGCTCCCCTTACCTGGCAGTGGGAGGCACTCAAGTTTCTCAGAGAGTTCCCAGGAGTTCTGTGATGATCCTGGACCCTGTGCCCAGAAGATCCAGAAACTCCCAAAGCAGAACCCAGAGGCTGCTGTGCAAACTGCTGTGCCTGTTGGCTGCTTCTGTTTGCTGCACTCTCATGTTCTCTGTGTTCTCACAAAATGAAACAAAACATGCCTCTGATCTGTGTGCATAAACAAACCGGAATTAGAAGTTAACTTCTCAGATTATACCCTAGTGAAAGGCCAACCTTCTGGAACAACCTTGGACATACCCACTGTCTTTAAAAAGAAGTGACTTGGGAGGGATGAGGCTTACAGTTTGTGTCCAGGTTGAGGTCTGGCCAAATTCCTGAGAGCAGGAGCAGTTCTCTATGCTCCCTGAATAAAGATCAAGAGTTGAAGGTGTTGTATCACCTATGCAATTTCCTGAATAAGCTGTGCTTTTACTGCCTTTAGTTAAATCAGGCAAAAATATCTATGGCACCTCTGATTAATATCACCCTCCAGTTGTCACGGTTTAAGGCTGGACCGGCTATTAAACTGGTGGCAGATGCTCTCTGTTAACCCTCCCCTCTGCCCAGAAGGGGAAGGGAAAGGGAAAAGGGAGAGAGACTTATGGGTTGGAAAGTTAAAACAGTTTTAATGAACTATAATAATGAAAGAAAGTATAATAATAGAAATAATTAAATATATACAAATATATACAAAACCAAGATCGAGCTCCCCTGATGTCAGCCACGTCCCCACTGGCACTGCAGGGCAGGCTCCGGGAAGGCCCAGGCTGGACCCAGTGATGGTCGAGAGCTGGATTCAGGGATGCACGGATCGGGATCATGGGCAGCAGGAAAATGGACAGAGTCCTCTTGGGACACTGGCCGTAGCAGAAAAGGTGTGAGACCCTCATGATCCCCCCGCTTTATACCGAGAAGGACGTGTATGGGATGGAATACCTTCGTTGGTCAATTTTGGGTCACCTGCCCTGTCTGCTCCTCCCTGGAGGTGCGACCCTTCTGCGTCTCCTCACTTGTAAGCAGTGAGGAATTTAGCAGTGACCTTGGCTTCTCTAAGAATAAGTACAGCAAGAGCCTTTCTGCATAACATCCCTACCGATGCCTCAGTGATAACTACAAACTTTGAGCATTATCATCAGTCCTAGAAGCAGACACTGTCTGCAAAACATGCAGTTAGTTTCAGAAAGTGCAGTTACTTAGAAGAGACTTAGCTGAACGTAAAAATCACTGAAAGGAAAATTGTCCTGGTTTGGGCCAAACCAGGACACCAGTGTAGGGTCAAAATTAAGTGCAGCAAGTTGTAAACCCTGTCAGCACGTGAGACTGGAGGAAGACAGGAAGACATTTACTTCTCTAAAACTCTGAAAGGTCTACTTGAAATGTAACGAATGGCTTGCCATATGAAATGTTGTCACCACCAGGAAGTTCCTAGAGAGCAACGGAAAATCTGTTGAAGGTTATCTTTCAACACTGTGGTAGAGAGAAATGACAATGGTCCCAGAAGAGGTAGAGGTAATGTTGAACATCTGTCCACTCTGGAAAAGGTATTTCCAAGATTGCAGATAGTGCAACTTAAAACAAAGAAAATTCCTTTTTATGAAACTGTGTATTTGATTGTCACAGTACACAAGGAAAACTTGACCTACAGGAAGGGTCACAGCAACTGAATGGACCTCAGCTCCCTCTTACCTTATTGAGCAATGAGTATACTGAAGTGTATTAAATCGTGATTACACAAAAGAATAGGCTTTTTTATCAGTCTTTGAAGAATGATACTGCACTTTTAATTCTGACTTGTATCGATTAAAATTTTTTTCATTACATGGAACTAGATTCTTTTCCATGCTTATCACATTGAAAAATATTTTAGTCTTGCTCACTTGTTTGGGATTAAGTTTATCTTCAGATTTGATGTCAAGCTGAATTTTCCCCCCTCAAGTGAAGTTGGCAGGGATTTCTGCTAGTGTCATTGTTATTTTTTGACTGAAATATGAGGACCAGTCTTCTCCTAGGATCATTTTGGAGTTTTATATAACAAGTTCCCTGCTATTTCAGGAACCTCAGACATTGTTCGTGAGGCCTATGATCTTGTTATGTATTGTTTTGTAAGTTTCCTATGGAGTGTCGAGAACTAATTTCTACAGAGCAGGATAAAAAGCAGCTGTTCTTCACACCTGGCTGTGTGAAGAAAACACTTATTGCCTAGTCCTTTGTCATTGTGGAGTACTAGATTTGATGACTGAGGCATTCACTTCCAGCTGTTTCTTAGATGCAAGACACTAGATTAATTTTGATAGGAAACTTTGTGGAGCAAGGTACTACTCACTGTAAACAGAAGTGGCATTATCATGCCATAGTATTTTCAGATGCAATGGGTAAATGGATACCTGGATATAAATGTGCCACTGTTTTTTATGGATGTGATGTATATTTCTCATGCTCTGTTGAAATGCCAGCTTCCCACACTAGGAAGCTTTTTTTGCTATTCTAAAGAAAAAAAAAAAGAAAAAAAACCCCACCACATAATTATAGGTAGGTGTTTTCTATTCACTTCTATACTGGAATGTTTTAAAATCTTTTGTAAGGCATGAAATACCACTTGACTAATCAAAAGTCCTTGCGGAAGATTCCTATAAATTTTACGACTCTCTAGGACTGTCTTAGTTGACTAGTGCCTTCCACAGAGGATTTTATTGTCTACTTATTTGTTCAGATTATTATTGAACAACGAAGGTAGACTAAAATTAATCAGAATATTATTAGTTGATTAGAAAGCATTTTTCCTGTATTGACAAGATGGTACCTATCTGATTATCCTCTAGCTGAATGGGAACAATGCAATCGAATGGCCCTTAGCCACTGTACGTTTTAAATAAAGTGTACTTAACATGTTATTTCTCCTTTGTTACTGACTGCTTCTCCCTGTTGCCCCACCCTTTACTCTGTGCTTAGCTTGAACATGGAAACTTCCCAAGAAATTAGCTAAGTTGTAGCTGGCTGTTGAGAAGACATGAGTGGCCTGTGAATCAGGAGTGCAACTGCATTTTAAAAAAATCAATCTGTTTTAAGACTTTGATCTGAAGACCATTAGAATCAACGGAAAGTACTTCCCTGAAATTGAAAGGGGTTTGCAGAAGTATCTGTAATGATTTTCCTATCTAGGGTGCTTCCATTCCAGAAACTTAGTCAAGCACTTTTTAAAAAAATTTTTGATGACCATGTAGTTAGGGTATTCCTTCTTGCAACTTCTTGATAAAATTACTCCCCAGTTTTCTAAATGCATGTACCACAAGTAATGTATTATCTAATGGTACTATGATTGATGCCCACTCCATTTTGTGCATCAAAGTACATCTAACCACTTTCATGTTAACAGGATGGGAGAAAGAGACTTGCTGCAAATCCTTGAATGTGGCCAGGAGCCACAAAGCATGTCCATATGCATTTCTGACATAAGGATCTGCAAGGAATCTTCATCACCACCTTGCAAATTTCAGGACAAAATCAGAGAGTTCTGGACCATTCATGATGTGGTCTGACTTCTTTCCCTGGCAAAAAAATTCAGTCGTGAGCCATGGTAGCATTAGTGGCCTAGCTTAAATTGTTTACTCCCTCACTGTGCATGCCCACAATGAACACACATTAATGTGAACAAAGCCAAGAAGCTAGAGGTAATGCATCTCCAATCAGCATTTACTTCAGTGGATTTTCTGGTGGATTATCAACCAGTTTGCCATGGAACAATGCCATCAAGAGTGGCTGCTGCCTGGCTCCATTTCCTCCTGGCTAGACATATCCCCTGAAGCCCTGGACCATGCTGTGTTCATCCAAAAGAGAATCCACAAGCTCAGAGGGAAGAAGATTATGACGATGTGAAGGCTCCACTCTTCATCTGTGCTTGTTGGACACATTTGGCAAGGATTATCACCAACTGACCTCCCTCATTCTGAGCAGGTGGAGGAATGATGTCACTTTTATTTTGTAAAGGGAAAGATGAGTCAGTCTGGTCTTAGCTGTAATACTTAGTGTTGTTTATCTTTTCTGTCCTGAAGAACAGATAATAAATACCCTGTAGGTTCTAGAAAAGCCATAAGCAAGTACATCCTTACTTAGTTGGAAAATAGAAACTCTTACAGCATTGGTGTTTTTCTTCCCCTTAGATCTCCACATCTTGAAAAATTACTGGGGTATGTCACCTTCTGTGGCTATCTAGGTAATTAAATGCTGTCATCACTTCAGTTTTCATAGCAATTGTATACATTCTCTTTACTTGTTTTAATTCTGTGTTTGACTAACAGTGAGGAATTATTTGTTGTATGCTATTACGTATTTAGTCTCTTACTCTTTCTTTCATCTTTTGTAAAGATGGCCAATGCTGTGAACTGCAAGTTCTTGAAAAATATAGACACAAAAAGAAAAATGCTGTCAAATATTTAGTTCCTAACGGGGATTAGTGCTGGCAATAACATAAACTGCTTTAAGCAGGAGAATTCTGCAGTGTATTTTCCTTAGCAAAAACCAGTGCCCAATCTGAATTCCATCTCCTCAGCAAGAGGAATTGCTGAGAGACAGAAGTGTTGCAGATTCAACTAAATTGTTACTATCTAAATTCTAAATTAATTGTTACTATAAAATGGTGCTGAACATACTACAAAGTTTGCTATAGCCCTCTCCCCCCGCAACCTACAGTGCTAAGCTTAAGTATTAACCTGAAGTAACAACAAAGTTGTAGAGCACTCCTGATTTTTAGTTGAGACAGGAGATTATGCTGGGAACATTGCTGAGTTTGAGAGGTAGTTACCAGCTTATTTGTTTGCTAGTTTTAGAATCTAAATGATTATTTTTTTAAGTAATATAATGAATAAGATCTTTGTGTGCCTTTACACTTCTTTATCTTGGCACTTTTAAGAAGGGAATTGGTACTCATTTACTTTCCTTTCTCTCCAAAGTTCACACCAAATATAAAAGTCCAAATGTAAAAGTCCAAAATCCGAAGTGAAAACTGAAATGCAAAAGTACAGGAGTAGTAGTTTTCTTTGCTCTCTCTTTTCAAAAAAAATTTTGAAGATGAAGTTTAGTTACTCTTACGAAAATTAAAGAGCGGTTTTAGCCACATGATGTATTTCAAACTTCAGAGCTGACATAAGAAATGTGATTACGATACCAAATGTTGTGCTAGGGTACATTGACATATCATGCTCATTTATTTATTTTTAAATAAGTTGGGTTGGAAAGAAATATTGATATATCTTTAATAGGCTATCTGTGCAGCTATTACCATGAGAAACGTGTAGATAGATAGCTGGATGATGAAATAGTAAGATAATAATCAGGAAATGGTTGCAACAATAATGCATTTCTTTTCTCTCCTCCTCTGGCCCCCACCCCCAAGCTGTTAATACAAAAAATAATATCAAGCTACTGCATCTTCTTCAGAAAACTATGCATTTCAGGCACTGGTGACAAAAAATTCCTTATCTAATGCTAATCATCAGCATTAATTTTCTGAATTTGTCTCTGCCAAAATACCTGCTGCACAAAAAAGAATTTATTATTCTTTTCTGTTGATGTTGCTTCCCTGAAAATAAAACTCCTTTGTGGTGATGCCTGTTTCCAAATACTGTACTTTTAATGGTGGGGTAATAGAGAGTAATAGCAGAAATTTTGTATAAACCATAATAAATTAGACAGCTCGTTTTAGAGAGATCTGTTGCTGTGTTGAGAATGTGTGTTTCTGAAATCTCCTGTGTGCATCACCATCTGTTTCTAAAGAGTAATATACCTGTCTAGCCTCAAGCTGTTTTGCCAATGACTCAGACAATCGGATGAAGCATCCAACAGCTTGATAAAGATAGCACTGCTGTCTACTTTAACCAGAGGAGCAATTTAAGCTTCCAAGTCACAAGAAAGCATGAATTTCTGCATGGAAGCCATACAGTAACACCACAGTCTTTTGTTGGGTTGGGACATATGAGGCTTGAAAATGAGAACAGCTTCTGGACTGTGAAGTCACTGGTCCGTGGTCTGTCATTGTCATTAGATACGGCAGAAAATATTTGTCTTGAAGGTCAAAAATCTTTGTTTTATATGAAGATTACTGGTTAAACTAATCTGTCCTGAATAGGGGACCAATGGATACAAAAAATGTGATATGCTATATCTTCTATGAGGCTGTTACAAAAGATTAGTTTGAAGGTAAAATTTACCCCAGCACAGGGTTTAAAAAGGTTACCTACTTAAGCCCTGACCCTGGAAGCCACATCTTAGACCTTATGAGGTCTAAAGTTTTGTGGCTGAGCTTTGCATTAGGAGGATTTCGTATGTGGGACATTTAAATCCATGGAAATGTCACTGAATTTATTGTAGTATTCCAGACTAAATGAAAGAACAGAATTTGGCTTTGTGTAACTGATGATATAGTCACTGGCCTGTTTGAATTCTCTGTACTGTATTACATGTGAGGTAGCCAAGAAAACACATTCTTTGCTTGTTAATGTGCAGACTTGGAAGTCTAGAGGTCTGCATTCAATTCTTACTTCTGTCAGGAAGTATTGGTGAATCTATGAGCAAATAATTTATGGAAAAAATGCTTCTCTGGTGTACATGCTCAAAGAAGCAGAGATCTAAGATGTTTTCCACAAACATTTGTGATCTGATTTGCATAGTTATTTGAAATATTTGCAGTTCAGATGGAAATGTACTTCAGTGTTATCCCTTCTCTGAGGTATTTCTCTATCTTTTATTCCAAGCTGAGATGCTACATGCACAGTCCTCTGGACATTGGACGCATCATAACTCCACAGCACACATCCACAAAAATGCATTCCACAGCATCCACAGTGGTGTATGCTCTCTGTTGCCCACTGTGTACCATATAGTTCTCTGGTCTCCGTCTGCATGCTATTTTCCAAAGGCACATTAGTCTCTAAAGAGTTAGGTCCTTCACCCTATTGTGACAAAGCTGGCTTTTGCTTGATGACAAAAATACAATTCACTTTCTCTCCCAAGGAATCCAGTGGTCTGGTATATTTAGGTTAAGAGTTAAAACATCCACCAAATCTTCAAAACTGAGAAACATCTGTAAGAGAATGCTTGGATTTTTAGCTATGTCTCTGCCGTTAGACAACTCTGAAAGTTATTCCATCTTTCTGCTTCAGTAGCCCATCTGTAAAAGGGGGGATTATAATATGTTTGCATCAGATAGAACTGATATGATTCTTATTTCTGCTACTTCTACTACAACTCCTGCTACTATCAGTGTTTATGATAATACAGAGTCAAAACTTTTTGCGTCACAACTGATACTAGTGTTTGGCCTAAACAATGAACTAAGTAACAGGTGGACAGCAGCTGAATATACAGACGAGGTTTTCATTGTTGAGAGAGAGATAGTATAAGTTATATTCAGGAGGTCCTGAGCAGCGTAATAGGAACAGTATCCAAGCTGCTTACTCACTCTTGGTTTAAATAGGCTCATGAAAGGTGCTAATCACAAGGAGAAATTTAAAGGAGGACAATATATTGTCTTTGCTTATGTTTATGAGGAATGTGTTCCATATATAAACAGCAGCATTAAAAGGCAGGCTGGAAAATGTGATATAAAGCACTATTTGCTGGCATAATTGGCATAGCGTATATCCATTTATTTTCAAGTGCAGGGTACTGAGATATTCTTGAAGTAAAGGCTGAGAGAATACTTCGGGAAAAAAGTGCTTTTCTTTCCCAAACACAATGTGAATTATTTTGAAATGCATTATTAGAAGCAGCAGGTCCAGTCAGATACTCTTTGTAAACTGGACACTGATGATTTAAAGTACACAGTGGAAAGCACATTTTTGGATTCATTTACCTTCAGAAGCAATTATCAATCTTGAACAGTCAAGAAGTCAAAACTGTTATTTAGGGACCTCTGCTCTGTGTGGAGTGATTGGCATGGTTTATAATGATGTTGGATGACAGAACTAATATTTATTTTATTCCTTACTGACTGAATTGTATTTCCTTTTTATATTCAGATGCTGTGTTCTTTGCTCCTAATGCAGTCTCATAATGCAGTAGTGAACATAAAATCAATAGCCCCTATCTCAAAGCAATGTAGATCTTCTCTCCTTTACTCTGTTCTCCAGATTGAAGTATCAACAAATTATCCTATAAGCATGTCATAAAATCTGTGCCCCTTGCACAGCCATCAAATAACTTGGTGACTAAGGACAACCATTTAAATCTCACAGAATCACAGAATCACAGAATCACAGAATGTTAGGGATTGGAAGGGACCTCGAAAGATCATCTAGTCCAATCCCCCTGCCGGGGCAGGATTGCCTAGACCATATCACACAGGAACGCGTCCAGGCGGGTTTTGAATGTCTCCAGAGAAGGAGACTCCACAACCTCTCTGGGCAGCCTGTTCCAGTGTTCAGTCACCCTTACAGTAAAGAAGTTTTTCCTCAAATTTAAGTGGAACCTCCTGTGCTCCAGCTTGCACCCATTGCCCCTTGTCCTGTCAAGGGATGTCACTGAGAAGAGCCTGGCTCCATCCTCTTGACACTTGCCCTTTACATATTTATAAACATTAATGAGGTCACCCCTCAGTCTCCTCTTCTCTAAGCTAAAGAGACCCAGCTCCCTCAGCCTCTCCTCATAAGGGAGATGTTCCACTCCCTTAATCATCTTCGTGGCTCTGCGCTGGACTCTCTCTAGCAGTTCCCTGTCCTTCTTGAACTGAGGGGCCCAGAACTGGACACAATACTCCAGATGCGGCCTCACCAGGGCAGAGTAGAGGGGGAGGAGAACCTCTCTCGACCTGCTGACCACACTCCTTCTAATACAGCCCAGGATGCCATTGGCCTTCTTGGCCACAAGGGCACACTGCTGGCTCATGGTCATCCTGTTGTCCACTAGGACCCCCAGGTCCCTTTCCCCTACGCTGCTCTCCAACAGCTCTGTCCCCAACTTGTACTGGTACATGGGGTTGTTCTTGCCCAGATGCAGGACTCTACACTTGCCCTTGTTATATTTCATTAAATTTCTCCCCGCCCAACTCTCCAGCCTGTCCAGGTCTCTCTGAATGGCTGCGCAGCCTTCCGGTGTGTCAGCCACTCCTCCCAGTTTTGTGTCATCAGCGAACTTGCTGACAGCGCACTCTAATCCCTCATCCAAGTCATTAATGAATATATTGAATAGAACTGGTCCCAGAACCGACCCTTGCGGAACTCCGCTAGACACAGACCTCCAACTGGACTCTGTCCCGCTGACCACTACTCTCTGGCTTCTTTCCTTCAGCCAGTTCACAATCCACCTCACTACCCCATCATCCAGACCACACTTCCTCAGTTTAGCTGCGACGATGCTGTGGGAGACCGTGTCAAACGCTTTACTGAAATCGAGATAGACCACATCCACAGCTTTACCATCATCTATCCACCGGGTTATGTCCTCATAAAAGGCTATCAAGTTGGTTGAGCAAGACTTCCCCTTGGTGAAGCCATGCTGAGTGCCCCTAATGATCCCCCTATCCTTGATGTGCCTAGAGACAGCACCAAGAACAAGTTGCTCCATCACCTTTCCAGGGATGGAGGTGAGGCTGACCGGTCTATAGTTCCCCGGGTCCTCCTTCCTGCCGTTTTTGAAGACTGGAGTGACATTCGCTTTCCTCCAGTCCTCAGGCACCTCTCCTGTTGCCCACGACTTAGCAAAGATGATGGAGAGTGGCCTAGCAATGACTTCCGCCAGCTCCCTCAGCACCCGCGGGTGCATCCCATCAGGGCCCATGGATTTATGGACGTCCAGATTGCTTAATTGGTCCCTGACCCAGCCCTCATCAACCAAGACAGATTCCTCCTCTATCCTGACTTCTTCTGAGGCCGCAGGGGTCCAGGGCTCCTCAGGACAGCCTCCAACAGTATAGACAGAGGCAAAGAAGGCATTCAGTAACTCCGCCTTCTTTTTATCCTCTGTCTCCAGGACCCCCACCTCATTCATCAGTGGGCCTACATTGCCTCTAGTGTTGGCTTTACCTGCAATGTATTTGAAGAAGCCCTTTCTGTTGTCCTTGACCTCTCTTGCAAGGTTTAATTCCAAGGAGGCCTTAGCTTTCCTAGTTGCCTCCCTACATCCTCTGACAACAGACTTATATTCCTCCCAAGTGGCCAACCCCTCCTTCCACGATCTTTACACCTTCTTCTTCCACTTGAGTTTGCCCAGCAGTTCCCTGTTCAACCATGCAGGTCTCCTGGTACCTTTCCTTGACTTCCTACCTGTTGGGATGCTCTGATCTTGAGCTCGGAAGAAGCAGTCCTTGAAAGCTAACCAATCTCGTGTGCCTCTTTTGCTGATCTTGCTCAGGGGAGCCTTGAAGACTACTGAGTATTTGAGAAATGTTTTGTTTTCCACAGGTATAGGGTGCTTGATAAAGGTAAAGTAGCAATAATCTCATTTGCTAAGGCACTATTAAGGCCTTGTTACAGCAGTGCTTCACAGCTGCAGAGAAGCAACATGATGCCTGAGGTGGGGGCAAGCTCTCCCTTTGCCACAGCATGTACTGCTCCCAGGAACTTCTAGGTGATCCTGCCCAGCACAAGAGCGGGTGGAGGAAGTGAGGGCCAAGCCACATGGATTCTCACCAGCCCCTCCACCAGCAGCTAGCTCTCTGCCCCAAGAGGCATTTCCCATATGCACTGAGGATTAGTGTAATTACTCAGGAGTAAGAACCAACAGGGACTTACTTATATTTCTCTTTCTTCTGTACTGCTCAGGTTGTGGGAACCAGGTTTGGGATTTAAGATCTCAGTATCTTCCACGTAAATTAGCAAAAGGTTTAAAATTGGCTTTGGTGTAAAAAAAACCCAAACAATCAGGCTCTGCTTGTACATTTTCGTGAACAGAGAAGGACTAGTGGGAGATGTGAGGGTCGGTGGCCATCTTGGGAATAGCAACCACGAAATGTTAGAGTTTTCAATAGTGGAGGAAGTAAGGAGGGGCAAGAGCAGAACTTCTGCCTTAGATTTCCGTCGGGCAGACTTTAGCCTGTTTAAGAGGTTGGTGGAGGACAAAGGAGTCCAGGAAGGCTGGACGTTCTTTAAAAAGGAATTGTTAAATATTCAGGAGCAGGCTGTCCCAGTCTGTAGGAAGACAAGCCGTCGGGGAAAAAGACCGGCCTGGTTAAACGGAGAACTTAGGCTAGAACTTAAAGAGAGCCTATTTGCTCTGGAAGAAGGGTCGGGTAACTTGGGAGGTCTATAGGGGTGTTGCCAGGTCGTGTAGGGAGAAGATTAGAAGGGCCAAAGCTCAATTAGAGCTTGATTTGGCTGCTATGGTCAAAGATAACAAAAAAAGCTTCTACAAATACATTAACAGCAAAAGGAGGGTCAAGGAGAGCCTCCACCACTTGCTGAATGAGGAGGGTAGTGTAGTGTCAGGGGATGAGGAAAAGGCAGAGGTGCTCAATGCCTTCTTTGCCTCGGTCTTTAATGTCAGGACCAGTTGTCCTCAGGAGACTCAGCCCCCAGAGCCTGAAGTTAGGGACGGAGGGCTGTGTGAAGCCCCCGTAATCCAGGAGGAGACGGTTAGTGACCTGCTGTGCCAATTGGACACCCACAAGGCTATGGGCCTGGATGGGATTCACCCCAGAGTAATGAAGGAACTGGCAAATGAACTTGCCAAACCACTCTCTATTATCTACTGGCAGTCCTGGTTAACTGGAGAAGTTCCAGCTGACTGGAAATTAGCAAATGTAACGCCCATCTACAAGAAGGGTCGGAAGGATGATCCAGGGAACTATAGGCCTGTCAGCCTGACCTTGGTACCAGGCAAGGTGATGGAACAGATCATCCTGAGTGCCATTACACAGCACATGCAGAACAATCGGGGCATCGGGGCCAGCCAACATGGATTCATGAAAGGCAGGTCCTGCTTGACCAACCTGATCTCCTTCTATGACCAAGTGACCCGCTTAGTAGATGAGGGCAGGGCTGTGGATGTAGTCTATCTAGACTTCAGTAAGGCATTCGACACTGTCTCCCACAGCATCCTCCTAGACAAACTGGCTGCCCAGGGCTTGGATGTGTGGACTCTTTGATGGGTTAAAAACTGGCCGAGCTCAAAGAGTGGTGGTGAATGGGGCAAAGTCCAACTGGCGGCCGGTCACTAGCGGTGTTCCCCAGGGCTCAGTTCTGGGGCCGGTGCTGTTTAATATCTTTACAGATGATCTAGACATAGGGATTGAGTGCACCCTCAGTAAATTTGCAGATGACACCAAGCTGGGTGGGATTGTCGATCTACTGGAGGGTAGGAAGGCCCTATGGAGGATCTGGATCAGGACACTGGTGAGGCTGCACCTTGACTGCTGTGTCCAGTTCTGGGTCCCGCACTTAAAGAAAGATATTGAGGTGTTGGAGCGAGTCCAGAGGAGGGCGACCAAGCTGGTGAAGGGTCTGGAGGGTCTGACTTATGAGGAACGGCTGAGGGAGCTGGGGTTGTTTAGTCTGGAGAAGAGGAGGCTCAGAGGTGACCTTATTGCAGTCTACAACTACCTGAAGGGAGGTTGTAGTGAAGCGGGAGTTGGCCTCTTCTCCTGGGCAACTAGCGATAGGACAAGAGGACATAGCCTCAAGCTTCGCCAGGGGAGGTTCAGGTTGGACATTAGGAAGAATTTCTTCTCAGAAAGGGTTATTAGACATTGGAATGGGCTGTCCAGGGAGGTGGTGGAGTTGCCATCTCTGTATGTGTTTAAGAAAAGACTGGATGTGGCACTTAGTGCCATGGTCTAGTTGACAGGGTGGTGTCAGGGCAACGGTTGGACTCGATGATCCCTGAGGTCTCTTCCAACATGGTTGATTCTGTGATTCTGTTATTATTGAGCCTGCAACTGTGAACTTATGACTGAAAACAACTGAAAAAAAATCGGCACTGAGTTTCAGTAATATTTGAATATAATATTTGATGGGTCAAAAGGTAAAACCAAAAAGACAAAACCCAATAAGCCCCCAATCAACTGATAGTTTTTTTAAAACATCATAATAAATATAACACGTTGTACAAATGCATTTTAGAGGCCTTGATGATGATAATACACATCTTGGCAGAGGGCAAGAGGAGAATTACAACTTCATGAAGTCAGTTTACTAGAGCTCTGTGGTGTCAAACCTTTGATTTACAGTTTATGACATATAGGGCTTAAGTAAGCTTGTTGGGAACATCTGTAGTGAAGAATAAGCTGTTTTGTAAATCTATACACTGTACAAGTATACTGTAATGCAAATCAAAACAATATTGATGCAAAGTTCATTGATTGTCTCTGAGCCACTACCAGTTTTAATAATAGAATTGCTGCAAATGCATGTTTGAAGTGGCTTTGTTTAAAGCCCTTGTTTTATTTACAACACAGATGACAACTACTCTGCAGTAATAAGCTTTCTTTTTTTAACAGTGTGTATGTGTTTGTTGATGTTGGCTACCCCCAGGTTCCTGATTTTGAAATGACTTTGGCTTGATTCATTGAGCAATTTATGCACTATTTACATGCAGTTCCCCAAGTGTTATTTGAAGTAATTGAGTACATATTTTTATGATCTATAAAACAGTCCTTTAAATTTGTACACATGAGGAAACTCTTTATGATGAACCTAAGAGTAACCATCCAAGTATGAATAGCATCAAAAAATCAGGGGCAAAATTTTCCCACAGCACTTCGAGTGCTTAAAACTTCATAGTAATTCTTTCTTTATTGCAGTTACTTACTGTGCATATGATACTTCTCATGTGTAACATTCTAAGTGTTTTATCAGCGAAAGTGGCTATTATTTTCCCTTCCCACCCACCCTTTTTCACATATGGAGAAAGCAGAAGTAGAGGAAGATAGTCAATTTTCTGAAGTGGTGTAGAACATTTGCCATGAAGATAGGAATAAAATTGCAAGAGAGCAGTGCTGATCCCACTTCTTCAGACACAAGTCCCTAGCAAGAAGCCTACATGCTGTGAAGGGGCAGTGTGGAGTGGTGCCACTGGCAAGGAGGCTGCTGAGAGGATAAAAGAAGCAATTTCAATGGCTGCACATATTCCCTGAGAAGGAAAATATAACCAGACAGCTTTGCTAAATATTTTGAGAGGGCGTGACCTGGCTGTATTAAATGTCTGCCTATGACAAGGAAACAAAAGTAATTCTGTTCTTAAAAAAAAAAAGAAATCAAAACTTGTACTTTCATGAACTTTATCAGTTCACATTTACAGCCTTAGAGGTTGTCAATGGCTTTCATTAAATATCTGAGTGGTTCTCTGCATCGCCATTTTCTGTACTTGTTTGACCCTTCTGAAGAATTTCCACCACTATGTAACTCTCATGGTTAAGTAAAATTTCATGCAAATAAAGTTGTAGAGATGCATAAAGAAAAATGTGGGTGTGAATCCATATAGGGAAGGAAAGGCAGTATGTGTTCCATTATTGATTCTTTTCTTTTATTGCATTTTATTTCCTCAGAAATATGGCTACCTGAAGTTATAATAAAAAGGAAGTCTTTCTAAAGTCTCTCTTTTTTTCCCCCTCAAAACCTCACTTTAATAACCTGTGAATGTTTTATGAAACTTGTTCTCTTGTGCTGAAGTATTTTGTTAACCTTTCCATTTCCAAGAAAACCTGGAAAGCTAATGTTGCATATATAGTCAAGAACTGGTTTAGGATCCTCTGGTTTTTTTTACAAATGAATGGAAATGACACAGCTTTAAGAAGAAGAAATTCACCTGCTTCTGGAAGGATCTTTGTGTTGGAGAAACCCATCTGGCACCGTAAAAGAAAGAAATCCACAGCAGGTTTCTACGCTTCCTGTTATCTATACATCTTCTTCCATGCCAAATGTGTATGACATTATGAATAAAAACATTGAATACAACCTGAGTGAAGACCTGCTCGTATGGTTCCTACTCAGATATTCAGGGACTAGGAACTTCGTGCAGAAGCTTAGAAGAGGACTGCATTGATTAGTAGTCTTGTTGCCTTCAGGTGATCAGGCATGGATTATCAGGATGATATCAAGTGATCAGAATGCTTAAGACCAAATATTTATGCAATTCCTCAATGTACTTTTCTTCACTAATCTACTGCACCATTATTTCCTTATAAACTGCATGAAGGAACATCTTTAAGAAATCCTTGCATCTTAGTAAGCATGTATGCTTTGCATTTTTATTTTTATGGTAAAATTTTAACATATGTTAATTTAAAACAAAGTTTCAGATCTCCATATGAAAAGAAAGAAGAATTTCCCACACTGACAAGATTTATAAATTCGAACCCTACTGCATATCCAACATTAAATGAGAGCACAATAACTAAACTGAAGTCCAATGCCAGATTAGCATTTCATGTCTGAAGTGTGTGACAGGTTTATTACCAAACTGCAAATTCAAGAAATTACTCAAGACCATAAAAATTACTTAAGTGCATCATGGAGAGGATAATGTTTTGGAATCATGAATGAGTTACCTCCTCTACATTAATTAGGCAAGCCACATTTTCTTGATTATTAAAAGTGTATGCAAATGACACAACTAATGTGAAATATCAACATGTACGTTTGTGCGCTTATCTGTGTCAGATGAGCATGGGAGATAACTGCAGCATCAAAAGGAACAATATTCTCCATCCTGTGGCATGGTCTGCATTTTTGTTCATGTGTACATGCATGCGTGTATCCAGTGCTTAGGAATAGGCTTACAGATAGATAAATATCAAGAAAAGCTCCCTCAGTAAGAAATATATCCACCGAGTGCTGGAGATAAAACAGTGTCTTCCTATCCATTTTTGATTTAGTATTTCAACACCAAGATCTTCAGTTAGGAAAGGATAGATTAGGAACATCTTAGATGTTTTTAAATCCACTGAGCTTGATAAACTGGATGATGAAATGTCAGAAATCCCAAAGATGATAACTATATTTGAAGTTAGTGGGGTGGAAGAGATGAAGGACAACTAGAATAGAGCAGTTATACTATTAAGAAAAAAGAAAAAAAAAAGGCAAAAAAGCAAGTATCTGTAGTTGCCTAGAATATAAGAGGGAGAAGATTAACACCCAGCATGTTTTTTGCAAGAAGGAGTAGGACCATAATAATTCCATTTATGCTATGGGATGCTGACAGGCCTTGTGTGCAAGGAAAAGCAACAGATAAAAAATATAAAATTCGCTAGGGATTTTGTCTCTCATAACATCACTATAAGCAATTTGTGAATCCTAACCTGTTTTAATCTGCTATAAAGTTCTGTGTAGAACTGTCTGGAAAACTGTTCCCAGATAGCAGCTATCAACCTTGCACCATCAAAATGGGTGGAAGCTCAGTGGGATCTCTTCAGATTACAGTGCTGTTCAATATTTTTCTTATTGGCATGACTGATGAAATAAAGTATGCTTGTCACAGGTGCAGCTGACACCATCCTAGGAAATCTGTCAAAATGTTCTAAGCGGTTTACTTCCAAAATTATCTTTAGAAATTGGAGACATGATCTAAAAACACAGTTAGGCTATTTCAGTAAGTGCATAATATTATATTTAGGTAGAAATAACCAGATAAATGAGAATGGGATGGAAAAGATGATACAAATGTTGTACATTAGTTCTTATTAGAACTTAGTTCTTAGTTGAACATTAGTTCTTATAGCTATACTTGACGATAGATTAAATATGAATTGACAGTGTTATAAATATGAGAAACATACAGTGATGAATATAAAAGAGTATAACCTGCAAAACACGTGAATTAGTAACTCCAATCAGACCTGGTGTAAGTCATGCAGTTCTCCTTCAGTCAGTAATTTACAGTCTCATACTTCAGGTCTGATGAGCTAAGAATAGAGGGGTTTGCTGTTTGATATATTTCAGTATGTCAAGGCTGTTAACATACCTTCTCTCACAGACACACACATAACTAGATATTTTTTTTTTATTTGCAATGTTATCATGGCATGAAATTGCTTCATTTATTGTACTGCCTCATTTAATTTCAAAAGAATATTAAACAAGTTTGCTAATCGATAACAGTAGTTAGTTCAGACAAGGGTGAACCAGGAGAATTATTTTAAAAACCTAACATAAAGTTATTGAGAAGCGCTAGTTTATGAGCCTCCCCCAAGGCTACATACAGATTCTCATTCCACATCCAGAAAAGTTGTCTTGTGAAATTCAGTGGCCACAGATCAAGCTGTATAGCTCAGATTGACTACCTGAAATAATCAGAAGGAGTAGTATTCAAGTACTGCAGTTTTTAATGAACAGAATTTGTGAGAGGACAAGGCTGATTGATAAACTCCATTTCTAGTTAAAAAGTACTGATGCGTTCATGTTCAGTATTGTGATTAAATAGCATCATATTTGGCGAACATTTTGTCTAGCTAGAACAAGAACAGAATGGATCGTTTTGCTTTACCTCATTTTTACAAATTAATCTTGTTTCAAATGTCCAGTTTAATTTTGGCTTTGTCTGTTTGGTTTGATTTGATGCTGGAAAATTTTGTTATCAGTTATGTTTATTCCTTGGTATAGCCATGTTGTTTTCCACTTGGCTTAGCTCAGTCAGTTGGAGCCATATTTTAGCTTCTCAGGGTTTGATTGTTGATACAATGCCTATTCATATAGTGCCTGTGTATGACCCTGGAGGAGAGTATATTGCATCTTTCATGGATGAAACAGAAAATAATAGCTCTTGAGCTTCTGTCTCCATCTCCCAGCACAGGAGTCTTCCTGTGCTGGCTGGCCTGTGCCGTTGTTGTTTTAAGAGAGAGCCATCAGACCTTGAATTTAACTCAGCATCATAAGGCCTTGGTTTGTTCCCCAACATCCAAATGTACTGGAAAACATCTCTGAGAGTTGAATTAGTTGTACTAGGAAATTTCAGCAGATGGTTGCTCACAAGAGTGTTCTTTGTATGGGCCATTTTAGAAAAAGAACCAGGTTTCCTTCTTCTGGAAGCTTATTAAATCAAGAAACTATTGTGGAAATTCTGCAAAATGAACCCTAGTAATAGACAAATGTGGCTGCAAGCAAATAATTGCTCTGAAAAGGATCACAAAACTCAGTTGACTGTTCCAGGTTCAGGAAGTATTGCAACAGTAGATGCAATTGCTTTTCTTGAGTCCCTATATCTGCAGGCTACTGCCCAGAGACACAAGTTACTCAGGGACTGTCCTTGATTATTTTTGGTTCTGGAGAGGATGTAATTATTCATCTCTATTCACAAGTGGAGAAAAAAACTCAGTCCCTTCACCTCTACTGGACCTTATTTGGCTGCATAAACTGAGGAGAGATTAGGCAGTGCCCCAACCCTGTAGGCAGTTCAGCAGCAACTCTCATCATGCCAGGCCACACCCTGATAAGGACAGGTAGGCAGCCTCCTGGAGTTTGGACCCTTTCCACTGCAGACCTAGAAGTGTTGCAACTATTTTGTCATCTGGGTAGGTACAGAAAACCATACCAGAGTGGTGACGACATTGGGTCCTATAAAACATACAGAAAACAATCATGGCGAAAACACGCTGTAAAAAAGTTAGCTCATGAGAGAAGCAAGCAGGCAGGAAGTCCAGTAGAGAGTTAATCTTCCCATTACTGCTGCTTTCCATGATTTCATTAGCTTAGTTCAAAAACTTTGCTTTTCAGAATTTTTCAGTCTTTTTCAGATCAGGCAAAAGCAGGAGTCATAAAAGCCCACAGTTACACATGTGTTTATTGGATGTATGAAGAGGTGCACATTGACACGAGCCATTTCTCATTTCTCTACTCAACTTCGCATGGCATATCTACTCCCAGCCAACAGATCCATAGCTGTATGTCTTTCGCTAAAATGCAATAGTCAGTCTTCTGCTGTGGGAGGAGCTGCAAGCACACTGAGGTTGCATGCAAGTGCTGGTGTGTGAGGACCAGGGCCCAAACAACTGATGATGTTCAGGATATGAGAGCTGAATCAATAGCAGAAGACTTAAATGCAGCACTGGTGGTGGCAACACTACATGGCTTTTTACATATTGCTTGTTTGAGAAACAGCACAGCTTCAGTAAATCCTCAGCAAACTTAATTTTATCCTCCTGCATTTTGATGAAATCATAGAACAATCTCTTTGCTAAACAAGGAACCAAGATGTGCACCGACCTCAGCTAGGAACAGAGTTACTGAGGCATCAGGGATGCCTCAATATCATGCTATCTGCTATCTACACAATCCCTGAAACATCTAGCAGCAGACACGCTGGCATGCGTAAACCTCAGATGTAGGAGTACCAGAATTTTATCAGAACAGAAACAATTCTGTTGACTGGAAGCTGAACCCATTATCTGTGCTGGTTCAAGACAGCATCTGTACTTAAAGGCAGCACCAGGTAAAAATACCATGGGTCAAGACAGACAGCAGTAAGTCATCTTCCCTTTCGGACTGGAGGGAGGGCTGTCAGCCTGGGCTGTGATCTCTTGAGAAGCAGCAGCCTGCTGCCATTGCTGCTGCTAAGTGCAACAGATAATAGCATTTTCTAGAACAGGACACTAGTTTTTACTGATTCCCACCCTCCTGCAATTAAAAGAGGGTGTTTAGCCAGCCCTGCATTGGCTGGCGCTCATCCATCTCGCTTTCTTACGGCTCTGTATATATTTGGAGGGTCTCTTTGGTGAAGCTGGGGTCATCATCTCCAACAGGTGCACATACTGCTCATCAGAGACTGAGAAGAAGCTTTCACTTATCTCAGTGAGTAGTTCTTGACTTCTTAAGAAATGCATATAGTGTGACATCACTTCTGTCAGGAAGAGGCCAAGGATGTGGGTGAAAGCTGAAGGGATTTTCATTCACTAAATTCTCTTTATGACATGGAGAGTTGGAAGAATTTGAGTGAAAAGTACATACCATCTGTGCTTTGCTTTAATATTTCACTTTTGATGCTGGAGAGTTTAAAGATTGGGACATTTTGTTTTTTCAGAATGAAGTCTCAACTTTTCTTGTCCACTAAGATATCATTTGAAAATTCTTGCTTTCTCTCTGAGCTTAGGCAAATACTTCTTGGTACTAGAAATGAACCAAAGCCTCCCCATTCATTCAGTTGGAATTACTAACAATCTCCTTTATGATCTCCAGCAGAAGGGCAAATTAGCTTTCTGAAGTGTTTCAAAATATAAAAAGTGGTCACAAATTCTCTGAAGGTTCAGATACTCATCTTACTGCTTTCCTGTTGCTGGGATACTTGCCTGACTAACACTAGTGCTGTCCTTGAGCAGGCGCCCAGTTGCCTGGCTCCAAGTAGAGCTTGCGAATCTCCGGGACGTGGCAGGAATTTTCCACTGCCTTTATTTAAGGATGGCCATGCCTCTACAGAGTAAGTGCCCACTGATTGGACAGGTACTTTAAAAAATCGTTGTGGTAATGTAGAAACAAAATTAATTATAAATGCAAAATATGCTATTTAGGTTTCTGTAAATAGAGGTTCATAAAGACATCAAACAATCAAACTTAATGTAATTAGAATTTATCTAATAATAAACTCTTGACTTCTGTTGGCTAGTTTTCTCCACACTTAGGAACTGGCTAACTGAATTGCAGAATGGAATTTAGATGTGGCAGCAGCCATCACAAGGAACATGACCATCTCTTGGAAGTGGCAATGCCCATTTAGTACAGCAGGTGTAATTTCTGTGCTTGACCAAACTACTAGCAAGCCATTAACACACTGAGAGGAAAACGCTTTTATCACGGATAAGGCAATCTACGTATTTTCAGGTGAAGTTTTTCATGCGCTGGAGCTAATAATTCACATAAAAATTTAAGTCAACAACTTTTCATGTAAACAAATATTAATGAGGTCAATGCATGTGGCTCATTTCTGGCTTATGAGTGAGACATGAGTGATGCCTTTATTTAAGCCCCCTTAAAGCTGGTCTGATGATTTTCTAACCATAGCACAAGGTTTGATGTAGATTCCTCTATTGCCAAGGGCTTAATGACTTCTAAAAGATACTGACTGGCATTTAGTGAGTCTTGAAAACAATTTCCTACTTGGTGTCTTGTGAATCAGGGTCTCTAAGTACCTTAAGTCAGTGTGATAAGTCTGAGTAAAATAATCACGGCAATGCAAAAAGAGGCATGTTGTATTTGCTGGCCTTTAAAACCAAGTAAATAGCTTTATCTGACTGTGCGCATGCTCCAGATGGACAGTCTGAAAGTGCTTGGGTTACAACGCCTTTGAAAGTCAAGCACTGAAAATGACTAACGAAATTGTATAGTTTACAAGACATAGCTGCATTTATTATTTACATGATTAATTACGAGTAGTCAAGATTTTAATGTAAGTTTCTTTCTCATGCTATCTCAAAAAAATATTGCTTGATAGGATGCTTGTTTACTGCAGCTGTCTTGGCCCTGATTAAAAAATTGACGTCTGAACTAAGAATAGAACATGTATTGTGCTACATGCCACATACAAAAATAATTTGAAAAATGTGTTCTTTCCTTATAGTTAAACTAATCTCATCTTTCCTGGCTTCTAGTTTTATGAAATAGTTTTATAGTTAAAAGACAATTTGCATAATACTTTTAAAAGTCTTAATAGCTGTAATAATTTTAATCTACTATGGAGTGTTTATAATATATAGTAAGCTGAAGCATTTAATTGTGTAGAAAGGAATATTAAGGCACATCTTCTAATCAAAAAAATAACAAAATTATTAAGTATGATGGTTTTTGCTTTTTTTTCCTAATTGCATCTGGACATCCAATTTTATTTTTTTTTCAAGGCCTGAATGACCATGAAAAATGAGGCTAAATCTTCACTATCAGAGATGATAATGCTCAAATAAGATCTATGCAGGTGTTTTATTTAGTGTCCTTTCTGGGATTGCACCAGTTGGCTATGCTGAGATCTGATCCTGCCCCTAGCCAATCAGTTAATGTTTTGCCATTCATGTTGTTGCAGCTAAGTTCAGGGCTTCTGTTGTGATTGGTGGGGTTTATTTATTTACTGGAATATGAAAGACAAAAAATATGAGTCATTATCTTCAGTGTGCTATTTAGTCAAGGATCAATCTCATCAAGAGGTGCAGCAGATCTGACATAAAGAACCTGCAGCTGTCCCAGAACAAAACACACATTGCACATAATAACAGCCCACACAGCTTTCCTCCCTCAAGTGTCCAGGCAAGATACCACAGCATACAATCAATGCAAATCTCCTAGCAGAATGTAATACAGACATTTTTCAAGGATTTAATGCCATTCATCTTTTCAAACAGGCGAAATTTTTTTTTCTAATGGTGATTTGAATTGGGAAAGTCCTTTCTTTGGTGACTGTATAGAATTTCATGACAACTTTGTCAGGAAAGCATCATTTTGGTTCAATCTTGCCATCTTTGCAAGATTAGGTAAACCCTCGTAACTATATAATGAAGCCAGCAAGGTGGCAAGGAAGAACAAGATTTCTACCTGGCACAAGTATTACGTTTGTGCTGAGTAAGCTTAGGAAAATTCTGCTCTTCTGGGTTTGTTTTCAACTAATACAAATTGATAATAGAATTTCCATTTTATCAGAAATCCTAACATGTAAAAAGTATATTATAGATTGGAAGAGAAAATTGATATTTGGCATTTCCCATAAAACAGAAAGTTCTGAGATCTTTTTTTAGTTTAAGAGTCAAGTTCTTCATTTTAGTGTGATTATTTCTATTATTTTTCCTTCATATTTTCACCACATTGAGGGATAAAATATATATCATATCCAAAAATTAACAGAAAGAATATTGACTGTATTAAATGTGATTTTGATGCAAAAATAAATTTTTCATTATATATTTCCTCTTTTTTTATAAAGACTGAAAATAGCCTCAGAATTTTTGACATGAATGAAACCGCTTTTTATTTTAAACAAATGGTTTATCTCTTTTGAACAGCTTTGTGTCTTGCTTCTTATTGTCATTGTACTGATTAATTTCATTCATATTTTAGGACAAATCAATGCATATTATTGAAGTTTTCTATTAATCCATTGTACAAATTCAGAATCTACATCTCCACAACTTTACCTCTGGCTCTGTTCATAATGAAAGATTAATACACACATACGGCTTTATTTTTCTAAAATTATATGCTCTTTAGTATGAAAATAATATGATCTATGTTCTGCAGCCAGAATCTGCTAGGTTTTACCTCGGAAATAATATATGTAATTAGGGGATGATGGTCTTTTCTTTTATCACTGAAGGCAAGGCAGGAATTTTTTTTAGAGACGATGATGTGTTTTATAGCATTTGGTATCAGTAAGTCCCTTAAGGGCTGAACATAAATACAAATAAATTAGGAGCTTCATTGCATATTTTGCAATTTATGACCTAGTCCAGTTTCACCTACCTGGAAGAATACCGTAAGGAAAATAATTCTCTATTAGATCCCTGACACTTGCTTTGGGACTGTAGAAAAAAAAATACCCAGGCATAACAGAGTTCCTGTTGGCTCCAGAAACTTGAGATTTGTACTGGTTATGAATGTCAAGACTGAGTACCATTCTGAGTTTCTTCCTCTCCCTCTCTCTTGCCATTCTCACTGTGCATTTTTGGAAAGTAGAGTTCATGGGTTCCTGAATACACACATGCTACAGAACTGTTTAGAAAGCTGTTTATTGTAATATCCCTTTATCTCATTTACCTGATAAAGTTAAATCTACTTACGTACTTAATAGTATAGTGTAGCTTATAGCTCAATGTGAATTTTTTTATAGTAACTCTTCCGTAGTGACTCAGATGTTTTGCCCAGGGGTGTAAAAAAGGCTGTTTCTCCATGCCTTCACAGTATAAACAGTCTTGCGTACGCTTTGCAGTGGCATTGATGCAAGTGAACACATTCAGTGATGCTCTTCTTTCCATATGGCATTCAGTTTCCTACTTGTGTGCTGATGCCTTGTCTTTGTAGACAGAATCAGCTGAGCTTGCAAATCTTTTCATCGTTTTATATTGCACTGATGTCATTGTTCAGCAAAGAAAGTTACATCTTGGAACACAGAGAAGCTGAGGTGCAAGTAAGGATTCCCAAAGTCAAACTGAGTTTGCTTGCATGAAGGAAATTAAAACAGCAGCAACCCCTACAGGGAATGGCTTTGTAAAATCAGGTCTTACAACCTGGGTGCTTGGGATTCGAGTATTTTATTGAGGTTATGGTGGAGAAGTTTTGGAGACATGTCTGATGATTTTCTGCCTTCACTAACTTTCTACTGTATGAGACTATTTATGTATTTATTTATTTATTTACAGGAGCTGTTTTCCTGCATGCCCATCTGTTTTGCCTTTGAAATACTTATACCAAGAAGCTACAATCTGTAAGTAGTCAACCTGTAACTAGCTGCTGTTTTCTGGGTTTTTCCAACTGATACAGACCTACTTTGTTTCCTCTCTCTTATTTTTTTAAGTGAAAGTACATTCTTGTAGAAATCTCAACCTAAAAATATTCATGTTTACTGTTACATTCAACTGTCAGATATTTGGAAGGATTTTAATTAACATACTTCTGCTTTGAGGATAGCCATATCTAGATGGAAAGATATTTTCAGGTCATAAGACCTTTTTAGATTGTTTCTTTGAATACAGGTAACTCGGCAGTAGCTTATTTTTGTTTCTTCAGCCTACAGCAAGAAAAAGAGTGCCTTTACATTTGCTTAAGACATAACATGGTTTGAAGCGTTCGAAAACTGCATGCTGAAAATCCCCCATTTCTGGCTTTCCATTGAATCCAAACAGTGTGCCAGTGCATGGTGCTCCAGATAGATGCAAATATATGTGCACCTGGCTGCAGTGGAGCTCGTCACATTGATAGAAATGTTGCTGTTTACTTCAGTGATTGCCCATTGAAATAATGATAGTACATTTATATTTAGATAGTAGCATCTATTTCAAATGATCCTGAAGAACCTTATTATCGTAAGACTTTCTGTCAATCATGAGGAATCCCTAGGGATTTCAGTGCATCATGTTGTTTGGATTTTATCACAGGAATGGGGATATGGAGATTTGGGGAATGATCTTTTGAGTCGATTTGCAATCTTCATTGCTATAAACGGAAAAATCTTTGCCAATTGTTGAACTTAAACACATTTTTAGTAACATGAAGCAACTTCCAGCCAAAGTGGATGTCAAGACAGATGAAAAATAGGCTGGACCAGGGGGCTGAAAGGGCAATGATCAATGGTGCAAAGTCCACCTAGTGGCCGGTTATCAGTGTATTGCCTCAGGGACTCATACTGGGGACAGGACTACGTCATGTCTTTATTAGCAACCTAGATAATGGGATGGAGTATCCGAGCAGATTTTCAGGTGATACCAGATTGTGGGAAGTCTGTACAATGGAAAGCAGGGCTGCGATTCAGAAGTACCTAAACAAGATGAAAAAGTGGGCTGACAGGAACCTCATGGAGTACAACAGAGGCAAGTGCAAAGTCCTGTAGATGGGATGAGGAACCCCGTATGCAGACCGGGCAGAGGGCCAAATGGCTGGAAAGCATCTTGACAGAAAAAAACATGGGGGTCCTTGTGGAAAGCAAGTGGAAGGGTAATCATCAGTGTGCCCTTCCAGCAGAGAAGGTCAATGGCATTCTGGGCTGTATTAGGAAGGTTGAGGGAGAGGATTCTTCCCCTCCACTCAGCACTGGATCCAGTGCTGGGCTCACCAGTACAAGATAGACAGGGACATCGTGGACCGAGGCTTGTGTAGAGCCACTGAGATAGTAGGAAACTTCAGCATGAGGCATATGAGGAGAGGCTATGAGCTGGGGTTGTTTGGACTTGAGAAGATGAAGAGGGAACTTATTTCTGTCTAAAGCTACCTGATGGGATCATGTGGAGGAGCTGGAGCCTGACTTTTCTCAGAGGAATCAGTGGAAGGATTAGAGGCAATGGGCAATGTTTCAGATCTTTGCAATGAGTTCTCCAAAGCAATCACACACACATACACTTTAGATCCATAAATGCCTTCCCAGAGTTCTGTTTTGAAGGAATTTGGGACTATATGTATCTAAGGAAACTAGTGCTTTCTCATCAAGTACAGTTGAAACTGCATTAATATCACATATATAAATATGTATGCCAAATGAAAGTTTTAAAAGCATTTTATACATTTGTACATCTTATTTGTACATCTAAAATGTATAATTTTATTTAAATACCTTAAGTACAGTTATTCTGCATTTAGAAAATACTGTATTCTTTTTCTGTATTGAATGTTCTTCTACTTTAATTTAAAGCTTCCTAATCTAAACTATGAGAATCCTTTTCACTGTCAAGTAATCATTTCTAAATATGTTTCTAGAATCTAAGAGATGAATTTTTTAGCAAACACAATTCTAAGCTTATCTAGCTGTGTTTGTTCATGTGCCAAATGAGTGGAGAAGAAAATATAAAATTATGTTTTTAAAGACAATTCAGATTTTTTACTACCTTATGCAAATGGAAATCTTTGGTATAAAGGTGTGCACAAGATTTTAAAGAAAGGGGAAGAGAGGAGCAAATTCTGGGATTACAGCTGTTACCTAATGGCAGCGATTATTAAAGAGGTTTCCAGACCGTTGCCTTTTTAATGTTGGAAAAAAGCATCCTCCAGACCTAGCTAATATTATTTTAGTCTCATTTGCTTTTTAAAAAGAATTCAAATGTTAAAAGACGCAATAAATACTTGTAAAGCCATTAATAGCTGTGGTTGTATTAGCAGTAGAGCTGCAGGGCAGTTAGATGTTTGCCCTAACTCACAAGTATCACTACAGAGGACAGCGAGCGTGGGTGCAATGCTAGCTCCCTTCTCCATTGCCTCTAAAGGGCCCTGGACAAAGGTGACAGCTTCCACAGTGTTGATGGAAGTTTGGATGTGTTGTACTGGTGGAGAAGGAAATCCATAAGCACAGGCTGTGATTTTATTTTGGAGATGCTCTGTCCTTTCACAGCCAAGCCTCGTGGCTCTGTGCTATCCATAACAGGGTCCATCTTGCCTCAGCAAGAGTAAGGACTGTAGAAAGCAAGGTTGGGGTAAGGCACATTCATCTTCCATATCCTAACTCTGCCTTTTCTGTGATGGGCAGAAGAGCACAGGGTGCCTAAGTTAATAAAGTGGTGATAAAATCTTACAGTGAATTTCACGTAAGAAGATTACTGGGTGATTTGCGGTATTCTGCTTCAAATAATTTAGAGGCAAAACGCCATTTCATTGTACTTCAAAGACAAGTTTCCTTTCGATGCTTTAACTCCTAGCACTTTTTGCCCTTTTGTGTTAAATTGCAGCAGTGCTTCTTCAGGCTATTTTTTCCTATCTTAGGCCTTCTTTTAGAAATGGCAATATTTCTAGAGAAAATACATGTTTTATTACTGCACCAACTTCCAAACTCCAAGGAATAGAGCACATCTAGACTTTTGGTAGCACAAAGTAATGATTTCTTAGAGACTTATTAACAGAGCTGAGTGAAAACTGCAAAATATATCAATAAACATTTGACAAAGGTAAAAAAGAGTGGTTTAGCTACTCCCTTACCCTCCTTCTTCTAGGTTTTAGCAAACAACAGCTTACCAGTACCATTAGCCCTGCAGAAGAAGCAGAAATATGCTTGGTACTAAATGACATTATGTTCTCCTCTAAGCTGTGCCTCTGAAAGAGTATTTTAAATTCCCAGGTTTGAGTGCAATCATGACAGAAACTGTCTCTGCTAAAGAGGGGTGGAGAGCAGCCCAATCTCTGAGGTTGGATACCTAAGTAACTGCCGTATTAAACTGGGATCTAAATTCTCTGCATTTTCCTTGCATGATATTGTCACATTCCATCAAGTGCCATGAACGCTCCTAAGAAAACAGCAAAGTGTCTTTTATATTGCACAGGATATCAGGGTACTGAGAGGTAATTTTGGGAAAGCTAAGCCTGAGAAGAAACACAACATAAAAGCTGGACCACCTGCTGGGAAAAGTTGCCTAGCATTCAGAGGTCTTTCAACTGCATTCAAAGTTGTCATGCAGTCACCATTTACTTTGCTATTAGAGGAATCCCTTTGTAGACTCCTTCAACTTGTCACTGTAGTAAAACTGTGTTGGGTTGGTGAGGTTTTTTTCATTTTGAAAATGTGTGAATGCGCGCGCCTGATGGAATAAATTTGGTATGCCAGTTCTAGGGTGCCTATTCATTACTGTCCTCCTGCTGTTCACATTTTATTAATGAAGCAACCCATCACCCCCCTACCAGCAGACACTTAATTTCTTCCCAGAATCCATCTGCTTTCCATGGTCCTTTGAAACCAGCTTTTTATGGAATCATCTTTAACAAAGTCTTATTTTCATGGGTCAATTAAATACCACATATTGTTATTTCACAGCTACAGCTCCTTGTAAAGTGTCTCTTAGCTGTGATTAATTCTAAGATGATTTCTGAGGAGGGGACTGGACAATCAAGATCGTAGTATAAAAGAAATTTATTCTTACAGCAGATAATGATCATAAAGGTGGAAAATGAACTCAAAACGGAAAAATTAAGAGCGCGATCCTGCAGCTCTCCTTATTCAGGCCCTGTTTAGAAAAGTAATCCCATTGGTTGCTTATCATGAGGTACATGGTATTTTAAAGATAGTTTGTAACGCTAATGATGCATATTTAAAAAGTAATCAGAGAATGCACGTATGTATCTATGATGCTTATATTTATTACAAGCTTAATAAAGGATGACTATACACATACAATTACTTCAGGTGTAATAGAGAATAGGTGTATTTACAATAATATTTTGAGAATGTCTATCACCCTTTCAAGTATTGAAATAAATTATGCTTATAGTCAGTATATCTTCTAATGGCATCTACAGTATGTCAGCTATAAAAATATATATTTTAAATACTCTCTATATTTCCAACTGGAAGTAAAGTTTTTGCCAAGTTTAAAAATCACTTTTTATATCTTCAATATTATGAATATATAAAAATACATTTTAAGCCTTTATTAAGTATTAAAAAAATGTCACTTGTATGACCTCTCTACTTTTAAAGGTCATTTTTGTGCTTCAGGTTGGTGTCACTACTGAGGTAATAATAACACTTTAATGTATAGGGGGGCATCACTGAAGAACTGGGGGCAGAAAGTTTAACAGAATGGATGTTGTGGGACCTAAGAACCAGTAGAGTTTGCATTTCATTTGTGCTGAATGCCCAACTTTATCTTCCAGCTCCACATCTGCTGCTGAAGTTAGGGGAATACGTAAAAAGATTTGCAGGTCACCTCTAAATTTATTATATAAATTATTAATTTAACCACTGACATTCAGTTTATCCCTCTCATGTGTTTACACTGTATAGGATTTTTTGAAGTTAAGATAACCTGATCTACGGTACTTTAGATGGTGGGTAATAAATTGTGAACTAAACTGAAATGAGGTGACCCATAACTAAAGAGGAAAAATTGCTGTACTCAGTAACCATTGCGTATGTGTAACTAATGCTGTGATGGAGACTGCTTCATCTTCCTGTAAAATCTGAGAGTCCTGGCATTTGAGTCCTATGAAACACTTCTGCAGCACAGATGTAACTCGCAGTTCTCAATTCAGGGTGAAGACATTTGAGTGGTGGAGTTGAATATACAATTATGTTTTGTAATATTGCCAGTGGATTTCATAAAATTCTCTTCTCTGGACTAGTTTGTATGTTTGTACCTAGACAGGGCAGTGATGGTGGTGCTGGTCGTGGGAGCTGTTCTGTTTTTTGTTCCCGTGGTCACTCCTGTCACCTGCTTTACAAACCATCGTGGTTGTCTACCAGTCTCGGCAAGGAACTGCAGTTTGGAAATCCTGAGCCTGAAAAATCAAACATGATTTTTCTTCCTTGAGATAATTCTGTCAGATAGGGTGAATGTTTATCAACTGGATAAAAGGGAAAAATGGTAATTGCTTCTGGTTTTATTATAAGAAACTGTACTTTATGCAATTTTATGCATGAAATTTACACTATACATACACACATACATACCTATATGCTTTAATTAAGAATAAAAGACAAAGCACCCTGTTTTTAGCATCAGGTATCAGTCATGATTCTCTGCTCATAGCAAAAAGATACAGTGGCTTTCAGCCATTTGGTGGAATTACATGGATGCATCTTTCAAGTGCTTTTTGCTAGCATTTGGCTAGACATCCTTTCTGTTAATGTGTAATTCTGTAAAGCTTTTGCTAGAATGTTAGGAAGGAGAATGTATTCATTCCATGTCAAGATGCATAAGCAATGTTGGAAAGTTGACATATCCAGGCCTGGTCTAGGCTATTCTTGCGTTTGTCTAAGCCATTAAGCTTAAAAGTGTTTGAGAACAGAGCATGAACCGTAACCTCTGGTACAAATATTTACATTCTGTTATCACACTATATAAACCCAGTTTTTTGTAAGTAGCACCGAAGTGCTCCTCCCGTGTACACTGCTGCTTTATGAAAAGCTACAACTTTGAGGAGAGCATTCAGTTGAGAGTAGAGTCAGGTTCTTGACCTTCAAATATATAACCAACATCTCAAGGTAAGCTGGAGGATTTATCACCATGGGAAAAACATTATTTCATCTTCATAAACATTTACAAACAATTCCTGAATGTAGATAGGGAAATAATGAATAGGCAGTCTTAAACAAAGGAAGGATGGGACTTCAAAACAGAGGGAGATATTTTGATATGTGCCCAATGTCTAACATACACACATTTCACTGTACTTCAAGTAGACCTTGATTTTCCCTGCTCTGTGAAGGTCTAGCAAGGTAATACCAGGCTGCATATTATCATAATAAAAATTAGGATTGGCCTATCTGGGATCCAATGACCACATAAGTTAGAACTCTAGATATTTTTTTCTCCTTCTATATTGTTTTTTGTTCAATACATTTCTAAGAACATGCTGTCTCTTAAAACAGCCTAGTCTGTGTAAAACTTAAATGCCCAGCTGCACCGTATGTCCATACTTTCTTTCAAAAAACAAATATGTTTATGAATCAGTTGTTAACTGATAAAAATTAAAAAGGAATTTCTAGTCTCCAATATTTCATTCTGTATTAATATAAAAAGAAGAAATTTGAACATTTTGCATTATCTGAAAAAGTTCAGTTTTTAAACAATGATTTATGTCATTTTAATGTCACATGTTTAAATTTAATAATGAAAATATTTCTTTTTAATAATAGAGAACAGTATACAGGAATATAAAATAGTAAACATGTTATAATCAATACCTGGAGGTGAATGTTGCAACATAAGTGATAGAAATGACAATCTCAAAATGATATGTTTATTGTGTTGCAAGTAGCATATAGCATAGTCCCCTCAAAAATTTCAGTGAGACTATCATATTCCTTTAAACATTTTTTGTATTAACAGACTACATTTTTTGACCAGTTGATTTGGTTTAGTGGTGAAATGCATAAACATTTTAGCATCTCAATACTGATTCATTATCCAGTGGGGACTGGATGAATCTGAAAAGAAGGTCGAAGTGAAGTAACTGTGAAAACTGTGGCCTTACTGTTAGTCTTTGACTATTGCTACCTTGTTGTCTTTTGAGATAATGCTGTTTTTCCCCAGTTTCCCCTTTTTCTTCTGAGAAGACCCGTAGGAATGAATGTGATATTTATTATACAGGGATTTTACAGATGATAGCTATCAGTCAGATAGTAATTTGTGTGATGACTTCTGTGTTGCAGCTGGATAGACTGAACATTTATTTCTGTTTGTGTTATTAAAATATGAAAATCATCTTTAAAAAAAAACAGATTTTTTTTTGTTACAGTCACAGTAATGCTGTTTTCTTTGTAACAAAGTGCTCTACAAAAACTGTAACGTCAAATGTAAACATGACTCCCAGTGCCCCCTGCCACGTACACAAACCACCTAATCATCAACCTGAAATTGCATTTTAACCATAGTAACCTGAACACTTACCTTCTGAAATGCTTCATTAATGAAAGTACCAGGAGAATTCTTTGGATCTAGAAAATTACAGTGATTTAGAAATATTTAGTGTTTCATTTGCAAGCTTCTAACCTGTAGGGAGTCATTCACTTTTGTCATTCAGCTTGTTTTATTTTTGCTTTTAATTCTTTATATTTCTGCATTGATTTTAAATTTGCCTTTATAATCTGTGGGCAGAACCTGAGTCTAAACATTTTAAAAGGGAATCTGAATCTTCTAAATGTTTTGTGCTACAGGGGATTTGGTTGTTTGTGGTTTTTTTATGTCTATGACTACATGAAATACAAATCTAAAACACGGTACAACCATATAAAATGTAAACCAGACAAAATGTTATTTTCATGTTATTATTTATTAGCCTTTCTTGGTAAAGAAAAAGACTAACTCTAGATTCTTCTCTTTTGCTTTCCCATGGGTGCATGTTCCATGACATGCTTGAGAATTGGGGCTTCATGCTCTGGACGATATGCCAAGAGCACAGTTTTCATAGTGCAAAGAGTTCGGCAGCAGTACCAGTTTTATCATCTCCCACATCCCATGGTTTGTTCTTACCTCTTGCGTCAACAGCATACCAATTTAAAAAGAAAAAATAATGCAGTGTCCCCTCTCCCTACAAATCCCCAAAACAGTAATGCAACAGTTCAGTTTAGCTAGTTGACAACCAATTATTGCAGATTATTCAACTGTGTTCTGAAGAAGACAATATGGTAGAATCATGTATCTTGTATTATGACAGCACACAAAAATTTCACCACGCACAGACGTAGCTGTATTAGCTAATGTGTGCATGTGGGCAACTAACAGCCACAGTTTGTAACAGGATTTCCACTGAAAATAGTAACAATTTTTTGTATGTTACGATGTTACAAACAAATCCACAACTCATATTCCTCCCTCAGGCCATACTTCCTGCCATAAAAATAAAGCCCTGCTCATTGTTTCAAATCCTTCGTAGTTTCTCCTTTATGATGAAGGTTTTTCCGGAGTATTTAGAAAACTGATACCAAGTTTTATTTCTTTATCTGGTAAGGTAGGAATCACTAGGAGGCAAATTCAGTAGTATTTCCTTATTGTCCTTGTCCTAAAACAAGCTCAATTCATTGCTTATTTGAAAATGAAAATAAGAAATGTGTATTAGATGTTAGAGAAAGGTTAATCAACTAGTGAGAGAACCCAAATAGTCAGGTCATAGATTCCACTGTTGTTCCACTGGTAGTGTTCCTGACACTGCAAATGCCTGAAGAAATCAGTGCTCCTGTTTCCTTGTTTTAGGGAGAATTAAGTTCCTGCCTCTGTATAAAATATGTTTTCTTTGAGAAGGTATCATCAGGCTCACAGGGCCAAATTTTCTAAATCTTCAGTATTTTGTCTTCATATTACTTTTGATAAGAGTGAATGTAAATTCTATAAAAACCATTTTTTCTGTGCTTGAATGCCCGAGGGAGAGCAACTATTGATACACATATATATATAAAAAAAAAAAACCTCCAGTCTGAAAGAAGCTCCTAATGGAAAATATTTTTTTGTGCTCCCTATGAAGTACAGGATTAAGAAATCCCAACTTTCCTTCACCAGCCTTAGTTTGGTCTTCTGGTATAGAACACACATATTGGTACACACATTTCCTTCCTTCAGTTTAGCTTTTCAAATAACAAAGACCTTAAGTGGAATAGATGAGAAGTAGTTTAAACATTTTTAGGAGTGCTTTTTGTCTAAAAGAGATGTGGACTGCTAAAGTTATGCTGAACTCTGTGCAGAGAAACCGCTGATATTGAAGATCATCAGTCCAACACTCTCTATTGAGCTGTTGCATCTGGATGAAAAGTGGTCAAGGGGAAGCCTGGTTAGTGAGTGCCTGGCAGTGCAGAGCTTGTCCCTGTGTAATGTGGCCAGCTATGCTCATCTCAGTGGTGTGTGCTTTCCTGAATGAGGCAGGAATAAAGCTACGAAGAAGACGAAATTGCTTTGGAGCTTTTTTATGAGAGATGAAATTGATAGCAGCTAAAACGTGAAAAGAGTCTAATCAGAATGGAATGAGGTATCAGGGGAAAATACAACAAGAAAGCAAATACATGTGAAGAAAAATAAAAGTTACGTTTTCGATTGACTAAAGAAAAGTGAGAAGATGATACTTAGGCAGTTTTTCTATGAATTTTTCATCACATCCTGAGAAAGAATGCAGTGCCACAGCTGTTTGGGTTTGAAACTAAGAATCTTATGATAGCTGTGATGCCATGGAGGATCCATGGATTGAATGAAGTCTCTGTGCTTGGTTAATGCTCCTTTTTTATCATGCTTTAATCCTATTCTATTTACTGTTAAAAATAAAGAAATGAAACCAAAATTACAAAAGCCAAGCCATCATAATCTCAGAGGTTCTGAAAAGTATTTTCCTGTGCATCTCGCTCTCAGAAAAACTGCCTTCAATATGGGCACCTTATTTTTTAACATCAGCTGCAGGTCTTGTGCTGCTCTTCCCCAATCCCCAGTTAAATTTCTTTTGACTCCTAGTAAATACTGACCTCAGGACCTGTATTTCTTCAGTTCTGGACTAGGAGCTTCAGATATAAGACCTTTTGAAAAGGGAATGATGGTTATTTGGCCTATTTCATTTATCATCCATTGCCATTCATGCTTCTCATGATTTCTGAAAGCAATCCCATTGCTAGCAAAAGAAAATGAAGGAAGAATGACATTGCACAAGACTTTTTCTTTCAAGTATATAAAGCTATATATTACACTTGTGTTACACAAGCATCTGCGTGTGACAGGAGAAGGCAGCAGATTGTGGTATGTACAAAAATAGGTGAAAAGCTTTCCCAGCACAGTGGCAGTGCAGAGGCTTTTACACAGCTCAGGAAACAAACTCCAAGCTTCGCTTGGAGCTTATTCATGGAGCATTCACCAAAGCCAGAATAAGTATCTCAGCACATCTTCTTAGAACCTGAAAATTATATAGAGCTGTATAATATTAGAAAGTAAAATATTAGTTCAGTTTAATGCTGGCCACAATAAAATGTCTCAATATGCTTTCAAAACTGAACCATTTTCTATAGACAGAGGTGTTCTCTCAGTTACTTCTTAACGAATACTTTTATCACATAATATTTAAAAGATTTAATATAAAAAATATTTTAAAAGCATTATGCAAGTATTAATGGTTCCCCTGAATTTGTTAAACTTATTCCTTGTTAGAGGGAAATATGATGTGTAACGCTTGATAATTTCTGAAAGAGGACATAATTTTAACTCCAGCTGTGTCATTTTATTCTATGAAGCTGCTTATTAGTAGTAGCAGTGGAGCCTTGCAAGCTTTATGCATTATAAAAACCAAAAAATATGAGCTGCTGTCCAGGCTAATAATAGTGCCTGACGTAACAGTGTTGGTTGTAAGGCTGTGAAAACCAGTACCCATCAACTCAACAGGAAAAACACAGACACAACAGCTCAAAATAGTGATTTATTATCTCTCCAATCTGTAACTAATTTGCACTGCATAAAAATAATTTAAGTATCAGCCTTACAGATCATTGTAGTTTAAGTGTGTGAGCAGAATTCCCAGTTTCCTTAGAAAACCTTGATCCTAATAAGCTGAAAAATTTTATCATAAATCTCAGTTTGTCTTCTTACCTGTACTTCCACACACACATCCAAAAGGAACTCTGGTGAAGAGCATGGAGTTTTGCTGGTGCAAATAAGGGGCAAATGTTGCCTGATGCATTTAATCAGAAAAACATTGGCTTTCAGATTTACCCAGGGGTGATATGTGTTACTTTCCTGGCCAGTGTGACATTGCACATATTTTTGCATGCCAAGTTGCATCAGGCTGCCACTGAGAGCAAACAAGTGAAATAACAAGTCCCCCTGGCATGCCACGATATAAAATCTGTGACCCAGATTCTCCTAGCGCTGCAAGTAGCACAGTTCAGAGCTAAAGGGGTGAAAAGACAGCCTTATGCTGCTGGAACCTGGTCTGTTTAAGCCAGGTCCTCAGGGAAAAATACCGGGAGCTCACTTGTACTGGGACACAGCAGCTAGGAATCACCAGACCATCGGAAGCTACCATCCAGTCCTTTTTGCAAGTGACCAAGGCCACTTTCCCAACTGTGTACCTATGGGAAATGGTGCCACAGCACGTTCTTCAGGGGAACGCCTCTGAGAATAGCTGCACTGGCTTCTAAGCTCCAGGAAAGAAATGGGGGAAAAAAGGGCATGTGGCATTGCCCTTCTCCAGTGGAGTGCCAAGGTACAAGGAATGTATTGCAGCAAAGCGGCTACATTCTTTCCAATAAGCCAGTAGTTTTTTTGAGACAATGATGTTTTTTGCATCTAATTCATTCTCATCAAATAGTCTCTACAAGTTGTCGCAAAGTAAAGCCTAAGGGCAGACAGACTCTTCCCTCTTGGTGTTACGGACAAAAATGCTGTACCTGTGCATTATCTTTCTTTCAGGAAAAAAACATGAGAAACCCATAGAGGCCACAGTAAACTCTGGAATGTCCTTGGCAGGAAGGATTGATGTCCTTTGTGTTGTGGGTATTTGTGTATTTTCATCATTATTAAGGTCCTGATTCGGGAAGGCAGGGAAGCCTTTTCATAACTTTCAGCGCAAGAGGATGCCTAATTTTGCAGTGAATGACCTCAACTAGAATACCTCTCTGAAGTACTGGAGAGCATCTGCTACTTCTTTGTTATTCCCAGATGGAATAATCTATAACACCCGAAATGATGTTTCTGCTTAAAGTGCCTGGCAGTCCAGCAAAGTCAGCTGTAGTTTAACCTTCAGGTTTGGATGCAGTTTGTGTGACTCCCCTGCGGTAAATTTTTAATATAGATAACATATTCAGAGAGCTTTGGTGTTGGTTTTGGTAAGGAAGGCAACAGGCTCTGCCAGCATAGCCAAGATGCTGTTGTCACAGGAAAGGGTTGCTATGAGAGCATGTCAGTATTAAAAGTGCCATATAGTTAAACCGTCTTGATTGTGGTGTTGGATAATGAGCTTCAGGATTCTTATTGTAAATATAACATATTGTATTTGCCTAAGCTTTCTAACAGCTCAGCGTACAGGTGATTTCAGTTACAATATAAGGGAAATAAAAGCTGTACCTTACAGGTCATACTATACCTCTGCATACTGGATTTAAGAACAAAAAGCCAACCTCTAAAATAAGTCATTCTGAATTGTCCTTGAAAATTGTCAAAGACTAATTATTCTGCTAATGTTGTGTGACTTACTCAAAGGCTATTTTTACTATGAAATTTTCCTCACAATGAGAATGCTTCATTCTGCTTCAGTAGTTAGTGATATGTCCTTGAAATATAGGTCCTAGGTTTTGAAATTACCAAGGGCTTTCTAAAGTGCAGACCAGTTTACCTTGTAACTGAACTAGTTCTCTCTCTTTCCATCTCATTGCATTTAACAAAAGCAAGATTTCATAAGCAAACACAGAAAATTACCACAGTGCCTGGATTTAAAACCTTGTGGGCTTATAAATAGAGGTACATATGTGAAATAATAAATAATAATATTGTATGAAGTTGCAAATATCTAGATCCTCTGTACAAGATATCAGAACATAAATGTTCATTAGTAGATCCAAATATAACAGTACTAGAGCATGTTGTCCTTTTCTTCTCTTTTTATTTAGTGCAAGTGTTTGGTTATTGTCACGGTTTAAAGCTGGGCTGGCGATTAAACCTGCGGCAGATGCCCTCTGTTATCCCCCCCCCTCCCCCCAGAGGGAAAGGGAAAGGGAAAAGGGAGAGAGACTTCTGGGTTGGAAAATTAAAACAGTTTTAATAAACTATAATAATGAAAAAAAAGTATAATAATAATAATAAAAATAATCAAATATATACAAATATATATACAAAACCAAGATTGAGCTCCCCTGAAGTCAGCCACGTCACCACCGGCACTGCAGGGCAGGCTCCGGGAAGGCCCAGCCTGGGCCTAGCGATGGTCGAGAGCTGGATTCAGGAACGCACGGATCGGGATCGGGGGCAGCAGGAAAACAGACGGAGTCCTCCCTGGACACCGGCCATAGCAGAAAAAGGGGCGAGACCCTCGTGATCCCCCCACTTTATACCGAGAATGACGTGTATGGGATGGAATACCCTCGTTGGTCAATTTTGGGTCACCTGCCCTGTCTGCTCCCCACTGCAGCTGCGACCCCCCCCTTCGGCTCTTCACTCGTAAGCAATGAGGAATTCAGCAGTGACCTTGGTTTCTCTCAAGAATAAGTACAGCAAGAGCCTTTCTGCACAACATCCCTACCAGTGCCCCAGTGATAACTACAAACTTCGAGCGTTATCAGTCCTGGAAGCAGACACTGTCTGCAAAAACATGCAGTTAGTTAGAGGAGACTTAGCTGAAAGTAAAAATCACTGAAAGGAAAAATCGGTCTGGTTTAGGCCAAACCAGGACAGTTATGAAGGTAGTAGTATGATGTCTCAATATCAACAAACACTCCTTCAATGGTGCAATCAGGCATAGCTATGCTGATTTCATTCAAAATATGTTGATTCTCACCAGCTGAAAACAGTTTGTAATTTACTTTTCTAATGTGGACATTTTGTAAAATACAGAGATCTTTCTATTCTGTAAGATACAGAGAACCTTCTGGATGATAGCGAGTAGTCGCTATTCCCAGTTCTTTTCTTTAGGAAACGATCCTTAGAGACAGCACCAGCACAAAAGCAGAAATTATAAACGGATGGCTTGAAAGCTTGGAACGAAGAGGAACAATGAGTCGCTGTTGCTTGCCACACTTGGTTGTAATTGAGCCAGGAATTACAATATTATTACAATATTATTATTGTAGTATAATTACAATGACATACCAAGTTGGAAATGATGAGCAGATGTTAGGTGTAAGAGGTAACTTTGTTCATATTAGACCTGTTTTGGAAGGATGAGGATTGTTTTTGCAACAGGCCATGTGTGAACGAGGATGCTTCAGAGAGGGCTTGCAATATGAGTATTGACATATAAAACAGTGGATTTATGGGCCTTAAGTTAAGATAAGCAATATTAAACACCTCACATTTGACAGTTCAGATAAATAGAGCAATTTTTGTGTTATCTGTTTCGGATAAGCAGGTCTCTGAGAAATGTATTGTTGCAGCATCTGTACTTAGTAGCTTACAGCTACGGCTATCCATTTGGCACTGAACCATGTAATGCAACCTGTGGATCTAGAGGACATGTAAAACTGAGTCGCAGTAGTAAAATCTTTCCTACATTGTCTTAGCATGGGTCAGCATTTCATTTAGCACTGCAGTATGGTCAAAATGTTCATCTGTCTTTAAGTTGGTGGGATTGCTTAGTTCTGTCATGGTTAACATCTTTGTTTTGAAGGCTTTTTTTCTGAGGTTGACTGTAGATTAATTTCATGGTTTCTTACATTTTAAAAATTTTTAAAAAACACTTCATCTTTAAAGGTAATAATTTTCAATTGAACTCTTAGTTTAACAAAACATTTTTAAGGGAATTTCATTTTTACTTGTAATCATAGAAAGGGAAGATCCTTACAGATATCCTAAGATTCTCACAGCATTGTAGCTTTGATTTTCTGGCCGATCATACTCTGCAAGCCAGTCTCTGCTCTGTCCTCTCAAAGAAGTACATTTTGTTCCTGCACACCCTCTTGTGCCTGCAAAAATTGGAAAATCCGTATTTCAAATAGAAGGGATTCCTTAGATCAGTCTTCATGTCCTGAGCAGCCTAGAAAGACAAAGTGTAAGTTAAAAAAGCAAACACCTGTACTCAGGATCAAATGTTTGCGGAGTATCTGTTTCCTTTACAAATACCACAAGTACATAGATGTCTAGTTAAAACTAGCCCTAGTTAAAGTGAAAGCTAGCCTTATCCTGAAAGCTCAATTGTAACTTGCTCTTCCCAACTTGCACTCCATTGACACGGGTGAAAAGACTGTCAATGACTTAATTAGGAAACTTTAAAAATAAGCCATTTAATCCTGGCATCCTAGAAGGAAAACAAACAAAAAACAAGTAAGGGAAGGTGTTAAAAATATTCTTTAAGGGGTTTTAAAAGTTTTATCAGCTAGGTGACATCTGTGAGGATGACTTCTATTTGTTTGCTTGTTGATTTATGTTGTTTATTTCTTAATTTCTTATCAACTACAGTCTTCAGCAATTTCTTCCAATAGAAGTTCAACCAGTGATCTCCAAAATAATTTCTGATTTGCTGTTGTGTTCATATTGACTAGCTTCAAGTTTTATTGTACATTATTCAAAATGCAAATTTGGTTGAAAGAGTGGAAATGGTTATAAGCCTTACTTTGTGTAACACATATACCACCAGCTTCCTTTCCAGTGGATGAGAACTCACTCAAGATTTCTAGAGTATGGATAGTCATCAATACCAATAAACTACTTGCTGGCAATTGGTATGTGGAAGGAACTGGCATTTCTAAATGGTAATTAAATTTTACTTTCCTTAATCCACACAAGACTAAAGAGAGTTATTCTCTCACGCAGGTAGCAGGGGAGGCTGCAGGCTGTGAGTAGGATCGATCAAACTGCCTACTCAATCTTTTCTTCCAAAAGCTGTTTCTTATTCATTGTAAAGAACGTGGATATGAAGAAGCCATGTGGAGTGTGCTGATAAAAGATGGTCAAATGGTCGAAATGACAAATAATGTTTATGTTTGCAACAAAGATGTGCATTTCTTAATTGCAGCCTAAACATTACAGCATTTATGTGGAGATTATTACATCAAAACAGAGATTCCTGTAAAGCTCTGGAGGCTGCAACTCTTAGACGTCACGTCATCACCATACCTCCATTTTCTCAAATGCAGAATAAGGAGTATCTGAAACCAAAAACTCAAAAGCATCTAAAAGGACTATAAATTGCTGTTAATATTGCTATCTACTCGAAGGAAACCGGTCTAGTTTGACTGTTCAGTGATGTGTTTCCATTTATACTCAGACCTATTTGTACAGGGAGGGAAAAGACTTTTTATCTTATTTTTAGAAAACCAGAGTAATTAAAGAAGCACAAACTGCTTCTATTTGTAAAAAAAAAAAGGGGGAAGATGATGTTATATGTTTTAATCAGATAATTTGTAAACAAAAACTTCTGTTTTATGGGTTTTACTGATAGAAACTGAAGTAAATGAAACTGAGGTTTTCTGAAGGAGGCCATTTTTTATCTCAGTCAACTTTCTACATATGATACATAGAAGGAATACGGTTTGATGCCCAGATAGAATAAAAAATCTGTAGGGATCAAGTTAGTAAAGTAATATCTTTACTGGCAGGTTGAGGATGTTTTGCCCTGTTGTTAGAGGTTCAAAGCAGCTCTCAGTACTGGTGATGCTCATGCAGCTTTGTTCTAAGTTTGCTATACATCCTTTTTACCAGGTTTCTCCTCTCTTCTGAAGTCTTGGTCTTGCCTTTTACTTTTGATTTTGCAGCTTTAGCGGAAAAGGTACCCCAAACTTGATGGATAAGCAATACCATTGTCCAATATAGATGTTAGCATTGATTTTAATATTGTTTAATCATAGATAGTTCTGTAAACTGAAAACCTGGAAATTATTTTGATTTCTTTCTCCTCTGCCCTACCACTCCTTGAATTGTACCTTGTGAAACATGTTGATTTGAACTTTCCTGTGCTAGCTTGACAAATTGTGTAATCTAACTTAGAAGTGTTGATCAAAACCAAAGGTGTACATTAAGGTTTCAATCCTGCAACTTCAAATTGTCCTCTAGTTACTCGGCCAGAATATTCAATGTACAAAACAAAGTCACAGGAGGAACCTGTAGAAAATAAGGGGTTAATATTCCTGAAGAAAAGTAGACCTGACTCTGCCTTTCTTGAAATTATTTGAAGTTTTGTAATTATTTAACAAAAACGTGGCTGACGCTGTGTGTGAATAACTTGGAACAGACTTTAAGACACTGTAATGGAACAGTATTGATAACTGGTAATTCCTCACCCCCCCCAGATTCCAATTATTTCTATCTATTTCTGGTTTTGATTTTTTGCTTCATTTGTAATGTAGTAAGAGCATCACATTTCAGTCAGTTAGTTACAACAGTATATATTTTGTTTCCTTCTAATGGGTTCTCATATCTTTCCAATGCACAGTAGCTATATGATATATCTTAATGGCTTGAGGTCATAGACATACAATACCAAGACAGACAGACAGGACTTCGCATTAAAAATCTGAATACATACATCCACATGAAATAGCCAAGAAAAGGGAGATCTTATTTCTAAGCTGCATAAGAACTGTCCTGTACGCCCTCTTTGTTCTGTTAAGACTTTTGTATGTTGCTTAAAGCAGAGGCAGTGGAAAAACAGGAAGAGATCGAATAATTTCATAGTCACAATTCACCATGTCATTCAAACTTTCATATTCTGCAAATGTAAAAATGGGTTTGACTCCTGTTTTACATATGAGGTCATGTTTAAAGTTCAGTGAAATTAATAAGAGCCTTCCTAGCAGTTTCAGCACGCATTGGATCAGATTATTAGATGTTTGACACATATCATTCAAAATGACATATATGTGATTGCATGCTAGAATAATCATGAAAATTATCATACCTTCTGCCAGAAACACCAGGAAAAGCAAACAAACAAACATGCTTTTCTAGTGCATATACGATCTTAAATACTCCAAATTACATTTACTCAATCAATAGTGTAGAGTCCTGCACCTGGGCAAGAACAACCCCATGTATGAGTACAAGTTGGGGACAGACCTGTTGGAGAGCAGCGTAGGGGAAAGGGACCTGGGGGTCCTAGTGGACAGCAGGATGACCATGAGCCAGCAATGTGCCCTTGTGGCCAAGAAGGCCAATGGCATCCTGGGGTGTATTAGAAGGGGTGTGGTCAGCAGGTCGAGAGAGGTTCTCCTCCCCCTCTACTCTGCCCTGATGAGGCCGCATCTGGAATATTGTATCCAGTTCTGGGCCCCTCAGTTCAAGAAGGACAGAGAACTGCTAGAGAGAGTCCAGTGCAGAGCCACGAAGATGATTAAGGGAGTGGAACATCTCCCTTATGAGGAGAGGCTGAGGGAGCTGGGTCTCTTTAGCTTAGAGAAGAGGAGGCTGAGGGGTGACCTCATTAATGTTTATAAACATGTAAAGGGCAAGTGTCATGAGGATGGAGCCAGGCTCTTCTCAGTGACATCCCTTGACAGGACAAGGGGCAACGGGTGCAAGGTGGAACACAGGAGGTTCTGCATAAATATGAGGAAAAACTTCTTTACGGTGAGGGTGACCGAACACTGGAACAGGCTGCCCAGAGAGGTTGTGGAGTCTCCTTCTCTGGAGACATTCAAAACCCACCTGGACGCGTTCCTGTGTGATATGGTCTAGGTAATCCTGCTCCGGCAGGGGGATTGGACTAGATGATCTTTCAAGGTCCCTTCCAATCCCTAACATTCTGTGATTCTGTGATTCTGTGAAATCCTTGTCAGTATGAAAGACTTGCAGTTTGTAGTTTTGCAGATAATCCAGAGAATTGCTGTACTTCAAAGGCAGAGTATTTTCCTGTATTCAGGGAAAATATGTAGTATGTATACACCATGCATGCTATAATATTGTCTTAGACGACAGGAGTATCTCAAAATATTAAATAAATAACATTTACAGGAGATGGAACATTCCCATTTTATTACTGGAATTTCAGGTTGCACTCAGTGTCGTTGTGTTTATATTTGCATGTGTCTTATGGAGAGCTCAAGGTCTTATAAGGAGAAAAAAGTTTTGAATCCTAAGTTATCACTGCTAGAAATATGTATTTATTCCTCTGGTATTTAAAATCATCAAAGATTTTAGTTTGCAGTGACATACTGTAATGATATCAAGATCTTAAAAAAAGACCATGGCATTAACAAGACAGAAGGCTGGTTTAATGGAAGAGCCAGTGATAAAATGCCATTCTCACGTAGCAAGTAATTGTTCTTAAGATATTATGAGGCACTAATGCATCAGGTGCTTGCTCATGTGGGCGTAACTGTAAAAAATCCCTGAAATGGTACAAGTTGTTTATCGTTAATCTGTGAAACATGAGAAGTGTCTAGCCTATTAATTATTGCAATTCACTGACTGCAGTCAAGAATTATGACAGGCTTTTAGATTTAAAAATATTTTGAGTAAATCTCAACTTGACGTGTTCAAATGTTTTAAAATGGACAATTGTCTAGAAAAAAAAAACAACACAGATAGCCTGCTCACTTTGATGGTCAAAGAACTGCAAATAATGAACCTTTACAAACAATTCTTTTTCCAGCAATATCTAAAGGGTTTTACTTTAAGAAGTAGCCCAGAGTTGAAGAAAGCTGGCAAATGAAGATCAGTCTGGAATAGTTGTGATGATTCGCAGTTTGATCCCCACTGAGACTCTCAGAGGCAAGGAATCCCTTTAGAAATAGTGAGAGAGCTCATACGCCAGCACTGTGTGCAGCACCACCACACACAGAAACTGAATGTACAGGGTGCCTGTGCAGTAGCCCTCAGCAGAGAAGGATCCCCAGCAGCTAAAAAGTATTCAAGCTGACACTGCTAAAAAAGTAATCCTATCACTGTGTTTTGTCAGTTCCTGACCTAGTTTCAAGTCTAAAACAAATGCCTGTTTTAGGCTGATAGGCAGAGAAAGGAAGTTATTCAAGAACCTAAAAAAAGAACAGATCAAGTTCAATTAAAAAAATCATCTGGGATTTGCGGGAAAAATATTTTAACTTTATTTAAACTTTATTTGCCTTAGAAAAGATGAAGATTCCTGTTGCACTGCAGGTAAGTGGGATGTTCTTCTCCATTCTCATTTATCTCAAGTACGAGAAAGGGTAGTATCACCGAGAGGTAAATATGGCTATTGAAAGAAAAAGAATATAAATGCTGAAAAATTACATAAGGAAACATATAATTCAGTCAAAAAGTAATATGCAAATGTTACTTCTGTACAGTTCCATTGATGAAGAATTTCATCATTCATTTGTGAAGAATCACAAATTCTTCATTCTTCTTCATTTGAAGAATTTGTTATAGTACCAAGTCATTTCAGAACCTTTACAGCACATTTCTAACTCCATCTGTTTGAAGTGCTACTAAGCTTAGTCTTAATGATTAATTTTGGGGGTCATAATGCATGTTTAAGAACACTTACAACATGCCAGTAGTGTATTTTACTCCGAATCATAGACATGTACATTCACCCCACCTTTCGCTCTAGCACGGTTTCTTGAGGGGAGGTTTTTGGTTCTTCCTAGGTGAAAAACAGTGTCCCTTAGCACAAAATAACATGGAAAACCAAACACAGTGTGACCACTGATATTTTCAGTAATTTGAAATAAGACGTATCAATCTTTTATCAACTTTTTAGCATCATGGATTTACAATACATTCTAATTTTGTTATCCCTGCACAAAGCTACCAGTGCAAACTAGCAAATGTAACTGGATTGAGAGACCCTGAGTTTTGCCAGGCTAGTTTTTCACTTTCCCCTGTGCTTTAAAACGCTCCTGACTTTTGCTGCTTCTGGCTTTCTTTAATTTTTATACCCGAACATACACCTGTGCAACCATATCTCCACAAATACACACAGTTTCTTGCATCCCTGAATTTCCTGTGCAAACACTCTTCTGCTTCTCTCACCTGCTTCCTTCATTTTTGCAAGTGTATGTCCTCTCCCCCTCCTACACCCCAGACGTGATAATAAGGTTCAGTGGATAGCTATTCAGAAATCATAGATTTGAAATGAATGGCCCATTTTTGCAGTTATCATCTCAAAAATGGTTCTTTGCACAAGAAAGGACTCCTTTCAGAGGGATCAGTCAGCGGTGCCTTGTGTTGTCAAAAGCTGTATCTGTACTGTTCAGTGGAGCAGAGGCCAAGAGCAATCTAAAGCATGGTGTGGTGTATAATCCACATGCTGTGCATCCGCATACCTTACCACAGCGTCTGACAAGCATGACAGTCAACCTACAGCACAGTGTGCTGCTGCACACAACTCCAGCACCTTCCCAGAAAGAAATCACAATCTTATATGCTGCACATTTGCTACAATACGGCACTACAAAGCAATTTAAGATATACACTGTACTTTCAGGCCAAGGAATTGCACTGATATGTGTGCCCTCCATATTCAGAAGTGGAGATAACTAGGAGATACATTACTTATATCTTGTAAGGTTTTTTCTATGCGGTCTTGGGTTTAACTTAGGTGCGAAGCTGAGCTGAAAGCACTGTGTGAATTTACTCCTAACCGAGATACACACAGAGAGTACAGTGGTCTCCCGAGCTGCAAGGGTGTGGAGGCTGCCTGCCATCCAGTCTTTCTCAAAGTGGCCAGAAGTGGAGCTCACCTTTGGTTTCAGTCCCACTGGGGAAGAATAAGAGATGACAATCATTTTGGAAGACGCTGTTCTTCACAGTGTGATTTGGAGTCAACTATTTATCCTTTAGAGTGCAGTGAATAAATAACTTTTTGCTACAGTGAATAAAAAACAATGGAAGTAAAAATGACCTTAACTCTTGAAAAATTTTAATGTAGCCTACCTGTAACATTTCTCTATTTTAACTATATCAGAAGCCTGAAGCTTCAATGTTATTGTTACTAAGAATAGTCTGGCTTGAGTGTTAAGTATCTTAAATTAATACATTTTAATTAATTGTAATTCCTAAAAGAATTAGCAGATTTCTGATTCATTCTGTACAAATTCATTTCCTAATGAGTCAGTGTGGTAATTTTGGGAAAGATACATTTTAATTTTCATGCGTATCAAAAGATAGAGTCCCTTTTAACTGCAGTGCTGAAACCAGTTAATTATAGAGCTATCCACAACCTTCCTGTTCTCTGTGTGTTTATATATAGAGAGAATATAAATGCATGAATCTGTGCTTAGTGTTATTTTTCACTGTTATTATTTGAAGATAACTTCCAATATACCTGGTTCACAAATAAGGAATTACATATTTTCTGGAATTGCCAGCTGCTTGCCCTTGACTTCCTAAGATACATATTTCCCTTTTATTTCCTTGTAATTCATATGTATCTGGATAAAAGCTGTTTTCTAACTGTATATGCGTTGTCCATATGGCTAAAAAGCTGTGAAATGTCTGGAAGATTATCCAAAGCAGCAGTGCAGTTAGGCTTTATGTTCAGTGAAGTGTCATTATTTTTTTGGGAGTGTAAAAATCAAGGAATATTAAATGGAAACAGATAAAAAGGTGTTATTATAACAGCCCCTTAATTAGCCAATTTGATTTCCTTTTTGATCTTTTTGATTAGCCAATAAACTGTCTTTAAAGTTATGTTATTGGGCAAGTACATAATGGAAAATCAGTTATTTGAAAGGATTTTAACAAACTCTCAGCCATTTTTACAAATGTAAATGTACTGTAACCCTTAGCCAACTGGCTAAGTAGCCATCTGCTGTATATATGATCGCTCTGATTATGTGCAAAGACAGCAGGTCTCTACTGCAAGACTTTATTTTATTTGTAAGGTTATCTGCATTGGCTTCCATTCTAATTAGATTTTGCATGGCTAGAGAAATGTAGGAGGCACTTTAATAAATGCTCAACAATATCTATGCCTCTGCCAAGTTGGCTTAATATAATGAGATGTCCTTTACAAAAATGTTCTAGAAGGGATTATAAAGAGATTGTTTACCACTTGGTCTTATGAGGAGTTAAAGAGGATTCTGTAACAGCAGTGGTTTGTAAATGAAAATCACATGCTGAATTTTCACTTGCATTGCACTATAAAACTCACATAAAACTATTAAACTGTGGAGATACATGGCTTTACATATTAATCATCCTTGGGCAGAACTACTTTTCTCAGATAACACCATCTCAGATTAATTGCAAGTACAGGAAATGTTTAGGACCCAAAAAAAATATTTTTGAATGCGAAACCAATAGCTGTGCGACTGTTTCGGCTCTTTTACTGCTCTGGAGGTAAGTGATTCAGTCTTCCAGAAATCACTGCTGCGAGAGATCCTTGCAGGGAGAGCTGGTCTGATGACTATACAGTGAAACTGTAATGATTGTTCTGTGTCAAAGCCAACAAGCCTAGACTTCGTGTTTCTATTTAGCTGACTTTCATGCTAGAAATCCTAATTTTTAATGAGGACAATTTATCCATTAACTTGGAGTAATTATACATTTTTGAAACCCTCTATCAAAAAGATTAGTTGTTAAAGAGACAATGTCAAGTGGCTGAGGACCTACATGTCAGAATTTTTTCCAGGATGTTTGTTATTCCACTGAAAACCATGTTTATCATTTTTATAAATGTCATTGAAGATTTCAGTGAGGTCAGTGTTGTACTTCTGAAAGTGAGGAAGAAAATGCAGTTGCATGTAAAAACAGGTAACTGACCAAACAGCGAAACATCCAAAGCAAACAGTGTGCTGTAGTTATTATATTTTTATATACTATTTGTTTTAGTAAGCAAAGGTGAAATTTGCTAGTGTGCTAAAGAAAGAGGGTGCCACTTCCACAGTGAGATTCATGTGGGTGAATGCTTTGTCATAGCTCACCACAAAGACATTATTAATGATAATAAAATCCATTCACATAATTAAAGGTGATATTTTCCCTTTAAGTCCAGAAACAAGCAAACAAAAGGTCAAATGAAAATACATGCAAGCCTAGCAATGAGAGGTAGATAATAAACACAACAATCAAGCCTCTAATCTGAATAATACTGTTTAAGTTGAACATGCCTAGGTATTAGGTAATAACCCTAATGTGCATTAAAATAGGTTTAAAAACTGTGTTGTAGAACTACTACATGATAATTTCATGTAAATGTTCAAGCAGGGAACAAAAAGGTTTAGGAGGTTTACTACTTATTAGGAACTAGCTAAATGGCAGCATCCTCAGCTTGCCAAGAAGGAAGCAACACCACAAACGTGATACAGTATGATAGAGTGTAATCATAGCCGAGACAATATGTAAGCCACTTAAAGTAACAAATACCTGATTAGTTAAGCATTGCTGCCAAAAATAAAGGCAGTGAGGGCTTCTGGGTAATCTGGATATGCAAGCAACAGAAAAAGGAATGAATGTAATGGCTCAACTGTTCAAAGAGGTGCCATCGTATTAAAATTTAAAAAACATTATGTTGATTCAAATAATTTTTCCCTGCACTTTTCATTGGCCTTCCTTTCAAAACTATCGTTTTGTGGTAATCATCCCCATCTAATGACTTCTTTGTGTAATTATGCCTTTTCCACTGTCAGAGTTTGACAGTCTCTCTCTTGAACGATACACCATGTTGGAGAAATACAGAAGAGGGGCGCATGCCGAACTCTTCCATGCAGCAGCAGATTCAGTGTGGCGTGATGGCGGCATGTACTCTGCAGTCCACGGCCTGAAGCACACACAACCTGTTCAAACACAATCACTTTGGTTTGTATCTCTGTTAGTTGAATAGGCAGCTTGAGTCTGGGGAAGGAAGGAGCAGGAGAAGAAAGAGCAGTCCTTTATGCTCAAACAACTTTCCAGGAGAGAAGTATTTCCCTAGAGATATTTTTCTTTATATTGTTTAGTTTAAGTGTTTCTGTAAGACATCAACAGGCAGATTCAATTTACGTAGAACATCTCTGTCTTCTCTTGTTTTTTTTCCCCCCACCTCTGTGTCTTCACTCTCTAACTCAGATACCTCTTCAACTATCCTATAAATACAGCCATGCATTGCAATGAGGCAATTGAAAGTGGCATCTGATATTTAACTGCTTTCTGGAAATAGGCAGAAAATTAATAGGTTAAGTGAGTGAGTATACTTCAAAGAACAAAAAGGAGAATGTTCTGGTGAGCATTTTCCAAACCCCAGGAGCTGAGTGCAATTACTTATATTATTGCAGCTGAATAGAAGGTTTTTTAATTGCATCAGTGCTATTAAGTGCTTATGATTCATTTTTTCTATTCAGTGTTTTATCTCTACACCTAGCATAACTATCTCCACCTCTGACATGAAACTCGTAAACTCCTTGGAGGGATAGAATTGAATGTGGACAGCATGGCCTCATCTTTCAGAGACAGGAAATATTAAAATAAACAGATTTCGTATGTGAATCTTTAGGCTGACACTGTAAAATCAGAGACTTTGTGTGAACATTAGAAATCCCCGTGTGTATTTCATAAGGAGGAAGAACCATTGTGCTGCAGGCCTGGTTTTTAGAAGAGTTCGAAACGGAATTGTAGCTGAAGTTGGTGGGAGTTGTAAGTGTTCAGACCTTCTGAAAACAGGCCCTGGGGTTTTATCCTTGGGAAGTAACAGCAAAACTGACAGAAAATAAAGCTCCTCATATAATAGAAAGACAGTAATTTTTCTTTTTCAGAATAGAACATATTAATATTTTCAGCAATATTCTGTTATTATCAAAGGAAATACAACACGTGAATGAAACAGTCCAAATCCTTCACCTTCCTAGGAAAAAGTTACTGCAAGTGACAGTAGATATTAAATGTTTAAATGGCACTTTCTGTCTGTGCATTATGACTTCAATGTGCCATTGCTTATGTTTTCAGTTTGCCCATTAATTATATCTCATAATACTCATTATACATTATTATATGTGTATGGGGTTTGCATACATTAATTTAATCCAGTATGTTCAGTTAGTTTATAAAAACTGTCCATATTATCAGTTTTTACAGTGAAGTTGGCAGTGCACAAATAGAGAGCTGGCTGAAAACCACTGAAGAATGTGGCCCTTGATTATCAAACCGGTCTTTGCAAATGACTGTCTGAGACACAAAGGAAGGACTCAAGAGGCTCTGAGGAATGACAATAAAATTCCCTAGTGACATTATTTGATGAATAGCTGAAATGATGCAAGTTCTGAAGAGGTGGAAAACTGTGGACTATCTCCAATAAAATACTTTCAATGAGAACCCCCATGACGTTTTCTTACCCTTTTAAGGTACTTAATGACAGATTTTTATCTAAGGCAAATTGGTTTGTATTAAAAACTATTGAAGATTCATGGGGCTACAGCATTAGTACAACATAGTGTCAAAATATTTTTCATGTACTGGAGATTGAGAGATACTGGAGATTGGACAGCGGCGGCAGCAGCGAAAAGCGGCGGCAGCAGCGAAAGCGGCGGCAGCGACTTGAGGTTAGTGCGGGGGCGAGGGCGACATCGGGCTTAAACGGGCGGTTTTTCGTACTCTGGGCCCCCCCTGAGCCCACCGCGAGCATCAGCCCCGAGCTGCTTCCCTCTGACCCCGGACCCGGACCCGGAGGTTCCCGGCAACGAATCAGGAGAGGAGGGGGCATAGCCGGAGGCACCGCGGAGGCACCGCGGGCGATTTAAATGCTCCACCCCCTGTTATCGTTGATAAAAAGCCTCCTGGAGGGCAGGGACTAGTCCTTGCCCAGAAGGGAGTGGGAAACTCAGCAGTGCCTGTGTGAGTCAGCAGTGACTGGGTGTGTCCCAGGGCAGGAGAGGCTCCTCCAGGGAAGGAGAGGCTGCAGTCGTTTGCAGCTCGTTGGGGAGGGCACTGACTCCCTCCCAGTGCACAAGGCGAGGAAGGTGCCAAGGAGCTGTGAACCAGGGGTGCCACCAACAGGTATTTCCCGGTTCAGTGAAAGAACAATGGTATCTACCCGGCGGAAGAAGACCAAAATGGATGTGGGAACCCAGACAGAGCTCCCACGGAAGGAGGCGATGGTGCAGGTTGCCGGCTGCAGGGAATGCTACAGCGTCTCTGTGGTGTCAGGGGGCTGTGTGCGCTGTGAGCAAGTAGATGATCTGCTTGGCCGAGCGGCACAGCTGCAAAGCCAGGTTGAAAGGCTTCAAGCCGAAGTAGAAAGGCTTAGGAGCATTCGGGAGGCTGAAATGGAGATAGACTGGTGGAGCCAGGCTCTGCCCTCCCTGCAACAAAAATGGGAGCACCTGCCGGAGAGGTCCCAGGATCGAGGGACCCCTGTACTCTGCCCCTCTCAGGTGGAAAACAATAACCTAGAGGAGAGGAGTGAGTGGAGGCAAGTCTATGGCCGTGGCAAAAGGCGAGTGCCCTCCTTGCCTACCTTGCCTCCACAGGTGCCTCTGAGCAATAGATATGAAGCCCTAGTGGAATACAGCCGGTCCAATGGGGATGTGGTGGATAGGCAACCTATATCAGAGGTCCCACCACAGTCAGAAAAACCTGACAGGCGTATAGCTACCTCCTCCACAAGGAAGAAGAGAAGAGTTTTAGTGGTTGGAGACTCCTTCCTAAAGGGATCTGAGGGCCCAATATGCAGAGCTGACCCCCATCACAGGGAGGTCTGCAGCCTGCCTGGAGCCCGAATCAGGGATATCACCAGGCAACTCCCCAACCTGGTGAAGGCCACAGACTACTACCCCCTGCTGATCTTCCAGACAGGTGGGGAAGAAGTTGCATCCCGTAGTCTGAGGGGGATGAAGAAAGACTACAAGGCCCTAGGACGGGTGGTGAAAGAGTCTGGGGCACAAGTTGTTTTCTCCTCCCTCCTTCCATTTTCAGGTGATGACGTTGTTTGGAATAGTAGGATTCTCTCTATTAACGCCTGGCTACGAGACTGGTGCTACAGGCAGGGCTTTGGGTTCTTTGATAATGGCTGGTTTTATAAGACAACAGGCATGACAGTGATACATGGGAAAGGTTTATGTCGTAGGGGCAAAAGGGTTCTGGGACAGGAATTAGCAGGGCTCATTCAGAGAGCTTTAAACTAGATTCGAAGGGGGATGGGGTGGTAGCTGGGCTTGCACCACTGGGGCAATGCTATAGTGTTGAGGTAGACCAGGAGGCCCCCCATCCTCCTGGGGTGAAATCAGGGGGTGAATCTGGGATGAAATCGTTGTGCCCAGCTCGCTCCCTGAAATGCCTGTACACCAATGCACGCAGCATGGGGAATAAGCAGGAGGAGTTAGAAATCCGTGTTCGGTCGGGGGGCTATGATCTAGTGACAATTACAGAGACTTGGTGGGACGCCTCGCATGACTGGAATGTGGTAATGGATGGCTATGTCCTGTTCAGGAAAGACAGGCCGCTAAGGAGAGGTGGTGGAGTTGCTCTTTATGTGAGTGAGCAGCTAGAATGTATTGAGTTCTGTCCAGAGGCAGATCAGGAGCGAGTTGAGAGTTTGTGGGTGCGAATGAAGGGGCAGGCTGGCAGGGGTGATACTGTTGTGGGTGTCTATTACAGGCCACCGGACCAGGATGAGGACGGTGATGAGGCCTTCTACAGGCAGCTGAGAGCAGTCTCGCAATTACAGGGCCTGGTTGTCGTGGGGGATTTCAACTACCCTGATATTTGCTGGGAGGCCTACTCAGCCAGCCATCCCCAGTCCAGGAGGTTCCTCCAGTGCATTGATGATAACTTTCTGATGCAAATGGTGGATGAGCCAACTAGGAGAGGAGCGCTGCTGGATCTGATCCTCACTAACAAGGAGGGTCTGGTTGAAGAGGTGAAGGTTGAGGGCAGCCTTGGTTGTAGCGACCATGAGATGGTAGAGTTCAGGATCTCATGTGGCAGGAACAGAATAGCTAGCAGAATCACAACCCTGAACTTCAGGAGGGCCAACTTTGGCCTTTTCAAGCAATTGCTAGGGGAAATCCCATGGGACAGGGTACTAGAAGGTAAGGGGGCCCAAGATAGTTGGTTAGCGTTCAAGGACTGCTTCTTCCGAGCTCAAGATCAGAGCATCCCAACAGGTAGGAAGTCAAGGAAGGGTAGCAGGAGACCTGCATGGTTGAACAGGGAACTGCTGGGCAAACTCAAGTGGAAGAAGAGGGTGTACAGATCGTGGAAGGAGGGGCTGGCCACTTGGGAGGAATAGAAGTCTGTTGTCAGAGGATGTAGGGAGGCAACTAGGAAAGCTAAGGCCTCCTTGGAATTAAACCTTGCAAGAGAGGTCAAGGACAACAGAAAGGGCTTCTTCAAATACATTGCAGGTAAAGCCAACAGTAGAGGCAATGTAGGCCCACTGATGAATGAGGTGGGGGTCCTGGAGACAGAGGATAAAAAGAAGGCGGAGTTACTGAATGCCTTCTTTGCCTCTGTCTATACTGTTGGAGGCTGTCCTGAGGAGCCCCGGACCCCTGAGGCCTCAGAAGAAGTCAGGATAGAGGAGGAATCTGTCTTGGTTGATGAGGGCTGGGTCAGGGACCAATTAAGCAATCTGGACGTCCATAAATCCATGGGCCCTGATGGGATGCACCCGCGGGTGCTGAGGGAGCTGGCGGAAGTCATTGCTAGGCCACTCTCCATCATCTTTGCTAAGTCGTGGGCAACGGGAGAGGTGCCTGAGGACTGGAGGAAAGCGAATGTCACTCCAGTCTTCAAAAACGGCAGGAAGGAGGACCCGGGTAACTATAGACCGGTCAGCCTCACCTCCATCCCCGGAAAGGTGATGGAGCAACTTGTTCTTGGTGCTGTCTCTAGGCACATCAAGGATAGGGGGATCATTAGGGACACTCAGCATGGCTTCACCAAGGGGAAGTCATGCTCAACCAACTTGATAGCCTTTTATGAGGATGTTACCCGGTGGATAGATGATGGTAAAGCTGTGGATGTGGTCTATCTCGATTTCAGTAAAGCGTTTGACACGGTCTCCCACAGCATCCTCGCAGCTAAACTGGGGAAGTGTGGTCTGGATGATCGGGTAGTGAGGTGGATTGTGAACTGGCTGAAGGGAAGAAGCCAGAGAGTGGTGATCAATGGGACAGAGTCCAGTTGGAGGTCTGTGTCTAGCGGAGTCCCGCAAGGGTAGGTTCTGGGACCAGTTCTATTCAATATATTCATTAATGACTTGGATGAGGTATTAGAGTGCGCTGTCAGCAAGTTCGCTGATGACACAAAACTGGGAGGAGTGGCTGATGTGCCGGAAGGCTGCGCAGCCATTCAGAGAGACCTGGACAGGCTGGAGAGTTGGGCGAGGAGAAATTTAATGAAATATAACAAGGGCAAGTGTAGAGTCCTGCATCTGGGCAAGAACAACCCCATGTACCAGTACAAGTTGGGGGCAGAGCTGTTGGAGAGCAGCGTAGGGGAAAGGGACCTGGGGGTCCTAGTGGACAACAGGATGACCATGAGGCAGCAGTGTGCCCTTGTGGCCAAGAAGGCCAATGGCATCCTGGGGTGTATTAGAAGGGGTGTGGTCAGCAGGTCGAGAGAGGTTCTCCTCCCCCTCTACTCTGCCCTGGTGAGGCCGCATCTGGAGTATTGTGTCCAGTTCTGGGCCCCTCAGTTCAAGAAGGACAGGGAACTGCTAGAGAGAGTCCAGCGCAGAGCCACGAAGATGATCAAGGGAGTGGAACATCTCCCTTATGAGGAGAGGCTGAGGGAGCTGGGTCTCTTTAGCTTAGAGAAGAGGAGACTGAGGGGTGACCTCATTAATGTTTATAAATATGTAAAGGGCAAGTGTCAAGAGGATGGAGCCAGGCTCTTCTCAGTGACATCCCTTGACAGGACAAGGGGCAATGGGTGCAAGCTGGAACACAGGAGGTTCCACTTAAATTTGAGGAAAAACTTCTTTACTGTAAGGGTGACTGAACACTGGAACAGGCTGCCCAGAGAGGTTGTGGAGTCTCCTTCTCTGGAGACATTCAAAACCCGCCTGGACGCGTTCCTGTGTGATATGGTCTAGGCAATCCTGCCCCGGCAGGGGGATTGGACTAGATGATCTTTCGAGGTCCCTTCCAATCCCTAACATTCTGTGATTCTGTGATTCTGTGATTCTGTGATTCTGTGATACTTGCTAGAAACAACTACTGTAAGCTTGATGTTTTAAAGTACTATTCACACAGAATCACAGAATCACAGAATGGTTAAGGGTTGGAAGGGACCTCTGGAGATCATCTAGTCCAACCCTTTGCCAAAGCAGGTTCACCTAGAGCATGTTGCACAGGGTCACGTCCAGGCGGGTTTTGAATATCTCCAGAGGAGACTCCACAACCTCCCTGGGCAGCCTGTTCCCGTGCTCTGCCACCCTCAAAGTAAAGAAGTTCCTCCTCATATTCAGATGGAACTTCACATGTTTCAGCTTGTGCCTATTGCCCCTTGTCCTGTCACTGGGCACCACTGGGAAGAGTCTGGTCCCCTCCTCTTGACACCCACCCCTAAGGTATTCGTAAGTGTTGATGAGATCCCCTCTCAGTCTTCTCTTCTCCAAGCTGAACAGACCCAGCTCTCTCAGCCTCTCCTCATAAGAGAGGTGCTCCAGTCCTTTGATCATCTTTGTAGCCCTTCGCTGGACTCTCTCCAGTAATTCCTTATCTTTCTTGAACTGGGGGGCCCAGAACTGAACACAGTACTCCAGATGTGGCCTCACCAGGACCGTGTAGAGAGGCAGGATAACCTCCCTTGACCTGTTGGCCACACTCTTCCTAATTCACCCCAGGATACCATTGGCCTTCCTGGCCACAAGGGCACATTGCTGGCTCATCATGGACTTGCTGTCCACCAGAACACCCAGGTCCTTCTCCGCAGAGCTGCTCTCCAGTAGATCAGCCCCCAACCTGTACCGGTGCATGGGGTTATTCCTCCCAAGGTGTGGGACTCTACACTTGCCTTTGTTGAACTTCATGACGTTCCTCTCCGCCCAGCTCTCCAGCCTGTCCAGGTCTCGCTGAATGGCAGCACAGCCTTCTGGTGTATTGGCCACCCCTCACAGTTTTGTGTCATCAGCAAATTTGCTGAGTGCACTCTGTTCCTTCGTCCAGGTCACTGATGAATAAGTTAAACAGAAATATTTTCCCTTAAGATATAAAATATCCCCTGAGTGTTATGTGGTAAGTGGGTATCTCAGAGCAGACCTTAGAATTTCAGTTGTAAAACATGTCTGAGTTTTAAAACCACACTGGACCACTACACCAAGGACCGATAATCTAAAATGACTGAGATGGGCATGAATGTATAAACTGGTTGGTATTTTCCACCTTCACATTCTTTGATTCTGTGCTTATGCTTATAAAGAGAAAAAGAAAGAATATATCAATTTCATTTGGGAATGTCCCAAATAGAACATGAATATTACCAGGCAATTTTTAGCTAAATTGAAATTCCTAATGTATGGCAATGTCCAAGGCTAGAAAATAGCCTTCTATCCATTCTGGTGATTTCATAGCCCTTTTGGAGATCACTGATTATTTCTCTTGATTTGTGACATATGTGTTGCTGAATTTTGTCATTTTAGCTTTGTATAGCAGAAAATGCCATACATTGCATGAAAAGCTATATGAATTCGAAACATAAATACATTTTCCTCTTCTCTTGTTAACTTGTGCAGCAGTGACTGATGCGCTAAGTCTGTGGACAGATTTTTGTCTTAACTGAAACTTTAATTCACTTAGAATCTAAACCGTTTCTGAAGGCTCTTAGCTACTGAATGCACTTCTTGTGAGACATGCCGTCCTTGATGTGCATACAGTCCTTGGCAAACATCCTGGATAGATTCTGGGAAGATGTGATTTCACTTCACAAAGTCAAATATGCATATAAAGAGTATTAATAACTAGACATTTGGGAACATTCCGAAAAATATATTGGTTTAAGCTTATTCTCAATTCTGAGGTGATGTTAAAAACGTCAGTTTGGGCCCATGCATGGGTTATATAAAAAAGAAAAATTGTACCATGATAGTAGAAAATGTGATACTTCTCAGCTCTTGGCTTTTATGAGTCAATACTGAGAAAACAGGTAATGATCTCTGTCTCCAAGGTCCAGAAACACTGAGGTTTGTCCACAAGAAAAGGAACTCATTTGCACGTTTACCTGTAAATCAGCAAAATAACAGTATCTAACTACACAGTGATCTGTGCATTTAACTGATAGATTTGAACATTTAAATAGTAAGTATTTTTATTGTTGCTTCCTGATCTTGGTCTTTAGTTTGACAATAAGTATATCTGAACTGAAACATTTCCATTGTAATGATGATACCTCATGGTTTCCTTACCTCGACCGAGAATATCATTCAGCGGAAGACTTCATAGGTGATTCTCCCAGCCATGCTGAACATAGTCGCTGCTCAGTAATACATGCTTTCACTGATTAAGTAGGAAATGAATGTGGAAAAGTTGTCATAAGAATAATCTGCGCATGATTCTCACAGCTCCGCATTTTCTCGAGTGTTGTCCTTTTTTTTCCTGTTACAAATCATTTTGCTTGCCAAACACATCAACTGTAAGCATCTTACAGCAGCTTGATAATGGAATGGCTGCCCCACTTACTGTAAAGATGGATCTAGTTAAAAGGAATCTTAAATTTGCAGAAATGATAGGCTTGACCCTCACCTTGGTCTCACACAGATCATTAACATAGAGTTTGATTTACTGGCATCAATGATCTTTCTACTGTCCTTCTAGTGTGGAGGGAATTAGGTTCCCAAATCAGCAATTTCTTTTGGACAGCGTACTAAGCTTTTCTCATCTATGTAACATTTTATATCTTCTCTTTAAGATCATCTATTAATGGAAAGCTGCTGGCACAGTGATGCGTCAGATGTATGAAGACTAATAGCTGTTAGTTTACGTCTTTTTTTTTTTAAAGGATTTTTACATTTTGGCGCAGCAGTCAGGTGACCTTCAAGTGAAGATGTGATGGGCTGGTGGAAGTTCCACTTGATGTAGCAGATACAATCTACAGTTTTCTCTAATAAAGTAGATCAACCACCGTGACTTAAACAGAAATATAAAAAAGCTGTGGGTTTTCATTTTCCTTTTCATATAAGTATTTCATTTTGGATAATGTATAGCCTTGCATTACCACTGTTACACAAATAAATGATAAGTCACAAGCAATAAGCTTCAATTATTTAAGCTCTAGTAAAACTCATACCAAAGTACTTCCAGATGACTCATATTGTCTGAAATTCTCTCAGTAGTTGCTCATCTGTTACTGATAAGGGAGGCACAAAATAAATCATAGCAATATGATTTGGGTAAAATTTTCTAATGCACCTAAATGGCAGAAGATCTGATTTTTAGGGCAATGAGCTATGCAACTATGTGGTCAGACATTGACTAGAATGTAAATGCAGATTCAAGTAGGATTTAGCACTTTATCTTCTTACAAGCATTTGAAAATTCTGTGATAATTTATCTGCAATTTCTAAATGTCTAAATACTTTTGAAAGTCTTGCACTGTAGAAGTCAAAGTGTAAAGAGATTTGAAGATCTGCAGAAGTATTGAAGAGCATAGAGTTTGATTCAAGAGGAATTGAGGGGACAAAATTTGTGATGAAAATATTTCAGATATCTAAAACCCCCCAAAATGTTAGGGCTAGTATGTCCCCAGGTTCCTAAAGTTCTGTTCTTCTACACGCACAGAAGATCTCATCTTGTAATGAGCAGCTTAGTTCTTATCTTTTTCTTAAACTGCCTTATTTCTTTATCTGCATGATAGCAAGGTTTCTAAAACATAAATCCATTAATTCCTTTGGGTTTTAGTTCAGGCTTTATTTCCCCTGGCTGTCTACAGTCTCCTCTCATAGTAAAGCTATCACAGATCCTGATTGCAAGAGTATGTTTCGTTTATTTATAAGATTTCAGAAGCTGCTCATCATTATTTTTCTCATCACCTTTTTGGCATTAATGAATGCTGCTTTGATACACTTTGGAAAGGGAGCAGAAAAATATTCTCCCAATTCTGAAGAAGAAATGAGGTACTAAGGTGGAGGGATTTGTTCTAGTCACACACCCAGGCACCACAAGAAGATTACGAGCCAGATGTTTACATGGCCCTCACAGTTGCAGCACCTGAGCACCTAACCATCTTCAGTACACTTGCCCTTCGTAACACCTGTGTGAGATAAGAAAGTGCTATAATACTCAATGTACAAATGAAAAACTGAGTTACAGGAATACTAAGGGTCCAATACTAAAGGTACTTAGAGGTTTATTATCTTAAAGATTTCCAGAAACCCTATAGGAAGGAAATAGCAGGAGCTGGGAATTAAACCTAAGTCTCCTAAACCTTGAACTAAAGCTCAAACTGCTGAACAACTTCCCTCCCCCTACTAGGATAACTCCTGCTATTCCATATCATACACTATCTGGGTCATATCCTGACTGAGCTTGTTTCTTTGCTCTACTAGCATGCGTCACAGATATCTGTGCACAGACTGTTAGTGAAAGAAACTGATTTATTTGGATCCTCTGCAAAAGTTAATACTCACATAGGGAATGCCCTTAACAGGTTGGTCATTCACTGTCTAGATGGTCACGGGGGTTTCCATCACAGACATCTTTGTTACAGCTTCTTCACCTGAGTCAGGTGAGACTCCCTGAACTGTTGTCCAGTGAATTATTGTAATTCAGCTGCCCGTGGTCCTACATGACCACTCTGTGGTCTATTGACTATCTCAAGCTATATAGAAAACATATCTTATGAAAACATCTTATGTTATGAAAATATATCTTAAGCATCTACAAAAAGTGTCCTATCCAGTAATAAATACATCAGAGCATAATATAGAGCAGGAACCACAGTTCTCCATCAGGGAGTTCCTGTCAGTCGGCTGATGATGATGTCTTTGTGAGGCCAGGACTGCCTTTCAGGGGTCCTTTATCTATCCATCCAGAATCTCACCTGGGCAGAAATGGGCTGGGGAGCAATACCGCCCTACTGACAACTGAGTGTGCTGAGTGTGTGCATAGGCACAGCCCTTACACCCAGCTGCATTATTGTTATACCTAAAGCATACATTTAAATCCACGGGTTTCACTGCAGGCTACACCAGCATGTGGTTTTTGCCTTTTTATCCTTTAAAATTATCCACATTTATATCCCTGGTTTTGGAGGGCTTCCTGCCAGATAGCCATTTTCTTACTCAAGGCTCAGCCGGTCCTTTCTGGGAAGCACTATTTCTGCAGAGCCCAGCTTTTCAGCGGTACACGGGAGAGCAGCGGCACCTGTTCTTTTGGCAGAAAGGATATGTGGAAAGAACGAGCAGGAAGATAGCATTGTTTTCTACCAAGTTTCCCCTCATGTTATTGTTTCCAGATGAGTCAAATAAACAGCAAAGATTCTTGAATAACTGAGTGACTTGCTTGTGCTTTTGCATATGTTTTAATATATATTCCTGGAGAGAGGAATCAAGTTTTGTGCCAGCCTTTTGCAACACAACCTTTTGTTGTTCTTGTTTTTGTGTTCAGCATATTTTATTTTAAAAAGTGCTGAATTGAACTCATTATGCCTCAGACCTCAGAAATTGCTCTGTTTTCCTGACCAGAAACGAAGAACTTCAGAACTGGGCCTAATGGTTCTGTAATAATAATATCATATTATCAGTGTGTTCTTTAAAATGTCAGCATGAGGATAAAAAAGGCTGTAGGATATTATTTTCTCATTGTTGTGGTGCTTCTTTGAATACTGTAGAAAACATCAAACATATTTTAGAAACAAAGGCGGACCAAGTAAATGAGATCATGCTGAGGTCTTTGCTGCTCTGGCTAGATTGTTTTTGATGTCCAAACAAGCTCAGCAACTGGCTTTATCTCTTATCTGGGACTGCAATGCAGCCTGCAGCATCAACATGCCTGGCCAGACAGCCAATAGTCGTGGCTGAGGTTCTGACCTTTTCAGAATTCCACTCAACTAATAAGCAGTTAAGTGAGAACTTTTTTTCGTCTCCAGAAGACACTTCTCATACAAAGCAAAGTACTAGAAGTGTTATGTTTATGCAAAATTCAACTGAAGTTTCATTTGACTTTTCTTCTTAAGAAATCCTATTATGGAAAGCACCTGAGTGTATGAAGAAGCACTTCTTTGTTCAGCTGCTTTTCACACACCGCAGGCATGGTTGCCTCAATGCTCTGCATTAGAGAGTGGCCTTTTCAAACAAAATGTCTAGATTTCCAAAAGCATTTTAGGAAATTTTCAGTGTAGAAATTAGGTGTTCAATAGTGTTATCTCCGCTGAGAAGTATCTGAATTTAATCACAAGAATTAATAGATAGTACTTTTAAGACCGACTGATGTGCAAACTGATTAACCTATTTCCTTTGATTGCTTCACTCCTGGTGAACAGTTGTCACTTATTTACTATGGCTTTCAAGGACATCATCTGTCAGTAATTTGGTCTCTCTGTTGGCTTTTAGATAGGAGAACATCTGTCTTCGATTCTTAAGGAACCTGCTTTGAGCCCTGCGTCCTTAAACTTTTGCAAATATGTTCCCAGTAATATTGAGCCTCTGGGGTTCTTGCTTTACTAACTGATAAGATACACTTTAGTGTCTTGTAAAGTGTGCGTATAGACATAATAGCCTGGCCAAAGTGAACATTTTTGACTGGATGTTTTATGATGCCTTGAGTGCTATAGGCCTAGAGATAACAAGGGTAAAAACTGGTATGCCTGATTTCAATGTGAGAACTGAGAAAATGCATTCAAAATCTTTAAGAAAGGAGACTTGTCCCATTGCATAAGGAAACGCTTCTCGTGTGTAATTCTCAGCTAACAACTCGTAAGTTTACAATGACTTCATGATTAAACGTGCCTATCAAATGCTTTATTGAAAATTTAAAATATAACTAAAATCCAAGTATCCCTTTCCAACAGTATTAACAATAAATGCTACAGAAGACAGCAAAAAAAAGCTGTAGAGTTGCATTCCACTGTCTGCAACTGGACCTGCATGTGAGAATGATACATAAGGAATAAGAGATTTGCTTTGAAGCTTTTTATCATCTGTGACTCTTTATGAGATGGGTGAGATTTCTTATGCTTTTCTTTAACTGACCAGAATGCTTCACTGAATAAAACAAGCAACTGAAATACGTAAAGCAATCTTCTGCCAACACCATGTGTTTTCAAATATTTGCAGATTTTAGTAAATGCTTATCTTTTCCAAATTTAGTATTTCAATTTGTTTTAAAGAGTTATTCCTTGATAATGCAGAGATTTTTTTTTCTCTGCTTCTGTTGCTGGCTCATGAAGTGCAGATATGCATGGGTCCTAGATGTGTTGAAATGTTATTGTTCAACGTGGAAAAACTCTGGCTTTGAATAGAATGACTGACTTGAGTTGATGGCTGAGTGTTTGAAGAGAAGGGGAAATTGTGGAACCTTTCTTGTGTCCAGACTGGTGGCTTTGAATGACTGTAGAGATTGGGACATTCACTTTGGAGCAGCAGTTAAAGCTGAAATAGGAACAAACCTGCTCTTTTTCTCTGTGTTCATCATTTGAGCTCACTTCTTGTCTCTTACTCTAATGTAAATCTGCAGCAACTATATTGAAGCAAAGGTTGTCTGCCAGTGTGACAGAACTGAAGGAGTTCAGCATCCATGACTAACGTAGACGCTCTACATCCTTCTTCCTTCATTTTGACTAGGAAGACCTATGGCAGTTTTCATCCAAAATTGCTTTTCTCCTTCCTAAAAATTATAAGTAGGTGGAACAGAGGAAAAGTGGGGGGAAAAAAAGAGGGAAGGGACTACTTCTGTGTTCCTGTTAACAAATGTTTTTCCTTCTAACAGTGATTAAAGAGATTGTGATCAGTCAGAAGTATCAGTAAAACTTTCATAGAAGATGCCTTTTTTTTCCTTCTCTCTCACGTTTTCATATCCTGTCTCCTAACTTGAGAACCAGACAGGGCTACAACTATCCATTCACAACCATGACAATTCTACATTTTCTTTCTGATACCCAGTACATGTGGCCACCTGTCAAATCTGTGGCTAGCTCCTCTAGGTGAAGATAATGGCACCAGGAGCTGATAGGAGGGGAATCCAGAACCTTTCCATCAAGTTCCGGAATAATTTTGCAGTTACTGTGTTCAGATACTCTTTTGTTCGCCCTGGGGATATTTGCCTGTACTTAGAGACGTAGGGTACCGGTTGAGCTTAAATCACAAATGCACCATGCATGAACCCTTTCCACGGGGCTTCATTTGTGCAAACAGATATTTGATGGAAATGTTGTTTGCGCATATGTGCATGTGCGGTGCAGGATGGTTTTCAGTTGCACACAGTGTTTATCACAAATATCACAATGCCTTTTTGTATGAAATATGTATGTTTGCAAGGTAAGGAGCATGTCTGGTAAAAACAACTTGCCTATTGTGGATTAAGCAGAATGGGTACATGTAAAAGGCATATATTTGTCACTGGGCCAGGGGTGAAGTATAGCGATTATAAAATAGATAACTATTATATAATATAAATTTTCTATAGTGTGCCCAGGTATATAAAAAATTTATATGACGATTGTCTTGCATATTTTGCTTATACAGTGAGGATATACTTGGGGATACAAGTACTAGCGCTGCTAAGAGGTTATCCCTTTAACGCCATCCAGCCATGTTGCTATAGGAGTTGGCTGTGCAACGATGGACAAGCTCTTGAATTAGCTAATGTTGCAAGTCATTTTATGGACAGAATAAAGGACCATAACAGTGTAATGTATTGTTATCATTAAAGAAAGAATAGAAATTATTTTGTTTAGCTCTGCTAGAGGAATTCTTGTCTTGCTGTGACAGTCAGTACAAAGGTAGATCTGAGTACTTAAAACTGCATTGCCATAAAGGCAGGCTGTTGTTTTCAGTAGCTGGTTTCACTGCTAACCCAGAATGATTAAGATTTTTCCTCACTGGTTTGTGCCCCCACTTTTGATCAGGCCTTTTCTTCTATCTAGGAAGGGTCCTCGCTGACCCTGTTGAGTAACTTCAGCAATGAGGCACCCATATTTGCCGCACACAGAACTCAGCCGTGCTGTGTGCTAATTCCGGCTACATCTTAGATCCAGCTCTACACCTACCTTCAGGGACCATAGACCATGTATCTCCTCTATGGCCATGTTATCCAGCATTCCGATTTCTTCTGCCAAGGGGTAACATGAATGTTATTGTCTTGAGCAAATCATGCCGTAGACAAATGTAATGGTGTTTGTGGATTATAGCTGTATTTCAAAGTTTGATGAAATTCTGTGTTGTTTTTCTGTCCATCCAAGCAGATCCTGTAATCTCTATTATGAGAAAAAAATAATTTGCACCTCTTAAAGATTCCCCTCCCCTAGTATTTTTTTTGAAAGATGACGTGATTAAAGTTTCCATTGCTTTTTATTGTTTAATATCAAGATAAGGAGACAGCTTTTTTTCACTTCTCTCTTCTCCCACAACTCCTCTCACTCATCTGATCTGTCTCTGCAGTGCAAAATGCCGGTTGTTTTAACCTTGTGTAATAAGACACTTCCGATAACAGTGCTAAAGACAGAAGAAGTGTTTTCCTTGGAAGTGTAATTTTCTTTTTGAACAAAAATTAACACTACAGAAGGCATGTTTTCTGGCTGGCTGGCAGCAATTAATCGGAAACTCCTGAGTACTAATTCATTGGAATCAGTTTGGAGTGTGTTATCTGATTTATTTTTAATTGAATGATCAGACTTAATTTCTTTGCACAGATAAAGTTACTAATGTTTTATGTTAATATTCTTTGCTTTGATGAGGAACATTTTTAGCATTGGTGGGGTTTTTTGTGGGTTTTTTTTCCAGGTTAATTATACCATTGAGGTTCAGGCAGCTCTGGGACTAGGAGGGAAAAAAAGCCTCTTTTCCTATTTGCAGCATTCCAGTCCAGGCAGCTGTGACCTGAGTCTAGTTCTTTCCTTTGCCAGTCACTGCTAACATAAATGGGAGGAAACACTTTCTGCCTCCTTTGGCTCTGTCTTTATCAGCACTGATGCTTTGAGGGCAGTAATAAAGAAGTGCTATCTTAATGACATCAGGAATGACCTTAATGGACGGGGAGTTTGTAAAGAGTAACTTGCTGTTTGTGATTAGTTTTGGCATGAGGGTAGAAGATCTCATGCACGCAGCAGAGAATAAGCCGGGGAACTAGTGGCTACCTAGATGAGGGAGCAGGGGAAAGGGAAAGGGAAAGGATTCAGTAGAGCCTTAGGGAAAACAGCTTTCTTCAATGAAACAAAATGAGTTAATTTTCTTGAAACTTCAGACTCCTTTGCTGGGACTAATGTGCAAGCTTGAGAATGAAGACAAACGTTATAGGAGACCTTGATTGATTCCACTAGTACCAATTGATTCTACAAATGTCATTTTGATTTTCATGGTAGAGGAAAGAGATTCTTTTTTTCCTTTCACCTGATAATTGCTTTGCTGGGGTTCTCAAGTTCCTCTATGTCATCTTTTATCCATTACACATACATACAGGAATTATCAGTTTTTCTGACTAAACCTCTTCTAACCATGTAGATCCTGTGCTGATAGCTGAAGGTGATTTCCTTAGGTTATATTAACATTCAGTCTAGCAATGGATCCAGCCCTCCCTCAGCTGATATGTCCACCTTTTTCTTGTAATTGAAGAGCTTTGGGTTGTCATCACTTCAATTATCCCGCAACTTACGAACAGGCAGAGGCCTAATTATTTTCCATCTGGCATGTGATTATTAGAACTCCTGACATGGTGACAAGATTAAAAAAAAATTAAAAAAAAAAGTAATGCCTAAGCCATTTACTTTATTCTTTTCCTGTCTTAGCTGCTTTAGAGGTATTGTGCTGTCAGAAAGTAGAAAATAGATCAAGGGAAGGAAGAACAGCATTTCAGAATCTGTAGTTTCCCTTTTTTAAAAATACTTACAGACAAATAAAAATGTGTTCTTCAGTATAAAGTTGGGTGCCTTAGGCATTTTAAAGTGTAGACATTTATTGGTTTGTTGCCAGTTTAAATCTGGCCTGGTGTGGCAGAAATTGAAGATAAGCTTTGGGCTGGCTTGTATGAAACAAATTAGTGCTGTCAGCTTTGTTCTTATTGCTGAATCGCTTTTAATCAAGAGCCACGATCACGACAAGTGCTCTTGTTCATCAGAACATCTGAGAGGGCCACTGTCAATTGCAAATTGAGTATGAACTATGTTCTCCCTCTTGGAAGAAGCCTCTTGGCCACAATTGGTGAGACAAATGAGTGGGTCATTGTGAGGGGATGGCTGCATAAGCCCTTGCTGTCCGTGGGCGAGGAAAAGATATAAATCTCCAAAGATCCTAGTCTGGCACGTGGCCTAGTCATTCCAACCACTTGATATTAAGAGGAACTCTTGTGTGGTTTTGGAAATCAAATATCTTATCTTTACCCATGCTACCACTCCAGTGAAAAGCGCTGTAACCTGTCTATATTGTTCACTGCAATAGTTACAGTGGCCTGGGAGAGGGAGTGACTAAGAATATACTTGATGATCAAACTTACTGCTAGCTCTGAAAAATCCTGGAAAATTTCACTGTTGACCTACTTCTCTGTGAATTTGGATACATTTATTTAGGATAACACTGTGCTTTAGAAGAGTACAGTTTGGGAGAGCTGTCACATAATCTCATATCTTTACAGTCTTATCACAGGGATACAGAGTCTTACTCGTTTCGATAGATATCCCTGTAACTGCTTTTTCCATAACCTGTGTCCCTGGTCACCTTGAAATGTGGCCAACAGACTTGTGTGTGTGATCTAGAGAAGGGGTTACATCTTAAATTAATCCTCAGTTAAAGCATAGTAGTTGTTATATCATCTTGCACACTGCCGGTAAGAGCTAGCCCAGCTGCACTGTGGTGAGAACTCAAACAGTGAGGCAATAGGTGAGCAAGGAGAGCTGTTACAGTGTAGTAAGTGAATTAGCATCACAGATTTGGACACTAAAAATGGTCTGCTAAATTTAATCTTGCTTCCCCCCCTGAAAGTGTAGATTGCATAAGATCTGACTCATTTACTTGCCTCTATTTGTCCTTTTGTCAAAGCTAGGTTTTCAGATGTGACAAGCATGAGCCATAACCCCCAGTGTTGTAAGCAGGTCTAGAACGCACTCCATCTCTCTGAAAACAGGATTGTACTTTCTAAGTATAGCATATAAGTCTTTCATCAGTAGAAAACTTTCTACTGATAAAATAAACTTTCATCAGTAGAAAAAATTGATCTGAAGAGCAAGATGTTTTTTGCTAGATCATCTCCTTATTGTACTGACTGTTTTGAAGCTAGCTTTTATTTCATATTTTATCTGGTTCAAACAGAAAGAAATAAATTATTATCCGATAGCATTATAGTTGTCATCTAAACCTGAAGAATCATGATTTGTCTTCAACATCAAGTCATCCACAGTTCAGAATTAAAAAACTTAATCAGGTTTGTCCTGGTTTTGCAGGGATAAAATTTATAGAATCACTTTTCTTTACATTTTGTTTCAGTTTGTGGCCAGCTGTGGTATGGTGATCAAAGCCATCAGCAGTGCAAGCCAGGGCAGCTGACCCAGGCTGGCCCACAGGTGTATTCTATATCATTAACATCAAGTTCACTATATAAAGGGAGAGCTTAGTAGGGGATGGGAAGAGTTCTTTGGTCTGTTCTTGATGGTGGTTTTTTTACTTCTTCTCAATGATTGCTATCCCTGGAGCACCTTGCCACCACTCTATGAGCTAAGTATAATTTTGTGTCTTTTTTATTAGTATTGATATCGGTCTTCTTGTTTTATTAAATCTGTTTAAATTTCAACCCATGAGTCTCCCTCCTTTTCCTAATTCCCTTTCTCTGATGGGGAGGGGTCTTGGGTGGTAGAACAACTGATTATTGTTTAGCCCTGGGTGTGTGCTAAATGGAGACAAGCTTTTTTTTGTGTTTTCTCTACAGCTTTATATTATTTACTTGTGAAGTAAGAGGAGTAGTAGTAGTAGTTACATTTGTAAGAAAACAGAAACATTTTTTGCATATGTATAGTATCCCTCAGATTCATTGGATAAAATTCCAATCACAGGAAACTTTGCTAGGATTTTCAGTGGGGCCAGGACTTGTTAATCCTTAATGAAAGGCAAACTGGTTTTGCTCTGAGGTAAGTGTATGAAGGTAACAATTGTGTACAAAAGAAATTAAATGATGACCAAATTATTCAGGTCCTTACTTTGGCAGAGATTTATCAAACTTTAATAGTTCCCTAGAGCCCAAAACCTTGTTCTTGTAAGCTTTCAGTTTGCACTTTTGAGCCTGAGATGCAGTCTCTCATACAAACCAGCAGCAGACATCAGGCCTTTTTCAGGATTATTCCATGGAGTAAAAGTCCACAGCATGAACAAGATCCTTTGAGGAGACTGGAGCCTGCTTTTACTTTGTGGGTATGGTTTGTAAGTAAACTTAGTGTAGTAAGGGGCTTGGGCATGTACCAGTTTTTTCCCCTATTTTGGGATCCTTAATGTCCAGTGAGCTTGAGGTCAGGCTGTTGTTTTCCCCCCTGGCAGGGCAGTGACTGTCTGGCTCCATGCAGCTGCCTATGGTATTTAAACTTGGTAATTCCATTTATCCTTGAGACCTTTCACGTTCTGTCCTACTGAGCTGTGAAATTGGTCTGTGAGTTAGATTATAACTGAAAAGTTCTGGGCTTAACTGCAATCACTGTCTTATTTTTGGTATTGGGCAGGAGAGAGTCTAAACATGTTTCAGTCTGGCTCATCACTATTTACCATGATTTTATACACTCTCTCTGTGTCTGCCCTGGGCAGGACTGACCACCTAACACAAAGACATCTCCCCTCTGATCTGCACTGTGATTGTACCTCACTTGACAAAGGCTTACATGGATTTTCTTTTTCCAATGAAATTGCTCTCTGAACAGCATGTTCCCCAGCAGGTGTACAGATTTCTGGATTTTGTCTTCAGTGCTCTCCTATTACTGACATTGTCATTACTTTCATTTTAATTTTTATTTGGGAAAGTGCCACACAAGACAGTCTCGGGAACTGCCCTGAAAGTTAGTAGGAAAAACAGTTCTCCTGGGTAACATTAAAGAGGAGAACACACACATCCAGTTCTGTGTGGCATAACATCAAAGAACTAGGAAATCATCAAAAGCCTTTTCCACCTACTTTAGCCCTAGGGACACTTCCTGGGCTGCTTGTGAGCTTTGGCAGAAGTTGTTAGCATTGCCCTGCATGGTCTTCCTCATACTTGCCAAATTATTTGGAGTTTAGTAATATAATATCACTGTAGGCTATATGTAAAATTTCTTGCTGTTATCTCAGGGCTAAAGTTACAGGAAGCAAGGACTATAGCACTGCTTAAAGACAGTAACTCCTGCTTTTTTCAGGGTTGGTGTTTCTGAACATTGTGAGTTTGTGCATTTTTTGCCTTAGATCTGCTTAGCTCAGGAAAAAAATCAAACAATTTAAACTTGACTCACAAAAGCTATAATTCTGTAATCTCTTGATATCCAATTTAAGATAGTGTTCTGCTGTAGGTACAGAAGGGGTTCCAGGGGTCAGATGTGATAGCAGCTGTGACTGAAACCAATAAAAGGAGAATGAAGGATTTATTCACTGATAAGTCACTTTACTTCAAAATACAATTATCCAAAACCTTTATCTGTTGGAGCAAGGAATGGATTTCATAAATGAGAGATTAATAAAAGTGGTGTTATACTGCTAACAGTTTTGTGTTGGTATTTTTGTTACAAGTTTATTCAAATCTGCTTGTGGACCACTACTCAGAATTTGGTGATGCTGTGTAAGATGCAGTAAGTAAACTGATGCAAGTGACATTGTAATTTACCAGTTGTCCCGTGATTTTCATCTGGTTTTAACCATTTCATTCCACTTATTTAATACCTAAAATAACACAATTACTGCTTACATTCCTATGAAAGAGTGTATGAAGAGATTATGCTTTATCTTTTGTCCAGAATTTTCCCCAACCTGCTAATAACCAGATGAACAGATAGTCATTGACAGAAATGCCAATTTCAATTACTTGAAGGCACTTTCATGTCTTTTTTTTTTTTTCTTCGTTATTGCATTTATTTCAGCCTTCACCACTGCATTGTATGTTGTCATCCAACTGGTAACCCACTGGAAGTACTGTGTGGGCAAAGCAATTGTGAGCTGAGCTGTGGGATCTGAGGAGTGGAAGACATGAAGAAATAAGTGGTGTTTTGGGCACTGGGAGATGAGTTTAGATCACAAATCAATGACCGCTTTATGATACTATTGAGGTAGTTTTAACTATTAGAGAGAATTGCTTAAGTTAAGTGGAGCAGAATGTTCCCTTTTCTTTCTCCATAAGTCATTAATACCACATGTGGATTGTTTGTTCTGATAAGTTGACCTCTGACTTTGTTTTTATGTTGTTTGATTTTATGTGCCACACATGCCATCTATAGTAGTGTACTTGCCTACGGTCCTCACTGCCCCCCATTATTCAGTACATGCTACTGTTTGCGTTCATATGGGGGCTAACCAAGGCTTACTCAAACCATTGGTCTATATCTGTGTGAGTCCTCTGAAGAGCAAGAGTTCAGCCCTGAGCAGAAATCGGGAACAAAGTATATGCATGGCTAAGCAATGTGTTCAGACTAGCTGAGCTCCAATGCAGTTATCAACTGAACTTGAATTAATTGAGGTGTAGGAGCCTGCTTGGAAGGTGTTTTGAAGTTATCCTAAAAGAAAAAAAGATCTTGCATCAGGCAGTCTCCTATGCGTCAGCAAGAGGAGATGAAAGGAAGCAAGGAGAATGAACACATCTCTGCTTAAATGAGCAGTGTTAAAATAGAGTGATGACAATGACATGACCTATAGCTCTTTAGTAATGAGAACATCTTTCATGTGCAGTGTTTGTTTGTATGTGCTGGGCTGAAGTCAAGCATTGCCTCCATAGGCTTTTAATGCCCTGGCTATTGTACAGAATAAAGAGACAAACATGCAAAGCATTAGATTTCTGAAGTGACTAGGCTTCAGGTAAGTACCACAGGATAAAACAGGGATTTGCCAAAGAGAGAGATTGATTTTCTTTTTACATTCCTGTCTCATTTGCTTTGCTGATATTTGGTCTACAAGAAGTTTCACATATAGGCTAGAAACTCTGTTCAAGAAATTTTAGGATGTTGAAACAAGTCTTATTTATCAAAACTTCTGGCAGCTCTTTTCTATTCGAAGGGAACTCACATCGTGTTATGCCTGCTGGTGAGTTGCAACAGGAAGGCTCTCATCTGTGGAGTGTTAGGCATCTGGGCTGAAGCATGGATAGAGAAGCCTGGTGCACTTTTATTTTTTAATTAGTGGGAGAGTTACTGAAGTTCTCTTCAGACTTGAGGTGGATCACAAAAAAACTCCTTCTGCTGCTTCCCCTTGTTGCTTCACTGTGTAGCAAAGACATAGGCGCTGTTTTGACAAAGCGACCAGAATTTAGGAAAAGGCACAACATTGGACTTCATCGTCCTACTGCAGTGTCACCATGGTGATTTTCATTTACAACCAAATAAATATTAGGCTAATTTTTTTGTGTTTCATTTTTCTTGCTTGTATGGAAATTTCACAGTGCTGCAAAACAAGCTCTTGGGCTACAAGTTAATGTAAGATTAACATTCATGTGACTGTTTCTAGGAGCTGAAGCCAACTAGGGGGGAGTAGTTCTGGTCTAGTAAACTGTCTTAGCCTGCGATACCAAGTGGCTTTGTGCAAAGTCCCTGCTGCGATGGGCCCTTGGATGAGTCTAACTGCCAGCCAGTGCTCAGGACCCCTCCAAGAAAGTGCTAGTCAGAACTAGCTAAATTTGTGCTGGGGAGTATCATCAGCAGCTTTCTAGCAGAGAGAGTCACATACCGGTGCAGTCTGGGGTGTACAGAGTGGGAGCTGAGAAACATCTGATGTAGCTGACTGACCACCTGCTGGGTTTGCTCTATTTGGCATTGTCTGAGAGATGCCTGTGTACTTATTCTGGGTGTCATATGTGAACCTGATTGGACAATTCTGACTCTTAAATTTGGAATATGTACACTTCATTAACAACAAATAATCAGATTTTGAACAGTACAGCTACAGACCTTTTTGCTGACTGGATTTATTACTGAAAAATTTTTTTCCTTTGCGTAATGGTGTTGTCAGCTTACTACTTGCCTGTATTTGTTGTAGTTGTTGCTTTTTTTATCCAGTGGTGCAGTTTGTACCTGATATTTGGGAGAACTGAACTGTTCGAGTCTAGGTTTTAAAATGAAAACCATCTTTTCCAAGAAAAAAGGATGGAAGAAAGACAAGAAATGACAGGCCCTCACAGAAAGGCCTAAGGTCCTTTGGGGCTATCTACAGTAAGTACAGCTTGCTCCATAGCACTTACAGAACACAGCTATTCAAATAAATCATACGTTGGGTTTTTCTTTTGACCATCATACAGCATCCAGTCTCCCATTTTGTCTGTTTTCAGTGCTTAACTTAAGGCTTTCATGGCTTGTTACAGTTTTTGTCCATTTATACAGATGTTGCCAAATATGTATACAGAGACAGTAATTGTATTTTTAATTCATTTTAGTAATGCCACTTATTTTTGGAAACCCTTGTGCAGATACCACACACTGGCTTTTCTCTGAACTGTATATCTTATTTGTTTTATGCATGCATTATGAAGAATATGACACTGCATGATGGGCTTAGACATTAATAGTCAGAGATGTCCATAAATAAAAAGCACTTGCAAGTAATGTGGAAGACCATTGCTTACCCTGCCAAGTAAAAGGCCACCCTGTGATGAACACTGTTTACAGGACAATAAGATCAGGAGGCAGGTCTTCATTAAAGCCTCAGCTAACAGCTCTTCAGGCTTTTGTCAGACCCTTGATCTTTCTCACTATGTTTTGATGTAGGCTACAACAGTTTTCACATGAAAAGGATTTTTGACCTTTCCATGCATTAAATAGTAACCACAGAATATTTTATCGTGGTTAACTTGAACTATAACGCATGTCAATTCAAACACTGTAGCTCCCTGCTAACACTTTTGTAAGCAGTTTCTTCCCCTGTGTCTACATTATATTAAGAACAATGGACTCTCCTACAAAAAAAAGCCCTAAGCTCGCTCAGTACCTCACAAACACAGCAGAGGTAGATTTTAAGTGTTGCTTTAAGCAAGGTATTTCTTTAACTGAAGTTGTGTGTTGTGCAGATGTCTAACAAGTCTCTGAACATCAGAGAAAAGTGTTTCTGCATGTGTTCCTGACACACAGGGAGGAAGATCTGGAATAAGTTTATTCTGTACCATTATTGGTACAAGAAACAAATTACAGAAAAGTAATAGGAAGCATCAGTCTTCACTTTTGTTCTAAGTGTGAGATGTAAGTAGGGGTACTGCTGCCTAGAAGAAAAAGGTTGATAGTTTTTTATTCATTCTATGGATCTTTCTAGAGGTGGAACAAAAGTGTTCCTTTAACTACCTGTCAAACCACTAGCACACTGCTTTCTGAAACAGATCCAAAAAATGTTCTAACAAGCATCGTTAGAAAGATATTCCAACTTCAGTGACTCATTGTAACAGACACAAATACGTTTTATATGCTATTTTCTAAAGCACCATTCTGCAAATGTTAACCGGCGTATGGTGCCATTCTTCGCAACTTGTAGAAGTGCAATTATTAGAAACATCCAGCCATGGAAGCATGAATGAAGGGTATGAGAAAGGATAATGTATGATTTCATCATTGTTTAAAAAAATGTAAAGCCCTGTTTAGCTTGGACATAGGTCTTGTAATAAGTAAGGGCCAGTAGCAGGGCTTATGGTGGTGGAAATGCTATTACTGGTTCTAGCTAACAATTTTCTTCTCTGCTATATTGTAGTCTTTTTAAGAATATGCTTCCAAATTCTTTCACAGAGTGCTATATATTTAACGCCAGACATACATGTCAAGAAAGGAGCAAAATGTAGGCAAAATCTCAAATGAAGAATTAGAGCCCAGGAAACCTTTGTCTCCTTAAATTCAGCCTTGGATTTATCTGCATCGATCTTGGGTGTCTGTTGGTGAAAGCCAGCATAGTGTGCAGGTATGATTTTCTGTGTCCCCCGATGAAATTCTCTCTCTCTTGGGCCTCTTTACTTTCCTCTGTGTCATGCAGAGAAACGCAACAAAATTGGGAAGTCCTCAGTGCTGAGCTGGCAACTGGAGAGAGCTGAAATTGAATTTGTGGCAAGATCCTATCACTTCCTAATTCCATTTTGCCAGAACTATTGATGCAACAGCCTGTCTTAAGGTCTTTTTGAACTCCCATTTCTTGATGAAATAAATCAGGAAGTATGATAACAAAAGTAGTAATAAGAAAGAAACCAACAACCCTGGGTTCACAAAAGGGTAGCAAGACTTCCCTGTAATACAGAACAAGAGAAAAACTGCAAGTTGAGCTTGAATTTCTGAACAGAGGTTTGAAACAGCCCTAGGTTAATATAGCGTGTAGGCCAAATTCACAAATGGAGTAAGTGAGCATAGTCCCTGCGTTCTCAGTTGAGCTGTAGCAATGTGTTGCTATATTTGGATACAGCTTATTCTCACCGTACTGTTTTGCATGCTAGCTATCTGTATACACTCTTGTAGAGTGCATTTAAAAAAAATCTGCTCTTTTGGTTTCTCAGTGATTTACATCCTCTTTATATGTGTAGAAAGACTGAAAGGCAGGTTATCATCAGGTCTGTGTCATGTGGAGGATGGGCTTTAGGCTCTGTTGCACTGAAACTTGCCTGAAGGAGATACACTGATTTTTCCGAATTATGGTGTTCTATAGTTAATGAACGTTGTCTGTGAAGCAACTCAACGCATGAGTTTGAAACAGTCTTCTAATTCACTGCATTGAAAATCAGCTGTTGTATCCAGCTTTTTAAGGGCTTGCTAGATGCTGGATATTTTTTTAAATACATATTAAAGTTCTACAATTTAGACATCTCAAGTACTAATTAAATTTTACTGTTGCTTGATGAGCTCCATACTTTTGTATTGAGTGTGCTTTTCACTATGTGTCAAAACATAATCCATTAATCATTCCAGTGCAAATGTATTCATTAATAAGAAAAAAAATCATAGGAAATCTGAGAAGCACAGACTCCCTTTCATCTTAAACTAAGTAGGTGGTGTCTAAAAAATTTTAAAATAGCTCAATTGACTTGTCAATGCCATCACTGCCTTTTGACAGAGGATATTGACCATTGTGGTTGAAGAAGAAATAGGTGAACAAGGGTGCCATTCTTCTGCTTTCTGTCTTGTCCATCATTTCATAATAAATAGAATGATCAAATGAGGGATCATTTGGTGGCAACCAGTCAAGCAATGAGTAATAAACCCTTGATAAAGTTCTCATGAGGAACTCAATATTTGTGAGTACTTTGTCCAGTGTCAAGGGTGAATCAATGTTAATACAAATCCTGGCACTGAATAGTGGATGCCATGACATCATTTTTTACAGATAGGCTCTCTAAGAGAAACTCATCAAATCATGGCAATCTGCCTGGGCTTAATATTGAGATAATTCAGTGGATCTGTACCAGATCACCTTCCCAACCAATCCAGGTCCCACTGGGAGAAGAAATTAAATAAGAGTTTTCCTTAGCTACATTTTCTTCTGTCCTAAAAGGAAATAATTGTTTTGTGTTTTATATCATGTAATGATTTACATTTGCTGAGTACATTTTACTTTCAGTAACCTAACAACTCACGTACATAGATAATTTTCCAGGGAACTTGACAGACCTGGAAAAACATCCACAAAACTTTTATTTTTTAGCAAGTTGTTCATAGCAACTTTGGCATGCTTCTGCCAAGAACTTTAAGTATTAAAAACATGCTGTATTTTGGAGAATATTGCTGATATTCACTGATATAATTTGACATATCAAAGGGTACTGTAAAGTTTGCTTCATGTCAAGAGCATATTTCCTTCTAGCAGACTGCTTTTGAAATGCTGCACTAGATATGCATGTGGGAGAGCTTTCCAACAGAAAACAACAAAAAAAAAAAAAGCCTGAAAAGATTTGACCTAAAAAAGAAATGGATCTGCTGAGATCTGCATGGCCTTTAGCCAGCAGTGCAGTGCACTTTTGAAGAAACAGAGTCTTTCCCACTTCCCAGCTATCACTTGTGTAAGGGGGAGCAGCGGTGCCTGGCACCTGGGATTGCTGGGGCTTCATTGCCCTCCCACTGTGCCACCCAGAGCCCTGCTGGCCTTCCAGGAGGGAAAGCAAGGAGCACGCACAACACAGGGCTTCGACTCTGCTGCTTGCATCTCTTGGTATGGCATCCAGCAAACTGCCTGGTGGTGCAGGGGAGTGGGAGAGGAAAAGCTGAATGTGGCCTGACAGAGCAGTGTTGTTTTGGCAGTGTGCAGCCTGTAGGTTCCCAGATGCTCAGAAGCCACTTCCCGCACCCCTGCTGAAGGGCTCTGTTTCTCAGCTGCTCTGTACTGACTTACAGCTCCAGAGTGCCATCTTCCCTTAGATCCCAAATTGTAGGAATGCTGACTCCCAGACTGCAACTCATGCTAATTAGTTTACCAATAAACATTTTTTTAAATAAGAATGTACATCAGGCATGTGATCCTTCCTTTTTTTTCTTTTTTGCTATTTAAAAAAACATCTATGTGAGAATACATGTTTAGTTGCTAATTAGATGTTCAATAACTAATATTGTTACAAACTGCTAAATACCAAGATGTAAATGGCAGTGGTTTAACAATGTTCTGATAATGGAATATCAGTGATGAGTGAAAATACAGGGAATTTTTAATGTACAAAGGATATGGAGTTGCTGTGAAAAACAACTTAGTTTCCAGGCTGTTTCATCTTAATGGACGGAAGACTAGAGAGAGTTAATCTTTTTGTCTTTTCCCTTTGGTTGAGAGTGCACTGGCTCCAGTGACAACCACACAGGTGCAACAACAGCCAGAGTGGGTTCATTTAAAAATTCAAATCAGTGTTAGCAGAAAATGTATACGTTATTCGCTTGGCCCTAGTTATTACCCAGTTCTGCACAGGAGGCAGAGCCCTGAAAGTTTTGGCAGGTACGTAAATATCTCAGTCTTTTTGCATGTTTATCTGTTTATTGCTAGAGTACACAAGGATGCTGTTAGTGTGCTGCTGTGCCATGCAGGCTCAGCCCAGCCCAGGCAGAGCTGCCCTGCTCTAAAAATCAGGGAGGGGGTTGTAGGCAGAGGAGGCCAGGTCTATGGCTGTCCCTATCTGGGGCATGGCTTGAACTGCAGAGACTGGGGTGGGTATTTTTGTGTCTGATTTCCACTTTGCACACCATTCCATTCTATGGCCCTAATCTGGATGTAGCATCATTTTTAAATTTCTTTTTTTTTTATTTTTGCAAATATAAATATTGCACTGGATGAAAGCAATAGATTCTTGTCCCCACTCTAGGTGGGCAAAGGTGGTGAAATGCCTGTACACCACGTGAGGAGATACTGAGCAGCACAGAGCTTTCATAGGCTGTGGCTACGTGGAGGGCAATTGCGCTCCATGTCATACCCTACACTTTATTGGCTGCAGTGATGAAAATTATATTTTTTTACCAATTTATCAACAATATGCCCAATCATGAACCCTTAAATCCTGTGAGACAAAGGCTAGTGACTCCTGCCCCAGAATGGTCAGAAAAATACAAAGTTTGAAGCTGGTCACTGAGCTCTATTATTGCTTGATACTCACAGTACTGAATTTACTTGTAGTGTAACTGTGATGATATTTAGAAAATACGTCTGGTTAGCACAATAGGTAATTTAAGAGCAGACACACACTTACTGCTGTATTATACAAAGCTACATGATAACTTCAGGCTGTAGAATATACAGTATTTTGGGCTTCGTTTGTCCCTTCAGCTGTGGGATCTTTCCTAGACTTCGGCGACCATGGGATCAGGACTTAAGTGACAAGCAAGAAAGCTTTACTAATGTGTTGCGCTTAAAGAACACGGTGAACCTTCCCAACGTGATGTGAGTCTAAGCACATTTCTAAGTAACACCCATTTAGTGATATGGAGTCTTCAAAAAATGTTAAGGTGGGGTTTTTTTGCTGTAACACACTGGGATATCAACAAAAAAAGTCATTAAACATCTCTGATTTCTGTAAGCTAAAAATAAAAATGTTTCATTTAGGCCATTGCAAAATATTTAATTTTAATTTCAAACTTTTTCTTTCTCATTTCATTCTCTGTTATGAAGGTTCATATCCAATTAATTATCCTTCCAGGTTTTCATCTTGAAAATGTGAAAACACATGGTTTACCAGTTTAAAACTCTTTCTCCAGACAAACAGAAGTTTGAAGTCATGAAATTTATCAAAAGAGCTGAGATCTGCAAACTTCTCAATTCCAATAAGTTGACTTTTTTTTTTTACAGTACAAAAACCTTAAACAGCTTTTAACCAAGTCTCATACTGTTTATTGCATGCACTGAATTCTGCTCATGTGACTTTTGGGTGGTTGTCATTAAAATGAGATTAAATTGGAGTGAAAGAATCCTAAGATTTAGGACTGCTGAAGTTTCGCAGGTGCTTTATGTACCATGCCCCTTTTTGAATTCATGCTTTATTGTGTTAGGGTGTTTGAAGTGCATCTTTTTTTCTTAGCAATACCTATTCATTGGAGCACAGCAGCAATGCAAATAAGCTTGTGAAAGACCTATCACTTAGTAGCTAGAATCAGCAGTAGAAGAGAAAGCATTCCTTGGATTTGTTGTGTTGCAGTGATGCTTTCCGGTGCCTAAATGGTATTGACTGTTCTTCTTATTGAAGAGGAAATAAGTATGTGCTCAGAGCTACTCAGACAACTATTCATCATTCTCTCAGGCAACAGAAAGAATCCCCATGCAGAATGCAAAATCCAGCAGCAGCTACAGTTGCAGCAAATCAGAAGCCTGTATTAGAAAACTCACAGGCTAATCAGAGCCCAATTTCCAGGCATGATGCACTTCTGAAGTGTTGCTTTAGGACGTAACTCAATTCTCAGACCACCACAGTCTGCAACTTAATTCAAGCATTTAGGGGAAAAGGAGGGTCTTTAAAATATACATTTTATTCTTTATTGCTTTCTAGTGAAGCTTTGGTGGAGTACTGTAGTGAATAATGATAACATTCGTTCTTAAAATCTGATGCTGGCTCAGTCATTATGGCAAAATAGGATAAGGAACCCTGCTGTGAGAGGTGATGAGATACCATTAATAAACATCATTTTTATGAAGTAATAGTGAATATTGTTGCTTCGTAAACCCACTATTAATCTGTAAAGGTAAATGACTATTGCGTGGTTACTTTTAATTTGTTGAAAATCATGTTGGTTTGTAACCACTGACTTAAATCTGATTGCTACTACAAAACAATAGGTTAAAACTTATGTCATTAAATTTGTTGCCCTAATTGGAGTCAATTGGAAAAATTGACTATACGAAATACAGAAAATAGGTACAGACTGGCAGATTGAGTCTCAAGGGTGTCTAGACTTGCAAAGCTTACACGGTAGGCTTGGAGAATCACAATAGCCTCTCGGGGTGCAGAGAAGACGGAAATCACGCTAAACTGTATTCTGGCCATACCTTGATTTACATCTTCTTGGCAGCATATGGAGTATGCTTACTCTTATCTTAACCTAGCATATCTATATTTACCCCCAACTAGAGACAAATACAGCAAAGGATAAATAAACACAACTCTCAGACAACTGCCTTCTGCCTTGACCATGAAAGGTAGGGTAACTGGGTTAAGATTAGTACCTATTTATGGAGTGTGCTTTCTGTCACAATGGCTCAACCTCTCATTCATTTTTCATAGACTTCTATTATTTGAATTTTCTAATGAGAAACACTGTTTCTACAAGATAGTGGCAAAATTAAAACAATAAAAGAAAGTAACCATTAAACTATCTCATTCTTAACTGGATTTGAAAACACTGTAGATAGTTGTCATTGCTAGTTTTCATATATTAAAAGTTTCATATTCTTTTTGTAATGACTGTAAGAAATGTGGAACCTAATCTGAATTCAATAAAACCTGGAAAAACAAAAGCTTTATCAAGAAAAATGAGAGCACTGCTTGGAAACAAAAGCTAATTAAAAAATTTGTGAAATGCCCTAGAGAAAGACAAATGTACAGATAGTCACAGTCTGTTTAATATTGGCAAGTATGTCTAACATGACAGCACATTCAAACCAACCTTTGCCTGTACAATCCAGCATCTGGCATGGTTGTACTAATTAGACTTTATAACATTTATTAGAAATCTTATACCTATTAAACTACATATGAAAGCGTGTTGTCTTGAAGTATTACTGTTATTTCTTTTTATCGATAAATATCTCACAAATTCTATAATTTATTGGTTTCATGTGTTTAATCTCATATTTATTTGTGAGAGTATTTAAGTGATACAGCATTAATGCGGTTTACTTCTGTAAAGAAACAGGGGAAATTTCTTGTTCCTCCTTGAAAAAATAGTTGAAAATAGCTGGGTTAGTGTGAAGAGGTTATTTCAGACCTTTAAAACTTCAGTGCTTTGATACCTTCCATATAGCATGTTGTCCCCTTCCTCTAAGTGGTAAGCAAAAGACTTATCTGTCCAGACCATTGAAGTCTCCTCTGAGAGCAATATAGATCTAATTTTATTTTTTTTATTTCCTTTTTGTTGAAGTGGTTGAAAAACAATAGAGAAAAATGAAAGGTTTTCACTTCAGAGCCGGATATGGTGCAGCAAAGAAGGGAAATGGCAAAACTACAATTACTGTGGAGAACTTAACTGTAATCGCAGGCTCTGGCGTCTTACCCATAGAGCGGAAGCTGGAAGAAGAAAGACTATATACATTTCAAGCTAAAAACCTGATTTCAAATCCTGTATTTAATCTGTAATTCCTGTAGCTGAGGAAGGAGCTCAGCTAGAAAAGTGTTGTTCTGGTACAACAGTGCTGTCGATAGCTGTCTATGTGTACTTTATGTCACTTAGCAATGGCGTGTACACAGATATTGCCACTAACCAATGTGGCATGGGTCCTGCTGTCAGTCATTTTGCCGTATATCTACAGTGATGGAGCTAGTGATATGCATGGGATAGCCACTGCTGCTGTGTGCATGCAATGCTGCATTGCTCACTGGAGATTCAAGCCACTTTGTGTGTTTTGGTTTTTTTTTGGTTTTTTTTTTAGTAGAGGTATAATACTGTGTGTATTTTACTCATGTTTGGAAAGAAATCTTCCATACTTTTTCCAGTCCCTCTCCTTTTTAATGAAAGAAGGTGAAATTCACTCCAAAACTTCACCTTTCCTGGGTTTTATGTGTTAAATTTACCTTTGAATATTAATCTTAGGATTTCACACTGAGTATAATGTCTACACTACTAGCAGCTGAAGCTGGGTACAAGAAGCCGAAAGCTCTGTTCCCAAAGGGTAACCGTTCTTCTTTGTAGTACTCAAGTGGGAGGGGAAAAGAGATTGAGCAATAACAGGTCGCGCATCCAAACCAGATTGCAGTGACCTGTGTTCTTTATTCTCAGAGCAACATAGTGACCTATACATAATAAAAAGAAAATAATAATATTCATAAATCCAATGAGTTTGTTTCATGTTTTGTCAAACATGACAATAGACTTCTTCGTAAGTTTAAGAGAATATATTCAGCATCACAAATGTCATATTGTCATTCTGCTAAGGAATTCCTTTGCAGTCTCAAATAGGGAGGTACTGGGAACAGTCTTTCTCCTTTGATGTATAAAAGCAAAAGGAAAATCCCCACCAGTATAGCTATGAACAGCTTGTTCCTGAACTTTGGAGTTGTATGTGAATTGGACACATGTTGTCCAGTACCTGTTCTTGTTTATGCAGAGCACTTCCTTTCTCTGTCATGTAGAAATGTGGTTGTAAATCAGCTGTACCTTTAAGCACCTACTTCTGCTAAGGAACGTACCTCTCGTGGTTACAAATAGTCTGTGACTGGGCACACTACTCTGAGTAGTGCCTAAGGTCTGTCAAACCAGTTAACTTTCAGTTCAACACTGAATGGTCGAGTCTGCAATTAACCTTTTGCATAACTACGGGCAAATCACTTCACTGGTCGGTTGTTCTGGGTTTGCATTTTTCTTTCCAAGATTTGTCTGTACTGGAAGTCTTCTAGAGTAAACGTTGACAGTCACTGTGCATCGCAAAGCGATTCCAAGTGCGCTTTGAAGCCCTAACTAATACTGGGGGCATAAGCAATATCTATTTATCCAGAGGAGTTGTTAGTTTCCTTAATATCGCAAACAAATAAAAAAAACCCCAGCATCTGGCTCCCTCTTGAGTTCTGCGCATATTTAAAAAAAGAGAGAAATACTGCAGAAAGTAGATCCTTACCTCTCCCTCCACACTTCTCAGTCTTGTTTCTGTGACTAATAATCATTAAAATGTCAGAGTTCTTCTGCAGGTAGAATAGTGTGGCAACGTTCACAAAACAGGGAAAAATATATGTTGAAAGGCAGAGGATAAATCAAGTGCTGGCAAGAAACTGGGTCTTGTCAATGTTTAAAATAACCTACCATGACTTGGCAGGCTACCACTGTCATTCATATTCACTACTTCAGTTTCTTGTAAAACCAAACAGCAACAAACCATTTCAGGCAAAATCAGCCTTATGCAGAGGAAGTGCTTGTGTCCCCCCATCATTAGTAATTACTAGAAGCAAATAAAGTAAGCGTTGGTAATTTCTAGAAGAAAAAAAACCCTAACTCAATGCTACATTCTCATTTCTGTTTGCTTGTGTGTAACTCACAGGATTCCTTATAGGCCCAACCACTTTGCTAATCTTAGAGATTATAATCCCAAATATGAGAGAGCAGGCACCTGAAGGGAAAGGTGGGGGGGTCCAGTGGCAATGCTGGCTGTAAGCTTGAGTCATGTAACAACCTAGTGATCAAAGAGCTACTTGACCTCAGAAAAAGTAACCAAACTGGTTTATGTTGGCAGCCAAGGAACACCTAATAATATGTAGCACTTGTTTTTGTTACTGATCATGTTTTTGGTGAGATGCTTGACAAGAAACAAAGCCAGTAGTTTTATTTGAGTATCTTCTATTTGTGCTCTAGGAGTGGCGCTGGCAAGTAACGTTGGTGTGAGGGGCATGGATGCAGCCTGGAAAGGGAGGTAAGCACATACGCTTTGTTTTTAAAGGATACAAAATATACTTTATGGAAGTTTACTGGATTGCTGCTTTTAGAAGCTGAGTGTGATTCAACATGCAATGTGATGTATTTTCTTTTAAGCCTGCTTTTAAGCATAGGAGTCCTGTTTATGTATTAAAACTATTCGCATGCTCAATTATACGTATGCTTAAACTTCGTGATGAGTTGGAGCTTTCTCCTCCGGTATTTATCACTAATTTTTAATGTTTGTGTTAATATTTCTAAGGTTAAAATATTAAAAATATTAAACATTAATATCATGTATTATATTTTTGATATTGTGAAGGGTAACCCATGATATTTTGAAAGTAATTCTATGTATCAAGCCTTTGCTAGCATGTACACAGATGAGATTTATAAAGCAAGCCACCCATTTGTAGAAAGAAATAGAAAATGAAAATCCATTATTAAACGTGCTTCTGTAGATACCTCACAGGAGAGGAAGAAAAAGCACAAAAGATAAAGCGGAGAGATTAAATCCACAGATTGGTAGTGAAATTGTAACCCTCTATTTTCTGCACGGAGTTACAAGCTGTAATGGAACCTGGGGAGCTACATTTCTCCATGTTCTTAATGGCATTAGCTCTTAATGAATCAGGAAGCCAGATACTAGACTGTGGAATAGCTTCATCAAGGCTGAGACCTTCACAATAAGAATGATTATATTTGTGAAATAATTTACTCATCAAACAGTGCTAGTAAATGTAGGATGCCTTTGCAGCACCGTTTCTATTGTTGTTTTCACATTCTCTTTTGCTGGCAATAAATCATTTTGAAGCAATTCATTTTTTACACATTGAGAGACAGACAGCAGATCCTGAACTCAGCAGGTGACACATTAAATTCAGAGACATGTCAGTCACATTTAAAGCATATGGCTAACTCCTACAGCAGATCACTCCAGCAGAAAAAAACAGTTTCTATGCAATTCTCTATCCATGTCAAGCTGAAATAGAATTTTATTTTTCTTCACCTAGATAAAGAACTCCTTATGAATATTCCATGCTTTGTCACATAGTAGTAATAAAAGACTAACCAGTATCCATATATAAAGTACAGAGTTCATACCTTGAAAGGCCAGTCTAGAGCTTCTGATCAATACCACCTTGATGATACAATATTTGTATTTCCCCAACTAGAAAATATCTTGGACAGACAAAAATCAAGAATGTTGTTTCTTATTACAATAAAGAAGGGTAATGCTTCTGACATCCCCACTGCTGGCATCCACCTTCAGCTATCAACTGGGATGTAAGGAAGAAACTTCTGAAGCCTTCAGGCTTCAGTCTGAGAAAATGCAGGCAGACTTGAACTAGCCTGGAGCTCTGCTCTCCTGCAGATGGTAACACTCGCTTCTGAGCAGGAATGACACCTCCAGCACTGTTCCTCAGGGCCAGATTTGCTTGTAGGAATTTCTTTGTTTTGATAAACCATACATAAATAAGACTAATGAAGTAGGAAAATCCCGTCAAAGATAAGGTTTCACAGATAGACTATGTTTGCAGTTCTTAGCAGGTAAGAAAGTTAGCTGGATCTTCATCTTAACACATATAAGGGACTAATCCTGCACTGCAGTGTGCAAGTCTGGCTTGTTCAGAGTGTTCAGTACCTTTTTTGGCTTATGCAGCTAAAGTTAGGCTGTGGCATGCAGTTGCACTGGAGTTTAGATTTGAACTGTCCAAACCAGTTAACCTTAAGAGGTGATTTTGCACCTGGGCCTGCAAGGGATGATTAGTAATGCCTGCAGCAATTGCGTGTTTCCTCTAAGTTTCTGCTGTCTCTGTTATTTAGTGTTAAAGTTTGGACTGCAGAGCACTGTGCAACTCTGCAAATTTTCTCTGGATCTTTTGCATCTGTTATTTCAGCTAATAGTTTTAAAGGGAAACCTTACAGTAGCACATATTGCAGGGCATCATTGTTGGAGTTTTTATGAATATCGGGCAGAAATTCCAAGCATTGCAGAAAAGCAGCATGTTGTGATGATGAATTGCCATTTGCTATGCATCAAGGATGTTCAGATTTAATAGGTGATGTCCTGAGTATTTCCTTTATTATAATTATGATTCTAGTGGGAATCTTCTATTTTTCTCTAATGCAGCCTTTCTCTGCTGCAGAATTTGTGATGAGCGTATTTCCTTTCTTTGATGCTAGTCATGAAATTTATCTATAAATGAGAGTAAAAATGCACAGAAATGTGACAGACGTGACTTTCTAATCGACATTTATGGTGGAAGCTCTTTGTACGTTTTCCTACCAGAATACCACCAGGATTTCCCTTAAGTAACATGATGGCTCTTGTCAAACACTTACCCGAAAGGTCAGTCGCACAGGCTATAGCTCCATTTCTCCCCTGTTGCTCCTGCTTCACATTCCATCACCAGCTGACATTAGAGCAGAAGCAAGTACCGCAGCCAGGAGACCTCCACTTCACTCTTAAAAGATCCCCTAAAGAGAGCAGGGATGGGACTTCTCGTGTCTGTGGTGTATGGCGTGACTCAAAGAAAAGTAGCATAGCAGCCCTGTGACAGCTCTGTTTGTTAGGTAAGCTTTTTGGCATATGGTGCAACCTCCAGACTGCTTTCCTTTATGCAGAAAATTAATCTGTCTCTCTTTACAATCCCTCCGATGTGCAGCATGTACTCTTTAGCCGGGTGTGATAATCAAGGCGTTGTCACGTGCTGATACTGTGTATTTCTTGGAGTATGTTTCTAATACTTTTGGTTAAAGCACATTGAACACTAAGCATAAATCAGAAAAAACTGTCTGTAAGTGTAGTAATTCTTCTATACATTTGATTTTATTGTGTGTTATTTAAATGTTACAAATACCAAACCTCTGCATGAATGTCTTCTGTATTCATCTTTTCCCATTCCTTCGTGAAGTAAAACTATGCAGGACCTGGGGGCAAATAGGAAGAGAAAGTAAGAAAGTTTCTTGTCATTAGGCTTTATGCACATTATGCATATTATATTATAAGGGAGGTGAAATTTCTCTCTCTGAAAAATAGTCCACTTACTAAGAACAGCTTTCATAATACCATTAGAGAGAAGTGATTCTGCAGAAGAACCAAATTGTACAATCTTCAGTCAAATGTCCGGAGAGCAAGTAAAGCTAACGCAGTCATGCAGGAGGATCAAGGGTATTCCTTAAGCTGTGTAAGTAGAGTAAGGTACAGGCATACATTTCTAACTGCAGACCTGAGAAGTGCAGATGGATGCATCTATATCCAGTTTTTGTGATTTATGTTGACAGGACATATGCTATCAATGCTGGGAATTATTTTCCCCTGACATAAAGGTCTCTCAATAATTGAAATTTGACCTGAACGGGAGGGATGGTTGGGGTAGTTCAGTATTATCAAATTTTCCATAAATTTCTTGAATGGATTGACCTTTAGCATCTTTTTAATACTCTAATGTTTCCCACTGCATCTCTGTGATGGCCTAAATTTATATCTTTATCCCTGCGTAGCAGGGAATGTGTGCTCATGCTTTCCTTCTACTCCCCCCTGTCCTCCCCAGTCATGTTCTGGAAACATTTGGTTGTAGGTGAGAGTTTTCAGTCTTCTTTTAAGAAGAGAATTGGTGAGATGAGTTCCATCTAATGCATGGACATTTTATGATTAAAAGATCTTAATTTACTCCCTGAATCATTAAATTCTTGTGCTTTCTTTTGGTGAAGGTATTGATCCCCCCCCTCTTTTTCTTTTGTTGTTATGGTTGTTGTGATATACAGAGGTGTATATTTTGTTTTTTTGGTTTTCCGTGAACGTGTACATTGGCATCCCACATTTATCCTTGTAAATTTTTAGTGAACTGCTCTGAGGACCAGAAATATGAGTTTACTTTTTTGGAAGTGGTAGGTAATGAACTGTCTTCCCCTTAAATTTTGGTCATTGCTGGCTACTACTGAAAATCTTTCATCTTAGCTGTATTTCTAAACAATGAAAAAATTGTACTTTTGAGAAATTTTAAGCAGGCTCATGCTGGTTCAGATTCACAGGCATCACCAGTATGATCACTTCTTTGGTGTTTTCTGGCTTCTTGAGGTGTGTCTGTGTGCACATGTTCTCCGTTAGTTTCTTGCATATTGTTGACCTCCACAGGTGCCTTCCAACTTCAGTTATTCTTGCAATCTGTGACTCTTGTGATATCAGGGCAGTAGGAATGCTATGTCAATCATCATTTAGCATGAGATAGATATATATATATAGATATATATATATGTCTCTCTCTCTCTCTACTTTACAGATACACTGAACACTGGTTAGGTAATAGCACGAAAACAGTACGAAGCTAAGCCCAGAAACTAAACACACCACTTTAAAGATAAACTTTAAGAGTAGCCGGTTCTAGAAGGCTGAAAACAACTATGAACCAAATCAGCTGGGAGAGAGAATTTAATCAGAAAAATGAGAATGATAATGGAGAACGCTTTAAGATAACTTCCTGTAGGTAATGATGTGTCTCTTAAAGGCTTAACAAGAGAAGTGAATACTGGTTCATGTCTATTGTTTCTGTGAATGTTCAGTGCAATTTTTGCAGATTTACATATTCATAATTTTGGACAATGAAATAAAAATTTTATTTTTTTGAAATTATATAATTGTTTTCTATATGGGATACTTGGTGTTTGGCAGACACGCAGTAATACATTTATGAAAAACTGTATGTAAAAGGTGTTTCTCTTATCTCTCTGAATATATCTATTAGAGTGGGGTTTAATAATTCTTTGGTAAAAATATTTATGGAAATTAATGTCTGTATGAGTGTTGTATATTGTGTATCTGTTCATCTTGGCAATATGCATCAACAGCTTTTCTACCATTTCAGTTTAAATCTTGAATTTAGGCATTATTTTTCCTTTGAGAGAATGCTTTTTTTTTTTTAAGTCCAAAGTTCTGTGGGCAGGTATGGATCAAAATAAACATACCTGGGTTAGAAAGCTGATCCTTCATGTTCAGTGAAATATGGCATAACATAGGAAAAAGTCCATCTGGAATGGTTACTGTTACTCTGCTTTTGGTGGTGATTTTACCTTCTAGGTTTGCAAGATGCTGTAATTACTGTTCTGCAAATCTGGTTCTCTTAAGATACTTCTTGGAAGATCGTAGATACTTTTTGATTATTCAGTATCACTGGATCAGTAAATATTTCTGAAAAGATCCATGCCCTTCGCACTACAGTATGTTTTACAATCTTTGGTAGCACTCTGGGTGGAAGATTAGAAATGGATTCTTTCTTGATTGTGCACTAGAATGGCCTAATCCGCTTTATGATGAAGCAAAAGTGAGTGTTGAAAGCAAGTGTCATTGGAGCACAGCATTATACATGACAATTTTTAATACCTGAAATCATTTAGCTACCACTTATTGTTTTAGAGACAAATTTTAAAGCTCTTTCTGAAAATTCAGCAAGGTCACTATATAATATATGGAGAAAATATATATATATATATATACACACACACAGGGAAATTGCATTTTATAAGTCTGTTATTTGCAAGCCAGTAAACTAACAGCCTGGTCCAAGCATCATTCATAACTGCCATCAATTTCCTATTTTCATCAGTAGCACGTAATATAAGAAAAAAACCAGACTTGACTGTTACACAAATTTCTGTAGTTTGACTTAAATTGCTTGTACAATTGCGGAACTTCAAATCAAACAACAGAAAATGTAATGTATCTTTGTTGTTCAAGCAAGCTCTGCTAAGAGTTGTGAAGTATTTGATATTTTCCTTATTTGGCAAGCACTGATTAATAGCAGATATATCTTTACTTCAATTTCCCTATTTTTCTAATTGAGGGAGAATGTTCTCTGAAAAAAAAAAAATGCTGTTTTGTTTTAAAGTGTTAATCATTGCAACATATAGATTATTTTGTTCCTTAAATATAGACAAAACTTTAAATATATGGCAGGAGAGATCCACTGCAGCCATTACTGATACTGACTGTATCACTAGTGTGTCCAGAATGTTTTTCAGCAACCTAATTTAAGTCATGTTTATGGCAAACTTAGGGTTTGTGTGGTGGGGTTTTTTTTGGTTCATCCCCACCCCCTCTATATTTTTCCAGAACTGCTTGAGTTGCTTGGAAAAACAAAGTGGTTTGTTATGTCAGTGATCAAATGGCCATGTAATTGATTTAGATCTCTCTATTTTATCCTTTCTCTAGAACAGAACTGTGGAAGAGGATGAAAGGAAATAAGAGACTTATTTTTCTCCCTGTTCGTTTGTATGCAGGGTAATGACCCCTTCTTTTAGTATTAGATACACAGATCAGTGTATTGTAGTTTGATATATTTTACATCTTTCTGGCAAATTATCAAAATGAATGTCAAGTTGTTCGGATTACCTTCCCCAAACCCTCTCAGAGAATTTGGCAAGCATTATTTTAAGTTTAAACACCTGAGAATAAAATACTGTTTAGACAACCCATTCATTTGCTGGTAACATTTTTTATATCAAACCAATATACAATTAGTGTATTCTTGATTCTTATATGTTTCTTCTGACATTTTGTATTCCTGTAGATATAAAAATACTTATTTGAAAGCAGTAAAAACTATTTTAATGTATTGTAAATCCATGCCAGCTTTCTTTTGTTTGTTGATTTTTTTTCCAATCTCTGAATAGAGTGTGGTTGTTTTCACTGTTTTCTTTTGTTGCTTGTTCTTTCTTTTGCTTTTGTAACCTTTTTATGTGGGGCATTTGTATTTGCCTTGGAATTATGTGTCTCTTTTTTTCTCATCTATTCTGTGTAGGATTGCCTCCATCTGTTCTGTACTATATATTGGTTTTGTTTTTTCAGCTCACATATTCCATCTTCCTCCTAGACACTTCTTATCCTATTAAAAAAGAAAAAAAAAAAGCCCTGTATTACATTAGTATACTATGGTATAACTTTTTTTTTGATATGGTCAAAGTAACTCCATGTCAAGGACTATAACTAAGTCTCTTCTCCCTACCCTAATAAATCCCTCACAAAAGAACAGTGGCAATAGAACTTCTAGGTTCAAGTCAGAGCGAGACTTCTTGCCAAATTGGAAACGAACTTCACAATATCACTCCTGCATCATAGGGTTTAAAGTAGGAGTTTATATATGTCTGACAGACCTGAAATAAAACTACTTCCTCTGTTGTGGAAAATGTTACTAGTTGTTTGCTGATAAATTTGGGGAAAAAAAACAGAAAACAACAACAACAAAAAAGCAAATGCCATCATCAATACTTTCTTAGTTTCCATCTTGTTTGTTGAATGGAAATTTTATAAATCTGATAGATGGGGGGAAAATGTCAATATCAGAAAAGGTACACAGTGCCTTATTCAATAAAAGTAGTAGTGTTTTAAGTTGATCACTTGGTTTCTTGGTAATTAAACATGGCCAAGCAAAGATTTGTTCCTTAACTAGAAAAAGAAATCAAAATATCAAGCAGAACCCTAATGAGAAACATACATTTAATTAAACTGCAAGTCTTCTGGGAAAGAGACCATTTTGTTCATGCTTGCAACTGTTCTTAGCTCAACTGAATCATGACCGAAGATCCTCATTTGCTACTGCAATACTTCCTGTGATGGACTTGGTCATAAAAAAAAAATTTGTGTGCATGTTAAGTGTCCCAAATGTCTGGAACTGGGAAGAACAGAGAGCAGTGATAGCTACTTCTCTGTGTCTTTGAAGAAAACAAAATCTCATTTTGACTTCCCTGTTTATCATTAACTCCAGAGAGCTGAGGAAGTGTTAAGCTCCTGCCCTGAATGTAATTGCAAGTGTGGACAGGCTTACAGGTGCATAAGTGAGGATATAAATATGCATATATATACACTGGAGCAGTGCTTCATTGCTATGACAGATGACCACTCAGAATCAAACAGGACTTTTTAGTCCCTTTGTTAGCAATCCACACTTTGGTATTGCTGCAGTGGCCTGGTTACTGATCCACGTCCACCTCCCAAATGAGTAGGAGAAGGGCATCTTAATCTTCCCCTCTGACTGAGAGGAACCATGTCTTCAACATCACTTTCTTTGAGTGTTAGACCACTATTGCAGCCTTCTTCACAGGGCTGTGGTCCTTTGCTGAAATCCCAGTAATTTCTTTAATCCGGTATGTGGGTTTAACATCAGATCTGCAGCTGTTTTGCACAAGAATATTTGGCCAAAATGCTGCCTCACTGAATGGTACTTTCTTCCCTTGTGAGGTTATTTCCTTTCTCTCCAAACCACATCACCTTTATATACCTGGAAGAATTTACACCAAAGTCCTCCTTGTGATCATGTGGCTGTGTTGACATTGCACCATGTCAACACAGTTTTTGAAGGAAAGCGTTCTGTATACTAATGAGGAAAGATCTTTGAATTTGTATTCTTCTGAAGAATTGGCAGTAAATTAAAGACAGATAGCTTAACCGATTCTTTACATAATTTAAGGAAAGAAAACATTCCACTTCTCGTAGCCTTATTGTGAGTGTTTAATTCTACGCTTCAAAGTTTGAGTTTTCTGAGCTGTATTGAAAAATATGAATAATTGATATTTGAAAGTATTACTATTTTTCAGGTAAAGTTGTTTTTACCTCGATTTTCCATAATCTGGAAATAAATACGTTCTATTTTTTAACACAAAACTTCTAAAGCAGATTTTGCTATGCAAAAAGGAATTTTAAAAGATTAAGCCAGAATGTCACCTTATCTAGTCTTCTGTGACCCTCTGACATGTGCTAATCTGAATTTATTCCTATGATCTCATGATTTTACTAGTCTATAAAAACAAGTTATTATCACTGTGCACATTCAGAATAATAGCATTTAGTCTTTAGGTAATGATTTATCATTTATTTCCCTTCACATTGCGCATGCTAATTCATGAGGTCTTTGTGTGCAGTAGAATATAGTTATTAAAACCCAATTTATTGGTAGGCAAACTGGGGCACACAGAGTTTGGGGGCTTTGCCATCCAGCTGACAGCAAGTCAGCTTTAATGAGGGATAGGTTCAGACTGTCTTGATTTTCAGCTGGTTTACATTTATTACCCCATCAGTTGAATATAGTTCACTTGAATTTGAAGTCATGTTGCTAAACAAAACTCTCCCATGCTGATGTGTGTGTGAAAAAATCGTGTCTTCTAGAAGGTTTTTTTCACTGTGGTGAAGGAAGTCAGGGCTTGGCTATGTGAGGTACTCCATTGAATAACTGGAAAGTTTTACTCTGTTTTTCTGTGAGACTGTAATCTGTATTACAGATATAAACAATTATATAGTACTCTCCAGTCTTGATGGTAGTGATTTTCCTCTCTGAGTTAAGGCAAATTATTTTTCACTAATCTCAGTCATGCACCATTTAGAACATTGCTGATACACTGGTAAGTTGTGCTGGTTTGGTTTTTTTAAAGGTCTCCCTGCCATCTGCACACCGCACAATTTTCTGGGTCACTGGAATTTTCTTGTGGAAAAGAATAATTCAAAACTTGTTACGCATAATACTTCAGAGCAACACTAGTGCTTACAATCTTACTGAAAGTTTTGATAACAGATTTCTGGTTAGCTAGTTAGGCTGTTGACAGGTAAGAACAGCTACAAGTAATGCTGTAGACCCTATGCAAATTCCTCCCCTATTACCTGCCAATCCCACTTTGTTCACTAGGTCTCAAAAGCAGCAGCTCTAAAGCAACAATTTAAAACAGCCGTTGCTCATGTGGAGCTATTAGGTACACCCAGTTATCTGAGTACCAGTGTCGTAGCTCTGTTGTACCCAAGATCTACGGGAGTAAAGCCAGGCAGGCACATTAGAAATTGAGACAAGTGGTGGGCAAATATTACATTTATGGTATGATATATCTCAGCTCTCTGCAGACCACATTTTGTCCTCAATTACGATTTCCCCTGCCAATATCCACTACTAAAAGTGAGAATTATGGGTGAGAGAAGAGAAAGAATTTAGAGTGTATTCCTATCTGCTGGATTTGTTTCCCACGCAACTTTGCTGCAGCTAAAGCAATAGTCAATTAAACTTGTTCTTTGCTCTGCTACAAAGAAGGAAATGGATTAATCTGAGCTTTCGAAGGACAGCATTTGACCACCCGGTGTATTGATCTAACTACGTATTGAGTTTACTCAAGGAGAAATATTTATCAAGTGGACTATTATTTTGATGGGATTGTAAAACATGCATTAAAGGATCATATGCAACAGATTTCTTCCTATGTATACAAAAAATATAATATAGAATTGCAGGATGAGGTGGAAGTTTTAGCCCAAATCTTCCAGAAAGCATGACAGTTTTTAACACAGTTTCTTAGGGAAAGAAACACGTTGCACTCTTTGCCTCTGAGAATGATGAATAAGGAGTAACGCTTTCTGGCCATTGAATACACACACTTCTGAGCTGGTTGTGAAGGGGATATACTAATCACTTCTGTACTATAGAATATCTGAGTGTCTGTTCTTGGATGATGTGTAGTTTGAAGCAGTGTTCACAAAACACTATCTAGGCTTCCTTGGTGTACTGTCCACGGGTCTCTGAAGACAGAGGAAATGCTTTATTCGTTTTAATAGTTTTTCAGTAAGCTATTTTATGGTCACTTCCCTAATACCTATGACTTGCCGTAGGTGACTTGAACCAACCTCATCAACCAAAAATCTAGTTCTTGCTACAGTAGCTATTATGGAAGCGAAGCAGATAATGTTTATGTTCCCCTGGGTCAGTGAATGCCAGCTCAGGTCTCCCTCACTCAGAGCTGGTGCTGCCATCAAGGGCTCTTCAGAAATTTTGTTCTCATCTGCCTGAAATTTACTTGGAATTTCACAGCAGTATTATGCATCTTAATCGTTCAAGGCTACTTAAAGTATTTCTGGAGAAAGAGCTTAGGAAGTTGGCATTCCGTTTTTGCTTGGAGATATACTCTCCTTGTTCATTTGGCTGTGTGATCCCAGGATGCTTTTTCTGAGTTGAGAAAAATATATTTATACTAGACCTCTCTTGTGACTTGAACATTTCTACCAGCAAGCTCAATACTTGTAAAAGGCATTACATATGGCACTTTATTCTTGCCTTTAGAGAGTATGGTCTTTGCTGCTTATAATGCTTTCTCCATTTGTGCCTTTTTTCCCTGCTTCTTAATTAGTCTGTATGCTGCGGGCATATTAAGCAGAGTGAGTCTTATGGGTTATCCTGTAAACCTAAATTCAGAGAGGCAAGGTCCTTCTGCTCTTGAATTAGTAATTCATATAGTTCAGTTCCTATAGTTAATTCACTTACCTGTCAGTCTGCTGTCAGAGCACAGAGAAAGCAGGTCCATGAGCTTTTCTCTCTGCAGGTACATTGTGCACCTTTTTGGTGATACAGGGAAGAAACAAAGAATACCGGGAATTAAATTATGGCTGTGCAAGTCTGAAGAAAATTTTTTATGCCCTCCATGTCCCTAAATTAGTAGATGGCAATAACTGCAAAGGAGGTTGCTGAAGTTCTAATTGGTATTTCTGCTACCATCCATTGAGGTAGACAAAGCACATTATTTTCCTGCTGCTGACACATAAAGGTCATTTGCAAGAGCCACTGACTCAAGAAGTAGTGTCATCACTAATGGAAACAACAGAGAGGCTGATACTTGGGCATATTTTTAATAGCTTTCCTCAAATTCCATAGGCAGCTGCAATTTCATTACTTATTCTAAACTTCTGAATCTCCAATGGCATTTATAGAGGCAGATAAGGATTTTCAAAAACAAAGCTTGAAGCAGAGTGGACACATTTGCAGATGCTGATTTCTCCGACAAAGTGCCATTTGAACTTTTCAGGCAAGTTTCAGCATTTGGTAGTAGTAAGACCTTGTAAAGAACAAAACACTAGTTAATGAGGTCTGTGTTTCATTTCTCTGCCTTTATATTGGCACCCCATTGATCTGAATATTTGCTATATTATTAAACATATAAAACTGACAGTAGTATTCAAGCTCAGTAATTATAAAACACCCGCTTATCTCTACACAGCTCTAAGTCTGTAGCAGGATAAACAAGAGAATGTTTCATCTTCAACAGAACAGACAATTTAATTTCAGTCTTGTATGATGTATTTTCCTACCCATGGAGTACCAAAATGCTCTACAAAACAATCAAATATATAGCAAAGTGAATATATGGACAAACAGCAATTTGTATCATGCTCAGCAAAATTAAATGGCTGTTTCATTCCCAAAAGTGGATGAAATTCTTCTTGCTTAGTGTTTCAGTGAAAATAGAAAACTCAGGGATTTCAATTCTGTTTGGTTGACTTCGAGCTATTCCTTCTTGCTACAGCAGAGAATGGTTTAAATTTTTCACACAGAGTTTGAAACTTAAAGATACAAAGAACAGAAATGAAAAGGCTAATAGCTTCATAGCTGGCTATATTGCGATACAGTGCTAGAATTATTCACAGCAACTATTAAGTTAACAAATTAAAATATGAAATAAATGAAATCACAAAAACCTTTACCGTATTCACCAATAGAAAAAAAAGGACTGCATTTATGAGGCGTATTGTCCATCATTATTTACTCTCAGTTATTTCCTCAGAGACTGGGGGTTCCCTGTGTAAGTTTTAATCCCTTTAAAGCGTAACTGGATATTCACCTTCCATGTAATCAGCTGCAAAGAGAAAGGAGAAGGGAAGCATGGTACTTGAAGTCATACAAGTAGTAGGAGTGCTGTTGACTGAGATACAGGTATGGTCATGAAACCTCATGCTTAGAGAAGAGACTGGGAGCAATGAAATACACTGGAAGGGAGGCAAGACCAATCTCAGATGTATCCCTGCAGATATAGGTACCGTAAGTTGGAGGGAAAAGTCATAAACCCATGCAGATTTGCCAGACATGAATGTCACTTCAGAAGAACTGGTTGTTCCTATATACAGATATATAAAGAATGCACAATGAGCTGTACCAGAAGAAACAAACCTGCTTCTAGCAGATTATTTTGTTGGGCTTTGAGAACTGCAGGCTTACAAGTGCAGCTCTGCAAATTGATCACTTGCAGATGGGCAGCACGGTGCAGCCTGTGGGTTGTGTTATTGCTGTGGTGCGGATGCTGCTATGAAACAGCAAAAATACACAAGCCTATCTTCAAAACCAAGACTTTACGAATGAGCTGGCATGAAAATCCTTGATTAAAAAAATATTATTCTCAATGTACCATCCTCAGGGGAAAAAAAAGCATGTTTGGTAAATTAACAGAACAGTCAAACTTGGCACACTTACCACAAAATACTTTTACCAGTATTTTTTGCAACACTCTGGTCTTAAAGGACTTGCATCAGTTGAGAGCCTAGTTCACGGTGACTTTCAGGTTGTGGTGGCACCCAAAATACAGAGCTTGACTATTACTGTACTTTTATACCTATGTAACTGATGAAATGGATTTTTTTGATACCTTGGTTAATCGGGGACCTAAGCCAAACCTTACATTAAAGTTATTGAATTTCATGTTGTTTTTCTTTGAAACCACACAAACCAGAACATTTTTTATTTGACTGTATTATGAAACCTTAAACTAGCTCCTGTTGGCCAAGCATGTGCAGCACAACATAGGAAAGAAAAAAAAAAACCACGCTAGAAGGGAGTATATTGCTGATTTGTATCTGTATTTCAAATATAGATTACCACTCTCCTTTTCAGATACAGTACACATGTGAAACAAGAAACACTGCTAACACTATATTGCTTTATTTTGGCACTGACCTTAGTGTAACACCCGATATACTAGAGCTGTAGTGTCATCTGCACTGTAGTGTTTTCATTGCCATTCAGCATCTGATGGGCAATTGTATAGCAGTCCTAAAACTGTGATGGAAAAATTACCTAAGCTTCATATAAAATTTCAAAGGGTGTCACTCTTCTGTGTCAGAGGCTGTCTGAATTTTTGGTGATGTGCATTGTTTATCTAGAAGTCATTGTGACCATTTTTACAGGGTTTACTGGAAATGAATAAATATATATTGACCTCAGGGATTAAAGATTAAAACTAAAGGAAAATTATTAATAAAATAACTTTATTAAGGAGTCTTTACCCACTCAGCACTATTTAAAGAATTTCTTAATATAATGAGCAAACTGCATGTACTTTTAAAAACATCATAGGAAAAAGTTGGAGCCTTTACAAGGAAACATAGTACCTGACCTGACAACTAAGAAATGTGCGGTTTCATACTCCTAACACTGTCAAGTAGAATCACTTACTCTGGTTGTCACTATTTAAAATAATTTGAAAGCTGCTGCTGTTCACATACAGGATCAGGATATGAAAATAAAGTAGTTAATTATAAAACAGGATTTGATCTATGCTGGCACCAGAAAAAGCACCCTGTTCCTAGGACAGGTCTTGTAAATTTATACAGGTTGCCTTTAAATTTGAAAATCGCAACTTGTGATTTTAGATGCCCAGCTAAAGTACCCAGAGACGGATGCTGAAGTGTCTTATGTCTTTCGCAATACCTGCTCTGTTCTTCTGTAAAATCACTACTCATTTTGACATCTTAAATCCTACGGAGTCAATAAAAAACTATACACCACTGTCCAGTGCTATATATATTCGTAACAGCTTTCTCTCTTCTGGAAATGTTTCTCTCCTATACAGAATTTCAAAGCTGTGCCAGTCTGATTTATGATTTCTGCAAGTGCCTAAAATGGCTTAAACTGTGGTCACAAAACACGTTTCTACTTCATGCTACATCATATATGAATGCAAACCGTTGTTTAAGGCAAAACAGAAATTGATTCATCCATTTTAGTATCTAAACCTGTGTTGTTTCTTTGGACACTGTTTGCTGTCAATATTGATAGTTTTTTAACAAACTGTCAGTGTCCACAGGTTGAGTTTCCTTATATGCGTCAGCTAGACACTGTTGCACGGTAGAAGCAGCAAAACAGCAATTTCAAGTTGTAGGAATAAAATATGAGGTAAAATGTGGTCATGCCAGTGATATACTCAATGATAGTGCTGACAGAATGTGCCATTTCTGAACCACTCTTGGGGAAAAAAAAGCATTTTTTTTCTTTTTACACTTCCTACTATGTCCATGGTAATATGAACTGCTCTGCAGGAAAAATAACTATAAAACTGGTTTCACTACATTAATTTTTAAATGTTTATTGTTCATTTATGAAATGAAATGTAAGTCTTAGATTACATCTCAGCCTTTCTGTACTGATATTCAGATACTAGCATATAGCATTTATAGCATTACTATTGTATCTATTAATGAAGTATTTTTAGAAGCATTTAACACATTAATTATTTTTCATCAAGACCTCCTTCAGTAATTTCCTAGAGTGATAGTTGTGTAAACACCTCAGCAATAACAGTAACACTAAACAGCAATTAATGCTGCATAAGAGGTCAGATTAGCTGGTATTATTCCTTCTTGTTTCTGAGTTTTCTAAATATTTTGAGTTTCAACGTTGCAATATTTGAATTAATCAGTCTCCAATAGTCTATATTGTATTCTGTGTGAAACTGTACTTTTCTTCCAGGAAGTTCAGTGAATTTTAAGTAGGTAGGAAATACTATATTGTTTTCATCTGTTAAATTAAGGTGCAGAGAAAAGTTTGTGCTGTTTTTTTCTTTGAAAATCCTGAAAATAAGATGAATCAGCATTTTTTTAATGTATGGATTGAGGATAAAAAGCCTTGAATTACTGAAGGCAAGTACCACTCAGGCTTTTGTGACCCTTCCTGACATCCCTGGATTTATAAATGGAGCCATCTTACCCTTGGCTTTTGTGGAGCCTCATAATAAATGTGTTTTTTAATAACAGCAAGTATAGAAGTTAGAAGAAGGGAACTTTCTGTCGTCTTATCACAGAAACAAATCTGTGCAAATGCAAGCACTCACCTTCAATAATTAAATAGTAGGAATAGTTTGAAAACAGCTCCACAAAAAAATAGGATCCCTGCAGATCTACCTGCTCGTACTTGTAATTTGTTTAGGAAACTTGTTTCCAGTATTATATAGAAGTGATTTTTCAGCACATCCAGTATTGTAATTTTAAGTGAAACAATCACTAAATGTAGGAGAAGACATACAATTTTAAAGCTTCTAGCCAGTATGAGGGGAAGTATACGTCAGTAGGAGATGAAAATGGATGCTAACTAGCAAACATAGCAACAAAAAATAGGCTACAAAAGCCGTGTAAGTAATTTGGTATCACGCACTCCTTTATTGTCTATGCTAGTGTATTTTTATAAGTCAGTGTTGAAGAATTAAAAATCTAATCACACCTTTTTATTTCTACTAATGTTCTTTATAAAGGAGAGGTACAGTGTTAGCTTCGTACAGCACTATCGTCTCATGGTTCTTTCCTGCAGTTGAAAAGTACCACACCAAAGGATTTGCACTGGCCAAAATAAGCTTTTCCAAAACATTACCAACAGTAGAAAAAAGATGAGGAAAATGAAGGAAACTAAGAACTAAACTGTCTAACCTTTATCACCTCCTTTTCATGATTCTTCTTTCAGTTCCCATGGATATAATGAAGAAAAAAAGCCTAGCAGAGGCTTCTTTTTTTCTTTTTTTTTTTTTTAATACAGAAAGAAATCACTTCGGTTCAAAATCAACAGTTACCACTGCTAGATTCGAATGACTGATTTCTTGTAGTGAACTGTACATTCTTAATCATGAGTCTAAATGCCTCGCTGCCAAAAGTATGTATGTGATGGGCACTGTGCAGCTTGGCAGGAGTTACATTTTAAGATTTGCAAATGACTGTGCACTTAAGAGAAAAGGTGTCCTCTTGCAATTATGCTTCCTGATTACAAAAGCACTGCCTACCAGGTAGAGACCAGAGTCTTGCTGGCCTCTTATTTCTATAAACTATTCATTGCTTGCTATTATATTAACATGGCGTGGGTTTGGGATTCAGTGGAGTCAGAGCAGAGTGGCACTTTAATCTAATTTTTTGGTCTATGTCCTGCCAGCCGGGTTAGAAAACAAGTGTATATTCTTTTTTGAAATGCATGGCAGTGTACACACAGTATGACAGTCTTAAATTACTCCTTTTTAACTCATTACATTCTCATTAATTTTTTAGCATATGCATCCTGTGACATCACTGGGGAATATGTTTCATTGAGTATGGTATGTCTTATCTAACTTTTTGAAATAGATTGGTTTGGGGGTTGCATTTTTTTTCCCAAAATTTATAGAATTAATAAAAAACTGAGGTAACTTAATGTTCTAATTACATTCTCTGAATGCTCAATTACATTTCAAAAAGTTGTATCCTGGTAACGTTATTTCCTATTAAATTCTTTAGTGATTTCTGTTATCTGTGAAGTAATTCTTACCACGTTGTTACGGAAAGCATAGAAGATGCACGATCTTCAGCTAGTATACACAGGTGTGCCTTTGTTAACTTCAAAGAATGGTGTTAGTTTACAGTAACTGCAGATGTGCTCTAGTGTCGTACAAATTCTTAGCACTAAACTGCCGCTGCCTCTTGTAGAAGCGCAGGAAATAATAGAAATACAAGGAAAAAGGTTGTATTTCATAAACGGTGGAAAAGATGTTATGTGAACCCTACAACAGCACTGCTGAACACTGCTTTGCAGGGAATGAAGTAAAGCCATCAAAATATTCAGGCAGATATTGATAACTGGCTGCGTAAACTGAGTGTTCCCTCTGTGCACTATAAGTAAAAAGTATTCACATGCTGTTTCCTGATAGAAATTTGTGTTTCACTCCATACACATGATGCCACCTGCTGAACTGCTTATTGTTTTTCCTGGATGGCTGGAGGAGTGGAGGGGACTGGAGGTCTTTAGCTCGATTTTTTTCCTCTCAGATGTGTAGTAGGATGTGTGCACATATATTTACATATCCATGCATACCTAATACATAACAACTGAAATACTCATCATTACTGCAAGGGTCCAGTGTTTCTTGTTGAAAGCAAACCATAAATCAAAGAAATGTGTCTTTGAATGATGCTATTTGCACCATAGCACCCTGCCTATTTTTAGCCCACCAACCCACAGAAGTATTTGACCAAGAAGGTTTCTTTTCTCCCTGACTTCTTTGCCAGTGTGAATGCAGTTCTGAATGACTTGTTTGTTCATGATTGGGAATGAGATGCTGTAAGAGAAAGGGAATGTGAAAGGCAAAAGCTAAAATAAGAAATCAGAAACAGTAGAAATCTTGACTCTGTTACTAGTAGTCTGCAAACACCCTTGTTGAACATAATTATGCTACTGAAAAACTTTTTTTATATAGTTCATAGGTCACAAGATAATTACTGAAAAACTTAGTCAAAAGAAAAAGAAATTTTTTTTTTTTCACTTATCTGTTTGTGGATTATGCTTATGCTTCCAGGTGATTTACACTTATAAGAGCTGAAAGATCATTGTGTTAAAACATCACGTGGTGAATTTGCCAGAGCAATACAGCAATGGCAAAATGTTGGTGGGCGACACGTCTAAGGCAATGCGTCGTATCCTCTTCCAGTGGGGTAGGATGCTAGGCACCCTTCATTAACCTATTTACTCTTTGGCACTTTGCTGTAATGGGGACCTCAGAACTGGGCAACAGTGTAGTCCTTGTGACAGGGTCCCTCAGATGGTGAAATAATTTCTTTTGATCTCTCTTTCCTGTGTACATCTACTGTAGCCTTTTTCTGTGTTTCTCAGACCTTTTTTTCTGGAGTTTTTTTCAGAAAATAAATAGTACTTCTCCCTCCCAAGCTAATAGCTTTGGAGAGAATAGTCAAAATTATTCTTTGGTCTAGCATTATGAAGTTCAAATACATAGCTAGACCATTAAAGACCTGCAGCTAATGAGACAGTCTTGTTGCTCTCTTTTCATGAGATCTAGGGTCAGCTCACTCAGGGGACTGCCTCTGCTGCACACGCAAGAGCCCAGGCTTTGTAGTACTCTACATCCTGTAGCAGAGTCCTCTAAATAACGGTATATATTAGCATTTTGATCTGACCCCATAGGTTCCCTGCTGCTGTATCCTCCTACCTGTCTCCAGGTGCTGTGACATTCTGTGCCATCACACACCCTCCAACTGTACTGCCTTCTGCACACCGTCTCAGTCCATACTCACATCTCCAGCAAGTCATAGTATCTTTCATCCTTCAGCTTTCATTTTGTTGCACAAAAGGCCAACTTATCACAGGACAGCAGGTTGCTGTGCATCACTTCTGCCATGGTAAGCACCCCAGTGCAGGCTTCTGCACTTTGTGGTAAGTGCTAAGTAGCCAGTGTCAGTTTGACTCTTATAGGTAAAAGCAAATGATTAGATGGTTAAACAAGACACAGCTGAGGTCATGACTAGGCAGTAGCCTGTTCAGGCTGCCTTGCACAGTCAGTGGCTCAAACAGCCAGGTCTGCTGGGGGCCGGAGGCACGCCGAACTGCACTGCTCATACGCTGCAGGAAAAAGCATTGTATGAGCAGTGACTGAACTGGTACCAGTCTGCTGAGCTACTGCTCCTGACTCTTGTCATTGGCCTGGTAAATGACCTTGGCTAAATCTCTTAGTCTGCATATACCTCACTTTTCCTCTCTGTGAAATCTGGGTAATGCTATCACATTGCTGGGGAAGCACTCTAAGATCTAGTCATAAGTACACAATAAAAGAGTTAGGTCTTACTACTTCATCATTAATTTGCTTTCCTGTCAGTCATTACATCTAACTTCGAGGCTCACTTTCTTCTCAGTTACTTTGAAGTTTATTGTTTCACTGGTGTCTTGCATTTCTGGGCTATAACTTTGGATGTCAGTGCATGCCCAGTATCAAAATATAAATGCATGCTTACTGACCTTACTTTTTAGAAATAGTTAATAAGTTGCTAATTTTTACTATGAAATAGAGCAAGGGAACAGAGAAATATTATGTCCTTGAGTGTCTGCTTGAATTTTAAAATATGCCTGCATTTTGTTTTCTTCTGAACTCTGTCCTGCAAGGTGCTTGTCCTGATGATTTCAAATGAACTGTTCACATATTTAAGTGTTAATGAGATAAATATGTGCTTTGTTGAATCGGCTTCTGCTGGACAAAGCCCATTAAAATTTAGATCTTTTGCTACACTGAGATGAAATTCATTTCATACTGAAGATAATGCCTGAAGTCACTGGGGGCAATACTTAAACACTTGCAAAATGATACATTTAACTTTCATCTATCCAGTCTTTTGTAATATCGATAATATTATATCAGGGTGGGTTTTTTTCTGTTGTGATTTTTTTTTTGGATGGACTGTTATCATCTGCAATTACCAAAGAAAAAGCCTAGGATTTTTTTTTCAATAAACTTATATGAACCTAGACATCTACCTTATATGCCTAATTTTAGCCTAAAACTAGTTTTACATCTCATGGGAAAATAGAGGTCTGTAGCACAACTGCTGACACATCCTTAACTATAGCATTGCTACTAGGCACTGCTATAATACAGTACATATTTCTTTGTGAAAGAACGGAAAGCTGCAATAATAAAGCTTAACTTTATGGTATCGAAATTTGCTGTGTTTGTACCTCCAGGGAGAAAAACAATTAGAGAAAGACAATCTACCTAAATAGGCTGGGAAACTGAATTACTCTGTCTATGCTTCATTACCCTCCCTCTTTCTCATCTCACACTTTCCACAAATAACATGATTATGTTTACCTGACATCTTCATGCTTCCCTGCTGAGCAGGCTGAGGAAGCCTTGCAGCTGAGATCAGCAGTGCTTTCAGTGGGGAACAACTTGTATTTTTTATTTAAAGGGTCCAGTTCTTAAGCCATTTCAGCGAGGAGCTTCAGAGTGTCCCTGAACTCAGGTAGGAAGCGGAATACATGAAATGCCAATGGGCATTTTAAAAAAATGACCCTTGGCAATAACAAATACTAGCTTGGCTGATATTATGTTGATACATCCTTGGTTGCTTGATAGAAAGGCATGGTCTGAGATACTAAACATAAACTTGGTGACCTTCATAACTGGTAGAAAGCCTGACAGATTTTTCTGGAAGTTGCCTCTGAGCACTGAAACAATAGCTACTAAGAGTGGCACTGAAAGAAAATGCCCTTTTATGGGTAAAAGCCTTAATACAAAGGAAAAATATCTGGAATAAGGCATGCAGTGAAAGTAACCAAATGGCTTTTCAGTGACTCCCTTGGAGAACTGAATCATAAATCTGGAACAGCAAAAAGACTTGAGAAATATACAGGCTGCCCTTATAAGGAACAGGTATTTTATTTTTGTCTTCTCAGGTAATGGAGAATTCAGCACTTTCTTGTTCTGAGTTGCCAAGTTATAAATCTGAATAACCAAACTACAGATAATTGGACACAATTCCTCAAATTAGAAACCAATATTACATGTGAGAATTAATGACATTTCATTATGCATTACTGTCTACATTAATAAACTATGACTGTATTAGTCTCAGCAGCAGCACACAAGCCTCTTTCTTGTAGCCCCTGGGATCTTGCTCTAAATCTAGTTTTAATCTAATGCTGTATGAGCTGCAGAAGAACTGAGTTAGAATTCATGTGAATGTTAGTTTGAAACACTCAGCAGTACTCAGTCAAAACACTATAATGAAATATCTAGATACCTGTGTATCTACATGTAAACTCAGAGTCTACATAATATAGGTTTAATATCAGTAGCCTAAAACCCTGCTGCTACGTTTGGTTTTCTAACAGTTGGAAAGACATTGGCTGGAACAAGGATTTGGTGTTTCTGCTTTTCTGCCTTTGCATCTTACAATGAAAATGACCTGAACCTGCTCTTCAGGTGCCAAAAGCTTCTTCTGGTCTCAGAGTCCTGAATAACTAGAATTTAAGCTTTGTTCCACATTTTACAAAATGTCATCAAATGGATAGCATGGAATTAATAGGCACCTCAGCTTTTCTACCTGTTCACTTGTACTCTCTCTTGCTTGTTACAGTTGAAGGCGCTTCACTAATACAGTGACTAGGCAGCTGTCCTGAACTTTCCTTAAAACATGCACTATGTTAAATTGAAATCTGAAGGGTTTCTTTTCAAAAAAGCAGCAATGTCATGGATCCCACCTTCACATTAGTGAAAAACGCAACCCAGGCTAGTTGAGATCAGAACGATTAGCCTGGATGAAGGCAGGATTCCCTTTCTGACTGCCTCTGAACTCCTGCTCCATCATCTCAAAGCTAAAACCTCCTGCAAATTTGCAATAAATTGCTGATATTACTGGCCAACAAACCTGGATCTGTTAGCAGTCCTGCAGTAATCATTTTGGGTGTCACATTATTATTGGAAAAGTGTGCATAGACAGGCAGGTACCTTACAAATTCATACCTCAAAGACCTCTGGAATTCTTTTTCATGATTTGTTTTAGGATAAATGCTGCAGGACCAAGGCAGGGATCATGGCCTTTGACCTCAGACAATAATAATGACAGCATGGTTCCCACCCCCAAAAACTCATAGCATAAGGAAAGATGTCTCAGCAGACTTGGAAATATCAGCAAGATAGTTACGATTCATTTCATGTGCAATGACCAAAGCCAGGCTATTGACCCCCTGCATGTGTTACAGCAAGGAAGTGAACGGTGGGTATTGCAATACAATAAACTAATGTCACACAACTTGATCTCATTCAGTAACAATACCTGGAGGTCTACATATTTTATATTGCACTGATCTAGGCTCAGATTGAACAGAAAAGAGTATTATAGCATTTTACTTTTAATACATTTGTATAAATGTGTAGCTTATACAAATAGTGTTTAATACATTTGTATAAACAAAACAAAACAGTGTAAGGAACCAGACTGTCAGCTGTGATTTGTATGTCTGTGGCTTCTCTATTCTTAGTGCTGCTATAAATTATAATAGCCAGTTATGGTTTCAAGGGGTTTTCATGCCAGCTAGCATTGACAGTGACTCTTTCGACATATGGCTGTCTCCTGTCCCCGTATTTTGTCTCCTAGTGCCATGAAAGTACTGATAGGAGCCAGCACTGTAATTCACAGATTACCTTAGATCTTGGAAACAAGCCACTATATCAGATCTTGTTAGCCTTTCTTCTGCTTTGTTTCCAGTGCAGTGCAGGTTTGCCAATGCAGAGTGTGGCCTTACATTTTTTTGTACTCTGGTGGAGGTTCTTTCAAAACTTATCACATTTCTATCATGGAATTTGATAGCGTTGAATTTATTGAAACTCCTTATTATCCAATGAAAATGAACGTTTAGAAATGCTCTCAAGTCAAACACAGACTCCAGAGATCTTTGTCCATAAATTGAGTTAACTTGTAAGTGAGAGTTAACAAATGTGGATCTCTCGACTAGGCACGGAGTCATCAGCTGAGGGTCTAGACCTTAAAGTGGGAGAGTGAGCACTATACAGAGGTATTATCTAGCTCCAAAACAACCTCTAGAACTAGAAGCCACATGGCTGCCCTGGTGGGGTGCTTTGCTGACCCAGTTAGTCCTGGCAGAAGGCAGCACTGATGTAACTCTGCTGCTTTTAGAAACCAAGCTGACACTTCTGTGTAGTGCAGTGCTCTGCCAAGTGGCTGCATCAGGTCATTCAGAACTAGCTCGAAGATTTCTACATTGCAGCACATTTCACAGTGCTAGGCCTACCTGGAGAATCCTTTCCAAAGGCATGCACTGTGTGCTAAACTAGGGATTGGTTGCATGTACTGAACATTTCTTGTTTTTTTTATTGCTATTAAAAAGAAATGAGAGGGTAAAAAAAAAGGTGGGGGGGAAGCCAGCCCTGTTGCTTGAGGAATAGCAATAAACAAGTCCACTATTAATAACCCAATAAAAAACTCTTCTGCACTAAATATATTGGGCCAGCTTTGTGATGGGTGTCAGTCTGCCTAGTTCCATTGATTGAAGTAAAAGTGCAGTGATTTACACCTGTGTTGACTCAGCACGCTTGCCCTTGTAAGTAGCCTGTGATAAAACAGACAAATAAAATAAAAGCAAATCCTGTACTCTATAGATATTGCTTAAATAATTCATTATAGCTGCAGGGGTGGAAGTAAATACAAACAAAAATGCTTGCCTTTGAAATACTATCTAGAGCAAAGTCTTTTATTTTTTTCCAGGCTGGGATAGTTCATATTGTCTTGCTACATACTCTTCGAAAACTTATAAAGGTGCACAACTCTTTAGGGTCTCACTTATTTATGTGGTGAAGCTGATATAGTCCCATAGATCTAAACACTGTTCACCTATCCTAGCACTGAAACAAATGTGGCCATGCAGCATATAAAACTGCAGTTCATTTATTAAGTCAGAGAGCGGCTCTGTGCTATTAAACCCCCGTCCGGCTGCTTAATGATGTCTCGCAGTTGTCAAGTTGCTCAGCTTTCTTCAACGCTGTGATGGAACAGCACTTCAGCTGCATCGCAAATGTGGCCCTCGCAGCTGAATTATGCAGTATTCAGTAGACGGCTGTTAAGCACCATGTAGACTTAATGCTAAATGGTCAGCGGTTATTGAACAGTAAAATAGAGGGGGTTCGAATAAGAAAATTACCAGGCTGTGTTTACGTGCACCCCATTTTTAGAGACAAATGGCTCAGCTAAATAGAAACTGATCATCTGTATGGCGCTGCCACTTTCGATAGGTGAGAAAATCAATCTATTAAGATACCAGAATGTTAATTTATGGCCTTGTAAAAACAATGGAAAAGATTTGTATAATACCACTTCAAGCATTTGAGGTTTTAGGGTGGGTGTTTTTTATGTGCCTGAAATGTTGGTTACTTTATTTCACACAGAATCACAGAATCACAGAATCACAGAATCACAGAATCACAGAATCACAGAATCACAGAATCACAGAATCACAGAATCACAGAATCACAGAATCACAGAATCACAGAATCACAGAATGTTAGGGATTGGAAGGGACCTCGAAAGATCATCTAGTCCAATCCCCCTGCCGGGGCAGGATTGCCTAGACCATATCACACAGGAACGCGTCCAGGTGGGTTTTGAATGTCTCCAGAGAAGGAGACTCCACAACCTCTCTGGGCAGCCTGTTCCAGTGTTCAGTCACCCTCACCGTAAAGAAGTTTTTCCTCAAATTTAAGTGGAACCTCCTGTGTTCCAGCTTGCACCCATTGCCCCTTGTCCTGTCAAGGGATGTCACTGAGAAGAGCCTGGCTCCATCCTCTTGACACTTGCCCTTTACATATTTATAAACATTAATGAGGTCACCCCTCAGTCTCCTCTTCTCTAAGCTAAAGAGACCCAGCTCCCTCAGCCTCTCCTCATAAGGGAGATGTTCCACTCCCTTAATCATCTTCGTGGCTCTGCGCTGGACTCTCTCTAGCAGTTCCCTGTCCTTCTTGAACTGAGGGGCCCAGAACTGGACACAATACTCCAGATGCGGCCTCAGCAGGGCAGAATAGAGGGGGAGGAGAACCTCTCTCGACCTGCTGACCACACCCCTTCTAATACACCCCAGGATGCCATTGACCTTCTTGGCCACAAGGGCACACTGCTGGCTCATGGTCATCCTGTTGTCCACTAGGACCCCCAGGTCCCTTTCCCCTACGCTGGTCTCCAACAGGTCTGCCCCCAACTTGTACTGGTACATGGGGTTGTTCTTGCCCAGATGCAGGACTCTACACTTGCCCTTGTTATATTTCATTAAATTTCTCCCCGCCCAACTCTCCAGCCTGTCCAGGTCTCTCTGAATGGCTGCGCAGCCTTCCGGCACATCAGCCACTCCTCCCAGTTTTGTGTCATCAGCGAACTTGCTGACAGCGCACTCTAATCCCTCATCCAAGTCATTAATGAATATATTGAATAGAACTGGTCCCAGAACCGATCCTTGAGGGACTCCGCTAGACACAGACCTCCAACTGGACTCTGTCCCACTGACCACTACTCTCTGGCTTCTTTCCTTCAGCCAATTCACAATCCACCTCACTACCCGATCATCCAGACCACACTTCCTCAGTTTAGCTGCGAGGATGCTGTGGGAGACCGTGTCAAACGCCTTACTGAAATCAAGATAGACCACATCCACAGCTTTACCATCATCTATCCACCGGGTAACATCCTCATAAAAGGCTATCAAGTTGGTTGAGCATGACTTCCCCTTGGTGAAGCCATGCTGAGTGCCCCTAATGATACCCCTGTCCTTGATGTGCCTAGAGACAGCACCAAGAACAAGTTGTTCCATCACCTTTCCGGGGATGGAGGTGAGGCTGACCGGTCTATAGTTACCCAGGTCCTCCTTCTTGCCCTTTTTGAAGACTGGAGTGACATTCGCTTTCCTCCAGTCCTCAGGCACCTCTCCCGTTGCCCACGACTTAGCAAAGATGATGGAGAGTGGCCTAGCAATGACTTCCGCCAGCTCCCTCAGCACCCGCGGGTGCATCCCATCAGGGCCCATGGATTTATGGACGTCCAGGTTGCTTAATTGGTCCCTGACCCAGCCCTCATCTACCAAGACAGATTCCTCCTCTATCCTGACTTCTTCTGGGGCCACAGGGGTCCGGGGCTCCTCAGGACAGCCTCCAACAGTATAGACAGAGGCAAAGAAGGCATTCAGTAACTCCGCCTTCTTTTTATCCTCTGTCTCCAGGACCCCCACCTCATTCATCAGTGGGCCTACATTGCCTCTAGTGTTGGCTTTACCTGCAATGTATTTGAAGAAGCCCTTTCTGTTGTCCTTGACCTCTCTTGCCAGGTTTAATTCCAAGGAGGCCTTAGCTTTCCTAGTTGCCTCCCTACATCCTCTGACAACAGACTTATATTCCTCCCAAGTGGCCAGCCCCTCCTTCCACGATCTGTACACCCTCTTCTTCCACTTGAGTTTGCCCAGCAGTTCCCTGTTCAACCATGCAGGTCTCCTGGTACCCTTCCTTGACTTCCTACCTGTTGGGATGCTCTGATCTTGAGCTCGGAAGAAGCAGTCCTTGAATGCTAACCAACTATCTTGGGCCCCCTTACCTTCTAGTACCCTGTCCCATGGGATTTCCCCTAGCAATTGCTTGAAAAGGCCAAAGTTGGCCCTCCTGAAGTTCAGGGTTGTGATTCTGCTAGCTATTCTGTTCCTGCCACATGAGATCCTGAACTCTACCATCTCATGGTCACTACAACCAAGGCTGCCCTCAACCTTCACCTCTTCAACCAGACCCTCCTTGTTAGTGAGGATCAGATCCAGCAGCGCTCCTCTCCTAGTTGGCTCATCCACCATTTGCATCAGAAAGTTATCATCAATGCACTGGAGGAACCTCCTGGACTGAGGATGGCTGGCTGACCACTGATGCTGGGAGTAGGCCTCCCAGCAAATATCAGGGTAGTTGAAATCCCCCACAACAACCAGGCCCTGTAATTGTGAGACTGCTCTCAGCTGCCTGTAGAAGGCCTCATCACCCTCCTCATCCTGATCTGGTGGCCTGTAATAGACACCCACAACAGTATCACCCCTGCCAGCCTGCCCCTTAATTCGCACCCACAAACTCTCAACTCGCTCCTGATCCGCCCCTGGACAGAACTCAATACATTCTAGCTGCTCACTCACATAAAGAGCAACTCCACCACGTCTCCTTAGTGGCCTGTCTTTCCTGAACAGGACATAGCCATCCATGACCACATTCCAGTCATGTGAGGCATCCCACCAAGTCTCTGTAATTGCCACTAGATCATAGCCCCCCGACCGAACACGGATTTCTAACTCCTCCTGCTTATTCCCCATGCTGCGTGCATTGGTGTACAGGCATTTCAGGGAGCGAGCTGGGCACACCGGTTTCATCCCAGATTCACCCCCTGAATTCACCCCAGGGGGATGGGAGGCCTCCTGGTCTACCTCAACACTAGAGCATTGCCCCAGTGGTGCAAGCCCAGCTACCACCCCATCCCCCTTCGAATCTAGTTTAAAGCTCTCCGAATGAGCCCTGCTAATTCCTGTCCCAGAACCCTTTTGCCCCTACGACATAAACCTTTCCCATGTATCACTGTCACGCCTGTTGTCTTATAAAACCAGCCATTATCAAAGAACCCAAAGCCCTGCCTGTAGCACCAGTCTCGTAGCCAGGCGTTAATAGAGAGAATCCTACTGTTCCACCCCACGTCATCACCTGAAAATGGAAGGAGAGAGGAGAAAACAACTTGTGCTCCAGACTCTTTCACCAACCATCCTAGGGCCTTATAGTCTTTCTTCATCCCCCTCAGACTACGGGATGCAGCTTCTTCCCCACCTGTCTGGAAGATCAGCAGGGGGTAGTAGTCTGTGGCCTTCACCAGGTTGGGGAGTTGCCTGGTGATATCCCTGATTCGGGCTCCAGGCAGGCTGCAGACCTCCCTGTGATGGGGGTCAGCTCTGCATATTGGGCCCTCAGATCCCTTTAGGAAGGAGTCTCCAACCACTAAAACTCTTCTCTTCTTCCTTGTGGAGGAGGTAGCTATACGCCTGTCAGGTTTTTCTGACTGTGGTGGGACCTCTGATATAGGTTGCCTATCCACCACATCCCCATTGGACCGGCTGTATTCCACTAGGGCTTCATATCTATTGCTCAGAGGCACCTGTGGAGGCAAGGTAGGCAAGGAGGGCACTCGCCTTTTGCCACGGCCATAGACTTGCCTCCACTCACTCCTCTCCTCTAGGTTATTGTTTTCCCCCTGAGAGGGGCAGAGTACAGGGGTCCCTCGATCCTGGGAGCTCTCCGACAGGTGCTCCCATTTTTGTTGCAGGGAGGGCAAAGCCTGGCTCCACCAGTCTATCTCCATTTCAGCCTCCCGAATGCTCCTAAGCCTTTCTACTTCAGCTTGAAGCCTTTCAGCCTGGCTTTGCAGCTGTGCCGCTCGGCCGAGCAGATCATCTACTTGCTCACAGCGCACACAGCCCCCTGACACCACAGAGACGCTGTAGCATTCCCTGCAGCCCGCAACCTGCACCATTGCCTCCTTCCGTGGGAGCTCTGTCTGGGTTCCCACATCCATTTTGGTCTTCTTCCGCTGGGTAGATACCATTGTTCTTCCACTGAACTGGGAAATACCTGTTGGTGCCACCCCTGGTTCACAGCTCCTTGGCACCTTCCTCGCCTTGTGCACTGGGAGGGAGTCAGTGCCCTCCCCAACGAGCTGCAAACAACTGCAGCCTCTCCTGCCCTGGGACACACCCAGTCACTGCTGACTCACACAGGCACTGCTGAGTCTCTCTCTCCTATCTGGGCAGGGACTAGTGCCTGTCCTCCAGGAGGCTTTTTATCACCCGATAACAGGGGGTGGAGCGTTTAAATCGCCCGCGGTGCCTCCGGCTACGCCCCCTCCTCTCCTGATTCGTTGCCGGGAACCTCCGGGTCCAGAGTCAGGAGGAAGCAGCTCGGGGCTGATGCTCGCGGGGGGTGGTGTTTTTTTTCGTGAAATGCTACTTTCATAGTGAAATCTACAGTACTTTATATATTCTCACTGTAAAACTCAGAAACAAATCACTCCAAGATCCCACCCTGAACAAGACAACTGATTGGTTCTAGCATGTGAAGAAAAGAAAGGGAAAAAAAAGAAAAAAAAACTTTTATTGATGACATGCTCTAATTATTTTTTGAGGTATTTAGAATGTCCCTGATTAAGTTTGTGGATTTCATTGAATACTTCCCATTTCTATAGGAGTCAAGCATACCCAATATCAGAATGTACCAAAGTCATTAGAAATAATCCTACAGTAGGCTTTTTAGTGATGCTTAACATGTGGCTTCAAAACCATATGCAGCCTCAGACCTGAGCAAGTGACTCAGGACACTGCTGTTTGACCAGCAGCCTTTTATCTGTGTTGTGTTGAGAGGAAGGAATTAAGGTGCTGTAAGCACTAACGGATGAATAGATCCTGCCTCACCCTTTCAAGCAGTTATCAAAATGATGGGGTGAAAGAAACCTTCCTCTTTCCAGTAAGTGGGAGAGAAGACGCTGTGCGACAGTGGCATCACCCATTACCACAAATGAAGTTCAGGGCAAGGTGCTGGCATTTCTCCGTACTTGTTTGTGACTGTATTTTTCACCAGCAATTCTTGTATGGGTATCTGCTTTTTAAGAAATAAAAAGTTTAAAACTAAGTTCTCTGTAAATAATAAGTTAGCTTTAAAGGTAGTGAGCAAAGCAATGTAAGCGTGACCCAAGTACAGGCCTTTATTCTGCTGGGCTTTTTTGTCATATTTATGCGCAGAACAGCAGCGTGTAAAGTCTAAGCTGGTATAATTTACATATCAAAGCATAAAAAAGAGGATGTGAAAACTTGTATTTTAAGAGCTGCCACATTGGTTTAGACCAGCATCTTGTCTCTAAAAGTGTCAGAAGTAGATGCTTAGGGAGATAATCTAATGGCACAAGGAGGTAATGGAGCTTCCCTTGTTGAATCTTTTAACAGGGAGAGATTTACTGAGCTCCTGAGGCAGAGGTTACATTCAGAAGACCGTGTTTAAAAACCACTAATCTATGTTTAATAACTACTAATCTATTTGCCGTGCCTGAATTTCTCTCATGGCTTTTTGGCCACCAAAATATTCTGTGGCAGTGGAGTCCACTGTTTAATTATGAACTGTATGAGAAAATGTTGCTTTGAATTCATTTGTATGCTCTCTGCTTGTCGCATTATGAACAAGTGAAAGACCTTCTCCATCTGTCATTCACAAATCTGCAGGCTTCTGTCTTATTAGTCCTCCTGATCCTGATTGGAAAGGGGTGAATGAAGGTGGATGAATCATCTGCATGGTCTTCCTTGTGCCTTTTCTGACTAAGGAAGTTAAAATATGCAGATTAAGCAAGGCAGGGATACCTGCACAGCATGCTTGTCTGTACTCTGCCTGGTCTCCAAGGTGAGCAAAAGCCATGCAGCCAGGGTGCTGAGCTGGAGTTAGCTAGGCTGCTGAGCCTTAGCGTCTTGCTAACATCATCACGCAGCCTTTGAATTTGGGGTGGGTTGTCATGACTGGGTGGGCTGTGGGCAGAACTGCTCTCTCCTTCATAGCTGTCTGCAGTACCCTTTGTCTCTGTAGGCTGATGTTATCCTCCATAAGATAAGTTATAAGGAAAGAATGCTGGGACAGTTTCATATGTGAAGTGGTTTAAATGCAGCAAGATAAGAGTCCTTAAGCTGAGAAAATTTTTAGGCCCCTGAACCAGAAATGTTGAATCTGATAGGGAAGTATTCCAAGCACCTTCTGTTTGTCTCCCTCAGTTTCTTTCTTTACTGTTGTAAAGGCAATACACTTAAATAATGGATGTGAAATCCCAGCCGTGCTTAAATCGAAGGAAAAGAATTCCACTGACTTGACTTTGGCTGGGATTTACCTGAGGATATTTATTAATTTATACCATATTCCCATTTATAACATCTGCTATAGAAGAACATCACTATGCTGCCCACAAGGTCACAGTAGCTGTAAGATCTATGTTTTTCCAACACAAAATACATGTTACCTGTATATAATTATAAAAATTTGCATCTTGTTCTCTATCTGTCCTTTCTTTCTCCAGCAGTGTTGCTGCCAGCATCTTTCTTCATTTTTGTTTTTCTGCCTTGCTCTCTAGTAGGATTGCACAAAAACAGCTGGGAAAGAGAGCAAAGTGGCCCCATTTAGCTGGCCTGGTAGGCACTGGAGAAATGAAGATTTGGCTGTAGGAAGCCTATATGTTTCACTGTAAACATGGTTGCATTTTAAAATGGTGTAACATCCGCAGCATGGAAGACATTTTCTTCCTGCCAGGTGGCAATGATGTGCATAACATTCAGTGGAAATCTTCCACTCCCCAGAGAAGGAGGGCAAAAGCATGGCAAGACAACAAAGATGAACAGATGGCTCAAGGATAAATGCTGTGAGGAAAGTCTGAGGATGTCTGACCATTGGGAAGCATTCAGGGAACAAGAGCTCCCCTGGACCGATGGATTCCAGTGGAGTAGGTGGGCTAGTAGCCTTCTGGGGTTGAGCTGAGTGTGGCTGATAAAAATGCTTCTTAAATATACAGAGATGGCAAAATAAGAAGGATATAATGATGGGTGAAAGTATACTGGAGAGTAGAAGGTTGAGCATCAGGGAGAACACAGTAGTTCTGGTGAGTCATGATGAGACAGACGCAGTGAAGGAAAATTAAGAGAAGTTTCCTTAATGGGTTTCAGAAACAACTGAAATGTTTTTGTAGTGATGCAAGAAGAATGGGGAAGAAGGTGGAAGAAACAGAATTGCTGGTGGAAGATGTGAAATTGAGTATCACAGGGTAACAGAAACACGGGTTCACAGTGCAGGTACTGAGGGATACAATTTATTAAGGAAAGAGAAAAATAAAGGTAGAGATCATGTATATTAGTACAGGAATAGATAGCAATACGACCCATCTGGGTCAAAATCACTTGCAGCAGGAAGGAGATGAGAGCAATAGGGAAGTCCAACTCTAACAATTATAGAATCATAAACATATATAGGTGACAAAAACAAATCAACTGAACTTAGTGTGACTTTGAGAAGGGTTGATATCTCCTAAAGTCTGGAAAGTCTGTTGCAAATAAAGAGACTCTAGTTTCATGACAATCTATTGAGATATTACATGACAGCAGAAAGCTTACAAAAAGCATATAAACAGAAAAGAAAGCTGTGGCTTGTTGAACTGCACGGATCTAATAAGACCTGCTCTAGGTCTAACTTGTGGAAGAAATTGAAACAGGCAGTGAAAGGCGTCTATGCAGAAAAGGAGGGGTAATGACTAGAGGTAAAAGTTTGGTATGACTTCAAAACCAAGTGAACTAGTTGCCTAGGATATCTCATATGATTAATAAGAATGTTGTGGTACACGAATGCAGGGATGGATTAGGAAATAAACACTACCAAGTCAAAAGCAAAACTGCAAGAGCTAACACCATCCAGTTCATGGGAAACTTACATGATCTTCATTCCACAAATGTGAGAGAAGCAGTACAGAAAATCACAAATACCATCCTCTTTCTTCTGAGCCTTCCGCTTTGGATCTGGTTCTGTGTGACACTGTGCCACTGGGACTTTCACTGGAGTTTTCTTTCATCAGGTCATCTCTTTTCCTTTCATTGGAAAGGAGCAAAGTTACGTAAAATGCCTTTCTTCTTAGCACATCAGGGATTACACCTCAAGAGAATCTACACGAAAAATAACCTTCCCGAATTTTTCCTTGAAAACATATCTGATTTTGAATCATCGTCTAACTGTACAGTTCGTAGAATTTAACAGCCTACAAACACAATGCTTGTTTGTATATAGTTTTGTCTTCAAAGATATCATTTTAACCTAGATTCAGAGTTTGATAGCTTTTATCTATCCCCTCTCACTCTCAGCAATATCCTGATCAATTGAAGCAAGCCTGACTTTATCTCTGCTGTTTCCTTTCTGCGAGCTCTGTCATGATACATTGTGGTTCACTGCTCTCGGATGACTGCAGTCATACCCATAACAAAATATTTCCTTACCAAAAGTATCATCTTTCTCAGAGTTAACAAGACCACCCTCAGGCCAGTGGAGTGGCAGAAGTAATATTTTACGAGAGTCACTCGTTTGGGCTGAAATTTACTCATTTGTAAAAGGCTTGTGTAGCCTATGTGCAGTGTGTTAGTTTTGGGCCGGCCCTCTGGAATATCTTCTTCTCTGTCTTTCAAGCAATGACTATACATTTTTTCTGCATATGTACTGCATGTTGCATACACGTTTTCCAGGGCTAGTTGCTGTTACTGGAATATAAAGTATAAGAATATTGCAGCTCTTCATGCATAGTGGATCTTCTCAGTCTTAGGGGAAGCAGCCAGCATTTGACGTTTATGATGAAAGAACGTGCATTTGGCAAAAGACAATGCCTGAGACTTTAAAGACGTGGGTCTACAAAATGAAGGTCTCGACTTTGCTCATGCTGATGAGGTAGTGACATAGTCGGGTTGTTTTCTGCAGTAAACTGGGTTGGTGTCTCTCATGGTAATCCATATGTGTTCCTGGATTTACTTTAGTAAGCATTTACTTGCAGTGTATCAGCTTCCTCATGTTCACGTGCAATCTTGTAAACATTGGTCAAGATGCTTTCATTTTGTGGTTGAAGAATTTGAAGTGACATAACATTTTTTACAAAGTATGGTGTCATTTCCACAGTAAGTAACACAAAAGTTCATAAGTGGTTTAAGTCACTTAACAGGAGTTAACTGGGCATGTCGTACTTGTTAAAAAATAGCCTGGTATGCTTTGCTGATGCCGTGAAACAGAGCTGTCAGGCTGTTCTGCAGCCTCTACTTCTTCTTCTCAGACTATGTATAGTAGGAGCATGCAAGCGTGTGTGCACGTGCCTGCGTATGAGAGGGAGAAAGGCAGAGATAATGCCTTTGTATTCTGACTGAAATTCATTGTCTTATCGCCAAATAATTTAGACTGGAAAAAATCTAGCCAGTTTTTCTCACCAGGCAAAAGCAAAATATGAAACGTTATTTTCAATTTCTTAATCTGAAAACAAGTCTCATTCTGGACCCTACAGATTTCCACATGTTCATCCCCATCTTTCACTGATCTGTTTTCAGAACTGTGGTTTGTAGAAATGATGTGGAAGTGCCCGAGAACTAGGCTGGGTCAGGAGCTGCCACAGCTACGGAGGGAGGGAATCGAACAGGCAAATTTATGACAGTTTGACATTTCAGATAATAGAGGTCAGTCCTTCAAGTCACGGTCCCTTTGAGATGAGTGGATTTCTGCCAGTGAATGTGGGAAGAGCTGGTACCATTAAATTGTTCGTTTGGTGCAAGTGAAGCATGTGGTGGTAGGCTGGAAGAAAATAATTCCTTTAATTATTGTGAGGCAAATTCTGCTCTGTTTCTGATGTGGATGAATGATGAATGATCCAATTCATTTCAGTAGTCGTACCTGCAGCTGGAAGAACAGGATCTGAATTTCTAGAATAAAGTGTTACGTTGTGAATGAGCTGCAATGAGATGTATTAGTGCATCAATATACAAGACTTCCCTTTCTTGTGCTCTCTCAACTAAGATCTTCAAGGATTGTTTACTATGAATGCTATTTATGACATCTGAGATCAAATAAATTTTGTCCACTTATTAACAGTATTTTCAAATGGAGGTTCAATATTGCTTAGTCTTTAGATGTTCTGAATAGCCCTGTCCCCCTATGTTGTTGCATCTCTCTGCCTCAGACACTTTTCCTAGCAGTTGCAGGAGCTAGTGATATTCATTGTGATAACAGTATTGGTGCAAAGTTTATAGTGTAATATTTGCTAAGTGTTTTGAAACTGGGACTTGGGAAATGCTCTGAAAGAGCAAATAAATTATTATTTGTGTAGTCATCTTCATTAAATGTTATGAGAACCTTTTTATAACTTTATGACAATATCAAATTTAATAAAATATATTGACCTTTTTTCAGACTGGGGATAAAGCCCCAAATAAACAAAGTAATGGAAGTCCTCAAATTAGATATATGGCTTTATCTGGGTTTTTTTGTTGGTTTGTTTGTTTTTAATTAACAGTAGGTTTTTTCCTTTAACTTCAGTTTGTTCTTGGGACTTTTCTACTTACATTCTAATTACATCAAGCTACTCAACTTACTGCTGTTTAAGTGTGAACTGCCATATTTCTTAGATACGTGTTTTTGAATTCACAGTGGAGAAAGCAAAGAATTAAAAATCTAATTTCTGTAGAAAAAGAGGGGAAAATTAACTCTATATTCACTTTACCTTTTTGATATCTGGACTGAAATCTTTGTTCCACAGAGACCTAGGAAATAATTTAACATAAAAGCTTGACTGTGATGTGACCCACTGATAACTTGCTATAAAAAAAGCAAGAAACCAAAAGGGAAAAAAAAAAAAATAATAGTATTTGTGATTTACATTAATCTGAACTGTAGCATCAGCTACAGTAGCTTTTTCTGAAAAAATGTGAGCTGATTGACTCCCTTGGTCTTTGAATTTATATAGATGCTAATCAGAAAATTTAAACAGGTCAGGATTGAATCTGGAGGAAATTATCAACTCTTTTCTAATTGAAGACAAAATATTTAATAAATCTTGTAAGCTTTTCTTTCTTAAAATGAAACTACCATATACAAACCTCTCTTTAATGAGTCACCTCCTTTACATTTGCTTATGAGGAGCAGTCTTGTGCTTAGCTAGATTATATGCCTGGGAGCCAAATATGTGCTAGTAGCTAAAATATGTGCCTGCAAGCTAAAAGTGAGAGACTCTGCTCTTGCCTAATTTCTTCTGGGAAGAAGCGATCTATGAAAATAAAGAGCATATTTACATGGTAAATATACAATAGTTACATTGTGTATATATATTTATACATAATATATAGCTGTACAATACCTCCTCCTTAAATACTTGAAGGAGAAATGAAGGGGTCTCTGAACATGTTTGCAAACATGATGACTGTACTAGGGAAAAGAGATACTGAGTTTTCTTTCTTGCTGAACTGTGATTGAATCCTTAAGGTCAGATAGCCAAATTTCACAACTCTGCAATTATCTAAATCTTTAGAAACCCTGTGTTACTCAGGGAAAAATTGACTCATCAAGATGTGTATTTCCCTCCAAGCTGGGAGGGAAAGTATAGAGTTCCTCTCTGAACCTCTAAATCTCACATGTACTTTTCTTTTGTAGAAGGTTAGTTTGTTAGGTTACAACCTACTTGTACACCCTTTTTTTACTGGTGTGACCTTTCTGTAAGAATTATTTTCTCTCTCCTTTTGGACTTGCAAAAAGGGAGAGAAGAATCATGATGTTCAGGTGATGAATTTGAAGACCTGGGGAAAGAAGAGCATTCATTTCAATGAGCTCCCTTCTTTCCCTACCACCCTCCAACAATGTCAGCATCCCAGGTGTGAGTCCTTGTGCATCAGCCTTGTCATCTGGCCCTTGCAGCCAGGCCCACTCCTGCAGAATACGGGTCCTGGGATTGATGGACCCCATGAACAATACTCCTGTCAGTGTTTCATTCAGTTATTTTGATGGATCATCATTGTCTTCAGGGCAAATTAAAATTTGCAGGAGTTCTCGGCATTTGCTATAGGGAAGAGAGAAGGGTAGAAGGAGTAAAGCCAAGAATTAAGGCAAATAGAATTACTGTATTTTGTAAAGACTTTCAGACGACATATCACGTCACATTACTGTGTTAATGACTACGTGTGTTAGGAATTTTCTATGGGGCTGACCTCAAGAAAATTATAAACTCTTCAAAACCAGGAAAATGTTGAAAAATTAGGAAATTTCTTAGGATGAGACAGAGCAAAGATTAAAAGAACATAGTGTTGCCTTGTGGAGGGCTGTGTGATTACAAAGCAAAGCTACAAAAAATCCCTTTAGAATAGCTGCTATTTATGGGTTAGTAATGTCTCTCTGTTTATCTAACATTCTTTGTCTTTTGTACACTTCAGTGTGGTGTTGAGGTTTGTTTTTCTTATTGTGCTCTCACAGCAATTATTTATTGAAGGTGCGCTTTACTATAAATATTTTTCCTGTAACTTTACTGCTTTTAAAGGCATGCTTTAATGATGGGCACCAGAATCATGGTGCTGGACTCCCTTTCTTTTGCACTACTTGAGAATTTTTATTTTTGTTGCTTGTGTCTGCCAGATCTTCGCTGGAATTGATATCCGTACTTGTTAAAAGTTTATCAGCAGAATACTTTCATAAACTACAACCACACTTTCATTTTGTTGCATAGGTACTCCTTCACTTACCTTTTACTTTTTAAAACGGGACATAGAAGAAACACTTTGTGTACTTACTCTGAAAGAAAAGTTCAAAGGGAAGAGAGAAAAAAGTTAGTATATATCTCTCTACTTTGATTTGTTACAGTGGAACTACGAACAAAATAAGTGAAAGAATAAGTGTAACTTTATATGAGAATATTGTTAACCCTCACAAAAACATTGATATGTCATCTGTGTATTTGTACAGAAGGGAATTGAATTAGTCTGACATACATTGCTTTTGCTCAAAGAATCTAATACTCTTGAGGTCAAAAGTTTAAAATTCAGGCCTGATCCCACAGCCCAGCTGAGTTTTCCTATTGGTCATAGTACTGGCTGGATCAGGCTCAGTCAGGTATTTTTTAAATTGTAATTTGATTTCTATCTTTTTCAGCCAAAAAGGAACTTAATTGTTTTTGTAAATAAATATTACCTTATTGATTTGAGTCTATAAACTGTGTCTGCAGGAAATCGATATTCTAGAAATCTGTATGATTAAACCGGAGAACTGGAGGTGAGCACTACTCTTTAGTTCAAAACGCCCAGGCTCTGGTGCCATACTATGCAACATCAAAAGCTGATGATTAACATCTCCTGTCCTGTGATAATACTGATTACACTAGCAAATTCCTTTATTCATTAAATGTTTTTATTTATTTTCTTTAACCCAAGTAGCCTGAAAGTAGCCTGAATTCTCATTTAGTCATATAATCTTCGTACTTGTTGCAGTCAAGTTTTTCCAGGAAATGGTACATCTCCCTGCTGTCCTGGCTCTTTGTTGCCATATTGCCATCACTTACGTTTGTTATTTAATATTTGGACTTAGCACACATAAGCTACGTCTATTTTAGCAAATACTGCAGCCTGTACAAATAGATTTGTATAGCAAAAAGTTGCAACTGAGAACCCCAAATCCATGGTGTAAGTATTTCAAAAGGTTTACTTCGCACTGGTTCTAGCCCCAGTCCCACAACTGCCCTTTAGTGACTGGAGCATATCAGATGAAGTCCTGGAGGCATTAATGTCATTTCAATCCATTTTGTGCTGAGACCACCCTGTGATATGAACTGAAGCAGGGACAGTTGGTAGAGGTTCTTCAAAATGCCCTGCTGAATGCTGAGCAGTAATGTAGATATGCGCACAGGTGACTGAAATGGGAAGAGCTTGCTGTAAAGCAGGGGCACAGAGATCTTGTCCAATTTTCAGATGGTATATTACCATTTTTAATTCAGCTTAAATTTCCATTGAGCCTGCTGAGATATTTGTGGTTTGATAGATTACAGACTTCGGTGTGCCCAGAGTCTTCTGCCACCATTTCGTAATGAAACAGAAAGGGTTCAGTTCATTGGGATGAGATGTGAGGAGTAGCTCTATTTGGTAGGACAGCAAATGCAAAGGTGTTGCAGCACCAGACTGAATATCAATATATAAATATTTTTATATATTTATGATATAAATTAGCAAAAGACTTCTATTTCAAATAAGCAGAATGATTTACAGTAGCTGACAATCTGGTTGGTAATTTCAAAATATTCTACTGTGCATAGTACAGTATCTCTTCCAGGCACACGTATGGTTTCCTGGTGAGGAAACCATCATAAAAAGAAGATCCCTTATCCAGTGTGTGTTGTGGTCTGGATTGCACAGGTGTAGTGTTACTGCTCACTTCACCAAAATAGTAATTCATCAAACTGACTGGAAACAACAGGTTTCACAGCAACTTCAAGGTGTGGGGAATGACAGGTTGTATTGTAGATACATTGCTCTAACTTTAGTGTGTATGAGAAGTCTTGAGGTTCTTGTGTGAAGGTCCTGAAAGAGATCTTCCTGCAGTGAAATTTGGCCATTAGAGTATGCAAAAAGATACAATGAAGATAAAAATATAGCCGCAGGTGCCTAATTTAGCCCTCTGAAATCCTGTGAATAACCCATTTCCTATCCTGTGGCCAGGCTACTAAATGAGGCATGCTCGATAATTACTGAATTATCCCTTTCAGCAGGGGGAAAGAAACATTGGTGCTAGGCTTTTGTTATTTTACATTCACCACCATTAGTGTAACTTGCTGCACCTAATAGGCTGATAAAAGGGGTATTGCTACTGTCAGTGACTAAATGGCACTTAATATTCCATTTTGAAGTTCAGGAAATCAGAAGTAGGAGGAGAGGCATTTGATGGCCATTTGCTCAGTGACACAGACTTATAATCAAGGAAATTGATGTTGAAGGTTCAGTTACATGGATCTTACCACAAAAGTGAGCTGTAAAATTGTGCAGTGGATGCAACGGACTTCGGCAATATAACCCTTCACCTTATTAGGATTACCTCTAAAAATACTATTAAAACTTAGAAGTGGACCCCAGTCTCTTATTCCTGTAACATTACTTCAGTATAGGTAATGAAAAGAAGAGGGTTTGGACCAGAGTGCTGCATTTTATTGCAGAATGTAGTAGGCCACCGAAGAAGGTTTAAGGTGGCAATTTCTGCTTTGTGGTGCTCAAAGGCTGTGAGCAGGCATCTTTGCTCAGGATAACATCTTAAAACATTCACACCAATGACTTCTTTGGACTCTCTCTGAGACAACTAATCTACAGTTGTTAAAGCCAATACACATTTGATAAATCCTTTGTAACTTAGTGATTGTTATCCCTAAGCCTAGTTTTCTCTTTGTAGCAGTCTAGATAACACACTGGACCATGTTAACACTGTATGTAGTTCTGCCAGTACAGAACAAGAAACAGGAAAAGTCTGGCCAATTTGCTGTTTAAGCTAGAGGACAAAGCCACTCTGAAGAAAAGGGATTGAGATCCAGACAGGGAGAGCTTGCACAGCTGGATCTGGATGCAAGTCTGGGTTTTCAACATTCCCATTATTCAGAGTTGTTTGTATTTGGATAGCTGATTCTGACTGTTTCTGATTCTCCCACATAGAAAGATGATGTCCATTGATTCATGAGGATAAAGGTGATGCAGCAAGCAGCTTAACAGTAGACAGAGGGTGGGCGGTGTAGTGTATATGCTGAGGTTTTATAGTTTGAGAGAAGCAACTTGGCCTCTGCTGAGCCACTGAAGTCCTCCTTTTGGGCTGTGACCACTTTTCTGACCCAAACGTTATTACAGGATTAGGTGGATTCAGAGTCTCCATGCCCTCCCTGCCACTGGACTTCTCTTTTGGTCTGAATTTCATCAGTGTTTTGAGAACTGCCTTCTTCTCAGCCCCTACCATCTGGAATAGCTTCACTGTGGCTCTCTGCCTCATTGACTCTCTTCTTCATTTCAAATCTCAGTTGACCATTTATCTTTTCTACCTTGCCAATTTCTTTTAATTTCCCTGTCCATCTGCTTGGTCTATTTAACTCTGTGAAATCTTTTAGATTACATATTTGATAGTAGATGCATGGGAAAATTGTGCCGTATTATATATGAACAACTTCCCCAGCTTGAGCAACCGTGCTGTTAGCATCAGCTGAAAAATCCTGTCTCCCCGATGTGCTCAGTGTTACACTTCACAAAGTTAGAGGGGGATGTTGAGATTGTGTTGACAGGCAAAAGAATATATGTACTTTCCTAGAGCTGCAGCAAGTAGAGCAGATGGTATTTTCCCCCAGTCCACATCACTCTCTGTCTTTTCCTTCCTCATGCCCCATTGTTCATTTTTCACACCTCTCTGTCGGTTTGGTTCGGATTCAACACCCGCTGAAGTCAATGGAGAATCTCCCACTGACTTTGTTTGGCTTTGCATCATGCTTCCTGTGATCTCTTCTCCCTTCAGCTATGCCTGAACCCAAATCCCTGCTCTGACCTCTCAACAGTTTGGATCCTGTCTGTGCATCACCACTCTTCTTGCTTCCTGCACTTTGCCAAGAGCCTCAGCAGAGCAGTGATGGGGAAAGCTGCGTGGAATAGATATTGCTCGGGTCAGTAGCTGGGAAGAAAAATTTTCAGTTTGGATTACTCTGAAACAACATTTTCTCTAGCTTTTTCCTCACTGAACCAAAAAAGAAAACAGGAACATAATCTTGAGTTAAATATTATGGGAATGGAATTGAAATGTTTTGTTTTACTTGAGTTTTTATTTTTAATTAAAATGAAAAAGCATGTCAAAACAGAAATTAAAACCCTCTGTTTTGAAAATGTCATAGTGAAATATTTTACCTTTCATGAAATAATGCAGACAGTTTTCCATAAATATTTTTTTCCCCGAATTCACTGGTTATATTTATTAACCCCCAAACATATTTTTCTTTTGTGGTGAATCAATTACTCAGTTATTTGATGCTATTTCCTCTCATGGTTTTTCTCTGTATTCCAAAGCACTAACTACCTCTTTCCTTGCTGAGATCCTTCCCAATCACCTATTTTCTTTCATAGGCCTAGGAATGGAAGACAGGGGGAAAAAAAAAAAGCAAAAAAAAAAAAAAAGCCAGGGGTGCTGTGGCTCTACCACTGACTTTTTTTTTATCATTTAGGCTGGGTGATGACTTCTTTGATTTTTCTAGTACAAGACTGGAATAATTGTTATTGCATTCACCAAATAATGCTGCCTGCAACCCCATCGAGCTTAAGAAGCTGCCTTGTGACCTCCCATACAGTGTCTCACTTCAGTAATGGCTTTGACTAAAATTTATATGATTTTCTCCCACAACAAGAAAGTCCAAGGCTTTACTCTTTTTCTGAGTGTTTAATTTTGAAGGACAAAATCATCGCTCCAATGAAGTCAAGTGAAAATTTCCATCAACTTCATGTTGTCAGAATGGCTCCTTGTACATCTAACAGTGTCTTTGTTACTTGGCACTTGAGTCACTCCAGAAACAAAAATTCTTCTTACACTAATGTTATGGTTGTCATAAGCAGTACCTCAGAAACAGCTGTGAACTTTTCTAGACCTGGGAAATGTTTTGTGTTTTAATTGACATCCCTAGGAGTAGTGAGATTTCTCAGCAACTTGCAGGATTTAGCCCTAATAGTATTTACAGTAATTAAGCACACTAATTAAATAACAAAACAACTAATGACACATTGATTCAATGCCAAATAAAGGACTCAAATAAATGCTTAATTAAAGATGTTAATAAAATCCCCCTCAGCCCTTCACAGTCCACTCCCTAGGGCTAAAGATGACTTTCTACCTCAGAAATCTTTATAGACCTTTACATGCCCAGTCTCTAGGGCTACTGCCTTCTTTAACCTCTGGATTAAATGATTGTTAGCTAAGCACTGTATAAACCCATTTAAAATGACATCAAAATAATTAAGTTGGATCCAGAATGCTCTGTGTCCTCCAGATATGATATGCCATGACATTCCCATCTGCATGCAAGTTCCCATTCACTAGGGTATGCAAGGTTGTGTCTAATTTTGAGCACCTGGTAGGAAGAAGTATGTCTGACCATCAGACCTCCTTAAGCCAACGGCACAAATCATGTGTTTAAATTTAGGCTAAGTACCTTGATGAACTGAAGCCAAAGTGAGAAAGAGCATAGCCATAATGCAGTCCAGTTTAAGTAAAGCAAGACAGCTGTTTTGTAATTCATTATTGATTCTGTTAAGCTTTCTTATTTATCACCTAAGTAGAACCTAGCAATAAAACTATATTCTTTTAAATAAATGCATTGGAGAATGGAGCTGCCATAAAAAATGGCTGTTAAGCACCACTTGAAGAGGAGAGAGTTCTTTAAGTTACTATGCAATATTTCTTTCATGTGCTAGGAATCTCTCTCTCACCCTGGTACATAGCCTCATTAAATATTTCTGTCCTTATCTGTACATATAGCTTTTTACATTTGGTGTCAGTAATGATAAAACAAATGCTTACAAAAGTAGAAAATGAGGAGTAATTTCCCAGCCTTTTATAGAAGGTTGGCAGAAGAAAATTTGAGCAGACAACTGCTGTAATCACCAGGTACACAATATATAGTGCATGGCAGCTCTTTCCACTTTTATCTGTAATGTTGCTTTGTGATGGGATTGTTTTTTTGGGGTTGGCGGCAGATAGTCGATCTTAAAGTATTAGTTTCTCCCTCTGATGTGTTACATCATTTCACATTATCTCATCTAACAAGCCAGTGTGATTTTGGATAACACTGTATGTGTTTAACTTCAGAAGAAGCTCTGAGCCCAGCTTGGGTATATTTTATCAGCTTGTGGTTGTCCTCAGGAGACTCGGCCCCCAGAGCCTGAAGTTAGGGACGGGGGGCTGTGTGAACCTCCCATGATCCAGGAGGAGACGGTTAGTGACCTGCTGTGCCAGATGGACACCCACAAGGCTATGGGCCCGGATGGGATTCACCCCAGAGTAATGAAGGAACTGGCAAATGAACTTGCCAAACCACTCTCGGTTATCTACCGGCAGTCCTGGTTAACTGGAGAAGTTCCAGCTGACTGGAAATTAGCAAACGTAACGCCCATCTACAAGAAGGGTCAGAAGGACGATCCAGGGAACTGTAGGCCTGTCAGCCTGACCTCAGTGCCAGGCAAGGTGATGGAACAGATCATCCTGAGTGCCATTACATGGCACATGCAGGACAATCGGGGCGTCGGGGCCAGCCAACATGGATTCATGAAAGGCAGGTCCTGCTCGACCAACCTGGTCTCCTTCTATGACCAAGTGACCCGCTTAGTAGATGAGGGCAGGGCTGTGGATGTAGTCTATCTAGACTTCAGTAAGGCATTCGACACTGTCTCCCACAGCATCCTCCTGGACAAACTGGCTGCCCGGGGCTTGGATGGGTGGACTCTTAAATGGGTTAAAAACTGTCTGGATGGCCGAGCTCAGAGAGTGATGGTGAATGGGGCAAAGTCCAGCTGGCAGCCGGTCACTAGCGGTGTTCCCCAGGGCTCAGTTCTGGGGCCGGTGCTGTTCAATATCTTTATAGATGATCTAGAGGTAGGGATTGAGTGCACCGTCAGTAAATTTGCAGATGACACCAAGCTGGGTGGCAGTGTCGATCTACTGGAGGGTAGGAAGGCCTTACAGAGGGATCTGGACAGGTTAGATAGATGGGCCGAGACCAACGGCATGAGGTTCAACAAGAACAAGTGCCGGGTCTTACACTTCGGCCACAACAACCCCATGCAGCTCTACAGGCTGGAGGAAGAGTGGTTAGAAAGCGGCCCAGTGGAAAGAGACCTGGGGGTGCTGATCGACAGCCGGCTAAACATGATCCAGCAGTGTGCCCAGGTGGCCAAGAAGGCCAATGGCATCCTGGCCTCTATTAGGAATAGTATAGCCAGGGGATCACTAGGGAAGTGATCGTCCCTCTGTACTCAGCACTGGTGAGGCCGCATCTTGAGTACTGTGTTCAGTTCTGGGCCCCGCACTTCAAGAAAGATGTTGAGGTGTTGGAGCGAGTCCAGAGGAGGGCGACCAAGCTGGTGAAGGGTCTGGAGGGTCTGACCTACGAGGAACGGCTGAGGGAGCTGGGGTTGTTTAGCCTGGAGAAGAGGAGGCTCTGAGGTGACCTTATTGCAGTCTACAACTACCTGAAGGGAGGTTGTAGTGAAGTGGGAGTTGGCCTCTTCTCCCGGGCAACTAGCGATAGGACAAGAGGACACAGCCTCAAGCTTCACCAGGGGAGGTTCAGGTTGGACATCAGGAAGAATTTCTTTACAGAAAGCATTATTAGACATTGGAATGGGCTGCCCAGGGAGGTGGTGGAGTTGCCATCTCTGGATGTGTTTAAGAAAAGACTGGACGTGGCACTTAGTGCCATGGTCTAGTTGACAGGGTGGTGTCAGGGCAACGGTTGGACTCGATGATCCCTGAGGTCTCTTCCAACCTGGTTGATTCTGTGATTCTGTGTTTCCCACTGTTATCCTTCAGCATGTATTACAGAGTTTGGGTGGGTTTTTTAGGCCCCGTAATGTGTGTGTTTTTTTCAGATGTGAGGAAGGGCCCAAAATCTTCTCCAGTGTTTTTTAAACTCTAGCAAGTGTTCAAAGAAAATATGCTACTCATACTATAGCCTTTTATTGTTTATGTCCTTAGACCATCATGACTAGAGCAGTAGGACTGCAGAGCATTTTAAAACCCTGTTACTAATGTCAAATGCTATTTTAAGCCACTGTGAAAGAGAACAAAAGTAGAGCTCTGGGTGGCTTGTATCTGTTAGGGAAAATATTTAACTTAATTTCCCTCAAAGTTTGTAAAGCAGAAGAACAACAGCAGCATTTCTCTGCCAGGAATTTGTTTTGCTGGAGAAAAAATACGTGGGGATCATTGAAAAGCTCAAAAGCAAGGGGTTCTTCTGGAGTGCTGTGTCCGTGTCTGTAGGAGTTTTGTCCTTGGTTGTTTGAGATACGATTCTGCAAAGTGAAATGGGGAATTCAAAGCAAGACAGAGACAAAGCTGGTGAAAACAGAGCATCTGCAAGCCCTCCTTAAGGGACTTCCTAATATTTGTCTGTGTATGTCTCTCTCTGTCCTTTGTTATTGCTGTTGATGAAAATAGTGATGACTGTTGAGGTAAATCTGTACAAGCAGCTTCACAGCCCTGGCGTGAAAGGGGCTTCTATTCTTTACATAGCCTCAGGAGAGGTTGAAGTACAATTCCAAATCCTAAGTCTCTGAGCAATTATTTGAATTGTTCTCAATATTATGCAGTATTTCCATGGCTAACTCAAAAAACTGTTCTGTTATCACCACGGGAAGTAGCCTAGAAGGGAAATGCTACTCTGTAATAAACAAGACACTGTCTGGCATGGCTGTACTAAGATGAAGAAGGAAAAAGATTACCATACAGTTCAGCAATACTTAAAAGAAGCAAAATGATTCCAATCTGAGCAAAATGTCACGGTTGTTCCCAGAAGTGTCACAACATGGGAACATGGGAGTACAAGATAAAGCTCTGCTGAAAATGGTTATGCCTCTTGATAGCTTTAGTCAGCTGTGGCAGGAAAAACAAAGGCATTTTTTACTGTGCTGCAGAAATGTATACTGGGCAGTAATAAAGGAAGTCACACTGACATAATAATGCAATGCAAACTTCATTTGCTTCAGTAAAAGCATAACGAATTCTCCTTATCCTACAATAATTTAAGTTATTCTTTTAATGGCAGTAATTCAAGATTCTTCCATTGAAGAGTAAGATGCAATAGTTTGAAAGGTGGAGATTGTATCATCGCTGCATAAGAATATGAAGAAGATGAAATGAAGCTTTGTCAAGAAAAGAAGAAAAAATAATTTCTTTAGTTTCAAAAAACTTGATTTCAAGTAAAGGCATAGAATAGTTGAATATTTTACTGGAAAAGGGAGAAATAAGAGGTTGAGAAGGACATTTTCAACAAATGTGTGTGCTGAGCCGTTATTTTCAGAACTGAAGTAATTTTGACTTTCCGGAATGCACAACATCTGGGAGATCTCACCTGTTTACAGCTCAGTAGAACAATTAAGACTTGGAAGCTATTACTTAAAACAGAGGAGATGCAGATTAGCGCTAATAATCTCAATTGAATACATCCACAAAGAAAATGGTTAAAATGACAAGAAGTCATGCTGAAGGGGGCCAGAGGAAGTTGCCAGGAGACCTTAGCTAGTCTGACTCCTCAAGGACATATGATGGAGTTGTTCTGGTTTCATGTTGGTGTGTTAGTTGGTGTGTTAGTTAGAATTAATGTTAGTGTCTCTGAGAGGTAAGGTAGTGTGGGAAGTTTGCTGGTGACACACTGTTAAATGTATCATCAGTACAGAGGAGAAACGGGGTATTTTTCAGAAAGAACCGGGTGACCTGGGTGATCAGAGTGATAAAAATTTGATGAAATATAATCATGAAAGTGTAAGGTTAAATAGTCAGTAATGTATAAGCAGAATTTCCCCTATATCATGGGAACTCATTAGTCAGAAATTATTAAGGTTGAGAAGGTTCTGCATCTACTAGTTGCTCATACAGTGATTACGAGCTGCTCCTATCATGTTGCCATTAAAAAGGGAAATGCAATTCTAAAATACTTTCGACAAGCTGTTTCCAGGAGAGCTAGTAATGCCAGTGGATATCTCACTGGTTCATCTGGAATACTGTGTGCCATCCTGTGCACCTGCATATTAAAAAAAAAAAAAAGAAGAATTTAGGCTTAAACAGGCATAAAGAAGGAGACTAGAATAATGAAGAAAAAGAAAATAAGGTGGGGTGGCTTTGTTGGCCTAGCAAAATAAACACTGAAAGAGAATGTAATTTGTCGGTGTAAATGAATTGAGAAACAAGTACCAAAGAACCTTTAAAGGCAGAAAAAACAAGTTACAAGAAAAATGTGTCTACATTAATGCCATTAAATAAAAATATGAAGTTTAAAAGTCATAATAGTGGGGTTCTGGATTATCCTTCTAACAGGAGATGGAGAAGCAGCACAATTAATATTTTTAAGGTGAAGCTCTATCAGGTTATGAAGGGGACAGAAGTGGCAGCAGGGTGCTTGGCCTGGATGGAAATTGAGGGTGCATCTATTGTAGCATTTTAGTTGGGATCAAAAGTGCACTTTTGAAGTGGGCTTTCCAGTATCCCCACGGCTGCGCTTTGTTTCGCAGTGGAGCGGTCTCACCCTGCACAGTTTCCTTTCAGATGAAGCTGAACTGGAAGATGCAGTCCAGAAGCACACTTGGTGCTGCAGCTGCTGATGGCTTCTCATTGACAGGACCAGGCTATAGCTGCTAGGAAGTAAAACCCTGGGAAGTGCATATGCTGTGCATGTCAGGCTCTTAGCACAGCTGTTTCACTGTCTCTGGTCCTGTTCCTGTAACCTGACTGAAAAGGAAAGGTGCTGAATCTGTGATTCAATTTCTGTTAGATTTCTTGCTCATAGCTCAGAAGGCTAAAATGAAATCCATCTCAATGCCAAAGGAAGGAATTTTGTATTTATTTTATATAATGTTAGTGGTTTGCTGGTGTTTGAAAAGTACAAGAAGGACTGAGCTAAGTTTTTAATGCTTTCTAGGAAGAACCATCTTTTTATATATATGTATTTATACACGTGCAAACACACTGCACATACAGAGAGGTATGTATATATGCACAGTATCTTGCAGAGCAGAGTCCTATATCACATTACAAATACCATAGAAGAATGGACCATTAATATGGTCTTATTTATAGCTTTTTATTTTGCTTTAGATGTTTATTGCATGCCAGTATACTATATTAATTGCAAGGACTTAGCCCTACTTTGCTCCATTAGGAGATCACAATGAACACAATGTCTCAGTCCCCAACTAGCTTATTGACTTCCAGAATAAAATAATTTGTCTGGTGTTGTAAGATAATAAGAGCAAAATTTGGCAGACTGTGGCTAGCCAGGGACACAGTGGTCCACAGAGGTTAAGAAAATCACCTTGCACATATGTACAGCTTGCATGATTGGTGTTTAGAGGGTGCCTGGTAGCATGATCTGCACTTAAACTTCTCACTGCCTTAATTTTTAAAGGTACACTCAGTAACTGTGAAAATAGTTGTTTATTTAACTAGCTAAGTGTGAATTAAAAAAGCCTACTGTCAGCACCTTTTTTAAAAACATTTGAGTTATGTTCTAGAGAGAGTGCATGTGTGTCTCATCTGTGCACTGAGTACATATGCCGTAAGGTTGCTAATGCTCAGTAAGTATTTTACTGCTGATTCATGAGAAAGGTGGGCAGCTGCAAAATGTGAGGGGTCTGTGAGAGGTAGATATATATGTCCAATAAAACTTCACTCTTCCAAAACTTTGAGAGGTAGATATATACGTCCAATAAAACGCCACTCTTCCAAAACTTAACTGCCCTGTAATGTTTATTCAACCATTTAAAAATGAGAAGCACTGTGCAACCCTTCCTCACTCTTAGGTCAGTGCCGTTAGCAGTGGGCTGGTATGACAGGCTTGAAAGAGGGGTGCCCAGAGCAGAGGGAGACCAGCTGTCAGGTTCTGCTTTGGGCGAAGCCATCGAAGAGCTTCTGCCCCTCCAGCTGCACCACTGCGCTTGCTTTCTGCAAGTTCCTTGGGCTGACTGGCTCCCCAAAACAAGAGATCAGCAGGTGATCTCTGTTACTATTGAACAAACAGCTCCTTGCAAACCAAGGCCTTGTAGGATAATGTAGCTGAATACACAATTGCTTTTGGTGGCCCAAAATGTTTCTGGTGAGGTTTTATTCAATATAGGTGGACAAGTAAATCGAAGCACTCGAGCAGCTAGACAATTTATCCCCTGGAATGTCTATAATTCCTTCTAAGAAGAGCCTTGTGTTTCTGTCAACAATTGATTTTAGCATTATTTCTGTCTTGAAGAGAAATGATCAGACTCCACCCTTCTGCTGGGAAGAGGTCAGTAACACAGGCAACCACAGAAGACTTTGATTTTTAGTAAAAGTTTGCTGGCTCATTCAAGTACTGTTCACTTGTGTTGTGTTTTTTTTCAAAGAGTCAAGAGCCCATAGCATTTCATTCCCTCACTTTCAACTCTTGTGCTAAATATGCTCTGGCTTTACCAGAATACAGACAGTGATGTGTTGTGCTGTTTCTAATTGATTCTTCTGTTTCTATTCGGGCTATTTTACATTTTGCAAGTAGGCAACTTTGGGAATGAAAGAAAATTCAATATCGCACTGAGTTTAATAAGGAGAGATTAAAACAGCATTTAAAATGTATCACTTCTTTTCTCTCTGTATCTGGTGCTTCAGTATGTTCATCAACAAGGCACTGTCATTTATAGTAACTAAACAAGGGAGCCATCACTGTCAACTTCTTTCTGAAGTTGCTGCATGCAGGACTGTGAGCAACCTTAAACCATACAGAATAAGCCTTTTCTTTCACATAAGGTTGTCAGGGCAGCCCTGTCTTGGTCAACAGCAGATATCCCCATACCAATAACAGCCGCTGTGCAGTTAAGTCCAAGTCTCTTTGTCAGAGAGAAAAGTCTGTGAGGCTTTGAGAGATCTACAAAGATAGTGAAACCTTCACTCAATGTACGACTGCATATCAGCTGGATGTCCTGTGATGGGCAAATCATTTGCTAAGGATTGCTGAATATCACAATGCTAAGCTGCATTCAGTCACCCAAATATTTCCAGTATTAATTGTAATGAAAGGTATTCAGCTGTCAGAGCTCCCAGAGCATTCACGTCAAAATCTGACAGGCTTGAGCCTGGGGACTGTGGCTTGCACTGCAGTACCAAGGTGCACTTTATGTTAATCAGGTTGCTGTAGGAAGGTCATTAACAGACTCATAAAGTTAGTAGCATTTCCTTTTTTTACTTTCAGGCAAGTTGTAGGATGGCAATTTGCTTTTCTGTCTGTTACTTGGGAGTGAGAGCACTGTGGTAAGGAGACATTCTGTTGTATGGGGGAACATTTAGAGAAGGTGGCCTGATACCACCACATGACAGGGCCAGCCATGAATTTCTTCTAGAACTTCACTTCAGAGCCAGGTTGCCTTCACAAGAATAGTGAAAGGGGCTAACTGAGTAATTCTGAATCTCTGAAGAGCATTCTAGGAAGTCACTAACTGAATATAAATGTTCATTCATGCATCCTCTGTGATTTAGTCACAGCAGGGCTTGGAAATTAGAGTATTTAATAAATGCTTTTAGTATTTAAAGAACCATTTACCTCTTTGTCAAATTAGTATTCTACACTCATACACTACATTTTGGTGCTGTAAGAGCATTTGGGAGGCCAATAAGTGTTTGAATTGTTGGTTTGATAAGAACTATGCATTTAATCCTCAGAATTTGCAGTGCAGTAAACACTCATTACAATGAGTGTTACATTACAGAATGAGAAAAGGTCCTATTTGTGATTGAAGACTATTCTCATGAATGCAAGCAGACAAGCCAAATTCATCCCTCATGTAGCTTTTTTGTCATCAGGGGAAAATTGGATAAGAAATGGTTTGACCTAACAATGGTACCACAGATGTATACTGCCAGGATTCCTCTTGGTGATTGTTAACTCTGGGGTCTAATGCTCACCTTACCTATGTTGATGCTGTTCATACTTGCTGAAGTATGTAGGTGGATGTAGAGAAGTGATGAAGATCATAGGTTATCCTTTGTTTCCATCCTGGATACCAGATTAAGCTTCTTTTACATACCTTGTCATTGAACAAATAAGAAGTAGGCATCTGTCATAAAATCAGTAGTGGGAGGAATATTGCTCTTAACTCCCAGCAGTACGAACATCTCCTGTCATCAGAGATCTGAGCACAAGTTTTCTCCTTGTCCAGTTCAAGAACAGTTTGAGCCAGTAAACCACCTTCAAAACCAGTCTTCATTGGCTTTAGGAGCTCTACGTTATTTTTCTTTGGTGGATTCTGCTCGATCAATTCAAATGCACTTATTGTAGGTCATCTGAAACTGCACCTAAAAAGCGGTACGTACCAAGTAGTTTTGATTGTGCAGACATTTTCTGAGGATAATTAAAACCAAACACAGGTGTTTCAAATGCTCCCCAAGAGCATTTGATAACTTCTAAGATTTACTGAAATAAGAAATAAATCTTTTCACACCTATATTTCTAACGCACTCTTGAAAAAGTCTCCATACAACATAAAATAAAGCTATGTCAATACAATGTCCTTGGGAGACAGACTAGAATTATTATATACTCTTCATTCCTTGATAGCCTCCCCGCAAGCCTAGTCCCTGGGCAAATATGCAAGAGAGCATCCCTAACGTGGTAAGCTTCAAGTGTAAATAGGGAATATGATAAGGCATTTCAGGCTTGTGTGTGCACCGAGCTGGTTATGGAGAGGCGTATTAACCTCAACTTGTGCATACAGAAAGGAGACATCTCCAGGTGAAAGAAGACGTTTAACAGAGAGGGTATCTGGCACAGAGAGGGGAAGGGAAGCAAGGAAGGCAAAGCCTGGAAACAAGGAAGGATGTTCAGCTCTTTACTTATTTATTTATTTACTGCCTTTCAGGGATATGGGTTTACATAAAATGGCCTAATCCTGTGAGGAGCTGAAACTGAACTTGAAGCACTGTTGAGGTAGCAGATATCTAGAAGCATTTACAATCTTCAAACTTCAGTGAGTCCTGTAACTGCATAGGATAGGTGTACAGGATTTTTTTGTCTGATCAATGAAGCAACTGATGGTGTCAATAAAAATATTTTGGTCTGTCTCTGTTAAAGTTCTCAACATAATAGTAAGTTTCTGGTTTACTGCTTGATATTCTTTCATCTGTTATATAAACAAGTAGTCAAAGACAAAGCAAACTGTGACATCCGCTCTTACAAAGATGAACAAAGATCAGTCTGTTCTCACATTCTACCTAATAAAAAAGCAGCAAACAAGTCAGAGAAACAAAGTAAACAAAAAAATGTTTTTAAAAGAGAGAGAGAAAAAGAAATAGGGAGCAACTGTCTGGAAAGGCATACGTTCTTAATGAAAAACAAAAAAATCTTGGCTGAAACTGACAGCTCAAAGTTTGAAATATATAGAAAATATTTATTGTGAATTTCAACATGTATTGTCCTAATTTTCACCCCCGTCTGTTTAGTTGCCTGCTTCTGAACCCAAAACTCCTCTCAGTACCAATGTTGTGAATTACAGCAGATGAGTCTTTTTCTAAGTGAAGGACTGAAAAAAATCAGCATTTCTTGCTCAAGTGATTTAAAATCAGCTTTTTGTTTCCTGGGGTTTGGTATATATCTTGATAAGTGTATGTTGAAATAAGATTAAAAATAACTTGTGAATATTAATTGATGAATTAAATTCCCATTCTGAAAAACTTTTAAAATTTGGGAGAAAATGCATGTGTGTTTTAAAACTACCCTTTGGTACTTCTGTGAATGCCTAACAAGAACTGATTTCATGGATCAGTTTGACCTTGGGAGAATTAAAATAATATAGGTAATAATCTTTTATAAAAGCATTGCTCAGCAGATGTTGAAATTAATCCTGTCTGTGTAGTACTCCTCATTCTCCTGGTTTTCTCTGTTAATATTCTCTTCCCTTTTGGTTGTAGATTGCTCATTTTCTATGTACTCTTAGGCCAAGTCCCAGTGATGAACTAATTTTAAAAAAATTAAGCAATACAACACTGCATCATTAAAATTGTCATCCTTTTGAGGTAATCACCTAATATCGTTAATCAGAAAAGGTACCACATTGCATAGTGTGAATTATGCAAACTAATCCCTCACATGGCAAACAATGACACACATGCATGGGTTTTGCTCATGTAAGTAAATATACGTGCGTACTTAAAGGTTTTCAAAACCTGGCATTAAATCATGGATCGTATCTTGGATTGAATATCTGCAGATCTCAGAGGAGATACAGGAATCCATATGCAGGTTCAATGGCTATTCCTTTTAGTGCATAATCAAAGCATTCCTAATTTGACTGAACTTGGGAGAAGGGCGGTGATATCCTACCCATAACAAAGAAGAAATGAAACTAACTTCTCACATCTGGCTGCCAAAGTTCCCGTTGGAATGGTTATTTTAATACTGATGAAATGTTGTTGTATAATGGGGCTTCTAAAGCAGTGAGTATGCTTTTTTAAAAAAAAATAATTTTAATAAATAAAATCGAAAGGGATGAATTCTGAAGAACTTTTCCCATCTCTTTTTGTCAATCATTGTTATACTGAGATACTGCTTTCTTTTCTTACAAAAAATCCTTTCAATGTCATAAAATTCCAAACTGGAAAGATATTTTTGTCAATTTCCAGTTTTAAAGTGAGAAAAGGCTGTTTTGAGAAGTCCATGAAAAATAAAACCTCATATCATGAAAGACACTGGCTTGATCTCTTATAGAAGACATTCCTAATTCTCAAAATGGAGTAGAATGCCATTGAATTTGGAGGTAAAAGGTAAAATAATTATAAAAGAAAGTACTAGAGACTCTATATAAATGTGCCAAATACTTTAAACCAGAATTTAATGCAAATTTATTTTTATCTCTAAGTAAAGTTACACAACAAATAAATTTACTAAGTATGCATTCTTTTTCAATATTAGAAGTAACAGGTTCATATTTTAGCTACAGTTTTCAATAGAACATAGGATAAGGATTGTGTCATGGAATGTAATGACATAGAACTTCAGTTCTTGAAAGACATAAATTCAGAAGATTGTACAAGATCCTTTTCCAAAATTTTATGCTGGGCAATTCAATTGTGTATTGTGCCTTGCAGTTGCAAATTGTCCCTTTAGTGGTATGGAAAGACTGTGCAAATGTGGATTCTAAGTTAATGTAGTGCTTAAGCAAATAGTCAACTTTGTATATGTAAATAATGCCATTGAATATATAAATATATATTCACGAATATATGGAAGACAGCTGCAAGTTGTTGCCTTATGTTTGAACCACAGATAAGACAAAACCCAATCACATATGTTACATGCTTGACTCTGCATTTCATTCCTTGGTGTCTAAGCCTGGACCAGGAACTTCCAGAAGAGGAAAGGGAACTCCTTCCTATGCTTGTCCAGTCCCTAAGTCCAGAAATTTTAGAACAATCAGTGTGATACATGATGATAGAAACAAGTTTTATATCTTCTTCCCTCCATTCACTTCAGGAACACTAATGAGTTAAGAGAAAATGTGTTGTTAAACATGCCTAAGAGAAAAAAAAGGAACAAGAACACCAAGAAGAAAGGGGGCAGATCTAGATTTCGTACACAGTCTACACTTAAAACTGTCATTACTGAGATAGTGATGTCAAGACTATTTAAAAGAGAACTTTTCAAAGGGACAAAGGTGCCTGATGTCTGTTAGCTTTCAATAGGAATTGGACAACTAACTCCTCTTTCTGACTTAAAAAATTCTTGCAATTACAAAATGGTCTGGAGCATTTTTCAGATATATTCTTGAGATGTCTGTGTCTTGCTTTATTAATTTTTACTGATATCTGTATAGTAGTTTTAAGCTACTGCAAAATACTTTAAAAATGTCTGGTCAATAAGAAATGACATCTACTACCACAAGAAGCATCTGTATCGAGAGCTTTCCAAATGCCATTACTGGTCTAAGCAAATCAATGAAAGAAGTATTTTGCTGTATAAAGTTTATACGATCTCTTCTCTGACAGTGTTTTTAGCCACAGTATTGGGTTAAATTTTTTAAAAACCCCTCTGATTTCACTAATGTATTTGTAAATTAATAACTGAATTAATTACAGGTTACAGCAGCACAGCTATTTTCAGAATGTGGTCTCACAAAATATTACTGGTGTGTAGTGAAAATGAGTCAATGACTTACCCTTTCTTCTTAAGAAATAAAGCATTACAGTCCTAATGTTTTCTAGTCAAAGTAGGTGGTAATTTCTCTAGTTTGTTATTACAGGTGTGATCTTAATTACATAAAGTCAAGCAGTTAATTAGGGAGTGTCCTCTGAAGGTTGTGCAATGGCTAAATAAACCTTCCAATGACAAATGCCACACAAGTGTAACTGTAGTCAGCTTTCCCACCTAGGAAGCCATCTGAGGATCTGATTGCCTGATCTGTCTTTCAAGCTTAAAGCTATGTTTTCTGTCTTCAGCAATTGTATTTTGGAATTATGCAGGAAAAGGAAAGACTCTTTAGTAGTTAGGCACTCACTGAGTTTTCCTTTCCCTACTTGAGTTGAGGGTTCCAAGGATCAAACTACAGTATATGCATGATTTGCACAGGAGATAGGGGAAGAACAAAAGTCCCTTTATACAAACATTAGTCATGATTTCATGTCTATCAGGTGCCCTGAAAGCTGAATCAGTCACCCCTGTCCAGTATTGCTGCTCAAGTATTTTTTTATTATGTCTAGTCTCTGTTGAGAATTTGCAATGATCTGAAGGCATCATTCCCCCTTATATGTTCCTATGAACTACACTTTGTATGGTTGGAGATGATATGTTCTTCACAGCAGAAAGTTGCACTCTGATGTTTCAGCCAGTTAGCAGGGTCGTCTACCTGTTTCCATCTTAATGAGGACACTAATGAATAGCCATTTATGGTTGTACCCTTGGACTCAACCAAATTCAGTAGTGAATTTTCCTTATGTCTGAATGGGAGATAGTTTTAGTTATCCAAATTCAAGGGATATCAGTCTGTCTAATATTGGGGGAAATGAGAATGAAAAATGGAAAGAAAAATAAATGTATTGGGAGAAGTGTTATGACTTGATACTTTAAGTTTCAAGTTTGCGAGTCAGAGGAAATCCTAGGAGAAAGAGTTAAATAAGGTTCTGACTAATCTCAGACAGAAATTGGCACATACTTATACCCAGGTCAGTATTCTCAATAGCAAAAGTGTCACCCAGAGGGTCTTGTCTGAAGATTGAATCCCATTTATAATGTCTGGTAACTTTGTATTTGGAAGACACAGAAAAGTCCCGTGGAGAGGAATTAATATTTAGTTACCTGTAAGTGGCATTTTTCTTTTCATCTCTGTACATCTCTTTCTAAGCGTAGCAGTCTTTCTCTTTTAATGTAAGTGAAGTAGTTATTTACATTTGCCTAGTGTGAAGAATAGTTGCCTGGTAGCTGGTTCATCCCAGGCATGGCCTCTTCAAGTCAGGGATATGTAGAAATACTTGATCTTGTCTTACTTCACTCAAACACAGGGTGAAGACTTTTTTTGCCACTAAAGAGTTTTGTGTAGTGTTTGAAAGTGAGAATACTGAGCTAGAAGTGTAATTTTTCAGGGTTCAGTGTTACACAGCTGTACAGTAAGAAAAGTACCATAATCTGGACATCTTCCATGAGTTTGCAACAATACTCTTTTAAACCTACAAGTAGCATTTGTGAGAATATTTTTGCATGTATTCCCTGTATAAATGTTGCTTTTCCAAACTACCTCCTTAATTATGTTACAGATGAAACATCCTGGATGAAATCCTCATTCCAATAAAAGCATTTGTGTTCTTGATAACAAAATAACCCAGCCAATTTCTATGAGACCTGAAATCCTGAAGCTATAAACTAGTCTTAAATAACATACTGTGATGGAGAAGGCAAAAGATGAAAGAAATCGAGCTTAGAATTGGAGATGAACTTTAATGTTCTTTGGGGATAGCATCCAAAATTCTGTTCTCATGGTATGTTTTCCACTAACTGCTTGGCACAATATTTATTGCATAGAATACTGTTATGGATGGCTTTCCTAGACTTGCATCTTTAGAAAATTGCATCTGTAGGAGAACCGTGCTAGTTTTCCTAGTGAAAAGTAGAATGAAAAATTCTAATTTACAGACTTTTTTATTTTAGAAAATTACTTTTAGCAGTTTGCACAAAATCCTTAAGCTTCCATGAAATCCAGCAAGCAACACTGTCTACCTCAGATCCCTCCTTTAAAGAAAGACACTGGTATTGGTAATTGGTATTGATAGATACTATATGCATTATTTTGCATTAAGCAAACCATACCATCAAAAAGAAGGCAATAATTTGCTTAGGTCAGACTAAAACAGGCAATGGAAGAAGAAAGTTTAATTTCCCCGCTTGTGTTTTCATTATTCATTTGATGTTTGGTGTTAATAATACATTGCAATACAGAACAAGGTAATAGAACTCACAGAGTGCCTTATTATCAAGTATCCTCAAGGCACTTCACAATAACATCAAAAAGGAGACCAAAAGACGATAGCTCATCTGTAAGAGAGGCTTAAAGCTTTTGTTTAAAATGTAATGAGGTGTGGTCCCATCAACTTCAAAAGAATTTTGTTTAGGGCTATGTTTGTCCCTTTTTTAGTTTGTGTTTGTATTGTTTACTGTATTTCACAGGAGCAATAGTATCAGAAACAGGGGGAAAACTACCCCTTCTAGTGTTAATCTGCCTGGCAGTGTTTGCAGACTCGTGGGAAAAGGAGTTTAGTGGGAGTTCCATGGCAATGCGCTGCCGTCTATGTGTTTGCTGTGAAAAGGAGGCCTAGGTTGTCACTTACTACACACCATCCATAGATACTACAGTCCAGAGCTGCAATAGATGGTATTTAATTTCACGAGAGGATACAGTTTTAGGGAGTTGCCAAATCCAGCAATCCTTTGATAGAGGCAAGGCAGCCACAGGTCTGTGCTCCAGGTCCAACCAGTAGCGAGGCTGAGTGTGTGTTCCCAATAGGTACACATGCAAAGGCAGGTGTAAAATACACATATACACAGCAGGCCACACAGATCAACACACGCAGAAACATGCAGTATTCACGCAGAAACAGACTGCCCCAACAGCCTCCTCCTGTTCGCCTCTCTGGCTGATCAGGATGAAGAGGTGTTAGTGGGAAATTCATACGTATTTACCGCGTGGACCGCTCCAGCAGCTGGGCTTATACACGCATGCATCCTGCTTGCTGGCTGGTCTGGCTTGGTCTTCACTAGCAGTCACACGCTGGCTTACATACCCTCACTGCCTGCAGTTGCTGGCACCCCAGACACATGGTCCCCAGTGACTCATGGTCCTCAATACAGTTGCTGGCATAGACCTCCATGCACATACATGCACACAGAACAGAGATTCCCCTCACCCAGGAAGACAAAGTTTAATAAGGAGACAGGACTGATTGTGCTGATCAGGTGCAGGGCACGGCCAGACAAGCATGCTTACAAGCATTTGTAAGCACCCTGCTTACAAATAACTGGCCTCTTTTATTGCCTTATCCCTCGTTTCCCACACTTGTTCCTTAATAAGTCTTGTGCAATTCCAAAATGCTCTTCCCTACGTCCTATAATGTGGCTCATACTCCTCAGACTGTGAGGTGCTCCAGAGAGCCTCTCCCATGGACCCATGATGCTAGGTTTCAGAGCTGGACCACTGGGGCTGATGGCTGTCCTGGGACAGACCTGGGGGTGCTTGGGAAGGGGCTCATTCCTCTGCCAGCATTACTGAGGTTTTCTCATCTGCCATTGTGCCTCTGCTGCTCCTCTGGGCTTGCACAGAGGAACTTTGTATGGGCTGATGCTCTCCTGTGGTGGCCCTGGGTGGTGCCAGGGCAGGGTGGTATTCGGGTTCCCTGCCTGCTACTGTGCCTCTACTCCTTTGTGAATCTGAAGATGAGCTATATATCACACAGCCTAACATAAAGGAGCTTCTGTTTTAGAGATTTGTTATACTTGACGCTGAATTGGAATACAAATAAGGAGAGAGGGAAGCAGGTCCAAGGTGCCACCCTATTTCATACATCTGTATTAGCTCTACACAGTACAAAACTGTAGTCAAAGCTATTCTGCATGTTAGTGCTCCAGGATTAATGATGATGAGTCAGTCTACACTGCAAGTGCTGTCGTCACTGCAGCTCAGTTAAAATATACATGAGCCCCATTTAAATTAGCTGCAATCTTGCAGAAGTTGCTTGTGATGATGGATAAACTCATAGCTAGTTAACTAATACTGCTGGTGACCTTGAGTAGTGATGCCACATAGACATAGCAAGGCTGCTGAAATTATCTTTGAAGATCATGCTTTTTTGTGGCATCTCCACTGAGTCAACTGGGGGCAACTTCACTAGCAAATGGATCCGTTCAGCAACAAATGACATGAAGTCATTTGTGGGTTACCAAGGGCTTAGACCTCATTTTGCATCACTCAGGGAAGCTCATACAGAGGCTTTCGGCAACTAATACCGCAGAAAGGAAGCATCACTGGAATATTTCTAAACATATTTTCATGGAGCAGAAAGCATGGATGGATTTTCAATAGGCTTCGGTCCAGACTGGCAGTGTAATAAATTCTTTACAGTTAGCCAAAGCATAGTGAGGATATAAAGCACATTTTGCTAGGCACAGGCGTATGTAGTTAAAATACTGTTTACATGGGTATTGTGGTGATTGAATGAATGAGATCAAATGTATAACTGCTTTCTATTTAATTAATACGCACAAGAAGAGAAAATATTTTACAGCCTGTATGTCAATCTTAATTACTCTATTTTAGACAGAATTTTAAGCTGGACACTGCATTAGATGTTGTATAGAAATCTATGACAAATGTGGAGGCTGACACTGTCATGTAGTATGGTCAGGGGTAAAATGCCTGAACTGCTCTTTATGCTGTTTCTTAACCAGAATTTCAAATGCCAGTGAGATCAACTGAGGGTACACAGCATAAGAGAATGTAAAATGTACCAATGAATTAGTCAGAATGCACAGACCAGAGAAATTTGCTAGTGCCTTTAGCTAAGAGCCTGTCAGAATTTTTTATTGCAAATTCTCATTCCAGGGCCTCTATTAAGTAAAACAAACTCTCTCGGGTAGTTTTAAAAATTTGATATAATCTTTTAGACTATCTACCTTTCATGAGTACAAAAAGAAAAGAGAAATTTTGAGGTCACTTTGGTGTGCATGCAAACTTAGTTTACTTCATTATGTTTTCCATGACCAGCAGACAACCGTGTGGACGAGACGTGTCTGAAGCTTAATGAAAAAGCTGCTTTGATTTACTCTGGGACCTAAGGGACAGAGCACATTTTGTCAGTTGAAGCCAAGGGATGAAAGTCAATATGACTCAGTTTTAGAAGAGTCATAGCTTCTCTGTCCTTCAATTTACCCACCTGTAAAATGGAAACAATGGAGAATGACAAAAATACTAGTTTGTGAAGATTTAAACAGTGTTTAAATAACTGTTTGAAGTTTGTTGCACTGAAAATGGCAAAGATTTCCATTAATGCAGAAGTACTGCCAGTGATGGTGCTTGCTAAGAACTTTATCAGCAATTAACGGTGTTGTATTCCCATAGGAGGGCTTCCCTGTAGAACAGGTATCCTTTTTAAAGTCAGCCATAAACTGCTCAGAGCAGGCTATTTAGTCCTGAGTTTATCTACCCATTTACTGGTCCTATTTACTATCATTAACAAATTTCAAAACCATTTCCAAAAATAGGGAGCAAGCCCATCAAGAAATCTCTCGTAAACCTTGATACTCATGTTGGGTATCGCATTGGATATGACTAATGCATACTTCACTATGAAACATGTGATGTCATTTTCTCTTAAGGTACTGCATCACTGGCCTTGGACGTTCAGCTTCCAAGGTTTTATTTTGGTTAGTATATTCAGACAGACCTCTCATAAGCTGATAGGTGGAGCTGAATTAGTTGATTCTGTGTGCAGTTTTGGAAAATATTACTTGGGAAATATCTTTGCGTTCATCTAGATTATGCAAGGTTGAAATGGGCCAGCCACATGAATCAAAACAAAATGCTTTGATAAGGTAACATTATGAATCAGCTGTCACCCTGTTCATTAGATGGATGGGCAGTAGAGAAAGTAGAGAATGAATCCTATTTATGAGGCATATTGCAGGGCAATTTCCTCAAATTATGCAGGACTTGAGACATGTTCTCAGAGACAACCTTAAAAATAAGAGAAAAAAAAACAGTTCTGAGCATTGCAGGTAACATTCCCAAATTCTAATTAAATCTTTGTTCTCTCCTATCAGTTCTTTTCATAATGTCCAACTAAATGAGTTTCTTTGTAATTACCTCTTATTTTCCAACTTGCCTTGCTAATTAAGGAATTTTCCAATAAAGTCTGCTTTTATTTTGGACAAGCTGAGTGGCAGCTTTGCTGGAGCCTGCAGGGTAGAAGATATTGCTCCTAGATGAGAAAGAAGCTGATCTCTTGCCTCAGCATTATCTGATTCAGGCACAAAGTAATAATCTCAATAGAGCAAAGGGTTGTGGTTACTCTCTGATGCAAAAAAATACCCTGGAAGACACCAGCTTGAGAACAGATGCAGTCAAATGACATTGTGGATTTTAGATTAACTTCAGTGAAATTTATGTTCTTGTTACTTAAAAATTTGTTTTCTCATGAAGATGAGAGTGACTGATACATGGTGCCTAATGAAGAAGATTGCTCATTATTTCCATCTGCATAGAAAGATGACATTTCTGAACTCCTCTCTGCTCACAACAGAAAAGCAAAGTCATGTGTGAAGTTAAATGTTTTAAATTATTATTTAAGTTCTATATTTATTTTTTAAACCTTATGCTTGAACAGGAGAGTTTTCTATTGAGGAAAAAAACAGTTACTGCTAGTCAAAATAGCGATGCTTTCTTTCCATATCCCTCTGTTAGGTTGGCTTAACTCCATAGCTAGGTTGCTGGAGGATTGAGGGATATTTTAGGAATCCTTTGCAATTAATGCGCAAGGCTTGCACAGGTTAGGTTCCTATTTATGAGCCTCAGATTTTCAAACTTTACCAGACTTGTCAGTCCCCTGTAGAGCAAGAAATTGTCCCTGTCACTTTGTTTCATGAATTCAGCCAGCCCCTTCTCCTGTCTCACACACCTCCTTCCACTGCATTCAGGTGGGGTTCTCCTTTGAAGCATTTGTTTTTGCACCACATTTGAGTGAGAACCTTTTATTCTTTCAGGCCCTAAGGTTCATGGTTTCGATCAGTCAAAAATGAAAACTTTCTGTTATAGCTTCACTGTAGGTGTGTTTTATATCCCATTGTGCCACAAGTAAAAGTTAAAAACCTTGCTCAGCTTTAACTTCACAGCATTATAGAGACATTATACACATACAAAATTAGTCAAATCCCCAAAGCACACTGTGAACTAAATTAGTGATTTGAAGTTCTCCCATTTAATGTTAAGTATCTTTCGAATTTTGAAGGTACCAGCTGAATGCACTCAGTGATAGCTTTTTGAGCCCTGTTCATAATTTCTGCATATTATCAAGTTTTCACCACATTTTTATCAATTGTTCCTTTTCTTCAGCTCAACAATATAATGGAGTAATTGAAGTAATCCACTAGCATGTAACCACTTTACATTAAAAGGTACTAATGATAACACTTCTGACTTATTAAAGAACCTTTTCTTTCCCTTCGTAGTCACAGGGTTGTACATATTAGATTTAGATCCTGTTCCAGGTGAGCAGTTATTTCACATTGAGTCCTTAAGTTGCAGGACTGAATATGAACAAATTTACATGTAATTTCTCAATATAACTCCATTGAAACGATTGTGTAATTCAGTGTAACTACATAAAAATGACAATATAGCTGCTTCCCAATTACACAATGGTTACAGTGTAGTCAGTGTTTCAGTGTAAAATGTAATTGATTCTTAATTATCCTATCTTGGAAGAAAGAACGCTGCTTATACTTTCATTACAGTGATAAGAAATGACTCTGCAAAGGGAAAGAATCAGCCACATGTATACATGCTTATTTTCTGTTTGCTGAAAGTACCACTTTGTGATTTATCTCTTCTTTCGGGTGAGGTTTGTAGAGTAGTACTCTGTTTTGAAGTTGCAGCAGTATCAATGCCAGAAAAGGAGTTTCGAGGCTATTGCCTTGGTGTTTTGGGGTTTTTTTTACTTGGTATGCGCTTATTTACTATCCCAGAAGCAACTAGAAGATAACTTACCTAACAGTACTGCTTTATTTCAGGAGAAATAGCAACGTGCAATAAAAACAAATAGGCAGCTTTTCTAGCCAGAGTTAAACCTTATCAATTACAAACTCACTCAGCAAGCAGAAGTGGGCTACCCATACTACTGTCAATCAATTCGCTGTGTGCCCTGCGGTCAGGGCACACAGAGCAGAGTGCCGGAGGATACCTTTTACAATGCTTAGAATAGCATAAAAAATATTTTGTCTGTTATTGGTCTACACTTATAGTGAAAATGTGGCCATGCTGCATGCCTTTTGATGTCCCATAGTAACTGTTATCAATAGGGTTACTCAGCTATGTACACTGTTCAGATTACAGGACTCTTATTCAAATGGAAAATTTCATTTTGACTGTGCAGCTGAGTTTCTGTCTTTCTCCTACTTCCACATTAGAAAATAATTCTAAAGGCCACGAGCACAAGGTTAACAAAAGAGAGTTTTCAGGTGAAAAGCTCTTTCACGGAAATGAAATACCTTTAAACAATAAGTGAACATCCTCAAGGAGAAGTGGCCTTCACGGATGGTTGCCTAGTGACGAGATCATCCAGTGCAAGGCTGACTGACTGGCAGCTCATGTCTGGGAGGCTGTAAAAAGTCAAGGTTTTTTCCAGCTTGGGACAGGGAGCTGCACAGGGAGTGCTTTCATTAGTTCAAAGTGAGAGAAGCCTTTTGGGTCGTATGGGAGCCCATCCTATCTACATATAGAAACTCTGATAAGGACTCCCTGAAGCTGGCCGAGGCAATGGCGGGGGTGGGGGGAGCACTATGCCTAGAACAGTTTTTCTTCGTTTTTCTAGCTTTTTCATTTTCATGAGTTTAGAGATTCACTGTGAATTTTGTTCCGGGACATAGTTAAACCCCCATTGTAGCTTATGTATAAATTGTCCTGCTGCTTAAACATATGATTTACAATGCTCTCCCCACAAACAAACACGTGTATAAGAAAGAGAACGAGATTAAGTAGAAGGGAGAGGTCCAAAGTTATTTTTAACGGGGTGAGGAAGGGCAGAATTTGGAGTTGGAGGGCTTATTACAGCCGAAAATGACTGTGTAACTAAGATCTCATTGTGTTAACCTTTTTTGTTTTCTCTTTTGAAAAATAAAACAGCCTTACTTCAATATCTTAGCATACTTTTCAAAGTAGGGTCTACAACCATATTTTGATGATCTGGAATTACATTTTCTATGATGTTTAGCATCATAGAATCACAGAATGGTTTGGGTTGGAAGGAACCTTTGAAGATCATCTAGTCTAACCCCCCTGCCATGGGCAGGGATATCTTTTACTAGATCAGGTTGCTCAAAGCCCCATCCAACCTCATAGTGAACACTTCTGATGATGGGGTATCCACAACTTCTCTGGGCAACCTGTTCTAGTGTCTTACCACCCTCATCATAAAAAAATTCTTCCTTATATCTAATCTAATATACCCTCTTTTAGTTTAAAACCATTGCTCCTTGTCCTCTCACTACACATCCTGGTAAAAACCCTCTCTCCATCTTTCGTATAAGCCTCCTTTATACATTGAAAGGCTGCAACAAGGTCTCCCCGGAGCCTTCTTTTCTCCAGGCTGAACAACCACAACTCTCTCAGCCTTTCTTTATAGGAGAGGTGTTCCACTCTCTGGTAATTTTCATGGTCCTCCTCTGAACCCACTCTAACAGGTCCATGTCCTTCTTGTGCTGGGGCCCCAGAGCTGGGTGTACTACTCCAGGTGGTGTACTTGGAGTATTTGGTACTATGAGGTGTAGAAATCTGATGCCTTGTCACCTGAGATATGTCTTTATTTGCCCATGTGAAAGCTGGTGGAATTGCCAAATCTGAATATCCAATGACATTTCCACTTAGTACCTCACAGAACAAGACTACAGTGCTAAACTTACTTTCATCCTGCAATGAATATGCTTGCCCTCTTTCCTGTCCTAGTTCAGTCTTCAGATATCTATTGTTGCTCTCTCATCATGATAGCCCGTCTCCTGAATTCTTTATCATGTTTTCGATTCCTGATGATGATTTCTTCAAGATGTCTCAAATCACTTCTAGACCTGATGTGACCTGTCTGCAGATGCATGGTGATCGTATTAAGTAGAGTGCCTGCATGGTTGGTGGTAACGCATATTTCTTGTTGTTAGTTCGCTGGTGTGTTTCAAGGCTGGCAGAAGTTTCCCAAGGAGCAGGCAAGTTGTGCCGTCTCACCCCACCAAGTTGCTAGTCAGTCTCCGGAGTGACAAATCCAGCCAATAAGCATCCCCTGCTAGCAGCTCTCAAAAGAGGGATGGTTATCTACAGAGAAGTAATCTGAGGGCATCGCGGGACAAAGAATATCCACAGATACAAGTCTCTAGTGAATCTTGTTTATCATTCTAGTTGCGTTAGAATTAGATCTGAAGAAAAAGCTCTGGCTATCCTGAGCTATCAAGTGCTGTGACTTTGAGGGCTGGTATATTTTAATATTTTGAAGTTGTTATCTAGAGAATAGAAGGACAAAACTTTTTTGATAGTTTCAAACTTCTTGTGTAGTTTTTTTCCTGACAGCGTAGCTCAGCCAGCTGATGAACAGCAACTTGCAGTGTTAGGCCTTTTGCCATGTACCGCTTCATATCCCTGAGTGACAGAGTACCACGTGAGGCAGGAAACGGGTTTAGAGCAGCTCAGAGGTGGGACAGGAAGGCTCGGTCTCTTGGGGACTTAGTGGTGATGACAACTAAAAATAACCTCTTAAGATACATTACTTCCTGCCACCTCCTCCAACCATCAAAAAGAGCGATGGCAGGTGTAAGAAAGTGGGCAGAAGGAGGGTGGGGGGCAGAAAATGGCAGCAAGAAGAGTGCTGCACCAGTGGGGAGGTTGTTGGCTGTCAAACATGCTCTGGTTGTATGAATGCCTGCTGTATAAAACTCGGCCCGTTCAGTCGCACTTGTCCACCTGCATCAAGGGAAAGATGAAAATGTAGCTCAAAGGCAGCCTGGGTTGACAGTGACTAAATGCACAAGTAGCTGATAGCAGCTCAGCAGCTGGTGTGGAAGATCATTGCTTCATATTGGATGTGCGACGGATAGGTATCAAAACCACCATTGCCGCAATTGGAACTAACTGTGATGGTTTCTGTGGGCAAAGTCGGCGGAGGATCAAGAACCATGGTAGGTCTCGTGCCTGCATTACCAGTGTCACCCCAAGGGCAGTGCTCCCATGTTATACCTGCACTGTGAGAAGAGGTGGAGAAGGGACTCCTTTTCTTGTTCTGTCATGTTAACATGTAAGCAGACAATTGTCAGACAAACTGAGGGAACGAACATCCCTTCACCCCAGAAACCTTGAAAAGGTATAAACAGTGTAAGATCTTATCTTGTATCAGAAGAGTCATGCTTTTTCAAACACATATTCGAGAGCAGTCCTTTTATTTATGTGTGTTCATTTTTGGGTAGGTGCCCAGATCACTTAAAATAATTTTGTCCTTTATTTGCATTTTTGTACAATTTATTGCTTATCAAAATATTTTCTCATTTAGCTAAAAAGAGTGGATAAAAATCTACACCTAAAATGAAGGAAGTCATAGTTGGTGACTGTAATTGTATTTTCTCATTTAAGCATTTGTGAATCGTACATAATAATTTATCCAGGACATAATCAGTGCCGAGCAGATATCTGTCACAGCCTTTCAGATTCAATAATATTTTACAGCTGTGGTCACATATTTCAGTGCTTCTCTACCCCATACACCATACCAAATGAGCACATAGGCAAACAGATCAATATTTGGCCATTAAAATGCAGAAAGTGATTTTAGTTGAAAATTGTTCATGAATTTGAGGCCTGTGTTTTTTTTAAAAAATAACCCTGTTCAAGTTCCTCACGTTGTGTGGAACTTGTACAATCTAAAGGAGTAATGAGCTTTTCTTACTGTCTGCTGCTGCACAACTCCAGTCCCCATCTGCTGACAGTTAAAAGCCACCCACAAAACCCTTGCATCTGATGTACACACGGCGCTACGCATGTGTCAGGTGCTGCATAAGATGCAGGGCACAGTCAGCAAGTGGTTTTAAGTGTTTTGCTGTTCACTCCTTCAATAGGTGAGACTGGAAGGGTTTTGTGAGCAGGATTCAGCTGGCTGTCTGAAAAGCCCAAAGAGTTTGTAGTTGATCATTTCAGCCTGGTGGCTGCCAGCTGGGGAAAGGATGCTGAGAAATAGAGGAACATCTGCCTATGTCTGAGCATTGTCCTCTGAATTATCTGAACCTGAGCTTGATTTTGGAGCATCATTAGTAAGCACTGTGTTGCGCTTGATGCTGTGTGAACACAAAACAAGATGAGTGCTGTGCATTGGAAACGGTTCTAATTTTTATGGTGATGTTAATTCCTTAAGTCATATAACTTAGTATAGTAGGAGTTAGTTCAGAGAGAGTAAAGACAGTTCAGAACGAAATCTTTGAGTCATGTGCTGCGTTTTGCTCCGTTCTGTTGTGGATGCTATCTTTTCTTCCTCTTTTAAATATATTTTCACAGGAGAAATTAAAACGTGGCAGCAAGTCTGCAAGAGCAAGTGGGGTAGCAGGAGCTGTAACTTCCCTGACTGTATTTGTATAAGTTTAACTAATTTAGCTGTAGCATACTGTACATATTATAGATAAACAGGGACTTTACTTCACTATCACAAGCTGCCAGTTCCACCTGTCATGTAATTCACAGGTGTTATGTACTTTATCTCAGTTAAGTTCCATCTCTAGAGCACACTGCTGCATAGCACTGATCTGCTAATGAAGCAATAGCTATATGGCATATCTTTCTGATTCTAGCAAACACAGAATAAGCACTAGTCAAACATTCCCTTGACAAATTGTATGAGCCAGGCTCACATTTCTAGCCAGAAAATAATCATTTTAGCTAAGATGAGAGACATCTAGGTTACTAGATGTCTCGGCTCTAAGTCTTTGTTGGTCTTGGTTGATTTGCTGGTAGAATTATTCCAAATGCCAAAGGAACCAAGGAGCTCTTCTAGCAGGTGGCACCCTCGAGAGTCCAAGAGACACCAGAAGGTGTAGGGATGGTCCCCACCAGGACAGCTTGCCCCAGGCCCTGTGGAGCAGCCAGAGAGTGACTTCCTACAGATAGCACAGCTCATGTCCAAGGCAGGAGGAAGGTGAGGAGAATGGTGATCTGCTGGTAGCATACACTCTGGCATTGGACATTGAGTTCAAGGTTGGCTGGAAGAAAGGTGATAGCATTAGAAGGAAAGTTTCCAGTAAGACTTTTCCTTTTGCTATTCTCCGCTTCCGGCTCCTGATGCAAGTCAGTGTTGTTCTCCTTCACATTACTCTCTTTTGATGGTGCTGAATGCTGATGAACTGGTACTTGGCTCAACACCAGCAAGTAATTTCCTGGTAATTAATTTGTTTTCTCTATACCTGACCTGAATTTTTTTCAGGTAATTTGCAGGTTGGGTAACCCATCAGAATCAAACAATATTAGGGGGTACCCAGGAGTACAATGAGTAATGGTTATTTTGGGTCTGGCTTCCCTCAGTCTCTTTCTCTCTCTCGACATTAGGGTTTCATTGCTATTATAGCACTTTGCATGTAATTACCAACAGCTTTAGGTTATAATTATATTGTCATTTAGTATATTTGTAATGGGAAAGAATGAACAAAGCAATGAATTAAATATGTGATGACTGTTGGTGTTTTGTGCCTTTTGCTTTCTTAGCAACTTCATTAATAATTTGCAATGTTTATGAGGAGCTACCTGGCAAAACAGCCATTGCATGCATTTCAACATTTCACAATTCTAGGAGCTGAAAGGAAAAAATAAACAGGATGAGCAGATAACCTTTAGGATTTAGGATTTTTTAATATGGACTTTAAAAATTACTGCAATCATTTGCATATTTATTTCACACATTTTCAAAGGACAGCAGCAGTGGGCTAATGCTGCAATAAGTGGTAGAACAACTGTTGGCCTCAGTAAGAGCAGATGTAAATAGGTACCATTCACTCAACAATATACCATGTTTTTGTAAAACAGTTTGAGAGTTAAAACATACTGAGCCTCTGTCTTTGTTCTTGAGATAACATCCAAAGTCACTATCTGTTTGATATTTCCTCTGCTGGTAACCAACATGAATTATAGTTGAACAAGTACATTTTACCACCATGTATGTGGAATAAACAATGGTTGTCTCTAGGAAATATATAATGGCTTCAGTTTACAAACAAATATGAATCAAAGCATCATATACACTTGTTAATGTTGCATAATTTGTATGTATGTGTATACACGTAAAAGTGTACTCAGTTGTATGTGTGTGTGTATATATACATACAGTTACAGAATGAAGAATCTAAATTACATAGCACAGTAATGGCAAAGAGAGAGTGCTAGGTCCCAGCTGCCTGACTCTGGATAATCATAGGTGTTGGGGATGTCGGAGGGTGTTTCATATCATTTTCCTTCTTCTGATGTGCCACGTTACATCTGTGCCATGGACACTGGTTGCAGCAGAGATCACAGTGATGGGTTAGCACAACAACCAGTTTAGCAGCAGGCTGAGGTGGAGTTTGTTGTAGCGTTGTTGTCTGCGCGGGTAGCACTGCTACTTCACTTGCAACCTTATTTGAGTCCCCTACAGGGACTTGGGACTGCAAGTTTCTGGTTGATATGGGTCAGTAACTTTAGAACTTAAGACAACACAGCTAGTTTTCAAATTTCATTATTTTTTTTTAATATTACCTGAATATGTCGACACCATCTTTGCAGGGCACAAAATCATCGCTAAATATGACGATCAGTTTTTACATTCCTATGAAGTCTAGGGGTGTAGGCATGAAAGAAACAATGTCTCTGAATATCTGAACAATTTCATGTTACTGTGTAGTTGCAAAAGAACTATCAAAGTTAAATCCTTGAGACGTACAGGTAATTCCACAAATCTAAACTAAGGCAGACATAATAGATTTGTTTTGTTAAATAATAATGCTTCAGTACCAGGTCTGTCTGTCTTTGTCTGGTCTCTAGCTAGAGAAGACTGGCGGTAAGATATTACTGAATATATGAGATAGCATTGTAAAGCATAAAATACATCAGATCCATTGAGGACATCTGCTATAAACTCTCAATGCCATATAAGCCTGTGTAAAACACTTTTCCTGACTAAATTCATTGAGCTTGTAGTTATCAATAAAGATGATGAGTATTTAGTAAAATAACTGGTGCTTGTAACATATTTCAAGTCAGTATGAGAGGTTAGTATTTGACAGCGTGATGGAGATGTTTCTAAAGATTGATCTTTCCAGTGATTTTGTCTCTAGGTAGGATAGACATCTCTGTATAGTGCAAGTATGGGTTTTACAAGTGAAATCTGAGTGTTGATTTGTAAATAAAAGACAATTTACAGAGAAGGAAAATTTGGTTTAGAAACAATTATCAAGATAAATGAATCAGCTAAAAATAATTAGCGATTGAGAGTGTATGTACAATTTCTTCATATTCGAATATTTAGGATTAAATGCTTTACAATGTAACCTTTCAGTCCTACATATCTTTGCGTAGTGCAGAAGGTGGTGTGAAGGTAACAGCGGTCAAACGCAACTGGAAACACTGGTTGACATTTCTCAAATGCAGAATTTAAATGAGATTCCTCTCAAATATTTTACATGAATAGAAGAGTATTAAAAAGAAAATGTATCACATCTTCTGTCTTTTCCTGGCCAGCTAGAGGAATTAGGAGTTAGATTGGTATGGCTAAGTAGGAATCATAATTCTTCGCTCTATGTAGAAGCCATAATACTCTCTTGGCAAAAAGTTACTTGCAAAAAGATGGAATAAGAAGGTCTTTGAATCAGAAAGCCAAGCTGTCCATAAACAGAGAATGCCACAAATGAGCTTGTGAGCGTGTACTCCAAAGTCACTCCACCAAATTGTCTACTCACTAAGATTTCTCAGTGCAAAAAGGCACAAGGATTTTTTTTAAACATGAACAAAACATTTGCTCCCGTTTCTGAGAACTGCTGATACAGTAAAGGCTAAGAAAGCACCATGCAGTAGACAAATAATACAGACAGTTTCAGGCCAGCGGGTTGAAATTTGGCAAAATTCTAAGTGCAAATGAAGTACTGTAATGGGAGAACCTTACTGATTTTGTCATGCTTAACTGTCTTAAAGGATCTGGCCTAGGGACTTCAGCCTAGATGACAACTTAAATTTCTAAAGTCATATAGCCATCAGTAAGATTACAGTGTTACTTGTGCCTTAGGTAGCATACATCCTGCATAATAAGCACTAGTAAATGCCAGACTGCTAAGTGCTGGACCTGGTGCATGAAACCTGGCAGGATTCTTAACACTGAGACTGCTTTATGAATTTTTTCTGTGAAACCTGATGAGGAATGATTTTCTGAGTAAATGAAATCCTTGTGAAGACAATGATAATGAGCCACCAAGTAACCTGTTGCTTAGAATAATAACAGACTGTGAAGGTCTCCAATTCAAAACTTTCTATCTCTACACAAATTTGAAAGCTGGCTCTAGGTGTGAATCAATACAAAATAAGCACCTGGAGCAAGGCTGGAAAATGGATTAATCAGTTGCTTCTCCTGACAATTAAGTTATCAAATTATTCACACTCTTTTTCTTTCTGGATCAATGAATACATAGTATTTTAATGTGATCAAAGTTATTCTTAGTTTCAAGATCACTGTTATTAATTAGCTAATCAAAGCTTTGTTGTTTTGTTTGTTTTTTTTTTTAAATAGAAGGGGAACAAACCCGGAATTTTTGAACTATGTTCTTTTCATGAAAAGAAACTAGAGAAGTCATTAGCTTACGATCTTTGCATACCAACTAAGAGGCAAATGATACAAGTTTTCATTTTTCAAATTTTATGTATAAGGCGCAAAATTCATTGATAGCAGCATTATCCTGCCAGCATGTTCTCTTAGTAAACAAGCTTTCAGAAAAACTATGATAAATAAAGTATCTTTGATAGATAAATGAATGCCATGAAAGCTAATGCTCTGCTTAATGGTGTACAACTTTACCAGCATCCATTAATTTGTATATGAATAAGCTGTAAGTATAGGTGGTCTTCAATTACACTTCAGCTAAGCATGACATGAAGAGCACACAACAAAACAGCCTCCTTGAAGGTGCAGTAATGGTGAACAACAGGACAGATAATCAGGAAGGATTATCTTACTGGCTCATAAATCCAGATCAATGCTGACAAGACTCAGCGCTGGGGATGACAAACCTCCTCTTTTTCTTGTGATGTTGACTAGAAGATGCCAGGCTAATGATCTTACTCCATTAAGCTTTTTCCAGTACCATCATTTGATGGACTCTTGTTTGAATGTTTATATTCATCTTCTTTTAAGTTACCAGATGACTTTTCAGGCCTTGGTACATCTGACAATAGTCATTCTGTGAACTTTTTTTCAACTAAGAAGTTTGAATACAAACATTTTTTATTGTTTCTAGCAGGTTGCGCTAGTCAATTGATGGTCGTTCCACTCTTCTCTGAGGCAAAGTTCTGTATTTCATTAGGAATAACTAAACTAAAATAAGAAATCAAAAGGAGCCCCCCCCTCAAATTTTACTGAAATTCCAGAAAGGTGGTTAGTATTTTTGTTAATTCATCTAACTGTTCACTTTGTAGGTTGGCAGCGGTTCACAATGAAACTGCTGAGAGGTATTTTTCTTGTGCTTTCCTCTTGCCATATCATTAGCAGAAGTTTGATCTAATAATCAGATCATTGTCAAATGGTTCAGAAGGTATTTTCAGTCTTCCTAAGTATAAAATCCATATCTCTGATCATCCAGTGTCCTTCTCTTACTTATTCATGCATATTGCATCTGCTTAAACAGAGAGTTACTGAACATGGTATTCAAGGTAGAAGAACACTGCCATATCTGTTGTTATTAATACATTTACAGAACATTCATATTGTATTAAAGTGGCTAGGTTGTCTGCATTTTCTCACATATTCTCTGCTACCCTTTGTTTTCTCACCAGTGAATTTCGTTTGTCCTTGTGCTGCCCATCTGCCTATCTTTGACAGGTCTTTCAGCAGTGCCTTCCTGACATATCTGTTTTGCCTAGTCAAAAAAACTTTGTATATATATTCTAATCTATAATATATTCTAATCTATAATATATACTAATCTACTGATCAATAAACTAACAACAGGAAGGTTTTCTATAATCCTTTTTCTTCTAAACTGGCTTCATTTTTGGAGCTGTATATATACATAAATAACATCTATGACAGTTCATGTTGTTTACAAGGTCAAGTGGATGGTATCATGTTGTGCTCTCCTATTGTCATGTGTTTGTGAAGGCCAGCATTATGCAGATACTGTATTACTGTCCACTTTAAGTCAGTGGATATTTGTCACTGGTCCGGTGGGTGAAAGCTTTACTAATGTAGCTAATAGGTAAGCTCCTACTTTCTAGAAATAAATCAATATGGCATTAGGGACTTACTTTTTTCCCCTCAGTTTTACCTGCCCTCATCTATTTACCTTTTCTGCCTCTATTATCTCTGTGTTAATATGAGGTGTCAGGAGTGAAACTGAGTTATAAATGAGTCTTAGTGTCCTGTGTTTAAAAAATTATGTGAATCACAGCACTATGTGAACTTTTGGTCAAAAATTAAACCCTGAATGATCTTACTGACCGCTGTGTACCTTCCATTTATTTATTTATAGCTACTAGAAAGTAACACTGGAAAGAACATATTCCCTGAGAAGGGACATTTTTCTATTGTCATTATAAAATGTAACCAGATGGGTCCTGAATTTTTTAATCTTTATTTATTAATTGTGCAAACATTGGTTTCTTCTTCAGTATGAGAGTTGGTTGAAACTGGACAGTGAACTAGCAAAACAGGGGGTTTTGACCTTGTATTTTTACTGATATCAGGGCTATATAGGGTAAAGAAGTACATATGTGTTGATATCCGTAAAACTTTTTTGTTTTACATAATTGAAAAATAAGATCCTAAAAACTTTCTTACTTATTCCACTAAATGTATTATTTTAGTTTTCCCTGTGTATGTACCTCAAGTTTCTGAAAGGAGGAACAGCCTACACACGGACGAGAAGAGACTATTTGTGAAAAGTCTTGGATAAATCTGGCTTGAAAAGCTGTCATAAGACTAGCACGTGAAATATTCTGTTCTGGGATCTTGACAAATGGACAGTTAAAAGAGGGTGCATTACTTCACCTACCCATTCATTGCTTAGTTTTGCCTACAGAAAGATGAAATGAGGTAAGGAAGAGTCTAGAAAGGTGGATAGCTTAGTGTTACAGCAGAACTCCTTTTCTTTTATATTTGCATGCAAATTGATCTAGAAATCCATCAGCTGACTTTGTTAATGAGGTCAAGAAAAACATGCAGAGTTAATCAAACTCAGCTGTAGCTTTTATTGGTTAACTGTCTCCAGGGATGGAAACTCAGGAACACAATTTTTCTTCTGTGCTTGCAGAAACACCTTGCCAAAACAGTGGTATCGGAATTTAATTTCATTGAAGAGCTGCCTCTCTTTTCCCTTTTGCACAGAAGTTACCCATGCATGTCACTCTTGTCATTTTAATTGAACTTATAGGCATGACTGGCACATGATGGAATTTACTCTGTCAGTATAACAATAATAAATTATTGCAGAAGGTTTGATAACGAAACCTGGGACTTTGTAGAGAAGAATAGTAAGGAATTGGGAATAAGAAGCAAGAAGTTCCATGAAATACAGCTTTGCCTGCCCGTCGACTTCTCTGTTCTATCGATTTATTCTTGTCATTTTGCTGTCTGTTTTTGCTTAATTATTCCAGACACTATGCCCATCATATTCTGTGTTATAGCTATTAATCAAATGGTTCAGTCTTTTCCAGTCTGCCTTTCACAGAGGATAATGTTCCTAGCTACTTTCAGAGCTCCTCTGATTTTTCCACCATTTTGCTTGCACTTTGAAATGCTTTGTACAAATAAGATGTATCTTCTTGAATCCATGAAGGATATTAGGGAGGAAATTAATTTTAACTTCGAATCTGATTATCTCTAAAAGATTAATTGACATTGGTAGTCGTGACCATGTGGCCTGAATAAAAACCATCATGGGAAATGCCTGGATTCGTAAGTATTCTAAATAAAGTCCTGCTGTAGTACATGTATTCCTGAGAAGTGTATCCATAGAGGCCTCCCAAGTCTGAGATGCAGACAGGGGAAAAATAGTAGAGTGCTCATTTAAGCACGTGTGTAACTGAAATTGGTACCAAGAGTTTATGAGAGGTATGACGGTATTATGTAGTGAAAGGCTGTGCAAATACGCAGAGAATGAATGATGTGGTGGAGAAGGAAGAGTCAGAGCATCTAGAAGAATGACACTGTTTCTCTTTAACAGCTGTTGGCCGTCTTGCATAATTTTATATTTTAAGTGCTGAGGACCCTGTCTTCACCCCAAATTATGATAACAGGACATAGTAGCTATTTTTTTCAAAAGTGTATATACGTTTTTTGAAAATGGAATATAAAAAATATTCTAAAAATACCTACTTAAGGCAGAATTTAGACTTCTAAATCAAAAATAAAAAGTATGTTCATGTCACTGCGCTAGCGACTGTCAGAACCATTAGAAGCCCAAATGAAGGTTTCCACACATGTGTAGAAACGTCTTAAGCTGTTAGATGCCCCTTTGCTACATGTCAGGTGTGAGGTGAAACAGCACGCAAAAGCAAAGATGCTTGAGAAGCCTGGCTTTATCTGCTAAGTGTGCCCAGAGCATATCTACTCCACAGCAACAGTCCCTAAGCAAATGCCAGCATCCCCACTCATTGCACTTTTCAGTATGGCCAAAGGATGAAAAGATGATAGTGGGTTCTGCCTCAACAATTTATGTATTTTCTGTTAGACAAAAAGAGGCATGAAATGGACTTAGTCTCAGCAGAGACCAGACTGACAGGTTGTTCCTCACCAAGGTGAATATCCTAACCGCTTGGATACTGAGTAATACTTCTTGATTGCTGTCATTAATATTGGCAAGTTTAAGAGTATTACTGAGAGATTTCAGTGAGTAAGTGACTTCACAGGGGGTTTCTCAAATTGTAGAAGTATCACCAAGAATGCACAAGGATGCCAGTTTGAATAAGTGGGCCACTGAGATTAGTGTCAGTTAATAGGTGGTAAATAGAATCAGGCAAGGGAAGGTCTTGGATATTAGCAGAGTATGAAGAATGAGAGGTAGTGGGATCATTTAGATTAAGGTAACACCCAAGATAGACATTGGTTAGGAAGGACTGCATTTCTCAAGCTGAAGAGAGCAATACTGAAGTAGCCAAGATGCAAAAACAAAGTTCCCAGGAAATTATTTTCTTTGCATGAATGTGTAAGGAAGTGTGACAGTAACAGGCATTGCACTGTTGTGCACTCTGATGGAGGGTATAAAGGGAAATCTGGAAAGGCAGAACAGTATTTCTGTTTTAGCCATACTGAGCCGAAACTAACAGCTGCACCACTGCAAGAGATGTCAAAGAGACTGACTATGATTTTAGTTTAGCTGGAGAGAGAAAATTTTGAAATAGCAAAATGGATCAAAGAATTGTCAGAATAGAGAATGTACTTAAATATTTGCTTCATGAGAAGAAATTTTGGTCTTTAAGATCTGGGCCTGTCACATTCATCAAATAGATTTTGGAAAAGCTGTATTTTAAACCTGAATTAAGTAATCAAATATTATTTAAGGTCCCTGTAGTTATTAGGAAGAAGAATAGGAAAGGCTGTGGTTTCCTATCACAGAGTTGTAAAGCAAAAATAGTTCCTCTGTCATCAATGGCATTACCTTGGTGTTAATTTTTTATGTAAAAGAACATTCAGTATCTCAGAATCCTACTAACAGGTATATATTTTAGTGATGCACATGCAAAGTTAAGGTTTTTGTTTCATATTTCATAATTAGAAACTAAAGCCTTTGATAATGTGATAAGTGGTCCAAATGGGGGTTGCAAATAATCATGTCTAACTAATTATCTACTGCATAATCAAAAAACACAAGAGGAACTGAAGACACCTGCATAATGCAAGCCTTTGGAACAGATGTGCCCCTATTAATAGACATGAGTAGCCTATTAAAACTCTGTGGTGACACAGAATGTTTTCCACATTATGAAGGATACCCTGCCTAACCTTCACTTTCAGTGTAATTATAAACAAGAAAAATGTAGAAGTGCTGTGGCTTTCCTCTTTTCTCCATTATGCTACAACAAGAACTCTTAGCCTTCCAAGGTTTTAAAGGTACCGCACCACTTATCCAGTTGTCTTTGATTGATTAATTATGTGGAATATGTATTGTCTGAAGACATGACAAAAAGTATCATTCAATGGGAATATTTTGCCAGTAAAGAAATTCAGCATTCAAAGTCCATTACAAACATCAGACAGATATGTTGTGCTGATGATTATGGATGTAACAAAAAACAGTGTGGGAGGGTTGTCTTAAAGATACCAAAATAGCAGTTTCAGAACTGTATGACAATAAAAAAAGTGAGCTACTTAAAATATACTACAGGGAACAGAAAACTGATACATTTATTCATGAGGATAATATTTTAGATATTAATAACTGTTTCCTGGCCCAGCATGTTTCCCTGGAGATGAGCCTGAGTTTCATTCTCTGTAGGTGCAGGTATACATATAACATTATACATGTGGCTCATCCTGTAGATTTTAGTGGTATTATTTTCATGCTTAAAACTAGGAGCATGCATATGCATTTACAAAATAGAGGTTTTAATTATTAGTGATGTTGCCCATTAAATTCTCTGATACATGCAGCTAAAATTAACCAGACCTAAAAATGAATGGTTTCCTTGATGCTAGTGGTCATGAGCTAAGCTGACTTGAAATCTTTTTCAGAGAATAATTTAAAAAATCTCATAGATTAAAACAATTTTTGGAAGAGTGAGCAAAGTGGAGAAATTTAAACACAAGAATCTGATGTCCGTTGTCATCTTTTTTTTTTTTGTGGTGCCCATGAACAACAAAACTAAAGTGTTATGAAAAAGCATCAGAACATTTGCCAGTCCTTCAGGCCTCCTAATTCTGCATGCTTAGACTTTTTTCTTTTTAATGTTTTCTGGAAATAGATACTTTGAGAGAGTGAATACTTTAGATATCCTCCAAATTGTCTTTAGATGCCAAAAAAAAAACTACTGTCAGAGAGCAGCTATCTGAAATGAAGTTATCCTTTTTCAAAACCTTGCTGGTGAGAGAGAAATCCTTAAAGCACGTGTAGTATTGGGGCATTTGCATCCATGGTCTTTCTTTTGGATTCAGCTCTGTTGAGTTCAAGAATTAAATGAAGGTGAAGAATTTCAATCTTCCTTTTTTACAACCCATTTCTGAGAGCTGATTGACTCCTGCAAACCACACACAGTGTTCAGTGTCCCTGGACTGCAAATGCAGGTGAAGATTTTGTGTGCTTCCCAGCAGAGGACCGGTATGCTACTCCCCTACCCTCTAATTCCAGTTTTTCCAGAGCATAGTTAAGGCAGAGGGACTGCAGTCCTGGGGAAGGGCCCCAACACCTATTGTCATGCAATATTAGTTTGGTTTTTTTTAAGGAGTAAATGTTTCATCTTCACAGGTGGAATAAAATCTCTGAGCTGAGTGACTAGCACTGAGATAATCTGCCTGAGTTTGCAGAGAGACAAAAGGAAAAGCTATGACGAATGTGGGTTGTCCCATATGTCCCAAAACAGAGCTAATGGAGCCAAGGGAGTTTACTCCATCCCTGTCCAGGGCAGGCCTGGGCTGACTGCTGGGGAGAAAAGTGTGGGGTGTCCAGCCACATCCGCATTAGCACCATCAAGGTTTCTCTGCTGCTGGTTCTGTTCATTGGGAGTAAAGGAGAGGAAGGGTGGCTTCTAGTGCTGAAAGAGGAAATCCTGATTAGAGAAACATGTGGAGATTTGTGCATGACAAATGCAGAAGCCTGGGTTGAAAAATGCTGTATTGGCCCAAGACTATGTGGTTAACGTGTCCTCCTCTTGTCTGTGGCCTTATATGTATCATCCATCCTTTCCTTGTTGTTAAACACTGTGTGAAGCTTCTAACTTTCAGTAAAGCAAACCACTTTCAAAGTGTTCTTTTTATATAATATTTTACTTTTTCCTTGCCAAAATTCAGGATAAACTGAATTCAGCTACAAGATACAATGATCAGTTTAGAATACATAAATGGAAAATGTTGGCCACAGGCATATCCATTCAGGGTAACAGGAACCTTCCTTTTGGAATGATGTGTTATGCATTTCTAAAATACATTTGACCGCATCAGGGCACTACAGTGAAGCCAAAAGACAGCTGAGGTTTAGATATTTTCTGTGTACAAAATATCTTTATTTTGAAGAGTAAAGATTAGCTTAAAAGGTCAAACTGAATGTTATATCATGTATTGTAGTAAATGTAGAAGGATGTTAAAAATATAGAGCGTGAGAGCATGTGTATATTTATTCAGCGAGAACAAATATATTCAAATATATACAGGAAATCTACTCCATCTGTCTAAGTTTCTCAGACCTAAAGTACCCACCATTAAGAAGTCAGCAGTTGTTAATGTTTATTACACAGTGGGAATGAGATTACCTCAGGTTTTCTTTCCATTTAGGATAAAAGATATTCTATAATAACTGTAATTTTTAAAAACTATGCATTCATGGGGTTAACAGCTCTCACAAGTTGCTGTAGCTACTTGCACTTTGGGATTTTAAACACTGGTAGTGCTGAATTATGTGTCTGCATGCAGCTAACGTGGTGGCCATTGCTTCTCTGCCTGAAGGTCATGCTAGGGATGACATTATCGGTCAGAGATCCAGTCTTCCCTGTCTTACTGTTCATTCTGGTAGTAGCTCTGCCACTGACCTACTTCATTAGGGCTGAATTCGCTTCTCCACATAAGACACCTAATGCTTTTTTAGATTCCCTAGTGTATCAATAACATACATATGGAGCTGACGGATAAAGAAACAGGACCTGCAAGAGACCTGTGTCTTCTGAAGTGGCAGCCAGAATCTAGGTGAAGTATCATTAGGGGCACTCAGCATGGCTTCACCAAGGGGAAGTCTTGCTCAACCAACTTGATAGCCTTTTATGAGGATGTTACCCGGTGGATAGATGATGGTAAAGCTGTGGATGTGGTCTATCTCGATTTCAGTAAAGCGTTTGACACGGTCTCCCACAGCATCCTCGCAGCTAAACTGGGGAAGTGTGGTCTGGATGATCGGGTAGTGAGGTGGATTGTAAACTGGCTGAAGGAAAGAAGCCAGAGAGTGGTGGTTAATGGGACAGAGTCCAGTTGGAGGCCTGTGTCTAGCGGAGTTCCGCAAGGGTCGGTTCTGGGACCAGTTCTATTCAATATATTCATTAATGACTTGGATGAGGGATTAGAGTGCGCTGTCAGCAAGTTCGCTGATGACACAAAACTGGGAGGAGTGGCTGACACACCGGAAGGCTGCGCAGCCATTCAGAGGGACCTGGACAGGCTGGAGAGTTGGGCGGGGAGAAATTTAATGAAATATAACAAGGGCAAGTGTAGAGTCCTGCATCTGGGCAAGAACAACCCCATGTACCAGTACAAATTGGGGGCAGAGCTGTTGGATACCAGTGTAGGGGAAAGGGACCTGGGGGTCCTAGTGGACAACAGGATGACCATGAGCCAGCAGTGTGCCCTTGTGGCCAAGAAGGCCAATGGCATCCTGGGGTGTATTAGAAGGGGTGTGGTCAGCAGGTCGAGAGAGGTTCTCCTCCCCCTCTACTCTGCCCTGGTGAGGCCGCATCTGGAGTATTGTGTCCAGTTCTGGGCCCCTCAGTTCAAGAAGGACAGGGAACTGCTAGAGAGAGTCCAGCGCAGAGCCACGAAGATGATTAAGGGAGTGGAACATCTCCCTTATGAGGAGAGGCTGAGGGAGCTGGGTCTCTTTAGCTTAGAGAAGAGGAGACTGAGGGGTGACCTCATTAATGTTTATAAATATGTAAAGGGCAAGTGTCAAGAGGATGGAGCCAGGCTCTTCTCAGTGACATCCCTTGACAGGACAAGGGGCAATGGGTGCAAGCTGGAGCACAGGAGGTTCCACTTAAATTTGAGGAAAAACTTCTTTACTGTAAGGGTGACTGAACACTGGAACAGGCTGCCCAGAGAGGTTGTGGAGTCTCCTTCTCTGGAGACATTCAAAACCCGCCTGGATGCGTTCCTGTGTGATATGGTCTAGGCAATCCTGCCCCGGCAGGGGGATTGGATTAGATGATCTTTCGAGGTCCCTTCCAATCCCTAACATTCTGTGATTCTGTGATTCAGTGATTCTGTGATCTTAGAGCACCACAAGTGGCTCTATGTCAAAGTGGCACTTTGATATCTATGTGTGGGAGCCTAAACTGAGCCCTTAGTGACAGTGACTTTGTTTTGTGTAGTGAGAGGTAGCTAAGTCTCTACCTGCTTTCTTTCCCTCCCTTCTCACCTGCCTTTGTAGACAGAAATAGTCTGCTTATGCTCAAGTCAGCATAACCCATACCACCAGGGTAGCTCTAGATAAATATGTTTGTGCATGGCCTACTAGCAGCAAAGTCTTAACTCGTAGCATTCAGGAGCGTGCATTTATGTATTTTCTTTTCTGTGGCCTATTCCCTCTGTTCATTGCTATTGCCCTCAGGGACACATTCACTCACAAAGATTTGTCATTTGTCATCCAGAATTCATCATAATTTCGTTGCACATTAGATTTGACACAACTATGATGAATACCCAGGGCATTGGTTTCCCATTCTGTGAGTGCCACTTAAATTTGTACAGTTTGTATTATCCTGGTGAGTCATTTCACTTTGATATCATTTTTTTTTAATCTAGAAGGCTGAACAGCATGTCCTGACTTTGGTCTCTTACCAACTGTAGTGAGCTTTGCTTTCCCGCATCACAGAAGATCCTTGCCAAAAAGCAAATACGTGCAGCTAAGAACTCAGCTGATCAGAGCATCCCTCTCCTTTCATATAGAGGTGGGAATAGGCCATTGAACACTGGAGAAGAGATTTTAATTAATTCATATTAGCTCTTCCTCTTCATCATTCTGGAAGAATTTATTCATCCAACTCATTTCAGCTGTATTTTGCTTAAGTCAATATGTCAAGGAGATAGGACATTCTTTCCCAAGTCTGCTTCTGGCCCACCATGAGTGACGTCAGAGAGTTAATTCACTTCCCCATGATTCTGTTTCCTTATCTGCAAATGGGAATAACCTCTACTGTAAGGCATATGAAGACTTTCACATAAAAAAGAGAGCCTTTCTGAAAACTACAATATGTTACTGTGATGTCGTCTGATGTGCCATGTATTCTCTGTATAGTTACATGAACAAAAAAGTTTTGTATGCCACCAGAGCCAGTTGTTTATCTTCACAGCATATGACAGCATACCTGAATTGATTTTATACCAGTCAAAATTCTTTCTGAATTAGAGATGTCGTACTCCTAGGTGCCAGCAATTGTCAAATAGATACACTCTGTAACCGCAACTGCCCATACGATGTACAAAACAGAAATATGCGATCTACATGATGCCAATTGGAGAATGATCCCATGGATTCAGTCTTTCACCAAGTGTAGGGGAATGTACATTGACACCACTGACTGTCAAGTCACCCGTACTCAAAGCCAGAAATGGGGGTGATCTTCTCTTTGAATAATGGGCACATCAGGTAGCTAGTCTGTCAACCAAAAGAGAGTGGGAACCCATCAACCAAAAGAGAGTGGGAACCCATCAGCCAAAAGCAATCCTTCTAGAGAAGAAGCGGAATACCCCACTTTCTGCAAAGATGATTAAGATTTTATTTGGGATGATATTTTCTTTCTCTCTCCTCCTCATACATTACACAGACAAGAAAGAGAAGCAGGACTGAGAGTGGCTTCAAGATTCATTTACACCCCACCCACACAGAGCAGTCCCATGTGCATTTGCTGCAGTCACCCACACAGAAAGAGCTTCCGTTCTGAGAAACTAAGCACTTCATCACAGCTTGGTTGCAAATCTCCCCAGTTTGCCCATGTAATCACAGACAGTTTATACGAAAACACAAAAACAGTTTTAAACTTGTAATTTCTATGGTGGCTCACATCACTGTTTCTGTTATTATTAATTTATAATGACATAATCAAAAGACTAAGGAATTTGGAGAGCAGGACTGCAAGCCTGCGTTCACATTATGAAGATTCGTGACTGGTTTTTTTCTCCTGATGACTCAAAATACTCAAGGGCTTGCTATTTTCTATAACAAAATAACATCAGAAGCATTCGAGTTACAAACATACAGAAACACTCAAGTCTGAGGCTTCTGATACTTAGAAAGATATATACAACAAGACTTAATAATTGCAGACTGAAATGATAGGCAAAAGACAAACAGCATATAACAAAAGCTTTATAAAACAGAAGAGTACATATCAAAGTTGAAAAACCAAATAACATACATGAGACTTTTAAGATGACCTCTGAGGAACACGAATGAGTCAGTCTTTAAAGCATATACAAAATTTGGTAGAAAAAGGAAGGTTGAACAGGCTGCTTTGGCAGAGGAAATTGAACGAATCTGTTAAATACATGTTTTATATATTCTGACTCATAGCATGTATGCAAGTATAAAATAAATTAACCAGCCTACTGGACAAACACACACCCAGTGCACCAAGGTTACATTATTATGGACTTCTGTCACATTTTCACTTTCTGTCAGTAACATGAACTAAGTGTTGCGTATTTTTGAAAGCAAGATTGTAACTGCTCTTCACGTTTATTGAGCACATTTATTACTTTGGTTTTAATTCTTAGAATCTAAACAGATATTACATTCCTGAAGTACATTTTTCTAACTATGGAGTGCAGTAAAAAGTTGTTCTTGCCTATATCTGGTGTAAGGAATGTTATTAATTGCAAAGCCTCTTCAGTTTGTAATGAAGATCTGTATTATCTAGATGTAAAAATGCAAGATTAAACATTGCCGTAGTTGATTACATTGAAGTCATTGGTCAAAATGAAAGCAACAGAGTGAAAAGGCTGCTTTCTGCTTGAGGGCACCATTGTTTGTACTGAATATATAGCTTTTAAGGTGTTCCTAATGTCTTACCCTTTGGGGTCAAAGCAATTAAGGCAATTCTTCATGGGACTAATGCTTTTCTGTGCTTTATTTTTTCAGTACAAGGTGTTAAAACCTCTACAGTGTCATCTACATACACAGAAAGACCTTTTTTTCCTGAAGGTTTAGAGGTAATTTATTATATGTATTTTTTGTGATACTGTTATCATTAATATTCTGACATGCATTTTTAGACTCACAGAGTCATCATCAGGTACATCTTATGGCCTCCTGTCTCTAAAGAAAGAAAGAACAGAAGATTCAAACTTGCTGCTAAATTCTGTCTTTTATAGCAATAATATGCTGATTATACTGGTAATAGCCATTACAACCAAATGGGAGGATAATGTCTACTGACATATCATCAATAATGAATTAATGTGAATTCTACTTAATTAGATATCTATATCCAGATGATATTTCCAAATGAAAGTCATCCTATATTTTGTATGGCTTGGGTTCTGTAACTGAGCACTGTATAAATCAGTGTCTGTTGCATAACAGATATGTGATTAAATATCACTGAAACAGGAATTTTTCAAGTAATGAGCCTGATCCTTTACTCACATCTCAGACAAAATTCCAGTTGACTTGGTGGACAGTTGGTTTGCAGACATTTTGTGATAATTTATTGTTTTCAGTGATAGAAAGAGGATAGTTGACATTTCACTTACAGAAGAAAATTGCACAGTGAAATGATGGATGTTTCAACAGAATCTCTAAATTTGATGAAACTGTAAGAGATGTGGTTTTCCTCTTCCGTATTCTGTCCCCATTAAAATAATCTGGGAGTACAATAGACGCAATAAAAATTAGGTCTTTGTAAATCAAAAGTAGTGCCATTGAACTCGTGAGCTGGAGGCGTGATAGAAATTGTGCCTTAGTATTTCAGTTGAGTACTGATTTCCCTTTTCTGTGATAGAACAGCAGGTACTGTTCTATTTTCTTTATGAAGTCAGTCTTTCAAAGAAGTGAGCATAGCATAGACACATATTTGAAGTGTGAGAAAATGATGCCTGCCATATGAAGGAATAATCAACTCAGTCTCACCTAAAGGGCCAGATTGTCAGCCCCATGCACTCTACAGCTAGGCATGATGAGCCCTGAAGGTACAATATGGGAAAGGAGGAGGACTTCTCTCCAACACTTAGCAGAGCACTGGCAGGTCGAGGCTGTGACCTCTACTACAGCCCGTGGGCAGCAATAACTCCTGTTACTTAAGAGACCCTGATTCAGTGGCAGAACTGACTGCTTCTTTAGCCGTGTGGCACTTGAGACCACAAATCCCGTGGAGGGAGAATGGCTGGTGTAGTCATAGGCATCAATTCAGAAAGCATGCCCTTCCACCTCTTTCTACACACAAGACATAGTCTTGTTGCTGGGCCCTCAGCACCAGTTCCTTAAATCCTGCCCCCGTGCCATGTACTAGTGTAATCAGTTCTGCTGTGGCTCACTGTGTGCTTGTGTGTGCCTATGTCTGTGAATGCATAAGCATGGGGGAAATCATCTAAAAGGAGTGTAGGTAAAGAATGGCATCACTAGCTACAGGGATTACTAGCTTCAATTTTGATTGTACCATTAACTACTTTGAAAGCTAAGTGGGCAGGCCTCCTCATCACTGCAACAATTCAACAGCCACTTAGTTAAGACTTACATTCCTGATGTCCAAGGTAAAAGAGAATCCAGCCCACCTTCAAGTGTGTGGCTGGCGGGATGAAATACAGTATGTGCTTTTTTTTATTCTTAGAACTGAAGAATATGGCTTCAGGAAGCCATAGACTTGAATTGCAAAAGGCCTGTTGAGTAATAAAGGGCATTTTTAGAGAGTAAGTTTTAAAACTGTAAGCCAAATTCATTTTAATGTGGGCTTCTGATGCAGAAGTGTTCATCTTAGCTGTGTTGTAACAGATGCAAAACAGAAAAAGTTACATGGCAGATGCGCAGGCCACAGGGGAAGTCACTGTTGTTGCATCTTCGACCTAGAAGGCTCTGAAAAAGCTACATGTTCCCCCTACCAAAACCCAGAAGGCGGCAGATAACACTGTTACTCCCTCCTACCACGCGGGAATCCCATAATAAACTAGGCTCATCAAGATGTAGTAATCTGTACTTTTTATAATGGGAAGATTCAATCTCCTTCTATAATAAGAAGTTTGTTCAGACAGTCTCGCCAGCAATATTAAATCACCATTCTCTCTCATACACTGCTGCATTTTTGGATCTTCTTTTCATCAGAGAAATATGTCTAGGTTCATCGTGGACATCATGTTGTGGGATATCACATTCACAGGCTTCATCCAAGAAAACCTCTTTAAACTAATGAGTGGCGAATCATGTTTCTACCTAGATACTTGAGTATTTGCAACAATCTCATGGACAGACTCAGTTCTTTTATTAAAAATGTTGTCAGCAAAATTAGTGGTGCTGCAGTTTGCTTTTTTTTTAAATATTTCAGACTTTCAAAACTAAGAACCTTTCTGCTGTGCCTAGGGCAACATTAACATAAGCTTACCTCCTCAGCAAAAATGTTCCCCTTCCCTGGTTGCAAAAGTTGTGACATTTAATTGATGCTGTTTGAATATACGTACTTAGCTGTACTTAAATCAGCACCACTGCTCCACTTCCAGTGAAGCAGCACCAGCTTACATCTGACACTAGACTTCTTTGATGAAAGAAGGCAGGTGCTTCAGGGAAGCATTATACACAGGTGTGAAGTGTTGTGGAAAAGTTATGTTGTTCTGCACTTCTGCATTTGATTTTTGAGAAAAAAATATCATGGATAATTACAGTGCTTAGCATATCCGCAGTTGCAGTAAGTTCTACTAATTGGTAAAAAAAAGGTATTATACCTCCTACAATTTGCTCTAACTTTAAATATATATTTATATTCCTACAGCTTAAATGCAAGTTTTAGCAGGGAGCTTGTAATACGCTTTCCCATGCCAAAGACCATTAATAATCAATATTTTACTATTCATTGTCAAAGGCCAGCTAAAAAGTAGGTACTTTTCCTCCCTTTCTCCTGCATTTTTCCTCTTCTTTCTCACCTTGCATCCCCCAGACCGTTTTCTGTCAGCCAAGGAGTAATTACATGTATGTTTTTGTTATCGCTATAAATTCAAAATGCCTGGGTCACCTATTTCAGAAAGCCATGTATTCAAGACATTGTTTTATTGCTCTGGCTTTTAGTCAGATAGCAGGATCCAATTAGGTTTTCCTTCATCTTTATTTTTCTTGTGGAACATCTTTAGAGCTGACTGGAGAGGGGAAAGGATAAATGGCATAAAACTGGCCAACATCAGAGGACATCCTGCATCAAGATACTTTCATGGATGATTTGTATTGCCTGAGAAGAGTTAAAATCTCATTAAAAGAGAAAAGGAGCTAGGTAGGTTACTTTTCACAATATATTTCTACCTAAGGCGAATAACTATGTCATTTCTAAGTCTGTCCAGCTACATGCCCTTGTGTCACATCATGCTCTAGTGAGTGTCTAACAAATCTTGCATTGTTACCATTGCATATAACTTCCCATGTAGTTTTTGCCTAATTTATTTGATGTATTTTCAATGCCAACTAAATCATAGGCTTATACCTAGATTCAGAAAGCAAGTGGACGTATTCAGGTTACTGAAAGAGTGAATACCCCAAATGTTTACATTTGAAGCAGTGTAAGCAGGTGACCCATATCAAGCGCAGTGCCTAATGCACTGTAATTTTGCTTTACAGCTTATGCTTGGCATTCTATAGCAACAGTAAAACTTTGCAACACATTTTCTCTGCTTGTGTTTATGTTTTGGTGTAACATCTCCTTTTGCAATTCATCACCTTTGTAGCAAAAATGAAATCTATGTATGTGTAACTTACATGAAGTATGAACTTAGTAATGTGAGCTATGAGCTTTAAGATGCTGCTAGACAGAAGATATCTTACCTCCAAAATATGACATTATTGGATTGTTTCTAAATCTATGCGGCAACATTCCGCATATTGCTTGAAATATCTGGATTTATATTCCCAGTGTTTCTGAATTGCTTAACAGCTACAGTTCTAGTGAGATTGTACAAAAATATAATTTGTCTATAAACGTGCAAACACCATAAGATTTTCAAGGGAATTGCTTTTTTTTTAATGCAAAAAGACACACTTTGCCTAGATTGTCAGTGTAAAGCCCTGTATACAAACTACAAAGTAGAGAAAGCATGCCCCAGAACAATTGAAATAACTTTGTCTATCAGCAGCGTAAAAATCATAGTGTAAGTATTAGTAACAGAAGGCACAGGGCTAGGGTCGGCCGTCAGTAGTTCCACTGACATCAGGGATGCAACTAGGTGGAGCTAGATGATTGTCACCATAAGTGAGGATCTAGCAAAGTCTGGATAGTGATGAGTAAGCACTCGTCACTGAGCACTTTGTGTGAAGTTGCAAATAGGGATTTTGAATGGTAAATAGCAGTTTAGCAGAAAGGAAGACAGCTCCCTTCCCCTACCTGGTATCTTGCTCCTGTGACGGGAAGTTTCTTTCTTGTTCTCCACAGAGTTCTGAAGGAGTGCAAGTTGTGCGACTGTATTTTACTAGCATTCAGCTTCAGTAATATAACTATTAGCTGCAGTAAAATTCTTGATTTTTAAATGTGGCTGATGATTGGACATATTTGTGAAACTGAACTCAAATCTGTTTCTTGGGAAGGAAAAACGCTATCAGATATATTCCTGTTAAGAACTTGCTATTCTCTGTATTAACATGTGGTGAGTCAGACTTATGGGTTCAGGCAGGCATCCTCTGTGCATATATATTTGTACGCATGTGCACTTGTTTAAACATGAAAGAATGAGAGTAATTGAGAACAACAGCCCTTAAGGAGAAGAGACATAGAGTAACTGCTGTTGGCTCTCCTAGGATTCCATTGGGGAACATGTTATTCCATTTACAACTACAGAGGAAAACCACTGGTAAAAGCTATCCAGAAGTTACTTTGTAAAGGTGGGGGAACAGCGACTGCTAGGAACACAGCCTGGACTTCAGAGTCCTGCATAAACTCTGCTGAAGAGGTACTGTCTGATAATAATGACTTGAGAGAGAAAGAAGGAACTGCGTAGAGAGGTTCTTCCTTCAGCATACCTCTGGTATCATGCAGAAAACTGAATGCACAAGTCATGACGCAGAGAGAACAGGTTCCCTGTTCTTTGGCTTCCCCTGCACATTGTCCTCCTCCGGGAGAGACTGATCCCTATTAAACGGTTTTGTCATTCACCTCTGACCAACTCTACTCTGTTGACTAGGCTTCACCAGGAAATGTTCCAGCAAAACAAGCTTCAGCTTGTAATGAGGAAAAACAACCATTCAGCTCTGACCTCTTTCAGTCGCTTTTCATTGCTCTCCTGTCTGGGCTTTCAGGCCAGGCCAGACCGGTCATACCTCCTCTCTTGTGCTAAGGCTTCAGAAGCAGGGAAGCCTGTTTTTGTCAGTGACATTTCTGTCTGTTTGAGAGATCTCCTCTGTCCCTCAGGATATTGTCCCAGGTGGAGTCGCCTCCATGGCTTAGTAAGGGATGGAGGATGCTGACCTCAAGGCTTATCAGCGACAGCTGCCACATTTCCAAAAGAGGGACTTGTTGCCTTGCCACTCTGTGTTTTGGAGCTGATGGCTTTGGGAGTCATTGCACGATTCAGGTATTCCCCCAGGTTTCACCTGAGGCTGAAGGGCTTGGGATTTGGCTGAGGAGGCATGACAGATAGATATCATGGTGGTAGCCAAAACTTTTAAGAAAACCATACACATGATTTAAACTTAGTTGTTGCAGTCATGTTGGTTCACTTTGTACTTACTTAAGATATTTTTTCTGTTCTCTGTAGTCATAGTTTAAGGAAGATTTATTTGAAATCCAAACAGGTCAAACAGCAAGGGGATAGGCATGACAGATCTCACAACAGAAATAATAAAAGCTAAGCTATGGCCAGGGGCACGCTATTTGAAAAAGTAAGTGGCCTCCAGCCATTCCTGCTGAGGTCACAGGCCAGCACAGGGAGGAGAAACTGAGGGCTTGCTGGGCAGTACCACGCTGTCCATCCCTCCAAATGCCAGAGAAGGCAGCAAGCTGAGAGGTGGTGTGGTGTGGCATCGCCCAGCTGGGCTCGGTGGGACTGGACTGGTCTGTATAACTGTGCGATGCCTGGCTCCAAGTATGTGCTTGCTGCTGAGAGCACTCTTCCACAGATCATAAATAATAGCTACGTGGCTGTTTACGAATTTCTGCATATTCTCTTTGCCATCCATCCAAATTACTTAACCTTGACGTGAAGCTGATGGGGAGTATACCTTCTTAAACCTTCATTTTAAAGAATGCCCTTTGATGGTTAATTGAGGCTGGGTTATAAATTCCATAACCTTATAATAAAGTACAGCAGCTCCAGTTCTTAAAGAAAAACCCAAACAAAAACCTACACATAGTAGAAAGGTCAGTATTTTAAAATCATCAGACTCTGGATATTTTTCAAAGTGACCTGAAGAGGAACCTCTCTTTTTGTGAGGACCAAGGCTTATAAAAGGCTTACAAAAACATACTTTGTCATCTGATTTATAAACTTAGCTCACATTTCCAGCCACTTGCACTATATTAATTTATTAATATAGTTTTTAAAAGCTGGCTATGGAGCAATTTGAAAATACCTTATAATGGTCAAAATATCAAGGAACTTCTACAATAGTAAAACAACAGAGAGAGCAATTGTGAGATGGAGGAAGAGTAGCTACAAACGTCTGTGTCTTCCCTAGAAACAAAGTAATAGAGTATTTGTGTGTGTGCAGGGGCGGGGGGAGCGTGTTTTTCCATTGTAAAACTTGAAGTCGTACTGTAAGCATACAGAAAAATAGGAGGAATTGGAGCCAGGATGTTAATAAGGTTTGATCTTTAAAAAAAAAAGAGTGAGCAAGAGAGAGGAGAAATATAATAATGTTTAGAATTTGAATAACATGTTAGCTAAGAGCAATGGAAAGAAACATCAATTCAGAGGGAAGGAAAGAGGCCAAAATTGCATTATGGAATATGAATCATAGAGTGCTAGAGAGCAAAATATGTAAGGACGCAGAAACAACAACAAAAAAAGATGACACCTTACAAGGATTCTGCTATTGAACAAATTATCTATTCCTACCAACAAAATATAATTCAGATCTCCCAGAACAGAATAAATAACTATATAGAAACTATGACATTTAAGAAGCAAATTATTTTTAAATATGACTTCGACTTTATCATCAGCCTTGACTGCATACACTGATGCTGACTTGTACTGTGCTTCCCTTTCCTGGAAGATCATCTATCATCAAAGAAAGGTGTCGGGTTAGTATGAGATTACCTTTAGTAAATACCTATTCTATTTACCTCTTTTTTAGTTTTGCCCTCAGAAGTTGTTCTACTGCTTTGCAAAATTTTGAGAAGCTGACTCTGGCCAACAGATACCTGGTTATTTTCTTTCTTTTCTTACATAGCGACTCTTCTCTTGTTATCTAAGCAAGGTAATATTATCCCTGTTATGGAAGAGCTTCCCAGTTCAGAGCCACCCTGAATTGTCTCTAGTAGCCCATGTCACTGTCATTTTAGAAAACCAAATTGAGATGTTTATGTCTGTGTTTTTTCATTCATACCTGCAATATCTTTAATTTCTACCCTATTTCTCTTTACATAAGATCCCACTTTTCCTCCCTAATTTTTAGCATGTGTCTGAAGGACATTTTGGGGGCACTTTTAATCTACTTGATTGCTCTAGCTCAGCATGCCTATTCGTAACTTTCACTAAAACCTTCAGCATTTTGTCCCTAAGACACAGCTTGGTTTTGACAATCAGTTCTTTTTTTCCATTCTGATCTGTAGATTCTCTGCTGACTCCGACTGTCTTACTTAATGTAATTATTCATCTGGTTATGTGTGGAGCCTTTCCCTGCAAGTTCTTTTCCTCCTTTTAGCAACAGATTCCAGCCACTTTTATACCTTTCATACTGTTCATTTTCATGGTAAAATCACAAATTAGTTCTCCTAAACCAACAGCCATAGAAGAATTAAGGTTTAATATTATCAAATTATTTCCTTTTTCCAAGTCCATTGGCAAAAGGAATTGAAAGTTTTTTTGCTGGAACTTTCAGAATGTAAATGAGACTGAAGTCAAAAAATACAGATTTTTATTAATTTTTTTATCCAAGCCCTAGGACTTACTTATTTATTCCAGGCTTTTTATTCACAAGGTTCTTAAAGTGAATACCAATTATTATTTATATATCTAGCTGATAAACAATTAAAACTGAAAATTACTCTCAAAGACCATCTGCCAGTGGTTACAACAGAGACTCAGGCAAGCTTCTTTGAAAAGAGTCACGTTAAGCCAGGTGGTTACTAAAGACATCTGCCCTCATGAGTGTCCCTGTGCCCAGGGCAGAGGTTCAGCGCTATCCACTTAGCATTGTCTGTCCATAGGAGTGAATTAAGCAGGGCCAGGTAACGTTCTCAAGTGCTGGACCTGGATTATCTGGACTGTTATGTTGTTAGAGCCATCTCCAGCATGAGTCTGGACTATCCTCAATAGGCAGTTTGCATGAAGCCACACTGTAATGTTAGTAATATAATAATAATATAATTAGTAATAATAATAAAGTTAGTAATATAAACGTAATTGTTGTCCCCACTAAGCATCTTTCTCAGGTCTCCCCCAGCCCCCTTGTAACCTTAAGGCAAGTTTGTCAAACAGTTTTTAAATTCAGAGTATCTAAAATAATGCAAGTATTGTGCTGTATTCCACCAGAGTGATGGCTTTCTGTTATTGCATCAAGTGTAGAATTGCATCTGCATTTGCCTCAAAGATAGCTAAGTAGTTAGTTCGTTTCAAAAGAGAGCTGGGAAGAAAACTAAGATAGATGTAGCATGGCCGGTCAGGGGACCGAGGAGCAAACTGGGGAACCAAATTACCTGGCTGAGCAGCTGTAGCCACAGAGCTTTCAGGTGTGGTGCCCAGCCTCTTGTCTGCATGGTGCTGTTGAACTTTGCGAGCATAAGAACCTTAATTAATAGGGAAGAAAACCTGTCTTAGGAGAAAGAGCATTTAATTGACCAGGGCAAACAGCTCTTCTGTTTGTGCATTCCCTTTGGTTTGTTTAGGAAGTTCCAGATTGTTAAGTAAATGTGGCAGCTGTGAGTGTGAAAATGCTGTAGGAGCAGGGCAGAGCTTAGATCTGCCGCGTCATGTTACTGTCCTGATGTGCTTAGTTCAGACAGTGACTGGGAGCAATGTTCATCAGCTCATTCGCAGTATATTCATCAGCTCATAGCCTCAACAATATGATGATTTTTTTCTGCTAAAAGTACCTGGGAACTCTCTGAAACTACAACAGCATGCTTAATGCCTATGCAAACAATCCAAGTGCTTGCACAAGTGTCTAGCATGAGGTGCATGAACGATCTTGTTGACTCAAAGGGCACTTCTCATGCATTTACAATAAGGCACATTCTTATGCCTGTGGCTGAAGGGAGCCAGAAGCCTACTTCTGAAGTCATGGCATGTTACTTTTGTCTTTGATGCCTACCGTGATTTCCAGAGGAAGAGTTTGCAAACACTGGGCCAAATTCAAATACATTTACTTATGCTGAGTATCGTTACCTCACTCTGTTGGCATTTCCTTTCACTTCACTGTGGCCATTTGCAAAGCAGTACTACTTGACATGAGTAAAAACATCAGAGCCTGGTAGTGATGTCTGTGTGACAGTGCAAATCTCAGTCTGAGCCATTTGGTTCTGGCAGTGCTAAAACAGACCTACAATCAATCTCCCTATCAGTAAGTGCAGTGCATAATAACACTCATATTACAAGCCACACAATATTACTTTTCAGCTTCACACCATTACTAGTAATTAAGGGATAATAGTAACCGCTTGCTGGTTTATGGGACAATAATCTTGTTCTCGAAGGGATCAACGACAAGACCAAGAGGAACCAAATTATTGACAGGAAAAACAGGGAGGATATTGTTCTTAGAGCTATATGAAGAAATACTCATCTCAGATGTTTCTGAGAACTGCTTATTTGATTTTAAGATAACAAACCACCTATTAGGAAAAAAAATGTCCATCTTGCTGTTGATTTGCTTTTATCCTGCTATTCTTTCAGGGCTGAATTAATAAATTGTTTACCTGGGCAGTCTAGAATCCTCTTTATTAAGGACCTTATTTTAGAAAAAAGTGTAGTTGTCTCTGAGTATAAGATGGTGATTCAGCTTCAAAAACTGGAGCTACTGGAACAAAATCAGCAGCGAAACTACTTTTCTTCATGCTGATGTAGGCATGGCTTTTACAGCCCACAGATTTCATCCTCAGTTTTCAAGTTGCTCGTGGTTTTGTTGTTGTAGATAACAACGTAATTTGGAAAGTAATGGTTTATAGGTAGTTAAGAGGGAATATACCGGAGTGCTTTGATGTTATTACGACTCACAACTAAGTGCTGTCTGTCCAGAAGAGACACAAAAAACTCAGAGGCTGGTAGCAATCCAAAACTAGTGTTATTTAATTGAGAAATTAAAAGGCAAATGAAAGAGGCCCTAAACACAAGCTAAGCAAAATAAATGTCTGTCTTCCCAAAGTGTATCTTACTGAAATGAGAAAAGTTAAGATAATATACAGTGATGGAAATCAGACCCATTCAATAAAAAAAGACCAAGGAACCTATTCCCTTCCAGATGGGCAAGCCAAAGTGAAAATGAAGGTCACAAACTGAACTGTGCATACTAATTAGCTCAAACTCAGTAACTACAATATTCTTTCTCCCATCCTAGTAGAACAACCAATAATCTTAGGCTGACAATTGCAGGCATACATGAAAAAATAAAAACCCTGCAACAAAATCCCACTAAGAGCTTTGACCTAAAAAGGCATAGAGGCCTATTAAAAAGTAATCCCTACTTGTGTAGTCAAATGAGTTTGCCTGAGGTCCTGCTCCACATTTTCAGCTGTGTGCTCAACAGATTTAGTCATTACTTTCTCTTATATTTACATGTTCAAATACTCTCTTGGGCATATGAACATATACTTGTTCATATCTGTATCTGTTACCCCTAAGAAATAAGGTGATGCCCAAACAAAATCATGCCCATAGCAAATGTATGAGGAGGTATCCAGAACTTGTGAAATAAATGTTTTGATTAACAACAGCATTTGGAGACATTACCTATGAAACTGGGAAGAGTGTGCAAATGTAGGGAGAGCTTCTAGCGGGAGAGAAACGGGGTGGTCAAAGGTAGGTCTGTATGCTGCATCTGCCCCAAGCTGCCACCCGCTGACATACAGTGTGGTTAGAAGGAAGAAGCAACAGTTTTTGGTTGGGATGGAGGAAGGACAGGGGATGAAGCAGACATGGTTTCTTCCCTTTCGGCCTTCCAAAGTATCCAAACTGAAAGAAATTTGGGTGCTTAGCAGGCAAAATGAAATACCTCAAGTGGAAAAACCTTGGTTCATGTGGCTGGAACTAGCTGTGAGAAGACCAGTGTAAAAACACTGATACAGCTACCAAATCATCTGCTTACAATAAACCACTAAATTTTAAACTTCTATTATTTGCTAGCCAGCATTGTTCACAACCATATACCCTGACAGAAAAATAGTTCAAAACCATATACCCTGACAGAAAAGTAATCTGCATACAAAATTAATGGGGAATCATTTGGGCATCTGTGAGATGTAACAACTCCTTCAACGACATCATCCCGGCAGCTGCAGAGGCTAGTGCAAAATTTAGGCTAAGCAGATAGCTGCTCAGAGGCTCCATTCTGCTTCCCATGGAAAACAAATGTTTCCTATCTTTTTATGTCACACTAATCCATCTGTAAAATTCTGTATGTGTGCGGCGAACAGGGCTGGGCCCTGAATGTGCAACTGTGGGCTCTATTTTGTAGCAGGATATGTGATGGCAGCTAGGATGTGACTGCTTATACACTTTAATTGTAAGGCCTAACTATTCAGTCTTCTTCCTGCCCATTTTCTAGTCATCGTCTTCTGAATATTTGCAATATCAGGACAGATGGCAATGGAAAATGCAGCTTCATGTGATCTATCCCCTTATTCATTTTGTGCAATAGTAAATATTCAGGCAGAGTCAATTATAGAAGTAGAAGGGGAAGAATTAAAACCTAATGACAGTTAATCAAAGAGAAGAACTTCCTTCAGGCTGGCCACGCATGTCTGTATTTTGTCTGTCATTTATAATGTTTCAGCCTCTGGTTCGTAGTCAAGCTGTAATTCTGCCAGTTAATGTATCCAATTAACCCCACTAATGAGCTAATCAACAGTGTAAAATCTGTATAAAATCACTGAGGGTATATGATGAATGGGAAATGCAGTGAACTCTCCTAGTATAAAAAGTGCTTTATTGCACTTGTTAAAGTGGCACTGTCTTCTCCCTCTCTAAAGGGTAATTTATCAGTAGGGTCTGTAACAGAGCCATGCCCTGATAAGGGAGAGGTGGCAATAAAGCCATCATAAAATGATTACTCAGGAATGCAGAGCAATTAAAGTGTCTCTGCATATCAGAGTCATGGGCTAGAGAGCAAAAGTGGTATTTTTTTGGTGTAGGGTGCTAATAAAATGTAGGCAGTTGCTTGAAGGTGATCCACAATTTGGGAAGAAAATACTTGTCTAATACAAATATTTAAGTTTAGGAGTAAATAATCTACTGAACCACTGTGGGTTATGATTTATAAAAATCATTTAAGACTAGACTCTGCTACCTTTTCAGTATGAGAAATATTTGCTACAGTGATAATCCTCGTAATTTCAATGAGATTGTGTGAATAGGAAAGTAATCCTTGACGCAAATAAGCATGACAGAATCTGTCTGAGAGAAAAGAATCAGATGAAACTGTACTTTCTTTCCTACAGTAATGCCTAATCCAAAGCACTGATAACAGTAATTAATTTCAGATATTGTCTTGTTATTTTTTTCAGTATCCTTACTGTCTGTCTTTCATCATCTCTTTGTTGAGATACAGTTTAGAGAAAAGTAGCACATGATAAGAGAAAAAAGAAAGGAAAGAAAACTGAAATGCTAGCATGCAAAAAACCCCTATGGTTAAGTAGAGAACAATAAAGAGAGGGAAAAGTCACTCCTTAACCTTTGAAGAAAAAAAAACAAGAAATACAAACTTTACCAAGTAGAGGAGTGAGGCAAATTATCACAGGAGTTTGGGAAATTATTTCAATGGAAAGAAGCAAGTTAGAACCAGCTATCAGAAACTCTCATAGATAATTAAATTTGTGCTTACCTGGTGCAAAGGAATGAGTTATGTGAGCTGCTAGAGATCCCAATTGTTCTGTGACTAAAGTTAAAACTATCGTATTTTCCATGTATCAAGAAAACATTTTTTTTTAAAAAAAAATATACGAGAAGAAGCAATGATTTAAGTAGAAAGAAAAATAATATCAAGGGTTGTCTGGGATATTGAGGGATACATACAGCTTTATCTCTACAGTTTATACTACAGGAATAAAAACTAGATTGCAATAGGCACTGCTAAAATATAGCCTTTGCAATTGTTTTTTTTGTTGTTGTAAAGGCCAAATGAGTCATTTTCAAAAGAATTATATGAAATATATGTTAGACAAGGTTTATAAAAAACAGTGTTTGTCAAAGCATTCTGCAAAGAGACAAACTGCAGGACATTTTTTCTTGTGGTCTGTGTGCTGAGTCTTCACAACAGAGTTAGTGTTTTGGCTCTTTTTGATCTTCCCTGCCATTCTTCCATGGATAAAAAATAGGAGGTTTACAGAAATATTTGTGTAGAGCATAGCTATTCTCTGTTGGCGTGATTGTATTACAGGATGAGAGGACATGTCCCAGGCTGAGCTCTGTAGGGTAGTTATGTCCTCCTCCCACCTTCTCTTTGCACTTTTCCACTTTCCAGTCTTATCTGTGGAAGGAGGAAAGGCAATTGAGTGAGCAGAAAGGGGAGCTTTGAGGTTGCCCAAGCAGCCCTGGGCGCTCTCCATCACCACCTTGGAGCGGCTGAGTGGCTCACTGGGACAGGGTGGGAGAGGAGCCCAGGAGACTGAGAAACACAAGAACTTGAGAAAACTGTAGGGGGAGACCCCGATTAACTTCAGTTGCTAAAAAGAGAACAATAAAAGGAGACAAACTAAAGTTAAGTGGGACATTGTGAGGATGGGGGCTCACAGAGGGCCTGGGAGGACTCAGAAAGGAGATCCCTGTGTGGCACGCAGGCTGCAGGAGGCATGGAGATGTCTGGAGAACAGGAGGAGGAGGTTAGTTTTGAAGAGGCATTGGCATAGAACAGATGTGGTAATAAGAAATGGTTAGAGAGTGAGAGAGATAATTTAAACAGAGAAGAATAACATATTTATCAAGAAAAATCATGGGGTCTTTTACTACAGACATTTACAGAACAGCAGGCATCTATATCTTCCCATTTCCCTGTCATCCACCTTCTCTGCGCCCCCAAATTTGCTGGCAGAATTATCTCATTTCCTGTAGTTCTTATACTTTGGGTTAATAATGTTATTGCTATGTTATGAATTAGCAGGAAAATCAAGACTGTGGTTACATTGCGTGGATTGTCCATGTGTGTGTTCAGTTACCCAGCTGACACACAGGACTGAGATAAATCTGCAAGTTGTTTCTGAAATAGGTGATATAAACTATTATTATTACTGTGCTGTTGGGTTTCAAGCAGTGCATCACCACGGTGACTAGAAACAGCTCACATTTCTTTGTTGTTTTCTGGTTTGCAGACTCGGAAAGACCATTTCATGCTTTGAATTACTCAGTTCTCATTCGGAAGGTTTTGATGCAGTCACAAGGCATGGAAATGGAAAGGGGGACATGCCTTCTGCGACATCGGAGCAAGTGATGCATCTGCACTTTGGGCTAGCAGGCACCACACTGCCATTGAACCTGTGGCTGGTGTTGCTCCATGCTTCCTCTGTGTCACACAAATACTCCTGAGCCTTCATTGAGAATAAAGATGAGGAACTGCTCTGGGTTAAGAATATTTTTCTTCTTTTGTAGGTTAGTTTTAACCGAAGCCCATTGCTCACTCTGGTTATTTGCATGATATGAGAAACAGGGAGGCCGAGGCAGAGGACTAATAGGCCCAGGGCAAGGTGAGAACAGGATGCTGCCTTTCAGCATCAACACCAGTTCGTGCAGCCTTAGCGTGCTAATGCCGAACAGACTATGCACGTCTGAAGCAAGCTACATCCTTAACATTACTGCTATAAAAACACAATGTTAAAAATTGCTGTCCGTTACTAGTCACATAAGGATGGCTTCACAGATACTACAGTATGCTTTATATCTAGTTAAAAAAATATCACTGCATTGTATCTGCTCACTTACCTGGGAAAATGTTCACTTTCTAAAAAGAAACACCCTGCAGCAGGGGTTTCACATCAGACGAACAAAATAATCCAGAATTATTTTTTTTTTCAATGAACTTCATAGATGAAAGCTGCAGGAAGATTATGTACCAAAATCCTGTATCTAGAGTCTGGTAAAACTGATTCATGATCCAGCCTGAATTTATGTTTAGTGGTAAATAAATCACTTTTTTTGCAAAGTTGTCTCAGGCATCAGACAAACATAAACTTAAAAATATTCTCTTCAAATTCTTTTTTGCCTACAGTTACAGTCAGAACCATATTCATATGCCTAAGGATAGGAAATATCACATTGACGGATGAGTTGTAATTCTCCCTCTTTCTGGATTGGACGTTGGGGGCCCAATTCTGCTCTCTGTTCAACTCTGCTGGATTGAATGGCACTGCATTGACATAAATGAGAGCAGAAAGGCAGCTTAGGAATGCCTTTCATGATCAATAAAATAATTTCATACAAAGATGAATTTTCCAAGTGAGTCAGAATCAATTAAGGTGCTAAGGCTACTGGAAGTATATTTGCCCATATGCAGAGTCGGTATTCACAGAATCATGGAATCATAGAATTGTTTTGGTTGGAAAGGACCTTTACGATTTCAGGTAACTTGACTTTTTGCCAGATCATTTATATGAATTGTGTTCTACTAAGTGAAAACAGAACCCTTATTCACATTTTATGAAGTAGCTGTTTAGAAGATATTCTGTATTTTCTACAAGTTTTGAGTATATTTTCCTCTATGTATTAAACCCCTTTGCTTTATCTCCATAAGTCTTACCGTAGATAATACTTTCCTGTGAATATTGCCAGTAACGTCACAGCAAAATAGCTACAGAGTCACCTGTTGATGTTGGAGCTGATCCACATTTCAGGCTCAGTTGAGATATACGCTGTTTAGTATAAATGTTGCCTACTATACTTTTCCTGTCTCTTTGTGTCCACCTACTTTGTATCTGAACAGCATTGTACAGTCAGTGCGAACAAATAGGTCAGAATACTGCCTGTACCTTACTTCCACCTAGTACCCCTGTCCCACAGAGGGGAAAAGCTACACATCAGACCAACCGTAAACCAGCACTGCCAGGCCCTCAGTCTTACATCTCAGCTTAGTGTCCCTACTGGACAAATAAAATCTGCAATTCCAGTGTTTCTAAATTTGAGTGATCAGCACCTGGACCCAACTTATTTTTTTTCAACATTCAGAATTTTTGAATTAAGCATTTGGAATTAGTCCAATATGAAAAAGGTTTTGGGCAGGAAAGATATTCTGAAATCCTTCTTACAGTTGGGTTATTTCTGCATGCCACTAAAGGCATATCCCCAAACTGAGTGTACTTCATTGGCAGTTCTGACTGGGAACAAAAATTTGGCAGTCAGCTATTGTCCAGCTCCTGCCTTGATACCTTTTATAATTTTGAAGTAGTATAATTTAGAGGCAAGCTTTTCCAAAATGATCCTTAAAGCCTTTAAGTAGAAAATGTATTAAAATAAAAACAAAACAAAATTGGACTTACATCCAGCTTTCTCCCTCTTTAACAATATCCCTAGATTTAGCTCTAAGTACACAGATGCCTGAGGCTCTTCTTTGACTCAGCCCTCTACAGGACTACATTATGTTCTATACATTCCATTCCAGATCCTACATTATATTCCAGGTGTACCTACATGGTTCAAGTTCAAGCTTACTTTATATCTTTTGCTATTAAAATACATTTTTCACTGTAGGGATGTAATTAGAATATAGATTCAGTTTGTAAACAAGTCACTGTGCAGTTGAAGGAAATTTCTTTTTCTTTCCCTTCAACAGTGAAAGCATTTTGGTTAGAAGCTGATATGCAGATCAGCCAAAAGTAAGCAGTGTGAAATTATATGCGAGTTATTAATAATTCCTAATAGGAGGAAAAGACCTGACAGAAAGGGTGAATTAAATGACTGTAATAATCACAAAGAGATGCATTTACTTGGGATTCATTTCAGCACATTTGTGATACTCTGTAATGGGAGAGTCAAGTTTTAACTCAGTGAGAAAACATATTCTTCCTCATTAACAATATTTCGTCTTGAATTTAAATTCTTTTACTTCACATTCATACAGAGATGCCAGTACTACACTGATAGGACGACTTTTTATTATAAAAATGCTTCTCTAAATGCATCCATTGAACTACAGTTCCCAAAGTATGGAACAGATTGTTTATGTTTATTCTCAGACCTTTATCTATTAATCTCCTTTTTCACCAAATTCCAAGAAGGCGCTAAAGAAGTATTTGTTAAATACTGTTGTAATAGCAAAAGGGTCTCTGCAAGAAAACAAAAGAAAGAAAAAACATGCTTCAATATGCAGAAGAAGGGGGGGGAAACTATTTGGTGATCTAATTATGCTAGTCTTATCTGTCTGTTACAAATTTTAACCCTCCTTTGATCCAGTTGTCTTTCTTACAACTGATTTTCAGATTATAGTATCTGTTTCTGTGTGCATGTATTATCAGCACGGGGCTGTCTATATGCCATTTGACAAAGCAAGATCATCTAGGTAAGACTGACAACAGATTGAAATATTTTAAAGAAAATACTGTTATGATACACCACTAACTTTTTCTAAAAATCCTGCATGTATTTCTAAAAGGACTAGGTGAGTCGGGCAAGCATGTATGCATGTGTGCATACACACACCCCATCACACACCCGCTGCACACACCCAAACCCAAATATAAAGGAAGGCCTTTTTTCTAATAAGGAGGATACATAAATGTCAACGAGAGAGGTAAATAATGGCCATTTGAGTAAAGATACAAGAGCTGAGTGGGAAATTAAGTGAATAGCTATGGAAGAAGCCTTGATAAAAGAGAAGTGAGGAGAAACAGTTGAAATAGGATGAACATGTACATGATTATAGAGAGCCCAATGCTAGAAACTACATGAAAGAGGAAGTATGCAAAGCATCTGTGCTGTTATGTGTCAAATTTCATCATAATCCAGCTTTGGTTTAAATACAGGTGTGAAGTATCATACTAGTTTACAAAGAAACTGGGACAAAGCTTAAGAAAACAGGCCTCTACCACAAGTGGAACCATTAAGGGAGTGGAACATCTCCCTTATGAGGAGAGGCTGAGGGAGCTGGGTCTCTTTAGCTTAGAGAAGAGGAGACTGAGGGGTGACCTCATTAATGTTTATAAATATGTAAAGGGCAAGTGTCAAGAGGATGGAGCCAGGCTCTTCTCAGTGACATCCCTTGACAGGACAAGGGGCAATGGGTGCAAGCTGGAGCACAGGAGGTTCCACTTAAATTTGAGGAAAAACTTCTCTACGGTGAGGGTGACCGAACACTGGAACAGGCTGCCCAGAGAGGTTGTGGAGTCTCCTTCTCTGGAGACATTCAAAACCCGCCTGGACGCGTTCCTGTGTGATATGGTCTAGGCAATCCTGCCCCGGCAGGGGGATTGGACTAGATGATCTTTCGAGGTCCCTTCCAATCCCTAACATTCTGTGATTCTGTGATTCTGTGAAGTGAATGACTTCTGTAATTTACACAGATGATGAGTAGGATGTTCATTGCAAATGTACATACGGTGTTAAATGAGTCTTTAAAATACAAAATAACTAATTAATATTAGAGAATTATATTATATTAGAGAATTAATATTAGAATATTCCTTGGCTGGTCAACCGTACCTCCTTCTATTAAATCAGCAGTATGTTTTCCTCTTTTGGTTTTGCTTATCCATTGAGAAGTTTTGTAAAAGTTTTGATGAAAACACAATCATCACAAGAATATCGTTGCAGCCAATGATCAATTTTACTGAGTTTTTAGCTCTTCTGAAGCTGAGAATAAAGTAAGCATTCATCTGCATTTGAGAACAGGTATATGTATACACTGGTTAGTCTTCTCATCTGCCATGGTCAACAGATGCCTGTAAGGAAACAAATACTTTTCATTCTCATCCATATCAGTTGGTTATCTCATGCCTTTAAGAGCTTTTCATGACTTGGCAAAAAAAGCAATTACTGTGGCATCTTTTCTTTTTGCAAAATTGTGTTTTCATTGTTGCTTACATGGTTTATTCGGTAAGATCAAACAGCAGTGATATGTTCCTGTCTTGGAAGTCCTTTCTATTTTTCTCAGTAATCTCTTAATATTGAAGGGTTTTGTCTAGGCCAAACACCATCATGAGCATTGTGCACAATTCAGTTGTGTTGGGCAGGCAAACAGAATACCTCCCAGCACAAATTCTTACAGCTTGTATTCTACTTTGATGATATTTTCCTCAGTGCAAACAGGAAACCAGAAAATGCATACCATCTCTTCCTCATCATTTGAGATCAAGCACGTACTCCAGAAAATACATATTTGTAAAAGGAACAGGTCTTATGCTACTCCTTGAGTGGCAACAGACCATGCACTCTGTAGATGTTCCTTGGTTCACTAATCTTTAACATTACAGATTGTACCATTAAACTCTAGGTTTACTTTACAGCAAAGTCAGGGCTGTTAAATGAACGGAAAAGAGATGACTTTATAAATTGTGCCTTCTCTTACTAGGTATCATGGGGATTTTTATTTAAGGCTGTCCAACATCATGCACTGTAAGACAACATTCTCATCTGCTTTTAAGCTTTAATTTCTTCAATATTGAGATTGAAATTTTCCATGTTATAGTATTTCTCTTTGAATATCTTGGGGAAAATGTCAAATCAGCCAAACACTTCTGTTTTGGAGGCTTCAGTGATCTGGTTTAACATGTAGCTTAATGAAGAGTTGTGTCAGCACAACTGAGGGCACGGAGAGCTGTGGTACAGAACAAGCTGTCCAAGGTTATAAGCTTTTGAAAGCTTGCACTTCAGAAATTTGTTCTTGAGAATGCTGCATCTGTTCTAACTCCAGGACAGAGATCTTTTTAAGAACAAGCTATCACAGAAGGTGTTAGGAAAAAGGGATCAGGTATTGGATTCAAGTAAAAGGAGGTAGGAAAAGAAACTATGATAGACTGGGACTGGGTTTTTGTTGAGTGTGGGTGTTTGTGTAGGACACAAAAAATTTAATCAAGACAGAAATTAGATGAATGGGGAAAACGCACGTGAGAATAATGGCATAAGAAGATGAACAGGAGTCATACAGGGTATCAAGGAAATGCTGGGACTGGGGAAACAGAGGATGAAATAGGACCCAGAAAGAAAAGACTGGACAACTAAGAAAAAGAAAGCCAGAAGCCAGTGGTAAGTGAGCATGACAAAGTCTGTGTGACTAACTTGTGTCTGGCTGTAAAGAAAGTCAGAGTATACTCAGGGCAAGGAAGCAGCAAATTGAAAGAGAAGAGAAAAAGAAGCTGGATGCAGGCATCTGAGGGACTGTGAATGGCTGGGTATAAACTCTGGGTTTACAAGGGATAAATTTTGTAAGCCTAAGGGAGATAGATCAAAGCCTGGGGAAATGAGCAGAAGTGCCTGTACTCACTGCTCTCTGTACCAAGCAGCAGCAATAGAACTGATTCCCTTTTCTCTCCATTCATTTGTTGTTGTGAAATGTTTATGATTCTCATTTCCTAACAGTGTTGGTCCACATGTAAGATCACTACTGTATTACACAGTTGTCAGTTGTGCCATTAGCCCAAACGGCAAGCACCCATGTGGCAAGTCTCCATCCTTAGAGATACTCCAAAGCTGTCTGGATGTGGTCCTGGGCAGCCATCTCTAGGTGGCCTGGCTTGAGCAGGGGAGTTGGACTAGGTGACCTCCAGAGATCCCTTCAACCTCAGCCAGCCTGTGATTCTGTGAAGTCACAGCCCAGTGTCAGGCAGTTTGAAGGAGGAGCAGGGCCAGGGCAGCGGCTTGGTTTTTCTGAATCCTGTGAAATACCATGCACCCCTCTCTTTCTCTGACCTGCCCATGCACAGCAATCTCTCAAAATTAAAGAAGTGTTAAATTAAATTAGAATTAAATTAAATTAGAATTAAAACTTCCTTCTGGGCCATTATTTCTGCTCCCATATATACTATATTTTCAATTGCATAATTAGACACTATTTGTTTACTGTTCCTTAAGACTTAGGAAATCATAACTGGTTTAACAGAGCCTTATTGCCATAATGCGAGAAAATGATTTGCAAATGCAATGATTCCTGCCATTAAAGGAAGTACTGTGCATACTTCGAGTTTCACTAATCTTCAAACAAACTGGAAAGAATCTTAAAAATCATACAATATTTATATATTTAGGGGACAGACGAGTTACCCTGCATTACAGCTTTCCTGAGAACTGTTATTTTTGCAGATTAGAGAGACCCACTAGTATTTCTCTCTGCAGTCCACAATAAAGACCATATAAAACAGATGCTAATAACACTGCATTTTTGGTATAATGATAAGTATGAAAATGAACATTCACAATTTGATTATGTACCTGTTCAGAATTTATGGTGAGAAGTGACCTTAATCTGTAGAAGAAACAGCAATAAATATTTGTGTATCTATGTGAGAGCTAGCAATGCAATAGAGGTTGTATTGACGTATAGACCAGGGATTGGTTTTGCCTGGTCATTTTTGCCCACAGCCACCAGCCCTTTGGGTGTAACTTGTTCTCGTTCTGGCACAGCTTCTGCTTATCTCTATGTTTCCTTTTCCCAGGGTCCTGAAGCTGTATTTCAGATGCCCACGGGAGGAGAAATACACTGGCCACCATTGGGAATTTTCAGATGCCTTTCAGTAATTGTCTGTAAGAACACTTCAGTGAAGCAAGGCATCTCCTTACAAGCAATTTACTTCTTAATCACTAGGGCTTTGAGAAGGAAGAAGCTAAAATTTATCATGAGAAAATGCCAAAGAAATATGGATGAGCTCTAGGGAGATGTAGGGACTCATTCACTGTCATCTTCTGTGGTCATTTTCACACACAACACAATAACTGTAAGTGGTGGCATGCAGGAGTTAATGACGACCAGTTTCAGCAGAGCTGTAGGGTAATGCAGCTGCTTTGAAATCACAGCTCCGTGAAATAAAGGGTGAAGAAAGACATGACTTCTACCCATATAAACTGACCACAAGCAAAGGAACATTTAGATTGGTTTGTTTTTTAAATTTGGATAGTTCTTCACTTCTGCATTATAACTGGTTTTCCCTCTGCAGTGCTCTACATTCCTACTCCCCTTTTAGCCTGAAGGAGCTTCTTTTCTCACAAATACTGACTCTGCATTCATTGAGTCCAGTTGCATAAGCGTTCCATGGGCTTGTACAAAACATGGTGCTGCATGGTGCTGCGTACTCACAGCTTTGAGTCCTGAGCTCATACTGAGTGAAAAGCACTCAGTGTGAGCTGCCAAGTCCAGTTTCTATGTGCTGAACCTCATGTAGAGTATGACATTGATGTTTTGAGAAGCACATGCACTCTTACATTTTTGAGTGTGTACTGGTGGTCAGAAGCTCCAGAATAATTTCAGATATGTGGATATATACTTCTAAATACCTATATATGGTATGTACGTGTGTGTATACTTTTCAGAAGACCTGAACAATGAAGTTAGAATGTTTTTTAAAAATTGCTGTCTGAGAAAATACACAGTACCTGATGGCACTAATGACATAATTCATAAACGGAATAGTTGATTACCTGTTGTGTAACTGAGCCAATGAATATTCATAGTTCCCTTGGTATGGAGCTGTCATATTTCAGCTAATTAACTTTTCTGCTTAGTTGGTGCATATTCACACTTTTTATATGATACCAAAGTATGTTTAATTGAGGTTTGACATATAATACCAAAGACAGTTTGCAAACAAACAAACAAAGTAGACTCTGGTGTCATTTCCATAAGTGGAATGGTATCACTTAATAGAAACTTGTATGAAAATTAACTTTGTCATCCCATTTCAGAGGCATCTAAAATTCACACTCTTAGGGCATGTTTCAGTTCAAAATTGGCAAGAGAAACACTTTTTTGTGGTAATATTATTTATTTCAAAAGAACATACAAATTTCTACTCAGAGTACTTCTAAATGTTGTTGATATTGACATTATCCCCTTTACTGAATATATTTGAGAATACCGTGCCGTCTTTGAATTAAAGTTTTAAGATATCATTTTTCCTTTGAGAATCTTGGATGCAAGCCAAGGTAAACTAAATATCAGAAGTTGAGCTGCTTTCTCAAGCAACTTCTTTTTTAAGTTCCTACTGTCTTTAGCTTGGAACACACATTGTGGATGGCAAGGGGCACAGCCTGCCACAGTGTCCTGGTCCCCACCTTATTTAAAATCAGATGCCTAATAACATGCCCTGAGGCTGGTTTTGGGATGTGTACCCAGGTATCCTTTCAATGGCTTTGCCACCTTGTCTCAGTGGTAGGGCGGTTGGATCCATGCCTGGGTCTTGGTCCAGTGCAGAGTCTGGACACAGCTGAGGTGTGTCCACAAGCCAGGAACTTGGAGCTTTTGTGGTCTGAAAACCTAGAGGTATCCCAATATCCAGTCAGAAGAAACTGATACAAGTAATGTACTCTGCTTCCATGGAGCCCTTACCTGGTATCTCTTCCTCTCTTTCAGTCGTCTTCCATCCCTCCCACAGCTGAAGGATTAAAATTTCAGTTCAGTGCCACAATGTTCTCACATCAGTGGGGCACATCAATCCACCCACTGTTCTTTAGTTATGCTTTCCTACCTATCAAAGTGATAGCTTACTAATTTTCAGTCTTAAATCATATTTTCCTCTTTTTCTAGTCTTTCCTGCATCCTATAACCTTATCCACCATAATGGCATTTCCCCAGGCTTTTCCTAGATACCTGTTTTTGCGCAGAAGACTTATGTAAGTCCACCATCTGCAACACCATCTTTATGTATAAATGACTCCTGACTCTTTTTGGATCCCATCCTTTTCTCTGACCCATGACTGCTAACGCCTTCTATAATAAAAATATCTAATTCTGGAGTGTCAGTGATTTAAGAGTTTGTTATGAAAGAGAGCTTTTTAGTCAAAGTCGTTACTTCAGATCCACTCCTTGTTCTATAGGGCTGGAGTCCATCTGGAGGAATCATACTGACATAGGTTTAAGGGAATAAACTGTATTTGCTCTGTAGCTGGTGGGAAAATGTTTCCATGTATACAAGCTCTAAGATATCCATGGCAATATTTATATCAGGGTAGTTGTGTTGCTGAAAAACATATAAATCAAACCACCCAGAAAAATTTCCCACACTCTGCAGTATCTTAATAAACAGTGGCATCAGAGTTAGGCATCACGTTAGAGTATGTGGTTCTCTCTTAATTCAAGTAAATCTGCTTGCTGCCTAACTGAAGTTTACTTAAGCACTTACCAGAAACTCATCTAGACCTGTCCCCTAAGGCAGATGTGACTTGACTTATAACCCAAATTATGAAGTTCTGATACATACTGAATTACATTTCTGATCTCAGCCGTTACAATTTTGTTCAACTCAATGAAAATCATTTCTACTGTTCATTTCTGAAATTGTATCATTTCTATGCATACTCTCTAATCTACTTTGAAACACCGTAGCACTTTTCTGTGTATGAAGATATAAAATAATATAATCTGTTGTAAATGTGACCAATATAGTTTTTATGTTCTTGATACAATTTATCAAAGAAGGCGTAGAAGATAGAACATGATCTCTTTGAAAACTAAGGTCTGAACTACATTTTCATTATTTCTTTCATGAAACTAGCAACAGGCTGTTTCATGTTCTACTTCAGTAACTTCTCATGAGGAAAATACATTAAAAACTGATGAGTCTTTTTCCTTTTCATATTTGTTTTTTTCTGTCTCTGAAAAGGAAAAAATGAATTCCATAATGAAAATTATTTTCTCTGTAAAGCTAAGAAGTTGAGGCTAATTATATCTTACCTACATGATGATTTTATCATAAATATCTAGCTATTAATTCAGAATGACCAATCAGATCACTTAATTTATAAATCTCATTTCATAATAACCTTTAGTAGACTTTGAAACAGCAGTGTGTTAAAAGTATTTAGAAAATAACTATTTTTACAAATGTTAAAGCTGTATCAGACTTGTTTTTTTATTGTCAACTATGCTTCAAGGAACAAAAGTAATTTTGCATTCTAAAAAGCCTCAGTTTGCAATTTTTAAAAAAATAAAATTTAGCATGCGTTTTAGCGTGAACTGTTTTATTGTCTTATGGTAGCAATAGGGGACAGTCGCACATGGGAGAATCTTCTAATGGTCTTTTAACATTTGTTAGTATATTTTCTCCATTTTACCCCAAAGCTAGTGAAAAAATAGCTGTTTTTAAAAAAAATTAGGAAAAAAAAATTTCTCTCTATCTGGTGGTAAATCAATTCACACAGTGCCTAAAAAATGTTTAAAGGAGGTATTCAAGATCCAGACTGGTCACAAGAAAGCCATCTGATCTGATGTAGTCTACAGGGTTTTATTAGTGTCTACCATGATAGAGAATGCAGAAATCAAGAAACAGGTGGCTTCTCTAAAGACTGACCTTCCCCTGAAAAGGTAAACCAGCAAATATTTAGTTGCCAATATGTCTCTATTGCCTGGGACACCAGCTTCTGCAAATGCACTTATACTTGCACCCAGATGACTCTCTAGGTGGCAAAAGTAGCCATGCCCTTAGGCTCTCTCTGCCTGCACAACAACAAGGGCAGCCCAGTTCAGGGGAGAAGGCAGGAGCATGCAGCCATGGACGTGTAATTCCTGCTCCCCAAGAGCTCTCCACAAGCAACCTGGAATGCCTATTTTGGTTCTGAGCCTTTGAGCCTCATGAGATGGGTTTCTTCTTTTATAATGCCATCATTTTAATTAGCGTGAGCACCAAAATTATCAGATAGCAGTACTGTAATGACCTCAGCTGATGCACTAGTTTTAACACTGCATTTTAAAATGGGATAATGAATCTGGATGGGGCATGAAAATATTCCAATAGGCATTTGATAGTATTTCTATGCAGATGAAACTACAGATTTATAGTAATGAAAATGTTCTTATAAGCAGGTAACATTCCAGCTCTCTCACCCCTCACAAGAGTATTTGGACTAGTGTTAGCTTTTAACACTATGATTCTCAAGCAAGAATTTTTATCTAGACCAGAGCACAATCCACTTTTGTCTCATTTGATCAGTCTCACAGGAGACCCTCTGACCTGCTTGCCCAGAAAACTGAGAAAATAGAAATTCACTTGATAGTCCTGTGTCCTGGAGTCAGAAATCAAATTGCAGTATCTTTCAGGAGCCCTAACATTCACTTTCAAGAAGCCATGTATTTAGAGGCACCGGCCTAAGTTCCTATTAGAAGGTGAGACCTGAAACAGGTAACTCATAAATAAAACAAATAAGGTTACTTGTATGTTGCCATTCGGAATTAATTGACTTCAGAAGAAGAAGATACATAATGGAGTTGTTTTGACTTTGGGTTTCCCTTACATAGTCTGGCAGCAACTTCACGGAATTTGTTGGAATCAGAGGAGCAGGAAATGGGCAGGATTATGCATGCTACTTGTTGAGCACTGAGTTTTCTGTTTGCATTATAGACAATCAGTGAATACAGTGGCTAGTTTCAGGTAGGTTGCAACGTTCTTTGATTTTCACCTCTCCTGTATAGTGGCAATGAAGCATGAATATTTTACCTTGCTAATAAAATATTCCTTTTATGGTAAGTGGTATGTGTCCAAAGATAATGCTTTACTGACAGTGTGTCTGTGTCCACTCATTGAGTCAGCTATGTATCTAAAGACTCATCTGCTCACCAAAGGAAGAATTAGAAATGTTTTCTCTTGTTCCCTGTGGAATAGCAAAGTATCAATCAGTAGATCTGATCCAGAATAAACTGCAGTGATTGTTTTCCTGCAGAATTTAAAAGTCAGATTCCCATGCTTTTGATTTTATGGAGGCAAAGACATGCTACAGTCAGAAGTATTTATGGACTAAGGCAATAATGTGAATGAGTGTCAGAATCTAACCTAACACTAAATAATTAAAAGTGAGATCATCGTGAAATTCCTTTTTGCCTTCAGGTGGCTATTTTTCTGTAACCTTTTTCGAAGGTGTTACATGCTAGGAATAAAATGTAAATAAAACAGGCAAAGGCAGTGCATTATAACTGCTTTTAACTTTAATAGCATTCCCTGGATCTGAAATAACCACTGTTATTTGAAACCTGACCTCTTCAATCTGGCAATAACTTAGCCCCTTAAGCTAGAAAGTAACATGGTCAATTATACTTCAGCACTGTTTTCACAGGAGACTTGGCCTTCCTAATGCAGATTCAAAGAAATTGATAATGTTTGCCTTAATTTTGCTTTTGCATAAGTAGAGTGGCAAGTGATTTAATTTATATGCTTACAATCAAAGATGAAATAAAAACATGCTTCCTGATCCATTGACTAAACTTCTAGGACATACTTTCAACTATTCCTCTCTTCTTGAGTGCTACTTTTATGCATGCTCGCTTTGCTAATCTTTACTATTTCAGTATATGATATTTAATCTGGAAGCATAGTCCTTTTTCTACCATGTGCTGGACAACAAATTTAACGTGTATGTATGTGTGTTTAATGTCCATTAAAAAAGAATCCTCGATATTAACTGAGGATTGAAATATTGTGCAAGGCTACTGGAATCTGAAATATTTTGCTTCCCACAGAGCAGTGGAAATGTTTGTCCAGCAGATGAGCTCAGTCCTGTTCTGAGATCAATCTCTTTCATGTTTGCTACTAAATGCCAGGCATTTTAGTGTGTGAATGGACGTGAGCAAGAGTAACATCTTAGGAGTAATTAAAGCTAATTATCAAATACTGGATCTGAATGAAGAGCTTGAAATGAGCAGATTAATGACACTTTATTTTTATCGCAGATATGCACAGATATTTCGTGATGGGCAGACTGCACTATTAGTGCTAGAAGTAATTTATAGATTTATTCTTGATTAGAATTTTTTGCTATTATTTGCTTAATTCTCATGTTAAAACTGAAAGCATAAGATAATATCCAGCATACCTCCCTGCATCGAGTTCACTGCTCCACCATCACAGGGCTGAACGTGATGTGGAAATGTGAGTTAAAGCCTTCTCTGCACAGCACACCCTCAAAATGGCAGTGGTCCCTTGGACTGCCTCACCCCAGCCTCTGAGGGGGAGACTTAAGCCTTCCTGTATCCCCTACTGACAAAGTCCCTTTCAGTGTGGTCACTGGACATCAGGCTTTAAAACTGCAAGGAAAATACCCAATCACCAGAACAAACACTGCTACAGAAAGTAAACACCTTGCAGGTCACTTGATACCCATGGGTTACGTACGGGCTGGCTGGCAGCTGGGAAGGCACAGCTCCCTGCTGGGGGTAGAGAGCCGCCAGAAAGGATCACTCCTTTCCCAGCAAGCACCAAAATACATCATCTCAACTGTGTTTATGCAAAAGGTTTACATGAGTATGTACAAGCACAATGTATTTGTATTCACATATCAACGACGTGTTTCGTCTCTCCCCTATGTGCAAACTACACAGAAAAAAAAAAAGCTATGCAGTGAATTCAAATATTGCCTAAAACAATCCAGGAGTGTGTTGAGAATGTGTGAGAGCATTTACGTCACATTATGTTAAGTCCTTCTGACTCGAGTCCTCTAGCAGGTGTTAGAGAACAAGCTGAAACAAACGTTTCCTTGCAGACTGGTGTGGCTATTGCGTTATGACAAGAAAGCTTTCAGAAAATTTCAGTCACGTTTCCTACCTCTTTCTGCCTATCTGGGACTTTCCTTTTTCTCTTGCTTCCTACCAAATGAACCATGGGACATTACTACTCAAAGTTACTACCTGCAAAAGAACACAGAGTTCTTCTTCCCCCTTCTGTGCTACAGCTTGGGTTCAGGCACGTTTCTCTTTCAAGGCCATGGGAGCTACTAGGTAGCTATTTCTCAGTTTTCTCTTTGTTAAAAAGCAGTCAAATAGGGCCACTGAGCACCTTCTTTCTCCATACCCTGTTAAAAGCCTGTGTCTCTTGATGTGGAGCAGAAGAGGCTTATTATACACTTATGAGGCAGTACCAGAAGATGCCCAGTTTGCACCTACCTTTGTTGAAGCTTAGGTGTGGGTGAAGATCCATAAAAGTATGCATGGTAGCTAGGGGACTTTAGCAACCTTACCATTATGTGATCATATAGTTGCTAAGGCATTGCTGAATGGCAATAGTTGCCTATAGGCTTGGTTCTGCAGATGGGGATGGGAATGCTTCATTTTTCCAGTCCTCCATGGGAACACAGATGGATCCCACAAAGCAGAAAGGAAACCCTCCTGTCTTTCAGATCCTCTCCAAGGAGGCAAGATGTGTGTGGGAAGCATCCAGGGCTCATTAGAGACAGCAAAGAGAGTTTTTCACTGGTAGCAGCAGATAATTTTCTTGGTGGGAGAAGAGAGCATTTTTGTGAGAAAAGGGAAAGAAACTCGCTGTGGGAGGAATGTAACTGAGAGTCCAGGCGTGCTTGCTTTTTGCAGGTTCTTGTTTTAGGTTGTGGAAGATATTGGGCCCCAAACAGTGATTAAAGGAGAGTATGACCTAATAGGGTCCATAGATCAAGGAGTAACAGACTACTTTCAGAATGATGCTTCCTTTAGAAAAATGAAGCAACTGGGGGTCTTCAAATGCAGATGCTTTCTGCTTCTAAGGATGGTAACTTTCAAAGCTATTAAGCACTGACCAGATCCCAGGACATCAAAAATAAATATGGGGCTTTGACACTTCTGAAAGTTGATTTGTTTGTAAAAGGTGCATATATATTTTCTTCTGCTCTTGAAGAGGGCAGAAAGATTTCCAGGAACTTTTGTGACCAGCCAAGCTTTAGAAAAAATATCCAATCCACCTCAGAGTTGGACTGCTTCTCTATGTCTGTCTTTAGAGTGATTTTAACCATGATTAAGATTTCCAGTTATATTATAGCTGGAAGGATAAAGCACATCAATGAAAGCAGAACCAAACTGCAAAGCAACCTGAGGACAATAAAGAAGCCAAGCCACAGGGAACAAGAAAGATATTCACTAGTAAAAATATAAGCTGTTATGAAGTGCCTTTCAGTTCTGCTTCTCAAAGCAAAATGCACATTCCTATTCTCCTTTTAATCTGGAAGGAACTGAGGCTCTGAGCATTGAAATGACGTAGGGAAAGGGCAAATGCAGAGAAATGTCGTAAACGTGGAACACAAAGGGATGACATTTGCCATGGAAAACGTTCAGAAGTGTGTTGGAAGGAAATTTTCAGCAGTGAAGGTATACAACATTTCTTATTTGCTTTCATTTTTGACTGGAACAAAACTGCACTTTTCAGTATTTCTCTAGGAAGTACAATTCTGGAGGGACGAATAGTGAATTTGTGTTATTGGAAATATTTTGTATTTATTTTGATTTCTGTTTCAGGATGTAGTACAGAAATGGAATAATAAAAATTTCACAGAAAAAATGAAATTATTCAGAAAAAAATGCAATATGACACTTTGATATTAAAATTCCTCCCCTTTTTTTTTTCTCTTTGAAATAATATTCAGCAAAATCAACAATTTAGCAAAGTATTTTTAGTTTTGTCAGAACTGTATTTTCTGACAAAAAATAGTTCTCTTAAAATTTTTTCTGACTGGCTCAATTCCAAAGCCATATATCTAGACTATCCTTCTGCTAATGCAGAATTGTCCCCTGCAGTATATTTTACCAATGCTTTGTCCAGTCTTGCTATAAATGTCTCAGACAATGAGACTCCCACTGAAAGATTACTCCGTAGTCTAATAGATCTGTCAGAAAGATTTTCCCGAAACTCAGACTATATTTTCCTTGTCTTAATTTGGGATGTCGTGGAGCAGCTCATGAAATGCAAGCGTAGTAAATCACTTGAACCAGATGGTATTCATCGGGGGGTTCTGAAATAACTGAATTGCGAAACAGGGAAGATACTGGCAATAAATCATTAAAAATAGCAGCTGTTCCTTTTAAAAGGGAAAATCCAGCCTGATGCCTGTCCTTAGAATAAAAGTTATTATTCTTTTTTAACTGAATAAAAGATCAATTTCAAGAATTGCAGCCCGATGAGCTTAATCTCAGCTTCAAGGAACTCTACTAACAATCTGACTATAGTCCAAGTATTAGATGATTATAATTTTAGACCAAACCAGAGCATCTCCCACAGGGGTAATAGTGGCCCTCTAGTGTGAAGGAAATCTTTGGAAGAAAAACAACCACAATTGTGTAGGAAATTCCAGTCTAGAAATATTAATAAGTGAATGGCTCTAACTTTCCTGGATTTTTTAAAAAGCTTCTGGAAAGGAGTTACCAGAAGAGGGGTTCATTGGAGGAGGAGTTTGCTATTACTAAGCTGGATAATGTAAATGAAGGCTCCCAGTGCTAACAGGAGCTAATGTCTGTGGAGGCAGCAGGGAAGGAGTTTATCACACCAGGTGTCCAAACCTGTGGTAGTAATGTCTGTCATGATAAGATTTTTATTTTGCGTTAAAATGCAATGTGCTTACATTACAATAGGCAAGGTGAAGGAAATACACCTTGCAAATGGAGCATGAGCAAGTTGAGATTTGTAATGGTCCTTAGGTCTGGTGGCAACCTTTTCTTCACCATGGCCTCCAAAAGAATCCTTTATCTCAGCCAGTAACCATAGGAAATGCGGTGCATCCTGCTCTACTTTGGATAAATTTTCCATCAGTGGAATTTAAATAACAAACAAACCTCTCTCTGTGAAGTTTGTGTGAATTATCTCATAGGTAACTGAAAATGTAGCACAAGAAGGGCATATTTCTGTTTTCTTAAGAAGCAGGTATCTGTGTTTCAAAGCAGAAGCAAGACAAATTGGTGTTTCCATATAGAGATGAAGAATTACATTTATTATTATTCACATCTTATCTCCAATTGTGTTAGAAATTTATCAGGTATTCCTGGGGCTTGAACCACCTGTTGAGAAAAATCTCACCGATTAGTGTTGCATGAGCAAGCTACAGGAACAGAATAGTGAGCAGAGATAGTGAAAGCGGTCACCAAAAGAGGAGCACACACTCGGCAATAAGCCACTGGGAGTTGTGTAAAAAGCCAAAGAGGACTGACAGCTTTAAAACAAGTATTCATTCAGCTGAATACTTTGGACAGGGAAAGATAAATTACTTGTTTCTTTTCTGCTGTGTCATTGTGGTGCCTACTTGATACATTTGGATTTCCTCTCTTTAGGTCTCATTCATGGTGGTTCCATCCATCCTGTCCTGCTGGATCCGTGTCAGGAGAACCAGCCAAGGGTATCTGCAAAACCTGACTCCTAACATTCATTTTGTCTTTTGTAGGCATCACACATTCAGCCCTGGCTCAGGCTGCCTACATATCCCATCTGTATTTGCATTAGATAGAGTCTAAGCCACCATAGAAAGTACACTGGAATCCCTGCGTGGAAGGATTGGAGCTATTTTCTGCAGATGACCCAGGAGGATATAGCTGAAGGCCTGCTTTATTCTTACTGCAAGGGCTTGGGGAAGAAGGGATTCTTACAAATACTGACCACACCAAAAGTTTTCCTCAAGCAATCCTGGAAGGCTGCCCTAGAGCCAGCACCAGCACTGTTCCTACAGCAGGAATTTTAACAGTGCTTATTTTGACTTCAAAGCTGTTGGCAGAAGGAGTGGAGAACTCCACCTGGGCATGTAAGCAATGCTACCGAAATCTTTGAAAAAAATTTCATATCAGCTTAACTAGAAATGTCCACAGGTTTTTCTCACTATGAACTCTGTATTCTTCAACGGTATTTTTTACTGTTCAAAATACTCATTGAAAGACAGACTCTTACAGCTTTCCTCTGGCTGAAGAAACCCTTATTTCACAGGTACTTTGGCATAGCACTGCTTTATTTTTCACCTGCCTGCCCTTTCACACAGTGCAACAGCTACAGTGTCTCAGGCAGAGGTATAGCTGAGATTCTGCCCCTGTATCACCTAGCTTTAGGATTCCTCCACAAAGGAGCAATCTTAGGCAGCCAGCTGGGGCACCCTTCCCACTACCAGCTGATGACCAAATGCAAATCTCTTTAAAAGATCCAAATTCTGGGCCACTGTCCACACAAATCCGAGCATGTTCTGCCTGGATTTAATAGGATTAGCACTGAAATCCACATGCAAAGGAAATGGACATGGTAAAGAAGAGAATGTGTTCCATTTCTGTGATTTCTCTGTAAGAGAGCTAGATCTTAAGAACAAAAAAAAAAAAAAAAAAGGAAAAAAACCTCCCCAAGCTAAGACTTCAGTTTCTTTTGCCAAGTGTAACAATTTGTGTGAGTCACCTGAAGCAGGTGTGCTCTGTGGTCTTCCTGCAGTCCTAATGCCCTTATTATCCTCAGTGAGAGATGCACTGCAGTGTTCCTTATGCTCTTCACACCCAGGTTTCTCTCCAGTCTGCAAGGGAATGCCACACCTACAACGTCAGGAGGCAGCCAAGCTTCACACCTATTGCCAGGACTGCAAAGTGCACCACAGAAAAAAGGTACAACCATTGTGATCCAGTTTGATCCTTTTTTTAATCTTGTATTTTCCTTCCAGTGTTATAATTATATGGCCTTCAGCAGAATTCGTTTGATATGCAGTGGGTTCCCAGAGCAGCCTCAAAGCCTGAAGTAGCCTCTCTGATTGAAAGCTATCTTTGGAAGACTATGAAATCACTCAAAAACTTTGAGATCAGCTTAGAAATCACAACTTCTTGAAATGCAATACATTTATTTTTCTTTTCATTCCTCTCCCTTTGGGGTTTGCATGTTTACAGAGTAATCCCTATACAGTGAATGCTGCATAAGCATCTCCTTCTCATTGCTGTAGGAGCTCAGGCTGTAAGAAGAGCTGTAGATATTCAGAATTTACCATAAAATGGCTTTTGCTCCCCCTAACAATTTTTTGCATTAATTATGCTCTGCTTCTCAGAGGTGATATCTGGAATTTCTACCAAGCTATCATGGAAAGCGGTGGACATGTAAAACATCTGGTAATCAGTTTTTTTGGGGCATAAAATGGGTTCTTCCTGGTGACCAGATTGGTAGTAGGCTGTTGAAGATGACATATGGTCATGCTGTCAATTTTGATTTAGAACTAAATTGTTCATGTTGGGTTGTGTCACTGCCTTAATATTTAGCATAATTTTAACGTGCTACTTTGCCGACATATTATCACCATGACACAAAGCCTCATTGGTTCATGTCTCTTTGAAGATTGCTCCCAGAGGTGTTCCGTCATTTCATTCCAGGGAAAGAAGTATTGTCTTACCATCGTTGGCTTGGAGTACTGTGGTAATGAGATCCCACCGTGGTATGGCCTGCCCCCACTTATCTCAGCATAGAGCAGGGTCTCAGACCCGAAATTCTTCAGAGTTTAATGTCCAATACACGAATATCGTGAAGATGTCACAATTTTCAAAGACATCAAAGAAATCTTTGGTTAGGAAAAAAAGATAAAGACTTCCAATATAGGGACTATATCATGTGAAAGGAAAACACTGTGCTTTTTCTCCCCTTTTTGTAGATAAAACATTAGTGGATAAAATAGGGAATCATATTCCTCTTTTGAAAAACTTACTACTTAGAGATTTGAAGAAAAATCAGTGTGACATTTGAATACACTTTGAAGTTCTTTCACAGCTTGAAACTTCACAACTTTTGTCTCTCCCTTTTTTATCAACTGTATTCATTACATTTCCATATAAAGCAGCCTGCTTGTTAAATACCATCTCTCTTCCTCTTGCTCTTTTCCTCTCACTTGCTCTTTTTTCCCCCCTTCTGCCACTTTGCTCTCCAGCAGGATTGAACACTGTCTCTCAAAGGTAGCAACAGACCATTCAATTAAATCTCTCACCTTTATAAGGACAGATAATAACTTTGATCACTGCATTTGTATAATTAAGGAACGGGCCTTTGGTTTAAAGGGGCTCCTCGTTCGCCTTTGAAATGGCGAGAGCATGATGAGTTTTCTGCAGCACCAGCGCAGAAGTCCCAGTCTCCTTTGGTGTCACATCTATCTGCGTCCCCCAGCCTGTTCGTCCCCTGTCCCAGGGATGGCGATTAGGCAGCCCCCCTGCTGGCTGCAGACGGAGTGAAGCGGAGCGATAAGGCAACCTGCCTTTCTCCCCTGCCTCAGATCGGCGGAGGGAGAGCTCTCCTTCACAGGCAGCCCAAGCGTAAGCCGTTTAAGCAAGCGTGCAGGAAATATTGGGGTAATTACCAAGCACAGGGAGGGGGTCTCTGGCTATCAGCGGCATTGAGAATGGATTCAAAAACTAGCTGGGCAGATTAATTGATCCTTTTTCTGCAGCCGGTCTTTTGAAATAATTCTCGCAGCAGCTCATAGCCAAAAGTTGGGAGAATGCGGTGTGCCAAGGAGAGGCGTCCTCACCCACAGCCACGCGTATTTAGTAGCATCTGCATCTGACTTCCTTCTCTGCCAAAGCATTAAGAATTTTAGCGATAATTCATGCTTGGTAAATTTGTTTTCTGTAATAAGATCAAGGGAGAATAAAAAGCAATGCTGCCTGCACTTCCTTATCGGCAGTGATGCTGGCTAAGTGCTGTGATCACAGGAAGCTGCTCTCAGGCGCTCTCGCCCACTACCTAATTCAGTTTACTTAGAAGAGAGTTTGCCATGGTTTAATTTTCAGTTTCGCACCAGCGAAGGGGGCCGCCAGCTCAGTGGAGCAACAGTGACCAGCAGGCCCCTGCGGAGAGCAGACGGGCTCCTCTCCGTCCCGGCAGGCCGCTCAAGTGGAACATCAGCCAAGCGGCAGGTTTGTTGCTGGGGAGATGAGGACCAGCCTCTCGGTCTCCTCCGCCCCTACCCTCACTCTTCCCAGCTGGCGGAGGAGGGAAACTGGCAGCGAAGACCTTGATGCTGTACCCACTTCTCACATTTGCCCGGTGAAGGATGCGCCAACAGGAGGGAAATGGTGCGCGGCACGTTCGTAGCGGTGCATTTGAGTCTCTTCTATAGCTGCGTTTGTACATTAGCGTGCATTTTGTGCGTAAAGCCGAGAAGTATGAGAGAGGAAGGAGAGTTCGTAAGAACTATGCTGTGTTGCTCTCCTGGATGACTAACATTAGTCGCTCATTTAAGGAAAATAAAATACTGTTCTGTGATTTAGATGCTCTGCTGCAGAGAGGATTTCAAAACGCTTTATTAGCACTGCCCTAGCAACTTGAGATAAAGCAAGTGACAAAAATGTCCTGATCTAATTTTGAATACCTATATTTGCGCAGAATGATCTAGTGTCTTGGCAGTTTCTGTCAGGGCGCCTATCAATTCACACTGCATTTAGTCAGCACACAAAGTAAATTGCTATCCTACTAAAAAGCCATGAACAGAGCAATTAAAATCCATTTCTATTATGGTTGCCAGCTTCTTCATACAGGAGTAGAAATATACTGTAGAAGGTCTCTTGAAGCCAAAAACTTAGAAGTTGCTGCGTGTTTTCCCTGTCTCCATTTTTTGCTGCCTTCTCCAATATTATTGGTACATCTGTGAGTGTCATATCCCTCACTTTCAAAATACCAAGGGCCAGACTTTTGCAATTAAATTGCAAACATTTGTGTGAGGGAAATTATGTGCTGACATTATGTGGGTTCAAAAGACCAAAGATTCACATGATTAGCAGCCGGGCAGATGTCTGTTCTCCAACTAACATGTACACATCTCTTTTGCAGGCACAGGCACAGACATCCACATGGAAGGTCTGTAAGTGCTTGCATATTCAGGGTTGCACTACAAGGCCCTGACTTCTACATAATGCTCTCAGTAACGCTTATATCTTGTTTGAGGTCAAGAAGTTTTCAAATAAAAAATACCATTTAGTGTAAGCAGATGGATTTAAGAAAATTGCTGGGATCACTCTATGTGATCGTACACCTCCATCTTTCTGTCCTGTAAAACAGTGAGGAACGTATCTGGCTGATTTCACAGGGTGTCATGAAAGTATTCTCATGTGTCTCAACCCATAGGTCTTATATTCCTTCAGCCTTGGATGGAGTGGCAGAGTAGGAGGAATCCCAAATCTCATTTGGCACTACTGAATTTCACCTGTCTTTGCACTACAGAGCAAAACAGAAGGGTCCAGCCTCATCCCATTCAACTGCTCTCCATTTTGCATCCTGTTTTACCCGTAGTTCTTAGGGATTGGGGTGCCCACAGAGCTAGAAATGACAGGGTATCTTTATTCCTGCCTGCCTTTGGCCACAGTTCGATGGTCAATGAATAGCAAAAGCAGGTATCTGCTTAGGCAGAGGGCTGAGGACCTCTCAACTGCTCAAGCTGGCTTGGAGGGTAAGGGCAGTCAGAGGACCTGACTCCCTAAGGCTGCCACAGACTGGGAAAGCGCAGAGAAGTGCCCTTAAATATGCCAGCCACTAGCTTTGTAGAGACATTTACAACAGGCCAGTATGGAAAATGGCATTAGTTGCATGTTGTTTAAAATCCACTCCTCTGTAACTGTGCAAATGACTACTTGCAAGGAAACATATTCCTCAACCCCAGAAAGGCCATGGTATTGCTGTGCTGTGGGCTTTGGATGCACCCGTATTGACAGTGTTGCACACGTGGGAGCCTGTTTTGTTTTGAAAAGAGCACAGCATATCTGCAGCTTGCACTTTGTCATAACGTAGTGAAAATAATATCCTACTGTAACTGTATATAGCATAAAGAAAACCTTTCGTACAGTGCACGTTCTTGAGATCAATCTAGAGCTCCTGAAATGTATCCGTTCTGAGGAGATGAAACAAGACTTGAAAGCACTCCAAAGAACCATGTTGACACCACAGCTGCTGTTTTTAATACCCCACTGTGCAGGGTAGCATCCTGAAAGAGACTAAAAGCCCCCGTCCATCTACTCGTGCCAGATCCAAAGCAGGTGGCTGTTAGAGCTGTCTTTTTCCGCTTGCCAGGCTTTCTTTTGGGGATCCACCATAGAGCCAAGGACTGTCTCCAGTGGGATTTGCACCAATTGTTTACTCTATTTATATTTAGCTAATTAAGTGATAATCCTAAAGTATCAGGGCACATGTGAAATAATAATTATTACTGACAAAGCACAAACTAAGCAAACTCTTTGTTTTGTTTTTTTTGTGCCTGAATATAATATGTCTGTCTCTCCAAAGGCTGTAAAACTGCTGATCGAAAGTTGCTCAGTTTATCCTGGGATATAATTCTGCTGGCAAAACTGAAGCAATAGACAGAATGAGTTTGGCCCATAGAAGAAAACAGAGTTCTGGTTTCTGGGAAGGCATATATCACAAAAATCTGTGGGCTGCACTCAGCTGTGACATCAATAATTTTTTTAAGTTCCCTCTCAATGTAAGTGTTGGAAGGGCCATAACTCCTGGTCCAGGAGAGGTTCCGAGATGAGTGGGACACCTTTAACAGCTCAGCATCTCTGGAGACATGTGAAGGTCTCCTGCTCCAGAGGCACTTTCAGGAGGTGAACTAGGAGGATGTGCCCCACCGTGGACTTTTCCCCAACCTGTTGTACAATCAGAGAGGAGTACTGAACTGACCTCCTGTGCATGAACATGTCTTGCATGTCTTGCTGTAATGGTGTCTGCATGGAAGGGGTTGATCTTTGTGTTCAGGCCTTCCATACTGTCAGGCCAGGTTAAAAAAATTAGGTTCTTAGTACTTCTTGAGGAGGCAAAACAAGTACAGAATACGGTAGAACACACCTAACTTACATTCTCAAACTTTTTTGTATAACCAGTAAGGCTGTAAAGGTGCTGCTTTTTAATTTTTAGTAGCACTTTGATAACTTTGTAGTCTCAGGTTTATTCCCAGGTTTAAATAAAGCATAATACAAGGTTCTCAACAGTGACAGTAGTGGGATCACCAGCTGGAAGTGATGCAAAAGGCTCCTTAACTGGCACAGCAGTAATTTGCAGCCCCTTTGCTTGGAAATAACATTCCATTTCTTCTTCCTTTCCTCTTCTGTGCCGTCTTGACTGTCTTGGAAGAAGGATCACTGAGAAAAAATATCTCGGAGGTCTATTAAATCATATGGGGCATATAGAGGATAAACAGGGATCAGCTGTTCACTGAGTCTTCTAGCACAAGGCACCAACCTGCGTGGTAAGATGGCAGATTCAAAACAAAATTTTACATCGGTCCAAGGGACAACTGTGCAGGTTCATTGGAGAGATATTTGCCAAGGGCTATTAACAACAAAGGCTAGAGAGAGGAGCCTATGATAGTATCACTGCATGCCTCTCTCTCCTTATAGAGAGACTTCAGGCACTTACTGTTATAGAGATTCTTCAGGCACTTACTGTTGGCCAGTCTCTGAGATGGGGTCCTGCACAAGATAAACTTTTTATCTGACCCAACGTAGTTGTTCTTGTGTTGAGCCTTTTTATTTTTATCCCTTTCTCACGTTTTGTTTTAGAATACTCTATGACTGGAGTTGTTAGGAAGTTCTGGTTGTGCGAGAGTGCTCTTGCAGGAAAACTAGCTCCTGCAGCGATACAAATGTGGTGGGCTTTAGTTTTAGATTATGAATTATTGCAATTCCTTTGATTTATATTCGATATTTTAATAAACAAAAAATAAGAGGAAAAAGTTACTTTTCTATTTGATCACATGTGATGAATTCAAATCGGGGGAGTTCTAGTTTTTAAAAATAAAGAGCTGAGGCCATAAAGCCATTTAATTGCATTGTTTTCCCTATTTCTTTTCCCTTTTATTTCTAAATAATTTATCAGTTGAAGTTACTCTGTGTGAAAGCTAAAGGCAACTTTTCTCAAGCCAATGAGGACAACCATCTATAGTTGTTATTACTTTAGATAAACTGCCATAGAAAATAACCAACCCTATATGCATGGTAACTATTTTAGAGCCATCTTAGTAAAAAGAATATAGGAGGATCTACAAGATGGATGGGTGAACTGAGCAGAACAAAGTCTTTCCATCTTTTTACATGGGATGTTTAGCTCACTGATAGGTCAGGAAGTTGGAGCTATATTGTGCAAATAGTTTGCAGGATTGGGACCTTAGCTAACAAGCAGTGCAGGAGTTAAGAGAAAAAGATCAGGCTTCATTCTGACATAATAAGGTCAAAGAAAAATGTGAAACTGAGTTTTTATGGCATCAAAGGTTTTAAAAAGGGAAGAGAAGAAAAATATGAGGGAAGAATATGGCTGATGAAAAAAAAAGCAGAAGTCGTCAATTTAGCAATCAGAAAAAAAACCCCACAATTTAGCAAGGAGACTTTTTTTATTTTAAAGTTATCTTAAAAAGAGTGATGCACGTCTTTCAAGTCCGTAGTGCGTCATTTTTTCCATTATCGTAGTCTCTGCCTCTCGAATCATGCAATGTAAACCTGTTACTTGAGATTCAATGACTTGTTTAAAAGGACACTCTAAGTCTTGTGGGTTTTTTGCAGTGACTCCTGCAAAAAAGTTCGGTTTTTGACAGATCCCTGTAACAGGCTGCCTGCTTCTTTAATGTGATGTCTAGTCCTTTTGCCCTCATTTGTGTCTGAAAATCTGCTGCCCATCCTGCTACTCTCTGCCCTCACCCCTGCCTCTTCTTGGATCGTCTCCAGTTTCAATTTCAAGTCTCTGTGGCAGCTGTTTCAGGTAAGCACTGCCTTCCAGTGTACTGCTGGTTCACTGTAGACAAAAAAAAAAACAGGGAAAAAAAAAAGATAAGGAAACAGGCAAGACTGTAAGGAATTTTTCCATTACTTTTAGTTGTAGTTGCCTTGAGGGTTATTTATAACAGTCATACATAGAACATTTTTAGGAGATGTTAAGTCATCAGCAATGTCTTTAAATTACTGCATTTGATCTCACAACTCGATGTGGAAGCCCTGTTCATGTGTCATACATGCTCATAAACTGCAGACCATCTTGCTGAAAAATAGAGGGATAAAGTTAGGACAGCCATCACTTAAAATTCCAACAGAGTACCTCCAGTGAAGTCCAAAGCCCTTGCTGGGTGCCCTTTTACTTCCAGAGAAGTCTCACTGCATTTTTTTATTGGCAGAAATGGACAGTAGGTTTTCACAACATCTTTCCTGTAAGATTTCGCAAAGGTGGAATTGGAGACATGACAGAACATCCCTTCTCTTCAACATTTAAATTTAAACAAGTCCTTTTGTCTCTACTCAAAGCCATTTATTTGAAATACAGGTTTTCAGAAGCTGTTTGTTTCACCTGGCTCACAGACACCAAGATCCTATTTCCTCTTGGTTTAAATAGCTGAAATAATGAGTGAATGCTGTTTAGGGACAGGGGAAAGCAATGTGGGTGATGGCAGGAAGCTATCCAATTTCATCCTCAAATCTCCTGGTCTTGTATTTGGTCTCTGTGAGGTTGGACCTTTCAGTCTGCTTCATTGTGCCATACTCATGCAAAATAAGCCAAAATAAGTCAAAACAAGTCAACTTTCCTTTACCTGCAGCACTAAAAACCTAAAGATGTATCAGCCTGGACATGTCAGAACATATTCTTCTGCTTTATAAAACCTACCTCACAGTGAAGAGTGTGATGAGGTGGCTCTGCAGTACCTGCGCCTCTGCTTTTTATTTAGCAAAGAGCCAGACACCCCACAATGTCTGCTTTGGGCCAAATAGGAGGGGGATCAAGCTTGCGAGGTATGCAGTTAGGGCCTATAAAAGTATCCAGGTAAACACTAGCGACCTCCTCATGTAAAAGTAAGATAAAAATAATTAAATAGACTGAACAGTGCATCCTTTCCACTCCACTAGCACCACCGAGTACTTAAATCAGTTGGGATCCTGATGTACTGCTAAAGAGCTTAGTCTGCCCAGTTCATGCTTTTTATTGATAACTTGCACATTTATGCAGAGTTGATAATTTCCTAATAAATAGTGAATAAAACCACATTATACCTGTTAGACTGTTGCACATACCTAGAGATACTATAACACGAAAATCATTGTGTAATCTCCATTTTGGGAAGAAAATAGTGTGTGCCAGATTAATGAGGTTAGGAGCAAGTGAGCAGAACAAACCAGTAAAATGTAATTAAGCCATTTAGCACTCCGTAAAAACAGGAACACATAAAAAAGTAATGCAAACCACTGGGTGCAGTTAGTTACCAGCTCCAGTATGTCAGTAGGACTTAAAGGGACACTTACTTTTTTTTTCTACTTTCAAGGCAAAAAAATGTTCAAATCACTCTGGAGTTTCGAAGTTATCTGGCTGTGTCCCATCCCCATCACATGTTGTTCCACCTCACCCTTAATGTCTTCAGCAGGAGGAGGATGTTTTTAAGAAATCATTGAGATTGTTTCACTCATTTCAGATGCAGACACTCCCCCTTCTTCAGCCATTGTTATTGTGCTCTCCCTTACACAGCAGGAGATGTAAACTCATCAGGTTGCAAACACACCAAGTAAAATTGCTAGTCTATGACATACTTTGTTTTTTTCTTCTGCACTTCAGATTTCAGTCACTTCATCAGGGATGTCTGGACAACTGAGCCCTAGGAAGTGCAGTACTGCATCTAGAGACAGCGAGCAGGAGTTAATATGGGTTCATTTTAGGGCTGAAATAGACTCTCAGAGATAACCCACAGCAGCTGCAGTTCAGCAAAGATATTTTCATTGCAGAGAACAGATGTTTCAAATAGTTGTTGTCTATCAAAGGTTATAAAAGTAGATTTTCATTATGTATAAAGCCATTCTAAATACCACCATGTAAAAGGAAAGGGATCAAAAGGAGAGGGCTTTACATGCTGGCAGGACGTGTTAGATTCCCTCTAGTGGCTGATCTTCCAGAATTTAATAAATTACTATTGCCAGTAGCTAATACAAATATAGTCCCTCATTTAGCTGAAGTGGTAGATGTTCAGACTATGCAGATGATACCTGTGGGGAATGATGGTAAGGCACAGGAAAGGAAGAGGTGTGGGGGGGAACTTGTGTGTTAGCAGAGAACTGTATCTGGGAAGGGAACTTCTGGGAGAGACATAGCATGTGATGTGCCAACAGTGGCTTGATGTGACAGATCAATGGCTCATGTCCTACAGAAGACTGGATGCAGTGATGATCTGAGGATTTACATGCATCACAGTAACAGTCAGATAATAGCAGTGATCTTCAGGAAACCCAGAAAATTGTTCTGCAAGTCCTCACAGGGAGGAATTCAAACACTAAGTGGAGAGTTGGAAGTTTCTAGGGGAGAAAACACAAAAAGCCAACCAGAAAACTATCTATTCTAATGTAAAGAAAATAGAATGGTTGTAGTTAAATACCAGAATGCAAAACCAGGAGATCTTGAATGACATGAAAGTCAAAGAGAAAGTGTAAGCAGAAACACGGTGCTGGAGGCTGAGTATGAAGAAATACATGGGCATATGTAGACAAGACCAGAAAGACTAAGGAAGAAATTGAATTACAACTAGTGATGGATGTAAGGAGCAACACAAAATTTCTATAAATTTAGTTCCTTTATGGGAGACAGAGGAAAATACAATCTCTTGCCTAATGGAGACAGGAGCAGAAACATTCAGCTTTTTTCTTTTTTTAATCTTAAAAAAGAATGAAATTGTGGTTGCACCTCTAATACGATTAACAGCAGTTAGTGAGAGAACAAGAACTCTGGCCAAATAGTCAAAGATCAGGTCAAATAACAGATACATTTAGTGTGCTGCAGTCATTAGGTTTCATGAAGGAGTATTTAAGGGATTAGGATGAGCAGTTGCTGGGTAGTGATTAATACTCTGAAAGGATGGGTGAATTCCAGAAGTCTGCAAGAAGACAGACACAATGCTTCCTTTTGAAAAGAGGGGAATGAGGAAGAGATGAGAAAGGGAGAGAGACCAACGGACAGAATTTCGATACCCTAAGAGAGTGGAAAGAGCTTTCCAGCGCTGAGAGGTTGCAGTGATAAGACACAGCAAGCATGGATTTCTCAAGGACAAATCACATTGAAACAATGTCTTGTTGAATAGCATTGCACCTCCAGTGCGTACTGCAAGGAGGCAAAGGCTGTGATATATCTCCATCTCAGCGAGGCTTTTGGCCCATTCCCACATGTCATTCTTGTAAGCAGACTAATAAACTATGGCCCAGGTGAAACTGCAATCAGGGTGATGCAGAACTGAAACCAATAACATGAGATTCAAAAAAGACCAGTGCAAAGTGCTATATTTAGGACTGAAAATCCTGTACACAAATGGGAACTCGGGACGAACAGGCTGCTCAGTTACATGGTGGTAATATGACCTGGAGCTTATATCCTGAATTCTGGGGATTACGCACCGAATATGAGTCACCAGGGCAATACTGCTGTCCTCACAGAAAGCTTGTGCATGCAGTTGTTAAAGTCCTATCTCTTAGCGTTAAAGAAATTTGTAGCTCAGTAGGAGTTGTCAGTCAGTTGTGCAGAGAAAGAGGAAAGCAAGGAGCGTGGCTGTCCTCTAAAGTCCCAAATCTTTAGTTAAGGAGCAGATACATTCCAAATTCTAGACTACGCTGCCTTTTTGAATATGTGGTCTCTTTTGGCTTAAACTTCTTATTCATAACTGATTTTTGGACTGTGAGGATTGAAAAGACCATTTTAAATCAAGTAGCCTGACCTCATATGCAATACAGACCTTTCCTGAGTTAATTCTTGCCTTGGTTAACTAAAGAAACTCTTTTAGAATAAGCTCCAAGCCTATTGTTAACATTTGCAAATTTGAGAGTCTAGCACAGCTCTTTTTAAATTGCTTCAGTCATTAGTAGAAATGTCGACTTCATTTCTACTCTGAGTGTTTCTGACTTTTACTTCTAGTCCCGAATATTTTTATATTATTTTGTTATCAAAGTTTTCTTTCCTGTTACTTAAATACTCTGATCAAGTTATCCCTTAACCTCTTTGATGAACTAACTACATGGCTGTCTTGGAGTTTAAAGGCTTGCTTTCCAATCCTGTAATAATTCTCACTGATTTTCTCTGAACCCTTTCCAATTTATCAACATCCCTGGTGAATCATGGGCACCATATTTCGGCATAAACTTCCAAACATGAAGCGCCAGTGCCAAATCCAGACTTAATATAATTCCCTTGTGCTTTCCTGCAGACTGGTTGCTTACAGAAATTCTCCTGTTTATTCTTCCAGAGACTCTATTGTCTCTTTTGGATGCAGCATCACGCTAGGCACTCATCTACTGTTGATTATCCACTATGAATCCTAAATGCTTTTTAGAGTCCCTGAAATAAATTCTCCCTGTTCCATAAGTGTGGCTTGCGCATCATATTTCCTGGGTGTATTCCTTTACATTTAGCTGTGTTATAGTGCTGAGTGTTTGCTCATTTGTCTAACCTAGCAGGTGAGTTTTTCTGTATCAGCCATTTTTCTGGTTTAGCACTTCTCCATTCTTAGGCATCATCCATAGCAAAGACTATGATTTTCTCTGGTCTTCCAGATCATTGATAAAACTGCTAAATATATAAGGGCCAAAACCTGATCACTGTGGGGCTCTGATAAAACCTCAGTCTATTGTTGATGATTCTCTGATTTCCGTCTGTTAAAAATGTGCTCTGTTGGTTTTCCTTCGCTCTAAATTCTTGATCAAAATACCACACCAGCTATCAAGTCATCTTGACTAGCTGCTGTATCTGTTTTGTAGCTTACTGGGAGGGTGGATGCCAGTCTTCAGATTACACTGCTGTGCAACTGAGTGAAGTGGTGCTATTGTCTTTGTAGTCAAAAGCAAAAATCATACCGTACATGAGAATTACTGTCTGTTGGGGAGGGTTCAATAATTACATTTCAGTGTTGCAGTACAGTGGTGCGTAGTTCATCTTTGACTAGTTTCTGTGAAGATCAATGAGAGATTCGAGTGAATTAGTGCAGGTAAGTTTTTGCAACTCAATAGATGTAAAATTACGATTGGCATCTTAATATCACTATATTGGCTTTCTAGAACATCCTGTAGAGGGTTTTTTTTTTTGTGGGTTATTGTTTTTTTTTTAAATCAATTTACTTACATTGGCTACCCAGTTCTGAGTCAGTATATGAATTTGCCCTGTATATTTCTTGTGCCTTTTTGTCTGCTAAAACTTCAGGCATTATCCTCAAGTAGCAGATTATTTAAAAATCATCATCAAAATCCCACTAATATTTATGTAGTTTTCTGAAGAAACATTGTATTGTTTTCCTTGGTCTTGTTTTAGAACTTGAAAATTCAAATATTTAATTATACTGGATTAGTCTACATGTCCTGATTTTTTATTATATGCGTAAAGTATAACCATACACACAGTTATTCCTGATCTAACAGAACTCTGAAAAGGGAAGAATCACTAATACTCCCACTTTGCAGGCTGACCCATTTTTTACTGATGTTTGAGGAGTTAAGGGCCATTAAGTTAACAAATATTTACTGCTTTGAGTGTCAAAATGCAGACAATTACATTTACATTTGACTTTTTCATTAAGTTCTGAGTTTTGGAGAAGTGCTGAGCATTTTCAGTTTCTTCTGAGCGCCTGCAAGTGCCTGCAGAAGTGCATGCCGTCATCTTAAGACACTGATACAATAAGGACAGTATTGGCCACAACCCTTTTTTTATTCTATTAGATATAACATGCTTGTCACACAAACTACAGCATAGTAAAGTAATGACTGCACTGAGTGAGCAAGCTCCAGAGCAGGAGGCAATACCCCGGCTGCTATGTGACTGGAGCAGTTATCCTGTTTCCAGGACCTGAGCCAGTGGCTCTCCATGGCTCTGCTTGTGCTGTGCTGTGAGAAGCCAACCTGGGGGTCTCTAATCATCACCGCACTGCATTGTGCAGTCAAAGCCACAGGCAGCGCTGGCAGATTATTCCTTGACTGCTCATGCATTATTCTGTATCTCTGCTAAACCATGGCCCCGTGAGGCCCCGGGCAGTATAAGGGTACCTTTATCAGGTACCATACAAGCAAAGAGATGGGGGTTTGCTACCCCCTGCCTAGCAGCGGCCTGTGTGTTTCTCTGGCCAGGTGCAGGCACATAATGGCACAGCTCATGTTCCGGATGGAGGCAATGGGAGAGCATGCTGAGAAAAATAATTGAAAACGAAGCCGCCTTTAAAAGTAATCAAATTACTCCTTGGGATTAAATTTTTAGAGCCAAATTTTAGCCCTCCTTATTCTATGGCTGTGCCTTACCAGGACCACATAGCTTGGCCCAGCTCCATGCCTGGGGAGAGTTTACTACTTTTCTGAGTAAACAGAACATATAAAGCCAGATTCTCATTGCTTTTATGCCTAAGTAAATGCACTGCTTTTTCAGTGGAGTCCTCCCTGATTTATATGTATGTCCATGAAAGAAAACAGAAAGAGAATGGCTCCACAGCTGCTAAACCCTTGCTGCTGTCTCTATCTCTGCTCCCGAAGTGCTTAGGAAAGGCACTGGCAATGAAAGATAAGAGGGCATGATTACTTGGGGCCTGATTACTTCTTCAGGGATCCTGGACCTGCTCTGTCAGCTATGAAGGGGACAGTGGCCATTAGGATGAAGACTGTAATTCCACTGTGGCACCTAAGAAATGTAAATTCCACTATTGAAGAACTCTATCCTTAAAAACATTGGGGGATTTATCCTAAGGTGCTTGCCTTACTGCCTTTTACCATCTTACCAGTGAGAGCAGTTACTGCAACACAAGCTGAGGAGGAAGCTTTATAGCTCCTGTAAAGCAAAAGAAAGAACAGGATGTTCAGAGGGCGTGGCATGTCTCTGATCTTCCAGTCCACTGCAACTCGTAAGAGTCCAGTCATGGAGCTGTCAGGTTTTAGCGCTCAGAAAAATTAAATCTGCCACTGAGCTGTACTGCCTGAGAGAAGAAACCAAAAGAAGCAAAATGCTGCAGGTACCAACCACAAATATTATTTTTTGTGGCTTATGTCTCTAACAGGCACCTCACTGACCCTGGACTCTTCCCTCTCTTCCTGGGGTGTGTACACACATGTGTGCAACATGCACAAGTGCGTAGGAGTGGGACCTTTCTCCGTTGAGCAAGGAGACCTGATTTCCAGCTAACATCCCTGACTCCTGCATGAGGAAGTGCCTTGCTTGTACTCAGTGTACCGTGCACTCTCCACCATGCACACCCAGGCTACTGTTTTTAGGCAATAGCTAATAACATGATACAGGCTATTGTAATGAGGTCTCTCGGCACGTGAGCTTGGGTGTCTTACATTGTCTTAGGGAGATACTCTTAAAGAAAATGTGCATTATATATATATATACACATACATATGTATGTATGTATATTTCTGTGAATGTTTAAGCAGAATTAGTAGTTTGAGTTAAGCAAACAGAAAGAAAACTGTTGGGGACAGTGGCAAGATTCCTTATAACTAACTGTGACAAATACACCAGCCTAAGCTCTGGTTGCGCTGAGGTGTTGCATTATAACATATGTATGTCTTGCCCATTTCTTAACGCTGAGCCCGTCAGCATATTATTTGAAGACTTTTGTGTCATATATCCTACAGTGTGCTCTGACAGTATCTAGGCACTACAGAGTGAGTTAAGAATGGACTGACACTTCCAAGACAGTCCCTTGCTGTTAGTTTAGCACTGTTTCATGTGAAAAATATCTTCAGAATGGCTGTTTGTTTCTCAGATAACAGGCCTGTCTACCCTCACAAGTGACAGCTCCATCCCTTCCACTTCAGAAAACAGAGGGTATCATTAAAGTGTTGACATTCACCAAACATTTGTTAAATTTATCATAGTATTTCCTGTTCTCCGTATAGGAATACCGCAAAAAGAAAACAATAAAGGTAAATACCAATGTCTGGTAAATGTCAAGATTTTAATGGAACCCACACTGTTGAAGATCTCAGAACCAACCATTTGTTTAAGAAAAATGTCATCACTTCTTTACTGTTCTGGTTCTTGAAAATTAGATTTGTAGTGCCTCAAGGTGAGAGTCACCACATCTGTGGTCTCATTAGAGGACTTCTCTTCCTCCACAAACGCATCTATCAGAAGTGGTAGGAAAGAATTCAAGTAATGAAATACGATGTGCTGACTTCTTTGGGAACTTGGTTCAATATTCACTGAAATCAGTGGATTTTTTAATCAGGTCCTTGTGCTCAGTTTTGGTTTTTGTAACCTGGGTTCATAAGTGACAAGGCTATAAACACCTTTTCCAAGTTGTTTCTAAGATGCAAAAGAACTTTTAAGTAATAATGTGCCATTTTCAGATTGTGCTAAATCTATGGGTGATCTATGACTAAAAATAAGCATTTAGGGGCATAAGAATATCAAAGCTGCCAAATCAGATCAGACCCATTCAGACTCTGAAAATGGCCACACGCATGACAAGACATTATAGGAAATCAAGTATTAGAAGAGCGCAACCAGAAAGTAATTTTCTTCCTGGACTTCTGTCAGATAGAAAGAGCTCTTTGCTTGAAGCATACATGCTTATTTCCTCTGAGGTTTTGTTGCTCTTCTAATAGAACCATGAAAGGTCTTATTATCCACAAATTAATACAGTACCTCATGCCTAATTCTGGCTTTCTCCCAAAAAGTGGATACAAAGCAGATACGGAGCTCAGCCTCTCTCTCATTAGTCTGACGGCAAACTTCCCATTATTTGTCCTACCATTGGAAGAACTTTTTATGTTGAAACTTAATTCACCAAAAATGTCACAGAGTCAACCAAAAGGATTTGTGAAGCTCTTGTTTAATTTCTAAAATTATATCAGGCAAAAATGGGGGAAAACGACAAAAGCATGGAAAATTTAAAAAAAAAACCCATAGTTTTGATTTCTTTTTCAAAATTGTCTTGCTACATCTTCATCAATTTATTTTTTACACTGTTAAAAATAATAAAAAAAATACTTCATTCTTAGTTAACTGAAGTATGCTCACTAGAAAAGAAATCCTTAAAGCTATTTTTATTCTCTTTTGCCTCTAGATAGTATTTTTAGTCAGTTCAAAATTTCCTTTATGCCAGATTTTTGTTTTGGCCAGTAAATAAAGAATATCAACCATTCAAGTATGCCTTTCGTCTTTAGCTGTGAAGGACTGGGATTAAGACTACATTATCCAAAATGCTAAAAATGCTTTCTGTCGCTGATCACTAATTAAGTAGCCCCTTATCAAAGGACATCCATTCACAGAGGAAAGGAAATCCCATCATTTAAAGGGCCAGTAGTCATTAAATATAAATGAGAAGATGACAGTAAGGATATGTTCTCTTAGCATGCATCATATCCCACAGTGATTTTTTTACTTATGAAACATTAAACTGATTGCATACTGTTTTGCTCTGTATCACTCACAAGGACTGCTCTTGGGTAATGAGGTGTAATTAAGAGGAATCGTATGTATCTCTTCATTGAAAGCCAATGATTTCCTTTCCCATTAGTTACACTCTGGAAATACAGTGCTTTACAGAGGTAATCTTTACCATTGATTTAATTGATCCAGTTCTCTTCAGATGTTAGAACTGGGTACCGATGGCAAGATCATTTAGGTATGCTTCTGCTTAGCTCAGAAGTTAAACAAATATAAACATATAATATTCCTTACCCATCGTCAGGGTAGGTTATTAGGCCCAATGCTAAGGAACTGTTCCTTTTTTTTTTTTTTTCCCCTGGGAAGTTTCTTTGCATTTGAATTTGCCAAACTGAGTGTAAATCAGGTAATTTTCTTTACATTTTTTCTTTCTTGCATTCAACTACTGTGCTTTAGAAGCTAATGAAATATTAGCAGGACTTGGGGATATGTAATACCTCACTGCTGGCTTTCTGAGCACTGAAAATCTGCAGTACCAGTCTGTGATGTTGAGGTGAAGAGCATAGAAACTAAGGGAAGGTTGGTGCCCCCCTTAGAAATGCAGCAGCTTACATAGATGTATTATTCTTTATGGCTGACTACTGACATCTCACTAAGGGTAATGACATCCTTTACAACTCACTGGAAATGCACAGTCCTTTACTGTGAAATTCTGAACCCCAGTAATGATGCACAGGTGAAACTCAATATAGACAGGCTAAAATAGAGGATAACCTAAAATTTTAAAAAGCTGCGTTTATGAAATCAAACATGATCTGATTTCCATTTAGATTTGATAATCCTTTATCTTGGTCTTCTATTATGGAAAGTACCTTTGAGTGAAAGAGTTAATTCGTCTACTCTCAAAAACTAATATGGGCAAAATAAGTGACTAACTGCCACTAAAATAATTCAATTACTGGACAGCACCAGCTCAGTTTCTTTCGATTTCTCTGCCAACAGTTCATTGTAATGCATTTCATCAGCAATATTGATACCTGCCTACAAGGAAGCTGTAGAAGGAGAAGGTGCTCTGGTTTACAAGTGGATGAAACCAAGGAGAGATTGTTCATTAGACAAGTGTTTGTCTAGACTGCAGCTGGCTTTTCACAATGGGATATCAAAGCAAGCCATCTACTTTCCTGTATGGATGGGCTAGGTTCATGCGATGATACATTCTTCATTCTTCATTCCTTTCAGAAAACGATCTATTCTGAAATCACCATGTCCTTGCAACATCTCTGCTCCGATCAACAAAGTGAGGCCAGGTTGGTGAGGAGAGGAGGAGTTAAAGGTGTAATCCTCCCAGCAGACACATTCTCCATCCACACACAGTTGTCCAAAGAGAGGTTTCTTCCCATGGGAGGCTGTGGTTTTGCACTGCACCATGCTCAGGCTTCTGTGAAAGTGCCTTCTTTTGTGTCTGGAAGCAAACACTGGTTGTGTCCTCTGGCTAGGGTAAATGGAGGAGGATGCCACAAAAACTGAGGTCCAAAGCCTCCCCTAATTTCCATTCTGCCAAAACACAGTCTGAACAGAGTTTGGCCTGTGGGAGTGACAGCCCAAATGATTTTGAACGATTTTTTTTTTTTCTTCCAGTATAACTCAAGGGTAAATCTGCCTATTTACTAGTTCTAGCTGCCTAGAATGACACAAGACCGCTGTAAACCTCACTTCAGCCCTGTAGTTTCCTGCCAGTCAGCACTGCCACTGCTGTGTTAATGGTCATCAAATGTCAAGAGTCTCTTTCACCTTGAAAAAAGCTTGGAACAAGAGAATAATAACTAAGTAAAGCGTGAAGCTTAGCGACAAACATGTGATTTATGTTACACAACAGAAGGAAGGTTACCTGTATAGCAGTTCCTCGGTATCTGTATGCATGCATAGAGAGGAGAATCTGTTCTCCTTCAGCCACAGTACACGCTTGTATATGTTAAAGACAGGGAACAGATGACTGTTTAACATTGCAAAGAATTATAAAAATGTTAGTGGCTCTCCTTTCATTTTCAGTCATCTAAAAAGTGTTTTAATGAAGTATTGCAAACTAGATTCTGAAAAGTCATATGGTATTTTAAATAACTGCCAAGGAAACAGATTACTTTTAAATACTGTATTTCAGAGCTCATGGGAGACCTCAGGCAGTTTATTATTAATTTCGACATAATGCAAGTATTAACAAGCTTAGGGGATAAGGCTTCTACTTTCTGATATATCTTGACTCTCTAATGCTCATTATTAGTTGTTCTAATACATATAATTCAGCACAATTTATTGTATATGTCTGAACATTCTTTAGGAAATCAGAGTAACAGGGTCTCTGGCCATTAAAAATGCCCCGGACGATATATCTTACTACTTCTCAGTTATCTTCTGTTTTGAAAATATAAATTCAAGGAACTCTTAGAAGAGCGGGATCATTAAGAGGGCAGAAACATCAGAGTGGCAAAACAATAACATTCTTTAGCTGCTAATAATCTCCAAACTGCTAGAAATGCTTCCTGCTGTCTGCATTTTAGAAACCAAGGCAATGCTAATGATATTTTGTATCCTCAGGATCCTCAGTGATGTCATTAGTACAAACTCATCTCAGGATAAATTCTCTGTGTAGCTGAAGGAGCAGTTTGGGACCTGGCTTCTGCAGTATACCCCTGTGTCATGTGGGAGCCTTGCTGGGAGCAGCAGGCTGGATGCCCCAGTGCAAGCGTCGAGGGACAGAGCTCAGGGTAAGTGTCACAGTCGTGATGAGCCTCACCCAGGTATGTGGCATTGCCTGCTTCGTGGCACACCAGCCCCAGCGGCTGTAGGTGGGGATGGGCCCAACTCACAGTCTTGTAGCCTAAGTACGCCCACCATTTCATACTATAGGAGAGAAGGTTTGATAGCTGGAGGTGCTAGCAATGCTGGCCAGATTTTATTGAATTAGGTGAGAGCAGGCAGCAGTTGTGTTACACCTCCATACCAGAGCCTTCTTGTGTCCTGCTCTGCCCTGTTTGTTCATAGTGTCACGTCCTGAAGTTACACAAAGGCACTGCTAGATTAAGAAAACAGTTGTTATCATTAGAGTTGACTGGAAAGCAAAGTTACGTGTTACAAGGTCTGTGGAAAATAGGAACCATCCTATCTATATTTCTTCCTAATTGTGGCAAATCAGAGAACCATGTGGTCTGTGAAGTGTGGTACCTTCTTGTGTCCAGGAGCTTTTTTTTTTTTTCTTATGTTTGAACAGTTCCTACTGCAGTGCAGTCATGGTTCAGCACTTGAGCTCTCACAAGCTACAGTGACAGAAGTAAAAAAATAAATAAATACGGCAGTGCTCACATTTCCCAAAATACTGATGCTTGCTGATTTTGGAAGCCACAATAAAAAAAAATACATCCCATTTCAAGAACAATAAAACATGTCAGTTTTGTAAAACTTAGGGAGATATAAAACCCCTTTTTGACCTTTGTCCTTCCAGCACTGATGAATTTAGTAAGCCTAATCTTGAGGCATCTGGCTGACTTAAACCTCTCTTGTTTTATTCTTCTAACGCCACTGATTTACATGATAGTTTGCCTTAGACAGGGCAGTCAGGCTTTGATATTTGATCCCCATGGGAGTGTTGATTAATAAGGGCTGAGAGGAAAAGTTATAACTGCAGAAAATTAGAATAAATGAGAGTCCTTTGTAAACGAGAGTCCTGGGATCTGCAATGATTTCAAATTACATTTCTGCATATGTGTGTGTGTGTGTGTGTGTAGTCAGTCCTCTAGCATGCCAACAGCTCTTAGTGCACTTTAGAAAAGATGCTCTGAACATTAATAATCTGTAGAGCTAAGCTATCTTCGTTCAGATAATTGTATAAAAATAGCACCATCAGGGTGTTACAAATGAAAAGAAAAAAAAATCAACCTGAAAGACACTCTAAAAGCAGGAAGCGAAAGAAAACAAAAATGCTAGATATTACAGCTGAGAACGATGTAATTTCTTCCTGAAGACATAATAGGACAGAATTTATTCCTTTACAAAGCAAGATCCAAATTTGAGGCATCAAGAAACATGAGAAGTCAACTGTAGTCTTGACACTGGGCCAACCACCTGACCTCATTGCTTTGGGCTGTTCCTGAGCAAACAGAAGTTTCTGCATTTCCTGTATTCCAATTTTGAAAGGGTCACTGTGTGGTCTAATAGCCCTGGCTACACAAATCACTTGACACTTTTTCATATGACCACATATGGCCTTCATATGACCACATCATATGACCAAAAAAGGTCATGACCTTTTTTAATGTGGAAAAGGCTATGAATCTAGCCATTACTGATAAAAACTAACAATCAGTTGTGTTACATGCATGGAACAAAACCTCCTACTAAAATCTATTCATAAATGTTTGTGACATATACAATCAAAAATTTAAAAATGTCTTTGGAAACTGGAATTGCAATGATCTCAGATTTTGCTGGTGACCTTCACTGAACTGATTGCAATTTGGAAATATTGTGAAACCCATAGAGGCAACATTTTGCAACCAGCCAAATGTTGAATGCTAGTCATGATTTTCAAGGCATACGATTAGCTTAATATTTTTATTTTAACTTACCTCTGATTAGTTGTACATGGAATATTAAAGCTGGCATTTTGCAGTCAGTATAGCTAGAGGTATTTAAATCAGAACATAGATCTCTCTTCTAAGTACAAATGAGAAGGGCAGACACTTAGTAGTTTTGAAACATATGGTTAATAGGCCTATATTTTTAATTTATAGCTCTATGATTGTATTTTATTTTTCAGCTGGTAGATATTGGGAAATGAATCTTCAGATGGTCCTCAATTAATTTGAATTCAGCTAATGGGATATGTTGCTGCAGTCCAAACTCTAGGCTCATGATAAACAAAAGCTAAAAGAAGGAAATATACCCATTATTGTTTTCTTGCTGAATGTTACTTAGAAAAAAATATTAAGTGTCCTAACTACTGAGCAGATATTTTTTAATTATTGTTCTGCATCTCCAAAATTTCATTGCTGCACTCTGTGCCCTGTGCTGTGTTTTCGAGAGACCTCAGTTCTCATTTCCACGAGAGCGATTGGTATGATTTGGGGAGCAAAAAAAAAGCAAAATAGCTCAGTGTACTATGAAGAGGCTGACCAGAAGCGGCCAGCTGTCAGAGCCGGCGGGAGCTGAGCATTCGCTCAGCCCCTCTGACCGGCCACTCTGCATTTGTACGGTGTTTCCCCTCGCTATCCTGCAAGGCAGGGAAACAAGTCCACCTCATTTTTCAGGTTAGGAGTGGAGGACAGGAAGGGGCCCGGGTGAGGTTGTGTTTCAGGTTGAGCACCCGTCTTGGGTTACACAGTGGGAGTAGCCCCTTTTCCAATGAGATGAGTCTGGCCATGTGCTTGAGCTGCAGTGGCCCTGGCACAAGGCAGACGGAGTGCCTGCCTACCTGCCTTCCCGTCTGGCAGACGCTAGAAGGAAGATGCAATATATCACTGCAGCCAGAGGCATCTCTAGTGCCGCCACTGTGACTGGGCAATAGGGTATGGGACCGCAAGAGACAGATGATTTGGAGGAGAGCAGGGATGATGCCTTTATCAGTGTTCCTCTCCTCCTGCTCCCAGGAAACGCACACCCAGCAGATAAACTAAAAGTGTCTCACCCACGCTGCAGGTAAAGGCTGCAAAAACATAAGGTGACAGATGCTTAAGGCTGGTATCCTGGCCGTTGAACCATATATCTTCTGTACTCACAACGCTGTACTTGGAATAACTTTCCTTTTCCAGTTTGTTTAATGAAGATGGGATCTTATGCACCATGCTTTCCACTCGTGCTTAACAAATGCTGCATCCTTTCACAGATGCAAGGCAACTGTTGTGACCATCAATCTGAGTATGCCTCTGGCAAAAAGCTGTCATTAGGAGATTAAAATAGACATCCATTTACACACTGTAATACTTTTTTTCTATGTATGTTTTAAAGGGTCCAGGGAAAACACGCAATCCAGGCAGCTTTGCAGCCAACTCCATTTTACTTTAGCAGGTTTGCTCATGCTTTGGCCACTGGTTGGACTTCCCCTGACAGTTTTCTACTGCTTTGAAGGGTTCCTGGTCTTTCTTGTGTGTTGTTTGTGCTGTTCCTGGGGATTCTGTGGAAAAAAAAAAAAAAAGCTTGAGAGAGAAAATAGGAAAAAAGGTTGATTTTTTGTTCCCTTTCATTCATTGTCAGTACTCTCCAAAAGAAAACCAGCAAGAAAAGGAGGAAGGTAACACAGGACTTGGCAGAAAATCAACACACGGGAGTGCTGCAGCAGGTTGAACACTCTACATCTTTTGTCCATTTCAAATATCCCTGTTTTATTCTGAGCTGTACAAGCTGTAGAAGCCCTTATTCACAGGAGTAAGACACTTATGCAAAGCATCCCAGCAAAATGTCATGTTTTCTGTTATTCACACCAGTCTTGATGAGCTCTTCACTTCGGGATCTCATCTTCTTCATGTTATCCTTGTCACAGGAATTGCTCATCATATGTCACGGTAGTTTCAGGACAGCTGCTCAGCTTCACAGAAGACACCAAATGCTCGATGTGATAGCCATTGCTCAGGTGTTACAGATTCGTACTATGGTGCATGAACTACTTTATACTGACAACAGGGGTCTGATCCCCGAAGTCATCATTTTGTGTCACTTGTCGCATGTTTGGTGACATTGCTGAGGATCATCACTCCTTAACCTCCCACCACCAGTCTTCCTTGTCCCTGAGCACTCTACTTCTGTGTGCATCTCCCCTTTCCTTAATGCCCCACAGCCTTCAAAACCTTCAGCAGACACAGGGCAGATGCATGATTTTTGTTTGTCCAAATGGCTAACTTCTACCAGAGTGAGAACTCAAGTTTTTGGTAACCGGCTCATTTCCTGTAGCATTTGACTTTTAAAGGAGTCTGCATTCTCTCTGGGTTGAATGCATGGGTAGGTCTCATTCAGGCTGGTAATATAAGTAATTCCTGGTGCTGGGTCTATTCAGGGATTTTGGATTGAGCTCTGTTCCCTTTTCAACTCCTAAATAATAGAAAAGAAGGATAATATATTGTTAAGTATAAATTATCTTAGAAAGACATATGTTTTGACCTTGATTTAAACAAGCTCTACTAATAATATAGGAACAGGGAGAATGGGGGTTGACGTGATCTCCAGCAAGATATTTATAGAACTGTTCGAACAGACTTTACGATAATTAAAACAGAGTATAGGTTATGTTAAAGTAAATGAAGTATATTTAGTTCATCATAATTTTTACAGTGTTGCAAATTAACATGTCAATGACAACTATAGTTGTCACTGACTTGAGCAGCAGTAGTTAATCATTGCAATTAATCATTATTAATACATAATTCATAATGATCAATCATGCTTGACTCTAGGACCATAGTGGACTTATATTAAATACTATATAAATATAAAAGGGCATTAATAGCTGTCCAAAAGCTAGGAAAATCAGGCCCCTACTTTCCATTTTGATGTACTGTTAGGAGCTATCACTGCCACGTGTCTGAGTTTGTTAGGATTTTTTAGTTTGAATTAACCCTGACAGGTGAGAAGTAAGATTGCAGCACATAATATGAAATTGCATAAATGTCTCATATTTGTCTAAGATAGCTGTTGTACGCCTCACAGATCTGGTAAGTCACTCAGGAAAAATTCTTTTGCTCAATCTAACTGGTGCTTTGGTTCGGCAATTCTCCTCTGACTCTCTCCCCATGGCACACTGAACATCATAAAAAGTAACCTTTGGTTTTCAAGAACAGCTCTCAGTGCCTCCTCAACCGCTATTCTCAAAGTTTGTTGAGAAAGGGCTGCTTCTGAGGTGGATACTGAGCTATTGCAATGCTGATGTCCAGGAGCACAAGTACCTCTGAAAAGTAATTTTGCAGGCTGCCTATATGGCTTTATAGGCTGCAAGTATTTTGTTGACTCTATTCTAGAAGCCCATGCTCTAGACCATGTTTTGGTTTGGTTTTTTAACAATTTCTCTCTTTATGTGCTTATCTACTTCTCTGGGAAGCACAAGAGCAATGACATAAATTAGGTACTTTTTCAGAGAGCTTTGGAGTACTACTTTTCAAGTTAAATCTGCCTAGATATTTTAATGAGACTTCTTTGCACGGAAAATCAACCATGGTTCAGACACATATTGCACGTCAAAACAAATCACTTTATTTTAAATGGAAGGCTATCTTAGAAAGTTTTTTTTTCGTGAAGAGTGAAAAGCAAATAAGTATTTCAATTTAAATTAATTTTAAATATTTTAGTTTGCTTTAAGGAAAACAGGAGAGAACACACTGTGCATATCCGTAATGAACTGCAGTAATACGTAGTTCAAAATGACTGTTGTTTCAGCATACAGCAGTGCTCAGAGAAAGAAAGCCAAAAATTCAATACAAACAAACAAAAAGCATTGAAGTTTGATAGCCACATGATTTCTGGACAGAGGCTAAAGACCCACTGGAGAAGCTGCTAAGTGTCCTGGTACAGCAAAGGATGTTTAAAAGCAAGTGCTTTTTTTCTTAACCAAACAAAATATTTCAAAAGCATCAAATGCCTTTTAAATTCCTCCATGAAATGAAAGTCTCTTCAAGGGTAGTTTGGCAGAATTAAACTATTACTTCAGCAGCGTCTGATCTCTGAATAGCATGCATACCATTTTATGCCTGAAGGACAAGCAAAGCCATGTGACTCGTGCAAGTGGGTAGATGTCCTCAGAGCAAGCTTAGAGCAGCAGGTAAAATTGGGCTGTGTCTGCCTGAAAACAGGCCAGGCAACAGGGAGCCATTTGCTGTCACACACTGAATTCAAAATTAGTCCTTCTACCAGAAGTATAATTTCAATCTTGTTTTCTACCCAGGAAAGTTCCCTCCTTTTTTTTTTTTCTTTTTTTCGTCTTGCCAATAATCTTTTGCCTGAGTTTAAGGCTCCTTCATGAAACTGTTATTTTTATCATGCTGCAGTACCTGTCCTCTGGGAAATCACTCCTCACACTGCCAAGGACACAGGTTCGCTTTTCAGCTTCAGTCCAGTCATTGGCCATGTGTCTCTCCTTTTCTGTCGATGACACTCTCACCTTCTGTGACTGCCATGCTCAGAGCAGATGCTACCAGAGAAAATTATTTCTCCCTGCACTGTAACCATGCACAAACCCTGAAATATGAGGCTACCAGTAACGTGGAAGAGCTGGGAACAAGACTCTGATGTGCACCTTGTTTCTGAGCCCTAGCAGGGAGCTATTATTTGATTAAAATAGGACTGTGCTGCCTTTCTCCCCCTGCACATTCTCACTGTCTAACTGTGATAAAATGATTTATTACCTAAATTAAATTAAGAATGGATTCCATCTTTGTCCTTCTATTTTTTCCTCAGAACGACACATGGAGCTGGAGGGAGGTGAGCAGAAAAAACCTGAAAAATAATGTTGCTATTAAAAAAATATTTTAAGTGTCTCTCTTCCTAAAAACTAATCACTCCAAAATTTTTGAGCGAAAAAGTAGACTTGAAATGACCTGAGATAGAAGAAGGTCATATTAGGAAGAAGATATTAATCAAAGATCATATTAGGAGTTAGGAGATTGCATCCATCACAGGGTTTTGTTTCAAGGATTAAAAAAAACCCTGACTTGACTGTCAAATCTTCAACATTTAAATTTTCAGGTCCTGGCCCCCGAGAGAGGAATCATATGCTGAGCACCTCAACTCACAGAATCACAGAATCACAGAATCACAGAATCAGTCAGGTTGGAAGAGACCTCTGGGATCATCGAGTCCAACCATTGCCCTGACACCACCACGTCAACTAGACCATGGCACTAAGTGCCATGTCCAGTTTTTTCTTAAACACATCCAGAGATGGTGACTCCACCACCTCCCTGGGCAGCCTGTTCCAATGTCTAATGACCCTTTCTGAGAAGAAATGCTTCCTAACGTCCAACCTGAACCTCCCCTGGCGAAGCTTGAGGCTATGTCCTCTTGTCCTATCGCTAGTTGCCTGGGAGAAGAGGCCGACTCCCACCCCACTACAACCTCCCTTCAGGTAGTTGTAGACTGCACTAAGGTCACCTCGGAGCCTCCTCTTCTCCAGGCTAAACAACCCCAGCTCCCTCAGCTGTTCCTCATAGGTCATAACCTCCAGAGCCTTTACCAGCTTCGTCGCTCTCCTCTGGACTCCCCGGAGAAAGTGTGGGAGGAGTGGGGCAACTCAGAGTTGGATCCAAACCAGCTGAACTGCAAACAGGAACTAGGAAGGGGATAAAGAAAAACCACTTCAATGATGGGTCAGTACTCCTTCCGTCAGTTTGGAGCTTCATCTGGGATTGCAGAGGGGCACCTTTGTCCAGCTGGGGTCCACAGCCTGAAGGAAATCACCAAAAACATTTTTTTTTAATTCTTTTGGTAATGAGGGACTGAGCAGGGTTCGCTGCTCTGATTGAGGAGAGCGGCATCAGCAGACGTACACAGGTGCAAGCCTCAGTGCTTAGGGGATTCAAGGTTAAGGAGAGCATAGGTCCCTTCGGGTTGAAGTGGTAGCTCAGTTTTGCACTGAAAGGCAAATGCTCTCTGTAACCCCTCCTTGCAATGTGAAATCTTTTACTGTGTGCAGCTCTTCATCACTCAGTTCTCATAGATTCAAGATGAAGACAGAAGCTCTTTCTAGGCACAATTTTTTCTGTCTGTCTTGTTTATTTGTATCGGTCACTCTTCTATTGATGAACTATTACTACTCAGATACAAAGTGTAGAGTGAAGGACTCATCAAGATTGATGTTTTCAAGAATATTGGATTATAAATAATAATGTATGTATGTGTTTACCTTGTCTGAGGTGGTTGGTTAGAAAACTAGTTGGTTTCTGAAATGCAGTGAACTTATATATTTTTCAGGATGCTACTGTAAAAAAGGGTTAAGTGGAGCTTTAAAAAGTCAACTAAATTATTCTGTCCAAAGGAATTTCTCTTTGTGTGAGGTCCTGAATATAATAATTTATCAACTGATTTCCCTTCTGTTGTATGTTCCATTGCAATCCTGTGAGTCTCATAAGTAGAACAACTGTGATTCTTTTAGTGGCAGATTGAAAATATATAGATAAAAATATTTTTATGTGAACACATAAAACTCTGTAACTTATGGTGAGTGGGTGTCCTAAATATAGAGATAATAAAAATAAGAAACATGTATACAAATTAAAATTTTAGATATATTTGAATTTTCATCTCTAGAAAGTCAGTGCTTAACTTGGGAATATGCAAACCAATTAATGTCTATGTGAATGAGTGACATTGTCACATTGACATGTTGTTGCAGGCATGAGGAATGTGTTATGACATATTCTTCTATTCCTCACTCCATTTAGGAGTGCACACAAATTATCGCAAATCCCAACAATGCTAAATTTGTTTGCATATTACTTGCACAAGAAGCTGCAGGCGTTTGTGTAGGTAATATGGATATATCTATACACACAGCAGAATATGAATAGTTATTTTTCAGTCTTTGTTAAAGTTTTTGTAAAAATCTTACCTCTTCAAAACTGAGTGCTCTTGATAGCCAGTTACAAATGAGAACTCTGAAAATCTGTACTCTTGTGAAATCTGTGTATTTCCTGTGTGTGCCCCTGCTTGGCTTATCAAAAGACAATTTTTCCCAGATGCCAGCTCACTGTGGGTTTTTTCATAACTTGGACTGCACGGGTACCCTGTGTGATCTATGCATTTCACTGATGTTACGTGGAGATTGAATTATCTGAAAACGTAGTCCAAGGTCTGGTCTTCAAAAATACAGGTGCTTATTACCTAGAGCCGCTTATCAGTCAATACTGGTAAATTTTTACTTGACAAGGTTCAGGTGCTTGGAGGGAAAACAGTGTGGAGAGTATGTACGTAACACGAACGGGAAAACATTGTGTTTCAGTATTCCTGTTGTATTCAACCTACCTCTGTCCTGAGGACCTCTCTTCCTTCTCTTACCCACAACTATATTTCAGTTACAACCCTAGTGATGTCTACTCACACACTTCGGTTTCGGGTTCTTGGGTTTTGTTTTTTTTTTTTTAAATGGACATATGGCAGTAGCTAGTGATCTTCCTCTTGCATCCTCTTTGTTATCTTAGTCACATCTCCGGTCTCCTGACAGACGTTGAGTGAGAGTGACCTGCAATGCCTATAAAAAAGCTGCAGTACACCTTGATCTAGATTTTTTTATTATTACTTTTTGTGCCAACAACCTTCCTTGCTGTTGAGTCCCTGCTTTGGCAATGTAAGCTGAAAAACATCCACAAATGTAAAGCAGGAATGCTAAATTCTTCAAGTTACTGCAATAACAGGGAGGGATGAAGGAAGCATACATAGCATCTTTATTATTGAACCAAGGTGTAAAAGTAGTGGTTTTCTGTGCTCTTGTGTTCCTGTCAGGAACCAGCTACTGGGATATCCCAGCATCAGCCAGATTTTGTGCCTGCAGCCTCCTGAGAAATGCCACCGCTGTGGGGCCTGGTGAGGCTAGTGTGGCTCAATGAGGGTCCTCAGGAAACAGGCACCAGAGCTCCTCAAGGGCTTCCCTACATACTCCTGCAGCCCCATCTGGTTGACACTGAGACTGCTGCTGAGACTTTGGATCCAGAAGTATGAGCGCACTCATTTGTTCCCTACCTGTGCCCACAAAGAGGTCACCATTGCTGTGCCTGGAGCTCCTTCCACACCCCAGCCCAGTTTAAACTGCGGTTTTACTAGATTACTTGAAGAGCAAGACACTATCACAGCTCAAGATCTTACAAGTAATTATACCTTGGACACGGTTAGAGATAAGCTTAGTTATCAGTCACCTGGGTTGATGAGGGTTAGTGATGAATGATAATTTCTAAATACTCCTTTATTTCAAGGAGGCTGGTTTATTTTTATTTATACATGAATAGCAATAATGAAGGTTTTTTGGCATCTGCCATTGCTGCGGCATATGTTTCTAAGAACTTCTTGCTATACATGTTGTGAATAACTTGTTATGGCAAAATGTGTTTCCTCCATTCAGATGTGATTTAAGGGTACTTTTTAATTTCACTGAATTCTTCTTGCTATGAAAAGTCAAACAACAGCATACAATTTACCTTCTGTACCACACTCCATTTAAATTCCCTTACAGGCTACCAGTTTATGAGTCTCTCTTCCGTTTAACTCTTGTAATGTAATAATCTACAAAACAAGCCCTTCTATTCCTGTTACAGCTAGGAACAGGTTTAAAAACTAAATGTTCAGGTTCACATAATATCCATGAATTAATTCAATGAAGTTTTGATCTAGATGTCGGTGGTTTAAAGTCGGTTTATTCTATATGCCTAAATTTATGCACATTAATAGTCATATTTTGTCACATAGTTTATCGTTCTCCATTACCACATTTTGCTTTTAGCCTAATTTACTATCCCTGCTTTTAACACTGTGTGTTACTTTGTATAAAAATACTCCCACCCAGACCCTTACCAAATACCTTTTCCTCTGGGTCTCATGCTACCTGGAGAGTAGGGTTAGATGATCTGGTTCAGAAAATCTTTTATAGACTAGAGAGGTTAAAAACATTTTGCTCAGTTTTTTCTTGAGTAGGCTTCTAATTTTTAAATAATTTTGGAGCTGTCAGAACACGCTATACTGACGAGGTCTGGGGCTGCAGTCGTCATCTACACAAGCAAGACTGCACACGGCAGCAGAGCAAATTTTGGGTGAAGGTTTGTCAGCTCCTATTTCATCTGAATGTGTCATGCAGTCCCTTTAAAAACTATAAATATGGGCCAGAATCCGCACCTTTTTTTCACATTGCTGCAACTGTTCTTCCTAAATTATCTTCTTTACTCTGGTAATCTCTATTTACAAAATATATGAAGTACTATCCAGCACGGGAAACTGACAGAACTTAGTTGCCTTGTGCAAAAGACCAGATTTCTTAAGAGTATTTATGTACCAAATGATTCAGACAGAAACCACTGAGACCTAAGCACTTGGGCACTCACCATATTTGTGAGCCCAGATACATCAAAAAACTGCACTAAGGCCCTTCCTAGACCCCATCACTAGTCACGCTGAATTTCATGACCACTCATCTGTGTTACCCCCATCCAATTTTTCCTTTGGATAATCTGAGAATGCTGGCACAGATTTCAACTGCCCTTTCTTTTCTAAAACTTTCCAGTGATAGTGAAATCAGTGAAATAAATCACAAGGAAAATGATACTGCAAATTCTCTCTTCTTCTTTCTAAACATGTTTATCATTGTCTTTTCTCTTACATGTTAACATCTTCCAGACTAACTATACTTAAACAAACTAAAACAAAAGTATGTAAATATTCTTCATGCAATAGTGAGTTTGGAAATGGGAAACTTTTGCTATTTGTATCCTCATTCCAAACTTTCTTTCTTGTCGTGTATGTTGCCACACCACAAAAAACATTTAAGTAAATTTAGATTGTAAAAAATTAATATGGTCCATTTATGGGTCAAATAGTATTTTCAGATGTTCTTTTGAAGTTCTTCAGTGGTTTTTCCAAATTATATTATAAACAGGTTAACAAAGAAGAATACTTGTAGCAGAGAGTAGAATAAGATAGACTGAAAGCACATTTTTTTTCTCTTAGATAATTTGTATACATCCTCCTTGGCAAAACATGTACATCACAGCTCAATCTGTTTTTTATTTTTTTGGAACCCAATCCCATACACAGTGCCATAGCCAGACTTAAATGTTAATTGAAATTAATATGAAGAGAAGGCCTTATTTTTAGATCCAAAGCAACAAAATCCTGATAGCCGTCATTTCACAATTAGGTGCAATTGTAAGACTCTCCAGTCTCAGAGTTACTAAATAACAACTTGATACTGCTCCACTTCATGTTATACATGCAGCATCATTATGAAAATCAAGGTCTTAAATTTCATCTTTCATTTTCTATCCTTTTTTGGTAACCGGATTTTTTTGGTTTTTGTATCTAAATTCTAATTCTGGGGTTAGATGCAGCTCATTTTGCATTTCATAGTTTGGAAATTCTTATGGATTATTTGTTTCCATTAAGGTTGATCTAGCAAGAGGAAATGCTACTTTCTCATTGAGATTTGTACCCTGTACATGTTAAGTGATTATATAGTTGAACTCTGTGACCTATGCATCTTCCTGAAAGAAACAAAAATGACTTTGTCACAAGCTTCAGAATATATGCAGGACTGCACAATGCTCAGTCCCTACTGCATTCTGAACAGTGATATATTTTAGCATCTAATATTTATGTTCATTTCAACTTGTATTCTCATTTTTCATCTGCAGTGCCCTTGGTGATGATAGAAATTAGTTTTAATATGGCTTCCTTTAGAGGACATCCAAGCTTGGAGAAAAAACAGGGAGGGGAATAGTCATCCGGAGGCATGGGCTCCAAATTGGTATGTCAGGAAAGTATATCCATGAATTTCCTGTTGAAGTATAGTGATTCATAATCCTCTCTTGTATTATACACTTATAAATTACCTTCTTTTATGGTATGTCATTTAACTATACAAGTCTTTGTATCAAAACTAGTGTTTCAAGCCCGGGCTGAAACCATCAGTGCTGTGGAGGTCACCCTGGAAAAAAAAAAAACAGATAGCAGTCTCGACAAGCAAAGACTTCCATCAGGCACGGGCACAGACGTGGCTGCTACAACTCTGTGGAAAGTCCTCGTGGTGGCATTTGTTCCTGTTACGTGGGACGAGGCTGACACTGCTATCTGTCACTCACCGCGTTGCGCAGGTTTCGTGTTTATGCTGCGTCTCCCTTTTTTTCCCCGAGATGGCCTCCCTCTAGACTGCTGCAGTTTAAATCTTAGCAGTCAGGTGCTATTTTTCCTGTGTCTAGCCTGTCAGCCTGGGTCTTTATATAACCTCCAGCAGGCCCTTTTCTCCTCCCCACTTCCAGAAGGAGGCATTTTAAGTAAGCCAAGGTTCAGTATGTGACAGGAAAAAGATGAAATAATAAAGCATCCTTCCACGACATATGAAGTTGTGGTAAAGGTGTAGTGAAGGAAAGGGTAATTACAGGGAAAAAAATGTTCTGTATTGCCTAATCTTCTTCTTCAACATTTGACTTGCTAAAAAATCACTGAAATTATATATAGTGGCAACATTTTTGTACAACTGGCCCTAATGATCTGACACTTACTTGGTCAAATTGACAAAATCTATTAAATATATATGAAAATGTTTTGCAATATGCAGGTAATAACCTTGCCCTTTAGACCTGTGGTTGCAGAGATAATTATTTGGGGCTAAACATTTCACTCATATTTCAAACTTCTGCAAGCTGTTTTTCTTCTGAGAAGGAGCTTGTGAGTTTCAGTAGTGTCTCTACATCTTGTTACAGGGAAGGAAAACAGTCAGGCATGCACAAAATATATAATCTAAGGCTGTTTAAAGAGAAGGTGAATGGGGGGAGTGAGCTGAGTGACTGATAGAAATTCTAGGACTTACTTACAAATAAATTGACAGAAATGCAGGCTTGCGGTCTGAAGACAAATGTGTTATTCAGAGTCTTCTGGAGTTCAAAACTTAAACCTGACACCGCTTCCCGCTGTGGCCTTCGATGACTTGCCTAATTTCCTCTTTTTCCCTGTGTGCAGATGGGGAAACTAATACTTATTTACAAGAGTCGTGCTACTCTCGAGTCATTTACAGAAGCCTATTTACACAGAATGTGGGTCTCAAGGATAATCTTTAATTAACAGAATACTTAAACGATAGCTATCAGATCACAGAGCATTTTCCAGAAGTATTGCATGTCATAACCCCCCAAAAAAGGGGGTGCTAGATGAACAGAGTCACTAAATGTAATTTTTGCACCAATCTTCTTGCTGCCTTTTTACCCTGTCCCAAGGGTTTTTGTAACCTGGATGATTTCAGTCCATGCCCCTCAAAGTTGCATTAGCTCAGTGAGGAGGATGCAGTCTAGGTGCAATGTAGATGCAGGAACAAGCTGCGAAGGTGATAAAACCAAGAATATTTTAAGCCAGCTTTCTGCTAAAGGACACTTTACACTGGAAGCTGTGCACTAAATCTCCAGAGACTTTGTTCAATCTGTGTTGCGGGTTATTTTCCCTCCTTTTCCCTCAGCTATGCTGGATACATAGGGTCATTTTGGAAGTAAAAATTATTGCTATGTGTAATGTAACTGCTTTATCTGGGGAAGACTGGCACAAAATTCTTGCATTTCAGTATGTTAAAAGTAAGTCATTTGCCCCTTTCAGCACTGATTAGTAGGAAAGTCCACAGCTGACCCTGCCTGTTCTCCAGGACTGTATGGTTTATCGTTGGCTCCTTCAGCTCTGTCTAGGCTTTCTAAATCATGATACTCAGAACTGATACAGGGCCTGGCCGTGGTGCTTCTTACAAACCAACTGTTTGCAAAAGCACTGCAATAGAAACTAAAAGACCAAAAAGCGGGTAAGAAACTAGAAAAATGCTATTAGTAGCAATTCCCTGTGAGAGGATGTGTGGGAGTAGCACTGGGGAGGAAGCCCCATGGCCAAGCGTTTGATACAGTGCTTGAATAGGACATAACTTACATTAGAATTGACAGCATTTTTCTCTGTTGTAGAGAAAAGTTCAGACTAAGCTGTCAGGCTCTCTGATGGAAGTTGTGTAAGGGTAAGGGGGCTCCTTGTGGGAGTGGTGTGGGTTTGGGGGTGCTGGTGAGTTACTGAGTTATGGAAGGATATTAGAAATGCTGCTAGGAGGCCAGAGAGTCCCAGCGAGTTGCTTTCAGTACAGTCAGGACATGATTGACTGCAGGCTTATTTTTCCATCTTCAGAGCACGCTGTGAAATACTTCTTTGTGTACACCTCAGCTATCACTGCTTCTGAAAAGCCCAGGCAAAAGGAGGATTGCAGCGCTTTGTGACTGCTGTGGCAGCTTCTGTTGCTTCCCAGCTGCTTCATGGAGGAGAAAAAGCTCTCTGGCGCTGCCCTGCCCTGCAGGCAGAGGCTCTGAGGAGGGATGAGCTCAGCCAGGTGCCAGTGCAAAGGTCAGGCCTCGAAATTTCTGCACATATTGGTAAAATCCTATCTGCAGCAGACCCTCGTTGTGCCTTGCAAATGGTTCCGCTGGAAGGAGAGCCTCCCAAGCCCACGGGGAAGACGGGAGTGAAAGATGCTGTCTTCTGCGAAGGTGTACCAGAGTGTAGGCTGCAAGCCAGATATGAAAATATAAAGCGCAGTGTTTCAGGGCATGCCCTTCAGCAAAATGAAAATGAGATGTTCAAGAAATGCGGAGCATCTGTCTCTTTAGTCAGAGACGTGATACCATGAATTGCATCTCTGATGGAAGAAAATGGCAGTGCAGGTGACGTATCTGACCACCGTTGTCTTTACATCATTCTTAATTTTCTTCAGATATTCTTCAGATCATATTTTAGTTTTGCATAATAGGGCCAACTAATTGTATTCTCTAAATTCAGCCAAACAAGTTCTCACCTAGTATTAAATCCTGATGCTGGGGGAGTTTAAGTTATGGTTATTATGCATGTGTTTAGGGACTGTATTCTGAAATAAGTAACCTAAATGAAATGCAGGAAAGCCTTGTATAGGAAGGACACAAATATGTGGAGTCAGCCATCTGCTCTGAAGTAACATATGTTTGCCTTTACCTGTCAGGGAGATTTTCCCCCCAATATGTCGTCTTTTTATTACTGTCGCCTTCTGTTTGACAGAAACAGGAATCTTTACGTCTAAAGGGAAAATTCTGGAACTTGTTGCTGCTTCCTCTCTTTTGCATTATGAAAATAATTAAGCATTGATGAATATTCCTCTTACAACGCTTCCTGAAGCGACGGCATATTTTGCAAATAAATCTACCTGTCCACGTAATATCTGCAGTAGGCATTTGGCAGGAAGGTTAAACTTGATAAAGTTCTCCTGAAACTTTCTCAAGGAAGCCCACTTTGTGATCTAGTAAGCAAAAAATTTGCATTTAGTGTGAAATCTCAGTTGGCCTTCAGCAACACATTGATACTATGTGCTTGTACTGGCTAGTCTGTGAAGTGGTCCCAGAAACGGCAAATGCAGTGTAACCTGTTAAACTTGCAGAAAACATACTTGTTTTTGCACCTGGATCTCAACTCGTATTCTATCAAAATGTCAGTATAAATTATTCTGCTTAGTAGAAAGGTCTAACAATAATAATAATAGTAATAATAATGATGATGATGTTTTACAATAAGTAATGAGTTAGTAAAAGTTAATGATCAGATGTTGAACAAATCAATAAGGAGAAGGCCTTTGGGGCAAAGAGAGCAAGGAGGAGAATGATGACTGGAAACAGAAATAAAAAGGAAGACAAAACAGATAGAGAAAGCACTAGGCAGTGGCAAGTGTCATACAACTTTAGAGAGACATGCAGCAAGGTGGAATCAGAAAAACAGAGGTATGAGAAAAACTAATAATGCTAATATGGCATGGGAAGGAGGAAAAGTAGTCTAACATGAAATAAGTCTTAGAAGAAAACAAGATATCTAAGTGTATCAAAGTGATAACGAAGAATCATAAGAGAAATGAAATATTGAAGAGAGCTGTAGGAAGTAAGAGAATAACCAAATACAGAAACACTGTGGGGGTTTGAAAGATTTTTTATGTCTTCCTCCTTATTAAGCCTCATCACTAACAGGAACAATGTTTTATCTTATTTATAGCATCAATATAGTGCTGCTGTAAAATCTTCTCCAATACTATATTCAGCAGCAACTACATGTAAATTTGAAAGCTTCAGCAGATTAGTGCGAGATAAAGCCAGAATCAGCCATTGCTTTCTCTCATTTCCAATGATGCTGATCCCTTGGACTTTGACAGTTCAGTACTGCTCTGCTAAGAGGCTTTTGAGTATCTCCAGCACCTTCATTAGACAACTGCACAGAGCAGGCAACCAAAGAGTGAATGAGAAGTAGCCTGTTGTGGTAATGACTGATTAGGAGGAGGAGAGGAAAGCAGACAACTGGGGAACCCACATTTCTGGTTCAGTGCTGAAAATAATTGGATTGATGCTATAAATAAAAAAAAGTAATGAAAGAGGACTATGGCTAATACAGGAAAGAGGAAAGGATAGAATGGGGGGGGTGGGAACACTTAATAATGGGAATAAGGTATGAATGCAGAAAATAGATACCATATGTAAATGAGCCTTTTGAAATAAGAACCAGGAGTAAGACAAATACTGCTGTACACTGATGTCAGTTTTGACAGTAATAGTGATTAGTGTAAGTTGATAAATGATGACAAGAAGCTACAGCCAGAATAGAAACTGTCTGCACCAAAGTCCTGTGACACTATTACTTAACTTAATTAGTTCAAATTACAGAGATGTAGCTGAATAAGCAATATTATGAACTGTGACTCACATAAGCGTTTCACTCTGGGAAGGTAATTCAGAATCTACTAACTAGAAGCTAATAGCCAGCAGGATCACATGCACAATTTATGACTTTCATTTAAAGGAGACTGCTTACAACAAAATAGCTACTTTAAAAATGAGACTACTTAAGTCTGTTTTAACACCTTTCTGGACACTAAAGAGAAAAATGAAAATGAAATGAAATCATCTTTCAATTGTTCCATGAAAAACATCTTTCCAAGCTGTGAAACCCATGTGTTTTTTCACAAAAATAGATGCAGCATCTCTGACACAGATACTTCCTTGTATCAGAAAGGTGTCATTAGCTTTACTTCAAACATCAACTGAGCTGTAGTTCAAAAACGGTACTGTCCTGGTTTAGCCTAAACCAGGCCAATTTTCCTTTCAGTGATTTTTACTTTCAGCTGAGTCTCTTCTAAGTAACTGCACTTTCTGAAAGTAACTGCATGTTTTGCAGACAGTGTCTGCTTCTAGGACTGATAACGCTCAAAGTTTGTAGTTATCACTGAGGCACCGGTAGGGATGTTATGCAGAAAGGCTCTTGCTGTACTTGTTCTTAGAGAAGCCAAGGTCACTGCTGAATTCCTCACCGCTTACGAGTGAAGAGCCGAAGAGGGGTCGCACCTGCAGGGAGGAGTGGACAGGGCAGGTGACCCAAAATTGACCAACGAAGGTATTCCATCCCATACACGTCATTCTCAGTATAAAATGGGGGGATCACGAGGGTCTCGCTCTCTCGGCCCTTCCTTCTGCCCCCTTCTCTTGCTGCTTCGGCTGTGTTTGGGTGTTTCTGCTGCTTCGGGCCGCTTCTGCGGCTTGAGCTTTTGGCCAGTGTCCAAAGAGGACTCTGTCCTTTTTCCTGCTGCCCCCGATCCCGATCCGTGCATCCCTGAATCCAGTTCTCGACCGTCGCTGGGCCCAGCCTGGGCCTTCCTGGAGCCTGCCCTGCAGTGCCGGTGGTGACGTGGCCGACATCAGGGGAGCTTGATCTTGGTTTTGTATATATTTGATTATTTCTATTATTACTATTATACTCTTTTTGATTATTATAGTTTATTAAAACTGTTTTAACTTTCCAACCCGTAAGTCTCTCTCCCTTTTCCCTTTCCCTTTCCCTTCGGGTGGGGGCGGGGAGGGTTAACAGAGAGCGTCTGCCACAGATTTAATAGCCGGCCCAGCTTTAAACCGTGACAAGGTACTACAAGAAGCATAAACAATATTTCTGAGCGCATGTGGTTTCATTTAACCACTCGCATTGGCTACCAGGTTCAACTTTCCTACAACATTGATCCAGGAGGGGTTTCTTTTGACTCTCATAGTTTCTACCTAGAGCAGAGTAAGGTCAATTGAGTCTAATGGTGAAAACATTAATATGTCAGTGAGAGCTTTCTCTGAAAAAGGTCTTCAAAACTTACCGCACAAGAAAAAAGATTAGACTCCTTACCCATTAACAAGCTCAGTGCTTACAGTTGCCACTTTGTGTTCACAAGCTATACCAATCACCTTTCTCAAAACAAGATGAATTTTTCTCATCACCACATCATCTATCGTGTATATCCAGTCTGAGAAAGTCATCGCTTCTACGGTCATCAAGGAATATGCAGGCTTCTTATTTTCCCTTCAGATTCTTGTCTCTACATTGCCAGGGCTTGGGGGATCTTGGGTGGGGCAGACAGAGCTCTTTTCCTTGAGCTCTTCTCTCGTTGACTATTTCCCAAGCTTTCTCTCACAGTGCCTTTTGTGCTTGCTATGTGTAAGAAGATATTTTCAGGTTTAATGATGTAATGAACTGAGCCTTGAGTTTTCACAAACAGATCTGTGTGATGCTGAGAGAGAATCAGATTGTCCTCAGAACACCTGCCAGACGTGGCACGCCCCAGGGCATACCATCGCATTGATCCCATTGATCGATGGTACAGCCTGCTGTACTTCGGCAAGTCCAAGTAGATGGCACTAGGGCACACAGTATTTTCTGCACCCCACTTTCTCCTTGATTTCCACTCATTCTTGTGCTTAAAAATGTAATCCCTGAGTACATACCTGAAATGATAACAGCATAAGCTTTTTTGTTTTCAAGGATGAAAGACCAATATTCTTTCACAATAAAAAAGCCCACACACAAAAAAACCCCTGATGTCACAGGTGTGCTTCTTCTCATTTAATAACTTTTCTCCAAGGTCTCTTTCTCATAGCAATTGCAGCTGATGTGGCATTATCTCATTTTGAAGTACCTGCTTAGAAAGCGTTCTCAGTGTAGTCTTTCTGCCATGCTGTTATTTTAGCAACAAAGACTGGATTAAAAATGCCTAGAAATCTTTTGTGGAATATAATACAATATGTGGTTGAAATCTAGGCTGAGATCAGAAAAATTTCCAGAACTGGGCATCTAAGCATATATAATGATTCAGGCCTAAACTACTAATAATTTCCATTGTCAAAAATGACTGTCAAAAAACTACAAAAATGGATTTTGAGACCTGAGTCTCAATTGCTGTCCTGAAGTCTCTTTGCTCAGCTGCTATCGGGAGTACTAGGAGGTCTGAGGAGGGACTTGCTCTGCACTTACTGTTCCTCAGGTGCCTGGGTTTGCTTCTTGGCATCGTCTCAGCAGTCTGAACCAGACTGATTCCCAGCACCAAGAGTGTGTGCCAGCGAGTTGCTTTCCAGGTATGGCACCTTACCTTTGTCCCCGCAGAGCTTATTGCAGTAGGTAAGGCCCAAATGCACCTGCTGGATTGGCTTAGTTGGGTTAGTAGCCCTCAAAGGCTTCCAAAGTGAGACTGGAGTAGGGATTACCAAATCAGGAAGATGAAGATCCAGGTCAAGTATGTTCCCTACACAAAGATTTTAGACACCCACATGTGTCACCTCCCAGGAGACTGACCTTGATGTTAAAATGCTCTAAATGGATGTCAGTAAGGCTGCTGGAAAAACTATGCTGTTGTGCAAAGGATGCAGAAATGATGCAGAACCTCTGCACTGAAAGAGCTCTGCTCAAAGCCCACTGCTGCTAACCTGGGAGGGAGGGAGAAGATCTGGGATATGGGCTGCTGTGATCCACTGCTCCAGTGGCTCAAAAAGCTCAGAAGAGCTCATGCATTTTTCTGTGTTGACTACCCTTGTTTTGCAGGTGATGAATTACAGATGCTTTTGCAGCTATGACACTCTCTAATTGTGTTTCCTCAAATTAGCTCAGAGCTCTGAGAAACTCTGGCATGCAGCAGGACACCCGGTGGGAGCGTGGGATTTTCCTGCCCTTGCAATAGTGCGTAAATAAAGGCTCTTTTCTATGATGTTTGTGAACAGATAGACAGCTCCTCACCTAAAGCCAATCAGAATAGATTGACTGACTTCAGTGAGACTATGCGCGTGTACATCAGCTGGGGATCTGTCCTGAAGTATTATTAAATTATGTATTTCAGTTTTATAAACAACCGTGTCCTGCTGAGTTGATGTGCCTGATTCACGGGGCTTGTTTTGCCACAGAGGGCAGTTGATGGGCAAGATAACTAGTAGTCAAATCATTAAAACACAATTAGACAGAAGGAAGCCAGAAATTCACCTGCGATTCTCCCTCTCCATTTTGTGCTTCACCACACGCTGGTGATTCCCGCAGACAGCTGCACACATACAAGGATGTTACCTCCAAGCTGCCTTGCCATACTTCTCCAAGGAGAGCAGCAGTCAAAAAGCAGATTGCCTTCCTGAAAATGGGGCATTCTGTCAGCAGGAAAAAACAAACCAAACCAAAGGTCTTTTTGAAAATAAAGCCTTCGTACTCCAGCACAAAGTATATTTAGACCAATTTTTCATTAATTTTTTTTAGATAACTGGTCCAGATAAAAAGCGAGCAATCAGTAAACTGGCAGGATATATGTGGATATTTATGGATATCTGTTCATTCCTAAACCAAGTCTTTTCTTGCAGGTACTGTGATTGGCATGTTCACAGTAGAAACACTAAAGCTGTGTTTGTAAAGAAGTAAGTTAAAACAATACCTGAATCGAAAAAGTATACCATCTCTGATAGTCCAAAAAAAAAAAAAAAGAAAAAAAAAGAAGAAGAATAAAATGTCTCAGAAAAAAAAATATTTTATTTTGGCATAGTACCGGAGGTCACAGGGCCCTGCCCTGTAGGACCACAGAAGGATCTCTCAAGATCAGTCCTTCCCCTCTCTGCTTCACAATAATGAAGGAAGCCCCCAAGTCTGGTGTTTTTAGACACAGCTTTATTCAGCTTTTCATTGAAGTTTCTTAGGTGCTCAGTAAAAGGAAAAAAGCAATAAGGATTTTAGAACAAAATGTATTTGTTACCATTTCAAATATAGGTGCTCCTAATTTGTGTGTGTGTTAGCTTGTGAAGAGGCCGTGAGATGCTGTGGTTAATGATCCACTTTCCATAGACTTGTGGGTCTGAACCTGAGCATCTTGTCATGTTCCTGCTACCTGCCCAAGTCTGCTGTCTGTGCTGAGCACTGTACTGGGAACCACATCCACATCGAAGTGATTTCTGCCTGTGACTTGTTTAGCAGGGCTAGGCAGAATAGGAAGCGTGCTGCAGATTGCCTTGGGGCTTACAGGAGTTACCTGCCTGGAGGAGGAGCCGTGAGCAGTGAGGACCAGCAAGTCGGGCTGGTCCAGCCAGTTGGGTTTTGGGGAAAATACCCAGCAGTAGTGGCTTTCTTTGCAGGCTCGGAGCAGGCACAGCTGGGCAGGGAGTCCCCCTGCTTCAGCAGCTTCCCCCAGCCGTGGCCCTCTCCCCAAGGCATCATGTGGGTCACAGCAGCACCCAGCACTACCACGGCCCAGCATGACCCACCCTGGCCCGACGGACCAGCCCCTGCACAGCAGAGCAGAGGCAGGAGGTGCAAAGCAGGGTGCCCCTGGGGCTCCGCCTCAGCCCTTCACCCCCTTCTGGGGCAGGTCAGTGGGGAGAAGGGCCCAGGTGCATCCCCAATCTTCCCTTTCAAGCAGCTCGCCCCTCCCAGCCCAGCTTGTGGCATCCCAAGGAGCTGGTGCTTGCTTTACCTCACTGAATCTGCTTTTCTTTGGCTTTATTCAGCTTTCCTCTAGAATGTCCTACCCATGGGCTTGGTGCCAAACATGCTTATGCACTGGATGAGAAACCCTACCCACCAGCCCCTCTCCTGCTGCTGTGCCAGCCGTCACCATCACCACAGGAAGAGAAGCAGGTAAGAGCTTCTCAGAAGCACCATCATGCAGTGGTATGGGCATATGCATCCCAAGGGCCCCCCCAACTCTTCCCCCAGCCCCTGGCAGCTGTACCAAAAAGGCCACCAAGTCCTCACCCATGTCCATACTTAACTCCTGCTGCCTCCTCACAGCCCAAGAGCAGCAGCAGGGCAGCTTGCTGCCATGGGCTGCCCTGAGGTGCCCCTGCACGTGCTGATGGAGGTGCTTGTCCGGTCTGCCAGCAAGTCGTGCTCCAAATTGTCAATGGTGGATGGTTTGGGTCCTCTGTCCTCCCACTACAGGATCCCCTGATGTCCTTGTACCTGTACCCCTAAATTCCCCTGCTGCCTCAACCATCCCCATTTCTGCTGGGTCGTTCAGGGGCAGCTCTCTGAGGCATTTCCCCTCTTTTCCCCAAAGTGAGGCAGCACTGCCCACGCCACCCTAAGCATCAGCCTGGCGTCTGGGTCGGGGCAGACCAGGGCACGTGAGTGGTGCTGCACCATAAGCCTCTGTCCCCCTGCTAAACGTGCATAAGCAACTCAGCAAGACTCATGAGCAGCAGCTCAGCATAGGAGCTGTGAAAGGAGTTGTCGCAGCGAGAGCCATGCAGGTAGCAGCCAGTAGCAACAGGTAAGGGAGGAGTATAAAAGAAGGTAAACATGTAACCTGGGGATTCCCTGAGCAAGAAGTTTGTATCTTGCTGTAATATCCCTCGATGGACCTTTTTTTGTTGTTGTTGTTATTACTCTTTAAACCAACGTGGATATGTTGCTTTTTGTTCCTGTGACACCCTATGGAAGTACATGCCACTGCCTGGTTATGTGGAGTGCAAAGCAGCATCTGCTGCTGTCTGCTTACCTGCTAAATTAATTTTGGTAACACCAGTTGCTGTATTAAATTTATTCGTGAATCTCTGATCCCCATGTATACGCCTCATGATTCTCCGTGTTTTTTTACACCTTTATCACAGGTGTCACGAGTTGGATTTTTCTAGGCTGAAGGGTTCTGTTAGTTCCTTATACGGATCCATGTCTCTTACCATCCTTATTGCTCTTTTGTGTTGGTTTATTTCCTCTATATGTTATAGTGGAGGGGGTAGACTGCAACAGTAGCAAAGTAACCACGAGTCAGGTGAGCTACGAGCTGGTATCAGAGCGTGCAATGTTCTCTGGTTCTTTTTCCTGTTGTGACAGTTCATAACTTTTTTCCGTCACAAAGTGGTATTTCACAGAACCATCTAACAGCAAGATCTCTTTCCTAGGCAGCTGTCAGATCTGAGACTATTTTTGCGTGCATAGAGTTAAAATTGTTTTCCCCCATGTACGATATTATGCCTTTATCTACATTCAGTATCTCCAGCCCTTTCATCTCTCAGCCAGTCAGTGCCAGAGGTCTTTCTGCACCTTTACACAGCTGCTTTTCTTCTTTACTACCCTGGGCAAATGAGTATCATCAGCTGCCTTTGTCACCTCAGTGTTCATGCTGTTTTCCAAATCGCCTATGAGTTATCTGGCATAACTCACTTTTCTCCAGTAGAGTTATACTAAAAAAGAATTTGATGCACTGGGTGAAACACTTCTGTGCTGCTGTCAGCAGAGTTTTGTTACTGATTTAAATGGGATTAGGGCTGGACACATCAGGCTTAGGTTTTTCCAGCACTTCCTTTATTTGATTTTTTAAAAGATAGAAATTAATGTAAATTTTAATTCTTTCTTCTCTTTCATTTTCTTTTTCCCGTGACTTAAAAGTCTTAAACAAACATGAATTATGTTTGAGAGAATGTAACACACGAAGGGCCTTTGTCCTGACTAACAGATATTCATATTTTCTTGGGCTGTTCTGCCTTCCACTACATTATTATTGATAGTTCGCAAAATATCATCGTCTTCTTGGCTTTAAGATAGCTAAGGTTTCATTTGTTGCAGTTAGATGGTGGCAAATACTGGTAAAAGTACTGGAGAATTATTTAGCAGAAATATAAAGCCATTTCACCTATGTAAATTGAACCTACCAAGGTTTGATAGTTCCTCTTTGTAGTAATACTTAGCCCTTACACAGTGTCTTACATCTTCAATGCAGAGTGCAAACATTCACTAATTAATCTTGACACCCCATAGGTAACCTGGAGCTGCTATTCTTATTTTACATGTGAGATGCGAATTTAATATCCTGTCTCTGAGCAGCTACGGAGCTCTTTGCAGTTCTCAGAGGGAAAAGCTAAAGGCTACAAACTTTCTTTTTTTTCACACTATCGTTTTTCAAAATTGTCGAAGCCTAAATTCTGTCACTCCTTCCCGCTTCGTCACAAGCTGTAAATAAAGACTTTACCTATTTGGTCCCTTTTAGAAACTTTAGTTTCTTTCTATTTCTTTTGACAAGATAGGAAGTATGAAACTCTATATGTAATGAAAAGAAGCTGCAGGAGCTTCAGCTACATGGTATGTAACATTCTGCTAAAATGTTACTTTTTCAAAAATTCGGAAAGTGCATAATGACCCATTTTGAAATAGCTGATCACTTGATACTTCCTTTAGGCCTTTTTTGGCAAGAACCATAATTTCACGAATCTGCCTTTCCTTTCTAATAACTTTGATTAAAATGAGTTTCAAAGCTTTTCCAGAGAAAGTTTCCCGATCTTGCTACCACTTGATCTAATATTAACTGTTTTTATATAACTTTCCTGCTCTTTTATGATTTGAAGTGGCCAAAGTCTACAAGTAGCTCTTCAGTATGCCAGAAGCCCTCTTAATATGAATCAACATTGTATACGTTTTGAAGCTATGATTTTAATACTCCGTTAGACATTTCTAGATTCATGCTTTCTGGCGATGAGATGACATGTATTCGTGTGATGAAGAGGAAGACAAATTAGGAATAATTAATAATTATTGCGATGGACTCTGAATCTAGGGAGAACGATGTTGAGGAAAAAGATTTAGCAGGGGTAGTCATTTGTAATGTTATCTCTTTCTTTTCCAAATGGAAGAAGACCAGCATCTTAAGTGGCACACCATATATTATTTAAGGGTGAACAAGATTATTTTGCTAGGAGCGATAAACAGCATACATGCTACCTGACTCACAGAATGTGCACGTGGGCTCAGATTTCCCGAAGTGATTTCTCAGTCGGGGAGGCTGCTCTGAGGGTACATAACCTTAGTCTTCAGGATGAGTTAGTGGACTCTGTCGATGCAGGCTGCTTTCATTATTGTGTGCAGCTTCAGACACCTGATGTGTGACGGGCAAGGATAGGTGTCCAAATACCTCACTGCCCCATCTGTCCTGTCTGTTCTGCATCCTACCCAAGAACTTGCTTCTCATTTCTCCACCAAACTGAAACATGTAGTTGTCAAAATTGTCATTTCCCTGCTACACAAAACATGTCGTGTGATAGGATCTGAAACTCAATTTTGCCTATACGTGTGTTTCAAGCTGTTTTTTCTCTGTTTTATTTCTTGGCATCCATTAGACCATGATGGTTACAGATAACTGTGTATTCCTCATGGTGCTGCTACTGATGGTAGAGAGGTGACCTGACGTGCTGTTCTCCATCCTTCTCATCCCAACAGGTGGCAAGTTTGTCTCCCATTCAGTGACTGGTATTTGACTTGTGGTGTTCATTATTTGCATTGCAGTCTTTAAATGAGCCAGTGAGCTCTTCTCAGGTGCCCAGCCACTTCTGAGAAAATAAGCATGTTTGTGATGGGTGGCAATGGAAGGTAAAATTGCCCTCTTTGTCCTGTGAGTGCTTCTCAGGCCCAAATGTTTGCCTCTTAATAGGCACTTCTGGGTCGTGGTTGTTGTATGATGCAGGAGCTGTCAGGAGGAATTCCAAGTAGGAATGAGACAGACATGTCTAACCAGTCAATCAATTTGAAATTTTCACATGAATTTTATTCTTCAGTTTGTGTTGTCTTGGTCACATGCACACACGCTCTTGATGTGTTTATTCACTGTACTGTTACTGTCATCTTAAACTGCTCTTTGTCAAAGGCTGTATAGAAAAATATATGTTTTTAATTTTGTATAATAGGTGATATTGGTACCTGAATACTTGCAAACATTTCAAAGGAATCCTGTTTTCAGAACTGTAATTTAAATTTGCTATTTTTTATAGAGATGAGGGAGAGACCCCAGTTTAAGGAGAGTTGCCCACAGCATTTTCCATATGGCTTTTATATTGTTAACTGTTGTAGTACTGAAATGGTTGTGAGAGTAGGATATCACTCAAGATTATGCAATTTTTCAGAAACTATCACAATTCCAGACAAACCAAATCACTGCTCAGTGCTGCTGGACAGCAGTGTTTAAGGCTTAGGCCAGATGTGCAGCTTAGGTAAAGGAAAGTGGCTTTAGTTGCAGTTGAAGAGACCCAAAACCAGCTTGCTAGAAGGCTGGGCTATAATTTGAGACCTGCTAATGCAGTTCCACTGAGAAGATATTCAAAATGTAAATGAAGTGATACTCAGGTATGTAAATGAAATTGAGATTATTTGGAAATGAGAATCTACATATCATGGGGAGTCAGGAGCTGAACACCTGGGCTGGGAAATGGACTCTGGTATTTGGGCACCTTCCTTCAAAGAAACAAACCTTGTGCATGTGCTCTGTAAATAGTGTCTTATTACATACACCTAAATATATAGAAATCAACTGTCCTTGAGTGTCTGATTCCTGCCAAGCATAAAGCCAGGACTGACAGGGTACGTGGAAAGGGACAATGTGATAGGAAGTAAAAGATGATAAAGCTGCTAAGCCAGTAGGCTGCTGGGATCTTATGTTCTTCCTAACAGCTTTTCAGAATTTGAGAGTTACAGAGAAGGAGCTAATTTTAGGTCTCTCTAAAGTTTCCTGAAAGTCAAATAAGTCCTTTTCCAGTCCAGCTGTTCTATCTTTAGGGCCAGTGATATCTTCCTTTTGACCCCTCCTTGCACATGTATGAAACAATGAGATGGAAGGCATGTTTTGTAGAAGGCTGTCTATCCTTCATCTTTCATATACCTTGACTGGATTCTTGGTTGAGCCTGTGTGTATGTATATTTTTCTAAATTGTTGCTCAAAAAAATATACGACCTGATGGAAAATGGATTGGGAAGGGCAAAAATAAAACACCCCTTTTTTTTTCTGTGGGCCTCTGTTTAAAAAACATTAAACAAAAGTGTTACAGACTTTTTAGTGTCTGACAAAAAGTCAGCTGTGAATTCACTTCAGTAAAGTTTTAGTCATGAATTGCACTATTGGCTAAAGCAATGTTTAAAATCAGAAAACCATGTGTGCATTATTTGAATGTGAAAACTACTTCTTTTCCTGTGCAAGCTTCTGCCATCCGGAACTTCTGCACAATTTTTTGAAGTCAGATACATGAATAAAATGCCTAAATATCTTTAAAGTCTGGTCACATACTTAGGAATTGAATATGGGTTCAGAATTGTCTTCTAATATTTTAGATCTGTTAATGCATAAGATAGAGTTGTTGATGTTTGGAGGACAGTTTTTGATGTGTCTTGCTTGCATGAAGAAAGAAACACTTTTTCCTCCTAGTCTTCTGAAATTTATTTAGCATTTCTGAAACAAACTGATGTGCTTTTTATTCCTGGAGTGCACACAAATGCTACAAATTCAACAATATTTTTTCTGGCAAGACAGGAGTATATTAGTCAGAACAAGAGTTTAAAACCTTCAACCTGTAGCTTTCAACCTAACAGCTCTCTTTTGCTGCAGGACCAGGGTATTTGATTCCCTCCCACTGACCATAAGGGTTGAAAGCTTGGGTCCTGCTTCATTTGTGTGACTTCAGATCCATGTCAGACTTCAAATCAAGCTTCACAGCCAGTACAGCCAGAAGAGGCTTTTCATCGCAACACCAGAGGAAAAAATAATGCTCCAATGAGATCAAAACTTTAAAAAGCCTCCCTGTGTGGTCTGGGCAGAGTAGCCAAGCAGTCCTGACCAGATCTCCAGCATTACAGTCCATTATTCTCAGCAAATGTTTTCCTGCTGACAAGATGCCTCTTTGCTTCTCTCTGTGTTGTAAACAACTGCTAGTTAATATAGGGATTAATTGCCTCTTCTTTGTATTTGGGTACCCATGGGAATAAAAGATCTACTGTGTACTTGCAGAAAATATTCTCGTTAGTGTCACCTTGGTGTTATTGATCATTCTGCCATCATTCTTCTGTAACCTTTGATCCCACCTGTCTGGGCTATAACAGGTTGATAAACCTAAACTGAAGGCATCACCAGCACACGGTCTTATTTTTCCAGATAAGCTTCTCATAGACTTGAGAATGAAAAGTTCATCCTCCCTAGCCTTCTGCAAGACTTAGTCCCAAAAGACTTGCCTTGACATTCACATATGCAGTAGATTCACATATTCAAACATAATCTGAGCATTGCTAAAGATAGCTAAGTATTGGAAATAATTAAAAATCCCTAATGCAGTAGTGGCATCATTACCTTTTATTTCCATGGAAACTTTTTAATGGGTAGGAATCCAGATTGACTGGCTGACAGTGGCAGTGGTCTGTTACTGTAATACATCAGCAGTCTTGCTCTTGGCACTTGCACACATTATTTGAGTATTTACAGTAGAATTATTTTAGCCAAAATGTAATCTGAAGCTGAAGAGTATAGCAGCTTTGGGTGGCTGTAGACTAAAATTTTTTCCAAGGTTAACTGTGCCGTGCTCATAGTGCACCTGATTACTTTTTGCTTATTCAGCATAGACTTAGTTAAAAAAAAATATCAGGTAATTCTGTGGCCAATCCCTGTGTGTTCGCAGAGACGTAGAATGGTCTGCAATGAAAAAGAAATAATGGCCTCACAAAAACTGCAGGTACATTACATGAACTGCACGCATTCCCTGGCTTACATATTCTGTGAGAACTCAACAGCTGATATTGGCACTATGGCTATAGAGGTAGTATAAGTTTCATTTCTCTGAAAACTTTAAAATACAAAATTTGGACTTGTGTCCTGTAGTTTACATCACACTTATCTGATATGTTTATTAGCTGTCCTGGTTTTGTGGGGATAAAATTTATGGAATCAATTTTCTGTTACATTTTGTTTCAGTTTGTGGCCAGCCATGGTATGGTGATCAAGGCCATCAGCAGTGAAAGCCAGGGCAGCTGGCCCAGGCTGGCCCACAGGTATATTCTATAACATTAATGTGATGTTCACTATAAATGGAAAAGCTTGCTGGGGATCTGGGGCTTTTTGTTATGCTCTCCTCTCATCTCTTTTCAATGGTTACTATACGTGGAGCAGCTTGCCATCACTCTATGACCTAAGCATATTTTTGTGTCTTTTGTATTAGTATCGATATTGGTTTTCTTATTTTATTAAATCTGTTTAAATTTCAACCCATGAGTCTCCCTCCTTTTCCCAATTCCCTTTCTCAGCTGGGGAGGGGTCTTGGGTGATAGGACAACTGGTTATTGTTTAGTCCTGTGTGCGGGCTAAACAGAGACATTAGCGAGTCTGCAAAGCATACACAGGGAGTGTTCACACTTCATTCACTGGATCAACATTTATCATACTTTTAGTCTCCTGATGTAATGTTCTGTATTTTTCTAAGAAAACTAATTTTTTTTTTTAAACATTTTTTCCCATACCTTATTTCTTTGGTTCTCCTTTCTCCATTGTTTTACTAATGAACAGTTGTTATTTCCCAGAAGTCTCCTCACTATCCTCTGAATGCTAAACTGAAATAATGGGCAGCAAAGGACTTTCTGATAGCATTGAAATCTCATCCATAGTCTTTACACTGCACTCCAGTGAGTTAGTCAGATATACACTAGACTGGCTAAAAACCAGCAGACATCACTTTTAGATGGTTCAAATGAGGAAAGATTTTTTTATGACTGAGAGATTATACCCCTCCCTCCACCCCTGCCATGCAGTGGGAACACGAGACACAGGTCACGCCCTAGGTTGGGTTTTTAACATCTGTGATACTTAAACACCATTTGTGAAACCACTTTCCTCTTCTGAGGGGGACTAGAGGTGTGTTTGGCAGAAGGCATGAGGAGGAAATAAAGCAGGAGAGAGCTTTTGTTGGTGGGAGCTTGAGGGGGGAGGATCTACACCAGGTGTTTTGGCTACAGTGCAGTGGCACAGTCTCCGTGAAGTCAGTATAAGTATGACCTTTGATGGTACTGAGTCCCCTGAGTTTCCTATGGGGAGTAGAGCTTGTGGGGTGGCTGGGACATTAAACAGCACCTGGCAAGGGGGAGGAGGAGGCTTTGATTATATCCAGCATCTAATTTAAAATATTAATGCATTTTCCAATGCAAAAATATTTGTTATTTTTTTACTTAAAATATGTGAAAATGAAAAAGCCTTTTCCAGCAGTGGTTTGTGTGGAATGTACTTGACAGAGGTTAGACTACTCCAGGGAGATGTTCCACCAGCACTCTGAGCACTACAGGAGCTATCAGCCTTCGGATTATGCACTACGGACTATTATACATGCAGCTATTATGCTTGTATCATTTATATTGATCTTCACTATTCCTATTCAACGATCTTGCCCAAAAATCTTAATCTTATCTACAAGTTTATATGTGTATGTTTAGATATAAAAAGACATTGCCTTGACTTGATAGTTTAGGAATAGTTAATTCTCAGGCACAGAGATGCATTTGAAAAAAAGAGATACATACAGCAAGTACTGCGTGATTTGTTGAATCACTGCAAGGGCTGGTTTAAAAGTAGATGTTCTAAAATGTGAGATGGGGTTTCTGAAGTTTAGGTAAAGAAGACTGTAGTAACATCAATAATAGTTATCTAATACCTGTTGTAAAATGTAATCTGTATATTACTTATAATCCGTAATATGTTTCATGGTCTTGTAAACATTTCTTAAAAAGTCCAAGAACCAAACTGCCTACTGGGCACTTCTTTCTTCTGACTGATAAGGTTTCTAGCATATAGAAGAGATTCTTCTGCAGTCCCTTTGTAAGGACTGGATTTAGGATTACTCTGCCCTGGACATGTGCTGATGCTCCTGGAGAGTGTCCACATCTGGTCCTTCGGCGTGTGAGACTCCCAGCAGGAGCAAGACTCTTCTCTGTAGGGACTGCTCCTTTATTCATCAACATCTGACTTTGTGGCCAGAAGGGGTTTTTTTTATGGAATACTCATTTTGTAAGGAAAAAGCATTTTTAAAAAGCAAATAAATCACAGGCTTGATCATTTTTACCCTGGTTTCCTCAGGACTTTGAAGTGCTGGATATCCCCACTTTACTTTTGATCTCCTCCTCTGCCTCCCTAGTGAGATGACTCTGCCTCCTCAGAAGCAGATCACTGGCTGTATACAACTATACACAGTATGTGACAACATAAACCAGTCGGAGAATTCCCCAGCAGTGAAGTCTGCCTCAAATATCTCCTTCCTCCTGCTTAGCTGTAGGGGAATCATCATGCCCCAGGTATGCAAGCATACAGATGGGTTTTAGTTATAGAACTAATTAACAATTATATATATGTATGTATTTCCATTTTATAACCAATGCTATTTGGATGATTGCCTGTTTGTGTATTGTATATTTGCAGTAAGGAGGAAAAAAAAAAAAGGAAGGGGAACATGGGACTCGAGGGTCCTGTATATGGAATATTGCACTAATTACTAGTAAAGTAGCATCCCTAAGTGGTAGGTTCTCCAGCAGTCCCTCAGTATTCAGTACAGCAGAGAGTTCACTGTTTGTTACTTAATTAATTTCTTAGCATTTTTTTAACTTGTAAATTCTTATTGGTGGCTTTGAATTTAAAATACACCTACAGTCAGAATACTAGATGTTGTGGTTTTATTTTATCCTTTGTTCTACATAGAGTTTATCTGCTTGAAGCATGTTTTTATATTTTTCTAGCTGCAAAATCGAGATAGGTATGGCAGAGCAAGCTGTATTCCTTTGTCCAGTGCGTAATAGAGATGGCTGGAGGACAGCAGTCCCTTTTCACAACAGCCTTTGAGATTTCAAAACTTGTTTTCCTTTTGTTTTCTTGCTTTTTAAACTAAAATTACTTTCGCAGTTTTGGAGAAAAAATGAATTGCTTTAAAGGTCAGTTTGTATGCTTTCTGAAGTTATACGAGAAAAAAAAAGAAGTCTGCAATACTTTACCAGTGGTAAGCAACTCTCCTCAGATCACAGGCTGCGATTCTTCCAATGTATTTTATAACTTAAAGGTCTGTAAGGACTCAAATAAATGGATTTAATCCATAAACCTATTCTACAACTTGTTATATTATTTCCTCCAATGAATTTCAACTAATTTCTCACAAAATAATCAAAAGAAACTCATTATTTTCAGTGTTGATACAGTCAAACTGTGCATTGTTTTCAAAATATATAAGTTTTAAAAAAAAAAGGAAAAAAAACAACGTGGCTGAGAGGATTAATGGACTACCATTTGAGTAGGGAGATATTTAAACCTTTTAATTTCACCTTTTTCATTTTCCTTTGATTTGTTTTGCTTAAGACAAAAGGATTTGGGCGTTTTAAAAATTTGGTTACAGACGTTCAAATAGATTTTTAGAGGGGGAGAAAATAGTAGCTGTATCCTATCACCTTGGTGGAAAACCATGAAATTTGGTCCGTTGGCTCATCACAAGTGATGTATTTGCAGTAGCTGCATGGTGACAGTAATACTGCCTGTTCTGACCAAAAGGAAAGGCTCCACTAAGCTCCTTCTTCTCCTTGTCTTCTCACCTCTGCAAAGCAGAAACATTTGCATGAGTAAATCCAACAGCATGTACTATCTGAGGGAGTGAAGGACCCAGGCCTTGTATGTTTAATATATATTAAAAAAAAAAGGGCCTCTGGTTTCTACTTCAGCCTACAGACTGTAGGTGCGAGCCTTTAAGTGCCATACATTTTTTAATCCCCTGAGCCTTCATCAATCTGGTGCTGTAGAATGCAGAGAGAAAACTTGAATTTCTTTTTAAAAAGTTATGTTTTTAATGCTCAATTGGAAGACCACAGTATAAAGAAATATGGCTAAACACCTTGTTATGGGATGCTTTGTCTCTTCATAGAGGAAAAGCACGGGCAGTGGAGTGTCTTACAGGAAGGTTTAAGGGCTTTTTTTTTAAATACTTTGTGGGGGATATATGTATATAATGTTATTATATATTGATTGTAGATAAAGATCAAGATATAATGATTCACGATTTTATAGCCTGCCATAAGCAGAAGACAAGCTTGATGAGCTTGAAGTAGTTCATGTTGCTAAGGATATATTGTATGGTTGTAGTCCAACTGAGCGATGATCAAGGAATGAATAACTGAAGTCATGTTGTTACTCATCAGATAGGAGTCCTTTGCCAACCGGAGATAGAAATCGTAATTCACAAAGATTGCCATGTGAGAATTTGGTTTCAGGAGTCTAAATAGGCAGAAACTGAATTAATAAGTGGTTGATATTCACTGTCTATGAAGAGACACCTCGAATCCAAATTATTTTAAATATTTTCTTATGCCCAGCAATAAGATCTTTCTCTTATCTGGGCTCAATTTTATCTGCTGTCCATTGTCCACCTTTCAGCTCAGTTGTGATATTTATGAAGTTGAAGCTTTGTAATGAAAAATAATAGAAACTTGAGATCTGTAGCAAAAGCTAAGATTAAAGCAGTCAAATGAAAAACTAATTTGAACTTTAAAAAGTTTTAAATGCCTGACTTTCATCCTTCTTGCCATTAGACACCAAACCGATGCCCTAAGGCCTTGTTTGCCTCTGATCCCTTCATAGCTAAGAGAGAAGGGTAAGGAAGTTGCCTCCACAAAGTAATTGAGAGCTTGGGTAAGGCAAATTGCCACAAAAGTCTCTGCGTCTCCCCCTCTGCCTCTCCCAGCTCTGATGCCTCAGGGGGTGTTGATACTGAGGAGGGCGGAAGGGCTGTGGTTACTGGTGTGACAAAGTCCTCTGTCACCAATGGCTCAGGAAGCAAGCTACTGCCAATAATACTACATATTACTATTTCTTCTGCTTCCAGGTTTAATAGATCCTTTCATATTCTACAATGGGATCTGGGGACTTAGGATAAACAGAGGGATGTGCTACTAGCTGCAGAGATAATGTGTGCCAAGGGTAAAATTGTATTTACAGGAGCTCCTGGGGTGGAAGGGACAAAGGCTGAGGGAAGTGGGGTGGGCACAACTCAAAATATCCACAAAAAGAAAAGGACAGAACAGGCATATTTTAGGATTTGTCTCTTCTAAGAAGCATACTTATCTGCATAGACTAAACAAGGTTAGGCTGCTGAGATGGTTTGGAGCTTTACAGAAACTCATCACGACAAGCCTGTCCACAGGCCAGGGATAAGTGTAGCTCATTCTGTGGTTTTAATTTGATGCCAATAAGGGGAAAGAAAAAAAAACAACAAGCACTGTAAGTAAGGCAAACCTGCACCCCTGTAGTTGCATGTCTTTGCAGCAGTCTAGTGCAGATACTGAAGCAGATCTTCATCTTTGAGCACCTGCCATGGCTGCCAGCCTCGTGCTGGGGACAGCATGAACAGCAGGAAGCCCAGGGATGTGGCTTCCTCCCCTCAATCTCTTGTACTGGTCCCTACACCAGCTAAACCATCCACTGCTGCTGGGTCCGATTCTCCATTGCTATGTATCTTGTGCAGTCACTGCTGTGCAGTAACTGTAAATGCTGACCTTCTTGTTTATTAAGTGGGTGTAAGAGGCTTTCAAATAAGTAACCGTCATTTCTCTTACCCTTTTCCCAAGTATAGTTTTCTCCTATTCTCTTGCACTTTACCTTCTGTTCACCGAGAGTAAGAAGACACAGGGGTTTTTTTTTGTTGCAAGCCTACATCTCTCTTACTCTCTTGCTGTACCAAGCACTCATAGCATCTCAGGGACACGTTGTGCTTTGCATTTGTACTTTCTGTGACTTTACTGAATCCAAATCGTAAGTTGCATTGAAAACCAGCTGCTTCTGGTTAGTTTAGTAATTCCCTTTCAAAGTGAAAACAGGTTGTGGATTTATATTCTCCAGACCCCTCCCAAAGACTGTTTTGTTTTGGTTTTTTTTTTCCTCTTTTTGCCACTGTTGCTGAACAGACAATGGTAACTTGTAGGAGAGTTAAGGAAAATCTCTATTTTGGACTACGGGATTTTTCTGTTCATCTGAATGAACTTACCAAAGACTGATAGGCCTGATCCTCTTTTACTTGTGTATGTCTATGGGCATAAATGCTTTGAAGTAAGCAGACTTCCATCAAGGATGAGTTCAGTCCTGCTGGTTTCCTTCCCCACATGAATGTGCATGTGTGAGAGAATATATATTTATAATTATGCTTGTATCTGTAATAAAAACACTTATTTAAATAAGAGAAAGGGGAATGATTGACAGTAGGTGTTAAGCCCGTAGAGTGAGTGACTAGACAAAGGCGAGCGGCACAGAAGCCCTGCTGAGCCAATGCCTGCCGAGCGCGTGCTGCCAAGCAGCGCCGGCTGTGGCTACTTGCTGTGGACCACTGATCCATTGGATGAACAAGGCTCCAATCAAAGAATAGGAGACAAGCCATGTCCTTTCCCTTTCCACCCCTTTGCTATCCATTACCCAGCACCGCTTTCCTCTAATATACATGCAGACATACACACACACATGATCATCTGTGTTTATTTTCCAAGACTGATGAAGGAAAGAAACCTCTACTGACATGTTCACTGATAACGTACCAGATGGTCATACAGAAACAAAACAAGAATAGGATAACTGTATATATATATATCAGGATTTATTTTCTCTGTAATAGTTAGGTGGTCTTTCATGTCCTGAATCACAATAACAAAGAAATATGCAGGTACCTCTTTAGCTGCAATGCTAACTGTGAGTGACTTTCAGTGCAAGAACATTTTGGAACTTGAATAGGTGATTACTGCTTCAGAGGCAGGTAACTCTGATGGATTATGGCATAACAGAGCTATGCAACACTTTGAACACAGGTCTAAGTGAGCTAAGGCACGTATATTGGTCTGTATGTGCTCAATGATAAAGAAAATGTACTGTTCGTACTTGATGTACTTTTTAGCCATGTATCTGAAAGTGTTACCAAAGAAAACCATTGTGTAAATGGCCTAATAGCATCTCTGTTTAGGTTTTTTTGAGCTGTGTGGCACTGCTGGTGGGGAATATTATCCTTAGTGCTGTGCACGAGGTGGAATGCCTAGATCCAATGTAGCTCTGTGTTTCCTCAAAGTTTCAGAGGTGTTTGAACCTGGGAGTGTCTTTTAAAATCAATTTAAAATGTTACTAGACTTTTTTCTGATCAGTATTATCAGGATTATGTCTAAACACAGGAGTGAGGTTAAGTAACTTGATTTTTCTATCATCGTGTCAATTGGAGTGGGCTGTGCTACAGTGGTGCTATTTGTGCTTGTTTCAAAAAAAAATGAAGTGCAGTTTTTAAAAATTTTACTCACAGGACAGAAATTCAGCACATCTAATGGCAGGGTAAGATTGCACTGACTGACTACATTGTAATCCTGTGAAGGACAACGATAAAAATTAAGACAGGCAAGGAGTTAAATTAAGGTTGAAGATTATTCAGAATATGCTATGCTGTTTTCTGTCAGTCTTGGATTTCACATGATGGAAATCCAGTGAAGGTTAGGGTTCAGTGTCAGAGGCAATAATGGTTCTCCAAAGAGTTTTGTCATATTCAGACCACGACTTAAAGCCAGACTTCTCTTGACATGGACCTGATTTAGAAAGCCTGGGCTGAATTTGTGGGCATGTGAATGGGGCTTGCATCTGCGCTTCTGTTCTGCAGTGCTCAACTTTTCGTACTGAAATGGAGAAAAAGGGAGAAAATAAACCTTAACTGTTGCTTATCAGCAGAAAAGCAAGTACTGTGTAACATACGGTTCTGTGGGTGACAGTCCCTTAATAACAATCCAGATTCCAAAACTGATATTTGCTTCTGGCAAGAAGCTCAAAAACTGCGCTCCAGTGTCTCAGAGTTACTTGTAACACGGGTTTTGGCCATGACTTTCAAGGGCTTTGAAGGATTTTCTAAGCTGTGTCAGGATCCCCAAACGGAAAAAAAATATATAATGAATTCATAGTCTTCAAACTAAACCACTTCCTTACATTCCAAGATTTCCCTCAGCTTGGAAGAGTGTGATGATGGGGAAGTTGCTATCTTTAAGTTTCTCAGGGATTTCCTAACTAGAGAGAGAGAATCTTTGCCTTGCATGTTAAAGTGCTTGAGCAAAAACAGTATATTGTGAGGAATTTGTTATTATGATAAATATTTACAGTTTTTTATAAAATCTGAATCAATGACTGAATTGAGAGCAGTACGTACCTTAAAAGAAATATAAATTTTATTTCACTTGTAATATGATGCTTAATTGCACTGCTTATCTTCCTTGAAATATATCACAGTAATGTACATACAAAATGCGACGTCCACTAGAAAGGAAGATTGATCCAGGGAACACCGATGACACCCACTTTAATCAACTACTACTGGAATGTGTCACATTAAGGAGCCACTTGCTCATTGTGTCCCATCCCAGCACAGACTGCTCCTAATTAACTGGCATGACCTTGCAAGCACCACAAATGATCTGTCGGCTTATGTCCTCTGCATCGTTAAGAACACAAAGGTAATTGTACATTGCTCTGCAAAGTGTTTGCAGCCACCTCTAGCAGCACAACTAGGGAGGAATAAATCACTTCAGGCTGGTTTCCAAAGTTGCACTGGAGTGACAGCATGCATTTTCATTTTTAGGACACTCTTGCTTAAGCATTATTTGGATAACAAATTGACTTAACTCAATGACCTTTAATGAGTTCTGGTGCATGTAAGTCATACTTGCCTGGGGAAAAAAAAAAGCCAATAGTTCTCTAGATGTGAGAGCTGAGAAGGGTTTGATTTCTTTGTCCTATCCAGTGGCCTCCTGGCCTCTTATTTTTGCTTTCTTGATAACACTTCTTGACTGGGGCAGCTGAGATGGAGAGTCCTGTGTGCGATAGCCTGGGGGTGAAATGGTACCCTCCTCCTCTCTGAGGCTTAGCCCCTGGTTAGTTGATGACCCTGAACAAATCACATCACCTCTTGGAGCCCTGCAATTTCTCCTTACAGATTAGAGGCAATAATGCTTTTCTACACTGACCGGTAGACAACAAATCTGTATTTCATTAGCAAGGAGTGCTTAAGGGCTTGCTTCATGCGGTAAGGGAGCAGCATCTGCATACAGTGGAGTATGTTCTCCCCTCAATATCCATCCACAGCTGCTTCTCATGGTACAGAAGAAAACACATATGAATTGTCTGGATGAAACAGAGGCTAAACCGAATGTGTTTATACAGAAATGTTAGAGTGCTTCATTTTTTTCCCAGCACTGTGCGGACTGGTCTATCATAGTTTAGATTGAGGAAAATAAAGCTGGTAGTAACTGTATTGTTCAGTTAAATGTACATCCTGTATCTCTCTTGGAGAAGAGGCACTCCTTTGTGTCATTCATGTCTCTTTAATATGCATACAAATTATAGTACCGTGCACTTCAGAAACGTGTTTGAAGTGCTTTTCTCCTTTCAGAAAAATTTAAGCTCATTTCGCTAGATGGCCATGTACATTAGTGACAGGTGTCAAAAGTGCAATTCACCCACCAAACAGGCTTCCACGCATCTCTAGTGAAGACGTTTTATTGCTGGCTGGCTCAGAAGAGATTCTGGTTTGTATCTTTTTGTCCACTGCACTGGGACAAAGATGACAACAGATTTAGTGTGTAAAGCGTTGGATTTCCACCTCTGGGATTACAGTTTACATCCAGCTTGACCCTCTTAAGTGCAATCACTGAAACAGATGGAGATGAGGGTTGGGTGGGCATAAATCTGAACAGTTATGAGGATGGCTTATAGCAATTTGAAGTCACTACACAGAGAAGACAAAATATACATGAGTGATGGGAACTACATTAAGCATGTTTTTCTGGGGAACACCAGTATGCACGCAGGAAAGAGGAAGGAGTAAAAATGTTTTCAGAAAACTCATGAGTTGGGCTGGTGCATGTTTTCAGAGGAACATGGAGCAATGGGTAGGTAACAGGGCTTCCTGTCCTGCATTACAACGAAAATCAAAAGGGATTGTACTGAGCCTACATATGCTTTGCTGTGTGTCACTTCTGATGATCACAGGGAAGAGGTCTGATTAATAAAACTTAAAGGTACTTGGAAAAGAGAAAAAGGAGTTCAGAACTGAGATACTGAGTGTAGGATGCAAAAAAAGGACATCTCATATACTTGGGGGTCTCAGGGCAGCTGCTATTTTTGTCCCTGAAAATTAGCATTTTGGGAATGTTTAAAGCCTGAACACTAACGGCTTTGATAAACAGGGTTATCCCTGCATATGTAGAATTATTGCTATTTACTCCACAACTCATCTACTAGTTCCTTATGATCTTTCATGTTTTTTAGTCAAAAGTAAAGTGGCCAATCTGTGTAGTTAATTTTTTTCTAGTATCTTTGTGTAGGCCCAGTAGAATGACTTATGCAAGTCATCTTTAAAATGGCAAGATAATATTCTGTGAGCTTTAAGGAGTGCAGATGAGCTTGAGCTTATAAAGGGAGGGGAGGGTTAATTTAGTTTGCTTCAAAATACCTTCAAATACTTGCCACCTGCCCCAGGTAGCATATTAGGTTTTGTTTAGAGTTTTTTTGCATTTTTTATTTTTATTTGCCACAGATAGATAGCTTTTTTTATTGCCTACCCCAGCTTCAAACTGACTTACTAGGTTTTCAGCTTTTTTGGACTTTAATTGCTAGTGTTAGCAATTCGCTTGTTTTTGATCCCATATCTTCACTTTTCTTTTAATCTTTAAATTATTTTTGAATGCTGGCATAATTAGATCAGTAGCTACCAAGTGTGATAAGTTGAAACAGCCATTCAGTCAAAATGAAAAAAAAAAAAACCCAGCTTGGGCAGCGTGGGAGGGTTATGTGTGTGTGTTGTTTTTTGAGGGTTTTGTTTGGGTTTTTTTTTCCCCAGATATTTTTCAGATGCACCCTAAGGACAGTATTTTGGTTTTTAATGGTAGTTCCTGAGCCTTCTCATGCAGGTGGGGAGCTGGCAGTCTGGCAAAGGTCTCCTGTATGAGGAGGTGATTGAATTCTTGGACTGGCCAACCCAGACAGCTGTGCAGGACGGTGTGATCCATAGGCATGGTTATATGCCCTCACTAGCAGCTTGCATTTGGTGATGAGAGAGCACTTTGGGAACAGATGGGGAACAAGGACTGGGGGCGTCAGTGATGGAAAATAAAAAAAACAAAAAGCCTTCTTTTTGAAGCATTGTGACATCTGTTAGTCCACAAATTGTGGTTTATTTGAGTTATAAAATGTAAGAGAACAAGTTATTAGACATTAACCCTCAAGACAGTAACTATCAAGTAAAATAAACAGAAAAAAATCTATGAATAAACTGTAATTTAATTTTTTAATATAAGATAGTAACCTTACTTAGAATTTTGTGACAACTAATTCACCTAAGCATATAAAGACTCAAATTTCAGAAGAGCCTAATGCAGTCAGGTGCTTAAAAAAGAATTATGTAATTGACTGAAAAGAATCCCTTAGAAGACTTTGGTTAATCCCAGTGTAAAATGTGTTGTCTTCTATTTGAAAGTGTCAGTTTTTCCTTTATATTTATACAGGAATGGTCTGAGCTTAAAACCACCTGACTAAACAGCTGCAAAATTCAAAATTGGAATAGATTTGGATAGATCTATAGAATAAATTTTGTTTATTCTATTTATCTACAGCCAGATTTTCCTATATGTTGGTTTGTATGGCTTTACATCTGTAGGCCCACTTTGAGATCTTCATAAGCACTATCTTGATCATTAAAATTAATAGTCTAAAATTTAAAGTCTTTTAAGACTTTAGAAAGTCTTTTTTAGACTTTAAAGTCTTTTGTTTTGTTTCTCTCTGACCCCACTTTTATCTGAAAGGAAGTAAAGTTTTCTGAAAGTCATTCAAATTGTTCTTAGTTAGGAGAAAACAAACAAACAAATGAGCACACTGCAAGCAATCTGGTGCAATTAGTATGAGAGCTGTCAGGGGGGTATATTATAATAAGATGAACTGACAATGCTGTTCAAGGGCTAAGCCTAAAGTTTCCACTCCAAGGAGAAAAATGACATTTATGCTGATTATAAGTTCCTTTTCAATGACAGCCTTCTTTTATGAAAGATGAATTTATTTCATTTTGTGGGTAGATAAGGAAAAAAAACCTGTTCTTTTCCTTGAAGGAGCTGACTTAGGACTTTAAATTACAACGGCTAAAACATTAGGGAAAAATAGAAAGCTCACAACAACCACCAACCAGCTGCTTCTGCTGTATATTTAATATGTACAGCTCTATTAGGTTGGTTTATTAATACATCTGCAGGTATCTTGTAACAGGGGCCAGATGGCTCAGGAGATGGATAACGGCGTAAAAAGGGTTGCAAGTAGCAATCTATTGCAGGTCAGAAATAGCCAAATGATGTTGCCTTTTGTTGTCTATTCAGTAACCAGCATGAACGACTCTGAAGAGTGGGTCTCGCTCTAGCTCCTGTACTGCCAAAACTGCCATGAGTATTTGTCCCATACGAGCAGAAAAAACAAAATGTGTAGAAGTGGTGACAGGTAATTAGGCAAGTGCTGTCTACACGTTAATGATGATGCTCCTTGGTTGGATGCTGCTGGATGTTTGTTTTATTTTGGGGAGTAGCAAGAGACCAAGCTCAGCAGGTGACTCTGTAGGTGGGATGAAATCAGGGTCCACAGCCAGTTCCTGTGCTCTGAAACAAGTACATAGCGGGTTTCCAAAATTGGCATCAAGGGCTACACTGAAAACCTGCCAAGGGACTGCAGCCTACACAGATTCGTAGACACAGTAATATAGTAGGCTGCATTTTTAAATTTACATGACTGACTCTATGGTCCTGAATTGTATATTGAATTACATTTTTAAGGAAATCCTTTTATCTGGGTTTTCTGAAGACCTAGGCAACAAATATTAGGAAAAAAATAAGTGCCAGGCTTTGTGCTTGTTTCTCTATTTTTATCTTCTAAAAGTTTAGAATTAGTTTGTTGATTTGGATTTATGAACTATGGAAACTGATATTATTAGGTGACAGCAGGCAAAAATTTGAGAAGTTATGGTACCGCAGTCTTAATAAAGCTGGTATGGTATAAAATGAGTTATACAGATGCAATACAAACATGATCCTGCTTTCTCTGTTTGATGGGGCCATAAAGAATCACAGTGAGATTCATCATATGGCCAAACCTGCAAAAACTCAGTTTAATGGTCAGAGCATGCTGTACGTGTATTTGTCCAGAAACCCTGCCTGTGTGTGGATATGACCTTGTAACTCAGGGTAACATGACATAGTCATAATACAATATACGCCTTGTGTCAGACCCCTTGCATGACTCCTGGTTTCAAGCATCAAAAGTAAAATTACTGGGTGCTGTCTCTCTCTCAGACCCTAGGAAGGCAATGCTTTGCCTTTAATCCTTTGAACTGCTTTTGGAAATAAAGGATTGATACTACCTGTATTGTAGGGTTGCACCTGAAGACCTTTTCTGATGTTACCTAGTCCAGGTGTACCACATAACTCAGGGGACAAATGGTGCATGTGTGTGCATAAAGGGTATTAACCACCGCATGAATACAGACTATACACAACTTTGCACCCAGATGAAGGGGGATGTCTCTGCCCAACACTGACCCATTGTAAATCTGGGATTGTGCTTGGAAAAGGTGTTGAGGGTGGTCTAGGATGGTATCTGTGACACCAAGATAAGCGTTCCTTTGATGTCTCTCTCTTCTAACACTAAATTTATTTGTACCTTGCAGCTCAGTTTGTAATAAATCACTCTGATGACCATTTAGTAGAACAGTGTCCTGTTGCTGTACTTCAAATTCAAATAATCCCCCAGTCTCCCCACCTTGCAGGGCATCTGTTGAAACTTAAACTTCTCATCCCCAAATGCTAATGGATATGGCTGTCAAAATAAAAAGAGAGTCCCTTTCAATTAATTATTGTTTTGGGATTTGTCCACATGCTGGTTCTTGGTGTGTTTTTTAATTATTTGTTCATTTGTTGAGCTCTTCCTCATGCTTTGTAGTTGTTAGTCCTGTAGATTATACCAAAGATAGAAAATCCTGAGATTTCAAGCGGAGGCAGGGACAGGGCTGAATTCTGAGTAAATCCAAAATCAAAAGGAAAAGAATGAACAGCCACAGCTATACATGTGTAATTCTTGAGAATGATTCTGTATGAGCACATCAGCCTTGCACTGTGAAAGCATAGGAAGCATTTGTTTGTGTGTGTATCAGCTGATGTACACTTGTGAAGTCAATGATAAAACACAGAAATAAAGGCCAGATCCTTACCTGGTTTAAATAGATTCACCTCCATAGCTTCCTTGGACCCATAGCAGTTTACATTTGCTGAGGATTTGACTCAATATAGTAAGTCCAAATATCTATAAAAATAAAACATGCAGAAACAGTAAGTAAAAATCGACTCGTGTTACATAATGAATTTAAAATCTTCATTATTCCATGGAATAAGACGATTTGACATGAAAATACAACTTTATTACTATAGATGAAAAGGGTGGTTATTAAACTTATTATTAATATGACCAGGCAGTAAGAACTATTCAGTGAAACATGAGCTGAAGGACTTGGGGTGGTAAAAGTAGTTATTTCAAGTCTAAAATTACGTCCTGTAAGAATTCAGGTGGAAGAATCAGATTTGCAGTGTTAAATCTGAATCTAACAAAAATTTGTTTCTACTGTCCAGTGACTTCTAACTTGATCTGCTCAAGTAGATAAGCAATTATCATACCTAAAAATAAATATTTTATTTATTTAGCATGCTTTCAGGCTGTCAGAAATGTTAGAGTTAGATGTGAAACAACATCTACCATAGAGAAAATAGGAGAAAGCAGAGCAAGAAGGTCCTTGGCTAAAATCGAGTATATTTGCCTTTACAAGTTAAGGATCTAATCAAATGCTCTACTAGCAGAAGAATATATACAACTTCATAAATCAATCATAAACTCCTTTTATAATTGCTGCAGCTATCCTTCATTCATGCTAAGTGTTCTACTTATAGAGAGTTCTGTAGCTGCCTGTTTGATGTCCCCTGCCTGGTTGTAGGTGGTTATTTTTTTCTCATCTGCTAGCTCCTTTGGGCATGTTCTTTAGTTTCCCTTGACTATTTTTAAGGAAATTCTATTATGTCCTTTAACTTTCCACCTCTCTCTTCTCTCTTGGCATCACTTATCTTCATCACACATCTCTTTTAATCTGCTCCAAAATTCACTCTTGCTTTTTGCTATATATCTCCTCACTGTTCACACATGGTAATGCTTCATTCTTTCACTCATGTGTTACTTAGTCACTTTTAATGCCTGGGAGGAAAAAAGGCTTTTCACGCTGCCCGCTGTCAAGTGCATTTAAGGGACTGTATTCATGGCAGAGAGTAAAAACTATGTCTGGGGGCAATTAAATGCACTAGTGAAGCAGAGGAGTTTCCTGACTGCAGTGTCCACATGAGCATAATCCTTCCAAGAGCTGAGAAATTCTCATCCTTCACAGGGAGCTTCACAGCCACAGGGAGCTGAGAGGCTCTGAACGCTTTGCAGGAGCACATCATGAAATTTATGGAGAAGCCAAAGAATATTTCATAAGGATGACTTTATGAAATGTTACTCTTGCATTGTAGGGGCCTGCAGGTTTTATGGTGCTGCCTTGTCCAATGTAACACCATTTTCAACATAGGAAGAGCCTTGGCAAAATCTTAGTTAAGAGATAAAAATGGAAAACACTCCAGTGAGACCTAGATTTTGCTGATTTCTCTGATGCCATGCTACAGCAATGGCACTGCTCTATTCTTCCATCATGAATAACCAAACCAAATGACACATAACCATGGCAGTAAGAGTGCTATAAATGCAGACAGATGGGCTAATAATCTTGCCCCTTCTTTTGGTACACGGGTTGAGTTTATTAGTTGTTATGCAAATAGCTGGAAGTGCATCTCAAAGTGTGATTTTGTAGTTTGGATTTGTTAATAAGCTAACTGGTGTGCATATTAAAAAGGATTCTTAAGGTATTTACACATGTACAATAGATGATTTTCAATCTTTTATCAACTTAGCGGCAATAAAGAAAACCAAATTAAATAAAATGCTGTGTTCAGTACTAGGGATTAGTGCTTGCAGAGATTTTATTGCAATAAAAATTTTCTAAGAAGAAAAGGCTAAACTGATAGACTTGGGGGATTTTTATTTGTCTTAACTGGCTTACATATTTTCAGATGTGTTTCAGTTAATTTAAATGTTCCACTTGTGTGTTCCTCTCCCTGTCTACTACTGTATTCACCAAACAAGAAATTAATGTGCCCACCCAGAACAAAATTGTAATCCTTTAAATTACATTGAACTCTTGAGAAGGTAGACAGGCAAATATGAGAGGTTTCAATGAGATGCAGCATGCTTCTAGTAAATGTGGACCAGGTGCAATGAATTAGTTCAAAATTAACTAGCTGGAAACCAGCAAAATCCTGCTCCACCTTCCTTCCAAAAATTTGCTTAGGTTATTCCACGAGAATGAAATGAAGCTGAAACACCATCTTCATCAAAAAATAACCCCATTCTGCTTTCTTCATCCCTATCTCCCTCAATATGCCTTTCTGACTAATGGTGAACAAATATAGTGTCCAGTGTATTTCTGCACTCAAAATGTTAAATCTCATGATACACTCAAAATATTAATGGTGATGATTGTTGCCTTCTGGGGAGGTAGGAGTCGGAGGAGCCCAAAGGCGCTGTGCCATTGTATTTTTTCTGGTGGTCAGAAAAACAGTTTCTTAGCATAGTTCCTCTATTCCCACTCATTCAGCCATCCACACCACACAGAAAGATATCCCATATTTGTATCCTTCGTACATATAGGGAGGGCTCACACCTAACCTTCACAGACGCAGATTTCAGAGCTGTCTTCTGACTTTAGCACCAAGTTTGACCTGTAACTGCAAAAAATGTTTAAACAAGATGGTCCTCAAAAACCAGTTAATAAGATACTTCAGGAGGATAAAAATGTTGCTGGTTTAACAAAAGACTGCAAAAGTTCTGCTGAATGGGAAGGTAGCTGATACTGAAAAAGAAAGATCTGGTAACTAAATTTGCTAAATGTTCTCAGATGACCTTAGATACTGATTTAGTTCTCCAATCGAGCCACACTGAAATTTGTAGCAGTATTTCTGTTGCCTGCAATAGGCTTTCCGTAACTGTGTGTGTGTGTGTATGGACCTGCATGGCCACACTCAGTGAATGTCCACTAAACTTATTTTTTCTTTAGTGAAATTGTGCAGGGGCATGAAGGAACGTGCAGGTGCAGGTCCATGCTGGAGCAGCCTACCAATATTTTCCTCTTGGTAAGTTTGGCTCAACCGTTTCAAGAGTGGATTAAGCTGCTCTGTTGATTTGACATGCAAAATCTTGTCTATGTTAAAATATTCAACCAAGGTAGGCTGATAGCAATATTAAACTCTCAAAAGACTCAGCATTCTTTTAAAATTTCTTGGGGGTATAAACGCCAATCTCCACTGAAGGCAACAGAACATTACTACTGATTTTTCTGGATTTGGGATTAAAATACATATGTTATTGTATTATATTAAATTATATTAAAACATATATATATATATACACACACACACACACATTTGGTATCCACAGAATGAGGCTGGATTAACCATCCCAGCCAACCAAAGAGTTGTATTTCTAAGTGATGATTCCATGCCTGCTGGATTCCTATTCAGTACAGTTTATATATGTAATATTCAGATTACAATTATACTGGAGGAAAGAATAGTGAAACATCATGATTGTATTGAGGTTGAACAATTATAATACAACTAACTACACTGTTTAAATATTCATTTTAATGAAACACATTCATTATGGTTTTCATTTTGTAAGTTGCTCTCACTTAAGACTCATTCCAGTGTTCAATCTCTGATAGAACATTGGAAAAAATCATAAAATATTTAAATACTCTCATTATGCTTTGGACAGCTTGTATTGACAGTGTATCCCATGCTTCATTTACAACAAAGCTTACAATTTTTGCCACTTGGAGATAGCTGCAGCTTCTCTGAGGCAGAAAGTATTTGCTACTAAGAGCTGAAATGAGAATTGCTGGGAGAGCACAGATCGTAAACTAAAAGGCTCTTGATTAGCCTTACATTTTCGAGACTTGCACTAAACCCTTATTTTAAGTTATAGGGTAGATAACAACATTTAGACACACTGGATGGCATCCAGCATAACATACACCGCCAGCATCCAGCATAATATGTAACAACCCTAGCATAAAAATGCCATAAAATGGGATCCTTGTGCATTATGGCTTTTTAATCTCTTAGCTTGCGTCTTCTTCTATCTTGTTCAGTGCAGCTTCCACCAATTATTCTAAAACCTAACAGGTACATCTGTAATTTCATGCACTTGCTAAACCACCTATTGTTGAATGTGTGACTGTGTCTTAGACTGAATTGCAGTGCTAGCATTATTTTTGCTATGTACCTGTCTTAGATGTCTGCCTCCCTAGGAAAAAAGCTTCCTTTCAGAAGGGAGAGTATCAGACTGTGATATCTGGATCATTTTTGTCTTTGTGCTGAAATTCTTTCTGTAAGAGCAACACATTATTTGAAGACTAACTGAAAAAAAAAAAGTATGTTATTGGACAGAGGCTAGGCTCAGGAGCTCTGAGGCTTCCTTTTGGATGAGTTCTTCAAATGTGAATTCTTATCTGAATATTTTGAGGAAGGCTGAGCTTTTCCAGGCCGCGTCTGCCTCTGTATTCTCTGTAAAGTCTGCCAGGAGCATTCTGAACACAGAGGAGAACCGCAATCACCAGCCACCCTCCGTAGCTGATGAAGACATTGTTTTTGGCTAAAACCTGCCAGCACAGCCTTTAAGATTATGGTGTTTTGGACGTGCTGCTGAGAGCTAGCAGGTCTGCAGTGAGTGAGGAGGGGGCTGTGGCTTGGCCCCCACCACCCTGCAGTGCCCAAGGCTGCAGGCAGTGCTGGCTCCCCCTCGAGCCCTATGCTTCAGGGGGCTGTTGCCCTCTGGCTCCCACCTGACACAACCTCCCTCCTCTGAGCATCTCATACACACAGCTCCTGGCTGTTCATGCCTCTCACAGCCCCTCCAGCCTGCAATGTCCCTGAAGTTGTCACTGCAATCTCATCTTCCAGATGCATCATCCGGCCATGTCTAATATCTTAAGGCACAGATGAGGAGTTTCAACACTTTTTCTGTGGATTTATAATGAGCAGAAAAGTTATAAATGAGTATAAGATGTATAATGAATTTGACTTCAGCCTTCTCTGCCTTCTGCATGTCACATGTCCTGGGATATAGGCTTTTCAAGGTGGGGCGTTCTTTCTGCCAGTGTTTGCATAATGCTTTGGCCAACAGTGCCTTATTGACCTGAAGGTCTAGTTATGGCTGTAATGTAAATATAAATAATAATGTAGCCTCTGAGAAGGTAGGAAGTTGTTTGCCCTTCCCTAAGGTGAAGAGAGCAAGGAATGGTCACAGCTGCTTTAAGTGCATGAACTATTTATGCACAGTGTCAGATAAATAGAGATGAAGGAGCCACTCAGCTTTTGGTGGCCATGGGGATTTTAGTGATAGGAAAAACTTTGACCGACACTTTCTACTCAGAATTTCTCAGTGATGCTTTAGGAGCCATTTTAACATACGTGAATTTAAAATTCTCTCTGTCACTAACCAAATGGCAGACAGGGAAAGGGTACTCATTCTGTAGTAGATGGAAATGCTTGAGGGATGTTTGTGGAGTACCAAATGCAACATGGTGTTGGACCCTTCCTGGGGCTTGAAAGAACGGTGGCAATACAAATAACAGGATTACTACTCTGAACTTCACTATGTGAGGTGCTATTGACTGAGCGTTTCCCAGAAAGAGCTGTCGCAGGTAACCTCACAGCATGGAAGATAAGCAGAGTAAAAGATGCTGAGACTCTACTATCCAAAATACCTATAGCAGGATGAGGGAACAGAGTAGGACCAGGTGTGGAGGTATGCCTCCATTTTGGGATTGTGCTGTCCACTGAAACTGAAACATGGCAGGATTTTCTGGAAGGGAGGAAGGATCAGCACAGTGGTGAGGGAACATTTGATTACTGGATATTTGTACTGGAGTGTGACAAAGGTAACTCATTAGTTTGTCCTGAAACAGAGGGTTGCCTTTTTTTTTTTCTTTCACAGATGTATTGTCAAGTGTTTTTACAAGCTGCCTTGGTGATTTTTTTTCTTCCACTAAGGTTTTTTTTCTTTCTTTATACACATTACCCATAAATGGGAGAGTATTGCTTATTAAGAGTACCTTAAAAGCTGATTTGTGAGCCCCCTGAATTCTAGATCAATGCACACAGTATCATTTTAATAGGGAGTCTTAGTTGTTTCTGCCCAGCCTTTGTGCCAACAACTGCATCTAACAGAATGGTTATAATAATAATAATCCATTCCCTACTTGATGCTTTTGCAACATTGATTTACTCAGTAGCAATCATGAAGGATTATTCAAAGCACAGACCATTGGGCAAGATGAAGAACAATGCCTTCACAAATGCAGGGTAATCAATGTTTCCTATTTTCTGAGCAAGAATACTTTCAATTGTACTGCAGACAGAATTCCCTGTGGTTGAATAAGTTGCTGAAGTGGAAAATTTTATTTAGCAGCATTTGGTAAGAGTCTTACAAATCTCCACTGAGTCATTAGGAGTGGTACAAAAAGTCCGCTTTAACTGAGACTTAAATTCTGGCTCCTTCCTGGGTGAATATTTTTTTGAGAAGTTGCAGTAACCCTGAAGGTATTCTCTAACACCCTTCCTCCCCATCCACACAGAGCAGCCACGTGAGCATTTGGTCAAGGGCTCCTGGGAAAAATTGCCCAGGTTTCTAAAATTCCCCAGCTGTAGCTCCAAACTAAACAACCAGGATGCTTAAATATGACAGAACTTGGTTTTATTCTGTTACATCAGTGTTTACCAGAAGCCCCTAGACTTACTTCACTGATTATCAGCAAGATCAAATTTATGCCTTAAACCTTGTTTGATAAGGGCCAGGCTGACCAGAAATCCAGGAAGCTACAGAGGGCTAATGTCAATCTTACCTATACTTCTTCATTTATTTCTCCAGTACCATGAACATTATACGTGTATATCAAGAGCAAAAGGCTGCTAGTTGATGTTCTGTCATGCTTCCTATAGCCTCACTGAGGTATTTCCTAACATGCTAATTATTCTCAGAAAATGCCAACTGATCAACGTGCTCCAAATTTGACCTCATCCAGCCCAAACAGGTGCACAGAACAAGCATTTCCTTGGGAAATGGGAAGCCAGTTTTCAAGTTTTCTTACTACTTGATTGATCTTAAGCTTTCAAGGCCAGCCTCCTGTCTGAATGCTCTCCTGTGAGGGGGCAGGTCTTTCTTTTTGGGGATATTTTGCTCCATATAAAGTAGCTGTTATTTATCTGCCTTAATGCAAACTTGTGCTGATCCAAACCACTGGCCCATACTGAAGTTACTAGACAGTCTGTCCTTCTCTCCGATTCTTCTTTCACTTCCATTTTAGGGGGGGTAAAAGGAGAAAGATATTACTGTGAAATATTTTGATTGTATCTTGATGTAGAAGGGGAGAAAAATATATAATAAAGTACAGGTGGGAAGGGAAAACAATTTCTGAGAAACTGTATTTCCAGTACGTTATCTTACCGTTGTCTGGGTAAGTGAATATGTACACTTTCTGGTCAAATTAGAAATCAATGACTAACCTGTTGCTAACATTTTTATAACATTTCTGGAGATACAGCATCATTGGAAAGATGAGTAAACGCGTCCTACAGCTTTTACATCAACTCAACTGTGATGGCCCCTTTCTGGGTGCAGCTGGAGTCTGGCACAGAAAGAGAGAGCAGCAAGACTACTCTGTCCTTTCTTCTTTTCCCTCAATGTCACGCTTTGCATTAGCTGACACAGGCTGAGTCCACAACTCCCAGCCAGCACTCCCCCGAGACAGCACTGCACTCACACTAGCCCCCAAGACCAGAAGACAAATGAGAGCACCTCAGGAGGAACCTGACTGAGTAACAGCAGTGCCAGCTTGTTGTGGTTTAACCTGGCAGGCAGCTAAAACAACCACACAGCCATTCACTCACTCTCCCCCCAGAGGGGATGGGGAAGAGAGTCAGAAAAAAAGGTAAAACTGTGGGTTAAGATAAAGACAATTTAATAGGACTGAGAGGGAAGATAATAAATAGAATATACAAAACTAGTGATGCACAGCACAATTGCTCACCACCCGCTGACCAATGCCCAGCTCGTTCCCAAGCTGTGGCGCCCCCAGGCCAACTCCCCCCCAGTTTATATACTGGACATGATGTCATATGGTATGGAATATCCCTTTGGCCTTTTGGGTCAGCTGTCCTGGCTGTGCCACCGCCCACCTCCTCGCTGGCAAGACATGAGAAGCTGAAAGGTCCTTGACTAGTGTAAGCACTACTCAACAACAACTAAAACATCAGTGTGTTATCAACATTGTTCTCATACTAAATCCAAAACACAGTGCTATACCAGCTACTAGGAAGAAAATTAACTCTATTCCAGCTGAAACCAGGACACAGCTGGAAAGGTTAAAGGCCACCCACCATTTGCACTGCAGTAGGTTAGCATTACTGGCCTCCCTCAGAGCAGAGCCACCAAAAAAAAAGCAAAAGATGACACTTTTTGCCTGTTATTTGGAGTTACCGGAATGCTTTAATTGAAGCAGAGCAACCAAAGCCAAATCAAAATGTTATTAACTGTTTGTTTGCATGGCGGGCATCTGGACAGCACACTATCTTCTTGTGAAGGGATACTTGAGTTCACGCTCTCTGAGCTAGTTCAAGTACTGCGAATAACATAACCAGACTAGTGTGGCACTCTGCCCAGACTAATGTATCTGTCTTTTCAAAGGCAAGAAGTCTGACAGGTCTGCTTTATTCAGTGCCTCAGTTGTCACTAATGAGTGCTGTGTAACTAGAGCTTCTGAACATCACAATAATCAATTTAAAACAGCTCTTGCAAGAACTCCTTGAAGTTGAGTTCTCAGTCCTGTTAATGATGCAAGATGAGAGTCCATCTACATAGACTGGCTGTCTGGAGTAAGCTTGCACAAAAACTACAGAAATGCAACATGAGGTAGAAAACACGTCCCCGTGGCTGGAAACACCAACCCAGCTTCAGCTTCTGAAAGTCGTTTCAGAAATACCAGGGTTGGCCCACCTCTACATCTACTAAAAGTCAAAGCTAAGACATCAAGGACTGGGGACAGTGCTCAACTTTTGCTTGAAAAATCCCACCCGCGATCTGTAATGACCCTGTTTCAGTTATTACTGCCTTTTAAATTTTTCAGTGTGCTGTTAAGTCAGGCCATCAACAAGAGGGCAGCTGAGATGTTAAGCCTCATTGCCTGGTCCTGGCTCTTTGCTTTGACATTTTTATCAGTTTTTCACTTCTTCGTTGTCTGTTTAATCTATTTCATTTTCCAAAGCCATCAGCTGTCTTCTAAAGTTATTTTCTTTCCAGGCATTATTACTTTTTATATTTTGAAATGTTATTGACAGGTATGATGCAGGCAAACTGATACCTAATGCAATAATAACTTAGATACAGCTGAATCCCAGTTTCCCAATATAATCATATTAGAAGAAAGTATTCTGTTATACACATGAGACTCTAATGAAGTCAACACAGCTGCTCATGTGTAAAAACAGCAGAATTCGATCCACTGAGTTCAGCTGGATCTGGCAGCTTTCCAGATTTTCTGAACTGAACTATTCTCATTTCAGACATCATGGTCACCAGTAGGAGCCAGTAACATTTAAGATCAGAGCAGCACTTCCCAGAGACAGTCCTCTCTAGAGCTGATTAAAATAACATAACCTCCAGAAATATAATATCAACAACTTGATTTACATTCATTGCTTGAGGGGATATTAGTTTACTGTGCATTATATTGTAGCATTCAAAATAATATTTATCATAGCCTGAACCAACTCTTTGCTCAGAGCCATTTTTAAAAGTCAATGAAAACATGAATTAATCTACCAACTCTATTCTAATGGTTCAGAAACCTGTATCTCCCTTCTTGAGCTGTCTTTCCTCTAAACTGCAATTTTAGTTTGTCCCCCTGACCCCACTTTTTTCTAGTTTTCATCTCAAACTCAGAAAGAACAAATTGGAATCTCTAATCTTTCTCTTCAAACTCTGCTATGCCCTTTCCAGAAGATGGTGACCTACACCTCTGTCCTTCCTCCCATGCTCTTTTCCACTCTGGCATCTCCATGCACGGCATCCAGGCTATGTCTGCTTCAGAGAAGGGTTTAGGAAATTTTTGTCCCTAAGCTGCAATAGCAGCTCTAAGATACAATCTTTTTGTGTTTCTCTAAATGTCTAATGGGCTCATCTGCTCTGATCACTTCATATCTCAAGTGCTACAGCATTCTTTTCTCCAGTTTTGATAAAGGATGTCTTACACAGGCAGCATCTTCCTGAAAATAATGTCTCCGTTACCTAAGGCTACTTCATTAACTTCTTTCACATTTATCCTTAGATGTGAAAATATGCTCTTATTTTTTCCATGATGCTACAAAATTGTTTAGTCTATTAATGTGGTATGATTCTCAGCATCATTTTAGACATGCATTCTTTGCAGGTTCCTAGCTGTTTATATTATCTGTACATTGTATCTTGAAATTTATTTGACTCAACTCAACAGGATAGAGTGTTTTTGTGATGTCCTCGTACAGTCCCTAGCCTGAAGGTTCTTAATAACAAGGATTTATAAACACTGCACAAGTATAAATTACAATATCAACAGCATCTTTAATTTATATAGAAGTAATAGCAACTATAATTTCAGTGGGTTTTTTTACTGCATATATATTCTCATGCTTGCCACTGCTAAAATAGATATCTAGAATGTGGAGCTTCTGAATAGTGTGAGATACTGGAAATGCAGGACGATGAGATAACCTGTGGAAATTACTTTAAAAAAAAAAAAACAAACCAAAACAAAGAATAATCAATATACTATGACTTAAGCAAAACCAACAAGAAACAAATTACTAGTGATGTTAGAAGCTTCCACTATTTTCTTCCACATTTTCATACTACTTGGCAGCCAAAAAGGATTAAACCAATGATAAATTCCACTGAAGTTGGATATTTTGTCTTTATTCAAATGTAGTGGACTCATCATTATAAAAGCTAAACTTCCTATGACAGATCAGGGAATGGGGGTGAGTGGTTTTGTCCAAGGTATGCAGTGAATCTGAATTACACAGTAAATTCAAAGCTAGTATACGATGGAAAAATATATCACCATTACTACTATTTGCTGAAACACACATGGGTTCAGTACTTCAAAATGTGTAACTAATCCTCACTCTCTCTGAAAGACATGCCAGCCGATAAGTGCTTTTGGAAGTAATACTTTGGCCGTAGAGAAGACCATATTAAAACATACTTTATTTTGTAGGTCTTTCTCAGAATCCTTTTCCTGCCAATATGTAAATAAGATGCTAATTGAGAGGTGTGCAGGGAAAACGTATTCTGACATGTTGGCGCATAGCATTTTCAAGCAATAAACAGCACATTTATCATTATGTTAATGTGAGATCCCAAAGGCAGCATTGCCTTTAAGGCATACTTGAGCATGCCAAAGTTTTCCCTTTCATAGGAGGCAAAGTAGAAGATATATTTGTCATTCATGAAAATGTGAAGATTCCCTAAGTTATGCATGGCAGTCAGAAACCCTAAAATAAAATAATATTTTGCTTTTGTGCAGTGATTTTTTTTTTTCATTTGCAAACCATGAGCAGTTTATTAACCACATTATTTTCCCCCTTTTAGAGATGGCATAACTGAGGCACAGAGTTTAACGCAGCATTTTTTAAATAACACTGATTGGAGTCCCATGCCATTGGGCTGCTAACGGTGCTAAACACCAGTGGTTTCCTTTTCCTTTCATAACTTATACCTGAAAAGAAGATTGTCTAGATAAACAAGCAAACAAACGACAGTCAAAGAACACAAGATCAGACAGCGCTCCTAATGTGTTTGTCCGAGCCACTTGCTAAAGGTCACACAGCAAGTCAGTGTAAGGACTGGGAAAAGATTCGTGACTCCTGTTTCTCAGCTCATTCCAACCCTCATGTCAGATAATACTCCAAAAGCTTAAAAGATGTTCCAAATGTCACATGAATCTTCTTTGAAAAGAGATGCAAATGTCAAGGATATGGCTTATGGTAAGGTTCTGAGAATAGCTTTTTCTTGTGAGCTTTAGGTGGTGAGATTTAGCTATATTCCTGTATCAGTAAATGTCCTCAAACTTTCAGGTATCCCAAGTTTAATTTGAAGATGTAATTGATAATGACTTAGCCTGTATCTCCTTATGTTTCTCCTTCTTCTTGTCGAAAAGCAAGGCACAGAAATAACAATGAAAATATACAAAATTTAAGGTAAAGGAAATCCTTCCCATACAGTTTTTCTGGGCCACTGAATCCAGGTCCCTACTGCCATAACTAAATGTACATAACATGCATAAATGCATCAAGAATCATTTTAACATCAATTAGATGTCTTAGCTTTCTTCTTCTCTCTTTACTAGAAGGCTGCTCCAGAAAATTAGTTGTCACACGTAAAACCTAGATCCTAAACATTTGCAAACTATTAGCTGTCCTCAAACCATTCACAGCAAAAGGCAAACAAATCCCCTCAAATAAAGAAGCACTTTGTTCCTTCACCTCCAGGGAGAAATTGCACACAATGGGTTCAGAGGACGTACTGGACAAAAGTGCATATTCAGTTTCTATTTTAACCAGAGCACCCTGTACCTCTTTGGTATCAGGATGCAGTTTGCTACTGTTATGAACCACTGCTCTGCCTTCTATTATGTTGCTTAGTGACAATGGGCTCAAGTATCAGAAAGACGTTCTGGATCGTCATGGATGATTACGTACCCATCTGGGCCTACTTACACATTTACGTGATTTTACTAAAAATATACATGGTGGTAAAAAAAAATGCCCATTAGGGGTTTCGGATGCTCTAAAGGCAATCAAATTCAAAGTCAGTAAAAACATAAAAAGCATAAGAGCAGCCATATCTTTGTGGCTGTTCATACCTTTAATACCTTTATCTCAATGTGAATGTTTAAGATAGGCTTAATCATGGATAATTTAAATGCACGGGATTCAAGTAGGCAACTTTCCATGCAGTGCAGTAAAACTGCACAAAACAAAAATGCTTCTGGTCAGTAGTGCTAAAATCTGGAAATGTTCCTAGTTTTCATATGGTCAGGAAAACTTTTTTGCTTCATTTTATGTTACTTTACTTTGTTTTGATCATCTTATCTATTCGTGCATTAAGGCAGACAGTGATGGTTTAGAACGGCAAACTTGCCACAGTTAACCAAGCAAGCAAAATCTGCATCTGAGGAATGCAGTGTTCACCAAGGACTTCGGCTTGGGTTTCTTGCTGTTGCTGGGAACCTTCAACAAAATGGGATATATTTACAAAACAGAGGAAAGAACTACAATTGACATTCACTCCTGTTAAAGCCAAACAGAAAAGGACACTCTGTTTTAAGAGGTTTCTGAGGAATAATATAAGTGTTGAGCAGTGGGAGACCTTAAAAAAGTACAAATAGCCTGGCTAAGGAAGACAGGAATATCTATTAAAAAAAGGAAAACACAAGTTAATTAATTGAAAGCAGAAAATAAATGAAGAATTGTTAGTTGGATAGAAAGCTCGCTAACAAAACAACACAGTAACAGTGAATGACTTTCATTAGTTGTGTTCTTTACTAAAATGAGGTAATTTATATCAGCACTACTGCCCCAGAGCTAGCTTTGAGCCTTCACTTGCTATTGGCATTAATGGGCACAAGCTGAAATATCAGAATCCGTATTTCAGGTGCTTCATAGTCTGTGCATTCAGTTCATTTACCTTCATGGCACTTAGGTGAAGCAAACAGTTATTTTCCCATTATCCATAATCCTCTTATTTGCCAGCCTTGAAGCCAGTGGATTTTTATAAAATTTAATAATAATATAAAATATAAATATAATATAATATAATATAATATAATATAATATAATATAATATAATATAATATAATATAATATATAAATTGAAGTAAGGTTCTTGGGAAGGCAAAACATTAGGAATAGTTCTCCTAGACAGTACTTTCTTTGGAAGCATTGCAGCAGGCATTTCAAAGGACTAGATGAGGCTTTGCCATGCACATCAGTAAACAGAGGAGGCTGAACATCTGCTGCTGTCTCTGACAGTGCTCAAGTTGCTGTTGGGACAACAGAGAATCCTCTCCTTATTGTCCCTAGACCTTGCCACCACACTCAAACTGAACTTGAGGAGGGTGCATGTTGTCCTTCACAAATGTTTAGTTGCAGTTCCCTTGAAGGCCTGCTTCCCAAGTTATAAAACTAACAAGCAAAGGCTTTTCATGAATTAATGAACAATACGCCTCTCCTTATCTAACTGCACAGGTAAGTGCCCAACTTCACCAGCACTATCTGGAAAGTATTAGCCTCCCAGTCCAAAGGAGCAAAGATGAACTGAGCTTCAGGTATCGGTGAACAATTCACAATTTTTTCTTCTTTATTACATTGTATTGTAGATGTTCACATATTTACAGATGTATAACTAAATGTAAATATTTCAGGAAATGAAGGTGTAGCTCAGGAAAAGGTGTCACAAGTTCTCCTTGATGCATTACCACCTGCAGGCCCTAACAAGGAAGGAGGCTAGTATGATAGTATAGTACAGTGTGTGTATCCACCAGTACAGCAACACGAGTGTGTCCATGAGCAAACCCACCATCTAAATGGGCAAGGCGGATGCAGGTGGGAAAGGCGAGGGCCATTGGGGAGCTGAACCGCTCGGCTGAAAGGTTGTGCTGCAGGTTAACAGCAGAGCCAGGATCCCGAGCCCTGACCACCACAATGCCGAGACTCGGGCAAACCACTTCCAAAGTCCTTGGCAGAAGTAGCTTTAGGGCTGGCAGTGGTGTCTCTGTGTCACCCACTGTGAGGCTCTGTCTCAGGGCATGGGGGTTAATTGCTGTGAATGTCAAATGAGAAGGGCTAATGATGAGCTCAGAGAAATTTCAGTATTGCTACTGAACCATCTGATTACTTGGGTAACACTGTGGGAATAAAACTCTAATGCAATCATTTTCTTCTAGGGGTTTAATTCTTTTATATATATTTTTATATACAAACACATGCACACAGGTACATTTTCTCATTCTAACAATGCTGGGACATGAAGCCTAGTACTTCTTGTCAGTGCTAACCTGTCAAGATGCCACATCAGCAGCACTAGGAGAGGTGAAGGGCCCTCTCGAATGTGTTTTACCTCTTTGTTAGTGCTGACTCGTTACTCATCTCCCTTCCTACTATCCAAAATTTATATGCATTTATAACATGGCTGATACTTCCAGGTCATGTATGTCTAGAAGTTTCCTGAATTTTCAGCACTTTTAAGGATTACTTTGTGACACATTCCTATAAGTAATAATTTTTATTCCAATTGCAGCTCCTTTTTATTTTCACTCTGTGCCCCAAGTAGGAAAAGGAGTATTCATCTCCGGTCACTCCTCTTCGTCTGGAACTGTTGTCTGACTGCTAATGGATAACTGTGTGTGTCAACGGTTTACAACTATTCCTACAGAAATTTTTGTGCAAGTAGTGATTCAGTCTTTCAACATTATTTCTTTAAATATAACTAAAGAAATAAAACATTTTTCAAGGAAACATCTGGAACTATGAATAATATCACAAATATGTCTTTCTGTGTCCACCACAAACAACCAAGTGTAGATTCTTATAATCCACTTCAAAAATCCATGGGTTTTTCTCTCATATTAAATACCATTAATTGTTTGCTACTGACAGTGCAAAAATACTCTTTTGCTTTACCTGTTCTATTCCAATTACAAACTATATTTTTTTTCCCATTTTCACATTACTGCATTTCTCAGATTTAACTTCTTGCCATGTAATTGCCCAGCATTTAAAAACAGAATGGCATTCAGTCCCAGAACATACCACAGAGGAGTCTTAACCAGCAGGAGATGTCTGTTTAATCACTGCTTTGAATTGTTACAGCTACAGCAGGAGATCTATAGAAAGATTTGCCTTAAAAATTAAACCATTGAGGTGGTTAGGACTGCCAAAGGCTGGCTTTCTAAAGAAAAAAAGAAAATTCTGACACTCACAAATAAATCTGTGAATCTGTTTCATGTGTTTGTAAAGGTAATGCTTTCCTGCAATCGTACAGAGACAATTTAGGGATTTCATTAAAACCATGATATCCTGATCATGGAGATTCAGATAATTTGCTAGCACCTTAAGACAGATGTTCAACTTACCTACAGTGCACTCAGGATGTAGCACAGTGTCGCCCTGAAAACATACTGTCCTCACGCTCATGATCCACCTCACACCACTCTGTGACAGAGACTGGAAAACATTGGAAATGGCTACACCAGTAAAATCTTCTCCTACAGTAAAAATGAATCCCTTTGTAATCATTAATGTGACATTCCTGGTCCAACAGCAGTTCTAACTGTATGGCCAGAGATCTGACTCACATGATAAAAACACCTGTATTTTAAAACAGAATCAATATTACTCAGTAGCCTGTAGTGGCTACTCTCTGTCTTAAGTAATACATATTCCTAAAGCGCTCAGATGCTCTAAGCATCTACTCAAGAGGCCCCAATGACTCTGAAGAAGCCGCAAATAACATGCTTGCTGCCAGCCTTCATTTTTCAGTGAATTCTGAAAAGATTTTGTATTTGAAGGACTTTAGGTACAGCAAAGGCTCTTTTTCTTCTGTGTTATACACATATCAGGACTGTGATAACTATTCGCTTCCTTATCAGAGAAAGAGACCTTCTGAAAGCCTATATAAGCTTGTCAGGATTTACCAGGAGTGCTTTGCAGAGTTTCTCGAAGATCCAGCATAGCATGCAGGATAAAGCTTATTCTCCTGGGAAAGCTAGAAAAGACCTTCTTGCTTTGCACTGCATGCAGGTTTTGCTTTTTCTTCGTTAAAGTGACATCAATTTCATTACTAGAAAGTCACCAAGTAGCATATTTATTATTTACACTGTTTATTATCACATGGGTATTATCCCTAGGACAACCTGTGTATGGCTCTAATAGTTACTACCCCAAAACTTCATAGTCCAGGATCAAGTAGAGCAGGCAGCACAGCTAACATAAACCAGCATCGCTCCCTCACTGCTTGCACACTACCAGAACCAGAAGTGATTATTCCCAATAACAAAATTTAAGATACGTGATACACGATCCATGATGATGTGCTGGGGCATTTGCTTAGAAGAAGACCACATCAACCCTTACACCCTCATTAACCACCAGGAAACTGTACTTTTGTCTATGCGATGGGTATCCCTGCACAGCACAATGAAGGACAGACATGTTAAAACAAAGAGACATGGTGAAGCTGTCCCATTGCAGCAAGTACTCGTATACTGTTTGAAGTGTGTGGGTTAGTTCATTCATGATATAAATTAATTAACCATTATTAATAATAAAATCTATGGTATTTGGCAGGACATTACGTTACACTTTCTAGCAAAGAAAGCAAAATATTGCTACAACCGAACCAGAATGCTGTAAAGTTGAATGAAAAGCCATCTGCACTTCCCAGTCTGCATAAAGATGATGATCTGATGATCTGATGTTGTATTAGCATTTCGTTCTCTTGTGAAAATCATGTATCTATCATGTTTTTTCATACATGTAAACTGTAGGTTTTTTGATTTAGTCCTAAAGCTTGCATTGCCTTTCCCACACACGCACACATCCCCCCCCCCGTCCCCCTTCACTAGCACCAGTTCTGGCCAACCCTGAACATACATTATTGCCTCTGGCATGAAATCAGAGGATATAGTTGTATGCACAACCACATATGTGATGACCAGTATAACCTAACAGAAAACTTTGCAAACAAAAAGGTAGTGTGGTTTAGAGTTAATGATCTTTTACTGTGACAACGTCTATTTAAACAAAAGGTTTCTTGCTTTAGCTTTAATTTCACTGGTTAATTGGAGGATTTGCCCTTTCTTTTCTTTAAGCATTCACCTCTTCCTTTGCAGTGACTGGAAACTTTTTGTTGAAATAATTTCTGTGTGAGAAATGCCATTGAAGTAAAGCCGTTTTCTTAAACATATAATACCATTTTTTACACCATAGTTTTAGGAAAAAAAATGTATTTGCAATATGTCCAGGCATTCATTTGGAGTATGGATTTTAAACATTTAGGAGATTATGTATATTTTAAGGATACAGTGGAGAAAAAGTGTTTACTAGAAATTTTCCCACTGTCAGTGGATGAAGTGTGGCAGTGATACCTTATTTCAGAAGTTCTTGCCTTTATGAGGAAGTAATAAATCTATGATCCCTGAGGTCTCTTCCAACCTGGTTCATTCTGTGATTCTGTGATTCTGTGCTCTCTTTGTTTTTAGGAAATATGATTAATATATCTCTTAAAATAGAGGTGAGAAAGTATGCAACAATGCACAGATTTAATTTCTATCTACTTGTTTTCAGGAGAATTTTCTGCAGCATGTGTTGCTGCTTAGAAATCTTCTGTAGCGTATCCATGTATTCAAGCCACCGAAGGCTTGGCTTGGATCTCGTTTTTGCTATAAAATCCCCATTGTACACCATGACTTTTAAGTCTTTGAGACTGTGCCTGCAAAACAGCTGGCCAGTCTTAAGGAGGTTTAAGGGCTTTAGATTTAATACTGGACTATATGCCCTGGTGGACTTGGGAATGACAAATGCTGAGCCCAGGCAGTCCCATGGAGCCTTCTGCTGGCAGTTGCTTGGAAGGCCCACACTCCAGGCTTTCTCTTATCTCCCACCTTATGGCTAGTAAGGTACTTGAGAAAGGGAATTTTTGGCATTAGAAATAACTTGGAAATTTCATTTTACCTCCTCTGACACATGAAAAAAAAAAGGCTAAGTCTTTCCTAAATTTGATGCAAAGCCAAAGCCTTAGCCTTCTTGATGCTGTCAGGTAGTGGAGAGGCAGGGAAAAAGCTTGTATTGATTACAGAAGGTTAACCACAAAGGGACTGAGAAAATGTGTTTTTTCACACAGCTTTAAGAAAAATTGTGTGGGCTTCAGAGATGCTAAAATGTTGTTTTGAAGTTGTAAGCCGTGTCTAACGGTTTTAGTGATATTGCCATGTAAAGTTGGAGCTGCAGAAGTTATCCAATGTGTGTGTACTAGGTGTACATAGGAAAGTATATTCTGTATGTATGAAGTGTGCCCTACACTATTCAAAAGACTATCTGCTTTTATCAGTTGATTAGATATAAGTAATCAAAAAAAATCCTCTTATAAAAATATGTACGGTCTCCTTGTAAAAACAGTGGTTTGATATATTGCCTTCATTCACACACACGCTTTTTATCTACAATATGGTTGCAGTACATATTTTGCCACTCAAAGTGCACATACACAGCTTTTTATCTAATAGTGTCTGGAAAAGCTACATTAAAAGTACCACAGGCTTCTGAAGTTCTGTTCAATGTTTTCTAATATCACATGTAAAAAATGTTCTTGTCTGATACTGGAAGTGATCCCTATCAGTTCTACTTCATAAAACTCCTAGAGCTTTCATTTTCATTCACCTTCACATTCTTCACAACCAGCTGTATTGATATGCCATATAACAGCCTGTCTCCAGGATGACTGCAGTAAATAAGTACTACTAAAAGTATCACAAAGATTGATCCCTTTTTTCCTGCCCAGTTATCTATACTCAAATGATTAGATAGTTCCCCTGGGCATAAACACAAAGAGCAAAAAAAAAGCCTTTGAAAAGCAGCATAGTGTTCTGGATGAGCACTAAATTTTGGGGAGAGTTGGGCAAACCTTGACCCAAATTTATACACATTAAATCACTCTCTCCTATGTGAAAAGAGTGCAAGATCGGGACATCTATGGTCATCTAGACTACCCAGGGTTTTCCCTGACCAGTTTGCAACGAACTCATTTTATGGCGACCTGAGCAGGTGAGCGATGGATTCTGACCCAGACTCCACTGGCATCACTACGAACATGTTTGCAAGCTTATCCTTCAGTGTAACGCAGTTTCATTATGCTTCAGATGAGCTGGTCTAATCTGTAATAACAGATCAGTAAGCCTATGTGCAGTAGCCTTGATATGGCTGTTCATGTGAGCTGCTGTACCTGCGTGCACCAGTGTGCTCCGTGTGGCTCTGACACCCTCTTCTCACTGCCCATACATGCAAATTATGCCCAGAAGCATCCAGGACTTCTTAAATGGCTAGTTACAAGCCCCCAGTGCCCAGTAAGCTATGAAGAACAGCTTCTGCTGCAATACCATTATTCCTGTTGAGTATAGCCTGCTGTGTGAAAAAAGGACATTCAGTCTTGGTGTATGGGTTTCAAGTGACTGCATGAATGGTATGGATGTGATAGCACTTACCAGGTATGCATATTTACAGTGTATGTATGTATAAACATCAGCAGGTGAAAAAAATATACATGCACCTCTGCTTTCTAGTGTGAAGACTTCCTCAAGTTTGTGACTGAACTAAGAGAATTATGAGCATTTTTATTTCATCCTCTTAACTGGGCTTTTTAGATGTGCAGAGAAGTGGCTAAGCCATCTGAACAACCCTGTGTCTGAAAAAATAGCAGAAGAGAAAGGAAAGAGCCTGCAGAGGAGCTCAGAGGTGAGTTACTTCCAACAGCCCTGCAGCACCATTGAATACCACCTTGTTTCTCACAGCAGCTTTACTCACTTACACACACCAATAACAGATACCACCCCCTGAAAAAGCAAAAGGGTCACAATGAGTACCTGACTTCTACCCCCCAAGAAATTTACTTGCTCTATCTATTCAACCAAATGCCCCCGAACCCAAGGCAACCTAATGGCTTTTTTCTTCTTACCATAGGTCTTGGTAGCAGAGGCAACAGACATCTTACAATGCACTTCTTCAAGAAGACAAGAAATTTCCTCTAGAAACTTGAGATGGAGGAGTGCTGGGTCTGGAGGATCAGGATGCAGAGGTGGAGGTTACTTCTCAGGGAGCATTGTGGGGCTTCTGGAATTTTTTTTGCTGAAGAGGGCAAATAGAGCAGCAATGCTTTGAGGAAAGCAGAGCATAGGATTAGTGGATTTAGGGCAAACCAACAGAAGCAAAAACTGTGGAGATGGACCTTTGCTTAAAATATTGGCCACATCTTGCTTTGGCTTACACTCCCTTTATTAAGTATTGGCTTTCAGAAAGGAGACGCAGCAGTTTGATGACTTTGGTTTGGTAATAGATCATATAGCATCAATAAAAAGGTGGTGGTGGGAGGGGGGGGAATCCATTCCTTCCAAAGCTAAAGCATTCCCAGCTAATGAAAACTGTGACAGAGTCATTACCACTGTAGGGGTTCTGATTACATCTGTTGATACAAGATTGATTTTTCTTGGCCCACAGTCAACTGCCATCTCTGCAAACAGTTCACAGCAGTACAGCCCGTGGGGGGTTATTTTAGAGCCGCTGACCTAGGCGGCACTGTTTGGTTTACTGTTTTCTCGTGAATGCTCCCAGACATTTTGGTGCCTGAGTAAGTACGGGACTCGCCAACAGCAGCCAATGCAGGTCATAAAACTCTGTAATAGAGGATTTCCATTTCAGCTGTGGCTCTGTCCTGAATTCAGGGCGGCTGCCTCTGAAGCACTATACTTAAGAACGTTTATGATTCAGAAGAAATTTCCAGCCCATACAGTAGTTGCAGCTTTTATGTCTTTGGCTTTGATCTCCTCCGTATTCTCTTAAATGTAATTAAACCTGTCACATCATTTCCCCCTTTCTCGCTTTCTCTCTGAAACAAAACCTTTATGCACAAATTAGGAACTTTAAACAAAGACAGTTCCAAGGAGTAATAAAATAAATTTGGGACATTTCAGCTCCACCTCATATATCATTTCCCAGCAAATGTGGTGCATTCCATCCTGGCTAACTCCTGAACCAGAACTTTTTTTCATTTTTCCTAGCACAGTATATTTTACTGCAATTTCTCTTAATGTCTGCCATTGCTAACCTGGAATTGGGAGTATGAACATTAATATCCTTCTTATAACACAGCATTAAATGAATTTGACAATGCTGGCATCCAACCAAAGCACAAGTCTCGCTGACAAACTGCACAAACTCCATCTTGTGGTTTGATTTATTGATTAAACTAATGAAAAAAAATTGTAAGGAAACCTTAAATTCATTGAAACTTTCAACAAAGCTATGCATTATTCAAAGTTTGAACACAGGCTGAGGAGAGTAGGGCTCAGCTTCCCCCCTTAAACAACTTCATCCGAGCTCAGTGTCTAAGGAGATATGAAGTGCACAGTATCACTATGACCCATTCATTTTATTCCTTACTGTGTATGCAGTTTTGCACAGCACAAAGAAACAAAAACCAGGCTACTTTTCAAAGCTGTTTTGAGTTGTCCTGTTAAAATCTGAATTCAGACCTCAGAACTTTTGTGTCTCCAGCAAGGATTCTCCACTTGTTTTTAGTAAGATCTTCCCTAGCACCTAAAATTACAATATCCCATTACATTCCAAGTACTTATGGATTTATCCTCAGAATACTCCCTCCCATCCCATAGCAGCAAAAGTATTACCATCTTACAGATGAAGACCTGAGGCACAAAATGATTGCATGATTTACCCACTGTCGCAACAGAATTTTGAAGCACAGTGAAATTTTATCCCACACTGAAGGACTGCTTTTGCACTGACACTAGAATCCTATGCAATAAGAAGAAAAAATAAAAATAGCATGTTATGAGAGACCTGGTATGATTGGCCCAACAGAACATAATGGATTACCTGAAAGACTGACGAATTACATGAAAGACTGATGAAACTACTGAATCTACTGTGCTGAGTTTCACTAAAAGTGTACTTGCTTTACAGTAATTGAGGCTCACTCAGAAAGACAAGCTATGTTGCTTATGGTTAACAACATAAAAGATGAATCAGAAAATGGGATACTCATTGGGCTGTACTTTATCTTGCCAGATCATGTGAAGAGTTTCTCTAAAATCTACCCGAACAGGGTGTCGCCAAGTTACTAGCCCTGTCTGAGTGACCTGAGACAGGTGAGGGCAGCCAGGATGCGTTAGACTTGCTGTGACTGTCCAGTTTGAGTGTGACTGTATTAGTTCTTGTGCTTTCTGGGACCACTGGGGCAATTGCACACATGCAAGGGCTTTGCAGTGATTTTGAATGCAGCTATTGCTCAACATCAGTGAAATGACAAGTCCAAAAATCAGAGATCATTAATTTAATTACTTCATCCATGAGAAGATTACAAAATGATCCACTTGGGTTTACGAACACTTACAGGAGGAAAAAAAATTGGGACACCAGACATTTCTTCAAGCTTATAAAAGAAGACACTGCAAGATGCTGCCAGTGGATGGGAAAAGAAGCTACATAAATTTCAGTTAATTTAATTGATGGGATTTTTTTCACCTTTAATGCAAGTTTCATGATTTAGGGATTTATCATAAAGCCTCCAACTGCTGTAATTATTTCATTCCTAGCATCTCTGTTTCCACTAAAAAAAAAAATTGATTTCTATCTCTCAATGGCTGCACACAAAACACATTTAAACTATGAACACTGAAGTCTTAAGTACCAGGAGAAGAATGAAAAGATGCCCACACCTTTTTCACACATGATATTGGCAATGGGGAAATTAAGCTGGGAATGAAATGCACAACAGTTTTAAGGAAATATGGGAAGTACATAAGAACAGATTGTATAGATGGGTTTCCCCATTACTTGGAGTCTTTAATTTGCATGAATATCTGGAATGAAAAAAAAAGTTAACTCAAACTTTTGGACATGCAAATATTACCAGTACTTTGACCTGTGTTGTGCAAAAGGTGGAATTAGATACCTGTCATTCTTCTTCCCCAACTTGAAAAAAACCCCACACAGTATGACTGCCAGCCCCATGTCCCACTCACAATGCATCCTGGAGAGACACTCTCTCGGCCTCACGCTGCAAATACCTCGCAACACCTGTCTGGTACATTCTCAGATGATTTTTCGTCTTTCAGTCACTGATCTTTGATATTGCTACTAAATAAAAGCTTTAAAAATTAAAAATAAAGTAAAACAAACTGAGATGCTCAGAATGGAAGGATAAATAAACAAAGCAGAAGCCCAACATCTTTGCAAATGTGTGACTACTCCAAGTCAGTGTTTTACAGATAAATGAAGGCTGAACAAATGAGCATGCAGCAGTCTTAAAGACAACACATCCTCTTTTTTGGGGGAGGAAAAAAAAAAAGAAAAAAGACACATAATCCAGTCCTGTTAGCATATGTTGTATAAGGTTGTTTTTCAGTTGTATCAGACATTATCTGATGCAACAAGTTTTGTCAGCAGCTTGATGTGACAGCACAACATGGATCGACAGAACCTCAAAGGAGTTGATTGTTTCAGGTGTGTTTTGTTTAGAAACACAATCTTTTCCTGAGTTCCAGTCTTTGAAATAGTGCCAGGCTAGAGCAGACTCACATTGCTGGAAGAAGCAGATATTTTTGCTGTGCTGACAAGAAGATGTTCATTCTATACATGCTCTGTAAAGCATGTGGGACTGTCACATGTGTCTCATTAAATGAATTGACATGCTGAGGTAGCAGCGTAGGTTATTATTTATAGAGACCTACTATCGCAGGTATATACATGAGATGATAGTGCCAAATACTATGCAGGACTATCCGTACTTTTCAAAGCTGCAAATTTGGGCACTGAATATATTCATTTTGGAGAGAGAACTGAAAAGATGAAGCATAATGAATGGAGAAAAAAGAAGGTGAACTATTTGTGAATGCCACCTTAAGGCTCTATTTTGCAGACCACTGCCCATTCATTACATCAATAAATTGTCCTATTTATCCCATCTAAACTGAAGTCTTCTTGCCCAATGTCCTTGTACTGCATTTTGTCCATTGCTGACATATTGCTCTATGCCAGCAAAACCAATCCAGTAATTACTAAGGACTCATTTGAAGAGAAGCAGAAGAGTCACACATAGTTCCTCATTCTCGCAGAAAAGCCTGCAGGGCATGTTGCAGAAATAGAGGATAAGGTAAAAAGGATACAGAGAAATAGTATTACTTATTACCTTTGATTTATTTGGGTAAGAGATAATGCTAATTCTTCAGTTGTCCAAAGTGGGCCACTGTATTTCTAATTATTGTACAAAACAAGGGAGATATCACATAGGACCTAGGTGGGAAAATATGACCGTCAACTTGCCATGATGTAACTCTGGAAGGTTTATTATAATTTATTAGGGCAGGAAGAATTAAAATAATTGATATTTATCCTTTCAATCAAATAAGATCTAAATGTAGCCCTTTTTCTTCAGTAACTCAGTATGACTTAGGAGAGAAAAAGCCCTCTGCAGTGACTGAGATATGATCTAGACCTATACTTTGACATAAATACCAAATAAGTTTCACAACCTACTTCTAATCACACAAAAAATGAGATTAAATGCTATTTTCACAGAAACAGGTTTGAAAGTTATGTAGTTTGACCATTTCCTAGTTGACTTACAGATATAAAACACCTTCAAAAGATTGTGAGCAACTGAGAATATGATATGAAAAATCAGATTCAAACAGTGAAAGCCATGTTATAGCTGCAGTAAGGTATCATGGTTTAAAGCTGGGCCAGCTATTAACCCGGTGGCAGATGCTCTCTGTTAACCCTCTCCCCCCCCCACCCTAAGGGAAAGGGAAAAGGGAGAGAGACTTACGGGATGGAAAGTTAAAACAGTTTTAATAAACTATAGTAATGAAAAAGAGTATAATAAGAATAATAGAAATAATCAAATATATACAAAACCAAGATCAAGAGCTTGGAAATCCTCCTCAGACAGAGTTGCTCCCCCAGCATGGGCAGAGGGGAAAATGCAGTAGCTCCCCCTGCCATCACACCTGCAGGCTTTTAACTGGAGAATTGGCAAAGCTGGTACCAATCAGTGGGAGACAGGAGGGCCCGTCCCTCCTGGGCCCCACCTCCAGGAGGCAGTGGGTTAGTGATAAATAGGAAAGTGAGAATGATGTGTATGGGATGGAATACCTCGTTGGTCAATTCTGGGCCACCTGCCCCGTCTGCTCCTCCCTGCAGGTGTGACCCCCCTTCGGCTCTTCCACTCGTAAGCAGTGAGGAATTTAGCAGTGACCTTGGTTTCTCTAAGACTAATTGGCCTGGTTTGGGCCAAACCAGGACATAAGGGAAAGGAGAAAATGGAACAAAAATTGAAAAATTTAACACATAATATAAATTGAATAATCATGGCAGTCAATAATATCTACAACTATGGCATTACCTAATAGCTGTGCAGATTTGAATGACATAATGAATTGAGAAAAAAAGAAGAAGAAAAAAATCCTACAATTTGGAGAGCTATAGCAGCCAAATTTTGTCTGAAGACTTCTCCCATCTCTCTCTACCACCTCTAAAGCTGGCTGAAGAACTTTGACTATTTTTATAGCTGGCCAAAAGTTGGTAGGAAAGCTTCACTCATTTTATTTCAATATTTTTAACTTCACAGCCTTTGGAACAGGTTTTGGGACTTATCCACTTCTTATGAATCAGTGCAGTTGGAATAACAGTCAATGTGTTATGCTGAAGTGTAAAAATAAAACAGCATAAAAATGGGTGTGACAGAAAGGGTCTTAGAAAGCCACCAAGGTATGTACAATATGGAGTGTTCAAAAATAGATAAGAGAGGAGGCCAGGGACTTAAAACAATACCTACACTATATGCTTCAGCTCAGTTCTTCCATCTCTGCATACTTGTCTCTTGACTGTATTCAGGTATGGTTTATTCTATGTCTTTATTTCTAAATAAAAGAATATCTAAATCAAATGAATCTTCTGTTTCCTATTGCCCTCTGAAGTCTTGAGCATCCTCAACACTCACTGGAGCTGAGAAGCCTTTCAAGAGCTGCTCTGTGTACAGTAACAGTTATTGATGTAATTTGCATTGATAATACAGAGAAAGTCTTTGTGCAGCCAGCACTGTACCACATATGGTATAAAGGCAGCCATGCCAGATCCTTAATTACATTCAGTAGCTTTTTCTCAAAGGCCTTGAGAAACAACTGTAGGTCTTATTTGTCAAGAGAGCTCCAATTGTTAGCAAGTCAGATCCGTAATTTTGTATGAGCTTGACGTGTTGTTTCTGCTTTCACTGATAATGAGATAGTGCCCCTTATAGTAGGTCACAAATTGGATTCTGTAAAAGAGGATATTACAGGTTTACCGCTTTGGGGGGAAAAGAAAGAAAAAGCAAAAGCAAGCAAGTGCAATGCACAATGGACATTGACCAGATCTTCCTTTGGGACTCTGTCACTACAGCAGCAGGGAATAAATTATCATCTGTCAAAGACTGCTGATGTTCTGATCTAAAAGGCAGACACATTCAGGGCATTTTCATCAGGGAGCATTTGTCCTCACTGAATCTTGCATGTAAACCTAATAAGGTCTTGGTATGTGTCCCACTATATATAGTGTCCTTGGGAACCATAAAGATCTTCCTAGCAGCAGGGTGGCTTTAGGTGTCTCATCATCACTTCTGAGAAAGGATAAGTTCAGTGCATTAGTAGTAGCATAACAAGATGGAGAACCTCTTGAAACCACCTCCATTACACACTATACCACAGCTACTGACAAGGCGCCTTACCTACATGATATCCATCTGATCTTTCACTACAGTGATTGCAGTTTTGTGAGCTGTTAAGGTAGGAATTGCTCTTTTCATCTGCCATAGTCCAGCAATTCTACAGAAACATTTGGTCTTAATTATATGATATGATGGTCAAATATGCTTTCTTTTTAATCACTGTTTGGATGATTTATTTTGTGTACATTCAATCTAATGGGCAAGTACTTTCAAAAGTAAACATATTAACCACCTCTTGAAAAACCTATACAAAACATGATTCTAAATCTGCTTGCAGTGCATTAATCAAGTGGCAGAGTAAGCAAATATTGATATGTAATTTAATCTTACAAACTGTCCACAAATAAAGACATATGGCTTCAGACAGAGGGTTTCCATATCTGGCCGTGATCAAGTATAAAACCCACTGCCTTGTAAGGCAGGGAAACATGAGTTTAAAATTGTGCTGCTTAATCATCTGAACTACGGAGTTGAAAAAATACATCACTAATAGTTTGTAATTAAAGATCACGTCACTGAGGATGGAGCAATGCTTCAGGGTAAAGTGACTTAAGTGGAGACGAAAAAGGAAGAGGGGAAAAAAGCAGACGCTAATGCCAAAAGCAGCCTCCTGACCAGAGCACTGGGTTTGTGCAACCCAGCTGAACACATTTTTAGATAGGCTGGTAATGTTTGAGCTGGGCTTTAGAGCAAGACTGTTAATGGTAGGGTGTTCAACATAACCCCACAAGCCAATCTGAAAACAGAGCTCAGCAATGTTAGCAAAATTAACTGCAATAAGTAACTGCAAAGAATGTGTTGTAGGCACAGAAACATCAACCTCTACTGTAGCAGGAATAAAACACTTAAAAATATCCTATTCCTGCCTAAAGGGAGTCAGTGCTTTAATGATACACCCTGTCTCTGAGCGACCTTGAAATACATCTGCTCTTTCTGTATCTGATCTCCAGCTGCTCTGCCATACTGACCCCCGCACATGTACAGTGACTCCTTCCACACCACTCATGTGAAAGCCTGTTTAGAAGTGCAACTCCCAACAACATAAATCTCTGCTGCAGAAATTCCCCTGCAGCCCCTGGAGAGCTCACACTGGAACAGATATTCACGCTGCTGCCCAAGGAAGACCCATGCTGGACCAGGTGGATATTCTCTGAAGGAAGAGCTCATGCTGGAGCAGGTCTGTCCTGAAGAACTGCTGCCCATGGAGGACTCACGCCAGAGCAGGGCCAGTGGAAGGAGCGGCAAAAAGGAGCTATCATGGGCTGACCACAACTGCCCACTCCCCATTCCCCTGCGCTGTTTGGTGGGGGGAGGTAGAAGAGTGGGAATGAAGGAGTGAAGCTGAGCCTGGGAAAAAGCAGGAGGGCAGTAAGGTGGTGGTTTAATTTTTGTCTTTGATTCTCACTATACAAGTCTATTTTAATTGGCAATAAATTAAATTCATTTTCCCTAAGTCGAGTGTTTTGTGCATGATGGTAATTGGTTAAGTGTCTTTACTTTGATCCATGAGCTTTTTCATCATATTTTCTTACCCTGCCCTATTGAGGAAGGTGAGTAACAGAGCAGCTGGGTGGGTGTCTGGCTGCTGGCCAGGGTTAACCCACCACACATGCATATAGAAATCATTGTATCCAAGAAAGAATAAGGCTTAAGTTAGAGCCTAGAAATCCAGGTGATGCTACCAGCACCTCCAAACACACTAGCTTTGCTAAGTTTCCCAATAAACCTTAAGAGAGTTACACAGTTGGAAAAGCAGATCTAACTGGGTTTTTGGGTAAAGACATTACAGCCAAACTAGGTCATACCTCCCTTTCACCTCCCAAGAAACATAACTGAAAACTGAGTTGAAACTTGTCTTATTTCATAAAAGAAACAATGATTTGAGAATCCTAATTTTTGCTTTGATTAAAGACACTCCCTGAACTTAACACGTAGGACAAGCATGCTCTTCTCCTGTCTGGTCAGGGTACTTGTCTGATATTCACATAGGTGAACCACTCATATGTATGATACGATTTGTTACTTTATTGCAAGCTTAAACACAATTTACAACCCTCTGGACTCCTGCCTTATCTGACTCCCAATCGATAAATGGCATACAGTGACTTCTGATGTTTACTTAAAATAATTTAATTTTAATATCTGTTAACCTATTATGAAGGTCAAGACCAAGGTGCATAAACCTTCTAGGGACAGAGAGTGCCTGTGCAAAACACTAAGAAGCAATGTAGCTATAGGAAATAAATTCACAATGCAATAATGAGAGATTATACAATTGAGACCAGTGTGATTGATGAGCTTTATCAGAGAAAAATTGCAAAACCTCTCTGATTTCTTTTAGAAAAGGATTACGGGTATCAAAACCTCAGAATTTATTATTCTGATAGATATCAGGAGAGGTATTTCAAGCATCTTTTAGCATAGTGACAAGAGCCTTCGTATCAGGACAATATGCATTTCAAAGAGTCAATATGCATTTAGTTTCCTTCATTAGAAGAAAGCCAAATATGCACAAATATAAAATATTGGAACAGCAGTAGTGGATATGAGTACAAATTAAACACACTCTCCTTTTTCATATGCCACATCCAGGTGAAGACAAAAACCCTTGACTCAAATTAACTTTGATATTTCTATACTATGAAGTTCCAAATCTAGGAATGGTTTTTCATGGAACCCTTAGTGTCTGCAGGAAACACTATATATGCATGACTTGCTATATAATGCATTTTCTGTCAAGTATATCCACCAGGTCATAACAGGAATTGTCTCTGTAGTTGTCTTTGTTTAGCCCGCACCCGGGGCTAAACAACAGCAGTTTTTTCTCTCACCCAATGTCCCTTTCCCAAATGAGGAAGGGAATTGGGAAAAGGAGAGGGAGACTTGTAGGATGAAGTTAACCAGATCTAATGAAATGAAGAAATCAATATAAATGACAACACAAACCAGACAACAGTATACTTATCCACAGATCACAGAATCACAGAATCACAGAATGTTAGGGATTGGAAGGGACCTCGAAAGATCATCTAGTCCAATCCCCCTGCCGGAGCAGGATTACCTAGACCATATCACACAGGAACGCGTCCAGGCGGGTTTTGAATGTCTCCAGAGAAGGAGACTCCACAACCTCTCTGGGCAGCCTGTTCCAGTGTTCGGTCACCCTCACCGTAAAGAAGTTTTTCCTCATATTTATGTGGAACCTCCTGTGTTCCAGCTTGCACCCATTGCCCCTTGTCCTGTCAATGGATGTCATTGAGAAGAGCCTGGCTCCATCCTCATGACACTTGCCCTTTACATATTTATAAACATTAATGAGGTCACCCCTCAGTCTCCTCCAAGCTAAAGAGACCCAGCTCCCTCAGCCTCTCTTCATAAGGGAGATGTTCCACTCCCTTAATCATCTTCATGGCTCTGCGCTGGACTCTCTCTAGCAGTTCCCTGTCCTTCTTGAACTGAGGGGCCCAGAACTGGACACAATATTCCAGATGCGGCCTCACTAGGGCAGAGTAGAGGGGGAGGAGAACCTCTCTTGACCTACTAACCACACCCCTTCTAATACACCCCAGGATGCCATTGGCCTTCTTGGCCACAAGGGCACACTGCTGGCTCATGGTCATCCTGCTGTCCACTAGGACCCCCAGGTCCCTTTCCCCTATGCTGCTCTCCAACAGGTCTGTCCCCAACTTGTATTAGTACATGGGGTTGTTCTTGCCCAGATGCAGGACTCTACACTTGCCCTTGTTATATTTCATTAAATTTCTCCCCGCCCAACTCTCCAGCCTGTCTAGGTCTCTCTGAATGGCAGCACAGCCTTCTGGTCTGTCAGCCACTCCTCCCAGTTTGGTGTCATCAGCAAACTTGATCACTGGCAAGTTGCTCCAGGAATCACAACAGGAAAGAGGGAGAAAGGAGGAGAGGCAAGGAGAGCAGGAAAAGCCCCCCCTCTTCCCTCCAAACTCTCTCTTTTATAGTGAGCTTGAGGTCAATGATACAGAATACACATGTGGTCCAGCCAGGGTCAGCTGCCTTGGATTTAACTTCTAAGGGCTTTGATCACCATGGCTGGACACAAACTGAAACCAAATCCCAGTGAAACCAGGACAGTAGTCTATGCCAGAAGGATGCTTTTCTCTACCAGACTCCTCTGCAAACAAAAAACCTTCCTGTGTCTTGCTTCAGAGCTGTTGCATTCCCTCATTGCTGTGATTTCTGCTGGTACACACTCTGTCCCATAGTGCTGCTCACCAGTGCTGCTTTGGCAGTTGTGGGCATGTGCAAGGCCAAAGAGTCACCTTCCACATACAAAGATCTTAATCATTTCAGGAACTGTGGGTTCCTGAGCATGTGGAAGGGGCACAAGAAGGCAAAGCTGGCTGCACAGACCCTTGAATAAATTAGAAGAGCCTCAGGGCTCCTAGAGGCAGTTTAAGCAGCAGGAGCTACCCACATTCTGCCCCTTGCACTAAAAAATCAGAGCTCGGGATGTCATACTCTCTGGAATGAAAAGTCTTACAATGTCACTGCCCACAACATGAGACACACATTTCAAAACTGTTCTCTAATTGTGCCATGTCTGGCTCCTGCCTGCTTTCCTTACACTTCGCCGACAAACAGTGGTTTACTTTGAAAAAGTATGCAAAAGGCATGCCTCATTAGAGGCTCAATTCTGCAGCATGCTCAGGGACTCAAAGCCTCAGAGTGGGTACTCAGCCGCCTGCAGAACAACCCTCTGTGATGCCCTGGGCTAGCCAGAGTTGCTAGTGTCATTATGCTCTGTACAAAGTGTGTTTGTTGTAATCAAATATGAACCAAAGTTCTGTGCTGCAAATCGGCAATTTTTTCACCTGCAAACTGTAAACAGAGGCTGTACAAACTGTGAGCCATGGATGAAGGCTTCCTGAAGTCCTTTGGGAAAAAAAACCCCACCTTGTTCCAAAAATAACACAAGACACAAAGCAGCTCTGGCAGAAATAAGGAGAGTGAAAACAAGAAATCAGGTTCCTGAGAATGTCAAGGCATCTTCCCCAGGAGTTCTGAATTTGTGTATTTTACAGTGTTGAAAGTCACTGTGAATAGCTGAATTTCCTGATTCTCCTTCATGGTTTATTTCTAACCACCCATTCTTATAAGGATGTCTGATCATCAGTTTACCCTGTCAGTTTTGTTTTAAGTTAATAAGGTATGTCTACTGTGCTGCTTTAGCCTGTGAGATACGACACACTGGATTATTACCCATTGACAGGGATCACCATGCAGTGACAGAGAAAATGGCAAGGCAGCAGAAATCAAGAAAAGATTTAAAGTAGGTAGATCTGAAGGGTGAAAGGTTGCATCTGGTCTCTGATATTTCCAGACTCTGGTTTTAAAATGTGTGTAGCTTGTTCATAATTGAAGCGTGAAATGTCAGTTTTGATTCTGGCTTGTTTTGATGATTGCCAACTATACCGAATATGTTTTTTAAAGGCAAAACAAAAGAGAGTGATCATTAGTGGCTCATTCACTGGCACTGGATGTCATTAAATAATTACCCTTTTCCAGTCTGCAGAGCTGCAGCATTGACATCTCTGTTATTCTAGGCACAGTAAGAGAATCTCGGTAATGTGTGGTTTGTATAATACATAATGAGTTTGTAGCAAAGCCTTTTCTAGGTCTGCTCTACTGATAACATGCATCTTAGATGATACAACTGCATCATGCTACATTGCAAAACAGCATCAGTTCCTTAACTGGCAGTACCGTTCAAACACTTGAATCTGGTTTTACAGGTTGTTTTGGTCTTTTGTTACAAAGAGTTATAAGTTAGAATGAAATAAAAATTGAGCTAAATTTTTGCCTCAGATCTGAATTCATATTTTTCTTTTTTTTTAAAGATCTTAATGAATTTTCCAGTTCTGTTTTTTGTACATTATTATTTATTATTCTGTGATCTTTGCATTGTTTAAGAATAATTTAATAATATATTAATAATTTAGGCCCCTATTCTCCGTGTATTTCTATCTAAAGTGAGTCTAAGCTGCTTCCTAATGAACTGTATTAAGAAATGAAACTGAAATTTCTAAAAGAAAATGATGGTATTTGGTTCCTACATGCCACAGATGTTAATTGGGTTCCAGCCTACATTGGGTTTTTTGGTTTGTTTTTTTTTTTTCAGCATCTAGGACTTAATGGCAAGGCTGTTAACTGCCTGTAATTAGCAAATTGACTTTACATTCTCTGACATTTTCTTCACATATTTGTTCCACACTTAATTCAATGGAAATTTATTTGAAAGCAATAGAAGGTAAGGTGTCATTTTCTGGTTGCATCTGATTGTGACTTTTCTGTTTTTAAAGAAGGAAATATTAACTGTCTGTCTCTGTACATGTATCTCTTATCTTGACCAAATCAGAAGGACCAGATCTGCCACTGCCTCTCTGGTGCCCCAGCTCCACAGCTGCCTGGTCACCTCCCCACACAGTTTTGCGGGAAGGGGAGTGTCCCCTTCCTATCTTGTGCAGGGAAGCCCATAGCAGTTCTCACCAGCTGCATTATGCTGACAAACAGCACAAGCATTAATTGCTGTCTACATCCATTTGTGTGCTAAATCTAGCTGCTTTCTGTCTTTGGAGAAAATAGCATACGAAATCAATAAACTTAGGGAAAATGGCTATAAAAATACAATTCTTTAACTGGAAGGAAAGTAAATTGCCCATGCTGCTCAGGTAGTTTTGGATTTGTTGACTGTTTCCATATGAGAGATTTCCTTCCCAATAACTTAAGTCTCAGAAATTATTGTTAGTCAGTGTAAGCCTAAAAGTCTGATGTATTAATCTTTATATATGTTCCTTTCTATTGCCTCTTGCTTTATTTATGGAAATCATTTCGCTGGAGTAATACCATAAGCTATACAACTTGTTTTCATGAGGAACTGAAGTTTTAAAAAATAACTCAAAATAAAACTAGACATGAAATATCATTTGAAAAGCACCACATAACAATTACAAATATTTATTACTTGCAGTAAATATAGCCCTGGTTTCTGTGTGGGTGAAGTTTTTAATACTTCTACAAGCCACTATTTATACCTCTTCTTTATCATTCAGGTGTTTAAAACCCCTCAAATGCCTCCTCCTTACTTCGAAGATTCACAGGCCACCTGTATCTTTCAACACATCACCCATCTAAACAATAGATTTACATCTCTGAAAATAAACTCAGACTACATGTGAGAGCTTTACCCGCAGCATAGATAGCAGCATTTGTTTTGAATAGAAAAGAAAAATCTCAGTTTGTTCGTTGCAAAAGTAAAGTAACTACATCTCACCTGAATGGCAACAAAATATAATATGAAAGGTCATTATTTACCTCCAGTATCTCATCAGCGATTCTCAAACTGGTTTGATTCTTTAAGACTCACAGTGTGCTCCAAGCTCATATACCAGGGAGCCAGACACTTAGCTTGGAAGAAAACCATCAGAGGAGCAAGTACTGTAGATGTCATAGTGTTTACAGAGCCTAGTCCATGAACTAAATAAGGAAGATTATGAAATGTGTGCAAATAAACTGAGCTTCATTTGCATCTGTATCTCTGGACCTGGGTATGCAAATAGCCATCTTTATGAACTGATGTTGCACCTGCAGGTATAATCAGAAGCACTGTTTCAGATGTGCAATACCTGTGCTTTTGTATGAATGTGTTATTTGAATTTAAAAAAAATCTTCTAAAACCTGTGAAGAGCTTGATGCTGGGGTACTGGGGGGAAGGAGGAGTTAAGAAATTGTGATTTAGTTGTCATCTGGAAACCTCCCTCTAAACTTTTCTCATTATCTGTCATTCTGTGAAGCATCTCCAAGCCTGTTGTTCTGTTCTCATCCATGTTGCTAGTGATCACACAAGGTAACTATTACTGTAACAGTGCAGTACAGACACCATTTGTATCTATCTCTAAGTGGCATTGTATGCTCATGATGTATAATGTAAAAAATGTATCAGGGTATTCTACAGATATTTCAGGATTGAAATACTCTAATAATAAGAGAATATTTTGATCCATTAGATTTACAAATGCTGAAGAATTTGTGCACCTGATTGACTTAAGCACATAGACACCATTATCAGCAGTCTTTATGCTCACAGTCAGAACATATGCAAAGATCTGTGGTATAAATGATACTCCCTTATTCCTCTCCCCTGCCTATCTACACTAAAAGGGCAGATGCTATTTCCAGAATCAGTTCACTAGACTGCTAATTAAAATATCATTTCCATCAGTGAAACACTGCAAAACTTGCATTTTCTGATTTTGTTTTGAAAATAATTCAAAAAAGTGAGAAACTAATAAAGTACATAAGTTGTCAGAAAAGTGACTCAAATCTGATTTATAAACAGCCTCAATTCATATTTTTAACCAACAAGTTTAAGCTTTGCTGTGATTGATCAGAAACATGTTTCACTGGCCCAAATCCCTGTCTAAACATGCTTATTTCAGTGTTAGATAGCAGCATCAACATCCAAATTAATTAGTTTACAAAACACCTCTTAAACAGCTCAGAATACAGCTTTTTACTCTTCAGTAACCTTGCCAAATATTTTACAATAGCTTGTTTATTCTTCAGTTAAAAGTTTAGCATTTATTGTCCTGTGTATTACAGAAGCCTACTAGCCCCAGTTTATGTCACGAAATGGTAGCTAAATACCAGACAGTACACCCAGAGAAGACGTGAAAGGTCCGTTTTTGCAGGATTTTAAGAACAGGTTAGACAAAGACCAGGCGGGGATGGCCAGCATGCAGCCTTTGCAGAAGGTGAAGAGCTGAACTCGGTATTGCTGTTGTTAGCCTGCAGACTGCTAATGGCCTGTGATCATTAAAAGCTGCTAATAAAATAATCGGAATAATAAAAAGACACAACCGAACAAATAAATGATTCCTACTTCCACATGTAACATACTTTAAATAGAGGAAAATGAAAGTAAGACATGTATGCTCCCAGGCCAGTTAGCTTTCCAGATGAGCCTGTAGAAGCTCTCCCGATGAAAAGTCTGGCAAGTTTGAGGTTAAACCAGCAGTTCCCATATGCCAGTACAAGAACTATGAGCATTAAGCACACCAGTCCAGCTGGTATAAAGAAACAACTTTCAAAGACCAGTGCTGGAATATATATGAGTTGTGGGGGTACGAGTTTGCATTTTATTAATCCGGAGAAAGAAGGAGTGCTAAGTATTTCCCAGTGCACATGGCTGCTCGCAAACGCTCACCTTGACACAGGCACCTGACAAAACTCGATGGAGAAACCACCTGGGCTGGACAAGTGCACATTTTCTGATGTGAAGCATTTAAATGTAAAACTGCCAACAATGAACGCAATCCTGTAGCTGGGTTAATCTTCTGTACTTTGCTTGCTACCCGCCATAACTCCTCGAAACCTGGACACACTCCCCCTCCTGACCCACAACCTCTGCTCCCTTTCTCTGTGCCCAATATTCAGCAGACCCTGTCTACCACTTCAGTGTCCAAGGAAGGAAACCAGCCTGTTTTCTCCAAGCGCTTTGCACACCGGCCCAGGAATAAAACAGCTTGCAAACTACCTAACAGTCACTGAGGGTATGCATGTCTTCACATGATTCTGAACAGGCAGTATTTTACCATGATCCCATAAAAATACAAACAACAGCGGATTTGATGTTTACAATTCTTTACTGAATATTTTTTTTGTTCATTATTCAGTATTGCCTGATACCAAATTTGAATCAGTTTTGGTTTTGTATGTACAGCTCCTCGCATGATAAGGCTCTGTTGCATGTTGAGGATCAATTCCTCCTACATGCTACAATCATGTAAACAGTAATTAATGACTTGAACAGTTTGTGTTCATCTTTGCAGTGCATTTGGGCTGTGCAAACATTTTTATAAATGCTGGCAGCTGGCAAAATACTGGTAAATAATGAATAATGCAACTTAGTTAATAACAGAAAACCAAACACATTGGTTTTATTACAAATCAGCTGTTGGTACTTGCAGAAAGCAGTATCTTTCCCCATATTGCTAATTACTTCAAAACATCAAAGGCTTTGAGCACTTTAAATTTCATAGCTTAATTACTCAAATGGAGAGGGATTTGCATTTCAGGTAGACAGGCCCACTGGAATTAAACTGCTGTTATCACTTTGTTTTTGACACCTAATTACAAATAAGTACTTTAGGTCAGATGATCTGCTGACACAGCAGAAGGGCAGTAAAATAAGGGCAAAGTCAGCCTAAAGCCATCTTTGAGAGCTCCCACATCTTGGCATAATTTAGAGTTTTAGATATGCCTGCAATAATCTTCAGCAAGCAATTACTCTAAGCGAAGATTTTGGCATTTCAGCGGCACCCAAGCCACTCCGTCTTCTCACCATGCATTTCTACACTCTGAAGTAGGGCTTGTCCCACTGCCGAACTGCCCTGCCCAGCTGCAGGCATGTACGAGAGCACTGCAAGCACAGGGCTCTGATAATCAGGAAATAAGTATAGGGCAAGAAATGTGTTTCTGGGGCATTTTGATTAGGAAATCACCAACAGTGAGTTGGGTTAAAGTGTCTATCCCACCTTATGTTTTCCATTGTTAACATGGGGAGATGGCATAATATCCTAGCTAAGGAAAAAAAAAGTTGGTTCAAAAGGCAACTTGCAGCCAAATTGCATTTAAAAATTGAGCCCACCCATTGTGTTTAGAGGCACTGCCTTTTAAGGATTAGCTACAATTTCATTTGCATCCTGCAAATTGACAGCCGGCATCCACAGCATGCAAAGTTGCTTCATCTTCCTCTTTAGATAGCAATAACTAGAGCCAGTGGTTGAGCAATGGAAGTTCATTCAAAAGCAACATCTGTTTGCACTTCAGACTTCAAATTGCACTGTTGTGTTTGCTTTTCATCAACTCTTTAGTTGTGAAGAACAGTGGCATTTTGCATAATATTTAAGAACTTGCTTATGTAAAACACAGAAGAATTACTTGTAAGAGTTTGAAGAAATATCTCGTATCAAGTCACATTTTCTACATTCTCATCTATATTTAAAATGTATACTTCTAATATTCTTCCACTCCTTGTCTCTTTCTGAGCTTTTCTTAGACAACACGTGCTGCTTTGCACATGAAAAGCGTTTTTTATGCAAAACTAGTCGTCTTCAGTTCTTTTGGTTTGTGCTGATCCATGGTACACTGGTTTCATTTACTTCTACTACATGGTGCTATGGCATTGATCAAATGATCTGTGCTCTTGTGATAATTAGATCCTAGAGATTCTGCTTGCTAACTAAAAGACAACTTTTGAGAGTATCACTGGATAACTCACTTGCAAGTCCTTGTGGCCCAGACAACACAGACTGATATAGTGGTGGTGAGTTTAAAGGAGCTGTGAAAATTATCTTGCTGTAGGTCAGGATAGCAACTTCTCCTTTTCACCAAAAATACTGAAATTAGAGCAGTGGAGATGCCCAAAATACAGTGGCGATGAAGGTTGTTCAGAAGAAATTTATACCTATAACCTGCAGTGGTGATCTGCGTGATCCCCCATGCTGCTTTGCTCGTGTTCTTTGAAGTCCTTCTTAAGGGAAATGCTGAAGTAAGGAAGGAAAAAACTATAAAAGAAGAAAATAAATTTTGAATTATAACCATATTTAAAAGTTCTTCAGGCTTTGACCAAGATTTCCAAAGGTGACCAGTGAATTTATGTTTCTCATTGGCAACACAGCAAAAAGCCCTGATCTTCAGAAAAGTGCTGACCCACCCAGAATATTTAATATACTACTGTACACTCTCTGAAAGCCAGGCCACTCTTTGAATAAAGGTGAAAAACTTAAAAATATCAATTTCATTTGAGTTATACACTCTTCTTTTTCCAGTTGAGATTTTTTGTTTGTTTGTTTTATGAGATCATGACAGGCTACAGAGAAGGTGGGTGGTGTGGAGCTTCCTCTGTTCACAGCTGTGGGGACATTCCAGCTGCCTGTAGGACTATAATGTGGTACAGACTGGGGCTATGTGTGTTTTCTTATCTCTAGGTCAATGTCCTGTACAAAGCTGCAACAGCCTCTGGCTGAGTGGTGGAGGAGGGTACGGACAGGAGCATGCCATGATGTGGTCATGCCCCTGTCCAGAGCTGAGTTTGTCAAACCCAGGAGAAACAGGAACCGGCAGATATCCTTCATCACCATGAGCAGCCACTGCCTCTCTGTGCAGGACTCTCCCAGCCTCAGGCCAAGGCTGTCCGTCCCTTGTCTCCCTGACAGCCAGGAGACATCCATCCTGGGCCAACTATGTCACCAACCCCCTGTGACACAGCCACCACTGATGTTCTGCCCGTGCGACACGGCCACAACATCACCAGGGCTAGTGCCAAACCGGTGTCAGCCTCTGTAACAGGATGTTTGACTGTTTCCAGGGATGGAGCATCTACCACCTCTCAGAGGTTCCCTCTGAACATCAGGAAACACTTTTTCATTGTGAAGGTGACCTAGCACAGGTTGCCCAGGGAGACTGTAGAGTCTCCACCTTTGGAGATATTCAAAAGCCATCTGGACGTGGTCCTGGGCAACCAGATCTAGGTGGCCCTGCTTGAGCTGGAGGGTGGGACCAGATAATCTCCAAGAGGTCTCTTCTAGCCTCAATCATTCCGTGACTCCTGGCAAAAAAATAATTGTCCTGCAGATCCATGCTTAGAGGTGTCTATAGAGTGCAGGTATTATCTTTTCTATATTTTTTTATATTGGGGGGCAGGGTGTGTCTTTGAGGTATTAGGGATTTTTTAGTTTTCTTTCTGAGGCCACATCATCAAGAACTGGCTAATGAGAACTCAGGAACTATAGAAAATATCTCTTCCCTCAGAGAATTATGCAAGTTTCATGTAATTATCCTTTCTTTTTGAAAATCTTGGGTCAAACCCTGCCTTGCTTGGAAGAATTCAGAGCAAGAACTGGCTAGATAAACTGCTGTGCCTCCTTTCCTCTTCCTAAGTTTAAAAAAATATACGTATTTTAAAAAAATAAAAATCAAGATTACAGTTCACAATCACTGCATTTAAAAAAAAAAAAAAAAGAACAAAAACCCCCAGTATTTATATTTTTGAATGATGACCTGTTAGGGAAGCAAACAGAGCCCAGGAAGGGTCCATGAGCATAAAAAATTTTTCAAATAAGGTCCTTCTCTTCTGACTGTCCCACATTGCCTTTTCAGAGGAAGAGCTCAGCACAGAAACTGGTGATTAATTAGGTTTAATTTTTGCTTTGCTCTTGCAGTTCACCTTTAAAAGTTGAGAGCCACTGCTTTTCATCAGGTATGCCAGAAGGTGCTGGAAACAATGCTCTGTGCAGTCTGTTGCAGATCCTTCCTCAGAGTCAGCAATTGTGCAGCTATCTCTCCCCTCCTGTGTCCCTGGGGATCTCTCAAGGACAGGCCGTCTATTTTTCTCTTTATGGTGTCCATATCCATCCTAATTAGTTTGAACTAAGCTATACGGATTAACGAGATCCCCTCAGTAAGAGGCTTTGCAGAAAGGGTGACCTCCCACCCTCCCAAGTTGTATGTGTGTGAGCTCAATTGCAGATATCTGGAGCAGTGTACATGGTAGACCTGCATTCAGAAGTGGCACAGGAGACTACTGTAATATTTTCCCTTTAATCTCTAGAAACCAGGCACTGAATTTTTCCCTTACACAATTTTATACCGGTATAAATGCCACCAAAGTTGACAAAAAATAATTCTGATATCTACAGGCCTGACAGGAGAAAACGGGTCCCTAAATGTACCCTCTGTGGACTTCAAGGTTTTGATGTGTTGCTTGTAATACTCAAATTATCCTGCCTTCTCATTTCCCTATCTAGGTTACCGTATTTAACATGGTGCTATTCATCATATAAACAATATTGACTTTTCTCTGTTGTAACCATTGATTTCAGCCTATCTTCTGGAACTTTTGACTGCTTTTATAAGAGGGCAGAAACAGGATTTGTTTTATCAGGATACCAAAACACAAATGCAGACAAATTGGAAGCTGTAGGTCAGCAAAGATTTCCACTGACAACACTTTGGGAAACTTGGGAAAGCCACATGTAAAGTAGTGTTGTTGGAAGCTGATAGGGACTAAATGCGAAGACAGAAAAGCACAAAATGAGATTGTTAAACAGAACGTACATGCAGTTCACAAAAAAAAAGTGAGGTTTGAGAGGACATCAAAACCATGGTCCTGAAGAAAGTTCAGACTTTTGTATTGCACTGTGATTTCTACTTAGTGCTAAGATCAACGGGATTTTACCTTGGCTGGTTTAGAAGTCTCCCGTAACAAAAATGCTGAGTTCTCACTATGCAGCTGATTTTACTGTCTTGAGTATTCTACAGAATAAATCTCCTGAGGACAGATTTTGCTTTCCATTACCAGTCAGGATAACTCCAAGCTTCAGCACAATGATCCTGAATTGACACCAGTGCCAATCAGATCACGGTATCTTGCCTGAAGGTCACTGTCTTCAGGAAGTTTTTTCTGTTTGTAACAATTTATATTTGGAATTACTGTTCCGTTTTACCAATTATTTTTAAAAAAAAATCATCTCTCTCCTTCCCTTTATTGTTCTTGAAGCTTCTACTAATTCTGCCACCATTATTAAACTAGTCCTCCTTATGCACTTTAGTAAAGGCACTTATGTTACAGGGATACGTTTCTTACCTACTTTTCACTAAACAATGCTCGAGTCAAAGCCTACTGAAGACAGAAAAGCTCTCTCTTTGACAAAGTGTATTAAAATTTTATTACTACAAAATACTGTGCATACTATGTAAGTATGCACTGTATTTCCCAGTGCTGCTCTTTTACCCCCACCACAGTGGACTGTAACCACATCTGTCTGTTATACCAGACATAACTGCCTGGTAGTTTATCTGCATTTTAGCTGTCCTCACCTGAATCTCATCTTATCTGTTAATTTCAGTTTTGTGATGCATACATTTCTGACTGCACTCTTACCAAGACTGCCAAAAAGCTGTGACTCGGAAAGAAGAAAAAGTTATTTATTTCAGTCACGCATTCTTAACCTTAGCAGGCCAGGCTAAGCTGCACTAGGGACATTTACTTGTGTAGAACGCTTAGCCAGATGTGGAAACTCATATACCATATTACATCTGTATCATAGATATTACTCCCTAATACACTAAGGATGGCAGAGTTAGAGAAATGTTATTTCTTTAGAAGAAAACTCATTATTTTTTATATCTATCTTTGTGTTATTTTTGCAACATAACTGTAGAGTCTTCTAACCCTTTCACTCAGTATACCCCCCACTAAAAACACCACACTGCCACCATCTACTAGTGTTTCTTCTAAACCAACAAAGCTGAAGGAATGAGTGACACAGATAATTCAACAGTTAAATATTAATTCTCTTTAAGCAGTCTAAACCAGCCAGTTACCAGTGGTCACTTCCAACAGGTTACGTTTATCTGATGCTGCACTCCATCCTTGCAACCTCTCTCCTGGTTGTTGCCACACCAACATGCCAGCCTAAATGTCATCAATCTATATTTGTCCTATTTTACAGAGACAACATTAAGAAAGCAGGAAACAGTGCTGACTGACTGCACCATCAAGTACCAGTGCTGGGATTCATGGGACACACCGCAGCCAAAATTTGCCGTGAATGAGGGGAAGAGCACTCTGGAGCAAGTAATGATATTGTAGTAACACCTGGTTTGGATGATATAGGTCTTTCATTCAAGTGATCCATAGCATTTTACAAGCTAAATACAGGCAGTACTTCATCAGATTGACTGTGACACTGAAGTCATTTAAGAATGTAAAGTAATATTGTCAGTAGTTCCTGAATGGAGGTTTTGGGGAGTAACTTAAACTACCTATTGAAATGGGATGCAATTAGAATAACATATATCAAGAGATATTTGACCAGAACCTGAGTCAAAACAGCCTTAATTTTAAAGAAGAATTGGAAACTACTATCTCCCCTGCTCTCCCAGAAGATGTTATTTTACAATGCAAGACAAGAACTTCAAGTGAAACATCCATGACAGCAGGCTACAGCATTGATGGGGAGACCATATACAAAAGTAGTGTGAAATCCGAGTCACATTTTTATCTCCTTCAGAAATACCACTGATTTTGGAATAAGCTAGAAAAAAATTCACTCTTGCAGTGATGCTTAATTCACAGAATGTCCTAGGAACCATCCCTGGAGGTACCACTGAAGAAAAATTCAGTTTGTTCCTCTGAATAAAAATTCAACCAAGCTGTAATCAAAGCAGTTGTCTTAGTTCATACATTCCAAGATAATTTCTAATACGTTGACAATGTGGTGGCTCCAATACTGTTAAGCTGGTGGGGATCTCAACAAGAAATTTTTGTAGCGGATACATGTTTGCACATGCATACATGTGTACTTGTCTACTCACATAAGACAAAAGAGGGGTTTAAGGGAAGGGTATTAAGGAACATGTACTCTTGTTTTTACATTACCAAGATAATATTAAAAGACAAAAATATATAGTTGTTATACACTGGACAACAGAAAAAAAAAGGGCATTGCTTTGAGAAGGTCATTGGAAATCCCTGCTTCAAGCTGCTTCTTGCACTGAGCCCAAACTGCCCCATTCCTGTCTCTGAAACCTGGGGATAGCCAGAAAAACGCCACTGGGGGCTCTGGCACAAGTGCCTGACAGCATGAGAACTCTGCAATAACTTTGACCACTACTTACAAATATATAGTTATGTCCTGGCAGCCTCTTATACGCTGTAAGAAGCTTTTACACGTAGCAACTTAGATGTTGTAGGAAGTTTGCAGGAGGTTTGCAGTTACCTTTGTCGTGATATGCTGCCACTGCATGTCATCTTCAAGACAAGATAACAAAGAAAGATTTTACGAAGGTCTTTAAAATTCTGGAGAAAACGGGCCATGCTATCCCTGAGGTAAAAGCCACCCTGGAATTAATAACCCTAGATTTCACCTTTAGCTAAAAAAAAAAAATCATAACTCTGCCTTTCTTGATTTAGATCTTATTTTATTTTAAATGTGTGCCTATAATTTGTAATGTAAGTATAAACTATCATATTGCATATATACTTATTTATGCTGCAATGTAATAGAGTTATCTGACACAGCTGATTGAAATCAAATACACCATAAATTTAAAATGTCTGTACTTACTGCGACAGTTGAGGTGTTTGCATTATGCAGAAGAAATAACAGAAATCATAAACTGCATTTTAAAAGCTATGATACTTTTAACCACAGAAAGTGTCTGATCCATAAAAGAATAAAACTCCACTATTTAAACATGAAAGTCCAAATGGTCTTGTTTCTTAAAAATCTAGTATTGGTTTCAGTGAAGTCAAGTGTCTATTGGCTTTAATGACTCTTTGACTAGAGACTTCCTTGGGTATTTCAAAAAGTAAAAAATATAGATACAAGCACTTCAAAGGCTGAAAAACAGGTCAAGTCCCCCCACTTATTTGCTGCTGTATGTCACATCTACGTAATTTTTTCCAGTTATTATGGAAAAGGTTTCCAACATGCATCCATACATTATATATACATACATTATGCAAAATGTATGAGATACATACATTATGCAATGCAAACTGTATTCCTTCCTATCACAGACTTAATGATAAATTAATATCAGGGGAAAAAAAAACACAAACAACCAAACCAAAAAAAAAAAAACCCACAAAAGCAAAACCACAAGAAAACTTACTAGTCCTGAAATTTGGTATAATGTTTTGTGTTAAAAGATTTCTTGAGAAGATGCTGCACACAGAATATTTCCTAACCACCACAAATGTAACTCTAGAATTAAAGTTAATTTCAATCCATGGACCATCAAAGGAGAAAAACAAGACAATGTCTGTGTAAACAGCCACTCTCTCCAAGTCATGTGAAATCCAGCAAACATTTCTATTCCTGAAGCTCTGAAGATGTTCAAGCTAACCTTGACCTTCCAGATACCTGGGCAACTGTACCAAAACCTCAGAAAACACATTCATCTCTTCTGATACCAGGGTCAAGGTAAGTTCAAGGGTCTGCATAACGCAATATGGCTTTGTGCTCTTGAACCTTTTGGTTTCCTCCATATAAGGCACCCCTAGTCCTGACTCTGAAGACCCAGGAAAATCCCCTAGTGCTCTAGCTTCTAGGGTGCTTATGCCTATCAGTGCCAATCACAAGTATAATCTTACACTCTGACCTGAATTTCAGACCAGGGCCCTCAAGAGGCAGAAATCATATGGGGGATTTTATTCTCCCTGTTCAAGTAAAGAAATGAAATATCAAATTTAGAAGCTATTATGTATTTCCCATTTGAAAGCCTGACTCTCATTCACCCATAAAATTGCACAGTAACCAAGATAACACTCCAAACTCCAATGAGAGAGACATGCATCCCAGTAGAAGCCTTTTTCTGTCACAGTTCCAGAAATCAACCTTAACAACACTAAACATTTTCAGCTTTCTGGCTTATTCATTACAATAATTAAACAAGACCAGTATCCGACCACAGTTCAAGTGGTTGATGCAGCTTTATAAGAAGTAGTAAAAAGTGAAGCCATGGGAAGAAGCATCTCTTCCTTTTTAATTAGGTGAAAATGGAAGATGTAAAACAACTTGGTGCATTTCCAGGTCTTTGGGGGCTTGATTGAAAGGCCACCCACTCTAATGATATCCTGCTGTGATTGCACAGAAAGGAGTTTCCTCCTTATTCATTTGCATCTCTTTCTAGTCCCACTTTTATCAGTGAGATGATTTAGCACCAGTGTCCTCTGAATAAAAAAAAAAGGCTGATTAATGTGCAGCAGCTGACATTACAGCGTATGCTTTCCTGTTAATGATAGAAGAGCCTCATGTAATTGGATCAGAAATTGAATAAAATAATAAAAAATTTAAGACAGCCTTTGTCTTTATGCGTTACAGTGGGATGGCTGGGAGGTCAGTGAGTGTGAAACAACTAGGGGCATTTTATACTCTTTTCTGGTAAAAATTTGTTTAACACAAGCCCATGATTAAAAAGAATGTGGTATCCCACGGCAACACAGAGGTACAAGAGAGGGAATAATAAATTGGTGGCATTGACAAGGTGTCATTTATTATCTGCTTTAAAATGTCAGGTCATGTCATTGCACTGAAATATTTTCTCTCTTGATATATGTCTTACAAAGCAAGTTCAATGTTTGGCACTTTTCGATTTCAATAAAGGAAAACAGCTTTTAATCTGGAAAGCACAGTAACCAACAGGAAAATCAGGTCAATTCAAGGTTCCTATTTGAACATTTTTTCATAAGCCTCTTGAAAAACCCTATTCTAAGTGGCCTAGTTCATCGTGGAGCCCTGTTCTTCCTCATGGAGCCCTGGCTGGCTCTCTGCCCTTTTCCCTCTTTTTTAAAAAACTACATATGTTTCTGTGATTTCAGTAGCAAAAAGTAAAAAAAAGAGAGAAATGTTAATTTCTGTAGAACTTGAGTGTTGTGATAAATAAATCAACTTTTCAATCATGGAAACCATTAAGGTAATATTTCCCAGGCTGACATTAACTACATGCTGGAACTACATGTGGGGAATTAAAATAAGTTATGAAATTATATTGATGACAAAATCCATTGAATAAACCAGACATCTTATAGGATAAGAGAGTGGTTATGATGTTTGTATTTTTTGCATTAGTGGAGAATAAATAGAAATTAGTGAAATCCTCATTGCAAAAGCCTTTTTTTCCCACAAAGTCATCAGAAACATGGAAGCTGGAGAAGTGGGGCAATGGACTGATAATGACAGAACACAATGCAATTTCAAATTAAGTCACGAATTTTACTCGCAGGATGCCTTCACGAAAAATAAAATTAAGACAAAAAAATGCTAGTCAAGATTTATGGAAAAAATTGAAGCTTGCTCCTACAAAGTGCTCACAAACACACTTCCTAATGAACCTGAGTATTAGTTACTTCTTGAACGTACTCTCCAAGGAGTACATTATGTTATTGTTTGGGAAACGTGCCATGAATAAAAGCAATATGACAGGGCTGAGAGTCAGCAGTAGCAGATTAAAACTTAACTCATTTGACATTTTTATGAGTAGGTCTAGACCAAAGCACCATGTCTCCTGACTTGCCTGGTCCTTGAGACACAAAATAGCTGAGAGTAAGAGTGGAAAAGGAGAGAAAGCGCCGTACATACAGGCAGATTTGGAGCAGTGGATGACTGTTTTGCTTGGGCTGTTGGAGGGCTTGCTGTTGCCAGAGGAGTATTAACTGAGTAAGCAGCGGCGTCTCAAGTGCCGTTGCATTTGAGTCTATGTGCAAGTCTGCCTTTTGCAGTGTTTTCTCTCCTCCATTTGCTTGCACAGTCCTCAACTTCAGGGCAGCGTCGTTGTGCAAGGCTTTAAACCTGCCTTCACAGACTCAGCAGCAATGTTTGCACTGGTACAAGGGCGTGTTTCCCAAAAACAAAAGGGATGGACTGTGAAGATCCCTAGCTTGGCAGGATGGGCATGCAATAAGGTGAAAAAACAAAGGGTGAAAGGGTTTTGCTAATTCCTTTCCCTGCCCTTTTTTTACTGGATCCTGCTTTTTTGAGGTTGTTTTTTCCTCCATCAGTGAGATACATTCAGCTCATCAGTCCTCAAGTGGATCCTAAATTCAGTTTCTTCCAAGTGAAGTTATTTAATATCTGTGGCCCACTTTATCTCCACCAGTTATTGTATATTTATCCAGAGGAAAATTTGGAAATACAGCAATTATTACCATAGGAATGAAGATCCTAGGGTTGTGACTAGGCTTTATTCTGCTTCCTCTGTACATCAGTAGAAACACAGAATAGCTCCACCAAAAGCAGCAGCTGCTCTTGTTTCCTGTCACCCTAATGAAAATCAGATCCTGGTCCAGCAAACCTCTGATTCTCCAGTTCAATCACATCTCAGCACCAGTAATTTTCAGATAGTTTCTACTTACCATATCTCCTCTGGATACATCCCCAGAATTTCAGGAGGAAAACATAGTGGTGGGAGGGGTGGGGAGGAAAAAACAATTTTTAAGACACAGGATGAAATTACATACCAAAAAAAAATTTTAGATCACGTGTGCATTAAAAAATAATATTAAACCAATTTGGCCTAGCTTCCTGGGCAATAACTGCTTTCAATGTTAATGGCTAGTTTGTACGACATAATACTGTAAAGTCTAATTTATGATCAGCACCTCACAGAGCACACAGCAAGTTCTCTTACATTTTTCATATTTCTGTAGTCCAGCTAGAATTTTTTTACATCACCTTGAGCTGAATGCCTTGAAGACACTAGAAAAAGCAAGCACCTTGAGTTATGTGGCAATGTTTCACTTCAGCTATTACGATACGATTGTTTAGACTAGTAGAGTTATAAATGGCCCAATTGTTTGAAAGGGCCTAGGGATTGTTGGGCAGGGGGGATTATTGCTGTTGTCCGTGGTTTAGTAGATAGCATTTTGATTTGATGCCCAGTACAGATTCATAATTAAAATTTAATTTGTGTGCGAGCTTGCAAGAGAGAAATGGACAGAGAAAATATACACGCATTGTACAGATAATAAGGAGAGAGATATTTTTCTCTGACTATGGACCAGGTCAACTGAGAGATTCAGGAAGCTTCTAATGAGGTGGCACAGCAAAGAATCTTGAGACTGAAAAACCCCTGATCTCTAAGGTTAAGAATCTATTACAGTGCATGAAAAGTCATCCAAAATATGTGCATAGAGGGCAGGCAGTTACCTAGAACTAGCTACTAGGAAATACTAACAATATATGTGCTCAAGAATCTCACCTCTCCAGATTTTAGGTACTTGTCTTAAGGATATCCGAGAAATGCCTCATTCCCTTTAGGACACCAATCTGGGAATCTGTTCCTAAAAGTATTAACTTAGTCCTTGAACAAACCTACTCTCCAGACTCCTTTTTTATACTGCTGGAGGAAAAGGAGTTGATTCTATCACTCAGTTTTATTGTAGTAAAATAAAAATTGAAACTACATCCTTTTTTTAAAAAAAAAAAAAGTGTCATGGTATTTATATAAGACTTCTGTCATATAAGTGATGAGATTCTACTACTAAGTTTTCCCACAGGATATATTTCAACAGTCTTATTCCACTTACTGAAGTAAGTGCAAGTTTTACCATGAGCAGAGTCAACAAGTTAGCTCTTACCACTTCTAAACGCAGTGCACCAGGAAACATTTTTTACACTAAGTAAACCAACGGTAGGATGGTTTAGTTTATATTTCAGTCTGGGAACATTTTATGTTATTATTGAAACAGTAAATGTCACGGAAAGGCAGATGACCCGTCCTCATTTTAGCAGCAGGAAATAAGTATTTGGCATCTATTGCTTGTGAGGAAGCTGTGACGGGGGGAGCTGCTGCCATAGATGTGCATGCTCCACAACTTCCAAAACACACAGAGAGACACACTCAGACTATCATTGCTAATAGCTTCTTCGGCATTAGAAGCGGTAAGATACTGCTTCTCCACTGCTCTAATCATCTGTCGCATGCCCATAAACTCTTTACTTAATAGAAGTTAGACATCATTCAGACTTTCCTGCAATATTTTCTGACAGACAAATCATAAAAACTAAAACAATTACGATTTACTGATGTGCAGCTATAGCATTGGACATCACTACCTTCTCTGAGATTTATCAGGAGACAAATAACAGGAATGCCAGGCTGCAAACTGAATTGCGCAGGCTTCAGAGCATACATGCCTTATCTCTTTCCCCATCACTGACCAGATTATGTCCTAGGGCATGTTCTCAGTGATTCTTGTAAGTTCTCCAGAAGATACGTGATTGACACAATAAAGGGGCTTGGTTTTGTTTTAAATGATAATGGTGACATACACAACTTTTTCCTCTCCTAACTGATTTCAGCTGAATAACTTACTTTTCTAACATCTCAAACTCCTTTTCTTTTTTTTTTTTCAAGTTTAACGAGCTTTCTAGGACTAAGAATTAAACAGTAGTCTATGCGTCTAGTGGATGCCACTTGCCTGCTTCTACCATTTGCTCAAAGAAGTATTTTCTAAAAGAATTAATAAGAATGAAAACAAATAGCTATGAATATTGGCAAAAAGGAATAAAAAGGAGTTGTAAACAGAACTGTTGAACAAATGGCCAAAATTAAAAAGGATAGATATTTTTTTTTTAGGAGGAAACACGTTTCTTTTATATAGATTTCAATCAAATATTTTGTTCAGTCCAAACTCAACTATTTAGTTTCACATTCGGGCTCAACACTATTGAAGTCACATTTTGGCACTTAAAAAGTTATTTTGAAACATCTTAGGCATTTCATTCCAAAATGGCCAAAATGATGCGTTTTGCCTTTCCTGATTTTGTGTTTTCTGCAGAAGTCGTTTGCAAATCTAGGTGAAATTCCCCCCTAAATTCTAATCCCTTTGAATCCTAATACTTAACATATAAAACTGTACCTGATAGGCTGCAAATAATTTTTTCAGCTTTTCTTTAGTTCTAACAATAAGGTATTTCCAATATTATTGACAAACTTGGAGGAAAGCTTGTATTTGGAAACAAATACATCTAACTCCATAATCTTAGCAGCATAGCTCCCACAAGCAACAAAAACACAGTATTTGAACAAATGTGAGATATCTGCTTCCTCAAATTCCTACTGTCAAAATTCTGGAAAAAAATTACCTGCATATGCTATTAGAAACTGGCTATAAAACAGTAATGCTATCAGGTGGAAGTAAACAATCTTCTTTTTTTTCTCGTAAATAATTTCCGCGCCTTTCCTCTCTTAGTCTATATTTCACAAACAGTAGCATATCTTCTGGTCATTAAAACACACATATTCTTCTAAAAGAAGACACTAAACCTTTGCAGATGATAATCATATACACAATATTCTAAGTGTTTTAAGAAGTCTTTTTATACAAATAATTATTCACATGGATATAAAAGCATCGAGCTACAACACACACAAGGGAAAAGGGTTGTAATAATCTGCTAGCATAATACTTACCATTTCAGTTCAAAAGTATACGGAAGGTACATTAATTGCACTGACTGCTGAAATGTGCTCTTATTTAGCAGTACCATCTCTTGATAAACAAATTCTCTTAAACTACAGCATTTTTTTATCCAGATACAGGAATTGAGACAGATAATAATTTGCACATTTTCTTACTATTAATGGCTGTGTCCAGTATATGAATGTACTGATGTCATTTCCATGTTTGCATCTATTTCAAATAGATAACTTGGATGTGGGGGTTTGGTGGCCCTCTCTCTCCTGTTTTCCCTCCTGTCAGAGCTCACTGAAGAGGAGGTGGCAGGGGAATGTCCCCTCTTAACCAAACTGGGACATGGCAGTGTCACAGGAACACTCAAGGGAGCACTCACATGTGAAGGGAGGCAGCTCTCAGGGAGCAAAACTCAGCATATTGGGAATGTGAGTTCCCAACAGAGAACAGAAAGCATGCCAGAATGAAATGCCATAAAAAGGGGTCAAAAAAGGTCTCCTTTTATGGGATCCAGAGCAAGGACCAAAAGATACAGATGAACATTCGTGGCTAACTTGGCAAGATCCAAATACAGCCTGGTGAAAGTTAAGATGAGTTATTTTATACTTTTCCTCACCCTCTTCTTTTGAGTTACTGATAATCAAGACCAAAAGCAGCTGTATTCCATAATTTCATTTTTGAAAACAGAAGCCTAGTCTTGAGCAACTTTGGTATTTTCCAAGAATAAAATTCACTTCTCTAAGGCACTAAGGCAAAACAGTAATTTTGGAATAATGTAATGAACAGCCCTTGAGCGGTACAACATGGGAAAGCTCTTCTTAGTTACATATGTTTTGGGGTTTTTTTTTGGTTTTTTTTTAATAATTACACTTTTTGTCAAAATAAACTAGAGGGCTCGGGTTTTGGTTTCAGGGTGTTTTTTTGTGCTGAGAGAAATGTGACAGAGCTACTACCAACAAGGGCAGTATCTCATGAACTGCAAGATCACACCCCAAAGGAAAAAAAAATCCACATTTTTGGAACAGACCCAGAAGAACTAGTCTGAGGTGAATTCTTTTGTCTTTCATCAGAGCCTAACTGAAGGGCACAGATTATACCTGTCCATAAATTCCTCAAACTTTTTATAAGGATACAAAGGACTGACTTTGATCTCATATTAAAATAAATATTCATTAATAATAGTGCTGAATCAAGTGAAGAATAACTTGGTCTCAATGACACTCTTGGAAATCCAGAACCACTCTATTAATTTCAATAAAGTTGTTGCAGTTTAACATTAACACCAAAAAACTGAGAACTGGGATCACTGGAGCATACCTGTCTAAAAGGTGTCTCATAAGTCAGTGATTAAAGTCTCGGAAACACTGGTTTTCCTCCAGAATAATTCCACTGGGTGACATTAAAAAAATCTTATTTTGTGCCAGTCTTTGTATAGAAGTCTGATGGCAGCAAGTAAATCACAGCAGGAGGACTGTAATTTAAAGGGAAATGCAGGGGATTGCCAGCAGAAGTGGTTGCACTTCAGTGATCTCCAAGTGGCTATTGCTGCTGTAGTAATAGCACAAAGGCAACACAAAGCATACTTGCTGGTGAATGACAAGTACATTAGAGACTCAAAAAACGCCAAAACAAAATGGTAGCAGAATATTTTTCCCTACACACCAAGTGGTGCACCCCCAGCAGCTAGCCTGTTGTGCGGTCATCTGTATCTAAAAGCAGTGTGTTTCAGCAGGTCTTTTAGCCCACAATCTCAACAAGCACTGCTTTGTTGGAAAAAGCAACTAAAACCCATCCAATGTTTGCTGCACCTGGACTGTTTAACAAATATGAGCAACTATTAAGAAAGGTCGATGAGATGGAAATCCATGCAACCTGAACTGGGGCATGCTGCAAAGAGCCTATAAAAGAACTGAAGCAGCCAGCAACAATCCCAGGAAGCACAGCATAGGGGATGAAAGCCATTCTGGGTAGTGTTAAACTGCTAGAGAACAATATCCGAGGGGGTTAAGCATTAATGAATCTTTAGACATGGAGAAGTCCAACAGAAAGCGAACTGAATACATGCTCCCTGCTGACAGCAATATCCTACTTATCCTACTACTGTGATGAAAACTGTTAATGTGAGGCCTAAAGAAAATTTCCTGCTCAAAGCAGTAAAATCTTAAGTAGAGCTGCTCAAGTCCTCAAATTGATAAAAAAGTCTAACTGTACCAAAAGTACTCCCAGGAAACAGTGGGGCACCTGTGCTTTGTGCTGCTGAACTGATGGTCCATCAGGCAGGACCACTATTCATCTGGTTCTGAATATCCTTACTCCTTGCCTTTTAATGATATACATAAAAAGACATATAAAATACCGCAAAATCAAACCACTTTACAATCTACCACATTACTTTAAAGCTAATAAACATCCTGGGGCAATTTGTATTTCTGGTGAGCAAGACTAAGGAAGAACGATACTGCAGAGGTCCACAACCGCTCCAGACATCACCCCAAAACTCATCAGTGGTCAAGTGTTCAAACAGTTCAGATCCAAGTCTAAGGACAAACAAACCGAAACTAATTCTTGTGCAAAGGGACAGGTCAAGACAGATGCAACACTACTGTGTCCCATTGCCCTAGCCCTTGTGCTAGTCTGACATAGGCAGGTACAATTGAAACTGAGTGCTGATGTCTACAGTCCGTTCACATGGACACCACATAATTTTGTTACCCAGATACTTATAAGGTGAGAAAATGCCCACTTGTGTATACAGTAATCCAGAAATTGATATGCACTACAAAACATGGCAGATTCCACATGTATTTCCTGCGGAAGACCTCATGAAAAAATGCAAGACAAAAAAACTCAGGAAATGTTATCAGTCAGATCACAGTAGTCTGAATTTTAAAATGGCATTTCAAATTTAGCACTCAATTTTCTGCAAGTGGCTTATTTTTTCTTTTAAAAATACTTACAAAATTCACATCAGTAGGTGAGAGAATTGCCCGTTTATTCAAGAGAGAATTCACTTCTTAAATGACTAGCATGAAGATCATGCAAAATTATGCAAGCTATCTTATAAGGCTTCATGTTTCAGTTTATAAACCAACCCTGAACTATCTGGGATTAGAAATGAAAGTGTGACAGGAAGATCATCTCTGCTAATGATCTCCATTATGGAAGGCTGCCCTCTGAAAAATCTGAGAAAATATTCATCTGGAATGTCAATCCTATATTTTCAGTTTGCTTCACAAAGGTATCACTGCTTCCAAAGGCTGACTGGGTTAGGCAAGATATAGCAGCAACAGAGGTAACAGAAATACTTCTTATTTTCTGACAACCATCTGTATGGGGTTTTCCATTCAAGTATTATAATATTTTGATTCGAGACATCTTTGCACAAAACCTTTTACTGACTATGTGAAATACCACTTTAGACTTGTTTGGGCAACAATAGCCCGCCCCCCCACCCCCTTTTTTTTAAAAAACAGTTTCTGAGTTTCTGAATATTTTTTTTTTTTAGGTCCCACATTGGAAGGAAAACTAAACCTTTACAATATTCAGAAATCAGAATGACAATCTCTCTTCTCTGTTTCTATTAAATATCAGAGTCCTTTGGTTCAGGGCTTCCCTCTCCCACTTTTTCTCACATATGTAAGTAGTGGCCAGAAACCAACACAGAGGAAACTAAAGCACACAGAGACTAAAGAGATCTCCAGATATCACTGGGAAAGTCAACTGTGCAGCCAGGAGAAAGAATGGATTTCTTAATTAAAGCTATGTTGCCTTAATCATTAACCAGTGATGTTCACCTCAAGATCTACACAAAGTGAAAAATGTGACAAGAAAATCTAGCTGAGATATTGTCTGTATTTCCATGACAAAGCACTAAATAACACCTGTAAAGAGCAAAGCCAAACAAACTGCAACCATTTTCATGCAGGGATATGTAGAGTTTGATTTATCATTACCTAACATCTGTTTCTAGGCAAAAAAATAGACTCCATAAAATGTTTACTTTCATAAGTAACTTAAAGCAAAAGAAATGAGCGAAGCAGTGTTAATAACAGTGCAGTTTTAACTAATAGAACATACTAAAAGGTACTAAAGGGAACAAATGGCAATAAAACTTTAATGTAATCTTCCCCGCTGGACAGGAAAGCAATGGTCTTTTCTACTTAATGTTTTCTTTTGGAAGAAAAATTGTGTAATCCAAGCCTAGGGTGTTTTTGCCCATGTATGTTTAACTTCAACTTCTGTCTAAAGAAAATAAAGCTTTATTTAGGCTGTAGCCTAGTTTTTCCGGTCTGTTTATACTTTTCTCTATTGAAAATTTTATTTGAAAAATATTTAGCATTTACAGGTTGTGACTATACAACAAATCCATGACTCCAACTAGGAATTACAGATCCCGGGGCAGAAACCAAAAAAGCTTTACTGAAAGTCCCTGACCTGGATGGAGCATTCTACTTTATGCCTTTTTTTTTGTCATTTTGTCCAAAATCCATGAAATCAGAGAGGAGCTCTAGTGGCTGCACATAGTAAAATTCGTCAGCTTGAGAGTTATTTAATTTCATTGGAAGTGGTGGGGCAGGGAAAACTCACTTGAAACTGGAATTCAGAGGAAAAATTGCAAATTGTCTACTGGCCGTCAAAATGCTGCACTCTTTAAAGCTGAAGTAAGCAAACAGTTTCAGAGGAAAAAAAATAAAAATCATAAGAAAATCTGCCATTTTACTTTTTTTTCCCTCTTCAGTCATTTATATACAGTTCTGTTTATAATCTTTCTTTACAGCAAGGACAGATTGTCCTGTTAAAAAGGACACTTCCTCCTGCACTACCAACAGGAAGCTAATAATGTTGTGTGGACTCATCCTGAAAGGAAGGAGGCTTTTTTAGGAGCTCAAAATAAACCAGAGCTGAAGAAATGAAATCAGCTTTCCTTTGCTTTTCCATTTTTGATTAAATTCCTAAATTTTTTTTTTAGATTTTTTCACTGCAAGCAGCAGTTTAAAGTTAAAGGAAAAACAAACAGGTTTCTCTAACATCAAGAGAGGGTCAAATAAAGGACACTGTGTACCTTTACAGAGTCACCTGTGTTCAGCAGCCTGAACACAAAATGAGCCAACATCACTTGGCAAATGGTTTCTTTATTGGCTTCAGCAGAGATCCCTTGACTCTTACTGCTGCCCTAGGTGTTGTGAATCAGCAGTAATGCCATACTCCTTTTTCTACAAGTTTTGATTGTTTGTCTTTTCTTCCTTCACAGTGAATGAAGTGCTTTTGAAACAAAGGACACAATCTCCCATCACGTGTTTGCTGCAGCACTGTGGACAAGGTTAGCCAATTCTAAGCAAAGTGGTTACTCTTTCAAAGGGTTTTTCTAACAGAAACAGATTTTTTTTGGTAAAACTTGGAAAACCTGGGAAAAGAGAAAGGGGGGGAAAAAAAGACCCCACATTAGAACAGAGAGCAAAAAATAAAAATAGGAGTTGTCACCAATGTCCCAGTGTCATAGCCTTCTGAACCAAATCAAAGAAAACATGAGATTTATTTTCCTTAGATTTATCTTCCTTGGATAAGTGTTCCGAAAACACTTAAAATAGCAGAAAACAACTGTTCCACTGTATCATCATGTCCCTGCTGGCTGGGTTAATCTCTGCACACTAGCATACAGTATCATGCAAATCCCTCCCTTTTCCCCTGTTAGTATAAGCTAATGAAACTTAAGCAGAGTCATCCAACAAACTGCAGGCCAGCACAGCAGCTGGCTATACTTACACAACTGTTTCAGTTTGGCACATCATAGACTAGGCAATATAGAGTTTCTGCATTAATAATGCAACACAATCTTGCAATGGCTGGACCAGCTTTTTTTCTCCTCATTGTTTTTTTAGCATCTCAGATTCTCCTGCTTTGTGCTTAAACTTGACCTTCACTCAAGGTTTTTTGTAGGGCACCATCAAAATGTACCTCCAAAACAGCTGAAGTATATAGCTGCTTTTTCTATGCTAATGATTTTTTTCCCTCCAGAGGAGGCCAACTTATCTACCCTGCAATTCCTTATATTGGTGCTGTGATTCTAAGTCTTACCCTTCCTGATTTCACACAGTCACAGTGCAGATGCTGTTGCCATTGCCTTCACAAGGAGTCAAAGGTGTTTCCCTGCCTGCAGGATCCCCTGCACACTGCTGGCAAGGAACCGACTGTAGGGGAAAGCAATTTTTTCTATCATTCTCTGTGTTTGTGCATGGCCAGAGAAGCAGGGGAAGGATCACCATTTTGTGCTTTGAGCCCCAAAAAAACCTCTTTCTGCCCTTTCTAAGGCATTAAAGTAGGATCCCTCCAAGAAAAAGGAAATATCTGTAAAACCGAATAAAAAACGTAGTATTTTCTTTTTCTATTAACAAACAGAGAAATTTGGTGCCATAAGTACTACCATTTCCTCAGGCTACTTTGTCACATCCTTTAAAGATGCTTAGGAAGTTACCTCAATCAAAAAGGTGCACTTCAAAGCAGCTACATCTCTGCTAGAGCATCCCAAGGGCTGTTAGTTCCCGTGTTGCAGAGATGACACACACAGGGAACGCTCCCGCGAAGAGCCCGAGGGTGGGAATCGCTGTCCAAGGTGCTGATGCCCATCAGGAAGATACAACCCAGGAGACGAACCAGTGGAGTCCATGAAGCTTCCTTCATTCGCGCTCACGTGACGCGGTAACTCACTGTATCTGCATCAATTCACAAGCACTGCAACTGAGTTCTTAAAAAACAAGCAGAAAGTGAGGTCACCAGATATAAGAAAAGGATCAAATTCCATCCCAGCTGGCAGGCAATCCTGCAAGCCTAAGCAGGATTTATCTGGTAATACAAATGTATCAGAGCTTATTGAGAAAACCGAAGGTAAGTACTGTCTGCTAAGAATATTATCACCTCCACAATATGCCAGCATTACTTGCCATCCACAGACCAATAGTTTCTTTCCTCTTTTCTTCTCAGCACTCATTTTTTAAACTTCTTAACCAAGATTAACACACACTTTTTTTCATCCAAATATGATGATGAAGTTTACTAATAGCTGCACACCAAGACCTTGAATTAGGACATGCTTCTCAGGGGGAAGAACTTCTGAATATTATTTCTTTATCATTTGTAACAGGTGCTGTTATGCTGTGTATTTTCAAGTTAGAATATGAAACCCTAACAATATTTCTGGATCTTTAAACTGATCAGTATGATTTTAGATTAACGCCACCATTGCTTTCAGTAAGAGTTTAATTTCACTCCCTCCCAGTTGTACGCAAGAGTATCTCAGCTATCACAGAAGTTATTTTTCTTTTTTTTTGTTTGTTTTTTTTTTAAAAAAAAACCTTTTCATTAGCTTTCTTTATCATAAAACAGAAGTCATTGACAGACCAAAGATAATCTATAATAGAGTTATTTCAACTAGGACTCTAAGAACCCCTCATGATAGACTGCCAAAAGGCAGCAAGCCACACAGTGACCAAGAACCACAGCATGACCTACAACAAGAAAGGTCATTGTTTTGAGTTATCCTCTCCCCATATAAAACTTCAACTCTCGGCTTCCCAGCTAGATACCTGCTTTTCTACTCTGGTTAGGTTTCTTCTATTACAAAATTCAATTGAACTGAATCAGCTTTCATCATTCTCAAGGCATAATCCAGACAGCCCCCTCGTGTTCTGGCACTGAGACCTTTAGAAATACATTTTCGCTGTGTACATTTCCCTGACTGAGAACCTGAGAAAAAAAGTTTTGCAAAAGTTCAAAATATTGTTATTACTTTGTGGGCTGTGTCATAATTTCTTGAAAGAAAACTCATGACTTATTTTACCTCTTCATATTTACTATTACATTTTTTCAGTCAAAATTATTAAATTCTGAACTGAAACACATAAAAGTTTCTTCACAGACATTCCCAGATAAAAATAATTTCATGAGGAAAATATCATTGCCCACCTTTTCCTCTGGTGCTCGATTTCATTTTTGTAGAAGATTCTGAAGGAAGAAGCCACCAAATGTTTTCAGCAATATCTTTTTCATTTACAATGAGACACATAGCAATATAATGGAAAACCAGAAAACTAGAAAAAGACCAACATTTGCATCCAGTGTTCTTGCTCCAACTGAACAAATCGTTTGGTATTTTCTGTGATACTTTGTGCAGAATCCAAATTAGACAACTCTGTTTATTGACCTCTTGACTATCTGAATGAAGCCAGAGAACAATCTGCAAGCTATAAAGCTCATCTTCCTGCATGTGTGGATCAATCAGCACTGAAATATCAGAATTGCTTTTACTATTATGTTTTCTTACTGAATTTATCTACTGGAAATACCATTTTCCTCCATTATATACTTCATTCATTGTGTATCAAGAACACTCACATGTTTTATCCTGAAGTTATTTCAATTTACACCAGTAAAACAACAGCAGAATTTAGCTGTCTAGCTAATGACTGCATGGCTTTACTACTGCATTTGAATGTTACTACAGGCTTGACAGTGAAGTGTCTTCCTGATGAAAATTATGAGAGTTATACTTTGTACAGAGTGTAAAGGAAGTGTCTTTCATGTGCAGATGCTGACACTTTCTCAGGTCTGCCTCCAATATGAATTCAGTCTGGTCTTTGTAGCTGCTGGACAACCACAGGTCATCAGCAGTGGCTGTTTACTGCGGCACAAGCTTACTCAGCATAATAATGGATAGCTTCAAAGGCCTTCAAATATGCTCTGTGTAATAATTTTATTAGCTTTATGCATAAAGCCTCAGAAATTTAATTAATGGTCTGGAAAAATATAAATACAAATTATAAAACTCGGGGGGTTTATATATCCAAGCAGCCAGAATAAGCTGCTAGTTTCACTAACCATGTACTAACGTTGTTTCATTTTTAGAAACTTTTGACCTCCTATTTCCCAGAGCTTTCATTATTTCTTGAATTGAGACAGCAGCTACTCACTGTTGCTATCTACTATTTCAGATTGAATGTTTCATATTACAAGTGCTCAATTGAAACAAGTTGAAATAAGACCTCTGGGCTGCCAAACCCTCTTGAGGCCCACAAAATAGCGAAATGCACATCACATGAAGCTTTCCAGTAAGTCAGGTTTTAAGTAAATAAAAGCAAATACAGTAGTCGTAGATGAAAAAGTAGTAAAAGAGACAACGTAGGTGGCTCTTAAAGAGGCTACTATTTTTCTACCTACATAAAAGCTTGCATAATCTCTTCAGAACATCCTCAGAATGTTTTGAAAGATTCTGATTTTTAAAGGTCACCAATTCAATAACAAATATATGCATACACATACACATATATATAGGTATTTAATATACACAGTTTTAGAACATTGCTTGGATCTGTAAAGCCTGCTTAGTATGAAATTCATTCGGACTGTTTATACAACATGGAATAAAACTTTTCAGTTTGCTAATGAGAATAAAAAACTAGCAACGAAAACAATGTATTTCCTTCTCCTCTCCACCAAATTGAAGGTAGGAGGTAATCCTTTACATTCAGCTATTTTCAATTAGGTTTGTTTCTTTCACTTAAGAGAAAGCAAGCATCTTAAGCACACCTGCAAACTTAGAGCTTCCAGTTTTACGAATTATTCTTCTTGGTATGCATTACAAAGAAGTACTGGCACAATTTTAGTCAACCCATCCATTTTGCAGGAATCTTGCCACCTACCACCTGTAATTTACATAATAGAGCATGTAATTTGAGATGTGCTCTTGCTCCTCCCCACATTTATTTTCAGCATGGCACAGTTCACCTGTTACGTAACAGCAATTTGTCACTCTGACAAACAGCACAATAAAACTGCTCACTTTGTCTTGCGATGGGACCCGAATCAAACCAAAAGGAAAAGTCTTGCACTCACATTTTGGACTAGACACAGACCCATGTAATACCATCACAAACTCAATTATTTTGTACTGTGATTATTAATGACAGAACAACATAATGAGTCTGAGTGAAGATAAAATTCCTCTGGTTAAGTGAGTCCTTGATGCTGAAATTTCTTTACCAAATTAATGCACTTTTTCCCCAGGCATTCGGGAGTCTCATTAAAAGCCCATTTAAGCCAAAGAGAATCTTCCCATTGACAGACGTAAGTTTGAATTAGGTCCTCACTGCATTAAAATTGAAACATGTTGGGGTGATTTTTTAGGAAAAACAATTTTCTGGTACTGGCTTGGAATTGTTTCTGTGCCTGCTCACGCATCCAGCATGGATTTGTGTCTTCATATTAAGCAACTACACACAAATACATATAAAGAAATCTCACTATATATATACATGTAATAATCCAGTCTGCAGATATAAATTGTGACAATAGATAATTTTAAATAGGCCTCAGAGTTCTTTCAAAGCCTCTTAGATCTAACAGGTATGCCCTGAAGTATATGCCTTATTCCTTCCTCTCTCTTAGTAATAAGAATCACAGGAATTTTGCACTTAAATTCCCCATCCATAGTTATATAACTTTATCCACAAAGACCCCACAGCTACATTAAAGAGATGGTTGCCTAAATCCAACCTAATTCCCACTGTGGTGCCCTGACTCCAAAACTGCTTCTCAAATTCCCCTGTAACTTATCATCTAAGCCTGTACAATCCCTAGACATCTTTGTTTTCGACAGTAAAACTTTTCAGGTGCCAAAGGAATTGTGGTTTCTTCAATGAAAATTTCTCATTCCCCAGGAGGCTGTACAGAATGAAGTCATCTCCTCTTTCTGAAACTCCTCAATACTTTCTTAAAAACATATATGTGAGTGTGTGTATCTATTATATGTATATATATTTTTTTTAATATATATAAAATAAAATCAAGTTTTAAGACACTGGGAGCAAGACTGAATAGGACTATGAAGCCCAAATTAAACCTTAATCTGGAGAGTCCTTGATTCCAGTTCCTCCTCTAACAGTTCTTATATATTATTACACAGCATGGGACAAAAAAAATCACTCAGATGTTAGAACAGGAATAAAAGTCCTTTTGTCCCAAGCCTCAATAGTTACAGCCCATGGTTATCCCGTAGATTGTAAACATTGTTTTTCTTTTCCCTAATAAACCCTGAATTACATTGAACAGAAGGGAGCAGCTTCGAACCAAAAGTCTGAATTATTCCCATTCCTACCTCCATCCCAATACTCTACTGGAAATTATGCACAGGCTTTTAATGAGAGAGGATCAACCACTGAAACAAATTACCAGAGGAAGTGACAACAAAATGACCAATTCAGATCAAGATCTGATACCTTTCTGGAAGACAATCTTTAGAAAAAAAACCCAGCATATTTTAGACATACTCAAGGTAGCTGCATGAAAAATATAACTGGCTATTTGAAAGAACTCAAACTGTCCAACACAGCCTCAGGGGTCCCTTTTGCTCTTAAGCTCAATGAACTTTAGCATGTAGCATGTGCATTTAGCTAGATGCAGTCAAATCCATGTTGTTTCTAAGACTACTTTCTATCTTTATTGCAAAACTGTTTCAAAAGTCCAAATCACCACATGAGTTTTTCTGGACTGTATCATGCAGACAATCAAACCAGATGATCTCATAGGTTCAGTTTGGTTTAAAATTTCATGCACTGGCTCTTATTTTATCTGCCAAAGACATTTTTATATTCTGAGCATTCATCTAAAGAAAGATGAAAGCTGAACATTTGTAATCTAGCTGTTTCTTTACAAATGACACAGTCAACTTCCTGTGTGACATTACAAATGGAAATACCAACTGATCAGAGAAAGAGATCTGAAAAAAAGTGACACAGTTTCAACATTCTGAGATTATTTTCAGAAGTACATTCAAACTGGAGGTGCTTTTGGTTTAGCTATATATTTCCTCCTAATGGCAAGTGAACAGCTTAAACCTCTTGCCTCAAGGTGACAATATGCTCTTGCTTTCCCAGATATAAGATCACTATTTGATTGAAGCTAGTGGACAGTAGTCTGCTATTGAAGTTATAGTCAAAGACAGATCAGCACCTACTTTGTCTCATAACAGAGATTTTTTACAGCTCCCTTGGAGCCAACTCCATTACATATAATTCACATTTGCGCTAAAACTCATAGCCCTTGGAAGAGTTTGGATTCCCTCACATTCCTAAGCATTTGGATCTGACTTGGAATAGCTGAAAGAGGATGTGTTGGCACTCACTTTGGTGCTGCAAATAAAAATCCAAGAGAAAAAGCACCTTTTCCTCTTCCTTTCTTTCTGAAATAATTCTTTAACCTCACAGTAAAATGTACATCTTACTTAAATATTATCATAGATAACTGAAACTTGAAAAATGTTGCAAATTCTACTCAGGGTATGCAGAAATCTTCAGAGAATTTAGGGAAAAAAAAACATAGAAGTAATTAGTTGATTCATTTTTTCTATCAGTTACTGAAAGCAGATAAGAGAGAGGAAACCAGTAAAAACTTCAGTATGCCTAATCACATTTGCTGGGTTATTTACAAATAATGTAGTGCTCTCAATAAAACAATTCTGACATAGTAATATCATGACAAAAAAATAAAAGAGATCTCATTTCAAACAAGAGACCAAGGCGATCCAAACTTCTGTTACCCAAGGTTGATAACAGTTAAATTCTGCCTGCCAAACCAATTAGCAGCAGAAAGTGCTCTCTGACAGATCCTGCAAGCCCAAGAAAATATGTCAGAAATGTGGAAAAATCTTTTTTTTCAGTCCACTTACATTCTGAAAAAGTCAAATGAAATCTGATAAATAACCAGTTGAAATCTTGCCCAAAACAAGATCTACATGGATCTTGCCCAAAACAAGATCTACATGGCACAAAACTGGGAGGAGTGGCTGACACACGGGAAGGCTGCGCAGCCATTCAGAGGGACCTAGACAGGCTGGAGAGTTGGGCGGGGAGAAATTTAATGAAATATAACAAGGGCAAGTGTAGAGTCCTGCATCTGGGCAAGAACAACCCCATGTACTAATACAAGTTGGGGACAGACCTGTTGGAGACCAGCGTAGGGGAAAGGGACCTGGGGGTCCTAGTGGACAACAGGATGACCATGAGCCAGCAGTGTGCCCTTGTGGCCAAGAAGGCCAATGGCATCCTGGGTGTATTAGAAGGGGTGTGGTTAGTAGGTCAAGAGAGGTTCTCCTCCCCCTCTACTCTGCCCTAGTGAGGCCGCATCTGGAATATTGTGTCCAGTTCTGGGCCCCTCAGTTCAAGAAGGACAGGGAGCTGCTAGAGAGAGTCCAGCGCAGAGCCATGAAGATGATTAAGGGAGTGGAACATCTCCCTTATGAAGAGAGGCTGAGGGAGCTGGGTCTCTTTAGCTTAGAGAAGAGGAGACTGAGGGGTGACCTCATTAATGTTTATAAATATGTCAAGGGCAAGTGTCATGAGGATGGAGCCAGGCTCTTCTCAGTGACATCCCTTGACAGGACAAGGGGCAATGGGTGCAAGCTGGAACACAGGAGGTTCCACATAAATATGAGGAAAAACTTCTTTACGGTGAGGGTGACCAAACACTGGAACAGGCTGCCCAGAGAGGTTGTGGAGTCTCCTTCTCTGGAGACATTCAAAACCCGCCTGGACGCGTTCCTGTGTGATATGGTCTAGGTAATCCTGCTCCGGCAGGGGGATTGGACTAGATGATCTTTCGAGGTCCCTTCCAATCCCTAACATTCTGTGATTCTGTGATTCTGTGATGGATCAGAAATTTTTCTGCAGGTATAACATCAGTTGAATAATTTTCCTGTCTCCAGTGATCTGTCAGCGTACGTGTATGGGTGAGTGCACAACCTTCTGGTTTGGGTTAGGACTACAGAAATACTGTAATACCAGAATCTTCTGAGATCTAAATGCTACGGTTTTTAGCACAGCTTTGGAAGTCAAAGCTGTATTATTTTACCTCAGGGGTTGTTGCCATGTTGGCTTTCTTTATCTGATCAGGAACAGAAAAGCTTCAGATATATAAAAAGTTTTCAGCCTGTTATAGGAAGATTTCTAACCCAATTTTGTAGCTCTAACACATCAGAAGACTATACTCAACTCTGCATGGCAAGCAAGAGGCAACCTGTAGTCCATTTAAAACCTCAAATGACTGGGGGAGGTGGGGGATGTCTTGCTAACACTAAAGTATAAATTTTCTGATTTCCAGAGTATTTGAAAGGCATATTTGGTGATTAGGAAAAGGCCCCTAAACCCAGTTTAATGTTAGATAATCTTCCAAACACGTCAGTGCTTATCTAAATCCCAAACTGGCATAATAGCCATTGCTAGCTTTTTGTTTTCTTTTTGTGAAGGATTTGCACTTTTGATAGCATCAGACACTAATGCAGTCTAAACTAAGGTAAACATTTAAAACCTAACTTGTTTAACTCCACACTGCAAGGCTGTGTTGCATCAATTGTGAGTTTTCAAATAAATCAGAGAAAAAACAGCATCTACACCATGTATGGATTGCTATCCACCCTCTATAATGTGAACCTATAGCAAAAAAAAGTTAACAAGTATAATAGTAAAAGAAAAATCAGAGTGTTAGCACATAAATAACACTGTCAGAAGTGTGAGATTTACTTAACTGGCATTGCTGAGCAAGAATCACACAGAAGCTGGGGGACCAGAACCAAACCCAACACAGAGCCACCAAAGACGGGGGGCAGCTCCCCAACTCTTCTGCATTTTGTCTTTGTTTCTATTTATTGGGTGGTCTGTCCTCTAGGACTGCAAATTCTGTGGTACCTCTCCTGGCTCATAGCTTCCTGGCTTAGTGTTGCCCTTCTCCTCTGATCCTTGGACATCCTACGTGAAAGTGCTGTGAGGAGTGTGATAGCGCACCCTGAATACCTCTCTCACTCTGTGCCTCTTGGGACTCTCAGCAAATCACAGAATCACAGAATCAATAGACAGTTCTGTTTTCTGTATCCAAAACCAAGAAGTGCAGCCTGCCTTTCACTTTAACCAGGCAAGTAAAATAGAAACAAGGTACCCACAGTGTTATAAAAAAGTCTGGAGCTTTTCAAATAATTCCTTAAAAATCATTTAGATATTAAATAATTAACAAATATTTAATTGCACCTTTTTCTTTTCTTTTTTTTTTTTAAGAATTTAACAGGAAAGTAACAGAAATTATAACAGTCTACCTAGAAGCAATAATGTGTTAATTTTCTTAGCAGGTATATCCTTCTAACGGAATATATTCACATCATTACCATATCAGCATGTTAATACCATTTGCAGAACTCAATAAGAGCTAATGAGAACAATAATTATTTGAGAATGAATGTTGCTTTGGGCTTTATTATTCCTTTCTTATAATTTTGAGCTTCTTTGTTTTGGACTCTGCAGAATGGTAAACTGACTACATCACCAAGTAATTGAATTTCTCTTCTTAGACACACACACCAAATAAAGAGCATGGCATGCAGTCAGGACTTACACAATGCTTTTCTCCTCCTCACTGGATCATTCAGGCTCATTTTGTGGGAATGAGTCAGATCCTGATTACAAGCACCCTATTGAAACTCAGTGCAAGGCCCACAAATGTTGGTAGATATTCTTAATTTTCAGGGGAGTTCTATAATCTCAATAATTTGCCCCATTGACTGCATATTCAAGCAGATTGAAGGCTTGTAGAAGCCTTGAATTAATTAGTAAAAATAATCACATTGAGGCTTGAACTTAAAAATAAACTGGTACAGCATTAACATTCTGGTCATTAAAACTGTTTAATTAAATTTAATCAAGCTCTCACATTATTATGGCTACAGTAAAATAACTAACCACATTCTCTTGTCCCTCTTCCCCAACCCCCACCAGGAGAAGAGAAAGTGGAAAAAGAGGAGAATAAAGAAAAAGAGAAAAAAAAGAAAAAAGAAAGAAGAAAAATTCAATCAGATTTCATCAGAGATAGACTGATTCAAAAAGTGGTTCAAAAGCACCTCATATCAGTGCTGAGGTTCATGAAATTAGAGAATGAGATCTTTACCATCAAAGAAGGAAAATATATTAGGTCAATTTCCCTAACCTCTCAAATCCCCTGTGAGTGCTAAATCATAACTTGTTATACAACTTTTTGCAACTAATATGGAATTATTTGTGTTTAGGGCACTATCACACTCATAGTGGCAAACAATTTATTATTAAATCATAGGAAACGGTAAAGAAACTACCATTTCAATACTTGTTGGACAAGTGCATAAAACATTACCGAGCTGCTTTTTTTTAGAGTTTCCCTCTGATGTATTTGAAATGTGCCTAATTTTATCTTTTGGAAATTCTGCCACACACTAAGTTAGAAATTTCAGTCTCTTTTAGAAACACTACTGAATTAGAAGTGCAAAAGTCAGTCCTTTCTGAAATACAGTTTCATTATGTAGTACCACTAAGTCAATATTCACTTTTGCCAACACTGTATAGATTCCCTGATGAAACCACTTTTAAAGCCAGAGAACTTACATATAATAGTGCTGAGTTATGACTCTTAATTTTAGTGGCATTTCCACTGAACTAAGCAGACAAGGAAAACTCTGTATGTTAATAGCTCTACCTCTACCCTGACAGGAAGACAACCCATGCTTCATTTCTTTCCTGGGTTAATTCTTCACACCATAATATTATTTACTACCACTAGAAATGCAGTCTGAGCCTCCCCCTTTCCAACCAGGAGCTTAGCACGGATGTTGCCAGCAGCACCTATATGCTTTTCCACAAAAATAAACTTTTGACAGGAAATTGTCAGTTCAACTAAATTTAAGCATTTTCTTTCCACATTTTCCCATTAAAACAATACCTGGGAAATAAAAATATTTTGATTCAGACATGTCACTGGAGTGTTTCACAGCAGTTAGAGATAAATGACCCCATACCTTCATTCTTCATTAGGTGCACGATGCTTTAAGGAAAGACTGTGATGCCTTCTGGAACATGTAAATTGGCTGGTGGGGGTGTAAACAATATACGTAAATGGAGGCATGAGACACTAAAATAAGAATCCTCTGAGATATCGTGACAGCAATCCCAAATACAAATACTAAAGATTAATACCAAAAAAATGAGGGTTTGATTTTTCACCAGAAGTTCAGACTTTTCCAAGGAGAGAAAAGCACAGTTTTGAAACAGTTCAAAACACCAAAATTTACAATGTTTAGAATGGATCTTGGCAGATCTCTGTGCAACAAACTCCACTAGACTTTTCACCTTGCCCAAGTGTTTTAAGGATCTCTGGAGATGTCTCCCAAAGCCTTTGTACTAAGATGCTCATTCAAACCTCAGATTTTTTGTTGTGGTTCATTTGAAGCTCATAAATAACATACTTTCTGCTACATCCAACTTCAATGAACCACTTCTGATGTTCTTAAAGAAGTTTAAAGTTTAGTGTAAAAAATTTCCAAGAGTAAATTCTATGGCTACAATTTCTATCAAAAACTTAATACTTTCTGTCCATTTCAAGATACTATGAAATATCAGACCCCAAATAGTAAGGGATATTTAGCAATGAAGAAAGACTTAAAGCTGGAAAATTTTTTTTTTTTTAAGAAAATAGAAGGTTTGCACTGCTGAATCTCCCATTTACACTCAAGAAGTTACCATAACACTTTGTTGGCTGCTACATATCATTGTCAAAAATGTCAGAGAGGTGTGGATTGAAAGGCTGTCATCCTAATAAAAATAACATGATTGAAAGCCTGGTTAAAAGTTAAAGAAAGACTGTAATTTTTGCAATCAGTAAATCAAGTTTATACAGAAAAGGGGACAAAGGCTTTTATTGCAAAAGTACTGCACCCCTTGAAAAACCCAGAACTGATAATAGCCAACAATTAATTCAAACATTTCAATTATCTGTAGAAAACTGCATATTTTGCCAGAGTTCTTTTTACGGAAACCAAGGACCATCACAAAACAACCTAGAATCTATATATACATGCCAACAGATCTAATGAAGCTCACTAATTCCTCTCATAACAGTAGCAACAGATCGCATTATGGGTGAAAAGTCTTGGCTTCAAACTGCTCAATAACCTGTTCTACTACTACACAAGCAAGTATAAGTCTTTTCCTAACTGAAATCAGCTCTTATATTAGATATTTATGTGACTGACTCTTTTCCACTGTACCTTTCTTTTTAGGATACCTGTATGACTAAGATGGGAAAAACCAATGGAGAATCTCAGAAGTACTACTTGAAATCAATTTATACAGTGAACTAAAATGTCACCCTCATAAATATTTATAAGAGAGGATTTCACATTGTATGTTCAGCATTGAATGGTGCATGTTATTCTTATTAATGTTTCATAAACAGTTGTACAAAAAACAATATGCTTTACTTTGCATCTAAGTGTTAAGTAGAATTATAGCAGCATCTGCTTCCAACAGTTGAGTGCACAAGCTATTCATTCCCTGTCGTAAATTCCATGATGCATTAAGATGCCATTAAATATACCTTCTGTGGTTGTCTCCTCATTTACATACCTTGTAAATCATCAGGTAAAAATCAAGTGAACTGGGGAGTAATCTCCTGCACTCTTCCCTTCTGCCACAGAATCCAGTGCCATCCACATCTTCCTCTATCAGGAGCATCACCATCAAAACATGAAGTTGATGGCAATGATGAGAAACTTAATGGCTAAAGGCAATTTGATTTATATTTTTCTAACAAGTCCATTTTCTTAAAGAAACAAAATTTGAAAGCCCAGAGGTATAGGCAGGTCAGAAGACACAAGCAAGGTGGTGTGCCCTTTTTTTCCTGAAGGATCCTCATTTGGGAGTCTTACTTCTCTTAAATAAAATAATAAAAAATAACTAAAGGAATGAAAATGAGTTAAAGCAAAAGCCTCTTTCTCTTTGTGGGGTTTCCCCCCTCACACACTCCCTTTAGCATACTTTCCATACTGCCTCTGTACCTGAGGAAAAAAGTGATGGAGAATATCTCAGCTTTTGCAAAACTAGAACATACCTGGAGGAACATTTCATTATTCTTTGCTTTCAGTAATGTTCCCTTACACTTTCATTGCCTCTAACTACTGATTTAGTTCCTTCAATACAACTTTTAAGGAGATAGCTGGAAAATGTTTCCTTTTATGAAAATGTCCAGGCAGTTTCCTGCATTGGTTGGCAGGATAGTTTTGTCAGTGTTGCAGCTGTAACTCCACTGTCTGCATACTACATCTCTCACCACTCTGGTAATTCAGACTCTGATGGTCAGGAGCTTGGAAATAGGCACCTGCACCTTGGTACCAGAGTTGGCAAAGCAATGTGCTGCTGGCAGAAATCCTGTTTGTTTGATTGTTTCCCTTCCAACATTCAAATATTTCAGGCCCCATAAATTAGGCAGATCAGATTTTTCTGAACTTAACAATTACTTCCATGCATTTCTCATGAGCTTTGCTCTTTCTATGAAGCCAGATAAAAATTTATACCCTATAGAAACATTGCCCAATATCTGTATTGTATTGTGTTGCAGTGTCCTTGAAAGGGAACAAGCCTGGTGAACTGCAAGGCCTGAAGTCAGCAACAAAGGAAGGCTGGAGAGGAGGGAGGGAGGGAAGGAGAGAGAATGGTAAGCAAAACTGAGTGCATATATGCATCCAAGCTGAACTGCAAGACTGCCAGAGGTAACTCATTTATTTCATTTTTAATCTGTCGACTTCCACTGGAAAAATATTTTTTAAACTTAAGAAAATGAAATAACCCTTTATTTTAGGGTCAGACTTTCACCCAGCACACGTGACTCCCTTGCTATGAGAATGCAGCCCATGGGAGTGCTTAGCATCCTTTCCAAAAGCAACAGCTTCTTAAAATGATCAGATCACAGGGTTTTTTCCCTCAGAAGGAGAAGGAAAAAAAGGGAGGAGGGAAGCTAATAAATAATATAAAGTTTCTTACATTTAGTAACAAACTTTATGAAAAAACTCATAGCCCTTTGTAACTGATGCTTTCTCCTTGCCTGTCATCCATGTTTATACCATACCTACCAGTCTTTGCAACCCTCAGTCCTTGAACTCCTGCTGAAAGGAATAAAGAGAAGCATCTAATATGTGCTTTATTACCAAACAGCGAGACTCTTCTCTTTCTTTAGCCTTCCAATAAATAGTGAGGGAGGAGGACTGGAAATCTTCTGAAGATTAGAGGAAACAGATGCTGAATTGGGGGTTGATAGGTCTGCTATAAACTTGTGGGTACAGAGAAGAGCCTTCAGAGGTGAAATGGGGACAGCTCTGCAAACTGAGCCCACCCATGTCAAACAGATCTTCTGGAGGAGAGCCTGTTTCAAGCCAGCTCTTCAAAGAGGAGGAGGTCAGTTTTGAGCAGATCAGTCACCCTAAAGAGCCCAGGTAGACAATAGAAAACCCACTTTCACAGATATCTTCTGACATATCAGTCATTTAGAGATGGTTATAATTATTCAGCACTATTAGTAAAAATATTAACTTGAAAGACAGATTAAGACTTTGTCAGCCTTACACATGAATAATGTGTGTACATGTAGCACTGACAAGCCAATGACTTTGGGTGCCAGCACAGTTGCAGCAATAGCAACTGCTGTTCCCTCTGAGCTGCCACACAGTTCTGGGTGGACAAGCCCGATGGACAAGCTTGTTCTCCCACAGGTTAAGTTGGGTTACTCTCTCCATGAGGGCAAACGCTGTATTGGCCAGTTGTCTGCCTCTGTGCTGCTGCTAACCCTCATCCCCCATTTACTTATCATCTAGAAGCAGAGGCTGTCTTCATACTGCATTCTCACTTGGGAAAAAATGTTGTAATTATAAATATTTAAACCCTTTCCACATTTTGTTATTCCATTTTTACCAACCTCTCTAACCAGTTTACAGATCAGCCAGAACTGCCAGATCTTTTCTGCTACTTTTTCGGTGATTGCTGCTACTGCACCTTTTTATTTTCTCATTTAGGAAAACAGTGAGGTTGCCTGTTGACCCCCTCGCTTTTTAACTCTGGAACCAGTGTTTGCACTGGGAGAAACTCTTCATGATGCTAAGTGAAAGTGGAGCACTGAGGGCACTTAAAAATTAGAGCATACATTTGCTGTTTAGAGACTGTGCGGTCACTTCAGCCACTCCTGTCATTACAGCATCTTCATGTACTTAGTGTTATAGCCTCTTACTGCAGCCTCACAGCTCCAAATGTTTAAAAATAGATTTGCATCCTAATCTGAGTTCAGAATGTTAGTCTATCTCCATTGAGAAAGTTTTACTGTCCTGCAAAACAATTCTCCCTTTCTAATGCTATAACTACCTCTAAATATTCATTCATAAGTAGATTAATAATCCCTGTATCACTCAGAATAGGCATTTATAGTCTTAACTGCAAAAGCCAGATCCTGCAATTGCTTACACCTGTGCAGAGTTCAGTCCAATTCAGTCAAAGGCTACAAAGACACAGCAATCTGCCCATGTGGCTTTGTTTCCAGCAAACTGATCCCAGAAATTACCACATTACATTTCTGACTCTCTAAGAAAACCACCAATGTATATAAATAACCAAAAAATCCGTCTAAGAAAAGTGCTTGAGTCATCTTTTTTTTCCTACCTATATTTCACCCAGCACAGTCTGACCGTGGTCCACGTCTCATGCTCCCATGCACTACCACTGCGTAAGTTATGATTCCTTTAAGCAGTTGGAAGATGTAACTGAATGCAGAAGCACAGCCTAATGTTTAACATCTAAAATCTATTACTTCTTATTACCATAAATGCAAATATATATACATACACATATCTACATATATACATCTAGATATCTCTCGGTCTTCCTAACTTCAGAGATTCTTTTTGTTAGGGCCTACGTGGGTAATTAATGATATAATTGTTCCTTACTTCTGTTTTTTCCTCCAATAACACTACTACATGTTTTGTAACAGGCATAACACATCCAGTAAGAGAAAAGAAACATCTGCTATGATTTTTTTTCCTAGACAAGTAAGCTGAAAAGAATAACTCAAAGGAGGACTGAAAAAAATAGTACAAATCTGAAACCAAAACAAAACTTTTTAACTAAACCAAAACTTAATTTCATTCATATTTTTCCCTGGAGGATTTTGAGTAAACAAAACATCTCCATTGCTTTTGTATTTTTTAAATTTTTTTTCCTGCTCCCTTTCAGTTTGATATTCAAATAAGAGAGAGAAAAAACGCCTAGAAACAAGAGAGATTTTGTGTACTTGTAAAGTTATATTCTTGAGGGAAATGACACTTTTTCATTAACATTTCCACCTCTTCAAAAGGAAAAATGTTTTGTCAAGAAAAAAAAAAAAGCAGACAAGTGTTATAAAAGGTACTTTACGCATATCTCAGTCATATTTGTGACTCTGAAATGTGTGCTATCTCAGTACTCCCTGCTCTGGTACATTATTCAGCTGCCAACTGTCCTGCATTTCATATGCCTTAAAGGCATTTAACATAAAGTACACTTTATTCTGGCATTGAATCTTTCTTTTTTCCTCCAGATTCCCATATAATCTCTATTTCTTCCCTATTCATCTACATATTTGACTAATGCAAGTTACTATAATGTTTAGAGCCAGAGTCCTATATATCTACTACTTTACTTTGCCCATCATTGGATTCACTGAATATCACAGTTTTGTTACACATTTTCCATGAAAAGTCCCTACAAAACATTATGTAAAATCAGTAGATGTTCCAAATAATGCTTCTCTTCAGTTCTTTATTTTTTTTTTAATTTTTTAAATTTGGTTTCATTCTTTTTTGTCTATTGCTTTCAAGCCTCTTCCTGCCATTTCCATCTCTCTCCTTCATGTCACTCAGTCCTCATGCCAACATGGCTTGATAGGACTGACATGTGAACCCTGGGAGGTGCCATCCACGTCTACAGGTAGCCAAAACCAAGCTGGTTGTGTTCAAGAAACCTAACTTAGTCTGTCTCAACATCCTAGAATGGCTTCCTGTTCCTCTCTCCTTTCTTTTTAAACCACCAAAATCAGAAATAATCCTTGTTATAGAATATGCAGAAATACTCTCACATAAATTAAACTACACAAAAGCTATCTTGGGTTTGACTAGACAAATAACTGCTTTCTGTATCAAACTTGATTTGCTGATGGCATAAATACAGAGCGTCAAATCTGTCCTTTTAATGTGGAAAGCCGTTTTGCACACAACACAGACACACAAACACTTATGGTAAGAAATAAATGTTGTAGCCACATGCAGCTTTACTCTCGAAGTAAAAACATATCCCAGAAGATTACAGTCTCAAGTAGTACGCTGTTGTGATCTGAAATAAAACAATGTACATATTATACAATAGAAGCATGATAGCATTCACTTCAGAGGTAACTAACGTCGGAATAATAATAATTTACGAAGTGCTGGCTGCCATTCAAAACTCTCCTGAAACCACTCAAACTGCTTGATTGAATAAACTAACAAACAGCTCCTTTCTTCCCTCTGCTTCCCTCTCTCTGCCAAAAATAAAAACCAGACAATCACTGTATGGCTCGTGCCTGCATTTCTAATTGATGTCGTTCTGACATAGTCATTTGAATTTTACCAAGTCCAGGGCCCATTTCAGAAAATCTGAATATTCGTTTAAAGAAAGACCATGTATTATAGGATGGTTTGTGCTAAACTCTTCCCCAAGTGAAACCTGGGCTGAACATTAATACCAGATTCCTGTAGTCTGGATACAAGCAATGTGATTTATGATTTCTCCAGAAAATCCAAGTGGATAAAACCTTGGTTTAAGTTATATTTTTCATTGATTTCAAATGCAATTCTTGAACCTGATGACTGTGTGAGTTGCCTTTCTGCACCTGCTCCAAAACATTTTAGGAAAATTCTGTTTTTAAACCCTATACTATTTCTCTTTTAGTTATATGCACTGAAAGCAAACCTTTAATAGTGCAGGAGAGAGAACTTGGAAATAATAAGTGGATCAGAAGAAAGTTCATATTTCACCTGATTAGAATATAAACTTTGTGTTGGTAGCTACTGAGATAGCAAGCAACCACAGCATAGTCTCAAATCTACCAGGAAAAAGCCTTTCATTATACCTAGTCCTAAATCCTGTAAGCAGAAAAAACAGAGGAGAGATGAAAAACAGCTACAAAACCTACTGGGAATCAATGCATATGCTACTTGTTGAATTTTCAAAAAACATGTGTTTCTGTTTTCCAAATTACATATCTAACACAGAGCTGGCTTCCACCTCCCACCAGCAAATGTTTTATTTATTTATTTATCTGAAATTGAGAGGCAACATTTGGGAGAGAGAATGACATTTTACTGGAGCACCAAGATTCTGAAGCTCTAATTAAATTTATATAATCTCTGTTATTTTCAGTCCTAACTGGTCAGATAGCTCTGGTCCTAAGAGAAAGCTGTTAGGATACTACTAGTTTGGCCACCAAGTTCATCATGGCTTCATACATCAACATACAAATAACAAAGCTGCAATAAATTAGAAAATTCTACTTTGCTTAAGTCAAGCGTTTTCAAAAAGCCTACTGAGGCTAACTTATCTGTGTTAAGATCATGCTTTTTAACTGATGTATTCTCAGCTTACATCTACAGACAATTATTTACCGGAGTACTGAGGTGTGCAATATTAATAGGTACAACAGGGACAGTTTGATTCATTCAGCCCAAGTATTCTTGTTAGCACTCATTTCATAGACTCATAGAATCATAGAATGGTTTGGGTTGGAAGGGACCTTAAAGATCATCTAGTTCCAACCCCCCTGCCACATGCAGGGACACCTTTCCTCTAGACCAGGTTACTCAAAGCCTCATCCATCCTGGCCTTAAACACTGTCAGGGAGGGGGCAGCCACAACCTCTCTGGGCAACCTGTTCCAGTGTCTCACCACCCTCACAGTAAGGAATTTCTTTCTAATATCTAATCTAAATATACCTTCTTTCAGTTTAAAACCATTCCCCCTTGTCCTGTCACTACTTGCCCTTGTAGAAAGCCCCTCTCCCGCTTTCCTGTAGGCCCCCTTCAGGTACTGGAAGGCTGCTAGAAGGTCTCCCCGGAGCCTTCTCCAGGCTGAAGAGCCCCAACTCTCTCAGCCTGTCTTCATAGGAGAGGCGTTCCAGCCCTCTGATCATCTTTGTGGCCCTCCTCTGGACTCCCTCCAACAGCTCCATGTCCTTCTTATTTTGGGGGCCCCAGAACTGAACGCAGTATTCCAGGTGGGGTCTGACGAGAGTGGAGTAAAGGGGCAGAATCACCTCCCTGGACCTGCTGGCCACTCTGCTTTTGATGCAGCCCAGGATACGGCTGGCCTTCTGGGCTGCAAGCACGCACTGCTGGCTCATGTTGAGCTTCTCGTCAACCATCACCCCCAAGTCCTTCTCCTCAGGGCTGCTTCTCAATCCATTCTCTGCCCAGCCTGTGTTTGTGCTTGGGATTGCCCCACTAAAACCTGCTCGGTTGTCACCTGCTGTGAGTGACACTTGGGCCCATGAGATGTCCCCGCTACTATGTCAAAAATCTGTCTTGCCCCCCTCTATGCCCTACACAACTTCAACAGATTCAGAGAGGCTTAAAAGTGGACTTACAAGTTTTGGTCTTTTCTTTACATACTTTTTAAAAATTTTATCTGTTTTCTAGCTTTTGTAATAACAAAACAGAATTAGTCCAGGGATAAGGGAACGAAATTTTGATGACCTGGGGCTTATGTTAGGTTTGTTTCATTCACAGACATTCAGAGAGTCCAGCGCAGAGCCACGAAGATGATTAAGGGGGTGGAACATCTCCCTTATGAGGAGAGGCTGAGGGAGCTGGGTCTCTTTAGCTTAGAGAAGAGGAGACTGAGGGGTGACCTCATTAATGTTTATAAATATGTCAAGGGCAAGTGTCATGAGGATGGAGCCAGGCTCTTCTCAGTGACATCCCTTGACAGGACAAGGGGCAATGGGTGCAAGCTGGAACACAGGAGGTTCCACATAAATATGAGGAAAAACTTCTTTACGGTGAGGGTGAGCGAACACTGGAACAGGCTGCCCAGAGAGGTTGTGGAGTCTCCTTCTCTGGAGACATTCAAAACCCGCCTGGACGCATTCCTGTGTGATATGGTCTAGGTAATCCTGCTCCGGCAGGGGGATTGGACTAGATGATCTTTCGAGGTCCCTTCCAATCCCTAACATTCTGTGATTCTGAGTTTTCCCAATTAAATACTGGCTTTAATCATGCCGTCCATCCTCAGTTGGCAGACACTAGTAATTTATCAAGATATTTCAATAGATGATGTATTCTGCAGGATATCAGTTGTGTACATATTCAAATGGAGCAACTTGCAGACATTAATGATTTTAATATAAATATAATTTAATACAAATTTAATATAAATAAATCCCTATTTTTAAAATATTCTGCTCCTTTTCCCCTCTTTATCAACCTAAATTAGAATCAAAGCTGCATCTTAGGTTTATTTCATGACCCCATATTCTTCCCTCTTTCAATTTGGAAGGATTCAAAAAGGAAACCAAGAAAGTCTCCACCTACATGTTAGAGATGGAGTGAAATTTAGTATTTCCCAACATTGCTGAATGTTTAGCAAAAGGACACATGGTTTAGAAGGAAAAAAGTGAAACAAGCCAGTCACAATAAGCGTTTGTGAGAAATTATACAGGCTATTCCCTATTGCCATCACAACAGAATAATGTTTCCTAAACTGTGTATTGAGACAGAGCAATTAAGAATGTAACGGTACCTCCCAAAGAAAACGGAAATATTGCATTTTTAAAACTTCTTACACTCCAGAGTCCTGAGCCCCCATTTATTCACATCCTGGATGAAGTCTGTAACAGCTCTGGAGATGGATTTCATTAACGTGATCTTCATTGCTTTACTTATCTTTCTAAGTCCTCCCTGTTCATTAGCTCTGAAGAGAGCCAGTGTTTGTTAATGGCAGGGCAGTCATATGGTGGATCAATAACGTAATAAGGGCAAAACTTTAAGTGCAGGGGGAGAGCAGAGAAAGAAGGAGAAAAACATTTCACTATTTACATTTGTTCCTCCCCTGGTAACAGATGTGAATCAAAGTCCACCAATGTGAACCGGGAGTTCTGGATCAGGTCCTAAAGCCTACCCAAAAATCCAGTTGGATTACATGGTTATTTCAGTTCTAAATCCTGATGTTAATTTTAACCCTGCTCAGCAGCTGGCAACAATACTGGTAGTTTCTAAGGTTGGATAAATGCAAGCACCAGTGAAAATCTGTTTTAAGGCCATTATCAGTCCTGAAAGGTTGTATACTACAAGACCCTAGTTTACTACCAAGTTTTCACAAGAATCAGCTCTGCTGAGGAACTTGGATAAAAGGTCTTGGGGTGAAATCGGTGTGCTCAGCTCGCTCCCTGAAATGCCTGTACACCAATGCGCGCAGCATGGGGAATAAGCAGGAGGAGTTAGAAATCCGTGTTCGGTCAGGGGGGCTATGATCTAGTGGCAATTACAGAGACTTGGTGGGACGCCTCGCATGACTGGAATGTGGTCATGGATGGCTATGTCCTGTTCAGGAAAGACAGGCCACTAAGGAGAGGTGGTGGAGTTGCTCTTTATGTGAGTGAGCAGCTAGGATGTATTGAGTTCTGTCCAGGGGCGGATCAGGAGCGAGTTGAGAGTTTGTGGGTGCGAATTAAGGGGCAGGCTGGCAGGGGTGATACTGTTGTGGGTGTCTATTACAGGCCACCAGATCAGGATGAGGAGGGTGATGAGGCCTTCTACAGGCAGCTGAGAGCAGTCTCACAATTACAGGGCCTGGTTGTCATGGGGGATTTCAACTACCCTGATATTTGCTGGGAGGCCTACTCAGCCAGCCGTCCTCAGTCCAGGAGGTTCCTCCAGTGCATTGATGATAACTTTCTGATGCAAATGGTGGATGAGCCAACTAGGAGAAGAGTGCTGCTGGATCTTATCTTCACTAACAAGGAGGGTCTGGTTGAAGCGGTGAAGGTTGAGGGCAGCCTTGGTTGTAGTGACCATGAGATGGTAGAGTTCAGGATCTCATGTGGCACGAACAGAATAGCTAGCAGAATCACAACCCTGGACTTCAGGAGGGCCAACTTTGGCCTTTTCAAGCAATTGCTAGGGGAAATCCCATGGGACAGGGTACTAGAAGGTAAGGGGGCCCAAGATAGTTGGTTAGCATTCAAGGACTGCTTCTTCCGAGCTCAAGATCAGAGCATCCCAGCAGGTAGGAAGTCAAGGAAGGGTACCAGGAGACCTGCATGGTTAAACAGGGAACTGCTGGGCAAACTCAAGTGGAAGAAGAGGGTGTACAGATCATGGAAGGAGGGGCTGGCCACTTGGGAGGAATATAAGTCTGTTGTCAGAGGATGTAGGGAGGCAACTAGGAAAGCTAAGGCCTCCTTGGAATTAAACCTTGCAAGAGAGGTCAAGGACAACAGAAAGGGCTTCTTCAAATACATTGCAGGTAAAACCAACACTAGAGGCAATGTAGGCCCACTGATGAATGAGGTGGGGGCCCTGGAGACAGAGGATAAAAAGAAGGCGGAGTTACTGAATGCCTTCTTTGCCTCTGTCTATACTGTTGGAGGCTGTCCTGAGGAGCCCCGGACCCCTGAGGCCTCAGAAGAAGTCAGGATAGAGGAGGAATCTGTCTTGGTTGATGAGGGCTGGGTCAGGGACCAATTAAGCAATCTGGACGTCCATAAATTCACGGGCCCTGATGGGATGCACCCGCGGGTGCTGAGGGAGCTGGCGGAAGTCATTGCTAGGCCATGCTCCATCATCTTTGCTAAGTCATGGGCAACGGGACAGGTGCCTGAGGACTGGAGGAAAGCGAATGTCACTCCAGTCTTCAAAAAGGGCAAGAAGGAGGACCCGGGGAACTATAGACCGGTCAGCCTCACCTCCGTCCCCAGAAAGGTGATGGAACAACTTGTTCTTGGTGCTGTCTCTAGGCACATCAAGGACAGGGGGATCATTAGGGGCACTCAACATGGCTTCACCAAGAGGAAGTCATGCTTAACCAACTTGATAGCCTTTTATGAGGACATAACCCGGTGGATAGATGATGGTAAAGCTGTGGATGTGGTCTATCTCGATTTCAGTAAGGCGTTTGACACGGTCTCCCACAGCATCCTCGCAACTAAACTGAGGAAGTGTGGTCTGGATGATTGAGTAGTGAGGTGGATTGTGAACTGGCTGAAGGAAAGAAGCCAGAGAGTGGTGGTCAATGGGACAGAGTCCAGTTGGAGGCCTGTGTCTAGCGGAGTCCCTCAAGGGTCAGTACTGGGACCAGTTCTATTCAATATATTCATTAATGACTTGGATGAGGGAATAGAGTGCACTGTCAGCAAGTTCGCTGATGACACAAAACTGGGAGGAGTGGCTGACACACCGGAAGGCTGCGCAGCCATTCAGAGGGACCAAGACAGGCTGGAGACTTGGGCGGGGAGAAACTTAATGAAATATAACAAGGGCAAGTGTAGAGTCCTGCATCTGGGCAAGAACAACCCCATGTACCTGTACAAGTTGGGGACAGACCTATTGGAGAGCAGCATAGGGGAAAGGGACCTGGGGGTCCTAGTGGACAGCAGGATGACCATGAGCCAGCAATGTGCCCTTGTGGCCAAGAAGGCCAATGGCATCCTGGGGTGTATTAGAAGGGGTGTAGTCAGCAGGTCAAGAGAGGTTCTCCTCCCCCTCTACTCTGCCCTAGTGAGGCCGCATCTGGAATATTGTGTCCAGTTCTGGGCCCCTCAGTTCAAGAAGGACAGGGAACTGCTAGAGAGAGTCCAGCGCAGAGCCATGAAGATGATTAAGGGAGTGGAACATCTCCCTTATGAGGAGAGGCTGAGGGAGCTGGGTCTCTTTAGCTTAGAGAAGAGGAGACTGAGGGGTGACCTCATTAATGTTTATAAATATGTCAAGGGCAAGTGTCATGAGGATGGAGCCAGGCTCTTCTCAGTGACATCCCTTGACAGGACAAGGGGCAATGGGTGCAAGCTGGAACACAGGAGGTTCCACATAAATATGAGGAAAAACTTCTTTACGGTGAGGGTGAGCGAACACTGGAACAGGCTGCCCAGAGAGGTTGTGGAGTCTCCTTCTCTGGAGACATTCAAAACCCGCCTGGACGCGTTCCTGTGTGATATGGTCTAGGCAATCCTGCTCCGGCAGGGGGATTGGACTAGATGATCTTTCGAGGTCCCTTCCAATCCCTAACATTCTGTGATTGTGTGATTCTGTCTTTTTTTATTTCAGTGGGAATTAGATGCCTCAAATGATCCAAAAGCCTGCATCACAGTGTACACTAGCATATTTTTCTGATCTGATAGGCATCTAACAAGCAGTTATCAGCCAGGAAAAAGATGCAGGGTTAAATCCTTAAATACCTTTTAGGTCAAGAATCTCCGTCTTCCCTGCAACACAGAAAACTGATTGCATCCAACCAGCCTCATAAAAATGAGTGCAACAGTAGCACGTTAGTGATATCTTTCAGCTCACTGGGTTAGGCAATGTAAGTGTGATTTGGGAACATTTGTTATATTTGTTGTCCTTTTTGGCCAGAAAAATCAGAAGCTGTAGCAGAAGAAACCCTGCAAGCCTCTCAGTAAGTGCAGGGAATTCTCCTGCAGCAACCAGCTTTAATGAGGTATTGCAACACCAAACAGTGCATTCAAAGTCAAAAAAAACAATGGCTTTCTGAAAAACAACACACCCTCATTCCATTCTCACCAGTGCTACAGCCTAACATCCATAAATCAGCTTTTACGTTTTTGTGGAAGGATACAGTCTGACCTAAGCCACCAGAGGTAAATGATTATATGATTTAAAGGGCACTAATGCTTGTTAAAAGCTTTGCCTGAGCAGCCAATTTTACACCCACAGCAAACACTTCCTGCATTACTCTAAATACTAATCTTTCCAGGTATCGCTTACTACAAGTTCCCTATTGTTTTTGAGTTAATTACCTTTCTGTGAGCATCATGCAGTGTTGAAAAAAAAAAGACACTAGAGTTAGATCATCCTGCTGGTGCAGGATTTTTCCCCATCATACAGTTTACTACAGCTTTATTGAATCCAGCACCCAGGCTGGTGGGCTTCTCGTTGGCCCCTGTGCACAGAGGCTGCTCCTGTCAAAGGAAACTTTTCTCTCATAATCCACATAATTCTATCCTCTTCAGTTTCCTCCTCTGAACTTCACTTTATTACACCTACAGATTCACCTAAGAGCAGCAGCTCACACTCTGCTTAAGTGACTTATTTTTCTTCTAACAGATCTAGATTTTCACGGGGATTGTTAAAGCCAGTTTGGTTTTAATCATGACTAACCACCTTCAAGTATTATTTTTTTTTTAAAAGCATCTAATGAATCATTAAAACCATGTATAATTAGAGATATCTCTGTTTTCAATATACGTAGGATTTTTTTATTATTCTCTTATTCCTGAAGGAAATTCACATGAATTCATATTTTTAAAATGAAATTGAGATTATTCTGCTGTAAATATCTTTACAAATAAATGTTGGGTTCTTGTTTATGAAATATGTCTTCTATTCACTTTTCTGGCTTGGTGGCAGTCGAATGAATGCAGATGATAAAACTGTATTCTGTTTTTAATATCCACATAATTTTACACTTTATTTTAAATTTATTACATATTAACGAACCCAAGTATATAAAGCAAATAAAGCATTCCATAAAACAAGACAAAATCTGATTGCAAAGAAAAGGAAGTGGTAACATAAGCCAATAAGAAAGAATTCAAATTATACTAATTCTAAAAATGATTATATTTTTAAAAATTAATTCCACGGGGCTATTCTACATGAGGTGTTTCCAGTCAATGAAATTACATGCCACAGAACAGAGTAACATTGTGATGAAGGAGCACCTCTGTGTTTTGGGACAAAGAAACTGACTTCTTGCTTTGTTTTGAAGAGTCTTCAGAAATCTACCTCTTAAAATTCATATCCTCTGCAATTCCAGTGAGAATGGTTAATCTCCCATATCAAGTTCAGGCACGCAAAAAAAAATGATCCCCATAAGAAGCACTTAATTCGCTTTGCTTTGTTCTTCTAGCTTCAAGTCAGTGCAGAATAGTCACACATTATGTGGATCAGACCCCTTCAAAATAATGTTGTGCTTTCTGCTGGGCTTATACAGAGTATTCCAAGACTCACATTCCACTGAGCACTTAACTTTGCCCGTCTATAGAACTGGCACGTTAAAGGTGAAATGAAATACTGAAATCTTGATGAGGAATGACCTGTAAATTGGCGAACAGAATTGTCATATGAAACAGAGAAGGTCATTTATCAGCTCTCTGCCACAGCTGACCCATCTGCACAATGAGGACACCAAACTACCTCAGCACAGCACTGCAAGGCTTTCCATTTATAGGCTTTTTCAAGGTCCCTAAGTATATATGTGGAAACATCACTACTGAGTCTTATTAAAGGCCAGCCTCTGAACGTACTACACAATAACGGAGCAATTGTGAATACCACTATGTTTCTTAATAAAGAAAGGAAGCTTTCTTCAAAGTGTAACTGTTTATGATTTATCATTGATCTTTAGAAACTGCTTGTATGCTCAAGAATTCAATTTATGAAGCAATACTTTAAAAGCTAGCCAAGGGAGAAGCAAGGGGGCTTTAAATTGACAAAACATTTATTTTCTTGGAAGTCATTAGAGTTGACGTTTATCTTCCTTTTTCATGTCTATCTGACAAATCCTTTTGTTATTTTTCCAATGAGCATTATCAGTTACAATTTTTCTAAAAGAACTGGATTATAAGAGTGGATGTGGAATTAAAGGATGGGGCCTGCCCTGATGGCCCAGAAGGAGAAAAGTGCTATAGGCTGGCAGGCATGGTCCTGCATTGAGGAAAGTGGTGGCTGAAGTAAAAGGGAGCGGGATCAGGTTATGCAAGACTCCTCTTTAACTGTGTTCCTCTCAGGAAAGGAAGCCATTTGAAAATCTGGATAATATACATCAGTGACACAGGTGGCTGATTAGATTTAATATTTGTCCAAAAGTTTAATGAATGTAGACTTCAGGAGTTACTAGTGCTCGCCTTAGGTCACCCTTTGCCCTTTAAAAATCTGACCCTTGGCTCAAGTTAAACACGTTTAACTTGCCACCTCCCAAAACCCCTCCTCAAAAGTATTTTAATAACTCTTAAGAAAACCTCAGATGGCACACACACTTCAGGAGAGCATCTGCAATTCGCCGATGAACTACGGATACACACTTCTCTGTGCACTGCAGAACAGAAGCAGCAGGGGGATGAGGATAAAAAAAAAAAAGAATTAATTTGCACTTTCTTCTCTCATCTTGCTCTTACTGAATGAAAATTGGAAGAATGGGGCTTCATCCAGATCTACTATAAATACCTTTTTCCCTCTGGAGAGGGCATCTGAAAGCTCTTTAATGACAGAATTTTGTTTTCCAAAATTCCCATCTCCGTACAAACAAAGCACCTAAAGCTGTTTCTTTTTTTTAAAACACATTCTTAGTGTAAAAAAAAAAAGGCAACCAAAACCCAAAACAAATCCTCCACTAAATACGTGTCATTTGTTTAATTGTGGAGGTAGAGGGGATGATGATAGAAGCTGAAATAAGAAGGGGAAGGAAAACTTGAGGACGAGTTAACATTCAGAAATCAGGGCGATTAAAACCCTTGACAAAACAGTGCATTTAGAATTTTCTGGTTTTGCCCTTATTCAGGGCAGCAGACTTATGCCTGCACTCCAAGAAGCTTCAGAAGATCGTTTTGTTTAATAAGCTCAAAGATCCAAGAAAAACGTTTGCCGGGAAAATTACCAGAGGAGCTTGGCTTTCAAAGCGATTCAAACACAACTTTTTACTACAAAGTGTCTTTTCAATTAGGATGCTAGGAATCAGAGGAGGGTAAGATGTAAGGTAATGAGGGTAGGCATGACATGGCAGCCTTAGGGCTCCATGGGATTTTCCTTCAGCATTTGATTCAGCCCTTTGGAGGAACCTGCGGTGAATCTGATAGCAGGCACTTGCTTCTCTTCGCCCGTGCCTCAGCTTTCACGTCTTGTGTGCTCTGTCATACCTTCGCATCTATTGTGCACACACCACCACAATTACAGAGCTTTTGTTTCCAGGAGTTCATCAGTTTATTCTTTAAGAAAATAAAATCACTTTAATAACATGAGGCCAGGCCTGTTTCTAGTCACTGAGAGATTAAGTGAGGGAGGGAGGGATCATCTGAAAGTCTCTGTGTGTTGGAAACATCAAATAATGACCTTTATTACTAATGACCTAGGCCCTCCAGCAATGAACCTAGACAACACTGATTAAGAGAGAAATCTGCTGCTTTCTACAGGCATATAAAATAAAAATTCTTTGTGTTAATAGAGAGGGGTATTACACAGAAGGAAATGTAAAAATGAATGAGCTATAAAAAGAAGGGATTTTCCTCCTCTGTGGAAAACAATAAGAAATTAATCCAGAGATATAAAAGCTTGAATCACAGTTTCATAATCCATTGCAGAAGCAGATCTTTATGAGGTAATATTACCTAAATCTCACACTGCAGATTTGCAGAAAAAAACCCAGTAGCTTCCTTCCAGGTATGGTGTAGAATAGAAACTTAACATTTAACAAAATATCAGCTGCCACCCTTAGAATAAATAACTCATCCTACATTTTTTGCATCATATGCCCATTTAAAAAAAAAATTGTAATGGAAATCTTACCTATTTCTACTAATACTGTAGCTAAAGCTTCCAAAAGCCCATCTTGCTTTTGTTATATGAATACCAAGTCCTTAGGCTGGAACAAAGTCATGAAGAATCACAGGACATGACTGGTTGTTACAAGACACCTGTTCTGTTAATATATCTTCAATGGAAAATGTTCTCATCTAATCTATGCCATTCCCAGCACCACACTATAAGAGCACTAATAACACATAAAGCTTTTTATTATTAAATAGTTACAGCTCAAAGCCATCATTAAGAGCCTGAGCATTCGTGTTCACATTTATGACAGGACTAGACACAGCAAGAGAAACATGAAGAGCATGTTACAGAAACACTTCTGTTTTCTGTTGGAAAAGATGTCAGAAGAAAATAAAAGTTGCAAACAACAGGGAAACTCCAGAAAGACAAGGTAAGTGGATAACAAATGACAGCTAACATCAGAATGCAAGAGCACTTGCTTGTCCATGACAAGACAGTTTGAGGTTTACCAGCTGATGAGGAAGAGCAACAGAAACTCTCAGCAGTATCATCTGGCTATTTCTAATAATATGGACATATGAAATCTGTTAGAGCTCAGGTGATGGTAAATTATGCCTGCTGCCTTCTTTGTTGTATTTGCAATGCCATCAAAATATTTGTTTTTCCCATTGAAGAAAGAGGGCATCCCCACTCTTACCACAAGCAAAGGGATTTCAGCTGGAAGTTCAGCTTAAATTATCCCACATTAGGGGAAGTAAAGCCTGAGTCTCAGAAACCTAAGAGGCAGGGAATTAAACAAGACAGACAGAAAATGGCTGTTTAGCATATTGCTTCTGTGGCCTTAAATTTGAGGAGTAGCAAACAGAAATCAGAATGGAAAGATAAACAAATGCTGGCCTTTGTAAAAGAGAATATGTATTTCTGTTGGCTTTGAGCTTTAGCGCCGTATTTGTACATATTAATGTCCCCCATCCTCTTTCAGTCTTGGCCTCACCACAATCTCAACACTGTTTCACACCTTGCAATTGTCCTCTTGATACAGTGGTGATGTCTGGAACATCTCTTTATGTGGTTGTGTATACACGTAGTAATGTCTATTTTTAGACTGATGCCATATGACCTTATATGTGATTGATTTAAAACTAAAGACAAGTTTATCTTCTTATGCCGTTAACCAATTCACATCTCTGAATCCAGCACTTTATCTTGACATCTTCTGTTGACATAGAGCCTGTAAAGTTAGCTATCATGGGCTAAATTAGGGCCTAAAATACCTTTTGTGAGGACAGATTAAAGAATAGAAAACATTCCTATGCACTCCTATAGTTCAGTGCATACACAGAGTTATCAGTCCATACCCATGATTACCCAGGGAAATGAGCAGACAGCTTTCTTCAGGTGCTAGGCTCTCATCTGGGACATCTTGGATTGTTTCCAGCAGGGAGGGTAGGAAACCTCCCTCCTCATGACCCCTCTGGGGTGTTCAGGACCAGGGCATGTCTTCCAGCAAGTGTCCTAAACACTGAAACAGTCAGGATCTCCTTCCCTTGATGCACAGGGGCAATCACATGCTGGTTTTTATCCATCAGATCATTGTTCAGTGCACACAGGCTCATCAGGCACCCATTGTATCATTCTGTGATGTTACTTGGCCAGTCTTCTCCTTGGACCACTTTTTGGTCTACAGTGTTACCCCAGGTGAGAGAATGTAGTCTGCAGCAGGTAACCCATCTTCTCCTGGCACACCAACAGATTTCACGCTGATCCTTTTAGGACTTTCTCTTTCTCAGTATTGACTTGTCAGCTGACCTCAGAGCTGTGCATCAAAACTTCACAGATTCCTGTAGTTTCCTCTAAAATGCCTGCAGAATTCACAGATCAACCTTCCTGAAGGTCCATGCACTTGTTATAACAGAGTGGGATTGAAAGCACACTCTGTGTCAAAATTCAGCACACCACCAGTAAGTCTTTCCCCAAAATATTTGTGCGTGGCATGAACATGAGCAGCATTGGTATCCAAGCCTTTGATACTACCTTTTCCAGAGACAATCCTAATCTTTCAGCACTGAGCTGTGATTTCAATCACCCAGTGATATTTTGATCCTTAAGAAACCCAACTTTCATACATGCTTTATGAATAATCCTGTGCAGAACATGGCACTGCATTAAATGTATTTTCCAGACACACTCAGATGATAACTATCTGTATGTCCTCTGCATTATGTCTACAATTTTTGTAAGTCTTTTCTTAGCCAGATTCATCAAGAAAAACTCAGCCTTTGTGGAAATATGCTGGCTCAGTCTTCTTATTTGTCTAAATGACTGATGGCCACATTAAAAATTAATTTCTACACTACCTATACCACTGAGGTCTGAGACTTATGCTCCAAGTTTTCGTTATTCTTCCTTAGCTCTTTCACTCTTTCTTAAAAAATTAAAGAAGTGCTTGCCTCCCTTCCAGCTCCTGGTTCTACAGCTACTCGGAGATCACAGAATCACAGAATCAATCAGGTTGGAAGAGACCTCAGGGATCATGGAGTCCAACTATTGCCCTGACACCACCATGTCAACTAGACCATGGCACTAAGTGCCATGTCCAGTCCTTTTTTAAACACATCCAGAGATGGTGACTCCACCACCTCCCTGGGCAGCCCATTCCAATGTCTAATAACCCTTTCTGAGAAGAAATTCTTCCTAATGTCCAACCTGAACCTCCCCGGGCGAAGCTTGAGGCTATGTCCTCTTGTTCTATCACTAGTTGCCTGGGAGAAGAGGCCGACTCCCACTCAGCTACAACCTCCCTTCAGGTAGTTGTAGACTGCAATAAGGTCACCTCTGAGCCTCCTCTTCTCCATGCTAAACAACCCCAGCTCCCTCAGCCATTCCTCATAGGTCATACCCTCCAAACCCTTCACCAGCTTGGTTGCCCTCCTCTGGACTCGTTCCAACACCTCAACTTCTTTCTTGAAGTGCGGGGCCCAGAACTGGACACAGTATTCAACGTGTGGCCTCACCAGTGCCAAGTACAGAGGGACGATCAATTCCCTAGACCGGCTGGCTACACTATTCCTAATAGAGGCCAGGATGCCATTGGCCTTCTTGGCCAGCTGAGATCTTTCATGAATGAGTTTTTTCACTCTAAAATTGCTATTCATGAAAACTAAATGAGTCCATAAGAGTGGGATGACTTGCATTATATTCTTGGCTTAAAAGGTTCATTTTTATTAAATTTGTTTATATTCACAACAAATTTTTACTTGGCTATGTAAGCTATCTACAGTCTATAAATGGTTGATAACTTGAAAAAAAGTATTTCCCTTCAATTTCAAAATAATAATTTTAGATGTATCTGTGCAGAATAATTTAAGTAGTCTGCTACTCCAAAAAGTTCAGCGCTTGCTGGCCTTCCTATCCATTATGCCACAGCCTTCAGAACAGCATGTAGAGCAGCCAAGTGCCAGCCTGCATGCAGAGCTCTGAGAGAAGGGGCTGGGAAATCCCAAGGAGCTCCCAGGGATGGAAAACACCAAAGTGCCAAAAGGAGGAATGAATTCAAGTACAAAGTCCCTGCAAGTTTAAAGTCTCAAGAGAGAAGATAAAGCAGTAGGGGCAGAGAAAGTTGTCTGCTGAAATGCTCATAACTGAGCCTTTCCTTGTCAGGTTGCTGCTCTGAACAAACACCACCCAGGTTACAAAACATTGTCATTGCTCAGTTCTCATTACCATCCCAAGCACAGCTGTGCCTCTGTATTTTACGTATGGGATCATCTTTGTCAAACACACTGATGCTACTTGGCAGCTGAGCAATGTGTGTCTGCCTTCTGGCCAAGGTAAAACCACTAGTTTACAAACAGACCTTTGCAAATTTTCTCTCCGTTAGAGAGTCCACCCAGACTCTCACACAGCTGTAAATATCCTACTCCCTTCAACCACCTCCTCATTATGTAGAAACATCTGCTGAGCTTAACTGTAACCTGAACTCAGGCTGTCTGGCTCAGCTGGGTGCACAGGGCAGGGCTTGGGGTACGCATTCACTCAGCTGATAACCTACTCACTTGCCAAGGTACTCATAGTGGGGGTGGGCTTCCAGTGGCTTCCCATATTTCTACTGAATATCCAGGACAGACGACTTCTTAAAAATACACAGCTTCTTGCAAAACAAAGAAAGTTAAGATGCACCCAAGTAACTGGACCAATGTAGTAACAGAGGGGATACTCCAGACTGGCTGCACAACTTGGGGCTGATCTAATTTTTGTGATCCGACTAGTTTGCTTTTCACATGGGATAACTCTAAGAAGCTGGAGAATAACTTTTAAACTAAAAAAAAAATATAACCTTTTAGAGAGCTTAAACGCTTAATTTCCTTTGAAAACAATTGTTTGAACTGATGGCCTATTGAAGTCAATGCTATTTGCTGATAATCCCTAACACCCATATTTGTAAAAGTCTAATTTACATGGTTATTTTAAAGGATTTTTTTCAAATTATTAAGCCAGACTGATGTACATGAACCATAAATTTGACTGTAAGAGCCTTTATTTCAAAAAATGGCATCCAAGGCTGGATTAAAGAGTAGAAATTCCTAGAGCAATAAAATATTATAGCTCAATTTAAATAAGGTTTCTACTCAGCTTTTACCCATGCCCACAACATGCTGGAACGGAATACATTTTCTTCCTTATTTTGCAGCTGCAAATTCAATGTATGCTTGAGTCATGTTAACATCTATCTCTCCAAAAGCATTAGGACTGGGAACAAGTCTACTTTTTGTGTACATTAAGAAATCAGAACAATGCATGGCTGGTTACATAGATGTATTTGTACCTGCGCAACGCAGAAAAATGTAAACAGATGCCAAGAAACAAAGAGATCAAACTCCTAAAAGTCTCATCTTCCATCTGAGGTGGTGTTAATGTACTAAGTAATACTCTGGGACACGTTAATTTCTGACAAAAATATAAAAGAGTTTCAGTACAGGGCTCCCTCTTCGCCGGACTAATAGCACCATTAGAAACCTCTAAATCTTGCTCAAAAAACTCAAACCAAAACCAGAGTACGTGATTCAGTCTCCTCACAGCTTCTGTGCCGTTTCACAGGTGTGTCTCTTTCAAGACATTCTGCTAAGAAAAAAAATGGCAATTCCCTATTTTTATTAACAAGAATTTAAAAAAAAAGAGCTATTGGAAGAGTAATATTGTCTAGAACTTATTTCTGCTATTTTATCCTAGTTAATATTTCTCCTAAACCCAAAAGGAGCCTGTTGGTCTCCTCTAGGATAACTCATAAGATCTGTGCTCGCTCTTTCCCCAAAGTTCACTGAATTTTTCCTATGCTTACTGCTGCAATGTTCTTGGGTGCATCTCCCATTAATCATTTGAAATTTGCTGGTTTGTGATGTATATGATTTAGGATGAACTATTGCATATTCTTCTGTAGATATATATGCAGCATACTGTAAGACTATTACTGACTAGCAGCCTAACTTGAAAACATCTGCTAAGTTTAATTAAAAGTCATTTTAGCCTGTTTTTTACTACAACTAGGAGGGAAGCACATTACACAAAAACTGTTACTTTACAACTGTCATAATTCAACAGTGATAACACTACTCAAGCTACAGATTATAACCAAAAAACTATGATAACACTGGACCAGCACCCTCTGTAAACTGTATTATAGATACACAGAAATCGTGGTGCTTGTCCTGAGCAGTTTACAACATAAATGTAAGAAAAGAGACCCACACAGAGTATAACGGGTAAGACAGCATGGGGAAACAGCTCATAGCAACAAACAGAGGCCACAGCATACCAGCTACCTAACCTTAGTTTAACTAAACTGCAGTTTTTATTCAATGGAGAAAGCCCTTCAAATGCTACTGCTAGTAAAAATGAAATCCTTTCCTAGGCACATCTTTTATAATCAATTTATTGATTCTCAGTGTTGCAGTATCTAAGCATGCTATTCATTCTGCTTTGTTTCTTGCAAACTGTGGCAATTTTGCAAAACATATCACAGCTGCAAGTATATCAGTATAGAAGTACATGGTAAGAAAAAAAAGCATCCTTTTATAACAGAAAAAGTTATTTTCTCTTTGTTGCCTTTTTTGCATTTCATAATCACTAACAAAACCCAAATTAGCAGTATGCAGATGGTCTAGCTGCCAGCTTTTTTTTCCACAGGATGGAAGATTCATGTTTCCTGTTTCTAAAAAGACAAAGTTCACTTTCACTGGATGGGTGAAAAGGGTAGTGCTGGTTTTGGCAATGGTTTGATATGAAATCATTACTTCATTCCTTTTATAGATAATCTGAGTAATCCCTTGCCAAGACCTATCATTTTTCTCCATCTATCACTTTTCTAAAGGCTGACAGTTTGGAAAGCACATTAAAATCAAGCTTGATAACAATGTTCAATGTTTCACCTCCCAGTTGAAGGCAGTGTGGTCAAGTACCACTACCGCAGGTGAAGAACCCTCGCTGTAATTGTAATTAGCAGTGACTAAGCCCAACCGTGCTTAGTTCTTGAAGCACAAATACATGATTTGATGGCTGCAGGCACTACCGTCAGGTAAAATTACTGCTTTTGCCTCAGTGATGTTGCATTACTGAAGTGGTTACCACACGCTTATACAGAAGAACAGAGGATGCCTCACACAGAGACAGAAGCCCCCAACATGGACAAACTGAGCTTCTGCAAATCTGCCCCAAACACAGGCATTTGGTTGCACAGCAGCTCCCCAGCTCTTTTACCACGTTTCCAAGGATGCTGCCTTCCCCTCAATGAGGAACACAGTATTTCACAACCCTCCTTCAACCTCATCCAGCCACTGGTATGGCTTTGGGAAGGAGGGTGTTTTTAATTTGGGGGCTCAATGATGATAACCATCAACATAGCAAATCTGCCTGTGCTGGAGTACCAGGCAGGAGACCCTGGCAGATTCATAACTAGTGTGAAAGCACTAACAGGCTTCTAGGCGAGCAGTGCAGGAGCAGATAGAGAAAGATTTCTGCTCAGTAATGTTGAGAAAATGTCGTTTTGCATCAGAAAAAGCTTCTGAGTTGGAAAATTCCCTGATCCCACCCACCACAGCACTATCCACAGGCGGGCAGTCTTCAAATCTCACTAATCAAATCTGCAGTTTATCCCTTGAGTACAGATTAGCAAGGCTCTGCTCTGCCATATTATTCTTTTATTTGGGAGATGTAACAGTGCCTAGGAAACAAGAACTACTGTGATTTGATTCTTTTTCCATAGACTGTATTGTGTGCTGTATACAATACTGCATAAATCCTCCATGGAAAACACCAAAATAATAAATAAATTTACTTTCTTTCTCAGTGAAACCATATTATCCAAGAAGAATATACAGAAAGAAGGAAGGACTGAAGGTCCTGTAAGAATCATAGTGTGCAGGTAACAGGTTGTGCATCTTACAGTGCAAACTATTCAGGGTTGAGACCTACTGAAATTTAAATAAACACCCCATTCCTTTTATTAAAGATCTTCAAGGGTGCAAATAAAACAATGGCTTTCATGTTGGAATAGATAATTTTGGAATAAGTTCCTTCCTCTACTAGTAGAAAAATTCATATCGCCTTCACCAATTCAGAGGGTATACTCTAGGTTACACCCCTCCTTACTGGCATGGGAACTTGGCCCTGTGCCCTGCCTTACATTCTTATCAGATTCTTAAGGCAAATCGATAAGAGCAAGTGGAAGCAAAAGTACAATTTATTGGACAGAGCACTCCAAAATATTTGGGTTCTCTTAATTCAGTTGAGAATGTTCTCTCTTCCTCCCATACCCCCATCAGTGGTCTCACCAAACATTAGTTTCCTGCAAACAAATTACCACTCCTTAGATCTGCAAAACGGGACGGGAATTGAAAGGAAAAGCAGCATATGTTATTGTATTATTAACACCTCTTAATCAAATTCCAGTAGAAACCACAAGTATAACATGAGCTAAAAAAAGGTTGAGTCTAAGTTTTCAGTGGAGATTCAGGAATAGCCTGTCCTTAGGGTTTCCAGTTTCTTTTCAACCGTTTCACACATTATTATACAAACTTCTTATTTGAACTGCTTGATAATTTTCTTCTGAAATACTTCTTTTTTCATGAGATTGATAAATCAAACGTTCTCAGTAAAGGTCTGCTTTGCTTTTTCATTTTGCTCATCAGAAAAATGAGAAGCAACATTTCAACTTTTTTAGGCTTTTTTGCTTTTAATGCAAAGTAATTGGCTTTCCATTACCAAAAATGCAAATAGAACTTGGCTTTCTCTTTTCTGATGAAAAGTTAATTTTACCATTTATCATTTCAAAAGAAATGTTTGCTTTGTCACAAGTATGACAGAAAAATAAACAATATCATTACTTTTCAGTACAATTCATTTCTTGTTCAGAAGGAACTGTTCTATTTCCACAACCTTGAATAACCGGCAGAGATGCTCCATCAGCCCACTCTTGTTATCAAACTTTTAATGTAAAACAGAGCTAACAAAACTATATTTTCAGTGTATTTTTGGCTAATGCTATTCCCTCATTGACTTCATTTTTATTAAATATAAACCCTGCTACAGCAACTACTTCCACACCTATTATGTTATATAAAAGAGGAAACCATGAATATTCATGTTTGTTTCAGCAAATGAACAACCCAAACATGGACTGCATCATACCTTTTTCATCTCTGTGCCAAGCTGAAACAGAGTGAATTACTGGTCTGTTGAAGAGTAATAAGGAACGGGAGAAGAATATCATATCTATTTCATGCCCTGGATTTAAGAGCAAATGTATCATAATATAGCCCATTACTAACAATGTTACAGTTTAGATTCAGATTTTGTAGTTTCCATATCACAGATACTATAGTCACATCATTTTCACTTCCACATATTAAATATTATTTTACTGAGATGAAACAAGATGGTCCCAATCATGCATTTGAGAAGCGGCCAAAAGTTTTAAAGTGTTTCAAATTATGTAAAGAAGAAAACAGAATAAGTACATCTTAGAAGGACAAGTAAGAAAGGCTGAATAGTGGCAAAAAAACGCACCTACAAAGCAGTCAAGCATCTTCCTGTTAAGAGACTTCCAAGTGAGAAACTTACAGATGTGAATCCCACTGAAAACTAAACTCTTTAAAAAAATAACCACACAATCACGCATCCAGAATATGCCTTCATGATGGAAAGTGTCTTGGCACTACATATTAACTAGAGAACAAATAAGTCAATCGTTTGCCATGAACCATAATTGAATTTGAAGGTAGTAAAAGGCCCTGCACAAGGTGTCCTCAGCTATACAGAACAAGGATGCTAAGTAATCCCCATTCTTCAGAAGTGAAGGAAAGCGGATGTAGGAGAGTATTGCTTCCATAGATGTCACTCCTTGTGTTCTCCACATCTTTGCCTTTTCCCCATTGCCTCACTTGCAAAAATTTTTTCTTCTGCCCTACAGCTGTTTGCCAGGTTAATTTTGTAACATCTTCTCTATGTAAAAAATGCAGTTAATTGATCAACCTTTGTCATTACCTTCATAAGTCCATTTTTGTCTCCTCATCATATATGTCTTCTACTCCTAGCACAGGGATCTGAAATTAGGCTGGGTCAGTATTTCTACTCTCTCAAAGATATTTTGCCTTTTTATTTTTTCCTCTTTACTGTAGAACTAATATCTGAAGTGATTTTATCCTTCAAGAGACTTTATCCAGTGTCGTGCAGACAGAGAAACAGACTGAAGCGTTCTAACTCGTGCTTCTGTACTCTGTCTTATCTCTTCACTGGTGGGATTTTGGCATCAGAAGCAAGATGCCCTGCTGGATGCTTATGTAATATGCCAGCAAAGTGCAACTAGGTTGAGTTAACTTAAAAAGGCAAAAAGATGCAATTGTATCTTGCCCACTGCAATCTGAAACAAGTGTCAATGAAAAGTCTGAGCCAGGAAATTATAATTTACATTTTTCACATGTGTACATCACTTCTCTCTGTAGATCCCCAAAATACTATGACAACAGACTCAATCCTCCACACAGAAAAAAAAAAGAGAAAAAGAAACATCCTAAAGCGCAACAACCAAGGATATAGCTTTATTCTACCTACCATATTAAAGCACACTTTAAATGAACAGGCAGCCATAAAGCAGCACTGTTTTTCTATGGAAGCATTTTAGTATTAGCAATAAATACAGTTCACATTAATTTAAATGCAGAAATATTGGCAATGTGCAAAAAATTGTCTGTATTATAAACAAGGCTACCTGTTTACTGACTATTCTATACTATGAGTCAGTTGGAAAAGGGGAATTGATTGGCAAGAAAACTCTGAGACGTCAAATATCTGGCTTGTATGAAGCCAGTGCTATCTAAGCTGGAGACAAACCCCTCCCTCCTCCTGGTTCCTGAAATAGGTACTGTAGAGACAAGTCACATACCTTTACTCTCTTGGCACAGTTGGTCATTATAACATTTATGATACAATGAAATAGACCATAAAGTGCAGTAACTTGTTGGGAACAAAAGGTGCCTTCTTTTGTGGTGAGTGTTCTAGAAACAATTTGCCCATGAGCTCAGTTGTCCATTTATTTTTATTTTTATCTAATAACACTGCCTATGTCCCTAAATCTTTTTGATCTGAAGTGCAATAGGATATGCTTATTACAAGGTCTAATGAGCTCCTCTTGCCCAATAAGCTCTCAAGCATTCAAACCCAAAAATACCACCTTGGACTACAATTTACATATATTAACTCATACTGGAAGCTTGGCAGAGTTTTGGTGATTGGAGACTGTCAGATATAAGCATGGTTACATTTCTTTACATTTTCTTTATCACGTGAGGAAGTATACACATTCATATTGAAAATTAATCTAAATTCTCTTAATCATGTATTAATTACCATGACTGAGAGACATTTTTCTACTGGTACTATAAAGCTTTTTGAATTCTTTATCATATTGCAGTACAGATTAAGACAGCTGAAGTCCCTTCCCCTTTATTTCATCCCCTTTGGCTCAAAAATTAAGCTAAGAATATTATATCCCATTAATTTACAATTGAAAGGATTCAGACTAGGAGCACTACATTTTTCTCACCAGAGGGCTGGAAACTAGCAGGGATATAAGTGCACCTAAAATTTACACAAAATTAACTCTAGCTGATCAAGACTGTTTGCTTCCTTGTGCACATGCAAAGTACATAACTAAAGAAATCTAATAATAAAGGTGACTTCCATAAGGAAAGGCAGCTTCACAAAGAGCCACCAGGTCCCTCCAAGTTCTTCTGAACTAACAGACTGTTCATATCAGTTCACAGACCACAAGCCCTAGGCATCCTTCATCTCTTACTCTCCACTGAAATGTCTTCTATGCAGAGAAGACACATTGGAAGAGCCTTTGGGGTTTTTTTCCCCTACTTCTGCTCAATGCCAAGTTCTAATAACTGATGGAACTTCATGTAGTATAGTAAGTGTTACTTCACACATGCCCCATGTGAACAGGGACATTAAGTGACTACTATTTCCATTTTATAGTCAAGTTTAAGTGAGGCACAGAGAACTTGAGTAACTTATCAAGGTGAGACAGGAAAGGTGCAGTGCACTTCAGACACAGATCAGTGCTGGGTATACATCTCTCCCCTCTCCATGGACAATATAATTTCTCAAACTGATCATCGCATACCCTGTGCAAGCCATGGCCATGCTTTTTCTACAGCAAAACTTGCTGGTCAACATTTGAAAGTCTCCAAGATGCACTGAAGACTGCAGAAGGTGGATGTGACTAACACTTACTGATTTTTACCTTGGGTAACTAACACACAGCTAACTCAGGTCGATTTCCTTCCCACAAAAAAATTCACATTTTGGGGAAAAAAAATTTTCTTCAGTTGAAAAAAAACTAACTGTGCATATACCCTTTTTTTTCCAAGGGATATTTCCTGGCTTATCTTCAAGGATCCACTCTCCTCCTCTTCCCTTCCCTAGGGTTTGCCTTTAAAGGTTGCCTGACTGCACAGCCAGCCAGCTCTGGGAGCAGGTGGAGACTGCTCCAGCGGTTTGTGCTGACAGAAATAGGGACAGCTGGGCAGGCTAGCTGGAATGGAGAGAGGGACCAAAAAGGAAAAAAAAAAAGGTTCAACTAGCTGTATTAGGAGGCTGATGTTCAGCTCAAAGACCTAGTAAGAAATCCAAAGGTCTCAGTTCTGGAGCCAGCCATGCTGCACTTTCCCCTTACAGGTTCTGATTCTGAAAAGGTCCGTGCATGTGCCTAATTGTACCTGTTAGGATTAGATTTGCCGATTTCACTGGGACAAGTCACAGCATAGAATATTAGAGTCATAAGCACGTTTCATAGCTATCGGTAACACTAGAGAGTTCATAATAATTATCTCACAGTATTCCATTAAACAAATATTTGTAATATACAAATGCAATTAAGCGTATCTGCCTGTAACATGACAGATCAGTTATGCTGATATTAGTCCCACCTTTTTCCCTTGTATTAGATCATTTTCAAACTTTTGGAGAAAGAGAAGCAGCACTGGGCTGTAAAAATAACTTCCGACACTGAGATTCAAAAGCCATGCAGACTTGAAACACAAAAATATTGAAATACTTCTCATCATTTTCTCCAAAACCAACTGAAAGAAACAGATCTTTTTTTTCATTTCCTTAATTTATTGTTTCATTCTAGTCACCCCTGTGTTGTACAATTACACTGGGCTGGTGGCAAATTATTGCACTCTTAAAATTCCTCATCCTTGAGGAACAGAACTCCAATCGCTTGCTTAACAAATGACATGTGGAAATCCACAAAAGTTCTCTTAAGGTGAGGTTGTCATTGCTTTGTACTACTTTGCCTGATGGCTACTAAGGGTCATCATGATCGTCCTGCAAGAGAAGAGACATTTAAGAAATATCTTCCTTTGTAGATTTTAATTACTGAAAGTATATGCAAAGTACAGTGAAGGTATCTCTGACATGCAATATGCAATTGCCCTCAACACTAGTTAGTACTCCGTTGAGTTTGTTTTGCAAATAAAGCAAGACAACACTACACATTTCCCAATTTCCTGTCCTCTTTCTTCCTTTCCCTAGGGCTGCAGAATTATCTCACTGAGTAATCACAATCCATTGCAGAGAATCAACCTCAGGCTAAAGCTGGTGTTTTTCCTGCTGCCTATCTGTATTTTTTTTAATTTTTTACTAAGACAGGTGCGTTCATTATCCCCATTTTATAGATGAAGAAAGCATTGCACAGAGAAGCAAAGGAAGGAAAATAAAGCACAGAGCAGGTTAATTAATTTTCAGCCTCACTGTCACCGAAGCTATGATTCTTCTCACACCAAGGTGTGTCACGTTGGGCAATAGAATTTAAACTGAGCATAGGGAGGGTTGGAATGGTTAGAAAGAAAAACGTTTTCTTCATAAGAACATTCAAGCAGTTGCACAGGTTGCCCAGGCAGGCTGCGCCATCCCCAAACTTGCAGGTTTTCAAAACCGGAGAGGATAAATCCCTGAGTAACCTGGCCTGACCTCACAGCTGACCCTACTTTGAGCAGGAGGTTAAACTAGAGATCTCCTGAGGTCCTTTCCAACCTGAGTTATCCTCTGATCTCTGTGGTCAGAGGACAACCGTAGAAGTCTGCAGGGAGAGGACAAAGATTAAAGAATCTTTTAGCCAGTTATGTTACATTTTGTAATACTGAACAGAACTGTTGTGATCTGCCCAAATCTTATATTTCTTCTGGTGGTTGCTGTTGGGGGCAGTTTTTGCACATGTTTGTGTGTGAATTACTGTTAATTTGTGCACCAGCAGTCCTGAGCACTCATGTTTGAGAAACAATACTTGCAAGTGCTCTGCAGAAGCAGTGATAAGTAACTAAAAAAAACCAAACCACCAAAAACCAAAAAATCTATTCAAAAGGATCCACAGGAAAAATAGAAGACAGTTCTTCACTCTGTTTAAGATGATTAATGTGCTTCACAGACTAAAAGAGAAGGAAAAACGAATAGTATATCATCTCCTTAAAAATGCTGAATGACACTTTTATTTTTCCTGTCTCTTTTCTTAATGTATTCCACAGTCATATTTTCTAACTACTTTGAAATAGCATTCTGTATGAAATAATACATAATAATAAGATATTTTCAAATAATAGAAGTTTCTTTTTGTGGTAATTCTGAGAAACACAAAGACAACGAAATGTCATTAGGGGAAAACTACCAAAGAATAGAGTACAGGAGATGCAATTAAATTTCCTCTCTCTGCCGAAACTCATAGAACATAAAAAGAAAGAATTTTCGTGTTTACTCTTCCCTTTAAAAATAAAATATTCTGGTTACTTCAAATATTCTCCCTTCAAACTCCAGCACAAGAGTTGCCATCAGTACCACTGCTTCCATTTCTAACATTGCACTATTATTTCAGAGACGAAGAGAGACAATATCTCAGCTTTTGCTGATATGCCGGGCCCAAAACTCCCAATGAGGGGATTCACTTCAAATTCCCTCCTTCTTTCTATAAATAGCGTGTCTGTAAGAGGAGAGGGCAGGGGGACTAACCAAAACCAGCATTTCTCAAAAAATAATTTATTTCTGTTCCTATTTCCTTTCACCCACCATGTGTCTGCCTTGTCTCTTAAAGTAAACTGTTTAGATTAGGGACATTCTTATAATATGCAGTAACATACAGCACAGCACAATAGGACTTGAATCCCATTTGGGACATATACCTGCCACAGCTAGACACCAAAAAAAAAAAAAAAAAAATGAAAAAAAATCAGCTATGCAATCACAGCTATAGTGAAAATATAGGCAGATGAAAGGGAAGCTTTCTCACCGTACAGGTGGTTTTGCAACAGTAAACACAGAAATTTCTATTAGATCATAAGCCATTTCCTCCTTGCTTGGTTAGGCTGCATAAACAGAGGATCTCCTGCACATTGTAATTTTTAGACATTCTGCTTGGGACCTTACAAAAGAAATGCCCAAGTTTGACGAGGCCTCACAAGTACTGCAACCAGATTTTGCTTCAGTGAAGCTATATGAACTGCATAGGAAACTCAGGCTCAGCAGTGTAATGGCAAAGGTTTTGATGGCTTTAGATGCTCTGTCCTGAGGCTACTTATTACAACGCATGGGAGAAGTAATGGAAAAGGGAGAAATACCTGAGAGTGGGGTTCAGGTAGCAGGAAAGATGGTGAATTGCTTTGAACTAACATTAGGAAATGCTGAGGGGAGGGATAATGCCTCACTCAGATTTTAGTTTTACTTCCACAAGAAATTCCCAGCTATGTGCCTGCTCGCAGAGTTCAGCCCTTTGCATCAAAAGTGATTTCTGCAGCCAAAAAGTGTTAGTCACTCTTCCTACCCATCCTTGTAGGAAATACTTCCACATTCATCGGAAGGGAGACATCCTGTTTTCCTCCAGATGTGTGCTTTAAACAGCAGCACTATGGGGTCATTCCCTCTCTTTCCCTCTGGCCTAATTAATACACAGGCAACTCACCTTTGCCCAAGCACTCTCCCTCCAGGTTATTAAGCACGTCACGAATGCAGGGAGGGCAGGCCCAGCTCCACTACAGCCAGCCCAGCACTGTGCAAGCATAGCTAAACTGCTTGCAGGCATTGACCCAAGTCAGTAAGACCTCTGGACCTAACTCAAGCCGTGGCAGAGGCAGCTCCAGTACGTTTGCATTGCCTTCCACAAACCAGATCGCCATTATATGCAGGACAAAGCAAAGAGATTTTACATAGAGCAATCCCAGATCTGGGCTGTCTGCCTTTCAGATGAAGCTAAAAAGTCTTGCTGGACCTGTGCCATGCATTGCAGAGTCAGCTTGACAGAATAAAGCACCAGTACACTCATCAGTGCCTGAACTACCTATGATTCTTTAGGTTATTTTTGCCCTCCATTTTTCCAGATGTTGGAGGTCTGCCTATGTTAGATATCATACACAGCGAAAGAGCTTCTCCAGAAGAAATGAAGAAAAGTCTTCTTGAAAATTTCTTGACTTTTTAGGAGCTAGGGTTTTCTTATGGCTGGGAGAGACGGGTTCAGATTAACTGCTCCAAGACTGGGCGATCAAGGCTTTTAGCCAGTCTTTCAGTGCTCCAGCCATGCTGCAGCAGGAGACAGCAGGTATCCCAGTGGTTAGACAGTCCATGCACCTCAACATGGGAGTACGCCTCCTGACAGGCACAGCAAGAGAATATCTCCCAGACTACACCATGGATGATGCAGTAAAAAGAAAAAATGCTTTTTGAGACCCTTCAGATGTAAGCACCGAGCTGCCTGCCACCACGAGAACAGGGATCGTCTTCAATATGCTGAGAAAATGGCTAGGAAATTACATTCCTTCAGGATTTTCTAACAATGAAGTAAGGCCACAAATTCAAAGTATCTGAATTATGGATACAAGGCACCTCACTGCTTTCTTTAGACATGAAAGTCTACTGTGTAGTTAGGCTTCAGCAGTTATGATTGCTGTGAATGTGTTACAAACTAACTTTTAAGAGAGAGAAGTTTATAAGTATAATCACAGGAGCGGGGTTACTGAACAGCCAAGCTCTTACTCCAGCTCTGATTTGCACTGCCTCTGCAGCTGTCTATTTCTTACCTATGATTTATCTGCCTCCAGTTTCTTCGTCTGCAAAGGGAAGGTAGTACTTGTTTAAGAGGTGCAGGAAAATCAGTACTCAATTAGTACTTGCAAAGCTTTTGCTGAAAATGGACCACTTGCTGTTTCTCTCAATATACACCAGTGTGGGGTCTGATCTGAAGTCGTGCCACAATGCATGTGCAAAAATTAAGTAACTGCAAAGAACTCATGTGGCTTTACTCTGATAGTGACCTCCTGAGCTCAGATTTGTGTAGTCAACCCACCTAACTGTACACAGGAGAACACTCCATGTTGTAGAGATCTTCACCAGGTTTCCAGAAGATAAGGAACTTACACACAACTGGAACATGTTCAGCAGAAGACGAGCAAGATGGTTCCAGGGGTTGAAGCACTTGCCCTGTGAGGAAAGGTTGAAGAAAGCAGATTTGTCCAGGCGGAAGAAGAGAAGGCTTTGGTGCGGTATAACAGTAGCCTTCCAATACCTGAATTGCACTATGACAGCTTTCGCTAACCTCCTTTCTAACTCTGTCAGTTAAGACTCACTGCTTATCTAATATACAGAGGCAACATTTCACAGAGAAGTAGTGAGATACTGATCCACATGAGCCTCCCCCACTGCTTAATAAGAAAAGACATCATGCCTTCAGGTGTGACAGGGAGAGGTGGAGGTGCCTGCCTTGATCAGCAGCTTCACAACGTCAAAGAAAAGTGGAAGCAAAGAACAAACAGGGCCTCTCACTGAACTTCAGTCTCATACCCATTACACTGAGCACCAAACAGAGACTCTCTTCTTAAGGATGTGTGGGGGGAGTGGCATCTTGTCATGTTCCTGTTTGTATCATGCAGACATGAAAAGAAACAAATTCTTATGATTTGCTACAGAGATTTTACTTCATAAACTCCTGGCAAATGTCTCTTCAGCTGAAGAAAAAGAAAAAAAATATTTGCAAGTCATCAGCTTGCACACATCTTATTATAGCAGCCTCCCCACTGAAATTCATGCATGCTGATGACAACGCTGGTACACACACGTCATCTGAGCTGTTTATAGCCACTCTTTCATTTAATGCATCTCATCTGCTAGGTTTTTTTCGCAGATCTTGTCTGCTTTACCATGTTATCGTTTAAGTCTTTGTCTATAAATCAAACTGATATATAAACCACTTTGTCATCTTTTATTTTTGCAACAGATGTACAGTAAGCAAAGACTGCTTCTGAATAGGAAAAAATGAGAACACAACACAGGATAGAATATGCACAGAAATTAAAAAAAAAGATGGGTTTTCTTACTGATAACAAACAGCACAGAAGGATATTTATGAAAAGAATATGAGGTAAAAAAAACCCCCCGAGATGATAACACTCTTTAGATGCAAATGTGATTTCTTCCTCTCTATAATCAGGCCAAGGATAGCAATCTCAGGGAGTCCCACATGGAAGAATTAGGGCTGAACTATTTGCATGAGGCTCCTAGGACACAGATGCTGAAGCGACAATTCAGTTGCGTAAAAAAAGAACCTAAGACAGATTTCTTCTATGTTAATGAGTTTTCATTGACAAGCTCTGGTTTTTGTCAACACACTCTGACCACTCCAACCCCCTATCATGACTCCTGTGACACCATTACTACTGAGAAGACTAAGTTGTAGCTATATTGCTTTTGCTCTTTTAATAAGTAACAGAAAATACACAACTTAACCACTGTCCAGTTCAAAAGGCTTCAAAACATCCGACTTAGTGCTGATGAAAAGGGTTTTCTGCACAGTACAGGATGCAATTTTTCTAGATTTGCTTGCATTCTTGACACTATTAATCACATTTATTATTAGTACTCCTCTTCTGTAGGCCACTTTCACCCTGGAGAGTCGGAGCTGATCTGAAACACGGAACACAGATTTCTCCCAGCAAATGGGCAGATGTTAAGATGCAGTGCTGTAGACAAAGACCTACAGTCCAGTCCATCTGGCTTTGGCATGTACAACGTTCAAAACAAAGGCATGCCACACAAGGTCAGATATCTCAGTAGAAGGCTTGCATGAGCCAATGTATCCCATATATCCTTATCTCTAAATCATCTTAAGCATTAGACATGATATTTAACGTCAGATCCAGCATTTATATTGGCCTGAAGTGTAGTTCTCTTTATTCTTGTTATTCACATAAATATCCAAACGCCTGAAACTTTCTTAATCTCTTGGTCTCAAGAGACCGCTGTTTTGAGAACAAACTTCCTCATGAGATTTCAGGTAGCTGGGGTTTTGGTGAATATGGGGAAAAAAGTAAAATATGAAAAGGACCCTTAATCAGTTAAGCCTTTAGCCAACCAGATTTAAATATTCATCAAATGTGAAGACTGAAAAAGTTAATTACTACTTCCTCAAGAATCTTATTTGTAGTTCAATTTTGGAAATGCCTGCAAACAACAAAAAATGTTGGAGAAAGGCTGTAGGCATCATTTTCTTTTCAATAAAACCCAAATATTCTTGTAGGAACATTTTCCTACCCTAAGTATTCCTACCTAATGACCTTAGTATTGGTAAAAGCAGGTTTTGGAAAACTCAAGGAATGCAGTTACTTTTTACCACAAATTAAATCTTTGGGGATAATCATAAGCACTGATTAAATATCAAGAACAGATTTAATATTTTGGGAAGGAAAAAAAAAGAAAGAAAAAATATGTCTATAGAAAAATGTAAATTACTAAAGCAAATAGAAGCTATAATTAGCAATTTTCAGCTGTAACTCCAGCAATATCCCTGATGACAAATAGTATAGTCAGCAAAAATCAGAAGTGCTAATTAATTTATCAGCTTTCTTAACTCTAGCAAATTACTTAAAATAGAAAGTAACATGTGCACTATTATTTGTGCTTTCATGCCTCATCCAAGTTCTAGTCTTCTCTAAGACGATGTGCCAGCCATTGAAAATTTCCAGAAGGCTCTTAAAAACAAAAAAAAACAAAAAAAACCCAAAAAAACCCAAAAAAGACCCGCAGACATCACTACAGAAGATTTGGGCCAGATAAGAAAATCATGATAAATATACAAGATCCAACATAAAATCAGATCTCCAGTATTTACAAAACTTAATTGTGCCACAACTGTATGACAACAGTTGCTAGGCAAATTCCAATATTACAAAACTTCCTTTTAACAAAGCCATGATAGTGACCATCAGTTTAGCAGGCTTTAAGACTCCAACTTCTAACAAGTTCTGCATGTCTGAACTCCTTTGTCAAATCTAAAGTTACCAAGAATTGCTATTCCCATCTTGCATAAATTTGTACTGAGGCCATAAGATCACTAGAAACAAAATGCCTAATTCTTTATCTCTCACCTCCATCTGGTAGTTACCACTGTAACTCTTTATGACCCAAGTTAGATAATTAATTCATCCACTGACACCTTTTTCTCCTCTATACAGGAAACGATTTAGCTACAGATCTTTGAAAGAATGTAAGACATCTTGAAGTTTTCCACAAAGCAAATCAAAACAAACAAATAAAACCCCACACCTCCTTCTGTAACTAGCAGCTTCATAGGTAAAACACTTGTCTTGCCTGTGGGAAACTCATATTCACATTTGTGTTCCCTTTCAGCCCAGGAACTATAAGGGAAATGCCTTATGTCTGACAGATGGATCACAACCAGTGGGGCAAGTGATAGAATCACAGCTACAGTTTCATGTTTTACCCCCAAAATAAAATCCAGTTAGCAAGCTCAAAAATTCGGGGGTGGGCAGGGGAAAAAGGGTGCCTATATTTGACTGATGAAAACTAGTCTTGGATCTAAAAAAGCCATTCCCAACTAAAGTTGAATCAATTGGCATAGTTCCACCAAAAGTCTGAGCTTTGACTGTATTCTCCAACAAAAGCTCATCTTCTCTGTGAAATTCTCACCATACCTAGATTATTTCTGTTCAAATGCTGGCAGAGTTTTTTGTTTGTTTGTTGGCTTTTTTTTAAACATAGAATTAAACCAAAAAAATTCTAAGTAGTCTACAAAGACAATAGGCATGAGGTAATGGCAGAAACACATTGCTGAATATTCCTGTCCAAGATTACATCACTGCCTTCTCTCAAGACTGTCATGGAAGTCTGATGATGTTACTGGATTCTGATAGCAAACTGGTGCTGGAAAAATTGTTTTACAGAGATGTGCTCCTTTCAGTATTTTTTACTGAATATTTAAGAACCCTAAATCTAACCTAAAGTTACAAAGCAGGTTTAAAATCCAACCTTAAGACAGTTCACCAGGCACAGGAAGGTAGGTCCTTGTCTGTCTGCACTTCTTTCTTTCACTTGAATGGGATTTCTTTCAGGGTCTAACACAGTGTTCTGGCTAGATTCAAAACCCACAGAGGGTCTGGGCTGCCAAGTCATCGTTGCCCATGTGGGCAAGTGAAGAATTCAATCAGTTGTCTTAATTTCCTTGTTTTTCCAAAGACAGTTTTATGACTGTGTGACTGCAGTTCTGTAGGCTTTTCCTCCATAATTAGTTTAAATGCCTTCATATTTCCTTTAAATTAAAAAGTTGTGTTCTTGATAGACAGAGCACTCTGAGTTTTTCAGGTGTCACACTTCATCAATCTAACCAGAAGTAGAAGCATTTATTTGGGATAATTTGCCTCTTCCTTAATTCGTTTTAAAATCATTAGTATGCAAAGAGAAAAAGAATCTATTTAAGATTTTTTTAATGTCAGTATCTGTAAAGTTATGTTTAGTTTTAATCACTTGACACACACTGTACCTAAAGTAAAAGATATTCCAGTTCTGAGTACTGAGAATATTTTTTTATTATTATTTACAGCAGTTTATGACCACATTAGCACCACAGAACGTAGAAGCTACTTTTGATGTATGGTACTGGGGCATGAGAATCTGATTCTGAAATAAGCAATGTAAATGTTTTTCAACCCCAATAGTACTATAGACAAAACAGTATTTATTATAAATCTGTTTCTCTGGACAAAGTATTATTCATGCTAAAACAACCCCCAACACCATGGAAAATTTTGTAGTCCAACTGGTGTTATGCTTTTTTACAGAACAAAAAGCCAATGATTCTAGCCTTGCAGTCAGACCCATTTCTGAAGAGCAGTCAAAAGGTTTGGGGGCTTGCATATATTAGCAACGATACAACAGTTCTAACACCATTTGGTGCTTGCCTCCTATTAATGAAGCTCTCAGGTAATATTTCCAGACACTCTAGACATGATTCAGATTTTGAATAAAAGCATCTGTCTTCCGAGAGTCCCATTTAACAGATGAATCATGCCTGTAATTTTGCCCCAGGTATTAATTTGTGTTCTCCTGAAAGTTTTAAGCACAAAACATTTGCTTCTCAAAATGGAGTCAAGTTGAATATTCAGGGCTTGGGACATGGTTTAGGTCTTGCTGGAGAACTAGCTGTGAGCACAAGGCAAGGAGGCACAGATGGGAGAAATAGTAAGCATAGTAGGAAATCAGGACTCCAGTGCCTGCTGCTATTCAAGCCTGATATGCAGCAGCAGTCACTGCTATATCAAGCACCAGCATTGATCTGAATGAGAAAATAGGAGCGCTCAGGAACAAGGGGGGAAATGAGAGAGAAAAAGAAAGAGAGCAAGTAGCCTAATAATTACTTGGTTACAGAATGGAAAAATATCACTTAAGAAACAAGACGCCTTCACTGAACTGAGAAACAGAAGCCTAGCAGTCTCTGTAGGATTCAATTAAAATGCTTCAAGCTTTGCTTTCAGACACTGTGAGACATCTGCTGGTAATAGGCTCTTGCTGGACATTGCTATATCTGGAAATTCTGCATCCAAGCCATGCAATACATGATACTTTTTCTGAGAAGAATGCTTTATTTTCTCAAATCTCCAGAGCACAAGTCAATTAAGACACAATAGCAAGCTTCTCAAACTGAGAGGTCATACTGTAGGGCAACTTACTCCACAGTAGAACAGATAATCATCTTAAGTACGTTGCAAAGCCTCAAAACAGTCTTCTCTGGCTATCCAAAGATCAATACTGATGTGCCCACCCTCCAGCCAAGCTAAGCATGATTCACTGGAATATGTTTTTACCATGCAAAAATGAAAGGAAGACTTTGTTAGCCTGAAGGGTTTCATTTAGAGACTCAGCTTTCACTGCAGTACAGACAAAGTGCAGAAATACTACCTTGTATACATCTCATTCTCTATAGTTATTAACCTCTTTGGAAGCTGTATATATTGGTGTTTTTAATAAAAGACTTAGAGAGGAACATCAGACTGAGGTTTCTACTCCCCCCCCCTCCCCTACTCTGCCTCACTTGTATAGGTTTTGTAGCCAATTTTGCCCTTGATTACTTATGCATAACTCCCCCTGAAATCAATCAACAGATTTTGCATGTTATGGCCAAAGGCCTCTAATTAGTGCATATTGCTGGTAGCATAATCTCAATATCACAACAGGGCAAAGAGACAAAAGTCTTGGATCTGTTGTCCATCCAGGATACAACTTCTGTGCAAAGCTATTGCACGAGTAAAGAAAGCCAGCAGCTGAACGTAAGCATCCAACATGCAGAGGACAGAGGCAGGCCTTAGTTCACACAGATTTTCCAATGCATTTTGACTGACAATCCACGTAATCCTTTAGAGGAATACTAACCTGCACAATATTTTTCAATATCTTCTCTTTTTCTCTGATGAGGAGTTCTGCACTAACCCATACAGACACAACCACCTGTGCTTCAGTATACCCTAAGCTAATCTCAAAAAAAAAAAAACCCCAACATTGATCCAGTTTCGCACTTTATATTCTTCAGTTCTCCAGTATTTCCTGGAGCACAGGAATCCAAATGCTGTGTAACCTTTTAAATCTGCTCTTACTATTTCAAGGTGCATAATCGTTAACACCTATACTTATCGGGGCTGAACATCTCTAATATTCCAGCTATTATCTTCTTTTAACACAACTTTCAGATCCTGTGTGACTTGTAGCTTGAGTTCATTAAAAGAAAATGTCTTTTATTTCTCTCTCTCTTTTTTTTAAACACACAATTTCCATTAGTTTACAATTCAACATGTTAGCAAAATAAGCTACTTTTTAATTAGGCTCTAATTTACCCAGGGCCCTTTAGCTCACTGATGAGAATTGTCTAGGCCGAGATTATCGTTTACTACAAGTGTTAATGCTTCATTGTCTGCTCTGCTTATAGTTCTCTCTCTGGTACTTAAAGCTGACCCAGTCTGGGCACCAATTGTGCAGTTGTTCATTCATCACTTCTTGTTAACCAGTGAATAGCAGTTTGCTACTCACTGCTATCCAAGCTCCCAAGCCCTTTTGTATACAGTGACTGATTCTATCATCAATCCCATACCGGCTAATGAAACATACTTGCCTTTTGGGTGGTACTGTGTCACAAAGCCTTCATGAAGTCGAAATACATTATATCTTTTTCTTTACCCCTGTCAAGTCTCATTGACCATCTCTCCTTCTTGGAGAAGTTAATTGGATATGCGAAGCACGACCTCCCTTTCATTAACCCACACTGACTCCCTGACCAGTCTGTATCTGTCCAGCTTTTCCCTAACTTTATTTTAATTAGTGGCTTGAATCTTTCCTAATTCAAAGGTTACATGTGCACATATGCCACTTTCTTATTTATCCTTTAATTCTTTGGTAGCTATAGGCATTACATCACAGTGAATTCACATTCAACTGATAGCTGATTGAGACTAGAGGAATCTCGCTTTTTCCTACTCCTACACATAGACACAGACACTTTCCAAAGAGAAAAGGGGAAAAAAAAGGTCACTTTTTCTTTAAGTTCTGATATCACCATTAGAGCTAAAAGAAATCTTATTTATCTTGAATTAGCAGATAATCAATCTGTTCTTCCTAGTGGGTCACCATTATGATCACAATGTTGGCAGTTAAATTACCTACTTGGCCAATAACTCTCCCAAGAATGGAAGGTTTTAAAGAGTTCAAATTCTATATCAAATCAGCAGTCTGTCACATGAGTCAAAGCTTTAGGGATTAAAGAGAAATCTGTGAGAACCAAGTGGATATATTTTGATTAAGCCACACTCTACAGAAGTCTTTTATTACAAAGTTTTATATTTTGATTAAGCCACACTCTACAGAAGTCTTTTATTACAAAGTTTAACTGCTTCATAAAAATTAAGACAACAATCAAAATTTTATGGGAAAACAAGGAATGAAAGAGGAGGGAAAACAGGAAATGTGTAACCACAGAGTATTGTAAAATTATTATTTTACAAGAAAAAGAACCGATTTTTTTAAAATGAATTTTCACTTAAACTTCTGTATACATGTATACATCAAGGAAAATAAAGACAAATTCGAATCCACTCTGCCTGCAACAGGACATTTTAAATAATCTGTAAATATACGCTCAATCACATCCATGACTCCAGTTTTCCATCATAGAAAATTCTGTGTGCAGAATTTTTGTGATATAGAATGAGACTAAGTTTTTATCTTTCAAAATCCTTCAGAAAATGAACCATCTGTGCTTTAATCAACCTTAGAAACTATTAGCACCCAGAAAACCTACCAACAAACAAAGCCCACCAACACCAGCTATCTTATGTCTTGTACTGTAAGTATCTGGACCAGTTTGGTTTTTACAGTCTGACTAGAATTTGAGTCACCATCCTTGGAGGTGTTTAGAAGATAAGTAGATGTGGTGCTTAGGGACATGGTTTAATGGTGGACTTGGCAGTGTTAGGTTAACTTGGACTTGATCTTAGGTCTTTTCCAACCTAAAGTATTCTACAATTCTAAAACCCCTCTAAATTCTACAATTTCATCTGTTTTCTACTGTCCTTTAGCATCTTGAGACCCAGTTGACATTTGTACAAGTTTTATTGAAGACTTATCCATCCTATAGGATCAATAGGAAAACATCTATAATTCTGGGCTACTGTGGTTGTAGGAGAAACATTGCAAGAACTGACAGTTTTGATCTGAGGTTTGGATCAAATATCTCTTTATTCCCAATGCCAATATTCCACAGATCCAGTATTCTTCCAGCCCAGCTCCAAAACTGTTTTTAAAATGAAATATATGAAAAAAAGCACCCAAATTATCCTAAATTGTTCATTTGAATCCAAATTATAATACCCCTACCCTGCTCTCCACCAGGATTTTAGAACCTCCTGATGTAAAGAGGTTTCCCAGAACTGGAGTTTTGTTCATTACTGTTTCTACTTAAAAGCAAGATAAAGCCAAAATCTTTCCGTGAGTTTTACAACTTCCTCTGTTTTCATCACTTGCTACTACTTGAAAGTTTAAAGCTGTATGGAAGAAGTTATCTTCTCAACTACCCAACAAGCCACTTAAAATCATGTTTCTGATTCACTTCTCCAAACCTCCAAGCCTCCCTGCCAATCTATCTAGTGAACATAGATTTTAAGAAGTTATTCTGTTTCATAGAAATATCCACATCTTCTGTCATAAGTTTCCTTTCAGTATTCCCCCACAGGGCCTGCAGACTCTCTCATCAACCTCTTGTTCCTTATATTTTACATTTGTATAACCATTTATTATTCATATTCACGTCCCCTGTAATTTTCCTTTCGTTTTCAATCTCAGTTTTCTTGATCATTTCCTTACCTTTTTTCTTTTGCCTCCTATACCTTCTCTTTCAGAACTAACACTTCTGATTTATCCTAAGGGATTTCTTGGGAATGAGATGTTAGCTCTCAAAGGGATTTTCTTGGCAAGACATTTAAAAAAAAAATAAATTATAGATATCTTGGCTGCATTTCTCCTGGCCTTGATTTCCTCCTGTATTTCCCTGGTCATCCATATTGATCATTTCTGCCACTTCTTGAATATTTATTTCTTGACTAGATACATATTGTATTTGCCGAGCTCACGGTGATCTGCCTTTGGTGCTTTGTACTCATTTCACTTCCCACTGTGTTTTGCTAAGAGATATGCACAACTACACTGCTGCAGAAACCTATCACTGTATTTGCCTATAGAGGCAGAATGACTAGAAGTTATCTATCACGCAGCAACTGAAAGTACTAAGTTTTGTGCCTGGAATGTCTCATTTCCTATGACAAGATAGCAAGGGGTCAAATTCTCCATTTTTAATTCCTTGACGTGAAACTATGTCAGAACATCAAATTTTCATTTTTCAATCTATTGTAGTTATGTAGTAGTATATTGTAGTAGATAATGTACTCTGCATACTCTCCCCTTCTGTGAGGTATAAAATTTTACCAAGCTATACAGTGAGCTTTTACCATAGTCACACTTTTTAAAGAATAATTTTCTCCAGAAAAAAATAAAAAAATTTAAAAAGCCAAAATTCTCCATAGTGCACCCCATCTGACTACTACACAGTATTTTCATATAACATACTCATATTCTTACCTTGTGGGAGAGCTATTATTTGACCTTCATCTCCTCAAAGGGAGGAAATGCCACTGTAACTTTACATTCCTCAATTCTCCCAGCTGTAAAACTGGTATGAAGAACCTTCTTGGTATTTCAGGGCTGGAATACAGTATCATTATAATACAGACTGTATTTCACTGTGTTATGTTCAACTCTGTCTAATCTAGAAAAAGAGTATCCAGCGCTCTTTTGAATTTAAGTTCTTTTTAGTCTAAGACAACAACCCAGATTATTAACCAGGGCTCCTCTCTTACCACTCCCAAGCTACAGCATTTGCATCAGGGCAACAGGGAGTACTATGATCCTGACAGCTGAGAAGAAAACTTTGAAAATACATGAAAAATTCATCTAGTGCATATACTCTGCAGTAGTGTGGGATATCCAAAATGCCTCTGCCCTACATATCATTTGTTATACTTTTCTTATTAGTTGTGTGATGGGTTAAAATAGAGCACTGAATGAACAGAAGTATGTGTAAATGGGAAAGGTGGGTGCAGAGGGACCGTGCATACGTGGATGGATGAATGATGAGTAGAGAGGCAGAGAGAAGAGAAGCACTTGAGGTTGTAAAGAATGGAGACAAAACTGATGCTGAAATTGTGTTCAGTGCTTCATACGAGCACTAAAAGAGTGAAACCAGCATTTCAACATTCCCCAGAGAGATAAAAAAAGCTGTCTGTATTGCACACACTCCTATTATTTAGGGTCTCTTATTACTTCACTTCTTCTGAAAGCCTCCCGCAGGTCAAGAGAGGTTCTCCTCCCCCTCTACTCTGCCCTGGTGAGGCCGCATCTGGAATATTGTGTCCAGTTCTGGGCCCCTCAGTTCAAGAAGGACAGGGAACTGCTAGAGAGAGTCCAGCACAGAGCCATGAAGATGATTAAGGGGGTGGAACATCTCCCTTATGAGGAGAGGCTGAGGGAGCTGGGTCTCTTCAGCTTAGAGAAGAGGAGACTGAGGGGTGACCTCATTAATGTTTATAAATATGTCAAGGGCAAGTGTCATGAGGATGGAGCCAGGCTCTTCTCAGTGACATCCCTTGACAGGACAAGGGGCAATGGGTGCAAGCTGGAACACAGGAGGTTCCACATAAATATGAGGAAAAACTTCTTTACGGTGAGGGTGACCGAACACTGGAACAGGCTGCCCAGAGAGGTTGTGGAGTCTCCTTCTCTGGAGACATTCAAAACCCGCCTGGATGCGTTCCTGTGTGATATGGTCTAGGTAATCCTGCTCCGGCAGGGGGATTGGACTAGATGATCTTTCGAGGTCCCTTCCAATCCCTAACATTCTGTGATTCTGTGATTCTGTTTGTTCTTGGTTTGACCGCTGACCAATACAGAGGTTTTTCTCTACAGAGGGCAGACAGACAGTGGAGTCTTCAGCCTCGTACCTACCACATTATAAGGCCATCAAGTTCTTGCTGTAGACCGCAGCAAACATACCCACATTTGACGCCTGATGCTGCAAAATGATGAGTACATCGGGGAAAGTGCTGCAGGTCTTGCAGGAAGTTGCGAGGGTTCAGTATCACTCAAGTGTAGGCTTTTTTGCCCCTAGAAAGCATTTTGGCCACCCCTGCTTTGCTCCCAAATGACGTGATTATACCAACGGGAAGGGAAGTAAGCCAGGAAGCTTCAGGATCAACAGTCTGCAAGAAAAGGACAGTTCACTCTGTGACTTGGTTTTGCACTCTTGCATCATTTCAGCAGATACTGGTGAAGCAGCCATTATAGGCAGGCAATTACAGGCAGGCAATTACAGAAACAATCACAATCAGTTAAAATATATGAAGTGTGCCCATGCCCAAAATAGAATCACTAAACAAATACATTGGGCTTTGGGGATGTTTTGGTTGGATGAGCTTTGCCCCCTCTTTTTTTTCCTTCTTTTTTCCACATTTGCATTTGCTTTACCCAAAGGCAAGGTTTCTCTGCTCCTTAGAGAAGCAGGCATAGCAGCCAGTGGTTTCCACAGCAGTGATAATACCACATTGTGAAACTCAGGTTTTTCATAATGTAATACCTACATATGCCATCAAGTGAATTACACTGTCAATTTTACATCAGGAATGTTCTGCATCATCACTATCAAATGATGTTGTACTAAATGTCTTTTGAATTGGATAATTTGGAAGGATACAATGTGAGTAATGTAACACTATTAAGGATTTCCCTGTTTAAAGAATATCAAAAAAGCAACAAAGACAGAGCTGTCATTTAGACACAGCGCTGTACTGGATCATCACCGCTTACTTGAAAAAATTCAGTCTCATATTCTTGCTTACAGGACAGTTCATTTTTATACTTTGAGAGCGATTTGCAATGCAGTAGATGGTAGGAGACAACAAAAAGATACGGATCTACAGAGAGAGCAAGAATGTTTTGGAAACACAAAGTGATCCAAACATACATTCATTTTTATCCTAACCTGGAATTCCTTGGGTTTAATCACTGTAGCCAAAGATGCTTTGGAAAGGTCCACTGGGAGTAAAGAGCTTAAGGAAAACCTGGTCCCTTTAAAAAAAAAAAAAAAAGTTTTTTAAAAAAATCACTAATAACTGGTTTATGTTTTCATGTTATAAAACATGAAAAAATACTTTTCTTTTCCAAAAAGTGAATTCCCAAGCAAGTTAAGTTTTCTGAGTTTTTCTTTTGGAGAATAGCTTACCAGAACAGATTTTCAGATGCTTATCATACTTTATCTAGCATATTTTCCCAACCAGAGATTCTTCTAAAAAAACGTCACTGCTCTTATTGTACACTAGACATACACTGGAACTTGTAAACTCACTTAATTAAAAATCACTTAAGATTAACACAATAAATTCTGCTGAACACTGGCTGAGTATTGAAGAATTGTCTCTTCGTGGTCATTTTTTAGGTGATTGACCAGGTACTGTGCAGCCTTTTAAAATGCTTCCAAAATGTTTTCATTTGTGGATCTCAAATAACTTTATAGTAAGATAATTAAAGCTAAGAGTATTCCAAAATGAAGTAAAGGCAACAAAATATGTACATTTGATAGGCAGGTACTACAATGCTCAATGCTACTAATAGAGTTAATATTGGCAAGTTACTGGCACAGGTTAGAAATCCGGAAATACAGTCTAAATCTCAGTTGCCAGCTCTAATAAGAAATTGCAATATGTTCATCTTACCTTCCCAACAGTGACCACAGATATCAATATAAATCACCAGTCACAAAAAAAAAAGCACACCACATCTCTTTATCCATGGAAATGTCTCTGTTCTTTCTGCTAAAATCAGGAAGCAGTGTTTCTTGTTTTGTTTTTACAGTATTCCTTTTTTTTTTTTTTTTTTTTTCTTTTTTTTTTTTTTGTGGTTTTGAAAGAAAACATTTCCAAGCAAGAGTTTCTGGAATTTAATCTCATGAATCTGCCATGTAACAGTAATGGATGTCATGGCAATCATACCAGTCAACCCAGTGACCTGAAGTATAGCCAAAAATTCACATCTTAACCTAATTTTAAACACTTCAAAGCTTAGAAAGCTAAGAAACTTATTCTCATCAATGTTTGCTACCAGTTTTTTCCCCTCTCACTCCTTATCACAAACTTTTCAAGAGTTATTTGTGTGCATATTTCTGCTCTGAATTTCAGTTGCTGACAAAGAAAATAATTTCTAAAATAACTGTCACGTTCATCCCATGTAAGTCATCATAATTCCCGCTAACTTGACACGATGTTAACCAGTCCTTTTTAAATTTTCTATACCAATCTGAAACAATAAGCACAGGACAGAGCTCATCTCATCAGCATTAGCCCACTGTGTGTATCAGCAGGAGGCATCTTGGCTCACACGGCCACTTTCTGAGATGAGTTTTGAATGAGTGGGATGGAATTGGCAGGGGAAAAAAAAAAAAGGCAAGAAATGAGAAAGGATAAGTAGAAAAGCTAGAAGGCTCATTCCCTGCATGCACACACATGCACAATCCTCAACACATGGTTTTCTGCAGAAGAACCAATTTTAGGCAAGTCCTCAGGCTGTTGCACCCATTCCTAAAGCCGTGCCCGGCTGTGCAACAGCACTAGGTGTCCGTCACATGCTGTAACTGGTAACGTGGAAAATGACATCTGCAAGCCCATCAAGGTGGTCATACCTCACTGCTACCCGAACTGCGACCAGGCCGGCACCACCTGCCCCACCACTCTCCGGCCAGCTGTCAGCCCTGCCATAGCCACCTCTCGCGGTGCTGCCATATGCCACTCTGGCATGGGGACTGGGCGGCGAGCCACCTGAGGATGGGCAATGTGTTTGGGCTGCCTGGCAGCAGGGCTGAGTGGTGCATCAGCCCCCAAAGTTGTTCTGTTGAGTGATGAGATTGGACAGGGCACCGCAGGCCCCCCCTGAGCGCCTCATCTGTGTCCTTTTAATTGAATATGACACCAGCAAGGGACCTGCACTTGTGCTGCAGTATGTGGTCTGAGCAAAACAATGGTTCTAAAAATCACTGCTGTGGCAGAGGGCTTGCGGCCACCGAGGGTAACCTGCCACGTGTGGCTTGAGGGGGAGGCAGAAACGCTGCAGTTGGTCATGCGCAGCCCTCTCACCTTCCACATCTCTCCCGCCAGCTTTCCCAAGAGCAAACACCGCCATGCAACTCTAGTTTGCTTTTTTCATTACATTGAACGATTCTAAGGATGTTTTTTGCAGGGTTTTATATTTCATGAAAAATGTTCCTTTTTTGCTCTTAAAGAGCTTTTTGCAATAAAGCCGAAGTGATTCATAATTATCTGAATGAAGTGGAAGTGTAGAAACCCAGGGCCACACCCTCAGTGTTTGTTCACAGTGTAATACCCACACCCAACCTGCAACCCACAGACAAACCTGAAGTGGCTATAGGCAAGTGTAGGCACACCATAAGCTTTTACAGCCTCTCCAGTCTTCCGCTGGAGTGTGGTGGGTTTGACCCTGGCTGGATGCCAGGTGCCAGCCAAGCCGCTCTATCACTCACCTCCTCAACTGGACAGGGGAGAGAAAATACAACTAAAGGCTCATGGGTCAAGATAAGGACAGGGAGAGATCACTCACTGATTACCATCACAGGCGAAACAGACTCGACTTGGAGAAGTTAGTTTAATTTATTACTAACCAAATCAGAGAAGGGTATGAGAAATAAAACCAAATCTTAAAACACCTTCCCCCCACCCCTCCCTTCTTTCCGGGCTTAACTTCACTCCCAATTTTCTCTACCTCCTCACCCGCAGCGGCGCAGGGGGATGGGGAACTGGGGTTGCAGTCAGTTCATCACATGTCTCTGCCTCTCCTTCCTCCTCAGGGGGAGGACACCTCACACTCTTTCCCTGTTGCAGCATGAGGTCCCTCCCACAGGAGACAGTTCTCCACAAACTTCTCCAACATGAGTCCTTCCCATGGGCTGCAGTTCTTCATGAACTGCTCCAGCGTGGGTCCCTTCCACGGGGTGCAGTCCTTCAGAAACAGACTGCTCCAGCGTGGGTCCCCCATGGGGTCACAAGTCCTGCCAGCAAACCTGCTTCAGCATGAACTCCTCTCTCCACGGGTCCACAGGTCCTGCCAGAAGCCTGCTCCAGTGTGGGTTTCCCACGAGGTCACAGCCTCCTTCAGGCATCCACCTACACCACCGTTAACCTCCATGGGTAGTAGGGGAACAACCTGCCTCACCATGGTCTTCACCATGGGCTGCAGGTGAATCTCTGCTCTGGTGCCTGGAACACCTCCCCCCCACTCCACCTTCACTGACCTTCGTGTCTGCAAAGTTGTTTCTCTCACATATTCTCACTCCTCTCTCCAGCTGCAATTGCTGCTGTGCAGCAACTCTTACCCCTCCTCAAATACATTATCAGAGGCACTGCCATCATTGCTGATGGGCTCGGCCTTGACCAGTGGTGGGTCTGTCTTGGAGCTGATTTGCATTGGGTCTATCAGACATGGGGGAAGCTTCTAGCAGCTCTTCACAGAATCCACCCCTGTAGCCTCCCTGCTACCAAAACCTTGCCACGCAAACTTAATACAGTGCCCTATTTGGTTTTTTTATCCCTTGAATCTTTGAAAAGATCAGATCACTCAATAAACGAGATGTCCTTCCACTGCAACAGAAAAGTCAACAGCACCTGTGTTCAAGAAGTTACTCCTGTGTGACGGACCACTGTTAAAAGCTAGAAACAATGGCTAATAGCACAGTATTGACAAGGTTATCAGAAACGTCAAAGATTAATGTTAGTGGCTGGCAAGGAGAAATTAATGTAAGGGGGAAGAGCCTCTTTTGCAGCTTTGAAGAAATAAAAGTATATATATGTATACATATATATATACACACAGAGTTTGACTGTGAGACATGAGTCCTCTGAGAGGTGAAGGCACCCTCACTGGCAGAAGCTTACAAAGAGCCAAGAGAAGACGCTCCCACGAAGCTGGGAGCTTGATGAGAAAAAGATATTCTCTCACAGGAAAGGGTCCATTTCATCAGAGTACAAGGCAGAATTCTTCCAATCCTTGTGCCTCCCTTCTCTGTGGTGTCAGACTCTGACACTATGCTTTTGTTTTCCCTTGTCTTTAGCACTGATTTTTTTCTAATTAATGCACATAATGCATGCTCTTTTGAAGGAGGAAGCTGACCATGTAACAGACACGTTTTCTAGCCCTAGGGTCAAATTCTCAAAGTTACTTCTGATATTGCTTCAAAAAGAGTCTCACATTAATCAACACAGAAGTGTATCTGAAGATTTTTTTATGAGTTTCCATCAATAATTTAAGTTTTATTATTATTGCTGTTGTTTGGCTTTCCTTGTTTCAATTACTCTGCATTGCGGTATCATGTTTTAAGCGCCTCAAGTTATGTTTGCCTAATTGTCGAGCCTCAAAACAAAATAAACACATCAATTAAAAATATTGCAACTACCAAAATAAGACATATCTTATTTTGGAAAATAAATCCCAAATACTACAAAATTTTGTTATACCATATTACAGCCTCTAATCCATTTCCTGGCAGTCCAGAACATCCAATTTTTTTTTTTAATTATTTCAGTTCAACAAGCTCTCTATACAGTAACATACGTGTTCATTTCCCTGACCTGGAACAAAACCAAATACCCTGACCAGAACAGACAGACATCATTCACACAACAACTGATAAAGCAGGACTCCTTTTTAAGTAGTTATGCTCAACTTACAGACACAAAACATGATCCTGGACAAATGTAACAAACAATGAGGCACAAGCTTTTGAATCAACAGGGGTACGTATTTTGGTGGACAGGATGAGTTGCAGCACCTTGCAGGACAGAGTGTACAATAAAGTGATTATATTCTCAAACAGTACTCCACAGACACAGCTTTTTGCTGAAGTTATTACTTTACACTGTGTGAATGCGGAAAGAGATAAAATTATTTTTCTTTCTTCTTGTGTGGTTCCTGACCAAGTGTTGTGCATCAAGAACAATGCATGCTCACAAAAGGCAGAACAGAAGAAAATATTTTCTGAATTCAGGTTTGACTCAAGGAGAGCATCAGATGAACTTTGGGTCTCGTCTGTGAGTAGGCTGAAGAGTCTACAAAAAAGAAACAAGGTGGAAGTGGCTTGTGGTTGCTGCATGGGAAAGGAAACAAGAGTAGCAACTCTGAAAAAATTTCTCGCTGAAACTTCCTACAAGATTAGGCTGGGTTTGGCTCCCCAGTGCTTGAGATGAGGGACTCAGCCCCAGGGGCTTCTGCATGCAGGTTTGAACTAACAGCTGAGGCTGGTGCTTACACCTCAGGTCCATTGTCTATGAGGTAAAGAGACCAAAAGTGACTATATAGGGGGGTTGTTTTGTTTGTTTCTTTAAGACTGTCTGTGACTTCCACATAGAGATTTTAACTCATGCCGTTGCACTGAAGTTTTGTGCACCCTTTTGCACAGTTACTTATGACACTGGAGGTTTAATGGGTGATTCCTTGAGGAGAAATCCTATGGCAGCCCCTTTCCACTTCTTCTCAAATGGGAGCACTGCACTTTTTCTCCACCTTCACACAGTTCATCATCAGAGGACCCGCATCTTGAGTACTGTGTTCGGTTCTGGGCCCCTCACTTCAAGAAAGATGTTGAGGTGTTGGAGCGAGTCCAGAGGAGGGCGACCAAACTGGTGAAGGGTCTGGAGGGTCTGACCTACAAGGAACGGCTGAGGGAGCTGGGGTTGTTTAGCCTGGAGAAGAGGAGGCTCTGAGGTGACCTTATTGCAGTCTACAACTACCTGAAGGGAGGTTGTAGTGAAGTGGGAGTCGGCCTCTTCTCCCGGGCAACTAGCGATAGGACAAGAGGACGCAGCCTCAAGCTTCGCCAGGGGAGGTTCAGGTTGGACATTAGGAAGAATTTCTTTTCAGAAAGGGTTATTAGACATTGGAATGGGCTGCCCAGGGAGGTGGTGGAGTCACCATCTCTGGATGTGTTTAAGAAAAGACTGGACATGGCACTTAGTGCCATGGTCTAGTTGACAGGGTGGTGTAAGGGCAACGGTTGGACTCGATGATCCCTGAGGTCTCTTCCAACCTGATTGATTCTGTAATTCTGTGACCCTGTACTGATCATAGAAGATACTGCGATGTTGCATCCTTTAAAAAAAAAAAAGAAAATCTAGAACAGAAATATTTTAAAGAGATTAAAAACTGTCAGTTATTTTAAAGGAAATGGGAAGATATATAGATATAGTCATTACCTTGCCTCCCTTTCATATTACTTTTTTCATAGCCTTTTTTATTGGCATCTGGTCAGCCTGTCATGACACAGTCCAATTAAAATTATATATTATCACAGGTATCCTTTCACTAGTGCCAACATTCCCACTGGACAGAAGATTCTTCTGATAGAACTTTGATGTCCACTATTCAGTCTTTTAATTTCCTGACAAATTTATCATGTGTAATTTACCATCAGGGGTGTTCAATCTCACGATAATAAAAGGCAGAGAGCTTGATGTTTTCCATACAATTTAATGTATAGACTTTTTTATTTTTATTTAAATTTGTATTAAAACTTCAGATTCCTCTAATGTATTCCTTTCCTGACATGCACACATCTTTGCATTCTGTTGTGTTCAGAAGATGTTATTGGTCTGTTTAACTACACAAATCTGTTGCTGCAGCAACAAATTGAAAGAAAACACCTGTTTTAAAAGGTTGTAGCTCAAAAGAGACATGCAAGTGTCATAGAAGTAATGTTTTCCCCATTTTACAGTGTGATAACAGAAGCAGGCAGAGATCAATAAAGGAGAAAAAAATAGATCAAAGCCATTTATAAAGTTCCACTGGAAATTTGTGGGAGAGCCAAAAACTTGAGAACCAAAGTACAGTTCAGTACTTTCACCACAAAGCTCATTTGTCCTTTTATAAGTGTCAAATAGTGTTAGAAAAAAACAGGTGACTTTCACAGTACTTTTATTTCCTCCTGACAATCATCTATAGCCAAAATCCTAAATTCTATCCCAGTGAATATTTTAGACAATTTAAAGAATTTCCATTCTTCAGAATTTCTTCAGAACCATTTTTTTCTTGGGTTCTAACAGCAGGCAGCATTTCTGCTTCTCTTTTAACTGAGAATGATGCTTAGCGTGCGGGATAATGCACATTTTGAATCTAGACAGAGGCAAAAGACAATAAAGTATCCAAAAGAGTCACTATGCACTTCTGGGACAGTGATTCACAAAGGAAGAAGATGAGAGCCGATGACTACAGTTCTAAGTATTGTTCTTCTCCCAGCGTGGTTAAGTTTAATTTAAAAGCTCTTTAGCAGGAAATTTCCAAACTTACACAAACTATCTGTCCAACAGGATCTTCCCTTACAGCTTCTGAGCAATAAGTGTCATCTAAAACAAAAAGGCAATATGCCTGGGATCAGCTCCAAAAAACCCAAAGTTGGATTTTGCTTGCCTGCACGGAAATGTACTGACACGTGCCTGCACATACCTTTATATTAACAGCAAGAAACATCTGCACAATAGGTATGTTCTGAGGAATGTAATCTAAAGTTATCAGATCTTGATATTCATGCATTTCATTCACCATTAAAGATTTTACAGCCTGATTTGTGAAACACATTTACTCCACAGCACTCTGCCTTGTAGTATTTAAGAAGCTATTTTAAACTTCAGTGTCCATGACTGTATGCAACATACATATTCCTGTTACATAAACTGTTAAACCTCGAGTACTCTTCTGTTCCCAGGAAATGTATAAAAGTTAAATAAGGCTGGTGCAATAAAACACATTTAAACACCTTCAGTTTCCCTTTTTAAGGAGCACTTTCCCATTTGACCAGGACAAATGCAAAAATTCACAACCACCTGTGATCCAGAGCAGATGTCTGCAAGCCTTCGCATACCCTCAGTCCATCTGCATTGGACAACCAGATACTCAACTGAATCCACTACTTCATTTCACATTGGGTATCAACCATTCCCAGCTTTCAACTGCTACTGAATTTTGCTTGAAATTAGAGAGTAAAGAATACATAAGCCCTTTACCAAACTTCTCAGTCAGTATTCACTTCTCTGCTTCTCAACTACCCTGATATCAGCCTACAGATATATGAGGGATCTACACGCTTAGCAAAGTTCTGCAGAACCATGTTTTCTCTCTTTTATGGAAAGAATTTTGCAAGCAAGGTGAAAAACAGTTTTAAGTAGTATTTTTACAGCTTTCCCATTATAATTTTATGATGCTTATAAATTTATAATTCCATACACAAGCTTATTAATGTTGAAGGCCGTAGGTGATTCTTTTTATGAGCAACAATTTTTTTTCCAAGCCTTTACCAGAATGATTATGAAGGATCCCAAGACATTTAATTCCTACATGGTAGCAGCTGAGGCTGTCAGCAAACCCTTGTTTTAGACAACATTCTAATGATAAAAAAACATACTTCTTGGGGCACCTATCTCTGGGTGCTGACACAAAAAAAATCCCATTGATGAATCCATAGATTTCCTTTTCTCAGCTCTGAGAGTTCAAGGCCTGATTCTTCTTTCTTATACATTAGCTGTGCACCTTATTACACCAGGATACACAGTTCAGAGTCAGGCCACCCACATGTGACAGTTGCTACTTCTTACAATTCATGTATCAGCCTGGACACAAGACTCCCTATGTGGCTTATATGTTGTCAAATTAACTGAGTCAGCTCAAAAACACCACCTCATCCCCTCTGTGTGTTACCTGGAGTTTAAATATGCCTGTATCTGCAAATATCGTTGTGTTGCTCATACGTATGACTGGGGGAAATTCTGACACTCTGTCCCCTGGCACAGAAATGTTTTCTGCTTTATTGCATCCACCCTCTGCCTATGTCAACTGCAAGTAGCCTGAAACCCACTTGTTCTTGCACTCCTGTTATCCTGTCGGCCACAAGACAAGAAACCTGCTTCCAGACCTTCACAAGTCACAGAGGTTGCTCTCTCTGACAGAAAATAAACCAAACCAAACAACAGGGCAAGTACCCGTGGGTCACTGCAGGCACAGCCCACTCGTGGAACAAGAGCTTTAGAGAGACGGAGGTGCAGGTACGCAACGCCTGACCACAATTCACTTTCTCACAGCAAAAGCCAAAAAGTCTCCTGATGAGACATATGTGAATGACAGGGTCAGAGAAAAGGGGGTTAACAAAGGGAATAAGTGTATGAAATCTAACCCACAGAGAAGGCTCCCTTACACTGAGAAACATGTCAACAAGAAGAGTGATTTCCAGGCCTCTCAGAAGATGCAGGAGATACAAGCCAAAGGGCAGGTGGCTGTAATCCAAACTGGGAGGTGTTTTGAAGGGTAAAAAAAAAAAATAAACCCTAGTGGTCAAGAGATCTGAGAGACCTGTGGAAGAATCAAAAATGATGATGGGGAAGGGGAGAAAGTTGAACAAAAATAGTGGCATAAGTACTAAAAACAAAGAAACAAAGACATTTTAAAAAGCTAACTTTGGAATTATCATTTCTTTTCCTTCCCACTGTTAACTCTTTCCCAAGCTCCTACTAAGATATTTTGATTTTTTTCTATTTCATTTGCAAGTACCTATATTTACAGTATTTAGATTTTTTATCAACATTTTATTTCTACCATTTCACTCACCTCTTCTACTATAATTTGCTCTTTCCAACCAGCCATGAGAGAAATAAACACAAGTGAAAGTCAAATAACAACATACCTTTCCTAACTTATTGCCTTCATTCAATTTGTTCCAGTCCTCTCCCTTTGTCTCTCCTTCACTCCCTGTATAGAATAACTTATCCTTCCCCTCCCCCTATATTTTTTATTAGCTGCCACTTTCATTCTAATGCCTGTTTCTTTGCCTTTTTCGATAGCCAGAGCCTGCCTCCTAATTTTTGGTCACTCTACCTTTCTTTCTCTTTCTCTTTGCAGTTTGCAATACAAACACACACACACACACACATACACAAGCTACTTTTTCTCCTTCCCATATATTGCTGCCCCTCCACCACCATACAGCTACCATCTCCACTCTCACTGTCTCATCTCCATCCAACTCTCCTTCCCATGTGAATTCAGACATCCTTCTCTTGAAGAGCCATCTCCACAGAGTGAGCAGCTCCTCTGCTCTGGTCTCCTGGCCTGAGCATCCCCTCAGCTTGTCTTGAAGTTACGTAGTACAGACAAGACAGGTTGAGAAAGGAAGAACTAGCTGGAAACTCATTAGCCTCCTGTCTCTTTATCCTAGTTCCTGACCTTTCAAATATGGAATAAATGAAAGGAGCAGCCAGTAATTGCAGGTCACCATGGTGGTTCATCCACTAATAGCAACTGAGAGGGTTTTTGTATTTTCAGAAAGCAAGAATAGCTAAATAATAAATATTACTTCAGCTTAGAGGAAAAGATGGTTTTGGTTTTGTTTAGAAGTTGGGGGAGAAGAATAAACATAATCTAAACTCACTCACATCCTTATGAATCTAGACAAGCTCTACTGTGTTCAGAGAAGTTACTCCGAATGGAGCACAATTTGATTATGTGTCCAAAAATTCTCCTTTTTGTTAATGTACACTGTAAGGACTGGGTTATATGTTAGGTGTACTGAAGACAACTACACATGCATTGAGATACAAGCTTTTGAACATGCAGGTTGGCAACAGCTGTAACAGTTAACATTCAGGAGCTGACTTGTGAAACATGTGAGTAAAAAGAGGTAACAAAAGAAACAGCACAATTCTCTCTTGACAACATGCTGACAGACTTCAGTTGCGGACAGAGTCATTTGTAGAAAAATTATGTACTAATTAGCATTTCACTTTCCTTTGGCATTGTCAGAAATTTAAATATACCCAATATCTACATAATAATGAGAAACAGCTAATTCCTCTAGTACAGGTAATTTTCCAGAGTATCACAGAAGTAATTTATTGCCTACTGTGAAAAAATATATGGTGGTGGTGACAGTTAGTTGCTTTCCCACCTTTTTCTTTATCTGCACACAATTTTCCTTCTACCTGTAGTTTGGTGTTGCACATAATTCATATGGCATTCGCATCAGTCATGTAAGAAAAAATGGTGTAATAAGGCCAGCTAGCTAGACCTCCTGTGAGACTTCCCCAATACTGCACCCAGTTCCCCCAAAACAGACAGCTGCTCTCTCTGACTTCTCAGTGTGCCAGACCTTGCATCAGTGCCTAATTTGTAGTAGGAATTACAGGCAGGGAAAAGATTTCATATGAATGAAGCTGGCTTGAACAGATTTTTCTCCACCTTCCCAACATAAGGTTTTAGCCCCTTCAAACTTCTGGCTGCTAAAATGTCATGTTATTATTTTCTTCTTTTGCAATTTTGGAAGACAACATAGGTAGTAGGACAGAAAAGAAGTATGAGGTCATAACCACAATGTTCTTATTCTACTACTACACACAGTTATATTTTCTTCTGTCCTGGTCCTTCTAAAAACTGCTTGCACTAGGAAGAATCTACTTGTGGGAGTGGGAGAGAAAGTGCCTTCCTGCCTGCGGAAAGCTTTACTAAAATGCAGCCTGAGTGCCAGGTGGGAGGCATGGGGAGGGATGATGGGGAGATTACTCAGGAATTAATTTATTTGTCTTAGAGAGGACTTTGATTTTTAATGTCAAGAAATGTAAGTTTTCCTTTTTTTATCTTTTTAATATTTCTTTCAGTTATAATACATTGCTTGTGTTTAATTAAATGTCACATTGCATTGAATTTCTGATTCTCACAGACTCCTTTTGCAGGGCCATGCTACTTGTTAGGTCATCTGTGAACACACTATATTAATTATATCACATAGTGCCACAGACTAAACACAAACGCTGAGATTCCCAAAAAATGTGATTGATTTGGGCCACTGAACACCAGCAGACAGCGTATGCTCAAGTCTCCTGCAAGGTTCTGAAAATCTCTGCAAACCATTCTAAAGCCCAGCTATAACTTAAATATATAAAACACTATATATATTTTATATATATATAGGCTGCTATATAGATAGGTGGGAAGCGAATCAAGTCTGGTTAGAAATAATAAGCAAAGACAAAGTAATGGAGCAGAATGGCTTATAGCTCCACTGGGAGCTGCTCAGGAACAAGAAGCACTTAGTACTGGCGTGAGGCAGAGACAAAATAAAATTTTTCTATTTAGCACTGGTATCCTTCACCTGAATAAGAAGGCAAAAAAGTGCAAATAAAAAAAAAGACATCAGAATAATAAATAACTGCAGAGAGTCATCCTGGACCTATTCTGAAACAACAGAATACACTTTAAAAAGCAGTAAAACCAATAAAAATCCAGTCATCTTGAAAAAGGAGAGTCTTCGCTGCAATAAAGGCAGTCAATAAAGCAGCTCTCTCATTTAAACATCAAATGCACATTGTCTTGCAACACCTGTTATTCAGCCATAATAGCTTTTTTAACCTGTCAAAGTGTTTAAGCTGAGGAAAAGAAATGGGCCTCCAGCTGTGCACTTTGGTAGAGAAAGCCTGCGCAAAGCGATATTAGTTTAATGAAATATGTACAGATTGTAATTGTGGTAATAAGAGGGCAATTCCCCGAGGGGCAGTAGGAAGGCGGTGAGTGCAGTCAAGCAGAAAACAGAAGCTGCAGACTGGAGAGAGAGAGACTGATATCCTGTGTACGGACCCTCACTCTCCAACTTGCTTGCTGACTGCACAGCCCAACCAGATCTCCTCCCCGGCAAGGGCCAGGACTGCCCCATGCCCCACCCTCAACCATCTCCCCAGGGTACTTCCCAGAGAAGAGACCAAAGACAGCCCGGTTCTCAACAGTGGAGCCTGCCAGTGTCTGTAACACACGCTCATAAATACACATGGATGCACAAAAGCACGACAAAAGAAAAAAATCAGCGCTGGAGTATACCAGTGTGTCTTCCACTGCTCTGCTCTGTTAAGCCTGAGACTGTGCAGTGCCCAGTAAGCTACAACGCATGGTTTTCCTGTGAAAAGAAATTGTCAGAGTCCTGGAAAAATGAGAAACAGCACTTAGGGCGGAGATGAGGAAAGAGCAACATCAGACTACATATGGATCTTTCCTTTCAGTTTCTTAAAAAGAAAGATGAACACTGTTGCTTCAGCTTGCTTGACTGTGCAAGCACAACAAACCCAGTCATACCAGGCAGATTCCTATATAAAACCTGCCAAAGCCCAAGTGCATTGCAGGGTTAGTCTAAGAGAAACATCCAAACCAGCAACACTCATCACAGCAAGTACTGTTTACAAGAGCTTCTGAGCTATGAAGTCTTTATCAGCTGAGCCTGCTGTAGTAATTTGACAGTGTAATTCAATAAATCCATCCTCGCAGTAGTTTAGTCAGCCTAGTGGTTGTCACAGAGATGCACCAGCCTTCACAAGTATTTTCGCAAGGAAAAACCTCTCTCTGTCTCTCCAGCCTGTGAATAGCTCAGCAGCCCTCAAGAGCTAAGGCAGAGAGGCAGAAGCAGAGACTGACTTTCTTTTCATAAACGTGGAGGTATTTGGGAAATATGGGCAAAAAAAGGTGATTCAACTCCTTCCAGAATACAGAGATAATCTGTAACTAGAGAAGGCTGAAGAAAGGAGGGTGGAGTTTGGTAGAAAGCTCTGGGATTCAGGCTATTTCAGCTTTCTTGCTGGATCAGCACTTCACGTGTGCAGGGAAAAGGACAAAGGACCTGGGAAAGCTGCTGCAGGACTAGAAGAAATGTTTTTGGAACAACATAAAGAGGATGACTGTGAGGCCAGGAGGGTCTGAAGAGGCACCAGAGCAGAGATGGAAGGAGACTGAAGACAGAATAACTCTCAAGACCACAGACTGCTCCTGGCTGTACCACAGGGTTGTAAATACACAAGTACATAAGCAGAAACAAATGAATAAAATGATGCTTTTCAGAACCCTAGAGTGCCTTTCACTCTCAGGGTCAGCACCAGATAACCTCCACAGGGCCCTTCCTGACTAAATCATTCCAAATTTCTATATAAATACTGGGCAGCAAAGGTGGCAGGGGGAAGGAGGAAAGAGTAGTGCTGGAGACAGAAAAAGACAGCAATGAAATCAAGGAAGAATGAAGTGGTCATAAGAGAGAAAGAACTAATTACAAGAAGGTTAAAAAAAAGGTATGAGAGAAAAGGAAAAAAAATTTAAGACATTTTAGACTGAAAAAAACATGAGCACCAAAACCAAAATCATAGCCCAGAACAGCATCAAAACGAAGGAAGAGGCAGAAAATGGGAAGTATTTTATTTTACAGGCATAATTGAAAGAGCTGAAAAGAGGAGAAGGAAAAATAAATGTCAAGCTAAAGGAAAGTCCAAGTTAAATTCTCTGTTTGGAGTTGAGGGTGGGGAGAATTTTCAGCCAGGGTCATGATTCAGGAATAGAAGAACAACGATTCATCCAGTTTCTCCTATCAGTAACAAGTACTATGCTGCCTTCCCATTCTCAAAATTGTCTTATTTACGAGTGATATACTAAGAAAAAAAAATCCACAGCTTTATTAGATGATTTGCAGAATAATGTTTTTTTCAACACAGACAACTCACCAGTGAGTGCTGTACTGCTGTCAATCGGAAAAGCAGATGAAAAACGTATTTTGGAAAGCAACTACTCATCTGAAAAGATGAAACTCATCCAAGTGGTGAAATCCATCCTGCCTAACACTGCTCAAAGCACTACTGACACCCTTTTATAGAAAATGTATCTGTGATACACAGTAGGGAGAGTACTTCCTATTGCTGCTGCAGGCAAGCACAAAGATACTGCAGACAGCGAGGGAATCTCAGCTATTTATTTTAGGTACAACTGGAAGGTTAACAAGGGCTATCATTGTTTCAGACCTTCACTGTTCCAGCTCTGCAACATACTTCTGTTCCTTTTACGCAGGAACAAGCCAGAGCTGCCAGTTGCTATTCAGTGACATTAGAGAGCTGCAGACCTCTGACATTTACCTGAGGGAAGCTTGTGAGCTTTTTAATTCATTTTCCTGATTGTAAGGAATAGCTCACAATGTGATGGCTGTAATTAGTTAGGACAATGTTGAGAGCATGGCGACAAAGTTCATCAGACTCAGAGCAGTTGCCCATGGATAAATTTATGCCACCGATACAGATGTCACAGAGCTCCTTTCTACATACCTTCAGAGCTTCTTCAGCTACAACCACCTTTGATCTCGTCTAACTTGGGTGACACGGCTAGCAAAACACATGCTGTGAAAGGGTCTGGAGAGCAAGAGAGGGATGTAAGGCAGTGCTCTGCTTCTCCATCCCATGTCCCTTTTAATGATGGTTGAGAGAATTGCTCAGACTTCTCCAGCTGAGGCCTCAGTTGTGATGTGACACCATCACCTCTCATCAGTCACATTTCCTTCTGAGCCAGGATGTCACAGAGGACAATGTGAATGAGGCAACCTGACACACCATGTCACCATGCCAGGTCTGCCAGCTGGGGAACTGAGAGCGAGAGGGGGGAAAAAGGGGGGGGGGAAAAGGGTGAGGGGGGAAAAAAAAAAGAGAAAGAAAGAAAAAAAAATAGGCTTTGGAAAATAGATTCCTCATCAGAGTTGCCATGTTTAGGGAGGTTGCTTTGTTTTTAAGAAAGGTTGTATTGTTTGCAAAAGCCAAAAACAAAGATACAGAGCAGAAAACAAACAAACAAACAAACCCAAAAAAAAACCCACAACAGACTGGGGACAAATCAATGACCAAATAGTCTACTGAAGGTCCATTAGGCTTAGGCAGGCCTTCCATAAAGAAGGGATGGACACAGCAAGATGGACAGGTCTCTGTGCTATTTTAGAAATTCTCCTTTCTCTCTTTCACCCTGCTGAAAATTTGTGCAAGCAAACTGAGCCTTTCCTTAAAGGGAAGATTAATGTCTCTAAGGACTGTTCTAAGATGTGCATCAGATGTGTTCTTATTTTCTGAAGTGAGAAAGCAGAGACATTTGTTCATCTTTCCTTTGAAAATAATAAAATAATTTTAATTCAAGAACATGCATAACTGAAAAAAAGAATATACTCATACATTTCTGCAATACATACAGTAATATTGGCTGGGGGAGCAGAGAGACATTCGGGATGCAGCTCTCCCACTGTTGTAGACAACCGCATTGCTTCTTCACTACAAGCTGGTGAAGAAGCTATACAAAGCAAGAGGATTTACCTTGTAAAAAGTCTCCTGCAGTCAGACACACTAACTAAAGATCTTATGAGTCACAGGAGCTTCAGTTAATGTTATCTCGGCCAATGTCACTTCTGCCACAAGTGCATGATTTGCCCCAGTCACGGTTTAACGAATCTGAGATGGCTATATAGACAAATTTAGCAAAGAAAAGGCACAAGCACTTTGAGTTAACAATGCCAAGTCAATTTAGAACAACCTACTGTTTTTATTTTCTTCTTCATTTTTCCATCTATCCCATAACCCAAATAGCAACAACTGGATGCTTGCATATAAAAAGTTGCAGCACCACACAACCACACAACTGAAAAATCAAATAGTGGAATATTCACACCAGTTTCCACTCCAACTTTAGCTAAGCTACATTTTACAGATTGACCCAGATTTTACCAAATTCAGTCCCTGTTTTTGAACAAGCAGCTTTCTGACACAGAAAATGCTGTCACTGGGATGCCAGAGTAATTGTCTGCAGACACAACGCAGTACATATATTTGCAATTTAACAAGAATTGTGCCTGCCAATAATCACCAATAGAAAAAGTTTTACTTAAGTAAGATCAGCCTGAAATTCTGGCACATTACCTGTTGTAGTTTTTCTTGTTATTTTTATAACTAAATGCAAACTTGAATTCAGAAGAAATACCATTTGAGTGCCATTACCTATTCTATAAATTCGTATCATATCAAGTACCAGTCTTAACAATGGGAGTTTCCAGATTTTCTAATGCCTTAGTTACCAATATTAATTTCTTAGTACCAAAATAGGCGAAAGTTAAATGTTAGTGTCAGCAAAAAACATATGTCTCTTCCTTTTCCCTCCCTAGATAGCGCTGAAACACGCAGTCAGTCTGAATTGCCCTGACTGGGCAGCCTTGTACTGGCAGGCAGGCATTTCTATCTAGTCCTTCTCACTTATCAGTCGGCTTTGGGCAGTTAAGCCGCTGATGTCAATCACGTAGTGAGAGGTTTTATAGTGACATCTGCCTGTCAGCGAGTCTGACTTTGTGTCTGTCTTCCAGGGCAATTTTTCTTGTCTTTAAATGTCATTTTGTTTAGCCATAGTACAGTCATAGCTGCCAACTACATGCCATGGCAGAAAACAAGAAAAGAAAAAATCTATTAAACTTGAAAACATTTAATTCTGGCTTAGCCTCAGGCTGCACCATCCTCAGGGACTGACCCAAGCTCATTGCTGATATCAACAAATTCTTTTTATTGCCTTGTTGCTCTTTTGCTTTAATTGATTTTGTTGTTAATATCACACTCCTCATAATTTGCAGACGACCCACAGCCAGCCAGGGTGGGCTAGAGAGCCCACTATTTCAGTTATGGTGCAGCTCCCTCCTCTTCACTAACAGATTCCTGTCTGGAAGACATTCACTAGCCCGCTTCAAAAACAAGGTCTTGATTCTGTTTCATGAAAGCTACCCAGCTCTCTTTCTAGGTAGACAAAAAGTCTATTTTATTGGCTTTACTTCCTACCACTGGTGAAGTACTTAAAAGTTTAACCATCTGAACAGCACTGCTGACTTCAGTATTACTTGCACACTACTTTAAAATTAAATTCATGTTTACACTTAGTTTGCTTATTTCTTACCTTTGGTATTTTTGGAAGAGCTGAAATGTTAGCTCCCACAAGGTACTACGTATTAGCAAAATTACTGGGGGAAAAGGACAGAAAAAGGAAAGACCAGTGCAGATATGGAAGAGGCCAGTACCTTACAGACTGCATTAAGGGCCTCCAGAATTAAAGCCACAACCATTAGAAGAGATGCAAACAGCCAAGGGATGGAGAGAAAAGCCTCCCATGCAGTCCCTTCCCAGTGCATCAGTAGTCAGTCCTGCCATGGACAACAGGGTGACCACCCAGTCCTCAGCACTCTGGGGAGATGTCCACTGCCACCATTAGTGACAGCATCACACGTTGTGATATGGAGCAAAAGTCACTTACACGTGCTGTTACCTTCCTATCTCTTATACAGGTGACTGAGTGATCATGTGTGGCCACAGCTTTCACTCAGAAGCTGAACAACACAATGAAGCTACAAATATTCAGCCGAATTTTCAAATAAGTACATATGCAAGTTTGTACATTCAGCTTCAGCCCCACATTCATTTTAAGCTATTTTTTGGTAACTATTTTTGCAAATAATTTTATTAACAAGATGAATCACCAAAACTTAGTATGTAAATGCACCATTTCAAAATAAACAAAAAATCATATTTACAAGCTATTGGTAACCAAAATTTACCATTTGGAGAAAAATCATACCCAGTCAGAATAGAATGAATTGAAAATACTAAATGTTCACAGTGATTCTCTCATAGTAAAAGCAGGGAAAACAGTTAAAATGCAGAGACAAAAGGAAAAACCTTGCTCATGTATATAAAGTCCAAATATCACCACTTCCCCTGGTCCATTGTAGGACACAGGAGACATACCAAAAATACATGACAGAGATTAGAGTCAGTTTGCTTAAAAGAAACTGAAATTCAGATCAGGTTCCAATGTTCATGTATCGGGTCCATCAACAGTATCATCTTACTCCTTTATCTTTACCACTGCCTTTGAAGGAGACTGAAGCCAGCAGCCTGGATATGAAATGCTGCCTCTACACAGCCACCCAGATTTGTGTTTCAGATTCATTTTCCCCTCTTTCTTTTTCTCTTTATGCCTCTCTCATTTTTAATTTCCTCCTTTGTAAAAGCCTACACTTTACCTCAAGCTTCTAGCCAGCCAGATAATTTTTCTATCTTCCTGTGTATTTAGCACTGGACTGAAATGAAAATTAATAATCCATTTGAAAAATGTGCACGTACCTGCATGTACTACTGAGGCCAGAAGAGCCTATTGACAGAGCGGTCTATTAGTGTTATGCAATCACAAAACTATTCCCCTCAAGTAGCACTAGTACTTTTTAGCTCAATTCTTTAGAAGACCCACCCTGCTCAAGCCATAATCCAGAACTGCTCTCGAGGGCAAAACAAGAAGCGAATCCCTAGAAGGAGTAATAACTGTCAACAGACCTGTCTCTTTACCTTCCCTCTCATTAATCCACCCTCTCTTCTTTCATTCCACTATTTTTGTCACTTCCTAGATTTACTTCACTTTTTTCCTTCTGGAACTTTGCTGTCTAAGTCTTTTTTCCCTCATGCTCAATTTTTTATATTCTCTCTCTTATTCCAACAAATGCTCCATAGCAGACAGATTCATTCATCTCTAGCACCTTATCTGTTGGAGCATATGTTTCTTTTCTTTGAGGTCAGATTAACGATTCCTTATAAAGAGTACAAAGAAGAAATATGTGTTGGCAGCAAATTCTGCTACTCTTAGCCATCATTTTTGTCCACTGCATTAAGCCAATTTAACATGCTTAAACATGCCTTTTGTCAACAGCAACAAAAGCAAAAAAGCAGCTGAACTCTAGTTAATAAACCATTTTCTGGAGGTAGAAACCTCCTGAGAAATATGATGCCAAGCAGTTACTGCATGTTATTCTTACAGAGAGGAAAAGTGAGAAGAAAAAGTTTCACCAGCTTTCTGTGATTATAAAAGGTGCTTTCTGTATATATATGTCTGTGTGTATACTCATTGAACTAGTTATAAAAAGAGACCACACTGAAGTCCAGTATGTCCCTTTAGACATGGATTCACCCATCCCCAGTTGGTCTTATTTCCTAATTAGAAAACCAAGTCACTGGTATTTCAATTTGAAACATAATTCTTTATCCCATTAGGCCAACTCCTGCAACTTTTATTTATATATACATATGTGTGTATGTATACATTAAAATAATATACAAAACAATATAGAATATAAACCCCTGAAATAACATGACAGGGAATCACAGCATTTTCTGCTAGCTCATAGCTTTCCCTGTCCACAGGAAAGATCCAACAACCATAATAACCAAGATGCAGTTAAAGAGAAGTCAAGATGTTTTAGAAGTTACTATTTTAAAACCAGACAAATAATTATTTTAGTGGTTGGGATGGACCAAATTTAGGTGAAAAGCATGTGAAACAATAAAAGCTGATTAAGCACCATATTGAGATTTCTCATTAATCTGCACTGGTTACCTAAAAAGATCAGGAAGAACAGACTGGAAGGATGAAAGGAAGAATGTGTCTGTCTTCATCTTTTCTAGCTACCCTATCCTTGTTTCAGATGGTCAGTGTAAGCAATAATATACAAAATGTAGATTTCATACCAGGTCTACTGTGTTACACGCTATGCAGGCAAATATTGTAGGAATATATTAGCACTTTTGCAAGCCTGGCCAGACAGGCATTACAACCTTCCGTAAGCTAGGACCCATAGAAGGGTCCTTAAACACAGTAAGCAAACAGGATTTTTAATCAACTTATGTTCCTTATCTACCTCCTGCCAAAAAATACTGCCCAGCTGTCCTATCTTTAGAGATGGCTCCTACCTTTCTTTCCATCCTCAGAGTGCATTTCACCCCCTGAGGAAAAGTAAACGAGCTGTTTCTGAAGATACCAGTCTCTGACCCATTCGTCAAAACCAACACCTCATCCCCTTGCTAAAGAGAAGGAAATAACTCTTATAAATCTGGTTTTGTATGGCATACACAGTACTGAGCAACAGATACAAGGAAACTACATCATTGAAACATTTTTTTATATTGCTACAACCCCTTCTGAAGATTTTTTTTTTTTTGCCACTTCTTTTGTTCCAGTGCTAACCTTTCTTTCCTCCTGATATTACAATGGATTTAATCTTCCAAAGGCAATTAGAAGGGAAATCAGAAGTTTGTCTATGCTCAGTGTTTCTGTAACAACAGGAAGGTAGGGACTAACACAAATTTTTTTATAAGTACCAAATTAAATATATATTAAAATGTTACTAGTTTATGAAGTCACATGGGAAACTCTATATAAAAGCTTGTACTAGAAAACTTTTAAAAAAAGAAAAAGAATTCATCAATGAAAAGCAAGAATCTGGCTCCTTCCACATGCAAAGTAATTTGCTTTCAACTGTATTTCCCCACACATGCTGTGGCTGGTCTTTTCAGAGTTTGCAACAAATTAAAAAACCAATGTAACCATTGATAAATACAAAGTTTAGACAGTTAATAAACTTCAAGCACAAGGCTTTTTCATTAACCATGTGTCTTCTAACATCTTGGTGCTCTTACCTGTTTTTGCCATAGGAGAAGAGCAGATAGCACTATAACCTACAGCTCACAATTTCCTTTCTAAAATGCAACACAGCTGCAACCAGAGTGTTGCAGCTTCCAAGCAAAGCCATTATTTGCTGCCTGTCTTCTGTACCTCAAGGAATATCAAGTCATTCCCAGGAAAGAAAAACATATAAACAAACAAACCAACCAACCCCCAGACCCCAGTGTTTCCACAGATGTATTGGAAAGCCCTGCCACCACAGAATTTTGATTTATAGTGGGGATTTTGCCTGGCAAATGAAAGAAGATGTGTTTGCATATAATAAAAATGAGAGTAATTGGAGCTGGAAAAGACAGCTTGGCCCAGATCACAAGCAGTGCTCAGAGTGCTTGGTGTAACTCCAAAAAGAAAAGCAGTATAAAGGTAATCTTGGAATATTTGAGTGCTTCTCCCACCTCTGAGACCACTCAGCTCCAGGCAGGTCAAGTTATGAATTAGAGAGGTCCTACGTTTGCAGAGAAAGGCCTGACAGAGAAGCGTAAGAGTGATCAAATAAAGCGCTCTTTTTTTTTCCTCTCTTCCATAGCCAGAAGTGGAAGATGGGTCAATATGTCCTGTTTCTATCCCCCAAAATAAAGTTTGAAAGAATTTTGAGTCTCTGAAACACTAACTCAGATTATGGTATAATCCCAGACACCACCAGCTTGTGCCCCTGCCATAAATTCATTATTATTAGGCTTGCACAAGATAGTAGGACCCCCAAGTTTAGTCTCTCTCACCTCTTCCCTCGCAGGACCTGAACATCTCCTTACACTGATATGAAGTTTGGGCTTAATTTTCTGTAGTATCCTAGATCTAAGCTGAAGGCCAATTGGCTATTTTATCCAGCATAATCTGCTTTGGGCAAGGAAAGAGAATAAACATTTCACTGTTCTCACCTCCAAACACTGCTTTTTGTGCCTACTATTACAAAGACCACTCTAACCAGAAAGCCACCTGACTAGAATAAAGGCCATTTATTGAGTTTGCAGTCTTTTGGTTTTTCATGCCCTTTCTCTACAGAAGAGACAGGTTTAGACCAGACAACACTACATTTATTGGTATATTTCTTGCATGCAGTTGTGTCACTAGTATAGAGCACTGACAGCACGTTCTCCTCAGGTTTCCCCATACCTCTGGGTGGATGAATATAAGGGTGAAACTGTCCCAAGCCTTGGCATCTGCCAGCTGCAGCAGTTCTGACTGCAAGCAGCAGATGACAAACCCAACCCAATGTTGCAACATTGACAGAAGGGGAAAGGATTGGATGTAGTCGTGACAGACCAGTGCGTTTGCAAGTGGGGTTGCATTCAAGAAACAGTTGTATGTTTGGGGAGGCTCATGGCACTTAATTCAAGCCTGATCCCAGCACGTGCTGTCAGCAGGAGAGAAGCAGGAGAGAAAGAGTAGAGAATTTCAAATGTACCCTTCCCTCCATGTTATCCCCCTTCCAGAGAGCATGGGCAAAGGTCGAAGTAAGAAGGATTGCTTTCCCCTTGGAGCCATAGTCAAGCAATCAATGCAAGTATATCACCATCATGTCACAACTCCTATGATTCAGTGACTCTTAACAAAGCTCTGAGAGGCATTCACAGAAAACTTGTTTCCTCTAAAGACTGATGGACTGCAATGGAGTTGTTGGTCTCTTCTGCTCAGGCACATTTTGGCTTTTTGCAGAGCGCACCCGAGAAGCGCATCACTGACCCACAAGCAGAAGCACAGGAAAAGCTAACATCCAGCCAACTCAGAGTGGGGGCTTGCAGTAGTACTTCCCCCCCAAATATTTTCAGTGTTTCTTTATGGTAGATAATTTCTGCTGGAAGGACGTGCTTTTTTCAGCTGATGTCATTCTGTAAACATTCTTACCAACCACAAACGAAAGACGCAGTGGGGATTTTGGTGCCTCTTACTTGTCCACTCTCTATGGAATAATTCTTTGTTAAGTTTAATCTCTCTTTCAAAGCAGCGTGTGCTTTCCCTTATCCTATTCAGCTAATGTATGCACATTTGTAGAGAATGTCAAGTTCCTTTGATAGTACAGATAAGGGAATATTTCAAGATTTTTAAAAAATGAGCCCCTATCATAACAATAATGATGTTAAATATAATTATACTTTACTTTCCACTCAAACCAGATTTTTAAAAAATGAAACATCTTGGAATAGTCATTAAGAGATTCAGCAAATTTTGATTTGATCCATATCTGACAAAGACATATGTGACTACACAATTTATTCCAATAAAAGAAAAAAAAAAAGTGCCTCTTTCAAAGATTAATGGTTTCCTTTGGGTCTATCTATCAATCTTATTTAAAATTCCAAATTCAGAACAACTGCAGAATACTGGACAGTTGGATGTGGAAAAACAAACCTGTCTCAGCATTCTACTTCAAGCCAAATAAGCTTCCTTTATTCACCGTATCTCCATACAATAGCTAGCATACAATATGACCATGGAAAAACTTTATAACCTTTGCGACAAGTTGCTTATATCCAGTGTCACGTGTTTGATATTAAAATGTGTTAATACCTATTTACAGTTTCACAGATCTTCTTAGTCAATCATTTTCAAGTCCAATTAGAAATTTTTTTAGGATTTTGTGGGTTTTTGTTGTTGTTGGTTTGTGTTGTTTTGTTTGTTTTTTTGTTTTTTTGTTTTTTAATGGAGCAGAATTAAATAATCTTACTCCCCTGGTACAAATCATCATGAACATAGTACATCTTCCCAGGATTGCACTCTTGTCTGAGTGTTAATCAGCAAATGAATCAAACACCTAAATGTCATTTTTGATCATTTCCATTCACTAAAAAAAAAAAAAATATTCATAGTAATATTCATGACGAGTAGCTCATTTTTACAAAGAAATTGGTCAAGTATGCAGTTACTCTATTTGCATTAATTCTCAAAATATAGCTAAAAAAATAAGGCACATCTTGCTACAATTGCTTTTCATACAGTGATCTGTGATACACTACAATTAAAGTATTTTTTTCCTTGCCATGTGTACTGCTAAGAAGGGACACTGCTGGATGCTGTACAAGACAAAGCAGTGCACAACTTTCCATACCAGGTTTACCAAACTGTTTGAAGAGATGAAATGCAGTAGTAGACCCCAAACTAGAGTTCAAAACACTCACTTTCCCTGCCCCCACTCCCCCATTTTGAATGCAGCTATTAACAGTGACTCTCAAAAGGAGATGAGAGTTAGGCTTCAAGCACCAGGATGTGTGATTAGACTGATTGTGAGAGTAGCCTGTTTGTCTCAAATCACAATTTTTTCCTCTTTTTACAGAGCTCCAACATAATTTCCAATACCAGATTTGAAATGCTGTCCTTACCGATCACACCAATATGTCTCTAAACTTAATCGCACTTTCTACACCAGTATAAAAACAGGTGGCCACACCTCATTTAATTTAGCACCTCTTGCTTTTTTTCCTTTCCTTCTGACAACCTTCTGTGAATCATATCAGTTAAGCTAAATCAGAATCACAGAATCAGTCAGGTTGGAAGAGACCTCTGGGATCATCGAGTCCAACCATTGCCCTGACACCACCCTGTCAACTAGACCATGGCACTAAGTGCCATGTCCAGTCTTTTCTTAAACACATCCAGAGATGGTGACTCCACCACCTCCCTGGGCAGCCCATTCCAATGCCTAATAACCCTTTCTGAAAAGAAATTCTTCCTAATGTCCAACCTGAACCTCCCCTGGTGAAGCTTGAGGCTGTGTCCTCTTGTCCTATAGTATCACAGTATCTAAACTGCTTTGGAGACATAAACAACACTCCTTTGGGTTTTCTGTGGCTCTGACCTTTAGCAGACATCATAATTTTAATTCATATACCTCACCACAAACTCTCATCTTATCCCCATGAAACCTAATTGATAAAGGATTACTGTCTCTGGGACAGGCTCGGGACTACCAGAAGATTAGAACAGATGCTGTGCAGCTGGCACACTTTAAAAACAATGGTGCATCAGATTTCTATTCTGTACTGCTCACTGTTACCATTATGGAAACCTCCAGCAGCCATAAAATAGAAACACAAAGCATTCAATTGAATTTAAAGTGTAAAACTTTGCAGGAAAAAAAAAAAAGGTCAGTCTTTTGATTGGGAGACAATACTAAAATGCTGGAAACATGTTTGAAGTAACAGGCACTCAAACTCCTACAATGAAATTCCACATAAATTTTCCATATGGATCTGGAGAAAGAAGACTTGATCTGCAGTTGAGATTGCAAAAGCTTACTGCCTCAGAGGGAAGAGTTGCCAGCTCACTAAAATGATCACAGAAATCACTCCGCTCCTAAATGCTAATGCAGCATATAGGACTGGAAGACACGACCACGGCTATATTTTGGTACGAACTATAAAACTAACCCTGAGATAGGGGAATGTAAACAAAAGAACATTTCCTTTTACTTAAAAAATCTTTATCGTGTTTTTATTCCAGCTTTTTTCCTAATAATAATCTTTTAAAACGTCATGTTGATTTGGTCAAGATTCGGTTTGCATTTTGTAAAATCGAAAGTGCTATGTCAGTGCAAGACAAAACATCAGAAAAAAGAGATATCAAATTAATATGAATCAAAAAAAATAAATCTCTTGATTGACCAGTCAATCAGAGGGGGGAATAAGTAGAACTCCTAAGGGTTTCAGCAACATCCCATAGCCATTGCTTGCCTTCAAAACCACCAGGAATTTTTCTAAGAAATTTCCAAGACATTTCTAAGATATTTCATATTTTTTTAGCAATAAAGGAAAATATCCCAGAAGTCAGTTAGAAATAAGATTTCTACCCCAGATTGGACCAAGTCTTCTGTAGCTTTTCACAGAAACTAAAACATTCTACCCAAAACTTCTAATGTAGAGTTCTGTACAGCATTTGATTAAATGCAAGTATCAGATGTGTATAGCCAGGGAAAAAAAGAGAATATAAAAACATTTTTGTGGGAGTTTTTGAATCAATACATAAACAGTTGCTTAAATTCTTTTACATATGATAGGCTCTTCGAAGGTCAATACAGACAATTTCTAGATAAAAAATAGCTATTGTAGACTTAATGATAATACATTTGCAGTGAAAGCATGTACAGTATTTCAAAGCCTACAGCAAATAATTTCCCTCTTGAGCATTCAATTGTCTCCAAAATATTAGCGGGGGAAAAGTGAATAAGACAAATACAGAGATGCCATTTAAAAAAAAAAAAAAAAAGAAACAAGAAAAAAAGAAAATACTTTCATAAAGATGGGGAAAATAACCTAAATTTTGTTTTACTCTCTCATGTTAGGAACCTGCAAGTCTGACACAGCTCAGATTTATTTAAAATACTTTCCTTTCCAGTGTAACACATATGAGATATTTTAGGTAGATTCAGAAGATTTGTGTCAGAGATTAATTTGGCACCCAGCTTTTGAAATTGTGTTTGCTTAGTAGCATGGTTTGCTTTGTAATTCTCGTGGCTGTAACAGAGTTTTCATTTACATTTTTACTGCATTTTGGTGCAATTCAATTTGAATTCTAGGCAGGATCTTCCACGTGGTGAAAACTCCAGAACTGACTGAAGAGAGCATACAAATTTCAATGGCGCAAACGTGTTTTTTCTGTCCACATTCTTTATTTTCAAATGGGCTCACGTATAACACACTCCTTCCGTGAAGTATTGGTAAAATATGCTTTTCACATCAGAAAATAGGTTTGTGCATGCCAGACATCCTCCAAAGGTATTGCATGTGTATGAGTGGAGAGAGCCGACTGAGAAACCTGTGCTAGTCTCAACAAGACCACAGCAAACTCTGCTGGGCTCTCTAAAAACTAGTCAGTATATGAAGGGACAATAATTGCAATATTTAAGCACTGAATATTCTCCTCCTCCTGAGCGTCACACCTACCCAATGGTGCCACTAATCACCTACAGTACCTATTCAATACAATGCAGTAGTGTCACAGAAGATCCAAAAGATCATTCTCAGAGAGCAATTATTAGTTTATATCTGATACACTCGGTGGTTATTTTTCCCCACACAGGAATTTTTCCATGTCAGGAGGGGAGTTTTTTTCTGAAACAGAAGGAAGTGGGAATTTGGCAAAATCAGAGGTGATGGGAAAAAGAGGATGCCAAGATGTACAGAGAACCCCTTCTATATTATCCCAGCTTTTATCTTCATAGTCCTATTGGTGATGTACAAAGCCCTCCCTAAAAATATCCTTTTAGAAGCATAGCAAGTCTTTTTTCTGCTATGGTAGCCACCAGGTCCTCAATAACTGGGAAAGGAGAGGTGGAGGGGTAAGAGGGTAATGCTCTGCCGACCTTCAGAAGACAAATCGACACTGGTAATCTAGTCAAACAAAGCTCAGAGGGGCAGCTCAGAGCTCCTAAAGTTTTTACCTAGGGAACAAAAAGCTGACATTGCAAGCCTCCTGTCAAGCTCACTAGTTATATTCCATTAGTGAGAGACCATGGCAGGACCAGCCACCCCTCACTTCTGCCCCTGAGCAGCAGTTGTGGTCAGGACCATCAGAAGGGCCTACAAGAGCATGGCAACAAGAGCTGCATGCTCCAGTTCTCCTGAGTCCCATTCAGTTACACCATAAATGCTCCATTCACAGTTCAGCCTTTTCTCATAATCTAGATCCATGTACTGATATTCCCAAATTCCATTATTTCCCCCCAAATTATACATCTCACCCATGAGAAAAGGTGGGAAATGAGGCTCTATACATAAACAGTGTTTAGCTGTGAAAGGAAATCACTCGATGCGGCTGTTCAGGGGTCTCAGCTAATCTAAATGATTATCCAGACTGACAAAAATTCAGAGCATACACTCATACACACACACACAGAGGTATATATACGCATATAAACAGAACAAACTGAGTTGCCAAAATCTCTAGCCAAAAGCATTCCTGGGTCTATTTACTTAATGCTGGTAAACTGGCATATTTCAGAACACAAGCAACTCAACACAGGTTCAGAAATTCAGAAGCCTCTACTTATACAGGTGGGAAGTCATGTGGCAATAAAATTACACGGATTAGCCACAGACATACTGAAAAGTCAATTTTAACATAAGCAGTCTAATAAACATACTTTAAAGTTACACTATTTTAGCATTTGTGATGCATTTGGGCTTGCTCTTTAAATCTTGTTTTTCTTGTTAGTGAAGTAACTTCATAATCTTGTTGAAATAAAACGCATGTGATGGCATTTATGTACCTAAATGCCTGAAGAGCAGCAGAATTTCATAGCCAGAAACATAATTCTAGTACTTACACCCTCAGAAAATCATGGCTACGTTCATTGAAAATTTGTACTATTTATAGCTACATGTGTTGTAAGTGAAGTTCACCCAATTAGCCAGAAACAAAAGCCACTAGAGAAAGAGAGCATTTTATAGGTAACACTACTCAGAGCAATTCCATTCTGAAAGGACATGCAGGAGCACAACACATGCTTACATTCCTTGAAAATCCTACATAAATTTGAAGCATTGCAAGAGAAACATCCCTAGCTGCAGGATTCATTGTGCAACACTTGCAGCCTCCTCAGAGGATCTGCAATACACAGACACAGTCCTGGATTACATGTCATAGCCAAGCAAGACAACCGCTCACCCTGTGGTACTCACCAAGCCAGCCCCTTCCAGTGTGAAATCCTGCCTTCTGGGGATGCTCAGCTCAGATGGCCTCAATTCCTTCATCTTCCCATGTGTCCTTAGGAAAATACCTGCCCAGGTGATGCAGATCACCACCCCTCTAATCAAGGTTAGCAATACCGCCTGCCATCACAGACTTGTTTCTACAACTCCAAGTTTCTAAATTTTGATTTGTAAATTTAGTTATCCATTTAAGATTACAAAATTCCAGCTACCCCTGATTCAAACCAATAAGCCAAAGGTACACTTTCTTATACTGTTCTCCTGAGCTATTCACCCTCTGTGATTTTGAAAACTCATCCATAAACTGATGTAAACAATTTTTCCTGAAACTTGATGTTCCCAAAAGGCTTATAACACTAATGAGAAGCTGATAATGTTTAGTTTTGCTTGTAAGGCACAGGTGAGCAGGTGCACTTTAAACCGTAAAATGAATTATTAGAGGCAAAGTATTCTTATTTATTGTCAGAAGGTTTACCAGACTTAAAAGATTTAAAAGATTTCAGCCCCACATTAGTGGGTATCTTTGTCAGTGTCCCTAAAGAGCTGGTAACATTTAGCCAGGCTCTATGAGTAACCTTTAAGACACTGCTTACAAAGGCGCCACGAGGGATACTTCAAGATATGCAGGCTGCAAACTTGTCCTTGCTGATGCAGGGAGGTAGGAGAGATGGAGGGAGAACAGAGGGTGCAAAAAGTACTGTTCTTCATTTTTAGTGTATTACATGCAAAAGGCTAGTTAATCTAAACCAAGACATGCTGAGGCTAAACATTTTAATTATATCTCTTAGGTATGTCTCTCCAGGCTCTCAGAACACAATATTAAAAACAAAGTAAAAAGCACCACCTTTAGAAACAGGAATAATCATTAACTGAAGCTAGACAGACAACAGATTTTTCCCAAAGAATTTTCAGCCTAGCAAGAAACATGGGAGGTTATAGAGAAGAAACACTTATATCTGCAAATCAGATGTAGACAGGGAGGAAAGATCCATCAACTTACATACAGGCTTTAAGTCTATTTGTTGCTGCATTTTAGTGGTTGAACCACTACTAGATATTCCAGCCATTTTGCCTAACTTCACATGAAAAAAAATCTGCCCTTACGAAGGTAGTTTTCAGGGCTAACTTTCACCTAGAAAGTGTATGCTTTCCCACAAAAAAGTTTGGTTGATGATGAGGAGCTATGTATTATAAATAAAAGCTATTAACTTACCCCTCAGGGCTGGTGGTGGATGTGAAGCTATTATAGAATCATAGAATTGTTTTGGTTGGAAAGGACCTTTAAGATCATCAAGCCCAACCATTAACCTAGCACAATTGTGCGAATCTAGGTACAAGCTACGGCTGCAGTCCTGCACAGATCAGGCATTGTTCAATGTCACAATATTTTTTTAAAGGCAAAGACTGAGAAAACATCCCAGATAATTTGATTACACAGAACAGAGCAAAATATGAAGAAGGTGACCATATATTATTCATGAAAAGATCAAACTTTTGAAAACAAACACGGACAATGTTTATACCTTTCCATTGTACCGGTACCTAAAAATCTCACAGAATCACAGAATGGTTAGCATTGGAAGGGACCTCTGGAGATCATCTAGTCCAACACCCTGCCAAAGCAGGTTCACCTAGAGCATGTTGCACAGGGTCGTGTCCAGGTGGGTTTTGAATATCTCCAGAGAAGGAGACTCCACAACCTCCCTGAGCAGCCTGTTCCAGTGCTCTACCACCCTCAAAGTAAAGAAGTTTTTCCTCATACTGAGATGGAACTTCCCATGTTTCAGTTTGTGCCCATTGGCCTTCGTCCTCACTGTCATCCAGATCATTTCACAAAATCAGTTTGAAGCACACAAGCTACTTATGTGCAGCTTGCCAGTGTTGCTCCTTTTGTAAAACATGCTTACATATCAATTTGACTTGTATGACCTAGAGCAATTGTCTTGCCCACACTAGCTACTGCCATAGCCAGAATGGGAAGAGAGCTGCCACATCCAGTGCCTGCGTTTCTGCTACTGGGTAGGTCAGTTTGTCTGATATTCCCCAGTGATCTAGGCAAGACAAACAGCATATATGCCTCCTGGCAGCAAGACTGGCATGTTCCTCCACTACACGGAGACAGTCTTTGTACATTGCACAAATCCAAATCCACCCCCTGGTGTGGGAGATTTGTTTTATACCAAGGCCAGTCATGCCTGCTCTTCTCTGTAAAGAATAATATCTTAGACTGCTTTTTTATGAAAGATATAATCTTAATCCTGTAGTTTTTCCTTAAAATACAAAATTATTCCTAGTCCTTCCTGGTTAGGATGCAAACAGCTTGAGTCTGTGATCCCTCTGTTTTCCTGTGGCCTGTTTGCTAGATGCTGTCTCAATGGTTATTTTAAATTTCACACTCCAAATGCCAATAAACTGCCTTGAGTTACACCAGCCACCGCAATACCAAGACACAGCAAAGGACAAGTCAGTGATACGGGAAGCAGCACTTCTGGAAGGCTAGCCCCAGAGCTGCAAGCAAAGGATTACCGTGCTCTACTGCCAGCTCTAACACCGTTTCTCTCTATCCATGATCAACACACTATTTCTGCCTTGGGTCTTCTGGATCAGGTTCACTGAGAAAGCCCAGAAAGCCAACACAGACCTCAGCACCACATCCCAGCAACAGAAATCCTACCCTAAGTCAGGTTAGGACATGAAAGTTGGCTTTCATGTCCTAACCTAATAAGGTATTCAGTTTCCTACCATGGGCCTTGTGAAGTGGCCCTTGTGAAGGCCCTTGTGAAGTGGCCCTGAGCAGTGGCAATCATTTTGTGCAACCCTTGCACAGGGATCTGTCAACGCTTTACCTTATACTCATGCATGGATTGCTCTGCAATAATATCTAATCAGTTTACAAGTCACATTAAAAAAAAAAAACAACAAAACACCACCAAGGCAGTCCCATGCTTTCAGCCTCCACAGGGGATAGAAATTGTCTGAGTGCAGAAAAGAAAGCTGACACCACCATTTAGGAAATTAAGAGTTCTGAATATGTTTCTCAAACTGCTTTTAAGAATCTTTAATGTCCACGAAAGTCAATATAGGCTAGCCAGACAGAAAAACAAAAAAGAGCAGGCAAAACCCTTGAGAATATAATAGAAAAGAGGTGGTCAAAAAAGAGCAGGGAAGAAAACAAAAGATGTTTTCATGAAGGAAGGCTGCCCACTGAGGGGAACAACGAGAGGGAAGCCAGGGACAGTATACTGCAACAGGACACAGAACAGGGTAAGAAAAGGAGCAAAGCGCATTTATGTGGAAAGTTTTATGAAAAGAGAAGTTGCTGTGACTGGGGAACCGATCAAAAGGCTGCATGTCAATACAACAGAGCTTAAACGTGCTTTCTCTGAACAGTACCTGTCACAGAAAATATAATGTACTGCATGTAAATCAGCCCAGGGAGGGGAATAGTGAAATGGGTCTTATTCCGAACCAAGCAGAGCCACTGTATCAGAGATGTGCTCCAAACAGGAACAAGAGACTAATAATAAGTAGGTATATTAGATAAGAAACATATAATGCAGATCAGTTACTTAGCAGCAATGCACAGAAACACGCACCTTTGTTCTTTAAGGTAGGTAACCGGCATGTCCTGTTCCATTCTATAAGGTATTGCACACCATCAGTATGAAATTTAGTATACAAGACAGCACTACAGAAGGTAGTGAAAACCAAACATATCAAGTCCTATGTCCCAGTCTACTTGATCTAATGTACTAAATAGGAAGGCATTCCTATTACTCCCTGAGAAAGAAATATTGAAATGCAGCTTGATATTTTAGGTTAGACCCTCATAACATAGGCATAAATAGCTGCAGCCTCAGTGAAACCTTCAATTTTTAAATAGTATTTCCCACCCTCCCCTCCTTTGGAAGGAGGCAGATGAATTGCAGTTTGCATGTTTGGCACCTCATCCAAAACTCCCCAGTCAACTTGGCCTAGAGATATGCTTTCTTTTTTCTCTTAGCATGCTAAATATCCCACTTTACAGACAATTCACTTCATCTACAGCTGACTCTGAACCTGGTCAGCCTTCTATATTAAAAATCATTCTTGTAACCCCATGCACACACACTATGTAATGACTGAACATTATAAAACGCTTACTGCTTTGAAAGTGACAAAGCAAACAGAACTGACTCATCCATCCACTTATTTTCCTGTTCAATACAATCAACTCTTTGTTTGAGTCAAACTTCTTTATCTTTTTTCAAAGGCTTGCAGTGACAAGGATTATCACTACTGAGACTCTCCAAAAGTGACTAAGTGTTTATTAAGGCTCCCTAAACCCAAATCAACCCTTCCACCACATCTCCATCCCACACACATACGCATGTCTGATAGCATTCTTGCTGGACTGAGGCTACAGTATGCCTTTGCATTATAGCAATCACATTATGACTTATAGTTATCAGGCAAGAGAGACACACAAAGGCATAAGGGCTTTAAAGCATCAACCAAGTATCAACAAAGATAAACTCCAAAATCATTTTTCCCATAAGCAGCTGACAGTAGCTTCTGTAAAACTAACGACATCTCTCTGTCTCTCCAACCAGTGAATTTTGGACACAGTTGGATTGTCTTTCCCCCCCCCCCCAGTGGTTCATAGCCTCAGTTAGAAACAAAAATTAGCCACAACCATGGGATTGAGAGAAAAGCTTCTAAGCTTGAGAGAACGCTTGTAAGTTGGTTTGTTTTTGCATTGCAAATACTGAGGGCCCTAAAGAAAATGAAGGGGAAAGAAATAAATAGTGTATTTCTCCATGAACAGCAGCAATTCATTACCAAGCAATTAGCTTAGTAATAAGTTCCCATTTCTCAGTTTGGGAAATTTCCACGAATATTGGTAATATAATTATGATAAAGGTTGAAGGCATACTACAGTACTCAACTGCTAATGGTCCACAAACAATTTGTCTTCTCATGACAGACAGAAGAGGCTCTAATTACACTGAACATTTCAAGGAAAGATTGAATGTTTGCCAGATAACTCTCTATTGATTGCCTTTAAAGCATAGTACTGGACTGCTGAAGGGAAAATACAGATTCTTGGCTCCATGTAATTAACTTCCATGCTGTTCTCTTCTTAAACTCTAATGAAGCCCCCTTGAAGTCTTCATTACCAAAGGGTGTTTGTTAATAAAAAGGCAGAGAGACAGCCAAAGGTCCTATTTCCCTCTCCTTCTCTATAAATTTCCCTCTATTATACATTTCTCAGGACTCAGTAATGTCTTTGAAGTGAGTAATGATGGCCTGAAAAGTGCAAAGGGTGAAGGATACCTAATGAGACAGGGCAAAGCAGGAATGTGGAAAAAGCTCGGACCTGAAGAGACACTTAAAGAGAGAATGGCAGTTGACAGAGAAAAGAGGAGGAGGAAAGGGGAGGCAGAGCTGTCTCAATATTTTGTGAAATGTCATTACCATGAAGTTAGACTGATGAAGGAAAAAGAACAAATCTTTAGCAACTCAGACACTGAATCTTGGGGAGATACAACATTTGTCAGAGACGGTAAATAAACTAAGTCTAGGTTTCATAAGGTAAGGAAGAAGATTCCCTGCTGACACTGGTGGCAGAGCTTCCAATAGGCACCTGCTCAGATATTTAAAGTGCTTAGTGTATCTGGCAGGGCTCTCCAGATGCCTTGGACTCCAATCCAAGGACAGTGAATCCCCTTGCTCCAGCCACAAATAAATACTGTTGAGCCAGCTGAGGTATACTGGCTACCTAAGGGAATGTGATCTCTTCTGTTGGCTCTACCAAAGACAGTCTTTGGACTGCACTGACTGGGTGGCGATATTTCAACGTATCCTAGTCCCATCCAACAAAGCACCAGAGTCCTTTGATACACGGTTCCTGTGAAGTCACCTAAAATCATGTTTTGCATGACTCTTAATTTCTGAGACAAACATACAGGCATTTGCATAAAAAATGTCCAGAATATTACAGTTGGAGTCTTTGTTGACCAGTACCTGAGTGCTGGAGGAAAGTCAAGATGTGCGGTCTGCTTCCTCTTTCATTGTCCGGTTGCCTGAATCCAAGCCAGGAGCCACTAGCAGAAAGGAACAAATGTTTTTGTGATTGCATTTTAATCTATTTTGTATGTCAATATGCTTTTTCAAGGTATTAATCCACATCCTTCCCTGTGTCTAAAACCTACATCAAAACCAAGAGCTAATCTCTATCCCGTCTTCATGCATTGGCAAGAGAGTTTGGCATATGAAGAGCCACACCACCATTTGTTAGATAGTCTGTGCCCACATAAAATATTTTCCTGGATTTTCTAAGTTTGCACAGTGCGTTTCTGCTGGCTGCACACAGAAGCCATGCCCTCATCACAATTCCCACTCTATGCCCCCATCACAATTTTGGAGGGGCAGCTTTCACATTATAATCAGATCATATAAAACTTAAATAGCACATGCAAAAGCACATCCTGACTATTTATAAAAGGATTCAGATAGAATACCCTCCCTAATCCTCACTAGTCACTACTTGCAATTGCTGAAATGACCTTTTTGGGACACTAAGCATCTGAAGAGATTACATTGGTTCCAAGTCCATGAATAATTTTCATTTCCCAAACCAGGAAGTGTTGCTGCCAAAAGTATTTGTTATTTTTCTTTGTAAAAAAACCCACAAAACCAACAAACACACCAAACCAAAAATAAAACAAAACAAAATGAAACCACAAAAAAAAAAAAACAAACCCAAAACCAGCCTGTACTTTTAATGATCTAAAAGTGGTTCCTACTTAAGTGACTTATTCAGCTTTCAAGAGAGCATTTGAGTTCTGCATAGCTGAGTGTCTTACATTTCCTGAAGTTCCACATCCTACTAAGATATACCAAAGAACTCTATTAGTGATTTCCTTTGTTAAGCTTACGATTATGCCTGTGGTTTCTATAGCTTGCTATACTGGTTAAGTCTCTCTAAAGCTGGCGTTTATCTTTCTAATGTCAGGATTTTCTTTTTCAGTTGAGGCTGTAGCTGTCTTTAATCAGCAGCTGCAAGAGATGTTCATTTACAAGAAAGGGTTTTTTGGAGCAGGGTGGAGACTAGTATAATCTCTTGCTTTTAAAAAAAACTATTAAAAATACAGGCAGAAAGTCACACTAAACAGCATAGAAACTAAAGCTGCATGAGAGAGAACTTAGCTGAAATGTGCAAGTAAATCCAAACAATTAAAGCTGGCATACATATCCAAAACATTTCCGCAAGAGTATCAAACATGAGCAAATACCCTATCAAAACAGGCAAGAAGCTTGCACTTAGATTTTTCAGTTCAGGAGTATTTGTAACAGCTCATATAAATTACAAATTATCACAGAACTAGCCTTTTCATCCAAAGCCCATTATTACTTTGCACCACTTCATTTGGCAGAGGAAATTGAGTTCCGATCAGAACTGCCTAACCACCAGTGATAAGCCAAAGTATCCATTCCAGATCTTTGACAGGTACTGGAGAAGCAACTAATCTTCTGATTGTAGAGGAGAAAAAGCTCACCTACAGAGCAAAATGTTCTGTTGTTTCCTGTTAAGCTGAACAGGAACCAGCAACTGATTCAGGAATAAACAAATCATTTCAGATCACCCTGAAATTACGTTTTTTCAAAGTTTTCACTTTGAGAAAAATATTGTAAATTTTACTTTTTTACACTGACTCTGCAACCAAACCAGATACAGTATTCACTTATCACTAGCTTCAAGGTAATACTACAGCTTTCATAATAATGTTGGTCACCTGTGCCACAGGGCATCACAACTGCTTATATGTTCAATTAGTCTCTTTCTCCTCAATCTTTTATAGCAAAGACACGAGGTAGTGCTGCTGACAGCTAATGAAAAATCTTCTCTAACAGCAGAGGCACTTGCAGAGCAGCAGCAGCCTTTGCATTGCTGCACTCAAAGTCCCAAGTCTTAATACTCTTCCTCACACTGCGGTCTAAATGCACACTGTGGTGACCTCAGGGGATTCAGGTGTGAAAATGAACTAGCTTCACATGCATCCTGGTGGGGCACATCAGCAAGATGATGCAAGCTGATAGGAGACGCATTACCCTCATAATCACACTTCCCAGTGAGTGTATCTATGCCACAACTCATTGCAGCAGGGACAGTTACAAGCAAATGTTCAGTCCTAGGAATAGAGTGGAAAAAGCTTTTGTCACATTGTTTGTAGAAGATTTGTGCCTTTTCTCAGGAACATACTTTCATGGGCTATCTATATTTTAGGCCCAGGAATAATGGGAATGGAAAACAACTGTCAATTTTCTATCCCATCCTCTTCTATTAAGGTCTTATGCCCATGTTCATCACTGGAGCACCTGAGTGCTTTCCAGCAGTTCACGAAGCAACATGACTAACATCTGTCATGTGTTCATGCCCTCATTCCCTCCCTAGGGGTAGAAGTATGTGCATTGGAGTGTTTTGGTTTGCCTTTTTTTTTTTATTAGACACGTATATAGGTTGCTATATGTTATGTTAGGAAAGACAAGGTCAAACATGCACTTTTCACTTAGCTGAGAAGGTGCTTTGGTTTGTATTGGTCCTAGTTCCTGTGCGAGTTTAATCCACAGTCCTAAACCATGCTCAAGAAAGTCTTTAGGTAGCTTCTTGTCTTGCTGGAGTGACTGGTCACAATAGCTACCTACAGGTCTATCATCAAATCCTTACTTTTCTTGTAGTAAAGGGACATATGACCTCTGATGTTATGTTACTACAGGAAAATATGGAGGGGAAACTGGCAGGAGAGAACTGGAATAAGAAAGGATCATGATCTTCCTGCTAACTTCAGCATTTGGCTACAGTCAGCAAAAACAAACTGGCCATGCTCTCCCTAACGGACTGGTACACCTCAGTGGCTCCCTTGCATTCATGATCACTGCAGATGGGACCATGTACCTGAATCAAATTCTACCTGGAAGCCCCCCAGAGGCAGTGCTGTTCCTCCTCCTCCAAACCAGCACAAGAAACCAACAGGCAGTATCTTTTTTTTTATGCAGTCTGTAGTAATTTTCACTTCCATTTTTCCCTACAATGAAATAAAGAAAACCTAGGCTAGGTATTTCCACAGAGCTATTCTGTTCTTCCTTTTTGTCTTCTCAAACTAGAGGCCAAGGATATTGAGACCAGCATGTCTTCATGTTCTTCATCTCTCTGCTTCTTCCTTCACTTGCTGATCCCTCCAGTCAGAGACTATGACATTTACAGGCCATTTCATTTCCTAACAGAAACACTGAGTTGTAACAGCTCCCTAAAAAGAGCAGCCCATCAAATATGATCTTTTTTTTTAAGACATTGTTGCAGGACTTGATCCTAACACACTTCACTACAAAACAAGGACAATATCCAGCCTTTTCCTAGGGGTTTATTATCAACACAAAAAAAAAACATTTGAATGAGATTTAAAAACAAAGGCAAGTGAAGCTGACCCACTTTTAGATGTTAAAATAAAGCACCAGTACCCTCTATCAGGATATTTCAAACACTGGCAACGAAACAGTGATTTATCCTGAATAGAAAATACGCTTTTAGTAGATATTTAGTACGTACTGCAGTCTTTGTAAGTCTGCTTTAGTTAAAAGTGTTATTTCTGTTTTAAAAATGACATGAACCACTACCATCCAGAGCTCTGCTTTGTACAGATATTTTTCAGAGCTCTAGAGCAAATTGTTATGCAGTATCACTCAGATAAAGGCCTGCAATAAGAGAAGTGATAATGAAGACAGCAGCTGTTACTAAATTACAAAAACAAGACAGATTTGTTGGCAAACACTAACAATCTGGGAAACTTTCTTGCAAGTTCGACACTTCTGCAAACAGTCCCTGTTTGTGTTCCCTCAATGGAGTGTGATGACACCAGCAAAGTTACTTCACAGAAGACTTACGGCCTTGCTAACGCAACCTGCTGCTCCTCACACTGATCCCCTTCACAGGGAAGGTAATCAACATTCATCTTGCATGCAAGTTGCATGCAACTCCATGCAACTCCTTTTTTATGGAAGGGACTACACCATACAGAAGAGGTTCAGAAAGAAAACCTATATGTCCAACGCCCTCCCTATTGTGCCTCACCAAAATCCTCAACCACTAGTGGAACAAACCTTCTTTAGTACCAAGGGGCACAGTTTTTCACTGTCTCCTTGCATCTAAACCATTCAATGACAGCAGCTTCCAGTCACTACAGAATCATGCCAGGTTTCAAGAGGAAATCTCAAGGAGATAGATTTCATAGCCATTCTTCCAGCTTGTGGCAACTACTGTAAGGCCACTGGCTTCTATAGAGCATTGGTGATTTAAACAACTGGACAGATTCATGAGTTTTTCTAGTCCCCTCTGGTTATGTGCATTTTATCTTTCACAGTGACCTTCCATAGTCAGGGAATTTCCATACGGAAAGGATCAACTCATGTTTTTCCCAACGCACTATATGAAAGGGCATAGTGTAACACAACTACTCATCCATGAGGATTACCATTCATTTCAGGCTTTTCATGTGTGTACAAATGTACAACATGAATTTTGAAAACACGGATTTTGATTTCTTTTTTCCCCCCAAGTCTCCCCAGTAGGTGGCCAAGTACATCCTTCTCTCCTGAAAGGAGCCTCAAGAGCTACATATTTTTTCTTTCACTGTTATCATCATTAAATTGACATTGCTCAAAACTCTGCTTGGTGTCATGCAAGTTCAACAACCCTTGCTGAAAAAAACTGCAGTTGCATCTTCAGTGAAGTACTGGGGGCAAGGCTACCAGGGCTACTGAAAGGGAGAGTGCTGCAGTATGCTTTGAGAAAAGAGGCCAGGAAAAACTCAAAGAGCTCATTACTATTGTATCTCCTCTCAGTTGAGACTCAGTAAAAAGCAACATAAAGCAGATATGGAAAAATTTGTCATGTATGTTTTCAAATATGCAGATTGATATACGATGCATTCTGCACTGAAGCACATGAACTGGAGTTTCGTCCCACACTTAAATAAAGCTATACTTCCTCAAAGTTTCTAGCCCAAAAGAGAGGGGAAAATTTGCATATCTACATAGAAGAATCAGTTTTTCATTAGGAAAAGTGGTCAATCTCTTCAGAAAAGAAATAACAATGAATTCTGGAAGAAAAGTTTTAATCTGTCTACATTTCTAAAAACATTTCAGAGGGGAGACTGCTGTAATAGCTATCATAATCACCTATGCATGTTTTTTGCCTTTTTGCAGTATTTTTGAAGGCTTTGATATGCAAAATAGTACCACCTGGAAACAAATTGCTTTGCCTCAGCTGCTTTCAAATTTCCCAAATCATGCTATTGTCCCTTTGCCTCATGTTAAAGGTAGATTAGCCCTTTCTCCTTAAGGGAACTCAGACCTTCCATGGCACACTAAACAGTACAAACACAAGTACAGTTTCTGCAAAGCATGGTAACACTTTTCTCTCAAAATCTCTAGGCTCTGTGACTATTTGCCAAAGCAATTCAGGTCTTCTAATACTAATGCATACACTGAACCTCAAAGTGAAGGAAGTATATGGTGCTGTAGTAACAGCACTAGTTTCAGAGACACAATCACCTATCTTGGAATAATAGGTTCATTGATAAGACTTACTGGGCTCATCTGTGTAAAACCATGGGAAAAGAAAGAAAAAGAATAAATCAGGATAGGCCAAGGATTCATATGACAGTCACATTGATGAAGAACTTATGTACACTATTAGGATTCTTACAGAGATTACAAAGAGCAGATACTCCAAGGTAGAAAGAAACATTGCATGCTACACTGCACAGCATAGTTATGCTCCTCCATCATAAACAAAAAAGGGCTGTTACTGAGGAAGTTGTTCTGTTGTATGTTAGATTGTATATCAAGTGGCACTTCTTGGACACAAAAGTTGTTTTTCAGAAAAAAATCTTTAGAAAAAATAGTAACAAAAAAGAGAGAAGTGGAGAGCAGATAAGTATAGACAATACTCTTAAACACAGCAGGTATAAAAGATGTAGAAGATAAAAAAAGAAACTTCCTCAGCTCTTCTCAGGGGAGAAAAGGATCAGTCAACATTGACATAATGTTTCATTTTTTCAAATATTAGCTTAAATACATTTTTTAAATATACATCAACTTCAAAACAATGATACTCAATATACAGATAATTATCGGGCCTCTGACAACATGGAAATGATCTCTGACTCTGCTAAAAGACTTGATATAAAACCTACACTTACTCATCTTCTCCAATGTTAACCTCATTTATCAGTTGCTTCCTACCCAAAAGAAGTCAGACTAGTCAAAACTCGTATTGCATCCACTGCAAGTTTTTTTCATCAGATCCATTTTAATCATTACAGAGTCTAAGCACATTCTGGACCAGAACAGCTCCAATGGAAGGACTGTTCTCTTCTGGGTATATAACACAAACTTGCCCAGTCATTTAAATGCCTGATGGACTCAATATTTTGGGAAGGTAACATGTTTACTAATAATCACAAAGGACGACTGTCTGCCTTCACTGACATTCATTCAGTCCTAATAAAGTTCAGGAGACCTGTGCAGTCTCATCAGGAGAGTAGAGGAGAAGGACACTAGGATCAGACCCTCCAAACATGGGCAAAATACAGAGATCAGACTAAGTAAGTGTACGTTTTTCTAAATGCCTTACCCAAATAAAGCACAAAGAATTTGAGCAGCTGGAGCAACACTCTGAAGAGTAAAGATGAAAAATTCTGGTCCTGGTTCTGTTACAGACACTGTGTAAATTGAGATTTGCTCTGTGAACATGCTGCAACCCAGTTTCTCCAAAAGCAACATGAAGAGTGATGAGATAGTCAGTGCTTGCTTCACAGAGGAGCTGTACACAGAGGAGCTGTACACATTTGGATACCAGGGTCCCTAAAACTGAAATCAGATCTGGCTCTTGTGATCATGCAACACTCAGCTGATTTCAGTGGAACTGTTGACAAGGATCTTCCAGCATAAATTCTATAGCTGCAATGAATATATATAAATTTAGTTAAAGTTTGCTAAGTGCTTAGAGTTTCCGGGATGACAAGTGCTGTACAAATGCAAACGATTACTGCTATAGCATATCCATCCTGAGAGAATGGAGTGACATTTTTGGAGCTGTTCTGGGAGCTGAGGTGAATAATAGACATTTCATAATTTACCATAAACCACTCATTTATCTTTAAAAAACAACAACAAGAAGATGAAATGCTAAAAAAAAAAAGAGAAAAAAAAAGTATACAATATTTTCCTACGAGCTGGAGAAAACTATTGGAAACCAGAACAGCTCCAACCAAATCAGCCAGCAATTGGAGGTGGCAACAGAACAGCAGGATTTGATGAAGTAACCGGTGCTCGTAATAGGGTAGTAGGCAGGACTAGCATTTAAAAAAAACAATTTAAGATAATTAAACCCATATTTTCCAGGCAGGTGTAGCTGCATCTGCTGCAGGAATAAATAGCTTTCCCTCAGTCCTTTGGGGAACCATGAGGTGGTTCAGCACTAGTGGTAGCCTCAGCAAAACACCAGAAGGAATCTGACTGATGGTGACTTGCCTTTGAGAAAGACATGATATCCTGCTTCTGAGCTTCCCCTGAGTCGGGGTACCCCAGCACTTACATAAGCAAGGGCTTGTTTTTTGTGAGTCCTCCACTCCTACCCTTCAGCTTCCAGTTCAGACCTTCCACAAACACTTCACCTCCCCAGGCACTGTCCCGCTCCGAGGTGGGAAGCTGACTCCAGGTCAGGGGGGTGGAGAGCCCATCTGTCACCAAGGCAAGGTATTTGGTTTTGTGACAGGAAACTGGGCTGGTCTAGCACTGGGTAGAATTAAACTTTACAAATCCCAAGCTTGGAAGATCTCTGACCAGCTAACAAGTTGCTTTCTTATTTTTGTGAGAAGCTGTCTTTCCTGGCTGTAGCTAAACAAAGAGCTATCCTCCCAAAACACTTTCCTCCTCACCGCAAGCACTGAAACTAGCTGCGACAACTGCCCGTTTCCCTGCTCCCAGAGCAGATTTCAAAGTCCTTTTCTTTCTGTGGGGGTCTTTGGCGGGGGCGGGGGAGTGCATTTGGTTACCTCAAAGATCTCCTGAAGGCCTGTGAAAACCATACTCTGGAGGGGGCAGGTGAAAGACCCATTTCTCCGCCTCGGATTGTCTTTACGAATAACCGACTTCTATGTTCTGCCAGAGGAAAGCATTATTTCAGGCATTTCTAGTAGCAGTAGAGCAACGGAGATGCAGCCCGGGACTCACATGGGCAGCAATGCCACCCCGCTACCACCCCAGGCAGGAGCGAGGCCACACTCCCCGCCACAGTGCCTGCAGGGGCGTGGGGCAGCCCACACCTCACTGCCTCATGTTGGGGGGGTTCATGGCTTTGGCCTGGCAGCTGCCTGCCATCCCCCAAGAGGTGCCCCATCCCGTCCCATCTTCCTCCCAGAGACCACAGCCCTGTTCAGGCCTGTTCAGCCCCCCTGTTCTAGAGGGGACCGCTCCCACCCTCCCAGCTGCCTCGCAGGGACCCCAAGCACCAAGGCCCTCTGCAAATGAAGTAGTGATAGCTCTCACCACGGAGCAAGCCCTGAGTCGGCCTGTAGCACACCTATTTATAACCACTCAGGGCTGCGCTTGGCCCCACTTTCCAGGTGTTTCAGCCCCCACCACCGGGCATGCCCCGGCCCTCCGACTTGTCTGGCTTTTGCTCAGTCCTACAGGCAGCTCAGGTCCCGGTCTCTTCCCTCAGTCCTTGCTTCAAAGGCCATTGCTGGTGTGCAAAGCGTGGGGGTTACTTCTAAATAAATGTGCACCTGTTCGTGCTACTGTGCCTTCATGTGTTCCCAACCAGAGCTAACTCAGTAACCATTTCCATCACCCTTGTGTGGCTTCCCTGGTTGTGGATGTCTGCGAGCATGTCAAACCCCTGCTCCAACCCCCCTAAACACACACACGCATATGCAGCTCCCAGCCATCAACCTATTTGGAAATAAGTCTTGGTCCTAAACATCACGACAACGACCACATCAGTCTATGCTGCTGACTGAATTTTGCCCCATGAGCTGCCAAGACAGCTGCCACCCTCTGGGAGAAGACAGATGACAGTGCTCCGGTGGCAGCGGAGCAGGGAGCCAGGTGTTGTCAGCTGCAGAGATGCTACGGCCACAGCCCCGGAGGAGACTTGTTGCACGTCGACTCTGCCTTCAGATAACCCTCCAAAACCTCTTTCTGTCATCCTGCCTTCCCAGCGTAACAAGAATGACATTCATCCTCTGGGATTCCACTGGTATTAACAACAGCAAAAAACACTCACTGAAGTAAATGAATGCCCAGAAAAATAAACAGATCTCCCAAAGTACTGTATGAGAGACCCAAACACTGCTGTAGCCCAAGGCCAGGATTTTTAACCTTTAGAAAGTCCAGAGGATTTGTGAAGTCCAGTTGGTGTTTTACAGCAGATACCAGACTGTAGAAGTTATTCACATACTGCAATAACAAGTTTCACAAATGCTGAAAGACACACAGTGATTTAAATATTATGGACTGAGAGAACAAGTAACTGTGCTACCAGGTAGCAGAGTTTATGTTCACTATATGAAAAGTGTGAATACAGTGACTCTCAAAACCAGTGGTTACTTTCCCTTCCTCTAGCACCCAGCGCACTGTCACTGTAAGGCTAAATCCCAAGGCTCTTCACTGAATATTTATTCTGTAAGAGTGCCTGACAATCATAGATGAAAGCTGGCTCCTGTGGTTATTAACATAATACAATGATGGGATTCTTGCTTTAAGAAAGAAGGCGGGGGGGAGGCGGGGGGAAGTTGACATTCCTCTCCAAGCTCTTTTGAAGACACCGTTTTCCATCTGGGATCATTTTCATCAACATGTTTTCTTCCTCCATTTTCCCATTAAAAGGAACTGGGAATGAACAAGAGATTTGTTTAATCATCTTCTGTGAGATCAGCTGAATTCTAATGCTGTTTGATTACAGCTAGTCACAAAAATGTCAAGTGCATTTCCATTTAGAGTGCTTGCTTAAACAGCCATGCAAATGGGGACCACCCGAAAATCGGCATACATCATGAGAGATTTGAGCTTCCTTATGGTGTATACTTGTTTCAATTCACTCTCTTGCTCTTTAAAATAATGCATTTTCACAGCACATCATTTCCCTAAATGAGCACAATACATCACTGCTGCAGATTGACTCATGAGGCCCATTAATAAAGGCTGGGGTTTCTCAGCAGCTTTTCTCATTGGGAAGGTGTTATCTTACCATCTAAATCTGTAATGAATATGATGCTCTTAGCCTGTGCTCATCCCACTGTTCCAGCTCCCCTTGTCATTTTGGTTGGAGGTTTTCATTGCACAGGCAGTGGCATCATGTTAGAGAATAAATAATATATTATTCCTTTCCCTAAGTAAGTAGCTATTCATTTCAAATACAGAAAAAATGCTTAAAGTGATATAGTTACCCTTGTCATATGGGATTCACCTCTTATAAAACATCTCTGTGCTGAGTTTCAAACCTACTATATAATTCCTAGTATTACATTGCTGCATGATAAACTATCAGTATTAGACAAGAAACACTAATATTCAGACAGCCTCTGATTTTATGCTTGCAATTTCCTGAAATTCTTTTGCTTTCCAAAACGTGTAGGACTGATCAGAAAATTATATATTTTCTTGTATAGCAACAAAGTATTTTCTGACACAGTCTGAAAGACTAATATGTTAGATATTAATTAACTGATTGGGACTGGAAATTTAGGAAGTCCCCATAGGGATCAAAAAATCATACAGACATTCACTGAGAACAGGACACCTGATTCCCTAATTGTTTAAATTGGATTATTAAATGTTAAGTATACTTACATGAATTGATCAAGTAAATGTTTTGGCTCCCACAACAGAAGATTTTGCAGAGGACACAAAATCATTAGCTTTCATGATCTCCTTATTAGCTTTTGTGGTCTTCTTTCCTCGATCAGTTTGGGTCTACATATTATTGAGAATGGTATATAAGAAATTATCCATGCTTTGGAGGCTTAGAAAAGCTTTCTACACAAAGCTTCACTGAATTTTGGGGGTGTAGAATTGCACAACAAACTGTACTGTACTCTCAGACAGCTGAAAACTATTGTAGGAACATTATTTTTCATGATGGTACTTCCACTTCCTCTTCTGGTCAAAATTAGGAAGTGCACAGATATTTTCCCATCCTTTCAAGTTTAACACAACACTTTTGAGACCTCAAACATTTCAACAGGCTCAAGCTCAGTTCATTCACTGTAGGTCCCAGCTCTTCAGCATGCTTGTGCAAACTAATTGTTGTTAGTACATGGAGTATATACCAACTATTGGATCTTCACAGCATACTTCTTCCTGCTCATAATAATAGCCCTCCAAGGAATTCACTGTGCAAGTATAAAACTGGAGAGACATTTGGAAACATCACTTCCCTGTTCATTTGATTGATTATAAAAAGCTGCATCTCAAGCCTAAGCTGAACAGGCTTAGGCTCCTGTTAGGGTCTGACACATTTTTAGCAGTTTTAGCTGGTTTAAATGCAGTTACTGTATTTATCACTGAGAGGTATTAAAGTAAGGACAGTGTAGAGCTTTTGGTTTAGGAGCAAGTGTTTTTAAAAAAAGAAAACTCTAAAAGAACAAGAGAATAAAAGCCACATGTACCAAGAGACCCCTTACAGGTATACAACATTGCTACAACAGGAGTAACAAAGCAGTATATTCTCTTTTGTACATTAATTCCACAGAATCAATTAAAACAGAGAATTCAGAATAAGATTGCCCAGATATTTTGAAAAAAGCCCAAAAGTCTAAGATTTACCTAGTTAATTGGACACACTCTTTCTAGGTCTAGATAAGATTCTCTAGCCTTACTCTCACAATTCCCTGCAGTCTGCTAAAATTCCAGATTTAGCTTTGTCTGATGGAGTTCAAATTAATAACAGTGTCTTGAAGACACAAGAGGTTTGACCAACTTTGCAAAAGGCCAGTCTAATAAATGGAAGGTGCACTAGGTCAGTCAGACCTGCAAACTACATTACCGTGCACACCTGCGGGCTATATTGGACCCAGGAGAGGAGTAACCAGATAATTAGATAGACTGACATTTTACTGCAGGTTGAAGTAATTAGGGATCAGGCAAAACAGGAGAATGACTTTCTAAAGTTACATTGTTGCATATATTGCCTAAGGTTTAAGGAGAAGAATAGCATAAAGGAGAAAACTTGATACCCTCTGATGTAGGCAAGGTTACCAGATACAGACAGCACCAGGCTGTAACATTTCAATTCAGCTCTGAAATTCGTGAAATTTGTAAGGGCCAGAGTTGACATCCTGGTTTGAACTTGCATGCAAAAATGTGGCAAAAAATGTTCACAACAACCACCAAAAAATAGACTTTAATGTATTTTTATATATTGAATATATAGTAATGCTATATGGTAGCTCCCAGTGTATCACCTGAGCTACAAGATGAGAACACACCTGGCAACAGCTTTTACTCTCTGTTTGCTTCAGAAGTCATTCTACACACTTTGTCCATGCAGAAGGCGACAAACAGGACAAAATCCCAATTTGATCTTTATCATTATGCCTCCTAGTCCTTTTCCGTAATGTTTTATAACAGTGCATCAGCCACAAGTGGTGAGCATATTTCCCATCTGCTGGGGCTAAATGTGCTGCAATCAGTACCGACAAAGAGAGACAGAGAGACAGAGGCTCCGTCCAACCAGATTAAAATCTGGAAAGCCATGTTATCCGAGAGATGTATTGATTCTGAGGATATCAGCAACATTTCATGCTGCAGAGCCGCAGTCATGAGCTGAACCATGGCGCATTGGCACCGAACCTGAAACTTGTCTGTTTAACTTTAGTAGAACATCCAGTAGCAAAAAAATGAAATACAACAAAATGGAGAAAAGCAGACTGTATAAGAGATGATTAATTGCTTAGTAAGTACTGCCATTTCATAGAAATGGTGTTTGCTGAACAGCACTCCACTTACCTCCTCATAAAACCCTCTTTGTGGAATTGGGATAAAATATAGTTGCCCCAGAATACGGTATATTGTTATAAAGCCACTCTCTTCATTAGAGAGAGTGAAGTATAGCTAACAACTTTTCTCCTTTTTAAATTACTGCTGAGAATTGATCAAACTCAGCATAGATGGATGGATGGATGTGGAGTTTTTGTCCTCTTAGTTTTCTTTGCTTCATTTTACCTTAAACTCTTTAGGGACAAGCTACCATCCTGTGCGCCTGACCAAAATACTAGGTCAGGCTGTATCACAGGTACCCCAAAGGGGCAGTACATTTCCTGTAACTTTCCCTGCTGTTGGCTGTGGAAGAACCCTGAGAGCCCGCCTCCATATAAAGGACACCTGCCTGGAAGGAGAAAGCGAGAGCAAGACCCCCTGTCATGTGATCGGTTACCCTCGATTTGTAATGCAAAGATCTGTAATAAGAGCCATCTGTCTTGCACAAAGCCTCCCTACACTGAGCACTTTTACACAGGGCCCCCAAACCACAACCAACTGAGACTTATCCTGAGGCAGTCTGCAGATGAGAAGACTTGGATTGAAGAGGCACTTCCCGGGGATGTTTGCTGAATCATTTTAGGAAACCGGCCAAGGCACTGAAGCCATTATTCACTGAAGACAAAAATCAACGCAGCTGACAATTATTTTCAAGAACCAAGGCTTACTGCCCAAGCTATGTCCATTCCTATTCTGCGTCAGAGTCATCCTCTCATTTCACTCACGCAGTCACATTCTGCAATAACAGGAGGAATCCCTCCGTGGCAGTATGCGTTAAGTAATCATGCTTTCACATACATATCTGTGATAGCAAAATTTCACAGTTCCTGAGATCCTATACTTAAAACACAATAATTACAAGGAATAAGAACAGGAATTTGCTTTTTTTATAAGAGCCTACTAAAGTAGCCTCACATGAAGAGATCATTCATAAGTCTGGTCAATGCTATGTGTTTTCCTCTGAAGTAAATGCAGTGTCTTACAATGGATTAGATCAGATACAGAAAAGCAAAGTAGCTTTTTTACTTCAGCTGAATGATTAAAATTTACACTAGCTTAGGGTTCCACCCATTAATCCTGTAAAGTTCATCAAGCTCTTGTGAGCTAGTAAGAGTATTACACAAATTTGATAGAAAAAAAATAAAAGAAATTAGTATTATACAAATTTTATGGCATTCCATTGTAACTAATAGAGGAAGTGAGCAATGTTGGGTTACTTTTTGGTTACGAATGAAACTCAGATCTCGCAAGATCACATAATCACATGGGACATGCTGTTTATGTCACATGCCGCACTGCACTGCATCTTGCCATCCACTTAGCCAGCACAACAATGCAATGTTGCCCTCGGTGCACTGAGGGGATATTTGTGGGCAGCTCCTCGGCAGCAATGTCCATGGACCAGCATTCTATTGTCAGCGACAGCCTTGGAAGAAACTTCAGAAAAAATCGCTACACCACCATTGGGATGGCATTTGTGTATTGGTACTGCAAGGGCTGTCTGTCTTTGGTCTGTGTGCGGATGCGTGTACCAACCTCCTGAGTTACTTTTGTGTGAAAAGGCAGCAGGCTGGAGCCTGGCAGCGGTCCCACAAGCAAGAACGCAGCTGCGTACAGTTCCTGACATGGAAAACTTGTTTCCTGTTCTTTCCAGAACAGTGGGATATGCCTCCAAAAAGAAGTGAAGGAGCTATAGCTTTCTGCAGCTGGTGCTATTGCTAGTTATCCTCTCTAATAACAAAGATGTCAAGGTTCAGGCTCATGTTTCATTCAGCTGCAGTATCTATGACAGCAGTAATGACTGGCAGCAGGGAGTTATGAACAAGTAGGGGGGAAATGCCAAGAGAGGGAAAATTTCAAAGTGGCAATGGCAGTGGTCACATTGATAAATCTGTTTGGTAAGGAAGATGATGAATATGTGTGTGCCACTGCATCTTAAGAGGCCAGAAGACTGCCGTGTTCACGTCCTACATATTTCTGGAAAGAGGGCAAACCTGTGACTGGGGGTAGCTGGCCCAGCCTCTGGTGCTAAGGGACAAGAAACGATGGTAGAGTGAAAAGAAAGGATGTGGAGGGATGATTAGAACAAAGGGTCAGTGGTAGCCGACCATGCCAGTCCTTAAGTAGGGTGGTGTGATTCTGATTCACGTCACACACTGTCAGTAAAAGCATTCCTGCATAGTAGCCAGGTGAAGCCATGCCAAGGGTGACCTGATGCCATTACTGCATGAGACACCCTCAAAGCACAGGCTGGCTGGGAGGACTGCCAAGCTGGTAAATGACAGGGGATTACTGTTTTTATCTCTCCAGCTACAGTTCAGTATTTCAGGCCCTAATGCATAAGCTGGGAATCAGTGAGTGATTGAGAATATCTTGAGACAGGAGTTGGAGGAAGAAAGGAACGAGGGAATGAGAACCACCTGGATGTACTCCATGGCATGAATTCAATTCAAGATAAAAACAGACCAACTGAAAATTTTTCAACGTTTCAAAAGGCTGAAGGTACAGTGCAAATGCTTGACCAGCATGACCTGGTTTCCTCTTCGGCAGTTTGACCAGAAAAGACCACTCAACCAAATCAAAGATATTCAGAGCCCCCAAAGCAGGCTTTCTTATGTGACAAACTAGTTATTTTCTGCATTATGGGCATCTTCTTCAGCACTAGCTGTAACCTGGGGTTCATTCAGTCTTGTGCTGTTCAGCTACAGGGTACTCAGGGCCCAGTTTTGTTAAGATCCACTGCATAACCCACCTGTACTGTAAGAAGTTGTCGAGCTGTTGCTATTGCACTAATGTATAGGTAAGAGAGCACATGTCGGTTGCAAGAGTAACTCAAGAGAAAACTACTGATGTGAAAAAAATATAAAACCCTAAGGAAAAAGAAAAGAAGGAAAGTCAGAGGCAGCAACTCAACACATGAGAGGATCAGCCATTACATTTCCCATGCTGTCAACTTATTAATCTGAGCTGTGGATCAGGATCCATTATGCTTATTGTTGTGGGAATTTATACAGAACAAAAATATCATCTTCACTCCACATGTTTTACAACTCATCTGCATTTTATGTAGGAAAAAAAACCCAATCACTTCTATATTTTTATTTTACTTGTAAGTCTGTAAATAATAATACAGATCTGTCCTTTTATGACACCTAGATATCCCCAGGAACTGACACAAAATTGACACACAGGGACTCAGAGGAAAAAAAAAAATATAGTTGATTGAGAATTCTTGCAATTCCCAAAGAACAGCTGATCACTGACATTTGGTTTCAGGGTATGCTGTGATTTTCACAAAATATTATTGCTCCATGTTTTATCAAATTCACATGTTCAGGATAGCATAAACTCAAGCAAATATAAATACAGCGTAACCTTTTATTTCCAAGGCACAAATGACAGTGATTCAGTTTTGTCATGGTCTGCCTGTAAGTCACAGATAATTATACACTATATTTGTACGAAAACTAGTCCATAAATCTTTAAATATTGCACTTTAACCAAGTTTCAAGGAATGAACATCTGGATAGAATTGTAATGATATATAATGTGGGAGCGTAAAAATTGAAGCCTTGCACTTACCTAGTAAATTTTCTCAATTTTATATTTATGTTCTCTTCTATAATTTTTATGATATATATTTTTTACTTTGGTACTAAGTTTCTTTCTTCTTAACTATACCTATATACAGAGAACATAAACATCTATGAGTATGGTAAATCTGGACAAGTCTTGATTGATTTGTAGATATAAAAGACACAGCGATTTTCTCAAGCACTTTACAAAAAGCAAAGGCAGCACTTTAGGGTGTATGATCTCAAACCCTGGCTCTTCACAGAGTTTAAGGTCATGCAGGCTTGATGGTCTTCCTTCAGTAGCAGCCTTGGAGGCTCAGTGGGACTGGAGAATTTGTCCACCAGCCCAGCTCTGATTCCAGTTGCCCGATCATGACTGAACTATGTTTCATAGAAGACATTTGGGCAAGATTCCTCTCAGCCAAATTTAGACACTTGAGGAGGCACATCTGAGGCATGACTTGTCTCATTCAAGAATAATCTGTCAGGTGAATCACTGCCTGGAAGTGCCCTTTCTCCCCATTGACTATAAAGGCAGTCTAGGCAATTAACTCAAGTGTGGATGTTTGTTATTTACACATGTAAAGGTATGTGAAACATATTGCACCTTGAACCTTCACTTGAAAGACCAAGGACAGAGAATGCCTCATTTATGCAGTTAGTAGACTACCCCTTCAGTAGTTTTTGCCGCTCTCACTGAAACAGATAGATAGGTGCTACCTTTCAATCAGACTAGCTCACCTGTAGTTTCCAGCTTATTATGACTTTTCCCCTGCAAATGGAAGATCCCTTTAACACCAATAATTTTCACAATGAAAATGCTTTTATATCTGTCAATCACATCATCAACCTATCTTACTTAATCTTTCACTCAATTTAAATGTTGATTTCCTATGTACCTATGCAGATGACATTTCCTTAGAAAACACACATTGACTACGGACTTATGTGCTCTGAAGTGTAGTTATCCGACTGAAAAGTTGTCAGCTGGGCTTCTTTCTCCCACTGTAAGATATTGCTAATGCTTACTAGTTACAGAAGGGCTAGCTCGCCTTCTGCAACAGAAGTGTATGAGTGATGTAATAGGGAAAAAACTACATTACAAGCAAATTAATCAACTTTGAAACGGTAACAAAAATTCATTTTAGATGTCAAACAGCATTAATAAGTTTAAGGTACAGTAAATATTTTTTACAGTTTATTGATGTAGAAAAAAAAGCTAGATTCTGAAAAGCTAGATTTTGCAAGGAGATATCATATTACCCTCTGTAATTACATTAGTGTGAAACAAACAGTCATATTTTCTGCTCAGAGCTTAATGGCATTGTTTTGGGCATAATATATATTTTACTGGGGAAAGCAAAGTGAAAAGAGATATACCCTTCCCATACTAATAACAAATCAAAAACTGGCTGTGGCAAGTTTCTCCCTTGCAGAAGTTTAATATCGAGGGATAAGCGAGTAAGTATAGAGCACGGCAACAGAAAATAATACAAACCTCCACCTAAAACACTAGTGATTCTGTCTGTTAAAATTTTTAATTTGAATTTTTTTTAAAAACTCCTTAAAAAAATGAATCCATGATTTCATCATTCATGAGAATTCCAGAGCAAAAATCATTATCCTGAATGGGAAGGAACCCATTGATTTCAGCAGACTTTGGATTAGGTAATAAAATAAGAAAAACAAAACAGTGGAGAAGGAAATCCGATAATTATATGTTCAGTTAAACTATGAAAAAGAGTTGCCAAAACTGTTCTGAAAAAGCCTGTTCTCTGAGAAAATCTGACAGAATTAAAAGGTTTCACTTATTTAGACAAAGCTTATAAAATCTGTTTAGACTTTGATGCCTGAAGTAAGAGCAACTTTCAAACTTTTTCAGAGGTCGCTTGTCAGTACTAATTGTACCACATAAAAATTTCTGCTGAAAAGATTATTGATTATTGTGTTTTTATCTTGCTCCAAGTGGATCTCAAACCACTGTCTACAACACAAAAAATCTGCCATCCAGGTTTAGACATTCACAACAGATGTCTATCTCCATATTGAACCAAACCATTGCACCGACTGGTATGATCAACCTCTTCAAATCAGTTCAGACTTGGATCTAAGCTTAAAAGTTAATTTGCCTTTCTACCATATGGCAAAGCAAACATTGTTCATGGCAGCTCATGAGTATGAAAAATTTTGATTTGTATCACTGATTTTGCAGAACAGACCAGCGTAGCATTAGTTAACTAATAAACACAAATTAACTTTTTTCTGAAGTCTCGCTAGAAATTAAATTTGAAAAAGAAAATATTTTTGAGAGAGATTAGAGATGTGAATTTTGCTTCAATTTTAAGACAAGATAACATTATTGAATTCATTCTTCATTCTGTTTCTGCATAAAAGAAGTAATCCTGCAGTTCTAGAAAGTGTTGAGAAGTTTTTCAGAAGGAAAGTAAGCAGCAAATTATCTTCATGTAGTTGTTTAGATCCAGGCTTTGCATGTGTACCTGCATCTTATATTGAGAAATGACAATTCCATGAAATGGGATTGATACTTCTTCTTAATCAGACACATCTATAACTCCAGGCAAGTATCCTCTCATGCACTGATTTCCTCAGTGTTTTTGCAATTGAGGGAAGATTTTAAGTAACAGTGTTCCATGATTCAGCAGGACTTGTTTTAAAGATTCATTGGCAAGGAAGACTCTCAGCCAAATGAGACTGTTCGGACTGGGAAAACAAGCATCTCATAATCTTGAATCCTATGAAATTGCATTTGCTTTTTTTCACACCGTCATGGAAAGCAAAATACAAATTCTTGACCTAAGGGCATGACACAACAACGGAAAAAATAAAGCCATAGTATATGTTGCAACAACGTCCTGGAAATTTTCACCCACCTATCTGTATCTTGTTGGGTTGATGATATGCCTTATCAGAGAAGTGTTCTTTCACACATGTTAGAATACTTCTTGCTAAGCTCTGCTCTCCAAGAGGACTGTCTGATGAGAGCTCGGTGGTAGCTTTTCAAGCTGTCAGTCTCACAGGCCAGTTAGGAATCCCTTCTCATACTCAGTCCCCAAAAAGATTTAGCATAGGATTCTCAGAGTGGTTCAGAAACTCAAAAGAAATAAAATATTTTAAGTAAGTTCTTGTAGCTATATAATGCTTTTTTGAAATTGGTTTCTGCTTCTTTGAAGTCTTCCCAGTCTCACCATTCAGCTCTTCTTTCCAAGAAATCTGTCCACAGTTTATTCCTAGTGAATGAGATTTAAATATGTTTAATTAAGGAAGTGAACTACTTGTTACAATTATTCTTGAACAAAAACAGAGTTTTGGTAACATCTCATGTCCAGTTCTTTAAAATTAGGGAAAATAGCTGACAGTTAGATGTGTGTGTCTAAAATTAGTAAACCTTTCATTTTATTAATTTGAATGGAGACTACCTGAAGGCCAAGAATGCTGCCTGTTTTAATAAATTCACTTTTGGTCGGGAAACACTATCCTTTAAATTCAAGTGTTTTGGCATTTAGATCAGAGATGCTTGCTGGAATAAACTATATAAAGCTTCTTTGTATGATTATTTTCTTTTTCAACCACTTTTAACAAACAATGAGTGGGAAAAAGATACAAAAAAGGGAATAAAATGAAACAGATGGAGGAGTCTCTACTGGAATGACACCAGTATAGACTTGCAGCAGATAATTTAGTTAAGGCACACTTGCATGGTTTGCTTAGCTGAGCAGCACAAACAATCAGATAAGCTGGCTGGAGCATATTCACAGGCTTTCACTGAAACAAAACATAAAAAGCCAGTTCCACAGTGTGTGCTGAACACTGACCCCAAGACATGGAACAAACAGAAAGTATGATTTATTATAGCATTTATATTACAGAGAATAGTATATCAAGGAGCAGCAGTGGAAAAATGCTTTTTGATCATCTTGTAGTTCATCCTTTTCTCTCCTCCACCATTGAAAAAGAAATAAAATAGTGCCATTGACCTACAGGTTCCAGGTTTCCAGTAGCACAACGTAAGCTGTAAAACATGCTCTACTCTGCTGGTTCTGTTTGTATGCACACTCAACTTGATCAGAGCATTTTTTCACATTCAGTAGACTAAACCAAAAGAAAAGAAAACAAGCAAAAGCAGCGACTGACAGGTAATCGGCCCAAATGGATCATATGCATTTTTTATGATGGGTATGCTGGATGCTCTCTTTAAAAATGAGATAACAGCCCAGAAAGATGAATTATGTATGAATGGAATTCTGTGATGTCTGTTTCTCAGAAACTACACATACACTTTTTTTTTAACTGACATGTATGTGTATATCAGGCATCTGAAGGCAAGGTAATTTCCTTTCTTATAGCGGAATAGGTGTAACACAGGGTTATAACATGAGTCATTACACAAAGTTATGTATCCTCTCTCATATATATGTGCTCGTATATACATTCCAAACCTTTAGGATTTCTACAGTTGCTACAGAATAGCTCAGCAGTTCTGGAAGTGATGTTTTTTTTCTTTGACAGACCACATAGCTATTCTTACTCAGCACTGAGTAGAGGATCCACCCATATCCTTTCTTGTCAACGTGAAACATTAGCTATTGAGAGATGTAGCATATCAGGCTAAAATATAACACTAGTCCACAGTGCTTTCAATAACTCAAATCACTGTATCTGTATCAGGGCAAAATGATTTCCATGTTAAATTCATGCACTTTTGGAATATGCTTAACAGATATCAAGCCCTTCTGGAATATACTTGATAGATGTGTTATATTCAGTCTAACAAATGATAACATTCACAGTATTAACCACAGGCTAGCAGGTGTCTCTCTTTAAAACCTCCACCTGGTCCTGCCTTTTCCTCAGCAAATGTACTTTCATCTTCAACTTTTAGACAATGTTCCTTCCACAGTCAGAGTATTTTTGTACAACAAACTGATATTATTTCTCACACCTAAAGAAACACAGAACCTAAATAATGCACATAATATGAACCATCTCCTACAAATTTGTCTTTTATCTTCTAGTGTTAGAGCTACCTCATATAAAACACTCAGAAATACAAGCCAGTAGAGCTATCTCCAGCTAAAATCTTCCCTTGGTAAACAAAATTCTGTCCAGGCTCCAGCTATTCTCCAAAGTCATCTATGACTGACTTACATTTATTTTATATATTTTGCCTAGGATGGAAGGTCAAACAATGATTGTTAAATACATTCCAGAAGCTAATATTAACCTTATGAAAAGTTATCATTCAATAAATAGTTATAAAATTTGCAAATAGTGGACAAAGACCTAAAGAAAATCTAAATGGACTCTCTCTCTCTCTTTCTCTGAAATCTCAAGCTTTCCTTTACTCTCCATCTCGTGGTATGAAAGTATTGTTTTATCCACCCTAGTGTTGCCTCCTTTCCTCACCTTGACTCAACTGCTGTCACTACATGCGATTTAAAAATGTTGGTAGTAGAAGGGACCAGAAGGCTTCTTAGAAAGGCACTCACACATGGTGTTTATGAAAGACAGAGTCAGACACGCTACATGCTCACACATGCACATGTATATAAAGATAGTTATTACCAGTAGCTGCTGCAGACAGAAAACATTTGGAGAGTTTAGCAGGTGTAATTCAGTCAATGCATGCACTCTGCAAAACCATTGCTCGGGAAGATTTTCAAGGAAAACACCAAGCCAGGTCAGATGTGGATCTATTCAGTCTCTAAAATCACAGCACATTTTATTTTTTTTCTGCAAAATTAAGCATGTGTAGGTGGGTACGTACATGTCTGCCAAAATCCTTGTCCTGCCTTCATTACCTGCCAGACACCAGACCTCTGACAAACTCCACTGCCAAAATTATCTTCTTTTTCAACCTATCTGACCTTCTCACTGGCCACCATGAGCTGCTCCTTGCCTGCTTCTTGTCCAGTTTACAAACTTAAAGTCTTTGTCAACACAGCCCCTGCCCCCAACACCATTTCAATATGCATTTCCCAACTCATCTTTCAGCACTCATCCCATTTCCCACAAAAGTACCAGTATTCACATTCCTAAATTTTTTAGTCTTTTACCACTTACTAAACGTTTGATGAGCAACACAAAGACTTTCTAAAGTGTTCATTCCCACTGACTCTCCAGTGAAAGGCGGTACAGAATCAACTCTGTAAGAGGAACTGATGCTGAGAGCACACTGAAATACCTACAACTGGTATTCTGAGCATTTCCTTTGACACCTCTGATTTTTTATGTGTAAAAAAGTCATGTATGTCAATAGGGAAAATCCAAAAAGAAGTTTTCTTCCACATTTTTGTCATTTTAAATGCCCCAATACCTTTGCCTGCCACTAATTCTATTACATTTAACATTCACTTCTCATTGGTTCAAATAATCATTTCTTGCACCATCAAGGTTTTTGTTTTGCATCACAGAAGGCTGGTTTGATTCTCTTTCCCCCATAACTTTAATTCTGGTCAATATTGGCCTACTCTGGACACTTCTCTCATTGACTCCCTCAGCAGACACAGGAGTACCACCTTTTACTATTCTGTTGAGTAACAGCAGTTGCTGCTTAGGTTAGTATCCAGCAATACCACCAAAGGGGTTGTGCTAGGTAACATACATGTGGATCACTGATACCCCTGTGGTAAACAATTGTACAGTTCCTGCTACCTAAGCCAGCTTGAGTACCTCTGAAAGGCACTGCTAGATGGGGAGGAATATTTATTTATCGAGGGGAAGGACCGATCTGAATAGCTATTACAATAGGGAAAACTTCCTGTCAATGTATATGGCAGCTGGTGGCAGAGCTAGCACAAGGCTAGGGTACTGAGGTCTCCTTTCTAGGGAAAAAACATCCCTGCAGTTACTATTATTAAGGCCTGACAAAAAGCTCCAATAAATTGTCTTTTCACATTCTTAGTTGGCGTGATATTGATGACTACTGCTTGATTATATATGTAAATAAAGTAGTGGCCATCACCTTTCTACGATGATGTTGCTCTGAGTTAATGATGAAGTGGGACATGGGGAGGATATGGGACATGTCAGTGTTAATGAAGATTTATTCAGTAGTGACATTTGATCAAATCAACTTGGTGAAGTCTTAGGTTTCATTAGTTAAAGACATAACGCAGTCTGTCTGATTAAAGGGAGAAAAAGCAGTGGGGAGCCCACATAAATTACTACAGCTCAATTAGGTGCAGACAGTTTAGTGAGTGTTTATTACCAGTAGAAAGGAAGATTTTCCAATTAGATTAAAAGGTTTTGAAAACAACTCTTATAGCGCACAATGATTTAGACTCATTGCCAGAATAATACATTGTGAAAAGTTGCATTGATTAAAAGTAAGCTGGTAAGTTATCTGCATTGCTTCATTGTTTATCAATGGAGCCCCTGCTGCCTAGGTACAATTTACCTCACAAGATCAATGTCTGGACTTGCCTAATTTTCTCCTTGCCCTGAAGATTTATATGGATGTAAAGGGCATCTACATCATGGCTGAAAGTACCAATGAGATTTATTTAGGATAATCATCAAGGAAGTGAAGTTGTATCAATCACCAGAAGTGTACCCTGGCCATGCTGCACCCTTCAGGCTGGCATTCCTGCTGCAAAGCTGGGTTTAAAGAAAATACATTTTAATCAGAAAGGTTCCACAGGCTCATTGTGAAAACTGAAAAGGCATTAAAACAAAAGTGGAAGTATATAAAGTGCCTAGGCAGTGGTCAGGCAGTGTTTCTGACAACTGATCGAAGGTATTCAGTGTACGGTGCAAGCCCATGATTCATGAATCCCAGCGTCCGACAGCACAGAATGTGACCTCCAGCAGCGCTGAGCTAGCTGGAGTCCAGGTCTGCTTTGCCAAAGGATTTTTGGATACGGGCTGTGAAAGGTAGGGGGTCATTGTCCACGGCTCTGAATGACTGATCATTTCCCATGCGGAATGGTGGGGAGAAGGTGGCGGGGAAGAGCAAAGGAAAAGCAAATGAATGATATTTAAATTCCTTATACTCCTACTGTGCCCTTCAGATCACACTAAGGCCTGCAGCTGCTTCTAATCCCTCTCTCCCAGAATTGTTTATTGTGAAAACTGGAGGAACTGAGACCAACAAATGAAGAAATAAATAAAATAATCCTAATTTTACATGTTTACTTTAATAATGACAGAGTTCTACACTGAAGCCTTTCCTTTACTGTGTCTAAACAGGACTCAGAAGAATGCAAATGTTACTATATTGAGCTCTCAAATCTTCGTTTCTTTTCCCTGCAACACTTGCACATGCAGCATTTCTCCTCTGTTAATGCAGGTCCCCAAAGTCTAAGTTTAAATCAATGCCATCGGAGATGCTGACTCTGTTCTGACCGACTGCCGAGAAAGCAGAATTGCGCCCTTCCTTTTGGCTCTAACGATCAGTCCTTCGGGCTTCAGAAAAGTGTGTGAGCATAGGGGTGGCGGCAAGGGGGAAGGAGCTATGGCATAGCATCTTCCACAGAAAAATGAAAACTAGGTATGCAGGGGTTATTGTCCTTCATTGCACTAACTATGACAATGTCCCAGTATATGGTACATGTTCTCCAAACACACAGAAAAGTACATTCTCCCCCAAAATGCTTCCTCACATTTACAGACAGGACAGGCAGTTCTTGTGTATAAATATTTTGACCTGTACAAAAGCATTATTTAAAAGCATGTGTGCGAGCACAGCCTGTCGCACAAACAATGCACAACAAAATGTTGGTTGCTTTTTAAAATATGGTTCGTTGAAGCAGCAACAGCGTGATACTTACTTATCTGAATAATCCCATTGTCTTACACGCATGTGCTCACTGCATGTTTCTAAATTACACATTTGAGCCCTAAAAGTCTTAGTTCTTACCTCAGAATGAGCAGAGTTTATGTACTCCATACTCAAAGTGCTTTGTCCTATACAGTTAAGCCACAAAGCTTTCCCTGGGGCTTCATCTCTACGTTTCACCAGACATCACTGCCCTAAACCATAACTATACTTCATCAAAACAACCAGCAACCATTTTTCAACAAAATAAGGCACATTCAAACACCTCCAGGCACCCCAGATAGTACCTCTTTACCATATTGAATAACTGCTCATGAATAAAAGACTAATATTCTTTGTAATGTAAACATCCTGTTGGTTAACAAAACTGGGCTTTTGGTTTGTTTTCTTTATAATTGGAAGGGCGTGTCATTTAAGGAAACAATTAACATTTGTTATGAGCAACTTGACTGTGAATGACTGCTACTATTACACTAAATACATTTAATTATGATTTATTGGTGCATAGCAACCTTTTGTAACACTGTAACCCTACATCCATTTTCGCTTAATTAAAGTCATTATAACAACACTTTGCTACATAAACAGAAAAAAAAAGCAAAATGGGTAAACCCCAAAATTCCATAATTAACTGTTCAAAATTAAGGTCACAAGGTAACTATGCAGCAGATTTCCTAGTATTAAACTGCTACTGTTACTAATAAGAGAAAAATCTGGAAAAGATGTAGATACATAAGAAGAGGTCTCAGGCTTTTGATCTTAGCTACAGAATTAAAACACTCTTGAACAAGCTGAAAGTCATGTCTTGGGCCAAAGGCACCAGCATCCTGCATTGCACAGATTGTTTATTGACTTTCCAGTGGTAGAATTTCCTGCATTGTCTTGACTGTTCTCTTCCAAAAAAAAAAAAAAACCTCAGAAGAAAAAATCCCTTTTTATTACGGGCTAAATATACAGCACCTGTAGCAACTGCCTTTGCCTCCACAACTGGTGACATGGCATTTCACTGCAATTTTTTAAAATTCAGTGGTAAAGAAGGTTAAATATAGGAGAGAAGGATTGAATTATTAATTCCCAATAAACCTAGATCATTCTAAAATTATATCTAAGCCATTTCAAACTAAAAATAAAAATCTCTGAACATAATTTTGTGTGAAATGCAGTGTGACACACATTATTTTGTTTTAAATTTACCAGCGTTCTTGTTTGACATCATTCAGGCGAAGTGTTTAACAGGGACTTTGTCAAAATGATGAGTGAAACACATGTACTCCAACACTTTTCTTTCTAACAGGATTTACTCATACAACTCGTGGGTGGAGATTAAAACTTGGTCCCACACACAAACCCCTTCCTTTCTACTGTTAATCACGAGGTCAGAGCTAAACTGCAGACTGTCAGTACTTCTAATGAGTATGTTTTACACATTGTAGCTGGTTGCTTGCTCAGCAACAGCCTGTGCTATCTGGAGGCCAAAGATAAGTGCTCAGGGATTACCTTTAAAACAATCCCCCCAGCTGCTTTGTCACTAAGAGCAGAAAGCTGGAATAAAAAGTGAGTTGTAATCCTTGTTTCTGTGGACTGGCCAATTTTTAACAATTGAAAGGTTCAGAAAAAAAAGCCCTTGAAAATCAGTATCAAAGCTCAACCAAAGTGCTGTGGGCTGTTGAAGGTCAGGATGTCTAGTCCAACTCCCTCCCCTCTCCCTCAACATTTTGGCTATTTTACTGTCTCAGACTGACTTTTTTTTTTTTTTTGACTCAGCTTTTTTTTTTTTTTTTTTTAAACAAGAGAGAAATCCACCACAAACACCTTCAGTCCTGACTGTTGCCACCATGTGAAGGTAATGCTGTGTTGGCCCATACCTTGCACAGGACAATGGAGAAAAGACATCTGAGAGCAGAAAGGTGCTCTGCATGGCCTGCCCAGGCTCCTGGAGAACTAGGCAGCCCTCCAGAGCAACTGGTTATTATTTTGGCCACATCCAGGAGGGAGCACAGCGTTGGCCTTCAGACTCCTGAGCCCCTGTTACCCACAAGTCCTATCACTGCCCCAAATTTACAGGACCATTGCTGCACAAAAACTGCTTGAAGGGCAGTGTTTTCCCTTGTCAGAGGGGAAGCCTCTCAGAAATGGTCTGACTTAGTTTTGCCCCTGCAGAAAAATGAATCTTTTGAATTTGTAACTGTGACTGCTAGGGTTTTTTAAAGGCATTCATAAAATATACGGGTGGATACAACTATGACCTTAGCATCATCACATCCTCTAGTCAGAGCTGGTTTCCATAAATATCTTAATTTCTCCACACTGTGCCAGTATCTCTCAAGGGCCATAAAACACAGTGCTGTAATCCTCAAACAAATTCTGTGGTAGCTATGACTCAGTAAAAAGAAGTTTTCACTTTCATGCTAGAAACCCAACTGTGTACTTGAAGCACCAAAGAGGGAGTGAGGGAAGAAAAAAAAAAAGGCAGCCGCAGAGGAATTCAACTGATAACATCCAGCCAAAACACAGTATCCAGTATACCACTATGGACTGAGAAACTCCTTAGGATCTTTTAATGATGTCAGAAGATACACTGGCTTATAAATTTAATTGAAAAGATCTGCATCTGCTGAGGCAACAGCCAGCACCATGGGCTCCAGCTCTCAACCCACACATACTAAATTCAAAGCTTTGTCTACAACGTGCTTTGTATACACTGTGTCTTCTTCGTATGTTTACCTGTGGCTTTCACGTATTTCCCCCTGCAGGCTGCAAACTGCAGGGAGAAGGCACAGCGAGACCACATGCCTATTCAGCAAAGAAAATCAAACCTTGATTTACCATCTGAAGAGCTACAAGGTCGCTTAGCTGCTGAGTGCCCTGTCGTATTTCTTACCCCGGAAGAGCTCTCTAGGTTAATGAGTAAAGACCAGTCCACCCTAAATGTCACCTCAAATCGGGAAGCACTTATTCAGTTCTGTCACTGGGGAACAGCAAGATTGTTGTGGACCCTTGCACACTGTGGTTCCTATAGGTATTTTGGCTGCATCTGCCATGCACGTATGAAAACATATTGAGGAGAAGGAACACGCCTCCACAAAATCCAATGTGAATCAAAGTGAAGACGCTTTATTAAGCATAAACTGTCCCTTTTATACATTTTGTACTTTCCCTGGCTGTAAGCATGTGCATTGCTACTGGTTAATGTTACTAAACATACTCTTCTTTGATGTGTTGATTGGTCACTGCTCTGCCACTGGTCTTTTCTTAATTGGCTCCATCAGTTCTTGTTTCTTCTCCTTCATGTTCGGCTCCCACCGGCTACTCCCTCAATTCTTGTTTGCTCAACTGCTGTTTTTCCTCTTCTCTCCAAGGTCGGCTTGTTGACACTAGCTACATGAATCTTGTCACGCAGCTAGGCCCTCACTCCATACTCTCATACTTCTGGCTCATTACATGACCATTCTCCTCCAAAAACCCCTCTACAACATATCAAGGCTATTCTCCTGCCACCACCACATATATACCACCAATGCACACATGCCCTTTTTATCACTTTAGCCACAAAAGACAAACGTGCAAGCAAATGGGCATTTGTGTATGTAATTTCTTTTTCTTTCTTTTTTTTTTTAACCTGTTCTTCTGCAATGTGTCTCCTGCATTGCTCCATTCTGAACTTTCAAACACAGTCACCGCAACAAGGGGGAAAACTGTCGCTGATAGGAAACACACCAACAGCTTGTTTTGAGTATTGCTAGTCAGGATGCTCTGCTGGAAATAAAAAAAAGCAGAAATAGCTGAGATATTTAAATTTTACAACGAATTATTAATTCTGCATGGCAGTTAATTATTCTAGTATTTTATATAATGATACCAGCTCTTATTAAAATAAATAGGATGATCATACAAGTCCCTTAAGTCTTAGCACAGATTTTATGACAAAATAGTTTCTCTTCCAACATCACAACTAGATTCTATTATTAACACCAACAGGAGCAGCTGTACTAAGAAATGTGTGTGTTGCTTTTTTGTGGTGTTTGGTATAACAGCAGTCTTTACAATCAAGTCAGGAACGCTCAGCACTTCAAAGAAACATGTTCCAGATTAGTGAAGCAGGACAAACGCAAAATGAGTTATTCCAAACCAATGGTTAATTAGAATATTTTTCACCCTAAGAGCTAAAGATATCCAATAGACTATGATGACTGTGCTATGCTGGGTGTTGTTTAGTTACCTTATAAATACAGCACTTATCTTCATACAGCTCTTTTTTTTTTCTTTTAGAGAGAAAAGATAAATGTTTTTCATCAATGCTCTACTTTCAAAAATGTTTCAAAACATGTTTCCATGACTGCAGAGCTCTGTTCCCATTTTGAGTGTGCTGCTTAAATGAAGGGACTTCATGAATCATTTTGCACTGTGGATTTTGCAGAGCTGATTGCTGAGAATGACTTCGGAGTAGGAAGAGCTCTAGTAGCTAAGCATTGACTTTATTAGGTTGTGACAAAACAGAGTTATCGACTACAGTGAATTTAAGACACTTCATTGATGAGCATTGCAATGACATATTGTAGAATGCTTTTTAATTGGTAGTTAGCTTTCAGTGTTTTGCTAAGACCTGCAGTTTACATCTATTCAGCACCCACATAAAATTAGTTTTACATCTGCACTCAAAATTATTAGTCAGAATTAACAGACGAACATATTTTCCATTTTCAAAAGTTCTTATTTATTAAAGGCTTCTTTTTTTCTTGGTTCTATCCCACTGGTCAAATATGAATATGAAAAGATATGGAGCAGTCATTTATGTATTACATATAAGCACTTACTATCTACCTTGTGGGTGTGCCTCATACCAGAAGACTCTGGGCTTTTTTCATGATTAGATGGTTAAGCCTTTTTTCTCTTGCTTTCAAGAGAAAAAAATATTTAGTATGTTTACTTCTATGCTCTTATCATATGGAAAAAAAAAGAGAGAAAAAAAAAAAGTAGCTTTCAGAGGTATAGCTTTTAGTATTCTTTGAATAAGAGTTTCAGAGAAAATTGCTCACACATGAAATCTAGGACTTGCTTTAATTCAAAATTCAAAATGAGAAAGGATAGGGCCAATGATACTATTGATAATATTGTACAAAACATAAGAGTTAGAGATAAATGTCATATAGCATTGTCAGTTTGAGAATTCTCTTATTCCAGCGATACCATTTTGAGATTTTTTCCAGTACTGGAAATTTGTGAGATAACAAATCCTGAATAGACACTACCCGGATTTCCAATTTACTATGGTTTATTTTGTTTGTTTGCTTGGTTTTTAATTGTTTAAACTCCAATATTTGAGCAGCCACTATATTGAGGATTGCTCAAAGGAAAAGCCACCTGAAGCCTGATTCCATTTTTGTACAGTACACAATGCCATACTTTAAGTTCAGTATTTTGTAAAAAAAAGGAAAACTACACTGCAAATAAAGTGGGGTGCAATAGCATGCCATTACTTGGCATGACACAATAGTATGGGCTGTTCCTGTCATTATCCACTATCACATTCCATCGTTTTCTACTATTTCTACTTTCTACTCTCTATAAGAAACACAATGAAAATAATGAGTAACAGTAAGTAATGACTCCATTATTCTCCCCTTTATCTGGGTTTACGCTGCCAGCCCAGTTCAGGAGGATGACACTCATAGTTCTCTTTGGAGGTGCCTTTCCCTTCACCTGGATTGTATTTGTCATCAGGGATGAACCTGTTTCTAATAGCAAGGAAGTCTTTGCCTATAGCCAAGTAACAGTATTTGTAGGTCTCACCTTCCAACCACGCTGCTGTAGACTCTAGTTCCTACAACAGCAGAGCTCCCTCAGTTTGCTGGGGGCTCTCCCTGGAGGTGTGGGGGAGCAGAACACGTGGGGTTTTTTTGATTCACCAGGGATATGGGAGATGCCATCATTTAGTAGAGTAAAATCTACTTATGAATGTTATCAGCCTAATTCCAAGGAAAGGTGGGCAGGCGGGTGGCTGAATAAATCACAGAAGTACAGAATCAGATATAGAAAACTTGGTACCTCAATTTACTCTCCAAGATGTGAATTCCTCGAAGGGCTCTATGGGTGCTGGGAACCGTCCTCCTGGCTTCGAAGGAAAGGGACAAAGGAAGCATTTCCTCTGCTTAAAGGCTGTACAGGTATCAACCATAGAAAGAACGATAACAGGTTTTCCTTTCTTCTTTTCTATGTCTATGACAGACTTTTCAGCTCTGTTGGGTCAGTCTGGCTGTAAATTAATTCCCCATACTGAAGACAGAGAGCAAATGTTTCCACGTTGTGCAGAATTATAAAGTTACACAATTTCTAGGTTACTTAGAAACGAATTAGGGGAAAATCTAATACTTGTATTTTTGTTTGTACTGTGAGAATAGAGGAGTATGGCATCCAGTAAGGAAGAACAGACTTCTGATAAGAAGGAAAAAGTTTAGAGCAGAGAAAAATTCTTGCAAGAACAGTTTCCCTTTGTCAGGAAGCTATAAGAACAGCTATTTTGAGCAGCTGGGGGAGATCACCATGAAAGGAATTTCTCCTTTGGAAGGAGCTTTCAGCTTGTCTCTGTCAGTAATGTACTAATGCTGGATTAAATTCCGTGTGAAACAGAAAAAAGAAAAAGATTATTAACTAAATGTAACTTTTCTTAACCTGAATTAAAGAAATGTTTTCAAATCCTCTCCAGCTCATTATAAAGAAAATTCTTTAAGGTCAAATTGCATCCAAGAGATTTATTCAGCTACTGCAGGTAATTAGTGAACCATATAAAGGTCTATGTGTATTAGGCTTGGCTGTAAATCTTTATGTGCAATTACTAGCCAGCCTAAAATTAGCAGAATGTATATGGTGGCCCACAAAGCAGAGATGTGAACTTCAATGATATGCCATGTAGTCAACAGTTTTGAGCAGAACTACTACTGCTGAAGGAACTGTGAGACAATTATTCAGAGGAGAGATTTTTAAAAAAATCTTTATTGTAGTTCAAAAGATTAAAGGTTAATTGATCATTTTGGATATATTCACAATGTACCTTGATATTCAGAATCTTCAACTCTTAGTCACCTTCTCTATTCACATGCCATTTGCAGCCTTTAACAATGCCCAAGTGCTCACTGTCTTTCCTTGTGGTTCTTCAATATGCAGAGTTGCATATGTTTGATGCCAGGAAAATAAGTTACATCAATTTGAGGTTCAGTTGACAAGTCAGTGGTGCTGACTGCAGCTTATAGCCACTGACATTTGCCAATATTAGATGAAAAATTACAGAAACAATTCAGTTCTTTTCTTAGTTAGAATCAGTTGGAAATGCAATGTGGATTTTTAGCAATAATAAAGACAGGATAGGACAACCAAGCTACCTTAAAAAAAATTTGTAAACTGGTAAGTAAATAGGGAAATATTTCCAATTAATTTGTGTGCAGAAGACACATAACTAGTATCAATATATCCAAACTCTTTACCAAAAAAGAAAAAAAAGAAAGAAAAAAAAAGAGTAGAATATAGACTTAATATGCCTTTGCCTTCCCACAGTATTCTAACAGGGCAGAAGAAAGATATATTTCAGCCTAAAGCGGTTTAAGAAACCTAACAGTATGCTGCACTATAGACACTACTAGGAGAAAAGTTCGTTGTTTGAGAAACAAATATTAAAGTCAACATTTTCTAACACGGAACCTCAGACAAAAATTAATATTGCAATTTCTGTGCAGTACTGGTTGTATGTGGTTGTTGGAGGTAAATAATGAGTTTTCAGTGGTTAAGTCAGTTTTATAAACATTCTTTAATGTTATTTTAGCCTGTTTAAATTAAATGTTTCTTGAATATCAGTTTCTTTCGTCTGCTTTTCTAATAAATTCAGAATATAGCCTTCATAATCATAATTGTTTCCACAGTAACGGACTACAACACTAAGAGTTCATTACCCTATTTCTCTGAGACAAAAAATGGCCTGTGGAGAAGCCTGCCATCTATATTTCATTTGTATGTAACTTTTCAGTTCCTCCAAGATACATCCACAGAAAGAAAAACACATATTTGAAAACAAATGGAAATTGAATAGATGTTTTTAACCATCCCTGCAACAATTATAATTTGTTTTAGCTAAGAGGGAAGGATTCTGCTCTGAAATTAATTTGAAAATCTATTTAACCAAATATCATTCCTTCTGACTGCAGATATGAATGCACAGGTGGGGAACTGTGAGTACATTACTGGTTTCTCCACCGTACAGAATAAAGGCACTCACTACCTAGTCAAACAAAGTAAGAGTGAATATATTTCTACTTTGAAGAATATGATAGAAAATACAATAATCTATTTTTAATTTTTAAGACTTCTGGCAGTATAGTAATACTCACCATCACAGACTTCCTAAGTAGACACAGAGGGGATCGTGACAGACTGCCTCATTTTTGCAGAAGTACTCTTCATCTGAGTAGCAACAGGATTCTGTAAAGTAACATTAAATGTTCTCTTGAGGCTGATGTCCTTGAGCAACGGGCTTAGCTGTGGATATACAAACATAAAAGTACCAGATTATAAAAACAGGAGCTGGATCAGGATTTGGCACAAACAATACAAAACTCTACAATAATCTTGATTTTATCGTTCCTTGGCAAACTGCTGGGCAGAAGAGAATACCTATACCCATTGTACACACACACATTTCCAATGCTTCTGTAGGCAGAAACACTAAAAACTGCTCACCATAGATATTATTACTTATGATACTGTGCTGCTCTGGATTTAAAACTGTCTGTTTTTAAATAGTGCTGGAAAATGCAGAAGCTCGGTATTTCTGAAACTCAGATACCATATATTTATGTATCTAAATATGTATTCAGGACCCTGGCACAGGAATCCTCTTTGAAAACCCTGAATCTTAGAGGTGATGCTTCAGGCATGAGTTACTGGATATATAGGCTAAAATGAATGATAAAGAATAATGATGCTTTTTTCAAAGGAAAAGTGAAAAAGAGAAAAAAAAAAAGACACAGAAAAAGTAGTACTTTGGAAAATACTACCTTCCAAGACAAAAATAATTTTGCATTTATGGTTCAGATTTTAAAAAAACTTTTTAATTCCTCATATTTACTTATTGCTTTGATTAACCACATAATGAAAAGATTATATAGAGTGTGGAAACCAACAACTTTAAAGTGAACATACCTTTTAGGTTTAGAATATAAAGTTAAAGCATTCTGGAAATTGCTGATACACAGGATATTGCTGATAGTCAAGACCTTTCCTTAGTAGCCATTTTCTGAACATTCATTACCTGAATTAAAATGTAATCTACAAACACCATAACCCATCTTCCAGATAGGTGCTATTCATACAGCAACTTTCTGCATGAGAAGGGAAAGCAAAACATAGTCTGGCAGCAGTATCCTAGTAAAGAGTGAAAAACAGTGCATGATACTTTCCTCTCTAACAGAGGAAAGCCCACTGCTTTTGCAGTATCCTTAAAGCCTCCTGCGGTCCTGTAATATCCAGATGTGCCTGTGAAATGAACTCAGACCTGAGTACATCAGCGTGCTGCCCTGCTGTCTCCATATAGCTTATCAGCTTTTTCCCTACCATGGCTGTGCCTTTGTATGTACATTCAGTAATTAAAAGCAGAAATATGTAATTCAGCTACAAATGGCAGAGATGATATCTTCAGCAAATCACCCTCAAATTCTACAGTAGGGAAGGGGACGGGGGAGAAAAAAAGAAAAGGAGAGAGTTCCCACAGAACAAGCTTTAGGAGAATACTCAGAATGGTAAATGTTTCTTAAGGAAATATGAGAAAACTTGACAAAGTTGGAAATATTAGTGTATTTTTTGTCAGAAAACTGCAGACGATAAAAAAAAAAGGAGTTAGGGAAAGCCCTGATTTAGTCATTGCAGGATTGTGTAGGAGCACAGAGGACCTGGAAAGTATGAAGTGGCAAAGTACTGCAAGATTAAGCCCTAAACATCCTTCCTACCTCCCTAAGGAATTTCCTTAAAGGCTATAAGCTGTGAGCATATATTTGTATTTTTCTCTAATGTTGAAGTAGTCAAGACAGTAACAGCATGGCCCAGAGGTCACACACACAACACTAAAACATTAGATAAAGGGGTTTTTTATTTGCTGTGAAATGGAAATACCTCCACTCTTAAGAAGAAACAACAAACCTTTAGAGCATGCTAGGAACAAAGCCTCATCTCACTGACAATTGAGTGCTTGGCCCCATTAAAAGGATTATCAATCAGAAAAGGTGCCAGTTACGGTGTTTTTTGTGATATGAACACATTTCCAGTAGTAACTTGACTAAGATCAGCAACTCGTTTTACATAGGCCACTGACCAACCATTAGATGGTAATGAATTTTAGTCACTACCAACCTGAGACACATATGAACCAGTGACCTGGAGGTGAAAATACTTGGATTACATTACCAGTCCTCTGATCTATCCTGTCTCTTGAATATCTAGCTCCATTTCTACTTTTTACAGAGGATCAACCACTACAGATACACAATAACAAGTAGCATTTAATGGTCAGTCACCATGCATTTATGTCAGGTTATGTTACTTAGCTCCCATCATTGATTGTATTAAATGCAATAATTCTCTGAAGAAATTTAATCCATTTGCACAATAAAGCATTAAAAGAATTTGTTATTTGCTGCTATATAAAAATTCTTTTGCAGGCAAAACACTTGTGACAAGAAGAATTTGTAACAAAGCAAAATGTCTGTATTAAGTAAAAACAGGAAAATGAGGGGAAAAAAAAGAACAAATTCAATTAAATCTTTGAATCCTCAAAGATAAGAGAGGGAAAAGATCTCAGGAATATGAGGAAAAGAGTTAACTAAATCTTTAGTTGCTTTTCAGACTCCTGTTAAAAAACATTATTTTTTTTGCTGGACAAACAACAATAGCATTTTTCTAGTATTTCTCAGCCACATAACAATCTCTGAGGTTTCTGAATTTATTTGAAGATACTTTCCTTAATAATCCTTCCTTTAAAGATATCTCACTGCTTTAACTATCACCATTTTGCCATTTTCAAGCCCAGTTCCTAGCAAGCAGTTTTACAGCTTTTATTTCTTCATGTTCAAGTGACTGTCTGTAATCACATGTCCATTTTTACGACTGGGACTCCAAAAAACAAAACACGACAAAACCCATGGCCTTTCCTCTACCCATTACTGACACCAAAGTAATACAGCTGGTAGCATTGACAACCACCCATGGCACTCCCTATTCTCTCCCTATAGCCCCTCTATTGGTTATCCTGATGAGATGCTGATGGTCCTCCAACATCTTGTACCGGTAGAGTGATGGTCCCTTTGATCAAAGAACAAGTGGAGACTTCTACACTCTTTTTTAATTGAAGGTAGTACAGGTGCAAAGCCAGGAAAAAGACAATATTGCAAAGAGTCCATCCACTGAATTATCAATCTTTTAATGCAAACATATAATACATATAATACATGGCAGCATACAAACTTACATACTACATATTTACATCTTTACTGATAAGTAAATAGAGGCACATATAAATATAGTTTGTAAATACACAGAGCCCTAAGGCCTTGTAAGCAGATACTGTTTGTCTCCATCACTCAAGATCTATTTCTACTATAAAACACTGTACCTATGGACTTTGAAAACATCACTGGGCTTGCAATATAGTTTATTTTAATATTTCTGAGCTGGTTGTAATTTCATCTGTGTTTATAAGTTCATATCCTGTAATCAACTACTTAACTAAGATCTTCATCAAGTACTGCGATTATTTCCTGACTGCATACCATAAAAGGATTACACATATTAAATTAATATGGAATTGACAATGGCTTTATTATGTATGAAATTAAGGGCTCAGTTTTGCAGAATGTTGCTCCTAACTGTACCTTTGATTTCCACAAGTGCGTCAACAAATAATGTATATAATGAGCACTTGTGCCAATACACACTTACATTAGGAGCTCTCAGGTTTGTGAAGTTAAATTAAAATCTCTATAGATATTTCAAACGTCCACCTCTGTTCCTCAGGTTCTATTTCTATTTTTATCACAAAGGCCTCATATCCCAGAATTATAATGAACTACAGAGAAAATCATAGCTTTAAAATGAGATTTCAAGGAAAGATTCTTAAGGGTGAAAAAACAGAGTTATAACAGATTAAATAGATGTTCTGAATTGACATTCTGAATTGATTGTCATGTTCTATAAAAAAAAGTTACAGGAACTGTACGGGTGGAAAAGGGGTTGGTGGGAGTGAGCTTGAGGGGCTATAGCAGGACATTCTGTAGACCACTAGGGTAAATTAGTACTTAAACAGTCAGTTAAATGGCCAGGTAAGAGAAGCGCACTTAAAAACATAAATATATGACTACAGTTAAATCAAATGGCACTACTACATTATATATGCAAGCTATTCAGAGGATGCAGAAAAAAAGGGTTTGATTCTTTTTTACTCTCAAGTTCTTTAACTTTTTTTCACTCTTAAACCACTTCACACTGTTTTGGCAGGAGAAAGCCCTTTGAAAACTTTCCACAGCATTAGATAGGAATTCTAAACTCAGGCAGACACATGTTTCCAGATTATTTTCAATTTTTCAAGTTTTGGAGAAAGCTAAAATTACCTTGCAAATCACAAGTCAGAAATATGGTCTGCAAAATGAATTTGTGAAGATGGATTTAACATTTGCAGGTCTTCTTTCTGTCAGTGAATCACGTGATTCATCGTTATTTGCAATTGTCCTATTAATAGTTTATGAAAACACATTTCAGCATCAATGTAATTTGCAAATGTTTCTTTATACTGATGACTTCAGACATTTGGTGTTCATTATTCAATGACTGCATCTCTAAACCAGGTTTTTAGGGAACTGTCTGTTCTCTATACAGATACTGAAGAAAGGGAGAGAGAAAAAGCAAGCACTGTCACATAAGTAAATGAGGAACACAAGGTGGTCCTCATCCTGGAGAAGCATCGGGAAGTCACACTACAGCCAGGGGCTGACACTGTGTGTTTCTGAGGACACTGATTATGGCACTAAAAAGATGGCCAGGAAGAGGCAAGAAGTGAGATCAGAAAGCAGAATGAAAAGAAAAGCAGTTAACAATAAAAAGGGGGAAAGAAAGTAAGTGGGAAAGAAGGAAATCTTAAAGCAGCAAAAGTTCTGCACTGATGGTTACTTGTTCCCAGGAAGGAATCTAGAAAGCTGTATGAAAAAACATGAGACTTAGAACATAAGAGGAGTAAATGGATAGGAGAGAAAGTTAGTGGTAGTATCGAAAAAGATAGCACTAATGAACAGAAAAAAAAACCCACAACTAATGAGGGTAATAAATTTTGAAAAGGAACCAATGGGAAAGATCCCTTCACACAGAGTAACCAAGCAGTCACGTGCGACTGACTCAGTGTTCATATCACCATTTGTGAATATTAATTGAATAGCTAGAGGAAATCAGAATTATACTGTAAGCTGCTGTATACACATTGGACCAAATGACTGGTTTGGAAACACCTATGAATTTATTTCAACATGTTAATTGGGAAGACTTTAAGCTTTGAACTCCCGTAGTCGGTCTATCGGCAACATTTTACACCAATTTTCATTCAAGGCCACATTGCTAAATATGGGCTGTGTAACTGCATGTCGATCACTTATCAACTGCAATTGTGTTGAATATGAGTTTTTTTGTTGTTTTTGATTTGCATTGGAGCCATGAAGAAAGTGCAGGGCTTGTAAATACAAAATCATTAGAAATGGTAAAGCTTCTGTAGAGAACCATGGCTTAGCATACATTACATTTCACTTAAAACTTCAGAGACAAAACATAGTCCAACCAAAATTCATGCAGGTTTTGTCATTTTTAGTATTTTCTAGAACTTTAAATGAAAATACAAGCTAATGGCTTTTTATGTGCAAATCAAATTCCACTTTATGTGTAAATCAAATTCCAGAGCAAACAGTTGACAGCGGCGGCAGCGGCGGCAGCAGCGACAGCGGCGGCAGCGGCGGCAGCGGCGGCAGCGACTGAGGTGAGTGTGGGGGTGAGGGCGACATCGGGCTGTAACCGGGCGGTTTTCATACTCTGGGCCCCCCGAGGAGCAGCCCCGAGCTGCTTCCCCCCCGACCCCGGACCCGGAAGTTCCCGGCAACGAATCAGGAGAGGAGGGGGCGTAGCACCACCCCCTGTTGATTGGGTGATAAAGAGCCTCCTGGAGGACAGGGACTAGTCCCTGCCAGAGGGTAGAGGGGGAGTCAGCAGTGACTGGGTGTGTCCCAGGGCGGGAGAGGCCGCAGCAGTTTGCAGCTCGTTGGGGAGGGCGCTGACTCCCTCCCAGTGCACAAGGCGAGGAAGGTGCCAAGGAGCTGTGAATCAGGGGTGGCACCAACAGGTATTTCCCAGCTCAGTGAAAGAACAATGGTATCTACCAGCGGAAGAAGACCAAATTGGATGTGGGAACCCAGACAGAACTTCCACGGAAGGAGGCAATGGTGCAGGTCGCAGGCTGCAGGGAATGCTACAGCATCTCTGTGGTGTCAGGGGGCTGTGTGCGCTGTGAGCAGGTAGATGATCTGCTCGGCCAAGCGGCACATCTGCAAAGCCAGGTTGAAAGGCTTCAAGCCAAAGTAGAAAGGCTTAGGAGCATTCGGGAGGCTGAAATGGAGATAGACTGGTGGAGCCAGGCTCTGCCTTCCCTGCAACAAAAATGGGAGCACCTGCCGGAGAGCTCCCAGGATCGAGGGACCCCTGTACTCTGCCCCTCTCAGGTGGAAAACAGTAACCTAGAGGAGAGGAGTGAGTGGAGGCAAGTCTATGGTCATGGCAAAAGGCGAGTGCCCTCCTTGCCTACCTTGCCTCCACAGGTGCCTCTGAGCAATAGATATGAAGCCCTAGTGGAATACAGCCGGTCCAATGGGGATGTGGTGGAGAGGCAACCTATATCAGAGGTCCCACCACAGTCAGAAAAACCTGACAGGCGTATAGCTACCTCCTCCACAAGGAAGAAGAGAAGAGTTTTAGTGGTTGGAGACTCCTTCTTAAAGGGATCTGAGGGCCCAATATGCAGAGCTGACCCCCATCACAGGGAGGTCTGCAGCCTGCCTGGAGCCTGAATCAGGGATATCACCAGGCAACTCCCCAACCTGGTGAAGGCCACAGACTACTACCCCCTGCTGATCTTCCAGACAGGTGGGGAAGAAGCTGCATCCCGTAGTCTGAGGGGGATGAAGAAAGACTACAAGGCCCTAGGACGGTTGGTGAAAGAGTCTGGGGCACAAGTTGTTTTCTCCTCCCTCCTTCCATTTTCAGGTGAGGACGTGGGATGGAATAGTAGGATTCTCTCTATTAATGCCTGGCTACGAGACTGGTGCTACAGGCAGGGCTTTGGGTTCTTTGATAATGGCTGGTTTTATAAGAAAACAGGCGTGATGGTAATACATGGGAAAGGTTTATGTCGTAGGGGCAAAAGGGTTCTGGGACAGGAATTAGCAGGGCTCATTCGGAGAGCTTTAAACTAGATTCGAAGGGGGATGGGGTAGTAGCTGGGCTTGCACGACTGGGGCAACGCTCTAGTGTTGAGGTAGACCAGGAGGCCTCCCATCCCCCTGGGGTGAAATCGGTGTGCTCAGCTCGCTCCCTGAAATGCCTGTACACCAATGCACGCAGCATGGGGAATAAGCAGGAGGAGTTGGAAATCCGTGTTCGGTCGGGGGGCTATGATCTAGTGGCAATTACAGAGACTTGGTGGGATGCCTCACATGACTGGAATGTGGTCATGGATGGCTATGTCCTGTTCAGGAAAGACAGGCCACTAAGGAGACGTGGTGGAGTTGCTCTTTATGTGAGTGAGCAGCTAGAATGTATTGAGTTCTGTCCAGGGGCGGATCAGGAGCGAGCTGAGAGTTTGTGGGTGCGAATTAAGGGGCAGGCTGGCAGGGGTGATACTGTTGTGGGTGTCTATTACAGGCCACCGGATCAGGATGAGGAGGGTGATGAGGCCTTCTACAGGCAGCTGAGAGCAGTCTCACAATTACAGGGCCTGGTTGTTGTGGGGGATTTCAACTACCCTGATATTTGCTGGGAGGCCTACTCAGCCAGCCATCCTCAGTCCAGGAGGTTCCTCCAGTGCATTGATGATAACTTTCTGATGCAAATGGTGGATGAGCCAACTAGGAGAGGAGCGCTGCTGGATCTTATCCTTACTAACAAGGAGGGTCTGGTTGAAGAGGTAAAGGTTGAGGGCAGCCTTGGTTGTAGTGACCATGAGATGGTAGAGTTCAGGATCTCACGTGGCAGGAACAGAATAGCTAGCAGAATCACAACCCTGAACTTCAGGAGGGCCAACTTTGGCCTTTTCAAGCAATTGCTAGGGGAAATCCCATGGGACAGGGTACTAGAAGGTAAGGGGGCCCAAGATAGTTGGTTAGCATTCAAAGACTGCTTCTTCCGAGCTCAAGATCAGAGCATCCCAACAGGTAGGAAGTCAAGGAAGGGTACCAGGAGACCTGCATGGTTAAACAGGGAACTGCTGGGCAAACTCAAGTGGAAGAAGAGGGTGTACAGATCATGGAAGGAGGGGCTGGCCACTTGGGAGGAATATAAGTCTGTTGTCAGAGGATGTAGGGAGGCAACTAGGAAAGCTAAGGCCTCCTTGGATTAATTCCTTGACCTTGCAAGAGAGGTCAAGGACAACAGAAAGGGCTTCTTCAAATACACTGCAGGTAAAACCAACACTAGAGGCAATGTAGGCCCACTGATGAATGAGGTGGGGGCCCTGGAGACAGAGGATAAAAAGAAGGCGGAGTTACTGAATGCCTTCTTTGCCTCTGTCTATACTGTTGGAGGCTGTCCTGAGGAGCCACGGACCCCTGCGTCCCCAGAAGAAGTCAGGATAGAGGAGGAATCTGTCTTGGTAGATGAGGGCTGGGTCAGGGACTAATTAAACAATCTGGACGTCCATAAATCCATGGGCCCTGATGGGATGCACCCGCGGGTGCTGAGGGAGCTGGCGGAAGTCATTGCTAGGCCACTCTCCATCATTTTTGCTAAATCGTGGGCAACGGGAGAGGTGCCTGAGGACTGGAGGAAAGCGAATGTCACTCCAGTCTTCAAAAAGGGCAAGAAGGAGGACTCGGGGAACTATAGACCGGTCAGCCTCACCTCCATCCCCGGAAAGGTGATGGAGCAACTTGTCCTTGGTGCTGTCTCTAGGCACATCAAGGATAGTGGGATCATTAGGGGCACTCAACATGGCTTCACCAAGGGAAGTCATGCTTAACTAACTTGGTAGCCTTTTATGAGGACATAACCCGGTGGATAGATGATGGTAAAGCTGTGGATGTGGTCTATCTCGATTTCAGTAAAGCGTTTGACACGGTCTCCCACAGCATCCTCGCAACTAAACTGAGGAAGTGTGGTCTGGATGATCGGGTAGTGAGGTGGATTGTGAACTGGCTGAAGGAAAGAAGCCAGAGAGTGGTGGTCAATGGGACAGAGTCCAGTTGGAGGCCTGTGTCTAGCGGAGTCCCTCAAGGGTCGGTACTGGGACCAGTACTATTCAATATATTCATTAATGACTTGGATGAGGGAATAGAGTGCACTGTCAGCAAGTTCGCTGATGACACAAAACTGGGAGGAGTGGCTGACACACTGGAAGGCTGTGCAGGCATTCAGAGGGACCTAGACAGGCTGGAGAGTTGGGCGGGGAGAAATTTAATGAAATATAACAAGGGCAAGTGTAGAGTCCTGCATCTGGGCAAGAACAACCCCATGTACCAGTACAAGTTGGGGGCAGAGCTGTTGGAGACCAGCGTAGGGGAAAGGGACCTGAGGGTCCTAGTGGACAGCAGGATGACCATGAGCCAGCAATGTGCCCTTGTGGCCAAGAAGGCCAATGGCATCCTGGGGTGTATTAGAAGGGGTGTGGTTAGCAGGGCAAGAGAGGTTCTCCTCCCCCTCTACTCTGCCCTGGTGAGGCCGCATCTGGAATATTGTGTCCAGTTCTGGGCCCCTCAGTTCAAGAAGGACAGGGAACTGCTAGAGAGAGTCCAGCGCAGAGCCATGAAGATGATTAAGGGAGTGGAACATCTGCCTTATGAGGAGAGGCTGAGGGAGCTGGGTCTCTTTAGCTTGGAGAAGAGGAGACTGAGGGGTGACCTCATTAGTTTATAAACATGTAAAGGGCAAGTGTCATGAGGATGGAGCCAGGCTCTTCTCAGTGACATCCCTTGACAGGACAAGGGGCAATGGGTGCAAGCTGGAACACAGGAGGTTCCACATAAATATGAGGAAAAACTTCTTTGCGGTGAGGGTGACCGGACACTGGAACAGGCTGCCCAGAGAGGTTGTGGAGTCTCCTTCTCTGGAGACATTCAAAACCCGCCTGGACGCGTTCCTGTGTGATATGGTCTAGGCAATCCTGCCCCGGCAGGGGGATTGGACTAGATGATCTTTCGAGGTCCCTTCCAATCCCTAACATTCTGTGATTCTGTGATTCTGTGATTTACTGAAATTGCATTTATTATGCATTAAGCATAACTTGAAAAAGATTCACCTACTTCTTTATACTACTTTATTTTTATTTCTAATTGTATACAATCAGTATATAATTACTGTGTTGTCCTGGTTTGGCCTAAACCAGGCCGATTTTCCTTTCAGTGATTTTTACTTTCAGCTAAGTCTCCTCTAAGTAACTGCACTTTCTGAAACTAACTGCATGTTTTTGCAGACGGTGTCTGCTTCCAGGACTGATAACGCTCGAAGTTTGTAGTTATCACTGAGGCACCGGTAGGGATGTTGTGCAGAAAGGCTCTTGCTGTACTTGTTCTTGAGAGAAACCAAGGTCACTGCTGAATTCCTCACTGCTTACGAGTGAAGAGCCGAAGGGGGGTCGCAGCTGCAGGGGGGAGTGGACAGGGCAGGTGACCCAAAATTGACCAACGAGGGTATTCCATCCCATACACGTCATTCTCAGTATAAAGCGGGGGGATCACAAGGGTCTCGCTCTCTTTCTGCTATGGCCGGTGTCCAGGGAGGACTCCGTCTGTTTTCCTGCTGCCCCCGATCCCGATCCGTGCGTTCCTGAATCCAGCTCTCGACCATTGCTAGGCCCAGGCTGGGCCTTCCCGGAGCCTGCCCTGCAGTGCCGGTGGTGACGTGGCTGACTTCAGGGGAGCTCAATCTTGGTTTTGTATATATATTTGTATATATTTGATTATTTCTATTATTATTATTATACTTTTTTTTTTCATTATTATAGTTTATTAAAACTGTTTTAATTTTCCAGCCCAGAAGTCTCTCTCCCTTTTCCCTTTCCCTTTCCCTTTCCCTCTGGGGGGAGGGGGGGGATAACAGAGGGCATCTGCCGCAGGTTTAATAGCCAGCCCAGCTTTAAACCGTGACATGTGTACACACACATGACATTTTTCCTCCTGAGATTTAAATGTGTCATTCCACCCTTTGAAAGCTGTTCTTTATTAACTCTCCTTTGTAGCTGCATATCTTGGCAATCAACATTCAGTCTTAACACTAAATTCAAACTTCTAGTTATAGGTGAACTTAGTTCAGCAAAATTACCTTTTCATAGACTCTGAAAAATGACAAATTTTCTTTGACTTAAGGAGATTAATTCTTTTTATGGCACTAAGTGGCTAAACTTTGCTCCTGGTTAGATTATCAAGTGTTCTTGAGTATTTAGAGATGATTTTACAAGTCTTCTGTGAGCTACATGGTATATAGTGGAGTTCTTTAGTATTGGAAGTTAACATAAAAATGCATCCAATTTACAGAAAGATAAATATGTCTTCTGCAGCATGCTGTCACTGCTCAGATCGAGGATTTTGGATTTTACGATTGGGCTGAGATAGAAAATAATAGGCATAGGAGCCATTTTTAATGTGATTATCTACTTACACTTAGCATAAACAAAAACCACCAACCCAAAATAAAGCAATGGGTCAGTAAGTAGTGCAAAGAGTGTAGTAAGTAAAAATGTTGTTAGATGCTTTATTTTATATCTGTCCTTGTAGTAAGTAATAAAATCAAAACAGGATGGCTGAGAATAATTTTAAAACTAGCCAATGTAATTCAAAATCATACTGAATCTTGCAACCAAGGATCTCTGGATATTTTAAAAACTGGGCAAGTATCCCTACATTTATTTTACAGATGGCACAAGTGAGGTAATTATATTAATAAGGCAGGACAATTATGCTTTGTTGCTGCCTGCATAAAATAAGTTTGGCTTATAATTAAGCTTAAAGACAACAAATTGTATTAATGCTGAGTATGACTGAGAAATTTCAGACAAACACTTAGGAAAGTGGGAAAGGTTTACATAGACAAGCAATTATAACTGCTGTCTCTGATCAAAGCCTTATATAAGGTGCATTGGATTGAGAAGTTCAGAGCAGATGATGTCCACTTCTAATGATGTCCATAATTTTGGAATTTGGTCATAAACATTGATCTAATGTGGGAAACAGTGAATAACAACTTACAATTGAAAATTACTGATAAAAATACCAAGAGCATTTTTATTCAAGTGTTTTAATATTAATTAGATACAGTATTTTAATGCATTTTTTAACTCTTAAGAGACTATACACAGGGAAGTGCTTTGTCTAACCAGAATTGAACTACCTTAAGCTGAATAAGTTAATATTAAAGACTGTAATTGAACTGTAAATTTACAATAAGATCTTTCTTTGGTCCTCCAGGTTTGCATTCTACATTCTTGTTAAAATGAGCCCGATGAAAAATCAGCCCATGAAAATTCATAAATACGCAACCAGTAACCTCTCTGAAATTAAGCCCCAGGGTCTGCAATCTTTGTGGATACAAAAAAAAACCAAACAAACAAAAAATAAAAAAAACAAGGGAAAAAGTTTTAATATTTTACATTTAAATTGTGTTAATAATTTTCCTCAGTGAAGTTTTTAACTATTCAACCATAGCCTGCATTGTATTAATATTTATTAACACACTACCTTTGCAGTTAAAACTAATCTGAATCTGACCTTCAGGTACAGGTGAGTGCCTTCCTCATTAGGCTCCATATATATAGATGGAAGGTTAAATTTGAGCCATTGTATTTTCAAAGTCAACTGAGGTAATTTTTTTCTAACTGCTTTCCCCTCCTGTTCAATAAATGAACACCTATAAATACCACTAGATTATTTTAGATAATACACTTTATCTCGCAAACAGCACATCTCTTCAGGAAAATGGTTATCTGAAGACAGAAATATCTAATCAATATTGACCACACACATTGCAATTTTCTTGCAAATTTTGGGTTTGTACCTATATGAGGAAATAAGATGTTTATATCACAACTGTTGGTTCTGCGTTAGCAGATTCACTCTTCCCTCACTGACCACATACAGCTGCACTGCTGGAAGCAGTGAATCTTTTCCAGGGTATGCAAATAAGCTTCTCAGTTTCAGCTTTCTGAAACTAAGTGTAGACAATCTTGTCTTTTAATGTCATAGAAAATAGGAAGGATTGGAGGAATAATCATAAAAATTCAAGGTACCAGAACTCTGCAGAAGCAATGCATTCACAGAATAAGAGTCAGAAAATAACCTTATTCTCTCCTTCAAGATACCAACTAAGTGGGTTCTCTTGAGAAGACTAGGAAGGCTTCACGCTTCAAAAGGAGGAGCTGAAGATCATTAATTAAAAGAAACAGAAACCCCGCTCCCCTGAAATGAGCATCTGGTCTGGATTTAGTGCTGAGAGGATTATGTCCTAGAAGAGTGTAAACTGAAATCCACTTGAGTCTTTCAAATTTCACAAGAAGGTACCTTGGAAAGTTGTTCCCCGCCCTCATTCACATCTTGCCTTTCTTCCTACATATGCAAGAGAATGAATGGTTCGTAAACACATCCATTTCTCAACCCATTTTAGCCATCCATTTCTCATAGTAAGTGTAAAACCCATCTTTTTCAAATAATGCTAATTCTTAGCATCATTTGGGAGAACATAGGCACCAGCTTTGCTTCTCTGCAAATATGTTGGAAGCAGATTAGCTCACATCTGCCATTTTTCTGGAGAACTTATCCTATAAACAAGGCATAAGCAGATGCATTTCCCAACCCAGACTAATTCCAAATGCAAATCAGCTACCCAGAAACACCCAAAAATCAAGCTCCTCAGAGGAACAGTTAGAACAGCAGAATGACTTCTTTGGAAATAGTAAGAGAATCCTAGTGTGTATGTTAGTAGCTTCAGATTGGTTATGGATAGATATGTGTTAATAGCAGCATCCCATAGAGCAAAACTCTGCTGTTTTACCTTCAAAAAACACTGCACTTCCGAGACAATGAGTATCTTTCCAGCACACACACTACAGTTTTGGGAAGGCAGGAACTTCTAGTTTCTAACGAAGAAGCCAGACAGAAACATGTGTGTTTATAAAATAAATAAACAGTATGAACAGACTTTGCTCTCTTCAGAACAAAAATCACCCCCAAGGCCAGTTCCCAAAAGACTGGGCCTTACACTTTCAAAGATCAAGCCCTACAAGAAGACACGCAACTGCGGTTAGTTAGCTGGGTCCCCTGGTAGAAGCGCTGAGTTTTTCACTGCTAGTAAATCTTCACACGACAGCAAACACAAGTAGCATTTTATCTCTTGTCTAGTTAGCTAAAAGTCCACCTCTGAGCACCAGGACATCATGTCTCAATTAGACAAAACTTCAGTCCTTCAGCAATGTGACATCTCTACAGATGAGGACAATATTTTTTTAGGACCCTTCAAATACCACAGCTTGTAATATATGCTTGGTTTTTAACTTCAGGACAGTCAAAGCCTAGGTTCTGCATATCAGAAATACTACCTGAAATTACACAAGTTCTAAAGGCTCAGAATGTCATTTTGACCAAGGCAAAAGACCTCTAGGAAAAAAGAAAGTGCTCATCTGGTCAAAAAATATGAAAAAAAAAAAAAAACCTGCACAGGAATGAAGAAGCATCATAAAGCTTACCACTTTCTGATTGAAGAGCTGTCTGGGTATGCTGCTTGAAATTGTCTTCTCTAACATACACGTGCACAACTACAGTTTAAAATAAAATACATCAAGTTGAGTATTTAATTCTTTAGAGAAATAATAAGAGAATGGCATATGCAGTATTAGACAGGTTCATTTAATGCCCTACAAAAAGCACTCTGCTACAGTTGTAATACGGGATATTTTCTGAAATTGTTTCGTCTGGCATTCCAGCTGTGCCACGGTTTCACAAAAAATACTGGAACATTTACTTCATATTTTCCCCTTCTAGAAAGCACTTAATGATATCCAGGTTGCACATATATAAAATTACAAACTGCCATTTTTAAAATATACTGGATTACAAAACAATCGTCGTCACTGTGTATCATGAAAAGTTTTAGATGGTACCATATTTAAAGAGAAAAATCACAAAATTAATGGGAGGACCATCTATAACAAGTACTATGAAAGAATCACTTTGCCAGAATGAAGAAGCTGTCAGTCAACTCACCTGAAAGCTGTAAGCTGTGGACAAGGGGACTCATTACATTTCACTACAGATGTGCCTGCGATCACACATAACCTTCCTGACAAATCAGCATTTCTCACCCTACATCTATTGGTGACGGTAGGACCATATGTGGTCTGGGGACTGACCTAGTTTCCTTTCGAACTTCAAAATGACTATTGGAAATATTATTTTCACAACTGATTGTAATCTGTTTGCAAAGTAAGAAGGTAGAGAAGGTATAACTTAAATTGTTGTATCCTGGCAAGCGTCTAGTTAAATTTTAATTTCATAAGAGGGTTGAGCTCTCTCATCAACTGGAGTTGTAAGTGCCTTTTGAGTAACAAGGCAGGCAAAACTTTCAGTATTCATTACAACAGGAAGACAATCTCTTTTCAGTAGTAACAGCTTAAGCCTAATACAGCAGGGTCTCAGGAACTACTTGGAGCAAAGTTAGCAGGAAGAAGACTGGCAGCATAATCCCTAAACAAGCACAAGTAATCAATGAAAGAATGATGACCCACACTGCAAAATTCATTTCCCATCAGTGTTCCCAGATAAGTTAATGATGTGGCACAGTTAAACCACATTGTCCACATCTTGCCTTTCTTCCTACATAAACAAGAAAATGAACAAGCTATTATTAAATAGGGAAAACCATTAAAGTCATAATGCTTTTAAAAGATGCAGTTAGTTCCCAGGAAATGCTTACTATGTCTATTAAGGAAAACATTTTAAAAAATTCTCAACTAGTGAAAACTTGGTGCTTTAAGGTAACAATCCACCCCAGGAATCCGCCTCAAGAAAAAAATGGAATTGTAGCAAATGTTCCTCTTTGAAAAAGAAATGCCTTTAATTCCTAGAAATTTCAGCTAAACTGTTGTCTCCCTATATTTAATCTCTAAATGCTTACATTCATGAAAAAATAAGCTAGTCTTGAAGAGATCTCAGACTGGACATATGCGTACAATCTTTTAGTGTAAATGTGATGGAAAGAGTTTAAATGAAAGTATTCTGTGGAACAGAACTTGGCTTGCTGTACGATTTGCAAATCATTGAACGTTTTCAAGCAGTAATTGCTCACCATAGCTGATAATTAACATTACAGTGAAAAGCTAGGAAGTGAATCCTCACTACTGTTTTCTTATAAGCCCACAAAATTTTAAAATTTCTTTTGCCCTCTGAAGCAACAAGCAGTATCAAAAGTCAATTTCTGTACTGATACTATCTTTCAGAAACTTGCTTTGTTTTTCCAGCTGATCCCAAGCCACTAGACTAATCTTAATGCTTTAACTTATTAAACAGATTAAAGTAACAGCACAAACAAACAAAAGAAATAGCTTTCTCATCAGTAAATATGAACTTTCACAATGTTTTGTGTAAGAATTTGGTAATAAACCAATTCTTCTAGCAGCCATGTCTTGCATATTACATCCAAAAAAAAAAAAAAAACCACCCAAACACGAAATTCAGCATTCTACCTGCAATAAAGCTCATATTACTTCACTGCAAACATTCACTGCAAATAAACACTCACTGCAAAAAGCACTTTTCCATTTTCCATTTTCCTTGGAAAAACAAGATTTTTGTTACCCGCATCTCTCTAACACCTGTGTTTAAATCAAGCTACACAACAGTACTCCAATGCCCACAAAAACTCTTAAGTCATGCAAAAACCTGCAAGGCTACATTCTGAAAGTTGTGGTATCACAAAATATTTATTCACACAGCGCCAAATTACAATGATGGATGCCCTCCTATTTTGCTGCAAAATATTCTAAAAGATCCTTGCTCTGAACATTAATATATGGTTAATGTTAATATACCATTAATATGTGAGCCAGGCACAGACCCCTTAGTTTAGGAATGTATAACTGCTCATGGATAAATCAAGTCCAGTCACAACTTTATCTTCCAGGACAGCAGTGAGCATAAGCAAGTTACTGTTATTATCAGGCAAGCAAACTGTTATTGTCAGTCAGGCACATAAATATGATCAAAAATAAATTACTTGAAAACAACCAATTTAATTTATATATAAGCTGGATCAAGGCCAAATGCATAGCAGAATGAAGGAGTGAAATATGTTTTCAGGTAGTTCTCTCTTGCTGCTTTTTAAATAAGCTATTTTCATGGAAAAGCAGCTGATGTCTGCACAGCTCTGTAACTCACAATATTGAAACAGTCTCAGTAAAAAAGAGTAATTACCCCTTGCACACAAACAGTTCTCTGTATGCTTGTATGGTCTTTCAGTGTTCTGGGACAAACTAGTTGAAGTGCTATTTAAAAAACCCTATGATATTATAAATTTTGAATAGGCAAAATTAATAAACGCAGAATAACACAACTCACAAGCATTATCATGTCATCCTTTTACAATTTTTACTGAATAGATAGTACATGATGCATACAGTATGACAGTCAATTTAAGGGCTGAGTGAGCTGCAGAGATACAGATCTACAATCCATCCGAATGTGCTTTAAATATAACAATAACTTTCCTCTTTCACTCATACCTTCATTTTCTGTTTGTATTTCACTCTCACAGTTTTTAAATGTTAGTAAAAACATTCATGTAACATCTCCTTTTTGATGACAATGATGCAAACTTTTAAATCAGCATGGGCTACTAGGAGAGCAACGGAGAAATTATTAGCATTTTTTATTTGATTTTAGCAATTAAGTTCTGTGCATTTTCTAAAGAATGGAGTTTAGGAGTTGAATAAAACTCCTATTGTAACTCCAAGCAACAGAAAAAAAAAGCTGCCTCTGGGAAGGAATTTATTAAACTTGTCCCCCCCCAGAAGCACACTGAACAGAATTACACAGTATGTATCCCATCTCCAGAAGAACATGATTTGCCTTTTAGTCAGATGCTTCCTGCTGCTGGTGAAACGTAAGCTCTGCTCCCTGAAAAGGTTCAACTTGAGAATTATTGCACTGCCATGGTTACAAGGTAAAATATATGGTAGGCTCAGGGGGCCACCAAAGGAAACTGATGGTCTGAGAAGAAAAATGACCTCTCTGTTTGGAATTTTTTATATATATATATATATATATGACCTTTTGCACTTACGCATGCTACATATCTGTAAAGTTTAACTGAGTATCTCATAAACATCATAATACTGATGATTCACCTGCAGTGCACTGTGTGGTCCAACAGTTTGTAACATGTTAGCGTTATCTACCAAAGACATTACAAGAATTTTTTTCAGACATCAGTTCATTAGTAAAGCAACTCTCTCTCTTAAAACAAAAAAAAAAAAAAAAGAGGGAGAATTTGTGTTTTTCTCAAAAGGAACTATGCATATTTGAATGTCTGACAGAAAATACACATTCATTACAACTCCTGCAACTGTATGCTGTTAAGAGCATCCTGTAACATTGACAGTGCCTCCAACATAAGAGAAGAGCTTACAGCTATTTTAAAAACTAGAACTCTGAATCAAGCCCCAACCTGGATTTTCTTCAAATGTAGGCACAAGGATAGAGAGGTATCTCTTGAATAGAAAACAAGGTATCCTTTCTAATGAGAGAACTGAAAGAACCAATTTTTGAAGTGTCCTGAGAGCTCTCCACTCCTGTACTGTATGATAATGTACGTGCTGTACATGGCATGATCTGGCCCATAGCATACTCTTTAGGTATATGCTAAGGTTACTCAAGCAGGGATAGAGAGAAAGGGTATGAAGTTATTAATGCAGACGTCATCCATCCCCCCTTGAATGCATAGGTACAACACTGGGATTACTATCAACCAGAAGCTTACAGCCAAATCCCTGACTATGAAGGGGAATACTCAGGACAGCAAGCAATATCCTCAGCAATAAGAATTTATATGATTGAGTATCCAAAAGGGCAGACAGACAGTCTTTATCCAGTTTATGAGGAGATAATCCATGGCTCACACATGGTCACTCATGTACCTGGGAGTTTTCAGTTCCACATAAGGGGATCTAACATTTTTTATAGAAATTAACAAGATTTTTTACTGGTTATCCCAATCAAAAAATATCTTTTGTATACGTTACAGAATGCCTAAGCATTTTTTTCTCATGTATGTACGTATACAGTCATAGAAAATTACTGTAACGTATTTAATACACAGCTTCCACTCAGTCTTCTGGTATTGTGCTGTATAAAGCAGTGACAGACATGGTTTTCTAGTCTAGTATCCTTTCAGAACGATGCTCCCAGACACTTTTCTGTTCACACTCTAATAAGTTAAACTTATTCTTCTCCTCCTTCATATCTCAAATTCCTTATGCTATTTCCAGAATTTAGGCACATCAGTCATTTACTGTTTTTCTCAAACATTTCCCTGCTTGACTACATTTTTTCCTTCTTTCTTTTTCTGTTCTCTTGCTTTTTTATTTAAAATATGAAGCGAGTAGTACAAAAGATTGAGGCAAAATATGAGCCAAGGCAGAATGTAGTAGAGTGGTTTTTAACCTTCCTGATAGCTGTGAGATTCTTCACAAAAGGTGACTATTTTTCTTATTTCAGTCTGTCAGAATCTGTAGGTATAAGATACAAAAATTCCAAAAGGAACCCAGAACTAAGTGCACATAGATTCAGAATTTTAATTTTTTTTTTGTTTTCTGACATGTTTTCTCATATTTGGAGAAGAACAATTATAAGAAAGCAGAACAGATTTTAACATAAAATTGCAACTTTCTTATTGTTTGATTTAGACAACAGCCTAATGAAGTTACACTGTATAATGCATTTTAAGAATTTTTTAAATGTTAAGATATAATAATGAACTTCCAAAGAGTGCTTCTGTTCAATGGAAGTTTGAAAATCTAGGGTTATAACTGGAAAAACAAGCATAATCTGCCTTGTTGACGAAAAAATTTAATGGTTGCAGCAGTTTCAGGGGCAAATTCTATAAACTGACTAGACAACAGAGATTTTATCATTGCCATTCCTTCTAACATTCAAGAATATCAGAAAAAAATTCAGAAGTTCATTATAGCTAAACAAAATTTTATACACATTTATATACTAATTTGTACAACAGGTGAAGGTTTTATGCAGAGCAAAATTACTTGTACTTTCGACAATGCAAATCACCTAGGCATATACGACCAGATGGCTTCAAAACTGGTTAGTACACAACCTGTAATTCAGTGTATAGAATCACTTTAAAATGTCTTTAATTAGCAAGCATATGGAAAGCTAAGATAAACCAGTTTCATATGCAGAAATCTGAATCCATTGTAAATACAATGTAACTTTCGTCCTTTAATATATATTGAGGAGAAGATCCACTGAGAAGAAAAACTGATCCTGAAAGTTGGTAATCAGCCAAAACAGAAGTCTAAGCAGTAAAAAAAATATCTTTCTTAAAAAGCACTTCAAAGAAATTTTAGTCTGAATGACATGAGGAACATTTCACTGGAGTGCTGAGTTTCCACCAGAAGTAATCACAACTGGTATGCCCAGAGATCAGGCAAAACTTCTGCAAAGGTAAGACACTGGATGATTACCAAGAATGACCAGCTCAGCATATTCCATACGCCAACAGAAGAGGCTGCACACTCTGTAGCAGAAACTGTCTTTCAGATAACGTCTGTCCGGTGAAGCCAAGTAGCACGATCTTAGATTAAGCTGAGAGACAAAGAGAACATTTCAGCTACTAGCACCTTCATGGCATGAGCATTTCTTCCACACACAGGACTAGCCTGCTGTCCAAGTATGCCAAGCCAGTGTTCGGTCACTATGCACAGCTCCTTGCACTCTGGGAAATCTTGGCACCACTATGCTTGTAAGGAAGAGAAAGGACCAGATCAGTTACAGAATGGACTGTGCATTTCTTAGTACCAAAAAGAAGGCAAGAAAAAGATGAAGTAAACAAAACAAATGGTTAGTCTTCATATTAGACACATCACATTATATGTACAGAAATTCTTACCTTCCAAAAAATTTCAGAAAGCATCCATATAGCAAATGTGATTTTAAAAAGTTATATTGGCACGTCATCATTCTAGATGTTCAAAAATTTCTTACAAGCATGAAAGCATTTTGGGTGATTAGCTAAAGCATTTTAGCACATCGCAGTTAAACTACTCATTTTTCATTCTCTCAGATTATACTTTAAAGTTACGGAAGTACTCTAAAGCACTTGTTCATAATGTATTACAACATTTATGGCACTGCAGTATTTCTACAATATGATACTACTTCGTTGAGTGACGTGCATTTTACACCAAGATGGAATTTAAGCAAACGGAAGGATTTGTATTTTACGTGTAGTGTAGCTGGTGCCTCACCTACCTTTCTGAAATGGAAGGACTAAAGCAGTAAGCTACAATTGATTTTATTCACAATAAAAACTGAGTAGAAGAAATCATTATGTCTCAATGGATTACAAAAGCCTGTTTAATGAAATGCATATTTTTGAAGACTCAGGGGTACTGTAATATTTGCGCTATTATTTAAGAACCATTAAGTAAGATTGTGACAGTAGCTCTATTAAACATTTTATAGTCTTCTCAGTGTATGTTTATTTTCTACATCAACTTTTGCTCTTCTACAATGTTGTCCTAATAATTCGGCATCAAAGCAACGCCACATTTCAATGGATTGAAGTTAGCAGGACATTTTTCTGGAAAGGGGAAAAAAGGGCTTTTCTGGCAAAAAGCCTACCTCATCTATGTGAATTATAAGCAGTTTAAAATAATTTGCTGTCTCTAGGTCTCTCTAACCTTGCAAGGATATTTTTAAGCCTTTCGGAAGCAAATTTACATAAATGCAATAAAAGTTTCAAATCATGGATTTGTACTTCCCAAAGTACCATTTTGCCATTAGCTTTTGGTTTTAATGGCAATACAAAATGAAGCCTTTGCTCTAGCTATTTGAAATAAAAGCATCTTGATACAGTTCTTTAGACTAAAATACTCATTAGCTAAGTGAAGTCATAATATGAAGGTGATTTAAAGGCAACAGAAAGCAACTCTAAGCTTGACTGGCTTGTAGGAAGCATCCTCCAGGTGGACCCTGGCCAGGACAGGCGCTGATTCAGTATTTGTAGCTAACCATACCGCGAGGGTAACAGGCTGCTCCTTGGAGCTGACGACAGCTGATGTGAATGCACTTTTCACTCCAGGCCAACATATGGCTGTCAGAGGTCCAGAATCTACTTCGACAGCTAGAAGCATGCTGTTATGAATTCTGGATAAATGAATTGTTTTGAAAAACTCTCTAAACCGTACCACATTTCCAAGACTGCTGCTGGTTTTAAAGTTTAGATCTAGATTTTTGACCTTTGATGTCTGTCTTTCTCAAACCTCTCCTATAGAAATGTCCTTCAGTTACAATCAGGATCTAAATCTTCCCAGTCAATATGCCAGTCAATAAAAGTATTTTCTGTTTAAAACCAAAATCATTTTTAGGCTATATATTGTGTTATGACATTTGGCAGGAAAAACGAAAAAAAGCCTAAGTACCTGTGCATCGATGTCTACACTAGTTCTGGTGGCAGGAAGTATTGAACAAAATATATTTCCCACTGTGAAGGAACGCATTTCTCTACAAAACTAAATGTTTTCATTTGACCCAACTGCCTGTTATGATGGTAAACAATACCAAGTTTACAAAGGACAGAGTGGAAACAATGGGATAACTTCTGCTGAAAAAGGAATTATGGCAAAAAAGAACTAAATGACTAAGCAAATAAATGATTTAAGGCAAGTGTAATGCAGTAGTAAGAGTAATTAGCATCTTTGGGACAGCTACTGCACAGCACTTCGATCTGTAAAGGCTGTTTATAGATGGAAAAATGTTCTTAATTCATGTTACTAGCTTGATTCATGTTACATGTTAAGTTCCTAAATACTGATTATTATGGCATCCATCTCACACAGAAGATAATCGATATTAATGACACGACAATCATTAATGCTCCACACATAATAAAAAAAATTCTGTTAAAATACTTAGCATTACTTAATAACCTTAATAATGACTTAACATTTCAGTCACTTTATCCTTGCAAATCCAAAAGATTATTTGAGGTTTCTTTCTGTCATTTTAAAACATGTTCATTGTGGATTCCTGCTCTGATTGCTCCGAACATTCCCCCTGCCTCGTTCCCCTCCCCCCCCAATTCAAATGGCACACTAATTAAACAGGAGAGCCCTTAGAGTAACTCCAGGCTAATGGCTGCATCTGTCAATGGCTTGTTGCTATCCTGACACTGAACAGAAAGAACATTTTACCATGTTGATCAAAGATCTTAAACTTTTCAACTTACTATTATGAATATTAGGAAAATATCTTTTCTTACTTCTTTGCCTCTCACTCCATTTAAACTAACCTGCTCTCTCATCACCTGCCTTACGCTCCTTTTGGTTTATTTTTCATTTCTAGTAATTCATCTTCCTTCATTCCAGCCCTCACTTCTGCAGGGAGATAAGATATATGTGAATATATAAAGCAAAAGTCTGGTTTCATTGAAGTTGATAACACAGCTCCCACTGACACCAGCACAGCCAGGATTTTAGTTGTGTACTGACATTTGATATGAAACTTCCAAATAGTTTCCCCCTTATTTGTGATAAATGCACATGGATTTTTGATAAAAAATAAGTTCAGGAAAGTTAAACTGAACACCCTATTCAGGAAGGCAAAACTGGTCTCATATCCACACATAATATGTAGATGTAGGAATCATGAGATACATTTCTGAGTGTATTATTTTTTAGAAATGACATACCTCAAACCTTTTGCAGCTGTAACCCAGTTTGTCCTTCTCTGAAAGTGGCCACCTCTCTCACGTGTTCTCTCCTTCCCCTGTGTCCAGTCAGGTAACAGCAAACTATCCCCAATTCCAGGCTGCTGAAGTGGGTGCTACACAGATAGGTCATAACTGAAGAGCCATTAAAAAACTGTTTTCCATGTACCCGTATCACTGTCCCACTGACCCACATATATTTTTGTTGTTATTTCTTTGCTGTTTTAGTGTTAACTATCAGTTATTTCTCATTCTAGTTATTAAATGCCTTTCATTACAAGTGCTTAATGTAAATATAGTTCAGATTAGAGTCCCATCTCAGTCATTAAAATTTAAGTCAAGATGTACTCCTCTCATCTTTTGAGTTACTCTAGATTCCTGCTGGTGAAACAGTGCATTATTTGGGATTTTCTTTTTCAATGTTAACAACTGAATCCTTTTCGCTATTCTGTCATTCTGCTACCTTTCTTCTGGCAGTAATACACTACACCGTGGATAGCATGAAGCATTTGTCCTTACAGATTGTTACTTTATTCAAACAGCTGTTCTCACGCACTAAATATAAGGTGAATGATAGAAAAAAGACTTTGTGGAGCCATATATCAGGATGAAGGTTTTATAGCTTTAGTGTTGCGTACAAATCAATTCCTCTGAGTTGGGCTACCATTAGTAGCTTTTAAGATTGCCTAGAGCTGTGTCATTCACTGCCATTTTGACACATTAATGCATTAATGGTATGTGCAGGCTGACATAACTTCTCTGAAGTACTATTACAGTAATTACCAGGAATCTTCAATATGACGTGCAAAGTTAAGAAAGGTGACAAAGGAGTATGTAGATACTCAGACACTCTTAAAACATTCATTCAACATTGACAGTGCATAATTAAGAAACTACAAAACATTGAGACAAGGATTGCCTGCTATGTATACTGTCAGAGAAAACAAGCATGAATGAAAAAGGCAATTATGCAAAAATGATGGCTGATACTATCAAACAATTCTGCTTCAGTAAAAAGAGGTTAAGATAATCAGGGTAAAAAGTACTAGGTTTGCTCAGTCCAGTACTTTCACAGAGAAAAAAGCTAAAATCTCATTAGTGTTTAGCAAAAAGGATGCACATTTTTGAAGGCATTTAGGAGGCAGCAGATGGTAGTAATGAAACCTGAGTCTGTGTTGAGAACATTTGAAACTTGGAACAAAGTGGATTTCTGGATTTCTTCAATTATCACAGATGTCTCCTAAAGTAAATTAGTGAGAGTATGGAACGTTATCTGGAAAACAGATCTTTGCCATTACAAATCGTTTTACTTTATTCTTTCTCAATCAGGTTTATTTTTCCTAAAAGATAAGTATTACTCTGAATTACAAATTAAGAATGTTGAACATTACTTCGTTTTTTCATCTAAAAACACACTTTCATCCCCCACACTTATTGTTCAATAAACTGGTTCAATGGATCAGGTACCTTAATATCAAAACTCTTCAGACGTACTTCCTTCACTTGTAACTAGTGAATTAGTTGGGACCATCAGTATCTTGACAGCTCATTGTCTCATGGTCTGTTGACTGAAGTGCTATATAGGAGTAATTCCTTGGACAACATCTTCCTGATGTTGTGTGACAGCTGGAATTACTGTGAGCAAACAAGTCTGGAGTGCTTCTGGCTTGAGGCTACACACAGGTATCCTTGGGATTCTGACTTCTTTATAGTACATTTAAACATCATGCTTAAGATGATGAAATCACCACTCATAGCAATAATGTAATTTCAGAAAATTTCTGTAGGTTGTTCACTCTTGGTATACACATGAAAAGAAATACACAACTGTGTGACATTAATTCAAAAAATGAATCCTTCTAAAAGCCGTTCTATACATCTGAAGTTACTCAAAGCGGCCAATTTTTTTGCTTGTGTATAAGTAATGAGGTTGAGAGTGGTCTTAAGCTTTTCACAAGGTTTATTTGTTGTTGAGACATGTCCTAAACAATTCCCTTCCTGCCTAAGACCCAGCTGTAACAGTCTACTACTTCCTTCTCATCCTAGTCCACAAATGCCAGGTCAAGAAACAGCCTTCCTTAAACTCATATTTGATACTTATAGTATAACCATTTTCAGCATGTAAATAGTTAACTCTTTTAGGAAAACATATTTTCGAATCACCATACCTAAAGCTAAGTTGCTGTTTTGCAAGAACAAGAGCTGATTAAGGACATCAGCACTAGGCTGTTAATTGTTTACAGCCATAAACTACTTCTATATTTAACCAAAGACACATTTTAAATCACTGCAGTTTATTTTCTAATCTGAAATGAACAGCAAGAATATGAGTGATATTTTAACTGATTCATAAATATTTAAAAGTCTGCTGATTTTCAATCACATCTTTCTGCAATCTGTTTTTCATAAATACTGAATTTAGTGACAGGTTATTTTCAGTAAAATAGCACAATTCTCATTCTTCTAGGAAAACAGTTAAAATAGCACAGAAAATCTTTAAGACTAGGAAGTTCCCTAGTATGATTTATTACCTAAAAGGTACTAATGTATTTCAGAAGCATGCTAGAGCTGTACTTCTGTTGTTCCTATTAAGAAATTCTAGCTTCCAGCTTGTCAGTTTGATATATGTTCCTTCATATGTCTCATGTTTTTCATTGTTGTCATAAGGACAAAGTGAATTTGACAGCAATATTTACTTCTCTTCTGACAAGGCAAGAATATTGGAACACTGATTAGGAAGGAAAGCAACTAAGAAAAGATTGCTTTAATAAACAGTATACTATTTTTAAAAAAATAATCCCTGAGGGCCTTTTGGGGGGAAAATAAATAAATAAATAAATAAATAAAGTGAGTTTACCCTTCTCTCTCTACAGCATACAGAAATTTTATCTTTAAATGTAAACTAATTCCATAGACAAATTTTACCTGTTAGGAATAATCAGCCTGTTTAGCCAGATTAACCAATGCTACACATCAGCTATGATATGACAAAACATTCAAACACTACATATTGATATATAGATACATACATCTATAAATATAAATGTTTTGTTAGCCATCCTCTTCTCCCACCAGAACTGCGTGCTTTTAAAAAAACAGATAATTGAAGTAGAAGAAGATACCCAGTGGTATTTCTCCACCAATTAAATGCTTTGTACCTGCATCCAGTATACTCAGTTCTCTTGATAACATGGAAACTGATTCTAATGCAATGCCCTATAACAGTACAGTATTGACTACTGTTCCTTGTTGGCTGAATATGCTAGCTGTACTCAGGATTCAGCCTTCATGGAATGACCAACCTGTAATTCCATCACTAGTCCCACAAACAAAGCTGCTTTCAAGAAAGAATTAATGTTAGAAAGTCATAAACATACTCCATTTGCAGGTCTACCGTTCCACAGAACTAAACCTGCAAAAGTAAAAACCTGCAAAGTGCTCTTTCCAACTTCATAACAACTATTCCAAGAAAATTATTCTGATGACATCATGCTGTGATGTCAGAGACTCATACAATAGAGAGTTAGAAATAATATTTCTGTATGTCAATGACAACTTAATAGGCATAAGCTCCTGAAAACAAATCAAAGCTCCTCTGGGAAGAAAATGTATTTTCAGGACAAATTAAAAACCACTGGCCAAAACACGAAAACACTTGGTTACCCCAAATTAAGTTACTTTCTTAAGAGCCACAATTGAAGGAGACCTTAAAGTTACTTAATTACATCAGACTATTTAGAAATCATAACAACTTTCTTCTAGATAGGAAGGCAAAGACATAAAATGAAAATTATGTATAGCTCAGTACAACTACTTTCTTAACATGGACCTCTTTAATGTGAAGAAATCTTTAATGTGAAGAAAATTAATGTGAAGAAAGGTTAAAGCCAGTCCAATTGATAGGAGGTAAGATAGCCATGAAGTGTCACGCTAGCATATTTTGATTTTTTTTTAATTATGGAAGCAGACAAGAAAATGTATCAGAAATAGAGAGATTGTTTCCAAGTCCAGTTGAATGACTTTATGTTTGAAAAACCAAAATGAAAGAAAAGCCTTTGAATTACACAACACTGAAATACATCAAAACGAACACAAGCATTGCTCAACTAGAAACATACAAACATTGTGTTCGATTGGAAACACAGAAAGAAATTTCAGCACGTCGGATGAGAATAAGTATAGAAACAGAGATGAAAGATTTACATATGCATTTTATACTGTAGATTATGATCAAAAAGTGCAAAGTTAGGGAACAGATGACCCCAGTTACTTTACTACTGCAGTGGGCTTTTTCAAGTATGTTTAAAAGTAACAAACAACATGCATAGAGACAGATAATTTTAAAAACAACTTTAGACAATCTAAAGTAAAAAATGTTTATAGATGAATTAACCTGTCCTGCATGAACAAAAAACAGAGTTTCAACTCTATACTTCTAAGAAGGATTCAGATGTATCACTTCTGGAGTTAGTGCAAGTGCATTTGTTTAGATTTCTTTCTTTTAACAATAACAATTTCTTTTTAACGTAATTTTAAGAGCGATATCATAAAACTTTCTTTCCTATAGCACATCATAAATCTTCACAGCAGCCAGGATGCGGGTCGTGCTCTAGACTACTCACTCCGTGAAGGCTAAGACATATGAACTGCACACAGATAAACATGTTTAATTTTCAAATTATGTATTCTGACATCACAGACATAAACCTGTGACATACAAATCCATCTATCAGGTGCTAATCTAAAACTGGAGCCAAGGCAGTAGAAAGAATGGTTCATTCCATTTCTAGCAATGCTTTGTTTCACAAGAATAAGTCCCAAATCAGTACAAACTATTTTGAAAGTCTAGAGCCACTAGTAAAAGAATCCCCAGAAGAAAAAGGGGGAAGGGTGTATTAGAGAGTTTCTTTCCCTATATAAAGTAAACACAAGAAACTTGAGCAATACCTGCTCTCTCCAGAAAGCTTCTTTGCAGAAGCAAGACAATTATATAATGCCTAATGTACTGCATTCGTCTCTCATAAAGATTTCATAAGTATGTCACAAAATAAACAGAATGACTAAAGCAACAGCCTGGGGGAAAACAGTAAATAGAGCTCATTTCATATGCAAAAACAAGAATGAGGAAAGATCAATTACTGCAGTTCTAATAACAAACAACAGATTGTTCATAACAGAAACTTAAATAACACTGTTTCAGGTGAGCAATCCACACCAGGGACTGGAATTTTTCCTCCTGCTCCCCTAGATTTTCATTTAACTCTGGAAGTACAAAGAAAGTGCAACAGCATCCCGGTCTTCTGCACAGTATTTTCTTGCTGCATATAGGCATTGCATTCATACAGAATGACTGCAACTGTCCCCAAGGTTCCCCCCTTTCTCAGCCAACACACATCAGGACGCTGGTAGCATCTTTGCAACAAAAAGGGTTCTTGGCACCAAAAGCTAATGAGAATAACTTTGAAAAGGTCTGTGCTGGATACAGTCTAAAGATATAGTGAAAAAAATTCATGTATCTTTGCACCTTTCTATCTGATCATTGTACTGAAATACAACTCGGCAGGAGCTGAGAATACAGGAGTATTTACCTCAGATTTCTGGCAAGACCAAAAAGTTTCTGACTGTGGAAATCTAAGTTATATACACGGATTTTTTGCTATAGTCCCTCCCCTGCCTATTTTTTACCCCATACCTACAAGGAAAACAATGGTATCTATCTCACTTCTCATATTTAATTCATTGTTGTTCCCATGTAAATTTAATGTTCAGAACAGTAGCTACAGCAACAGATAATTTTTTCACACTAAAAAATGAGGAAGAAGTTACAAACTTGAGGTGGATAATAGAGTTTTGCCTTGTTATCTCTAAAAACAGTTGAACAAATTGACTAACTGTATGTTTAGAAAAGGCAATTCTGTGTAAAATTAAAAAATATGTATCTTCCAGGTTTCACATACCAAAGCCTTGATTCAACTTCAGACAAATCAAATCTCTCTAAAAGTGGCCAGAGAAACAAAAGACGTAGTTCATACTAACGAACACATGCTGTGCACTATTTCTTTCAAATACATTGGTTTTAAATCATAGTATTAAGCACATAGTATTTTTTTTTAAATGGATCTATGAAGCATGTACGAGCTTCATAGTCCTAACACATATATCATCTAGCTGAAGTGATGTGACAGGAACCAAGAACTGTTTGTCTGGCTCTGGTATAACTGCAAGAGGGCAACCACTGAAAGAACCGAGACTTGGCAGAGTCTGCTTACCAAATAATCTTGCTTATATGTTTATGACCATCCACTTTTTCACCGTTACATATGCCCATCCACATGATGGCCACAGAAACCTAGCCCTGGCTTCTGAGAATCCTAAGTCTCACGTAGTGGCAGCTTTTTCTACGAAATCAGTTGGTACTAAAATATCCTAAGTCATCAGAAATTTAATTTTTGCATTACTTTCAGTAGCTTATTCTTTAAAGTAAATAAATTGGGGTCACAGATAATTTCAGACACTCAAAATTCATCTACTTTGCAAAACATCTTGTACAGTTACTTTGGACTTTACTGAACTATGATATCAAACTTTACCATTATAGCCCAATAGTTGGAATAAAATGAAACAAATGTTCCTAAACAAAGGCTCCCGAATACCCAGAGTATATTTCTACCTTTAATTTCAGACTTTTAATAGTTTTCTTCCTTTAATATTTGCACATTCTTGCTTACAAAGTCATCTTTTTCACCCCTGCGTGAAATAGCAGCTCATATAAAAGCCATAGTTGCTTAAGAACAGAAAATACATCCAAAATTAAGTTAGATGCAAAGATGCATAGACAGACATGCATAGAACTGCAAATATAGCTTCCTAGTTGTAGTTTGTAATTCACCTGTAGGCTAAGAAGCAACAGAGAAAACTGCATTCAAGTCAACCTATTTGTGATTTCAAATATGAAATACCAGCATGTGAATTTAGGTGAGTTACAGATATGTGATTACTACATAAAACATATGACAAGTATCTGTGTATACAAATGAAACCCCAAATATTGAACATATCTGCAAACAACTAAAGACATACACACGCACATATATATGCTTTCTCATGCACCCAAATACAAATATTTGGATAGATATTAACTGATGCGTGTCTACCTCTAATGAGAAACCATGAAGCTAACAAAAATTGAACACAGATGCAAATTATATCTTTGTGACCAAAATGCCACCCTGTCTATTCAGAAAAAAACACGAATGTGACTTCTCTAGGTCACAAAAAAAATGTTGTTATATAACTGAGCACAGATAAAATACCTTAAGAATGCATTTGAGATATGGTAAATTTGAAATATTTCATATAATTGGGTTCCAAGAGATCCTGAAAATCACATGAAAACAATAACCACTTAAATGATTGTCTTAACCAAATTTCTTCTATCCTCTTTTTTCAAGGACAGAAACATAATATTTTCTTTCTTTTGGAAATCAGCAACCTCTACAAGTTGTAAATGAAATGAAAGTTACCTGCAATTTTACATGTCAAATGTATATGTTAATTGTCACATAGGCAAGATTTGCCAGCAGACCTTAAATATTTGATGACTTTCTAGGCCTCCATTGAAATGTTGAAGTTGCATTAAATCATGGATTGTGTATGCACGTACATAAGAACGAGACTCCTGCATTAGGAGGAAGGATAATTCATAAACCTTGCATGCATATATCTGGGTCTTCCTGGAGATCGGGATGGACCAGTGACAAGTCTGCAACAGCAGCCCGGCTATGCTAAGTGCTGAGCTACTCAGCATGAGCAGCTTGGGGCACATGGAGAAGGCATGCTATGTGTAGAACTGCCACCTGCACAAGCAAGAAGCTTCCGGTGAGTTTAGGAACAACCAGAGTTAAGCAGCGACATCTGAGCAAAGATTTTGCTGGACTCCAATTTTGAAATTATTTGCTTTTGTTTCAGCCAAGCCACCTTTAGATATCTCAATCCTTCAGTGGACCTAGCTCTTACAGATGTATGCACGGTCTGCTATGATTATCCTGCCTTTGATTAAAAGAAAGAGACTAAGTAACTTAAGTCCTAATTACTTTTTAGGCTTTTTTTAGGAATCTTTTCAAAGATCATTAACACATTTTCTCAGTACTGGACATGACAATTAGACAGAGTATTTCAATAGTTAATCAACCAGTGTAAAATAGTAACGAATAAAATTCACACATAATTCCACTCAGACTCTCATATCAGAGCTTAATTGAGCTTTAAGTGATTTGAAACACTTCAGTTGGTTCCTTTCATAAAAGTAAATTTTACCCATTCTGAATTCTTGTTTAAGTGTGCTTTTTAAAAATGCCACATTTAAAAAACATTATTTCCACTAGCAATTGTTTACAGCTTTGTATGAAAGATATGTAATCAGAACGGTTTTTATTCTGCAGTATTTTATGAGGTCTAAGTATTCTTATAGGCTTTTTCCACCAAAATATTAATGGAAATGCAAGATGAAACTTCTAACTTAATACCCTGAATATATGCAAAATAAAATGTCTCTTCTGGTATATATCAATTTTAGTTTGCTGTTGCACCTACTATAAAGGTTTTCCTGTATGTTCATAAAAGACTAGGTTTTGAACTTTTAAACAAAAGATAATTTATTTGAAGACACCCAAAAGTGTCAGATAAAAACATAAAGGTCAACATTTCTTACCTATATTAGAAAAAATCTCTTTAATATTTAAAGAGGAATTTCTGAGTAAACACTGCAAGAAGTGGTTCTTTACGAAAAACGTACATTGTATGATTAATGAGATTGCTAAATGTGGATTTAAGAAATTCTAGGAGTAAGAAAATGTCTTTGGACACAATGAAACTGAAGCTTCTTCAATTTTCTATTCCAAAGATTGTGTGAAAATTCCCCATATTCATGTTACAGTAATACTCTTACTAAAAGGTGTGCTTTTAATCAGTTCTGGGGAGAAAAAAGAAAACAGCTTTCAATTCAAGAAGCCAATTAAGTATACATAACAAAACATTTTAATCACAGTTTTAGGCTACAAATAAATGTCACTACATACAGGATAGAAAATACTCCCATGGGACTATATGATTTGTTAGCTAAATAACATAGATAACTACTTTCATTTCCTCCCTGAAAGATATTCCAATACCTTTTCCCTAGAAAACCCAAACTTAGCTTAGAATTAATTATTCCAGTACGTGTGGAACACAATATAGCAACACAAAACATCTTTAGAAATGTAGAGGCCTGCTATAAAGTCATATACAAATGTGTAGGCCAGCATGTAAAGAATGTAACCTTCAGATTCACTAAGTTTCTCAGTTGCTGAAAATGTTTTCTAATTTCAGGAGTCTCTATAAAATATTGAAATAATCTGAAAAAGAACCTCTGCTACCTACTAGGAGGTGTTAAAAGAAAAAGTTTACTGTTACATTATAAAGACTGTTTTGTACTGTATATAATAGCTGACTGCCAAACACAGATTAAGAAGAATATACACTTCTCTGGACGTAGATGCATATAATGACATGAGGATGCACAGTACCTCAACGCTAACTCTCAAGGAGATTCACATGTCACTCGCTATTTTCCATTTACATGAACCTAATTACCAATTCTGATATTGAAGAAATCATCAGACATATGGTAAATTGAAGTCATGACAACATTATTATATAGAAGCTACAATTCTGCTAAAATCTATATTACTAGCTTTTAAGAAGCAAACCACTATTTACAACCCTGAAAAAAAACATATTAATATTTATGACATTATAAATCTCCATGAAAGCCAGTGCCTACTTACAGAGAAAAAAAATTATAGGTTGGTAGGAAGTCTAATCATTTTGCCAAAATCTACAAAATCCCATGGAATGCATATTACAGCATCTGAGTCATCAGCCTCACCTTCGTGAACACATCATAAACACTGCTATGTAAGTTACGTATTCCAGTATGCCAAGTCATAATAAATCTTTGGTGTCAGAAAAATATTTTGGGAGGAACTACAAATGGACTGAAATATATATTGCTTCACACTCATTTAAAAGGTTCTGCTTATTTTTTAAGAAGTTCAAATGATGCTATTGTTCACAGGAGATTTGAAATTTGATGGAGAAAATATCCTATGAATAGAAAAGCACATTTACTCTACCAGATTAAATACCAGTCAAGCACAGCTGAGGGGAAACTATGGCAAACCACCATCCCCTTCACTGATTTGGATTTTTCAGGTAAAATTTTGACAAGTCTGCCAAGCTGCCCCATTGTCTATGTTTAGCCCACAACCAGGGCTAAAGAATAACAGTTTTTCTCTCACCCAATGTCCCTTCCCCGACCAAGGAAGGAAATTGGGAAAAGGAGGGAGACTCGTGGGTTAAAATTAAACAGGTTTAATAAAATAAAGAAACCAATATAAATGATAATACAAAACACACAAAATTATATTAGCTACAAAGTTGCAGCAAGTTGCTCCAGGAATAGCAATCATTGGGAATGAGAAAGAAGGAGAGTGGAAAAGAACAAAACAAAAACAGCCCCACCTCTCCCCAGCAAGCACTCCCTTTTATAGTGAACTTGATGTTAATGATATAGAATACACCTGTGGGCCAGCCTGGGTCAGCTGCCCTGGACTTAATTGCTAAGGGCCTTGATCACCATGGCTGGCCACAAACTGAAACAAAATCCCAGTGAAACCAGGACGCCCATGACCATAGCTCTTACATGGATTCCTCCGAGCACTGAGTAGAATTAGCATCATAACACCTACAGACACTGCCCAAGAAAGCCAAAGAGATTGTGGTAATTAGATACCAAATCTATCTGAGAAAGTTGAAGGTTCAGTGCTTCATATGTCCCCCTCATAGTATGAAAAGTAAAACAGTACCTCATACTAAGTCTCAAAGAGAATCGCATGTAAACCCCTATTTGTCAGGCTACTTGGCCTCTGACATGTGAGACATTTGATGTATTATTATCTAATAGAGATGCTATCCAAAAAGTCATCTCCCAGATACTATAGGTGACATTAATTAAATTATGCAAAACAATTTTAAAAATACAATTTATTATACATATTATTCCATTAAAATTTAATCAAGATGCCTTGTTATATACAGATTCTCAACACATGCTAGACAGTAGCCAGTCTCTTCATCATCTGCAAAAGAAATGCTTCAGGTTTGAAACAGAAACACAAATGTGTAAATGGAGTACTCAACATCTGCGCAGAGATAAACACCAGAACAATGACTCAGACTGGAAGTTATTTGCTTGAAAGTTATATGTATAAAACACACATCATTCTTCTGAAACAGGATACGAAAAAAGCTTATAAATACAAAAAAATACAGCAAAGGAAAAAAAACCTACCCAGGTTTTTTACTCTCATTAATTATCATCATTTTTATAAGAAACTGGCTACCATTAGAGATGCTTCATGTAACAACAGCACAAACCTCAAGCAGGTTGAACCATAAGAATGTTCTGCAGAGCCAAAAAATAACAAATATGACTGTTTATTCTATTATAATAATTAATATATGTTAGAGGAAATGAATTAGAAATATTGAAAGAAGTTATCAAAAGCAGAAAAGTAAGAACTAATGTCAATTAAGAGCTGGTATTTACACAAATAACTATGACTGCAGAATGACATCCTGATAAACAATACCAGATTTTGTCAGACTTGTTATTAATCTGGCCAAATTTCATATTGAAAATCACCTATAGATAATAAGCACAGAATGTGAAGATCTATTAGACAGTCTCTTCAGAATTTAACCATACTCTCCAGGAAAAACTTGTTCTGCTGTAACGAAGAGTAAAAGTTAGTAAACCAGTAAAGAAAAAGAACTAAGCTTAATAGCTTGTATCAAATGGATAGGTATTTTTGAATAAATGGAAACTGTGACTAAAAGCGGTATGTACGAAGGAAAATGGAGAATGTAATTGCCATAATACAGCACATCAGTGGTCCATCTAGTCCAGTGTTCTGTCTCCAGAAACATGCATAAAAATGCTTAATGAAGCAAACAGGGCATGCATAAATCATCAGCTGCCTTCAGTAAATGCTTCATGAACTCAGACCTGACTTTACATCAATAGTATTTAAAAAGGGCATATGCAGACCAATCTCGTGTTCAATTCTGCAAGTATCTTTTCTGCAAATTTCATATTGGGCTTCTCTTTGTAATTTGGGCAGAAGTGTATTCCCTACCACTCCTTGGTATTCAGGTTGAATCTACAATGTATATTAATATAATTTGTCAGCCTATTTTGTAAAACCTTGTCTTGTGATAATTTAGAAATATAATGAATTACAGATGTAGGCTACTACAGCATCATGTGAATTGCTTGTTGATGAAGACTGCGACTACTTTCTGCTTTCTCATGAATATTTCTTATTTCCATACCAGTAATTCAAATAGTCCTTTTTTTGTTCTAGTCCCTTATGAACATACACATCCCTACTTTATAAAATAGAGGGAATAATTTATGAACTAACATGCAGTTAATGAATCATAATAAAAATCATCTAGTAGAAATTTAACTAAACGCAAAAATTACCACAAACACAGAAGATCCAGTTTAATTACTGTATTCCAGTGGCAGAAGCCAGAGGATGGAAAAACTGCAGGATTATAGTGAAAGAAATTTCACTTAGAGTGAAGTCAAAATAAGAAAAAGTTACCAAAATACACAGTTTCCAATTGTGAAACCAGTCTACCAGGACAAAGGGACAGAGAGCAACGGAACAGTATGATGATTAGTCAGAAGCTCATTTCAACATGGTGACACTCAACAAATCTGTGCCAGGGATGGTATGATAAAGGGCACATGGCCTGTCCTTCCTAACTCTCACATCCCCAGGGGCTCAACCCTGAAAACTTCACTGAACCTTTCACAGTTGCCACCTTCTAACTATGATCTGATGTATGTTCACAGACTCACCTCTGATTTGGAGACATTCTTCACTTTGTAGACTAATAATTTGCTTGGTTTTCATCATTTGGTTGGAGACCCTTACTTACAGTCTGTAAACTAATATAGATGAGGTTTACTTTAAACCCTGTTTAATATCAAAATATTTATTTCTAATGATAATAACAGTAACACTTGTGACTAGCCGTTATGAGAGTGCATCTGACACCAGCATACAAAAAACATAATTTAAAGCATGATTTAGCATTAAACCATACAAAGGAATTGAAAATATGAAGGCCAGCAGACCAAAACAAAAACTCTTGCTAAGATAAGCATCACCTCCTACTGCTTTCTGAAAAATGATCTTCTGATTTAGTTTTTCTAAGACTATTTTGATTTTCAGAAGAAAAAAAACAGTGTGAAGGGTCATGATCAGTATGACCCATTTTCTTCAAGATTTATTATTCTGGACAATCAAAATATTTTCCTAAGTTACTAGAATATACAAGTAATATTTTATATTAAAGCAAAAGGATAGAAAAAAACGTTTCACAGGTCAAGTACTTGTTGAATTAATTGTTCACTTTATTAAATTAATTTGTTCAATTCTAATTATCAATTAGTTGTTCAATTTTTTTACACATTCATTTTGAATACAAGTGGCTACTTTGGCTTCAGTGGCCAAGGACCGGATAAGGAAGAAATCTGGTTATTTGAGTGACAGAAGTCTAAATGCTACACCATGCACTAAATGTTGGTCATCCTTCCTCAGATATCTACCTTGACCACTTAACAGTATTTCTTCTATCACAATTGTCACTCAGTTGATCTAGCATACTGTTATCATGGCCATTCAGTTGCAAAACTAGCTCATAAAAGGAGGCCATGGGCCTCTTCAGGCCTATTATAAACTATGTCTGGTGAATGATGCATCCCAACTGCATGGGAAGGCAGCATCCTTAACTCATGAACGACTGAATTTTGATATGACATTATGAGATGGACTGAATGTGTTCTTTGTTCATATACAAAGAAGTCAGGAAGAAAAACTGAACTATTTTTCAAACAGACATTTCCGTCACTAAAAAAATGCTTCTGGAGCACCTTCTCTAAACAAAGTAGTATTCATTCTCTAAATCAAAGAAATCAGGGTTCTACAGCAAGCAGTACTGAGTTGGTCTCATATGCCTACTGGGCAAAAGTATACAAAAAATAAAAGATGCATAGTAAGAAAATTTCCTTTTATTCAGACCTAACTTCAACTTCATACCTGTATGACAAAAGTCTATGTTTAAAGTTAGAGTGAAGCACCACTGTACATGTGCTAGAAAAAGACTTTTTGTATTACACTTTTCAAGTCCAGCCCTAAAAAACTGCTTTAATTTATGGGGGGGGGGTTCCCTCTCCTCTCAGGAGGTTCCACTTACAGAAAGATAAAAAAATTCAGAAACTTACTCTTTGTTACTCTGGTTGCAGTTACCAATTAACAAGTAGTGCTGGACTTCAAACAGTTCTCAAGTACAGTAAATTATGTGATCTGCTTGTTCAAATACTTCTATAGTACCATTAAATTCCAACAATCCTTTACTGTAAGGATCACACAAAAAGAGTGACAGAATTTTTTGTAAATGAACCACTGCTTTGGTAACAGTAGGAATCCCAAATTTTAAGTTCATTATTAAAGGAAACTCATTACCATTAACAGTTTCTATGATGTATGTTCTCAGTGTACTTAACATCTACCAAATCTGCTCAGAGCAGTTAAGGAATCAGAGAGGATATTAAATTAACTCAAAGGCATGTTTTCTTCCTTGCCTTCAGATATTGTAAGCGTAAGAACTGGCAATGCCTGCACTCAATTTAGGCCACAAATGGATTGTGGTTCCACTACCATTCACCATTCAAGAGGACTGGTAAATGGAAAAGTACTTTTTCTTCCTTACTCAAAGTGGGCAAAAGGTGGACATAATCTGCCTTTCAGACCACATGAGAAATTTAGTACTTATGGCCAGTGATCATTAATGCAGAAGTCACAAAGCCCATGTATGTTTTCCCTTATGGTCTTGCTCTCTGGTGTCCTCTTATTTTTCAAAACTACAAAATGTGCAAGACCATCATTATGCTCATGGGAACACCATCACTGGCTAATGATAACAATTTTCTGAGATTCAAGGAAAAAACATGTTAGATGATGCTTACATGACTGAAGAAATTTCCTTCAATGCATAGACAAGCAAAACCAGTCTTACAAGGAATGGTGAAGTTACTTGGTTTGGTACTGCTAGTACAAAGAATTAACCATATTAAATATGAACATGTTCATCATAATGAGCTTCATCTAATTCCATCCTTCAGAAACCTTCATTTATCTAAATTACAAAGAACATGTTAAACAAAAGCACTTCACCATATTAGTGCAATTTACATCAAATGCACTAGAGAAAATTACCTAATACAATTTTCTAAACCATTTAGTAGTATGAACTAGGAACTAAAAGAGAAAATTACATTTTATGATTTGTAGGCTATTGAAAACACTCTACACCTGAATTCACACAATCTGCATTACCTTGCTGCTCTCTTAATGGCAAAAGGCCTTAATAAACCAGAGAACTAGAAATAGTATTCTGTGAATTAAGCAGAAAAATATGTTATGTCCTTCTGAATCTGAGCAGATTCAGACCACTTGTTGTGGTCTCTTCTCAGACTTTGACATCTGAGCCAGGGAACTCACTTCTCACTTTGGCTTGGTTAATTTCCAAAGCAAACAGAAGACAGGCGTGCTGAAACAACTTAAGTTTTTCAAATGCAGAACATACATCTGGACAAATATCTGGAGATATCATTAGCATTTTTGTTACTTGTCTGATGTTTGCACAAAAATGCCATGAATGTGATTGAGCCAACCCCTCCACACCACCCTGAAACATCAAAAAAAAAAATCTTGAAAAATACCAGTAGAGAAAAAAGGTTGAAATCCAGAGGTATTGGTTAACTTACAGGCCTATTCTATGGAAAATTATAGACCTAGAAACTTTCCCAAGGATCCTCTCTTCTGTTACTCAGTAGCTGTTCAGGAAAAATTCATTCCCAAGTCTACAAAATAAAACTTGATGAGTACTAAGGACTCAAAATTCTCGCCACAATACATAGATTTGATGTGTAATCAGATACTCCTAGAGCTAAAAAGCAGGAATTCTTCCTGAAAAAAAGATGAAGGTGTACTTTGAACTGCAGAAATAGAAATATGTTGACATTTTCTGGAAAACCAACTCCAAAATTTTGAGATTAATATTTTTACTTCATACTTTTCAGAAATGCAAGCAGATGTAGTAATAAGAACTGTAAAATTTTGAAAATATATAAACTATTTTTTTCCAGAAAGCGATCTTTGGAGATCTACTAAAATAGCTCTTACTAATAGATCTTCTTATTCTGTAGACAAGTAATCATTTAATTTAAAAAACCTACATTTATTAATATAAAATTCACTTGCAGTAATTATTCTCACACTAACCAAGCAGTCTTTAAAATATTTAAACTACTAAAAGTAAAACTTTGTGTTTAAGGTCAAGAAATGAGAAATTCAGAGTGCATATAATTTATATTTTGACATAGATCTATAAGTCATAGTGTCTAATATACAGAATTTCTACTTTAATATAATATTCTGTTCCTTAAGCGCAGGAAAGGCTTTCTGTTCAATCACTACAATAATACAAAGCAACAAATGATATTTCCAGGAACTTAAGAATTACACAAATACCAAAATGAACAGCTTTCTTCTATTAATTGCTTTAGAAGTAATGAGCTTCTATTAACTGGTTTTGAAATAACAAATCATTTTATTATTTTATATCTTTCTCTTCCCTGGTGTGTTTTACTGCTTTTGTAGCATAAAATTACTGGGCTTTCATTCGTTAAATTAGATGACAGTCAAGTTTAACCTATGTTAAACTATAAAACTTCAAATAAATGCTTAATTCAAAATCCTCTCTATGCACCAACAAGAATTAAGGTCAAATCAACAAAGGCTAATGTGCTAACACCAATCCATTACAGTCATCAAACTTTGGTTACTAAAACAACCAACTAATTGTAGAAGTCTCAGAAAGCAAATTTATGAAATTGTGTTTTTGTAGTTTTTATCTGACAGTATTTGATCAAATGCAGTGGAGCTGAATTACTAAATTATATCTCAGACTATAAACTTGAAGTGTGTTACACATATTCTTATGACTTTCACTTACACAGTAATGACTATTTTTCCCATGGCCCATAAAGGTCTTTTAGACCTTCAGGATGTCAGAAAGATTGAAAAACACCAATGCAGCTGTATCTCTAAAGAAAAAGGATCTGCTAGTTTAGGGATTTACAGAACTCTCTAGGAAGAGTGGTACAGAAAAGAACAAGGCAAAATTGCCTAATGTAATTCTATGTATCAGGTCAGGAGAAAACAGAGGCCACTGAACTTCCTTTTTTCCTAAAAGAAGACCTATTGAGAGAAAAATAGTTATTAAATCCCATTGTGATGGGCAACAAAGATAACAAAGAAATACTGCAGACTTCACCTTTTTCCTGGATACAAAGATTGACAGTTTCACAGTTAGATTTCCTCTCTCTTTTATGGGATTTGGATCCCATAAAAGTGTTAAATCTCTCCAGGGATTTGGAGAATTTGTATACAAGTTGTGGAATAAAAATAAAGTTCCTTAAATATGCAGCTGTAACAAATACATCACTGATTGTACGTGGCAGGTATTCTAGCAGTCTGATACAGTGGAAAACATAAGCATCAAAGTCATATGGGGCTATACGTGGGATTTATGTCATAATGCAGTGGAAAGGAAGAGAGCAGAGAGCATCTTAGTCATTCTAAGCTTTGATAAGTAGCGTCTTCATAGAAATACAGGACAGAAACAAGAAAAAGTGTGACCGATAAAAATTTCTGTTGCTATAGCAATTAGTAATATCAATAGCAACCCATTAAACATTTGCTATAAAATCTTTACACAACACAACAAGTCAAAGTACTTCATTGTTCCTTCCTATCTTAAACTCCTAAGTACTGAAGGTGGGAAAATATAGTAGCCATCAGAAGAGGTTTTACCCAAGAGGTCTGGTACAACTGATACTCAACTTGAGATTAAATTAAAACTTCAAAACTCTAGAGGTTAAAAAGACTGTCAAAGGTTAAAATACATTATAATACTTAATAGTTGATGCTGTGTATAAATAATGGAACAAATTTTATGAGACCAACACATTTAGAAAGACAGTAGCAAAGAAAGCAAGTGTGCAAATTGTTTGAAATACCAAAACATTTAACAAGAAAGTAGCAAGGAAAGCAACTCTGTGAAAGTGAGGTAAAAATTGCAAGTTATTCAAAAGCCTCTAGATAAAAATTGCCATGCAATTGTTAGGTTTATCTGCATGCATTTTTTCCTGCAAGGTTTTACAGAATTACAGAATGGTTGAGGTTGGAAGGGACCTCTGGAGATCATCTAGTCCAACTCCCTGCCAAAGCAGGTTCACCTAGAGCACATTGCGCTGGGCTGTGTCCAGGCAGGTTTTGAATATCTCCAGAGAAGGAGACTCCACAACCTCCCTGAGCAGCCTGTTCCAGTGCTCTGTCACCCTCAAAGAAGTTTTTCCTCATATTGAGATGGAACTTTCCATGTTTCAGTTTGTGCCCATTGCCCCTTGTCCTGTCACTGGGTACTCCTGAGAATAGTGTGACCCCATGCTCTTGACACTCGCCCTTAAGGTATTTGTAAGTGTTGATAAGCATTTACTTTTTAAACTGTTATAAAGTATGTATTTAAACATTTTCATGTAGATTTTAAACATCTAGAAATTGCCACTTTTATCACTTTGAGTTTTAAAAGGGAATTAACAAGATAGCTAAAGCAGTAATTATGGCTATTTCCTTCTAATAAAAAATAATATTTCCCACATGTGCCATATACTCCATCCACGAGTCTCAATACTTTAAGATGCCTGAGGGTCAAAATCCACAGAGATGTGAAAGTTGGGGTACATTACATCATATAAAATATATATTAAAAATCTGGCATCTACTGCATGCCCAAGTGTAAAATGATATGGGTTGCAGTAAAAAGCAACAAATAGGACTCTAAAAGATGACGGATGTCTCAATTAAGAAGTCTGCTATGTTATAAATTCCTTTCCTATGGTGCTCTCAGAAGGTTGCTCTGATTCAAAACTCTTAACAAACTCTATCAACAGAGTTAGATCACACAATGGAAAACCTCAGGCACAGATATTTGTATTGAACAGGGGAATGCCTGGGACAGCTTGTGAACTACATGGGCTGAATAACTTTTTCTGAAGAAACCTAGAGAGCAGAAGGAGGACACCAGAATTAGCACTCTTCAACCTTTGCAGGGAAGAGAAAGCTTGTTACAAAAATGCAGTGTAAAATCATGCTGCACAGTATCATGGCAAGAAATTTATCATCAGTGTTCAAACCTCACCGATTTCAAAAAAATTTAACATGCATTGGAGGAGGGAAGTATTTAGTCAAAATTAACTGGGGAAGATATACATCTTATTTTTACAAAAAACACTACCAACTTTTTTTAATCACAGTCAGAGGTTCTGGGCTTCAAAAATCTAAGGACAAATTACTTTTTTTTTTTACTACTCCTGAGGAGCATATTAATGCAAAACCTGTCCTAGACGAGTACTGTCAAATATGAGACCAAATGTTAGAATCTGACTATTATAATATTATTGGAGGCAGCTGCACTTCTGTATCTTTTCCATGATAAATATGAGCTTTGTATATGAAATGGTATACTGTAAATGTATACCATCAAATTCATAAGCAGTGTATCTCTCAATGTTGTACAAGCAATCTAGTCTTCTGGAAATTTTTGAGGTGTACACTACTTGGTATCTAAACTTCAAAACTGTATCAACATTAGATGCTTTCCTTACTAGTAATTGTGTTCAAGCACAGAGCCTTAAACAATCTTATTATTCTATTATCTGAGCCTATGGCCCTGTGATCTAGAACTGATTGGGAAAAGTCTATTACCTCTTTTCCTTAATGTATAAGCTAAACTCTTTCTCTGTGTTGCAGGCAGGTTTTGCTAAGAAACCACCAGGTCCTCTTTTAAAGCCACATTATTATAACTTCATTTTTAATCAGCTCTTCGTTATGCATCATCTTTATATAAAATTCTTTAACTACCCATATCAACTGTAATAATTTAAAACTCCTTTCCTCTGCAGCGTTAGTATCAATGCATGCAGTTTAAACATACTTATGTTAAAATGCTTTCAATCCAATTCTTGAAGGAAATTGTAAGGTGATTTGAATGTCTCTGAAAGGAAAAAATACCCAGTTAAAGACAAGAAATCGTTTTTATTTTTTCCTGCACATTTCCTCTTTAAATCTCCAGAAACTAAGCAGGAGACCAAAAAGCAGCTGAATCTGGAATAGTGTAAGAAGTCTGAAGGCCAGCATATTGAGCTAAAATGAGCATAAGAGACACAAATATCATAACTCTAAAATGGAAACTCAATACCACAGTGACTCTCTGAAAAAGGGAGTATTTAGTGCACAACATACAGTTTCAGTTCCACAAAACATCATCAAGCCTAGCTAAATTGGATCTGATTGAAAAGTGAAAATAACCCAAAGCCAGCCCCATTTTTAACTTAACAGAAGAAATGCCTCTGACTTGTAAGAAATAGGTGTCCACATCTTTCATGATATATAAAATGCTCCTCTATTATGGGCTTTTAGTACATAACCATCTAGCAATGGATGAAAAGTAGGTGTCCATATTGATTTTAACTGATCAAATAATGGTATTAGATTCTCATTTATTTTTGCACTCATGTAGTGTCATTGAATTCAGAAGATAATTTCTCAGATGAAATTATCATACATGAAGGATGGCTGGAGTAAATGACAGACTGTAGAAGCATCAGCTAACTAGGATTGCCACTAGCCGTAAATAAATTGGTGTGCAACAGGCAAGCAGCTCTTTAGCACAACAGTAGCAAAAACTTTTTGCATAATTTTAGCTATGTAGTAGAAAACATAAATGTGTTGAAATAACAAATAAAATAAGTGACCCAAATATGAAAGAGATATATATGGAAATTGTGTTTGTGTTATACTGCTTCTACCAAAATCCCAAATAAGATGTATTAGTGCCACAGCAAAAGTATCAGATCCTGTTTAGAATCATGATTGGATTGAAAGTTGCATGTGAAATGAAAAATCCTCATGAAACTGCAAGCATGTGTGATCTATAAATACACTTGAGGAACCATTCATTTTATTTTTCAATTGAAATTGTTTGATTTAAATAATTGTCTTTGATTATACAGATCTTAAAAGACCACACGAAAATTCTCGTTCAAACAACAAACAAAACTTTATTGTGTACTCTTGTTCCTTTTGATGACTATGTCCCATGCTCACTTTATTTTTTTGCAATTCTTTTCTCTATGGGCTCTTCAAATCCCAACTCACCACCATTCAGTTTCTGCTGAAGGATATGGTCTACTGCCTCCGTGTACAAAGAAGTACAAGCACATCAATGGAATACTTTGGCAGGTCTGTCAGCTCCTCATCCATTTCAGAAATTACTTAAAGATTTCCCGCTCAGTAAATTTATTCCATCTTTCCTCACTGAGTTGTTATTTTTTAGCCTTTGTTTTAAACTGCTTATCTAGGTCTGGGTTTTGTTTTTCATCCTTCTCTGCATATAAATTAAAAACCTGTTGCAAGTCTGAGGACAAGCCATAAAGTGTACAATCTACCTTACAGAGAATATATGGACTATAAATGTCACACCACTGATGAGGGCAAAACAAGAAGAAAGAATACTTTTTTTCTTTATGCATGTTTTATGGGTTACAAGAACTAGTTTAGAGAACTACACTAATTTTAATCTCTCATTTATTGTTGGTTTGTTGTTGTTATTTTATACGAATAAACACAGGTTTGGAAGCAGAATATCCAGTAGGGTCATTGAGGATCTAACGAAAAAGAGTGAGGGAGAGAACTACATCAAAGAAGGCTCAAGTTAGTATATATGTGATAGAGAAGTCCAGAGGCACAAAGGGCAAGCGCCAAAGTTGTAATGACAGGACAGAAAACAATATTTTCAGTGGTGCTTTAGAGACAATCAGAGTAACAGAAAATTAAGGACAGCCAGCAGGGAGAAGACTGATTTATTTAATATGCAATAAGGCTAATATAAGGTTACCATGCGTAACGTAGATTTTTTGGTATAGGAAGAAAGGTTGTAGCAGTGTGATTAAAAGATTCCCAGGTATGCCAGGCATTCTGCCTGTTTCCTTTTGTGCTGTGTGGCTGATAGGAAGGTTATGATTGGGAGCTTGGAAAGTTCAAATGTTATTCCCAGCCTGATTTTTAGCACAGTTTTGAGGAAGCCCATTATGCTTTCCCAAGCTATTCTATCTCTCTCTGTACTTACATAGGAAAAGGACCCCAGAAGGACAGGGAGAAGGAAGTGTCTGAGTTCTATGCAACTACTATGGCCAACATTCCTGCCTGGAGAGAGTATTCAACATCTTACTAGGAGGGTTAACAATCATATTCTCCAAGCGTATTATTGGTCCTGGAAGTGCCATATGAGGCAGACCACCTCTGCTGTCAGTGCAGTAGGAATCTTCTACAGCTGCCTGACTTTTGACCGCATCTCAGTAGAACAGATGAGTTCATAATTCTTATATATTCTTTCATTTACTGCTATTTCTGTAGCCTTCCCAGTTATTAACTGAGTAATTATTAACTCTAAAGTGATAGTAGGAAAAAAAAGCACACATACAACATAAAACTGTGTTACACTGTACATGAGAATTTAAATATACATAGTCATTGTTTCTTTGAATGATTCTGAATAATTTGCCATAGTCCATTATGCCAAAGTAAATATCACAGCTGAAATTTCCACCCAAAAATCTAAGCATCCTGAAATTTATTCTACTTGAATAACTCTTACTGCTGATCCAGATACCTGCATTTCCAAAGAACTGTCTGATGCCAGTGTATTCCATGGTAATGGAACAACAGTCACCTGTGTCTACAGTCTTAGCTCCTTAAAAAATTTCTTTCGGTAGTCAAACAAATCCAAAATAATACCTCAAGATCAAATTCATTAAGTATTTTCACAACCTAAAAGAACAACTTCTTTGTGTTTGGGTTTTTTATTGGAATGCACGCGAACCAGTTAGTCAGGTTTCAGAAAAAAACACTTGCAGAAAAGGAAGACTTTTTTTTCAAGGTGGAACAAAACAAGATACGAAACAGTATTTTCTGGTTCAGCACAGTTTAGTACTAACTCAGTTTCCCTATATTGATTCCTATTGCATTTCCAATACAGAGTTAGTATTCATTTACATCTACAGCAGAATGATGAACTAATTCTGTGGGATATTAACCCAAGCTAAATACTTAGACTTTCATTACATATGCAGAAAATTTTAATCTATTTTCCAGATGTGTAGTATTTCACCAAAACCCCTGAATACCTCACTACACTTTTCACCAAAGACTTAACAGCAAAATGAAATGTTATTATAGGATAATATTACAGCTTCATTGCTTTTACAGAGCATAAATACAGTAACATTTATATACTGAAAAGACATTGTGATAAATTCTAAGCACATAAATGTATATTGGGTACATAAATCAAGTGTCATATAATATATATAAAACTACTTTAATTAAAACTTGTCAAATGCATGACTAAAACATATTTTGCAATTAAGACTAGAGTGCATTTTCAAGAATTTAGCTTCTTTATTTGTCAAAAGCCAAATACACCAAAGTGCTCCAAGGCAAACATGGGGCCTAGCAGTGAAGCCACTATTGATTTCCTCAAAACTACTCACATGCTTAAAGATAAGCAAGTGCTTAAGTGTTTTGCTGGGTCACAGCCCAACTGCCCAAATATGCTGCCATTAATCACATTATGAAAGCAATTATTACAGGCTTAGCTTCATTAACTTGGAATCTGAGAAAAGTCAAGATTCTATAGGAGACATTCAATAGCCATCCCAAGGCCATCCTACAGTATGCACTTTCTCCTATTCATACATATCCACATCTAGTAAGAAACACAGTTCTTTTAGGTTTCTAATGTACGGACAATAATTATCAGCAGGGAAACAAAACTGCAGGTCAGACTTGGAGTAGCAATACACTGCCTCAATGGTTACCTTGTTTTATGGACAATACTGAAAGAGCCACATAATAAAATATAATATACTTCTGAATCACCCAGTTGTTGGTTTTATTTTCGATATAATAAAAACATCAAAATTTGTGAAGAATATTCCTTAGTCATAAGAGATCATAGCCTACATATATAAAAATCATTATTTGTATATAAGACAAATTATGAAAAAAATCAAGCTGTCTTACTCTCAGTTAGATGATTTCACGATTTATTTCACATCCTAAAAAATATCTTTAGATATATTTCTAAAGGAGATATTTTTCAGATTGTAAAATGACATCAACTCATTCAAGGCTGCGTGAAATTTTAATTTCTTCTAAAAATAACCCAACAACGTTTGAATACACTTAAAAAAAAACACAAACAAGAAAACAAAACAGAACAAAAAAATGAAACCAAAAAAAAACCCAAACACTGGAAAGAAGCAAGTAATTCCTATTAGGAAATTAGACTTTTGGACAGCTTGACAAATCATAACTTCTGACTTTGACTCCATTCATTGAAATTATGTTTTAGGACTGTTATAGAGGAAATAAATAACTTATTAGACAATCACTGTACTGTCTTCCTAAGTGACCAACTATGAACATTTTTTACCTCATGTATATTCAGCAGCTGCAGATTACAATTTTTCAGCATTGGCAATGGGACATTTGATCATAATCAATAGCAATAACAGCTTCTCCAGCAACATTAGAAAGACATGAACTTGCCTGATGTTAATGTTCCTATCACATTCCATTAACACTAAGTGCCACCACTTCTACATTCTCAGCACTAGGAGAAGGTCCAGAATGAGATGTACAAACGCAGACTTGATGATTGCACTGTCAATGCAAGGAATAAGGAGAGGTGGACACTTAAAAATGTGATTCAGCACAGGGCACTGGCAGGGAAGAAGGCATTAAGTCAGGTGATAGAAAGCTAAAAGCCACAAATTAGGTACACACACAAGACTGCAACACTATTTCCTGCAATTTTGTGCCTGGGGCATGCCTTTGCAGTGAAAAGGCTCCAAAGATGAGAGAAGGAGCCAGGGGTGCTGACAAGCAGTGGTAAGCTTGCTCACAATCACATAAAGTATTTAAATAACGAATTTGACCAGGAAGTGGTAAAGCTGGATTCTTCTCCCTGTGTCAAGAGTGTTTATGTTTTTAGCAACTGGGTTGAAATAAAAAAAATTTTTTTTAAATCCTACAAGTGCTTTTGGAGCGGAGACTACAAACGCAGGATTTCCTTCAGCCAGGCAGTGCTCTTGTACATTGTTCTGCACCCTTAGTCTATATCCCATTAATCTGGCATTCTTCTCGCTACATTGACTTACTTTAAGCAAGTCTCCCTTCCCCTTCTTGCCTCCCTTGGGTGCTAGGAAATGGAGGTACTTGCTTCTAGGTGGGAGCTCTATCTAACCATTTCACTATCACACAAAAGACAACCTACATCCTTCCTGCACCTAATTCCCTCGTGCCTAGCAATACTGTGTGCAGCCCACTGGACATCTCACTTTGGTAGAAACTTCTATTCCAGCTCTAGGTATCTACATCCAGGAATTTTTTTCAATCAGTTAAAAAGACAACAGCATTCTGTTCCTTGCTCATCTCTGCTGAATCAAGAGAGGAAGAGTTAGCAAATTGAACTAATAGCAATTTAAATATGTGTTCCTAGGCTATTCTGCTGGCAAACAATAATGGACCAAACTGTTATAATTCCTAGTATTGTCATACAGAGTTGCGAACCAAACTCACTTCATAAAACAGAAGCCACAGTTGTTTTCCACAAAGCACGTGAATGTTCCCTTTTAATAGCCCTGGACATACTAAGCACACTAAGAGGAATGGAAAAGTACAGAAAGAAGACAGCCGCACATTAGTTGTCCTCTCAGCACATGCCCACATCAGCCCCAAAGCTCAGACCATTCTTCCTAGCAAACACTATTTCTTTCCTTCCCTGCCAGTATTATTGCCCTCTAATGTGATGCTGTAAAGGCTTGCAACGTGGTTATGAGACTCCAGATTGCTCGAGATGAACGTGGATACATTTACTAATGAAGCACTTAGAAAAACTGCAGTGTGAAAAACAGTGAAACTGGATGCTGAACAGTGAAAAGGTCACTTACCTCTCACACTTTTCCTAAATCAGAATTTCTCAAATCAACCTTGCTAAAACCAGGTGCAGCCTGTAATGTGTCCAGTAACTGCACGTAGCTTTTGAAAGTCAGTAGTATTGTGAGAGTTTGTCTTTCCTGAAGCCATGTTTTTGGGAGTTGTCAAAAACCTCCTCAGGATACTCATGCTTCAACAATGGCATTTTTTCCTTTCCTAATCCCCATAGTACCTGCAAACAAAACTGACCTGTGAAACGCTAGGCATACTCTCTTATCCTCCAGGTGCCTGTGAGTAACAAATTGAAGACTTGAGTCCTTATTACAGTGTTCCAGTAGCCCAATATTTATCTTCATCAATTATGTGAGGAACACACTGATGCAGATGGTACACTGAAATAGCCTAATCTAAAACCAGATTAAAATAAAAATATTTACTTTCAACATCCAAAATAGACTGTATAGTCAAAAATGCTTTATAAAAGAGGTAAGTGAAGAAATGAATGAAAAATCAGGGTTAGATTATTTACATCAAGATCGGAACTGGAAGTCTAGTTAGAAATATCTGCCTGTATTCAGTTATTTTGTTCTTTTTTCTTCCCTGCATCCCCTTACCAAGAGCTATCTCTTTCTGCATGTCCTACACCTCCAGTTCATATGACAGAGGAAACTCTGACCTAGTGAACAAGATTTTATAGTTACACACTTTGGGAGGATTCTTCAGAAATCCCAATAGGACTCAGTCTCCCTCTGCCAAAACGTACTTACCTCAAACACATTCAGGAAAAGATTCTGACCTCCCTTCTCACTCCCACCCTTCTTTGAAGCTGCAATAGTTATATTTATTCACTGACCAGCTGTTGTCTTCTACGCTTGACTGGCCTTCGCTCGGGAAGCTCCTCCCCAACTGGCTAACTCTTCAATGTTAACACCTCCATTCACCTACCCTTTGTATGAATTTATACTTGCATACATTAATAAACTAATTTGGTATAAACATCTACAAGAGATTTCTATTAATATGTCACTATGGATGACTGGCTCAGATGATTAAAATCAGACACAATAACAACATCAATCACTTTGGATGGCAACGGGTCTGGGTGGATTGACCTGCAAAAACTATCTTCAAGGGATACTTTAAAAATGGCACAATATCAAACAAACAGGGGAGCTCAAATATTTAGTTTCCTTTGCTTTCACAGTGCAATACAATCCCTTTGCTTCTCAGAGTAAGATGAAGTGTAGAGTAGCATACTACCAAGCTTTTAAAACAGAGCCCAAACACTAGTAAAAAATGCTTATTTGTGACATGATACCATAACAAAAGCTCAACTCTACAAAACAAAATAAAACCACAAATGGTAATTTCTGTGAAGATTTATATTCTGTAATAAGAGGTATGTTCTGCAGGAAAACGAGAAATGTAAGGAAAAAGCAGAGTATTGTAATCAAATGACAGCAGACAAATAACAAAACTCATCCATTCTACAGGAAAAAAGAAAAAAAAAAAAGTGAAAATTTTATCTGGTGTTGCCATGAAGGATTAGTATAAAGTACAATATACATTGGCACTTCATTTCAGAAATATTCCTTTACTCAGCTAGTACCAAACTGATCCTTCTATACAGTATTCACATGCTGTGTCTGTTATGCTAAAAAGAATTGAAGAACTTGAAGTACTTTGACAGAGAAGTACATCTGATTTTTCTGAGCAGTCGGATATAAGGGTTTTTGCAGGAATAAACATGTTTATTCCATTTTCTTGGCTAAGTTCCAGCTTTCAATAATGACAATGTTCTCACCTACAGTTTTAAAATTCTTCTGTAATGTCTAAGATAGATAGTCTGTCCTACCACTGAGAAACGTCTACATTTTAATACCTGCAAATCTTCTTCCTCTACAATATGTATTCTGTAGAGAAATTAATTAGGTTCTGTAAAACTGTTACATAAAACAATTAGTCAATGCAACACTTCTGAAAGGACCATAGATCTACCTCACACCTACTGTCCTTCGCTCCTTCCCCAAGATACTTTGCCCTTCAAAATATGTTCCTGTGGCAGAATAAATCCACAAAGACTGAAGCCAAGGGAAGACACTGTGGTGACCTCAAGATACACCAGACAAAAAAAAAAAGCCAACAAAATTCACCAAGCAAACAAATTCCAAAGACTGAGAAGGAATATATCATTCTGGAGAGGACTTCTGTTGTCAAAAAACAAAATCAGGATATTTGATGCATTTCTCTTATACTTTTTTTTGAAGAAAGCAGATGGAACTATAAGACCTTGGGTTATTTATGCTGTGTCACTGGCCCTGCCAGATAGCTGTGGGCAAGTCAGGGTAGTCCTCAGTTATGCTGCAGTAAACCTAGAATAGCTCAGTATTGTAGATACAGTTTTATCAGGCTAAAATCGGATCCACTATTTTGATATTCATCATATTAAACAGCCCATATTGCATCTGTAAGAAATCACAGAATGGTTGATGTTGGAAGGGACTTCTGGAGGTCACCTGGTCCAACCCACCTGCTCAAGCAGGGCGACCTAGAGCCAGCTGTCCAGGACCGTGTCCAGATGGCTTTTGAATATCTCTAAGAATGGAGACTCCACAACCTCCCTGGGCAACTTACGCCAGTGCTCAATCACACTCACAGTCAAAAAAGCATTTCCCAATGTTCAGATGGACTCTCCTGTGTGTTCCGTCTGTGCCACATGTGCCTCTGGTCCCATCACCAGGCACCATGAAAAGAGCCTGGCTCCATCCTCCTTTGCACCCTCCCTTCAGGTATTTGTACACGTGGATGAGATCCCCCTGAGCCTTCTCTTCTCTGGGATGAACAGTCCCAGCTCTCTCAGACTTTCCTTGTATGAGAGATGCTCCAGTCATTAGTCATCTCCGTGGCCCTTCACTGGACTCAGAACTCCTGGTGTGCCCCCACCAGTGCTGAGATAAATTAAACCCTCTCTGACATCAAAATCCTTCAAAATGACAGAGGTCAAAACCACCTAAAATGACAAAGAGGTTTTCATGTTAAAGTAATCAGTGTGTATGTGAAACTATCAGAGTCTGCCTGTCAGAGTTCAAGGAGTGTCTGGACAACATTTAGGTAGTCCTGTGAGGAGCAGGGAGGTAGACTCGATAATCCTTATGGGTTATGGTGAGTTGACCCTGGCTGGATGCCAGGTGTCCACCAAAGCCACGGACAGCAGAGAGAACATGTAACGAAAGGTTCATAAGTGAGATAAGGACAGGGAGAGATCACTCACTAATTACTGTCATGGGTAAAACAGACTTGACTTGGGGAAATTATTTTAATTTATTACCAGTCAAACCAGAGTAGGATAATGAGAAATAAAAACTAAATCTTGAAACACCTCTCCCCACCCCTCCCTTCTTCCCAGGCTTAACTTTACTTCCTATTTTCTCTACCTCCTCCTCCCAAGTGGTGCAGGGGGACAGGGAATGGGGGTTGCACTCAGTTCATCACGTGTTGTCTCTGCCGCTCCTTCCTCCTCAGGGGAAGGACTCCTCACACTCTTCCACTGCTCCAGCATGGGGTCCCTCCCATAGGAGACAATTCTCCATGAACTTCTCCAATGTGAGTCTTTCCCACAGGCTGCAGTTCTTCACAAAGTGCTCCATTGTGGTTCCCTTCCACAGTGTGCCGTCCTTCAGGAACAGACTGCTCCAGCATGGGTCCCCCAGGGGGTCACAAGTCCTGCCAGCAAACCTGATCCAGTGTGGGGTCCTCTCCCCATGGGGCCACAAGTCCTGCCAGGAGCCTGCTCCAGCACGGGCTCTCCACACGGTCACAGCCTCCTTTGGGTGCATCCACCTGCTCTGGCATGGGGTCCTCCATGGGCTGCAGGTGGAAATCTGCTCCACTGTGGACCTCCATGGGCTGCAGGGGGACTGCATGCCTCAGCATGGTCTTCACCACAGGCTGCAGGGGAATCTCTGCTCTGGCACCTGGAGCACATCCTCCCCCTCCTTCTTCACTGACCTGGGTGTCTGCAGAGTTTTTTCTCTCACATATTCTCACTCCTCTCCCTGGCTGTAATTGCTGTTGCACAGGTTTTTTCCCCCCCTTCTTAAATATGTTATCCCAGAGGCGCTGCCACTATCACTGACTGGCTTGGCGTTGGCCAGCAGCAGGGCCACTTTGGAGCCATCTGGCATTTGCTCTATCAAACATGGGGGAAGCTTCTAATAGCTCCTCACAGAAGCCACCCCTGTAGCCACCCTGCTACCAAAACCTTGCCACACAAACACAATGCGTGGGTCCCTCCCAACTTGAGATATTCTATGATTCTACAAAACACAATGGATACATTTAGACATGCATAGTTTTAACTATTTTCTGATAAACTGTTTTAAAATTAATTTGCTTCAGATGTTATTTTCATGTTTATTATATATTGATTTGTGTCAGATACTAAACATATACATTAACTCAACATCTGACTGAAAACCCATCATTAAAATAAATCAATAATATTTAAACTATTTACATACCAGTAAAACTTGCATTGCAACATAGTTAAGCTCCTCCTGATCCTAAATGATAAGAGTCTACCTGGGACAGCTTGACATTGGCAGAGCATAAATACCCACTCTGGAAGGAATCTACTCATTCAACTTGACAGCTAGTTGCAGGTGATCCCATTGAAGCAATTAAAAGAAAAAAATTAAAGAAATGTTCACAATACAATGTTGACAGATGGATGTGTGATTAGGATACAAAAGAAAAAAACTTGGTAAGTGAAAAAAACAATCCACCAATGCTACTGAAAAAAACTCATTTATCACTGCATAAACTCATTAACTTAAACACTAATTTTATCTAGTCACTTTACAAAAATGTGCTCTGTTAATACTTGTGACGAATGTGAATTGTACTCTAATGATTCTTGTATTAACTACAGTTGGCAGGACCCCATAATCCACAGAAATTAATATAAAATAATTATTATTTTTATGTCCTAAAATAATTTAAGTCCTCAAAGAAGAAATTTTAGAGCATGAGTTTCAGCATATACAAAATATCTTTACAATAACTTCCAGTGAAATACATAGATGATACAGAAGCATTATTTGTAAGAGATACCTTTGTGTAAAATGCAACAACTCAAAGAGCCTATTTCATTTGATTTATTAATCTCTTAGAACTCCTATTAATGCTGAAGTAAAATAATTTTGGTTATTATTACCATATGTCAATCTGCTACAACATTATACCCGAAGAAACTTGAGCCATTGTCATAAAACTTCCATTATGTTAGAAATCTATTAGCAACGATTGAAAAGAAAGTAGCTCAATTTTTAGCAAACAACATAAATTACTTTAAAATACATTGAAAAGCTGACATCACCTTGAAGATTACCTTTATCTTCCTTCATCTGTCATTGTTGATTACAGGGAATAAACTCCAGCCAAGCAATGCTAGGGGTTTTATTTATGCTTACACTTACATTGCTACTATGTATTTTAACTCTTCTTACGAGAAGGTGGAACTTCTGACATATATACTGCATTCTTTTTCCTCCCATTCTCAGTTTATTCTCAGTTCCATTCAGTTTAGCAGAAAAATCACGTCTTTTTAAATGTAACTATTCTAATTTTCAAGTCCCCAAGTAGTAACATCTGGTAATCTTTTACAAAACTTCACTTGCTATATGCTAGAAAAATGGTTAAACTTAAGTGCTAATCTTGGATATTTTGGGGCCTTTATCTGAAAGACTGAGAAACACACAGCAGCACATCACTGGGTAAACACAGCTAAAAGGACACTATCCAGCTCTCATACAATATCATAATTGTTTACACCATTTTTTTTTAAACCACTGTTCCTCTAGTTGTCTATCTGACCACACAGTGGACTCTCAGATTGTTCTTCCTTAAGAGTAACAAAATCTGTTTTTCACAAGTTTCTGTATTATGTCGTTATCCCAGTATACTTTCATCCTTCTTGAAATGGGACATCAAACTCATATCCTGAATTAAGCTTATTAATGTTCTATCTAAAGTTTGTTAATGCCACATACATAGAAAAGATCAAATTCCCACATCAATTTTCAGTATAATAACTTTGCATTAAGCAAAATATTAGCCTTTTTAGCCATAATATTTCTGAAAAAGTTCAAAATTAATCTTTAAGGAGGAGGTGTTGTTGGTTGGTTGGTTTTTGGGGAGAGATGGATGAAATGCTCTGTAGTGATGGGTCATTGTTGAGAGTTATGGTTTTGTTTTCTTCTCCAGTGAGCTGTATTTTTGAAGACAGTGTCCCTTACTTTCATTCCTTGCTCCTAGATGCTCAAATTAGCTGTGCTGAAATATATATTGAACCTTATCAAATGTAAACCATTTCCCAAAACTTTAAACTGAAAAAGAAATGTCATTAACTTTATCCTTTCTATGAAATAATACTGAAACATATAAAATAATGTAGAAACACAAAGAACAGTTATTGTAAAGTAATGGTAAATATTTTTGAATAAAAAATGATTGATCCAGAAGACATCATACAGAACTTGGTCCGGATATTGTAAATATGAGGAGGGGAATATTCTTACATTTGTCAGATTTGTTACAGGATAATCTTGGAATGATCCCTTCCTCAGGGGAGCAAATTATTCAGTCTGCTTTATTATAAATATGGGAAGAGCAAAAAAAGAAATAAGCAGATAGGCCTTTTTTGAGAAGCTTTCAGATCTTTCAAAAAGGAAATTATTATTATTATTTCAAATCTATAACAGAAGAATTGAAGTTTTAAGAGGGGAATGGACTTGCCCAAAACACAGAGGCATCCAGAACACCTGCCCAGGCGTACTCAAAAAACTACAGTCTTTGTGTTGGACTAGATGATCGTTGCAGGCCCCTTTCAACTGAACTATTCTATTCTGTTCTGTTCCCCACAGAATTCAATAAAGCTCCACTGTAACCAGATCATGAAAGACAAGTATCCCTCTTTGTATCAAACATCCAATTTATCCAAACTAAGAAGAAAGCATTTGAAACACCACATGATTTCAACTGCTGCTTCTTCTATAGTCAAGAGTAAAAATCCTGTTTCTGCCATCCAAAGTTAAAGATTATATCTAAGTCTATTAAACTAAATTTAATCAAGCATCTCTAAAAAATGTGACAAGTTTGGGAGGGCTTTCAGTTTGCCTTCATATAGCTATTGCCTATAAAGATGAACTAGTCAATTTTAACATATTTAATGAAACAAACTAACATTTTAAACATGTAATATTCAGATTTTAGTTAGCCTTGGCTTTATAAAACTCACTCCAGCAAAAATCTTTGGATACATATTATAAGTCATCAATAAGTAACCACTGGTCAGGAATCACACTTTTTTGAGGATAAAATTAGGTCACTGTCTACCACATGCTGGCCTTTTTTAGCTTCCATAAATAATTGAACAAGTGTAATAGAAAGATTGCTAAACTTAAAAATACATATCATCATTTTTCACAAAATCCATGGCACTGTGCCATTCCTATAATTTCAGATTTCTAAGGTGAGACTTTAATTTTCAACAGTTTATTAATTATTCTATGGAATTAATTAGCCTAAAATTTCTCCACTGTAATTCCATATAATAAGAAACGATGTATTATAAATTCAATGAAGAACTACTGTAAATCCTTTTAACAGGCCCATATGAAAAGAACAAAGGCTGAAAATGCCACTTATTTTAGCAGGGGTGCTGTTGCTAGATGTACAAGGTTGGGCGAGCTGTCAGGGTAAGACAAATGGAGCTCAGTTGTACCATTAACCTGTGACATTTTTGACAGTGCAAGGCTATGCACTGTGAGAAAAGCAGAATACGTATCTTTCGACTCTCAGTTAGTAATAGAACTAAGAAAAAAGATGCAATTGTCTAATATAAGAAAATAAATTATAAAACCCATCTTTTTCCATCCCTCAAAAATGTAAGAACCCAAATGAAGAGACTCATGTCTTAAGGATACTCTGCAGATATATTCCACCATAAGATATAGAAAAGGAAATTATACAAAGTAAATTAAACAAATTGTATTAAAATTTAGAACACCATAATTATTTATTTTTCATAAATCTTGACATTATAAGAAGAACAATTATAAATTTGATTTATATTTCTGTCAAGTTACTTTAAGTAACCAGAAAGAGGGAAAAAGAATGAAATCATTACAAACTTACAATCAGTATACACAAGGCAACAGACAATTATCATATTAGTAATTTTAGGCTCTAGTTTTAACATTATAAATTCCCACAGTTCTTCATTAAGAATACACAATGTCTTACTCAAAAACCAAAAACACACTTTTACAAGTTTTTTCAAGTATTTTACAAGTTAATACATGCTAAAAAACAGGAGGATACATTGTGAAAAAGCTTTTTAGATGGTTGATGATTAGAAACCTTCTTCAGCACTTCAGTGAATTCAAAATATTACTTACCAACACGTTTGAAAACCACTTAAACTACTCTGGGACTTTTGACTGCAGCCTTCCCCACCATAGATACACCCTGGAGATAAATCTGAAACTGGGCTTTCTCTTACAGAGCAAACCCAGGGATACAGGATTTCTTTAGGCATTATGAGCTCTTGTTCACGATGCTTTGATTGCAAGAGACAAGTACTTGGACAGGTGCCTGTGGCTGTGAGGCAGTTTTGAAAGGCAAGAGACTTCAACATCACAACAGTATCTAGTGATAATTTACTAAAACTCCAAAGAAATATGTTTCCTAAATTCAGACAATAAGAAACTACATTTTGAGGCAACACATAGTTGAGAGCAAAGTTAAGTACAGCTGGTGCACTTTGCCCTACAAGCACTAATAATCTCTGGACACATGTTTGCTGGGCAAAGTCTCTGAGCTCAAGTAGACAGCTGCACACTTACACCAGCAGTGGGATGGGCACATGGGCAATCATTTGAATGAAAATCCATACATTTCACTGAAGGATGGTGCCAAGCATAGATATGTGAAAATAAATTTACTTAGGACAGAACATCATTCTAGCAAGCAATGAAGATTCTCACAACAAAACTGTTTTCCCTAAGTGTGTGAGTCTGTGACTACATTCTGTGCCGCAAAAAATACTACTGTGTAAAAGCATAAAGTGCTCAAAGTGCTTTACAGAAATCATTAATTCAACCTCGCACCTTCAAAACTGCCATGACTCTTGTGGAATAAATCTGGAAGCTGTCTGGCACTGAAACACATGTAATCAGACTTCTTTCATTTAATTTTAGTACTACTTTACACAGTTTTGAAACTGAAATACCTTTCACACCAGAAGATTGAAAAATACCTCCCTTTTTTATTTTATCCTCAAAATCAGAATCCAGTCTAGGTCCAGAAAGATAGGGAGATTCTTCAGATTTTTTTGTATCTAAATCAGAACATCCTGCAAAACACATATCAGAGAATACTGTGGGAGTCAGCTACTCTAATTTTATGGCTCATGCAGGTCTTACTAACTACCCTTAATGGCCTCCCTCACCTGAGTATTCTTGGAGGGCTAAGCAAACAAAAGCACTTTAGAAGTAAAAGGGCTGTGACTAAGAAACTTCTGAACCTTAATCCAGCCTTTGAATATCCTCCCTTCCTCTGTATGACAGTTTAGTGGGAACAAAACTGTCTAGAAAATGTGCCACAACAGTGCCTAGGTATTCTCTTTCCTGCAGGCAGAACATCCAATATTTTCTCCTTTTTTGAGTGATGTAAAAGTCCATAATATTGTATTTTAGGTATCACATTGTCTACACATTGATATAATGAATAATTAGATTGTATTTCAACCCTGAAAAAAAAAGATGGCTCCTTTTTCCAGGTGAGCACCTGACAAAAATCTGTGTTAACCCCAAAGATGAGCCTGACTTTTTTCAAGACTAATCCTGACAAATAGAAGAACACTGATCTAGACTTATCTGCAAGATGAACTACATGATCCTGTCTAGAAAATGCAGCAGCCTCAAAAATTACCCAAAATTAAAAGTGAGCCTGTACTAGAATACCATCCTTTTTAAACACAAGAATTAAAAATAGTAGTTAAATTTAAATTATTATTGCAAAGAGAAATCACCAAGACATGAGTAAGAACGTCCTCAACTTCTTTTTCCAAAATACAACATAGTTCACTTTTCCACAGGCAGTCATCAGACATTAACATGAGAGATGTTTCCTCCTTCATTGAGAAATTCAGCGGGTAGCAGTTTTTTCTGGCCTCAGTGTGGCTCCAATGGCTGTATTTAGTGTGCTTGGTCAGTACAGTATACCATCTATTTTTGCTTTTGTCTATATGAAAGTGGGAATTTTTTTTCCAAGAAATGTTCTTGGATTGACTGACCACAAAAGAAGCTCATATCCCTCTAAACTGCAGGAAAGTCACAAACCCTCTGAAACAAAATCCACATTAGTCTTCTTACTTCAGAAACATGATTTAGAGCACTGCTATATTACTACACAGAGAGTAATAAAGTCTGGCAAAGACTTCATGGGCAATCACTTGCAGAATCACGCCTGCTAAGAGAAACAATCACATGGGTGTATACAGAAGGAAGAAGGCAAACCTATGACTTAAAATGATCTACACATTCTATGAAAAGAGAGAGCAGGGCAACATAAAAACTTTTTGCACAGGAAGCTTGAGAACTGGAAGAGTTCTTTTTTTGGGTCAAATTGTGATTGTAAATTATTTTAGCTTCGAATCAATGGCTTTCTCGTGGAAAATGGAGGACATAGAATTTGAAAAGTATTTTTTAGAACAGAAGTAAGTGTGAAGGAAGAAAAAATGTAACCTTCTTAGGAATGTCTGCCCTGAAGTCTCTCTCAAATTAATCCAATATTCTTTCTTTCAAGGTTACAAATTATTGTTAGGGAAATTGCAAAGGTATCATACAGCCAGGGCTCTTCAGACAGGGACTAAGCTGCAAAGCAAACATTTGAATGCAAATACACTTTGTAATAAAGAATAAAGGAAATAGAAAAATTAATAAGGGCACCAATACAGACTAAAGTGAAAGAGCTGCCACATCTCATGGACTTTTTGGAAAGACTCTTGTTACCATGAGATGAAAATAGATCTATCTGCAAACACAGTGCTTTTTAAAGTACTCTACGTGACACCACTTTTCTACAAACTCAGATAGAACATGGATGTCTATGTCAATCTTATTGTTTCATATTCGCCCACGCAAACAGCAAATACAAAGGGAAAATACTGCATCAATGCTATCACTCACACTGTTTTCCTCCTCACAGGCATGATTTTTACCCAACATGTTCCTTACATCTCCCTTCTAAGGAAAGAGTTTAAGGCATTCTTGTTATTTTCCACTTCATTATCCCTTTGTCTACATGGCCTTTTATATTTTGGGATGTAACTGATCTTGGGAAAAGTCAGCAGAGTAATATTGCCAACAAATGAAAGTCAGCTTTCAAAAGATTACGTATCCTTCAAAAAGGCATCCTAAAATGAAACATAAAAGCAAAAGATATTTTCCTGAATGCTTTGTACATAATGCAGCGTTGTGTCAAAGAGGTAAAAAATCTCTGAAGTCTGTCAGTCTGCCAATCAATTGCCTTTTTTCTTCTCCATTTTCTTTTATACTTTAATAGGGGTGGAAAAAATATTTGTCAAGGAACAAGTCACGAATATTGAATACAGTTTTCCTTTATCCTTTTGTTTCATGGTTCACTTTCATCAAAATGTGAAAGCTAACATGGTACTGAGAGACTCCTTCTCTTTAAAAGAAATTATTAAGTTCACCAGATAATACAGCACTCCTTCACTCATTGATTTTTGCCTGGCTTGGGTCAGGTCTAACCAATGAAACACATCCACTTCTTCCATCCTCAAAAATTAAAAATAATAAATGGTGAAAGTGAGTTGGCTTTATCTTCCAGTAAAAAGCAGCATGAACTTATACTGAAAGAAAACTATTTGTTATCCACTTTTAAGACATGGGGTTTTATTTACAAAATAATTTTATTTACAAATTATTTACAACTTTTTGAAAGATACTAGAACCAAAAAAAAAATATCTATTTTCTTATCCATCAAGGTTTTTTAGAATCTAGAATTTTCAGCTATTTTCTAGTCACAAATCTGGGAAAAGAAGTAAAAATTAAGGAGGCAAGGATTTACATGTGTATGAAAATACTATATCCATCTTCAGCATTTTAATCTAGGGAAAACATATTTGTTAAAAGAAAGAGTTCAGCAGTACAGTAAAACTTCCAAAATATCTGAAAATATTTAATCTAACAAACTAATTGAGAAAAATCAGGAACAGCTTATTTAAATGTTCTCATTTGTCCACAGTGAACGTTAAATCAACAATCAACCTATGCTGAAGTTAATAAAGAATGAGGGTTGTTAGCAGTCCTCAGGACTGGCTCCATCGGAGTGTATACACTGAGGAGTACAGCACAAATAGCCCGGTATGATTCTTTGTCTACACAATACACAGCAATGCTGTGTAGAAAATAGTGCAGCAATATTAGCATGACACTGCCTCTGAACTAGTAAGTCTGTCTCCCAATAGTGTTCATACTGTTTTCAGTATCCTAGGAAGGAAAACTGCTCCCAGTTCCAGCGCCTTTTTACCATTTAATTGACAAGTATAGACAAGGCTCTAATAAGCTGTGGGTATGTCTAATTTGCAAAATACAATGCTGTATCAAAGTAACATCATGGCTAATTCTAAATGAGCCATTTCAGGTACTGCTGACAGCACAGCTTTGCAATTGCTTCTGTTCTTTACATTAAGCAGTCACAGGGTGAAACTCATTAACAGTCCTGAGACCAGGAAATTAATTGCAGGACTCCTTTTTTCTAGGTAAGTGCTCTAATCACCAGGGTACAGAATCATGTTCCTCCTTTCATAGTCTCTTTTCTGGCAGAGTTCTTGAATTTTTCCTTCATAACTTCAGTAGAACACATAAGGACATGCGAAGTTACCACTAATGTGGAGATTGCTCAGGAGAGAACTGAATCAGATCTTTCACTTCACGGGCAAAGACTGCAATTATTCAGCCATTACAGAAAAGATGGGCAGCATGTTAACCCTCCTTCACAAAATCCTCTAGAGACTATTACTGGACTTAGATGGAAGGGTGTCATTTAAAGGTTAAGCCTCAGTAGAGTTTTATGGTCAGATGGGCCAATCTGAGGAAAGGCAAGTTTTCTAGCATTACCGCTCGAATAACTTGATTTTATAAGTGTGAATGTGGAAAGGACCTCTGAGTAAGAACTCAGGTCTATAGGTCTATATCACACAGCCACCATAACAGGCATTAGCATGAATTAAACAACAAAAAAATTCTTATTTCCGTGTTTAGCAGGTCTGCTTTATCATTTTTTAAAAATTATTTTGTCTGCCTTTTAATGGGGGTGGGGGGCAGGGCAGAAATCGAAGTAAATAGTCTGCAGCACTATGTCACATTCTTACCTATCAAAGTACTCTAAAAAACAAGGACACACTTACTGTTAGAAACCTGGTACTTTTGTATATCACTGGCAAAAAATATTACATACACAATCATGCATCTCCTGTATCAAGTGCATAAGAACGATTGGTGCTTACCATTGGTTAACTTTCGCTTGCATGAGGACGTGGGGTTGCAACACATTTTCCTCTTTGTGCACAGCTGCACAAGGCCAAGGGCACATGAATCCAAACACTTCAGTCAGTCCTGCTGCATTTGTACCGCTTTATAAAGACACTAGACGAACCTGGGCAAACCCTTCACAGAGCTCCTCGCTGAGTGATACAGTTCTGCATCGTCCCCAGCTATACAGTATCACAAATGCTAAGTCAATCGACACTTTTGTGCTACAGAAAGTGCCTAGTTTTGCTCAGCAGTGATTTCTCTTGGTTTTTATCTTTCTGAATCTTTGACAGCAGCTCTTCATCCACTTTAAATTCTATAGAATCCACACCCTACATACCAGGGGTGTGTTTGCATTTCCCTAGGGCAGACTGTTTTCACTAAAATTTTTTAATGCAATCACAGGCATTAAGAGAAAACTGTTATGCATTCTCCGAGGCTGCTTTTACAGTGATTTATTTCAGTTCCTAGTAATTCCAGCCTAGAAGATCCCACAGGTAATAGCAGTGACAGAAGCCCCCACCAACTATAAATAGGAAGCAAAGTTAACAAATAAGTCATTGACTTCTCCAAATTGATTGAATAAGTGTCTGTAGATGGAAAGTCTGTATATTACTTGAACTGCAACTTTAACAGTCAAGAAGCTCTTATCCTTGAATTTTCAAGTAAAAACAGATGGAGAAATTCAGACCACTTATCTGGTGGTAAATATCATCTCTGCTTACTTTAGATTTCACTTTTGAAAAATTTGATCTTAGTCTTCCATATTGGCATAGATCAAGATAGTCTAAATGAAAGCCTGGAGCTTGTCCCTGTAAAAGGAAGACTTTGAGAAGTGTGCTTCAGTTGCACAGGCTCAATGATGATCTTTCTGTAAAGGAACTGCATTGGCCATAGCTGTAACCTACTCATTTGTCTAAAAATACATTTCATCCTTTGGGAGTAGTCATCCTATCCAAAGTGAGATGTGATCAGACACCTGCTGAAGCTCCATATGAATCATTTTAAAGTAAGTATCAGATACAAGCTGATCCAACAGCTGCACAATATTGCTTCAGGACAAACAAAACTAAATTAAAATGTTGTTTGCTGAGTCATCATGCTATCATTTAAATATAAGAATAGGACTGATTGATTATCTTCAGGGGGAAGGCTGGCTGCTAGTGAGAAAACAAATACACCCAGAATAGATGCTTGTAAAATTCATACTTAAGTATGTGAGTAGCCTGGACTGTTAAATCTTTTGTTCCCTTTAAGGAAACTGAAACACTTGACTTAACCAGGAGATTTCAAAAACAACATCAGTAGGTTAATGACTAAAGTGTAAGAAGAATAAATAAAGAAGCATAGCTGATAACCTTTTTCTCCTTGAATGCTCATCTGAGGAGAGGACATTTATTCACTCTGATCAAATCTCTTCTGTAAGCCAGATATACAGTTTTGCCTTTCCACACGTAGAAAATGGAGGCTTCTGGAATCAGTCAAGGTCTGCAAGTCTGTGGCAGGGGGATTGGAACTAGATGATCTTTAAGGTCCCTTCCAATCCAAATCATTCTATGATTCTATGATTCATTCTGAGGTCTGAGACACAAATGGATGTTGATTACTGCAGAGCATTATGCTCAAGATCTTGTTTATGGGGAGAGAAAAAATGTGCCTTATATATAAAGCCAAGAATCTATCATTAGTATAATAATCTGTCGCTAGTATTGAAATCTTGAGCCTAAACCAAGAATCATTGTGAGTACACATGTAGTTATTACCAGGAAAAGAGAATAAATGCTTCTATTCAAGAAAGTTTTAATAATAATACTGTTAAAATTATTACACACAGAATTCTTAGTTCCTTTTCCTGATATTAAGCTCACGCTTCCTGTGGGTCCTAAAGCAAGTGGTGTCATTCTGATGTTGACAATGGGGGATGCTACAGTTACTTATCATCATCTGTTGATGGCTTCTTCTGTCTAAAACCCACTTGAGGTCATTTTTATATGTTTGCTAACATGCTTGTACACCTTCCTTTCTCTTCATTGGTCTACAGCTCCACATGATGTATGAATTTATACATATGGTGGTTTTATGTAGGTGAGACACTTTTTATTTGTTCTCCTTGTTACCCCTAAAACTAGTTTTGTCCAGTTCCAGGTCTTCATTTCTTTAACTGACCATAACTGATTCATTTATACCTGTGGGGTTTGCAGTGACAAGCCTGTGCCCCCTCTCTTATTATCCCACACCAGTACCCCTCTACAATGCAACCTGTACTCTTCTACAGTGTATCCTTCCCCAGGCCTCTGCTATCATACCAGGACTGTATTTCTCCACACTATGTCATTATGTTAGATAATAAATATCTCATTCTACATAAAACAATTTCTTGTTCCAGCTATCTATAAGAAACTATTGTAATACTGTACAAAGATTCTTTAAAAAGTAAAACAAACTAGCCACAGACACCTGGTCAATTAGAGAAATTGTTGCCACAGCTAAAGCAACTACAGCAAAGCTGCAAGGAGGTCAAGAAAAGTTCAGAGAGAGCAAGTCTGACAAGCCTCAGTCCTGAGGCCTTGCAAACTCCGTGCAAAGTTTATGGCCAGTTGCTAGCAATTGCAGTAGGGTATGACAGGTCTGCACAGTTCCAAGATGTATCTCCTGGCAGCTAAGCTGGCAGCAGCTTCAGATGACGACTGCACCAGCCAAGGTATAGGTTGAGCTCAGGAGCTCATTGGAGAGTATCTGTGTGTGTTTGTGCCAAAAAGATACTGAAACAACAGTTGCACAATGGTAAGTACAAGCTCATATAATTAAAAAGTTATTTTAACTTAAATGAAGGGCTTGATTAAAGTTACTTTCTTTAACAAGTAGTGACTCTATGAGACTTAAAGGAATTCAGAAGTTCTAGAAATCAGTGATGAAAGGATACCAGAAAGTTAGTGAGAGAGCATTTATTATTAAAGACCCTTTAATCCAATACTTCTGGTTTAAGAAGATGAACTGAATAAAACACAAACAATAGCCTTCATTAAAAAAAAAATCCAGCAGTGATAAAGGCAGATTAATATAGAGATGAACAGGATTTGAACATACGTTATGAAACAAAAGAAACAAAAATTTTCAACAGGGTTAACAAGGCACAATTTCATTATGTCTAAAACTCGCACATATTAAGTTTCTTCAGAATTTTTTAAAGTTTCAACTCAAAAGAGCTGGAGGACATTCTGCCAAGTGGTCCCATTTACAGAGAAAAACAAAAAGAATCCCTTCTGATCAGAGCTGAAAAATTAGTTTCCTGCTTAACTCCTTCTTTAAACAGTTACGTAATTGTGAAGAGTTCCCTTCCTTGCCTTTTACAGTTTATGCATCTGTTTAAAGGCCATAATAAAACTTACATGTAAAACTAAAGATGAACTAAACAGGGAAACCTGTGTTGGAGTTAGTGTTCAGTTTTTAATATTTAGGTGCATTTAAATTTGTTAATATTTGGAAAATCCGGTGGACCGGATGAATGTTTTCAGTTATATGAAATTGAAAAACAAGGCATTCAAAACATTTGTCACTGCAAATAGTATTGACATTTATAAGGACTAACCTTCTGAATCCTATGAATTACCTATGATGAAATTAAATATGTTCCAAGATGAATTCTCTTATAATTCTGTATTTTAAATAACCATAAAATAGGATACAATGGCACAGGATGCTGTGGGTTCATGATGAATGTTTTTCAATTGATAATAACTTTGTAATGATTTCTATTCTTTTAAAAACTGAAATAATACTGAAGGTTGAAGGAAAAGAAGGTTGAAAGAAGCATTTCAGAATGTGAGACAATAAAGTGGTTAATTAGTTTTTCAAATACCATAGCAGGTATAAACCAGCTGTACTCTAATTTCCATTATGGCAAAAAGAAAGTGAAATCATGAAAGCACTTCAGGTTAGTTATTTCAGATTCTGCTGCAGTGAGTGAGGGGGGAAAAAAATGAAAAAGAAAAGCTCTTCATATTCCAGGGAGTTCTGGCATGTATCACTCCATTTTACATGACAGCTCTGTTTACAAAGATGATGGAGCAGAAATCTGCAGATAAAACCACTGCTTTGTTGTCTTAATTACAGAGAAGCAATACCAAACTGCCTTTCTACTGTGAAAAGGGCTACATAAACATTTTACCTTTTAAATCAACATATGTGCTCTGTTTGTTTATTAAAGCTCATATCTGCTTCCTCTATTGACAAAAGTAAGTTGCTTTCACTTTTTGTTAGTGCTAGACCTGCATATCATCAAAATCAAGACTGAGCAAATTGTATTCTATCTCATTTTGTGCATCAAGTTGTTTACTGTTGCTATCAGGAGCAAAATTCTTGCAAATCTTACATTGCAGGTTTTAAAGAAGTATCACATAAATTACCTCAAGTTCTGAGTAGAAGTTGCGAGTTTCTCTGAATTCAGTTTACTCTGATGTTTAATATGGTGGAAACATTTTGCAATAGAAACCTTTTCTTAGGTCCAAGTATTTTCCTCAATGGAACAGCGACTGACTCAATGCTAGTGGAGAAGATTAATGTCTTATAAGAAAATAATCTGCCATTTCCTCTTAAGAATACCTAGGCTTGATACTGCCTACAGAGTTATTCAACCAGGATTACTAGCAGTTTGTTTCTCACCTTTTTTCTCCTTTACATGCACCACCTATTTGCATTTCTTAGCATATTAACATTTGAAGCTGAGCTTTCTGAGGCTGAAACCATACTTCTTCAGTTCAGTAGCTTCTAGCATATATGGATGAGACATGAATGAAATGCATTACATGAAAACATATGTATTAAGAAATAGCTTTTGTCTTTGTAAATGAAATTTTGCTAGACTTGTTATTTGCATGAATTGTGTTTTGAAGACAAATAAAGGAAGTCATGACAGGGAATAGCAGAGGCTTTTTTACTTATATGATAAATAAAAATATCAGACATAAGTATGTACAGAATATTGCCTGCTCCATTAAAAACAAAACACTAATTAGAGTCCTGATAACATATATTCAATCCAAACTTGCACGTGCACAACTATTTCAGTAGGACATCTGTGGCTGCAAAAACTGACAAAAGATGTTACAGTTAAACAGCTGTGTGTACTTCTAAAATTTGAATAATTATTAACATTAGGAGATATTGTAAAAACATGCCATTGTTTTATTAAGAGCCAAGAGAAATTCCTGTTTTCCATTTAGAAGTATTATTTTCTATTTTTTTTATTTAATAAAACGACTACCTGAAGGGATGTTGTAGTGGAGTGGGAGTTGGCCTCTTCTCCCAGGCAGCTACCGATAGGACAAGAGGACACAGCCTCAAACTTCACCAGGGGAGGTTCAGGTTGGACATTAGGAAGAATTTCTTCTCAGAAAGGGTTATTAGACATTGGAATGGGCTGCCCAGGGAGGTGGTGGAGTCACCATCTCTGGAAGCATTTAAGAAAAGACTGGACATGGCACTTAGTGCCATGGTCTAGTCGACAGGGTGGTGTCAGGGCAACGGTTGGACTCGATGATCCCTGAGGTCTCTTCCAACCTGGTTGATTCTGTGATTCTGTGAAATCGGTCATGGTAAGAACATTAAAAAAAGGTTGTTTTGGTAAAACTAAGCCAATTTTATTTAGCCATGTTTGACCTCTGTGGTCTTAAAGATTCCTGCTTCAGAGATTGATTTCAAATTAAATTTATATTTACTGAATTCATGGAGAAAGAAATGCCTCTCTCGAGAGAGATGAATAAAATTTTAAGGCTCAATATTGGAAACCACTGTCTCCAGTGCCTAATAAGGTCTTTCCTCCTGTGATATATTACAACTTTACAAGTTACTAAGAGGTGGATTTATTCAATGTTTAAAATGTCAATCAAAATCCTTCTCCCTGAAGTATTTGCTGTTCAATATCTTTATAGACTATCTAGACATAGGGATTGAGTGCACTCTCAGCAAATTTGCAGATGACACCAAGCTGGGTGGGAGTGTCGATCTGCTGGAGGGTAGGAAGGCCCTACAGAGGGATCTGGACAGGTTAGATAGACGGACCAAGACCAACGGCATGAGGTTCAACAAGAACAAGTGCTGGGTCTTACACTTCAGCCACAACAACCCCATGGAGCGCTACAGGCTGGGGGAAGAGTGGTTAGAAAGCGGCCCGGCGGAAAGAGACCTGGGGGTGCTGATCGACAGCCGGCTAAACATGAGCCAGCAGTGTGCCCAGGTGACCAAGAAGGCAAATGGCATCCTGGCCTCTATTAGGAATAGTGTAGCCAGCCGGTCTAGGGAAGTGATCGTCCCTCTCTACTCAGTACTGGTGAGGCCGCACCTTGAATACTGTGTCCAGTTCTGGGCCCCGCACTTCAAGAAAGATATTGAGGTGTTGGAACGAGTCCAGAGGAGGGCGACCAAGCTGGTGAAGGGTCTGGAGGGTATGACCTATGAGGAACGGCTGAGGGAGCTGGGGTTGTTTAGCCTGGAGAAGAGGAGGCTCAGAGGTGACCTTATTGCAGTCTACAACTACCTGAAGGGAGGTTGTAGTGGAGTGGGAGTCGGCCTCTTCTTCCAGGTAACTAGCGATAGGACAAGAGGACATAGCCTCAAGCTTCACCAGGGGAGGTTCAGGTTGGACATTAGGAAGCGTTTCTTCACAGAAAGGGTCATTAGACATTGGAATAGGTTGCCCAGGGAGGTGGTAGAGTCACCATCTCTGGATGTGTTTAAGAAAAGACAATTTTATGGACATATGGATAATTTTATGTCTGAGTCCTGTGTCCCATACACTAGGACTGCTTAGAATATTTTTGATAATTGTGCTGTAATTGAACAGCTTTTCTAGGTCTCAGTTTCCACATTAGGTCTGACTGGAGTAAAAGGAGTGGAAAGAATCTGAAAATAGATATTTTGAAACAAATTACTTCAGTAAAGCATTCAAAGATATGTTCTTTTTGTTTTGTTTAGTTTGTAATATGAAAAGTGATCAACAAACCAAGCTGCTATCCTATAGCCAGCTTTCTGGTCTTCTTTAGCACCTCAGAGCTCAGCTCCATGCCTTTCTCCAACTTCTTTCTTAAGGCATAGTGTGCAGTCTTTGTTTATGAAACTAGTAAGTCCTACCTAAGTTTCAAAGGAGAGGTGGGAGTAACTTTTAAACGAAATATTATAATAGATACCACATGTCGTTATATTTGCTTTCCTCCTCACACACAAACACTCCCAGAGAAAATATAATCAACAGTCAGGAAAAAAAAAATATACTTAAAATATGCAAAGCACTATGTTTTTTTAGATTTCTCACATTCCAAACAAAATGTTTAAGTTATCCGAAGAACCTCAGTTTGGTTTTATCAAACAATACTCTCAAAAACAATAAAATCCACAGGGTATATATCTCTCAATGGGAAACCTGGCAAATTCAATTTCATTCATCAAAGGGGAGACTTAGAGGTGATTTGGTCAGTGTGTGAAAGTACTTTAGTAGGAACCAGATTTCTGATATGAGTAGGTGAAGACATGATAAGGTCTAAAGGCCAGAAATAAGCTAAACAAATTAGACTGAAAATGAATTAACAGTGAAGATAATGAACAACGAGAACAGTTTATCTATAGATGTACGTGAACTGTTCAGCATCAAGAGACTTCAAATTGAGAGACATGTTTTCCTTGGCCAGAAGTTAAGTGCAGCATGTGAGAATTATTGCAAAGCTCTGTGGCCTGGGTTATACAAGAGGTCAATGCGCACCATTATATTGGTTTCTACTGAAACAGTTAATCTCTCTACACTTTAATTAAAGCTAAAGAATGTGCATTCCAGGAATATGCCTTGATAGCTGTGCTACTGAAACACATTAAGTGTCCTCATTCCTCAGAAAGCGTGAAAATTATAGCTCTCTTTGAAGACCGGTGGGTGGGGAAGGTAACAGTTCGAAAGGAGCACTGCTCCCTCCCAGGGAAGTCATTAGCAAACTCTCCCAGGTCTGGGTCCATGTGGGAATTTTTAATCCCCATGGCATGCCCATATAAGAGAAGCACCTCTCCAGTACTTTCCTCCAAAAACAGCAGTCATTATTTACTAATGTAAGAAAACAGGTCAGACGTGGCAGCCATTTTCCAAGATCTAATGGAAACAACACGAATGCAATGTACATACCGATCGATTTAAAGAGGTGTTCACACTTAAGGAAGCTTGTGGCACAGAGGGATCCATCAATGTGTAACCATTTCAGTACAAGCGGTACAACACAAATACAGAGAAAAATCTCTTAATGGTCTACCTTTTCTTAACCTTGTTCTCTCTCTAACTTGAGAAACATGTTTGTTTAGACATTAAAAAATGTCAACACTTTGAAGAGCCAAATTCTGTCAAATTGTTTTTTATTTCTTTTGTTTCTACACATGACCTTTACTTTAAAATTATTTTTGCTATGAGTACACGATGGCAACATGATGGCAATATTTTTTCCATCAGTTAAAAGGTTTTAATGGATAACATTTCAAGAAGCTGTCAAGAGGCACTACTTAAATATAAGATTTTTGAGCCATTTATGTTATTGCAAATTTCAATAGCACATTAGAAAATAAATCTCACTTAATGCAGTAAGTGTGTATGGAAAAGTATTTTCTAAAATCCTCTTTATGTAACTGTGTTTTTCATTGACTGAATAGCTTTAGTAATGCATCAGCAAACACCATCATGAAAAGTAGTGAGGGAGGGTTTGTTCTCTTTTAATGACCAATATTGATTTTATTTCTAATCTATCACTCTGCAAATGCAAAAGCTCATTGTTCAAGAGTGTTCTCTTACTGAGACTCAGTTTTGGCTGAAGTCAAGAGAAATTCTTCTATGGACATGAATAAAATACATACTGTATTGCTGTTTATCGAAACACAGAGGAAAGCTGCAACTTCCCACTGATTACGTGTCTGAATGGAGACACCTTCTCAGTATCTCCACTATGACATCAAGATGATCTCATCTGATGTCTTTGTGGTTGTATACATAAAAAAATTACAGCTTTTAAACACTGTCATATGAATTGTCTTTATCAGTGTCATCAACAGCAACAGTAAATATATTTGGTCTTTGCCCATTCCAGCTACACTTTTATATGGTTGTTTTCATTCTAAGCATCATATAAATACTGTAAACATGCCACAGATTTTTGTCAATAATACTGTTGGCCACATTCTACATATTAACAAGCAGACTTGGTGGAAAATCCGATAAAAATGTTTGTATATTAAAGAAATTTAAAATATATAAAGAAATTCTAAAAATTAGAGGCCGTAAATACTAGTTCACAAATAAATTACACATAATCTGAAAATATCACCATATTGTATATCTGTTATTTTTTATAGAGTCCCAATGTCCTATTTATGTGCAGACAGGCCTTCCATGAGAATATATTTTTGCTGCCTTTATCCTTATATTAAATCCATCTTCATTTTTCACTGAATCATTCAATCACAAAATTAGTTTCATATTTGTTTATCATTTAAACTGAGTTTACTTTGCACACCCAAACAGATCTCAAGTACATAGTAAAGCAAATAGATTCACATATCATGTTTTTTTCCTTAAGTATTAAGGAAACTGTATCAATTTAAATTGCTTTTAAGAATAAAAGGCATATGAATATTATTTTGAGATTTTAGACAGGTATAATAGTAATGTTACATGTGACATTAAGACTTCCAAAACCAAGTGTTTATTTATCTCCTAGTGAATGTAAGGAAAAAAAACAAGTCACTTGAGATAGCCTCTGGCTGACGAGGACAAAGCAGTCAGTCAGGATCTGAAATAAAATGTGATCGTTACTTATGAGCAGTGACTATAATATTCAAAATCAGAAATTATAACTACTAAACTCACAGTCACATGTGCTTTTGAGGTGGAAAAGTAGGCAAATGCCACACATTTGTGCCTTTTAGCACATTTTTACTACTCATAAGGAATATAATTCCATGGGGCTAAACACCACAGCTCTCAGCCCAGATTCAACAAGTACTTACACACAGTTCCAGTTTTAAGTTGATGACCTCAAACACATACTACATGTTTTCCTGAGTGGAATTTTTAGTAGGTAGCATGTTTTGGTTTTCCCCATTTATTTATTATTGACTAAGTAACTTACTTTTGCTCAATGCAAAAATACAAGAAAATAACAAACACTCTCTATAAAAGTCTTCTGTGCAGCTCTTGAGTTCAAAGCAAATTTTCCAGCTGAGTTATAAAGTCCTGAAATGAATTACTAATGAAAATGCTAACAGGCATTTATCTATGGTGGTGCTAACGGGTGTTGCTAAAATAAATAGAAATCCCTGTCAGTGCCAGAAAAGCAGCCCATCATTAGAGACACTTTTCTAGAAGTTTTTATTATATCTGGGTGATGAAAATCTTCCCATCAGTGGGCATGCTGGTTTTTGGCACATATCAAGCTTGTCAGAATCATTTTACACATTCCAAACAGCAGGCAGCATAGACAATAACAAAACAGAAAAGAAACTTTCTCGACATGATGCATATCTTTTTTCTCAGGAGTTGCTATTGCCTTTTTAGCGAGGAATCAAAGCAACCATTTAACCAATTCACTACGCGTATTAGAGCTATTGTCTTAAGTTACAGCAGGTATACCAGGGCTTCTGGTCCACCCTCAGCTCTGACAGAAGAGTGCAGAAGTAAGTCTCTGTGTGACAGTGGAAAGGAGTTTTAAGGTACTTTTCTTTCCAATCTCATATCCACTATGATCTTGGTGCTTATCAGACCCTAGAACAGCCTGCTGCAGTTCTTTGTGCCCCCAGAAAGCTATTAGGGAAGACCAGGTTTGTCATAACATTAGGATACATTAGCTAACAGTCTCCTAGCACAGACCTTTACAAATTCAGTCTTGCAGAGGAAAACAGCACAGGACACAATTATTCTGAATCACTCACACAAATTGCCCTTTTCAGCAAAAAAAAAATCAGCAGTTGCCATGTGTGCCATTCTTAGTGTCAAAATAAGGAGAACTGCTACCTAGTTTCCCCAGAGCAGCCAAAACCTTACTTTTTAAAACACTTTCACACCATATCACAGCTGAGACAAGGGAATGACACAAGGCAATTGTGAGAATTGTGACCTAATCCTGCAAACACCAAAAAAGACTGCTTGCAGTAAAACATATGATCCTCCAAAAGAGGTATTGGAAGGGTTGGATCATGCTGGAAGCAAAATTAGGAATGACACTGGACTTTACTGACCATATTTCCCACTGTAGTTACTGCACACTGCCATGTTACCTCATTTTTTGGGTGATGTTAAGAACAAAACCTCAGATTACAAGTGATAATAACATGCTGCACCCATAGAACAGAGAGAGACAAAGCAGGGGTGAAACCTGCAGAACTTCCATCGCTAACAATTTTCCACTGGAGATGTAGAGAAGGCAACTTGTCTCTCATACTGGAGATAATTCCAAGGGATAGCAAATTAAAAACTAGACAACCTGTTCTTATACTAAGTTTAGCACGTTCACTCTGGAAATGCCAGAGAAATGACCAATACAGGCTCTCACAGTGCTGTTGTCAATCACTCTTCAAAACGTTTTTGAAATGGAAAAATCAATGGATAGTTGCAGTAAAATAACACAGAGAGACCAAAAAGGGTATATGTCATGGATGTCGCATCCACAAAAATAGTATCTTGCGTATGGAAATGATGCAGACTTCTCTTTCATTTTGCAAAGTGATCCCCAACTTATTGACTTCCTTGTACTAAAACGCACAGTATTCAGAAATGGCTAATTAATGTGAAAGATACTATCAAGTGTGAATCTGATTTCAAAAATTTCACGTATGGTTTCACAAAATTACACCTATAAATGAAATGTGTAAATTCGTTCACTGTGTTTCCTGAACTAATGTCCCCCCACGAGGTATTTGATATGCTTCAGTTACATGACTTAACTAAAAAAAGTGCAGCACTTCACAGGATTAGGTATTTTCTACTTTCTTTACCATATGAAACTCAAGAATGTGTATTATGTCTGCAGAATGAGGCAGCACACTACAGTTTTCATGCTGTTCTTTATTTACACATTTCTTCCCACAGTTGTCAATAATAGCTCTACCCAGACACTGAACCTTTTGAATGACAAGACACCTTCATGGCTTCAGATACAGCTTTTCAGATGGCAGCACATGGATGAAACTTAAATTCCATAACCTTGAGCCTGTCATGATCCTTTTTGAATGCCCGCCATCAAAAGTAAAACACATCAGCCAGCATTATCTGCCTCAACACAAAAGTGAAAACAAGTAGTACAAAGTGTTAAGTTAAGGATTTAGATTAAGATAATATTCCTTCCTTTCAAAGCTGAAAACCATTTTTTCAACTCCATATGTACAAGCATACTTTTGTTGATATCTTTCTTCCAGGCTTTCTGCCCACCTCTCAAAAATAACAGTATCTTGACAAAAAAGAAAAAAAAGAGCTATACTAAGTCTTCTGAAACTTTTCCAAAACTATATACATGCTTCACGCTTTATATATCAAGATTTAGCTCGAAGCAAGTTTTTACTGCTAATTTACAAATCCTTGAAATCAGGTTTTAGAACAGAATGCTAATATAACTCTAACTATAGAAACGCTTGCAGGCACTGCTATAATGAAAGAAATAATTACATCAATAAAATTATACTAGTTTGACATTAACAGTTTGCCCAAACAAACAATTCTGAATGACTAACAAGCATTATAAATGTGACTGCTGTCATAAATCAAAGCTATCCGTGACCAGGGTTCATGCGGCTCTTTGGAATAATATAAAAAGAAACTATCATTAGCAATATTAGGAATTTCATTAAGTGCACAATTATGAACTTTGTCTTCCTCTGAAAATTTCATCAACTACCATGCTTGGGAGTAAATACAACATAAAAGACTTAACATCTCTTTGATTGTAGTTATTTCTGAACACAGGAAATTATCATAGTGTTATTATCTTTGTAGTAAAATGTCATATAAACATTACATCATCCAGTTTCTCACATTGATTATTGCAGGATTTTGCGATAGCATCTTCGTATTTCTTAAAGACATTTTTCTCTCCATATTCTTTGAGGGATAAAAAAATAATTTAATAACTTTGAGTAATTTTAGCAAGTGAACATTTTCATAAAACCATAAATATATAGATTCAGAAGATAAGAGTCCACTTCTGTCCACACCTATTTAAAAAACTGCCTTCTACTTTGATGTAGGATTTTCTTTTGTTTAGCTGCTCTAAACTAGAAGCAACAAGTCTTAAAGGTAAATCCACACTATCCCATCTTTAAATTTGCTAAAGCATGTCCCAGGAATGGGAATATACAAAATTTCTTATACAGTTAGAAACTGATTTGCTGAATGCAAGCTTGTAAACAAGTCTCAGCATGGGTTAAATGGTCACCTTTCCCCATAAAACATGTGGCTGCCAATAAGCTAGTGATCTAAGAAAGCATTTCTTTTCCAGCTTGCCTTAAGAAAGCAAGCTCACATTAAAAAGAGTAGTAAATAAAATAAATCTCTAATCAAAAGCCAAATACATTTTCATAAATACTTGCAACTGCCAGCAACACCTGCCAAGGTAGAATACCTTACTGAATGAAGAGGAGAGGTTTGTATTGGAACTATGGCAATATTTTATGGACACTACCAAAGCACTTTACAATATTTCTCTTGGTATATTCCCAAATGTGTTGTATTGATGAGATGATGAGTCATTATAAAGTAAAGCGTAAACCAAAATTAAATTCAAAAATATTTCCCAATAGTTTCTGAAGGATTCAATATTTTTCAGGCAGTTATTAGAATGGAAGCAAAATGAGTTTTTCATAATCTGGTCATTCTGTTATGGATTGCTCTCAAGTCCAGTGTACTTAATTTGTGTAATGTATAGCAATGATCTATGATATGTAGCATCATCTCAAGCAGAACTAGTGAACTCTTCCTTTTTCATTTTGGATAGTGCATCCAGAGGGAAACATTTAAGTAAAATAAAGAGCTTTAGCATGCAAAGTATGTTGCTACAGTAAATCGATGAGTTAAATTATATTGACAATTCCCCTTACCCTGATAAAGATCTCCCAGATCTTCGCTGTTATTATGTAACAGACCATTGCCATGCACAGCCCTTAACGTGGCTATCAAACCTAAATATTACCTCCTTTTGTTACAAGCACGTAAAATTTTCTGCCCCTACAAGGATAGCACAGCTTGAACTAGAAAGACCAATGTATTGACACAGTAGATAACCATACACTGTTCAAAAGCTCAAAGAACAGCTTCAAAAAGGAAAAAAATTTCAAAACAGGTCTTATATCAGGTAATCAATTACAGCACTGTCATACTAATGGCTACGGAAAAGCAGGGGAGCACTGACAATAGGTGCATTCATCTTACTACTGTGCTGGAAAAGCTGCACCTGTATCCCCATGCACTCTGTCTCCCGCTGTCCCCCGACAAGTGCATCCTGTGACAGTGCATCTGATAGTGGGGACGTTGCCTATCTGTCATCCCTTCTTCCTGAAAGGCACCTTGACTACAGCTAATGACTAAAGGAGAGCAAGCAACTACCTGCTTCCTCCAGCCACATACAGGTTTCTTTGTTATGATACTGAATTCATAGTGAAGTACCGAATAAATCCAAAACTCTAAGGAAAACACAAAGCATCCTAAAACTCATTTTTGCCAAGTATGTAGATATGTGTGTGTATATACATGTGTGTGTATAAAATACGTTTGCACTCCCATGAGAGTTTTGTAAATCTTTGCAACCTTAATCCTCTTGCAGTAATTCATAGCAGCAGGACAGAGCTCTTGTTGGTAGTAACTCTCATATAAATATGGCCAAAAATGACTGTGGCAAAAAGGGAGGTTCCCCACACCCTTTTGATTTGCCAGTATTCATGGGACTACTACAGTTAAAGGGTCTTTATGCCTGTTTGCTGTCAGAGACTGCAAACAGATTTTCAGGATTATGTCTTGTTTCACTTTGTGCCCAAAATGTAGGGGAATCCTGAAAGCCTTCCATTCTAATATGGGTTCACAATCTGGAAAAGCCTCAAGCAAAACAGCAACTAGATCTGCCTTGGGCCGGCAACACTGTAAAGAGTCACAGTCAGCTGAAAAATCTGGGCCTTCATAATTAATCCTGTTTTCTTGATAAGAAAGGAGGCAATGCCTCCACATGTATTCTTTTTCAACGAAGGCCATTGCTAAGTTTTCCTGTAATTTAGAGATGCCTTTGTAACAGTTATTGTAATGTGAATGATATGATAACCTTTGACTAGATTTGGGAAATTTAGTTCTCCCTTCTTTGTGAATTTTTTTAAGTAATAGATCTTTTGTCGTGCTGTTGCAATCCCATAAAATTTTACTGACAAGTTATTTATTACAGAGAAGTTTAGTTTGAGGATTTCTGTTGGCACAGGGTTTACAAATGGAGATGAGACAAGGGAGAATGCTCATTTTCATGATAGTATCTTTTCCCCATAATGATAATAATAATTTGTCCCATCTGTCAATCTAATTTAACAGTGTTTATGAGTGGTTAAAGGCAGATTTTAATTAAGTCTTGTAGTTGTATTGGTATGTATTTTAGTCCCTCTGGGGATCATTTAAAATTCCAATTTTCAATATAGTGTATGTAACCACTACATCATGTAGGAAGCAACCAGGGCTTGAAGCAGTTAATTTTGCACCCGGATGTGGGTCTATCAGCCAATTAAAACAAACATTTCTGGAAGGGCAGAGGTTCACTGTTCACCACATTCATACCACAGAAACTGTTTTAATCTGCCAAGAGTCAAATATCCAAAGTAAAATGTGAACAAGTAGCACATTTTTGTGGTGTTTCCATCTTAACAAGGAAATTATTCCATAGAGGCCTATTATGTAAAAATACATCTTTAAGCAGGTCCTTTTTTTAAAATCCATTGAAGCTCTTTGCTCAAAATTTAATGTCATAATATTTCTCGTAGTCCTTGCAACCTTCAGCTGTAATCCTAGCAGGATAGGCTGTATCCTAACAATATAGAACAAATCTACTAGATTAAACTACTTGAAAGTAAGGGACTTACCTTAAAAATAGGAGTTTTAGCTTTTGAAGGAAATTCCTGAACATTAGACTGCCTAGGCCAGCACACTGATATAAACTACACCAATACTGAGGGCACCCTCAAGATGATATGACATTTCTACTGTCCAACCTGCTCACTCAAGCTTACAATGAATCTCTATCTTTGCACTTCCATCAATGACAACAATTTAAAAACTGCTGACTCTGTTGGACACGTTTTACCTCTGTAAGGACATAAGTAGTGGTCGTTCAACTTTCACATTTTAAAAAGGACAGTGATTACAGATGTAAAGAATTTAGGTTTAGGCCTTGAATTTGTGCTCAGGGAAATCTCTATTGAAGTGACTTGAGCTTTAGTCACAGTAAAGTTTCATGTAGGCACTCCACACATTCCACCAAAACCCCCACATTCCATACAAAAAAAGCCATAAACTTACTGTGTAAGTACACATTTTTGTCAGTCCCAACATTTAAGGTTTGGGGTTTTTTTTAATATATAATAAATGTATATGTATTATTTAATTTTAATAATATCAGAGGTCACACAGCCTACAGAGATAAGAGTAGCCTACAATTTTTATAAAATTAAAAATAATGCTCTTCAAAAATTGCTCAGGAACACTGAATGTGATTATCTAATCTAACCTTACCTATGTAGAAATAAATCAGATGTCTGGTCCAAACCACTCACCTACACTTGTTCTGCAGTCAATAGAGACACTTGTGCCACTGCAATAGATGTCTCATCCCAACTGAAATAAATGCATGTGAGGGATAGATTTGCCTCTTAGGTACTTCTACATCTTTGCTGACTTTATAGAAACTTTGTTTATTTCTGTCATAATTTGCAATGTAAATAACAAAAAAATGCAAGCCCAAGAACTCTTTCCAATACAGGTTTGCTTATACACAATATAAGGTCCACAGCCTCATGAGCTGTAATGGCTGCTGAGGCTCAGGTTGCTGACGCTCTGACATTACACTTCCATTAAATCATCCTGCTATGGAAATGGTAATACATTATTCCTTTTGAAATCTGTAGGAACTTTGCTATTTACCTGAGCAAGAATCAGATTCCTCCCTTCCACTGCTACTGATATTCCAGTGTCCTTTTATATGCCTGTTTACCTGTGCATGTTTTCATACCCTTTAAGAACATGCAAAACATGGGAAGCTGGTGCTATCAATTCAATTAAATAAAGTGCTTAAGCATAGATTTAATGAAGCTAAATTTCAAGCTTTTTTCATTTGTTTATTTTGCTGCCCTCACTTTAATACATAGGAAATACTGTCATATAACAAAATATCTAGTTAATGTGCAAGTATAAAAATTATTTTAAAATGAAAATGTTTTGTTCCCAGTCCCTAGTTCTACCATAGAAATAGATGGGCCTCTTTCTTTCATACTTTCCTTTTTGTTTCTTTTCTTTTTTTTTTTTTTTTTTTAACCTGAGAATTGGAGACTGTAAATGCTGACTACTTCAGGATTAGGTATATTAGTCCAGAAGAGTTAAAACAGAATTTAAAAATTCACAAAGAAAAAGATACAACAGGGACAAAGAAACACGAGTTCTGTAATTGTGTAGTGTGCTGTTTTGTACTACTAGACCATTTTGAGGATGCCAAACAAAATACAGAGTAAGGAGAACCAGTGGACACAATTTATGTTGATCTTTTAAAAGTTTTTACCATCATCCCTTTTATGAGATTATTAGGAAAACCAGTACACATGGGTAAGTAAAGATCCCAAATACTGCCAATAAATATTCAGAATTATTAACATTAATTATTAATTTTTGAGGGCGCTCGGAACTTTCATACAGGGATTGTTGTTAATGCTTGTGTTCGGTACAATGAGGTCACAAGACTAGATAGAATGAAACAGTGGATCATTGCACCAGTTTTGACAGTGCAAAACATGGTGAAAGTCAAAAACCACAGTAATTACTAAATAGTATTACAGTATCTAGTAATTTTATATGTAGCAGACTGATATTTTCATTTAGAATACAGAACCCCATATATACAAAGACTTACTACAACACAAGAGGAAAAGTTAAATGTTCAATAATTTATAATAAAGACAGCATATCTATTCTGTTACTACATAAGGCATCCCCTACCCCACTACAAATCCAGGGGGAGCTGCCTATTTTCCAAAGGAATGTTTTACATTTCGAGTAGGTATTTTGTCTAACTAACTAGTCACTGAAGGTTACTTTAAAAAAAAACCTGAAGAAAGAAAAATCTGAAAGATAATTTAAAACCTAAATAGTTAAATGTGTTAAACTATTGAACAAAGTGCTAAGGCTTTTACTGTTTTTTAATAACTCTACTGTTTTCTTAGCAGGCGATGCAGAACCAGTTATAGTTATGAGACCAATTTACTCACAGAAAACAACAAATGATGACTTGAGTATAATACTACTGTGGTCAATTTTGTCCCATTTATAAGTTACACTATAATTTCAACAGTGTAGTCCTCCAGTACTTGTTATATGCAGTGCTTTTGTCACAGAAAGACAGTGGAAAAAAATAATAATTAGGTATCAAAAAAAAAAAAAAAGTGTATTCCGTAAACATTTCTCCAGACCACTGATAACACTGTTTCTCTTTCATATTGTTATATTCTGGATTAGAAACCAAGTGAATTTACTAAATGATCTTTAAGGTCCCTTCCAACCGAAACCATTCTATGATTCTATGAATTTTGTATAAAGGTTTCCTTATCACATCATCAACAGCAACTGTTGATGTCCCATTCCAACACATGGAAAGACCACAAATTTGCAAAGCAGTCTTCCCCACTTCTGTTGCAATAGTAGATCTACAAAAGTCTTGCTACGATAGCCCCAACCCTGAAAATTACATACAATTGTCTGAGGCTAGTACTGAAACAGTTTAGTACTACAGAGGCAGATGTCCACAAAAATTCCCAAGCACAACTTGCCAACAGCAATGCCACATGGCCTAAAAGATTAGATAAAATTTATGAGTGCCCACTGCAGCAGGACAAATTTTGGACCATTTCATTTCCTGTTATTTTTCAGTATTACTGAGGCACAGAACTGGAAGAATTTCAGAGAAGGGCAGTAAGGGTGACCAAAGGCATATGATAACTATCACAAAGCATGCTACGACTCTTCTACATAAAGAGGGGGAAAAAAAAAAGAAGGGAAAAAAAAAAAACCAAAAACAACTGAGAGGCACTGCTATAGTAGAGGTCTAAAATCATGAGAGGCCTGTGGAGATTGGGGAGGGAGCAGCATCTTACTGCTTCTTCCAATAAGGGACCTAAGGAGCAGCAACTGAAGCTAACAAATTTCAAAGTGATTAAAGAAGGGAATTGTTCACACAACATCATTAAGCTGCAGAACTTCCTTCTGAAAGATGTTCACACAGGTTCAAAGCAAGGTTAGACAGCCTAATGAAGGAGAAACCCATTTCAAGTTCACTCAAAGAAATACACAGAAATACACTTCCAATCTCCTTGAGATGCAAATTGTTGGATGTCAGGAGAGTTATTCATACAAGTACTGCTCTTTACTTGTCCCAAGTTTACCTGCTTCCTTAGATTATTTGCTTTTAACAACTGCTGGATTCTGAGCTACAAACCTTTGATCTAACCCAGTACAGCTATTCTTACAGGGTATATGAAAGTGCAGACATTAGCAAAGCATCACTGTAACTTTAGTTTCATGAATAACACCAAGCAGCACAACTCACCATACATAAATCACAACTGAGCAATATAGTCATCGTTATATTGTTATAATCCTTATTCAAACTAATTTGAAGCCAAAATTAATTGACTCATAGTAGCAAGATTACATAATTTCCATCAAAAAAATCACAGCCCTTTGCTGAAGCAACCTAATTTTCCAGCAGTACAAAAACTAAAATGTCACCTGTTTATGGAGTTTATCTGTTGTGGAAAACCTTCTGTTGTGAATCTGATTAAACATAATGATGGATTGGAAATGTTATTTTCAATTTATTTCAAATATAGAGATTATGCACTGAATGACATTAAAGCCTATTTCTAAAATCTGCTGGCCATTTTTTAAAGTCCACAAAGTGCAACTCCTCCATAATCATTAGTTCCAGCACAATCTGATCTCACAGCCTGCCCTTTGCAGGTGACAATAAATACACAATATCGCTTTCATGGGAGCCTAGCTCTAATGCAAAAGCATGTGTTTTTGAATACGGCATAATTGTAACAGTTTAATATTAAAGAAAACAGAAAATAAGACTTTTAAGAATATGCTTCCTGATAGCTGCAGATAACAACTTTGTAATGCAATTCTGCAGGAATTCAAACTTGAACTGAAATACTTCAGCCAAGTCCTGCAGAAAAAAAATATTTCATATCAGCTTTCTGTCTCCTTCTGATTCAGCCTGAAGCAGACCTGTAGCACAGTACTGAGAGATAAACCACATAGTTTAGAGTTCAAATGAGACAAACAATAATGCACTAGAATCAGATTTACTATGACATATCAGAAGTCAAATAAAAAGCAAAATCAAGTACCCAACAATATGTATTAATATTCCATTCATAGTTTCAGATATACTACTTATACTGTTAGACTACAAAAGAGATTGTCCCTTGCATAAGGATTATGATTTGTACCCTGATGTCCCAAATAAATTCTGCACTAAACAGCCAGCAATATATTTCATCAAAATTACCCTTGCAGTTACAGTGGATAAAACACATTAATTACTATTCTAAACTATTATCTAATGTACTTGTTAAAGGCATATATATTCTACCCAAAAGAAACAACAGCACTCAGTGTTGGATGAAGTTATACAAACAAAATCCTGCTATTCTCAAAGTATATTTTAAGTGTTCCAAAATCGTACGCATTAAAAAAAAAACAAGTTTTATTTACTGAGGATTGCATTTTGTAAACTTGTTTTAAAATACAGCCTCAAAGTCTATTGTAATACATCAAAAAAGTAAAAGCTCTTTTCTAAGGAAAAATAATGCAAATGCTGTTCTTTTGCTCGTATTCCCATCACCTTATTTTTTTTTTATTCTGCAATACAAAGATAAAAATACAAAAGCTTGTTTAAGTAACAGGAGCAAACACGTAAATAACTAAAAATGATCAGTTACCAAGGAAACTAAAGACAATAGAGGAAAAGGCTCTAAGAATTTTTGGTTTTAAAAAGGATTTCTAAAAAAGCAATACGGCATTTAAAGTAATATTCAACTATAATACCATGGATCAAATATATTGTTAAATAGATCAACTAATACCAAGTAAACTTTTTTCTCTTTTCAAACAGATCTGCCTATCACAGTTTTCTTTCCGTATTCATCCAGTGCTTCCTTTGATTTTGTCCAAATCATTCTCTCCCAGGTTACTCTCGTTTCTGACACCAAATCAGAGAAACAGAGAAAGCTAAGGAGCTCAACCTCTGCTCCAAAGCTGGGTCAAATCTATCTGTGTATTTTGTTATCACCACAGGAAGGATACTCTGCTGCATGGACCACTGCTTTGAACCAGTATGGCCATTTTTACATTCCCTGCTTGCACCTAACCTACGTTTTAATAATCACTTAACAGGCAAGATATACAGATTCTTCTATTGTGAAACTCCTCAGTCTTTAAGGGTTTTTTTAATATTATTGAACAAATTTTCCAGGTACTTCCTTTGCTTTCTTTTCTGTGCTCTTTCACAGCAGTCATCAAGATCTTATTTCTTCTCTGTCTGCTCTCCATGGCATTCCATCAGTCCTCGCTTCTTCGCTACCTCTTTCCCATCTCAGCTGATCAATCAACCCTGAGCCTATAACAACAGATATCTCTATTTCCCACTTCTCTCTTCCTCCAGGCCCAAATCTCAGATGGTTTCTTGAAAATTTACTACACATAATAACATTAATCTTTACCAAGGTTTTATATTTAAAAAAAAAATATCTTCCAAATATTTGGCTCATCGTCTGGCTATAACCTTTACATCTGCATTCCTCCTAGAGTCACACTTGTTTAAAAAATGACAGTATCCTTCAAATTACATATAAGATTCAGTTCTTTTCTGTCCAAATTATTCAATGTATTTTCAATACATCAGCCATGCTGGGTTTTTTCCCCAAAGTCCCATTGCTTGATTGTTTGTTTTGCCTATTAATCAATTTTCTAGTCATTCTACACCTTCCAATGAGAACCTTAATTTTGAGCACAATAATGTTTACGCTTATACTTGTATCAATACATTTCAATTAACAAAAAAAAGGGAAGACCCCATTAATCATTTCAGTGTATCCATCCCTCTGAATTTTACAGGAAACTGCTTACTATTTAATCAAATTGCATGCATTTGGAAAGAAAACTATTGCTCTCCAGAAGTATATTTATGAGCTGGTACCAAAGGTTATCCCAAAGGTAATAATGACTAGAATAATTAACATCAGGCTTGTCAAACAAATTCAATTTCATTCTTTACAAACATCATGTAAAATATTTAATAAAGGAAAGAGAGTGCGTGTAATACAGTTTTGCTATTTTGTTTTCGGGGTTTGCATTTGTTTTGTTTAAATTGTGCCTAAATACAGCTTGATAAATCAAAACATGGGCACTTAAGTAAATATGCTTCCTTTCAGAAGTGGTTCGTAAACACAAACTTATTAATTAAGGACACTATACAAATACCTATGTTTCTTAAAACAGGATAAGAATCTTGTGTACGTTATTAAACCAAAGGGAAATTCTAACTATGGAACTTTCATTAAAGCAAAATGCCAAAGAACCTCAACCCCAACCCTCTGTAGGGCTTTGAAAACTTACTCGATATTATTTTTCCCTTAAAGGGGGGAAAATTCACATCGATTTTTTTTTTCACTTAAATGAAAGGAAAACACTCTTTGTTCTCAAAATACAAACAGATGCAAAGTGATTGAATTACTGTTGCTGGTTAGCTCCCTAAATATTATGGGATGTTGTAAAAGTTTAAGAGTCCTCTGATTTGCACAAAGCATTAATTGTTTGTGCAGTGCATAATTAAGTTAAAAGCATGCTTCCCTCAGGTCAACAAAAAATAAATACAAAATTTCCAAGAGGACCTGCCCTTGCCCCTTTTTTTAAAGGTAAGAACTTCTACTTTGTTTGCTTACTTTGTCAAATAGTATCCTCTACTTGTGAAAAGGTCACTGTTAAAGCTACAGATAAATCAGTAAGAAAACCCTCGTTTTTCTATAGTACTTAATACATTCCTCTGCCTCAAATTATTGAGAATTAAGATTTTAAGACTACAGGGGGAAAGAATATGAAATTATTAATCAAAGTTCAAACAGGAATTTGAAGTCTGTTTTGTTCTTGATGTTCTCTTACACCTTAATCATGAGCAATGTCACACCCATGGTATTCACACGCAACAAAAAATACCGAACTCTCTCTGTACACATATGATAAGCTCCATTTGCTTTCTTCAGCCACAGCACTCAGAACTGGCTTGCATGAGGTGTTTCTCAGTCTACAATGCTTTTTCTCCCAACAGAGTTATCTCAAAGAATTAGAGGACCAGTGAAGCTTTTAGAGTATATTAAATCCTGGCACAAAATTTTGAATAAGAATGAGGGCTGGGTCAGGGACCAGTTAAGCAATCTGGACGTCCATAAATCCATGGGCCCTGATGGGATGCACCCACGGGTGCTGAGGGAGCTGGCGGAAGTCATTGCTAGGCCACTCTCCATCATCTTTGCTAAATCGTGGGCAACGGGAGAGGTGCCTGAGGACTGGAGGAAAGCGAATGTCACTCCAGTCTTCAAAAAGGGCAAGAAGGAGGACCCGGGGAACGATAGACCGGTCAGCCTCACCTCCATCCCCAGAAAGGTGATGGAACAACTTGTCCTTGATGCTGTCTCTAGGCACATCAAGGATAGGGGGATCATTAGGGGCACTCAGCATGGCTTCACCAAGGGGAAGTCATGCTTAACTAACTTGATAGCCTTTTATGAGGACATAACCCGGTGGATAGATGATGGTAAAGCTGTGGATGTGGTCTATCTCGATTTCAGTAAAGCGTTTGAGACGGTCTCCCACAGCATCCTCGCAGCGAAACTGAGGAAGTGTGGTCTGGATGATCGGGTAGTGAGGTGGATTGTGAACTGGCTGAAGGAAAGAAGCCAGAGAGTGGTGGTCAATGGGACTGAGTCCAGTTGGAGGCCTGTGTCTAGCGGAGTCCCTCAAGGGTCGGTACTGGGACCAGTACTATTCAATATATTCATTAATGACTTGGATGAGGGAATAGAGTGCACTGTCAGCAAGTTCGCTGATGACACAAACTGGGAGGAGTGGCTGACACACCGGAAGGCTGTGCAGCCATTCAGAGAGACCTGGACAGGCTGGAGAGTTGGGCGGGGAGAAATTTAATGAAATATAACAAGGGCAAGTGTAGAGTCCTGCATCTGGGCAAGAACAACCCCATGTACCAGTACAAGTTGGGGGCAGAGCTGTTGGAGACCAGCGTAGGGGAAAGGGACCTGGGGGTCCTAGTGGAAAACAGGATGACCATGAGCCAGCAGTGTGCCCTTGTGGCCAAGAAGGCCAACGGCATCCTGGGGTGTATTAGAAGGGGTGTGGTTAGCAGGGCAAGAGAGGTTCTCCTCCCCCTCTACTCTGCCCTAGTGAGGCCGCATCTGGAATATTGTGTCCAGTTCTGGGCCCCTCAGTTCAAGAAGGACAGGGAACTGCTAGAGAGAGTCCAGCGTAGAGCCACAAAGATGATTAAGGGAGTGGAACATCTCCCTTATGAGGAGAGGCTGAGGGAGCTGGGTCTCTTTAGCTTAGAGAAGAGGAGACTGAGGGGTGACCTCTTTAATGTTTATAAATATGTAAAGGGCAAGTGTCATGAGGATGGAGCCAGGCTCTTCTCAGTGACACCCCTTGACAGGACAAGGGGCAATGGGTGCAAGCTGGAACACAGGAGGTTCCACATAAATAGGAGGAAAAACTTCTTTACGGTGAGGGTAACCGGACACTGGAACAGGCTGCCCAGAGAGGTTGTGGAGTCTCCTTCTCTGGAGACATTCAAAACCCGCCTGGACGCGTTCCTGTGTGATATGGTCTAGGCAATCCTGCTCTGGCAGGGGGATTGGACTAGATGATCTTTCGAGGTCCCTTCCAATCCCTAACATTCTGTGATTCTGTGATTCTGTGATTCTGTAATAAGAAGCCTCTTACACTTAAAACTAAATAATGGTTAGTAACTCCACAATAATAATACAAATGGTTTTGTTCTGCTGTTATATTCTAGGGATATTTAGTTCTGCATTGCAATTACTACAGCTATTGCTTTATTAATTGTCTATAGTATCTGAAACAAATGATGAACAGAGAACACAAGATGACTACTTTCATGTTACACCATTACACACCATTACATTTCCTCCAAGTCAGTGATCCTAACAAATCAATGCAGAAGAATCAATCAGAACTTCCTGATGAACTCCACTAGACTGGTAATTAAGATGAGCATACTAAGGCCAATCATTGGGTAACTTGGTCAGGTGGAGGAAACAAACTATTTCATTTAAATTGCCATAAGCAGTCATGAAAGCTACTTTTAATGAAAGATAAAAATATTTACAAATTAGGACAAATATTTGTCAAAATCTGTGTGTTTTCTGTAAATATTATTTTCTCTTTTTTTTACGTGGCAAGGAGAGGAGCACTTAGACAGAAAAATAATATCAGAACCAATGTTCAGTTACCCTCAGAAAAGTTTAAAACAGAAACATAACATCAGGCATCCAGTTAGCATAAAACAAGATAGCTTTGCTGAAGTCAACAGCACTACAGTATTGATTTGAGTTCAAAAGCTGCTCAATAAATTCTGTCTACATCCAGCATTCCTTAAAGTAAATACAAATTTGTGTTTTCCTGATGGTGTTTTTTCCATCAGCAGAAAACCTCTGAAGTACCTGAAAAATAACATTTATTCATTGTGGACTAGGAAAGCCCCGGAACACACAAAAAGCTTCTTCTGCCAGGAATCCAGCATGATGAAAGACATTAAGTGGATCGCCACATTCAACACTGAAACAAATAGGCATTCAGCCTGCAATTCATACCCTAGAAGCTTGTTACTGCACCATCTAAACAAATGAATTTTTTTCCCTTAAGTAAACTGAAACACTCTGTCTCTCTTAGACAGTTATGCCCAGTTTCCCTCCTCAAATGCCCTCACTTAGCAAGCTCTTACACTGACTGCTGTGACTGTCAGTCTGCTTAAACGCCACTTGTGCCATATATGAGCAAGGAACTAAGACTATGGGTACACAGGACAATGTAATGCCTTGCAGAGACAGCGTACAAGCTGGGAAAGGAGAAGGGTACAAAGGTAAGCTTGACTTTCAAGCCCACAGGTTGGTGAACATATACAGAAATACACACAGGAGCCCACACTAAAAATATGCCTACCAGCATCCCAAATCTGCTGGTTCAACCCACAAGCAAAGGAGGAGTTATAGTATGCCTGAACTGCAAAGACTATGTCAACAAGGTTAACAGGTAACTCACTAATTCTTTCTCTTATAAGTGTAAACTCCATTTTCTAGATGTTCTTCACACCAATATATGCTAGATTACCATAAACATTAAATTTTCATTTTCGTTGTGCAGGTGACAAGAGTGCTAGGCTAATCTCCACCTACAGAAGGTTCACCATTTCTCTCACAGGGTCATCTTACCCTTTTTTCCTCTCTGTATGGACTGGCTTTCAGAACACATACGCATTATATGACCTGTCAGTTTCTGTGTTTGTACTTTCTTCTTGTGCAGTGAGGTTTCTGAGGTCTTGCATTGCAACCTTGATTGTAACCTTGTATCATAAACAGAAAGCTTCCCAAGGAATTCTAGTCCTTCAACAAAGTTGTACTACATATATAGTAGCAGAAATTTAAATATAGTAGTGTTCACAGTTAAAACAAACAGGAGTCGAAATGACAAGGAGATGTAAATGTTACCTATCATCTTGCCTATGAACATACTGTAACCCATGAACTATTTTAAAAAAAAATACCCACAAATTCAATATATAAACAGTATAAATAAAACAAAGTTTTGTAATACAATAGGGAATCATTGCCGTTATACTTGAAAAGGAAAATAGAAATAGGAAGACAACATGCTTGATGTTGCGCTATTTAGATATAGAAATAGTAATTATGATACTGAGTTTTATACACCATGTTACTTTCCATGACACAAGGTATAAATGACTTTTGTATTATCTGTAATTTTGTATTACCCAGAATCAATCTTATTCTACTGTGGTGAATACAGGATGTAAAAATATATACAATTTAAGACTAATTTAAAACTTCAACTCAACTGATATGACTTCATCACAAAATTTCTGTCACTTATATTATCTCTCATGAAAATAAGACACTTGGCAAATAGAAAGGCCAGAACAGTTCTTACAGTTTTGGTTTTAGATTTATGCACCTCTCTCTAAAATTTCCCATTAAAGAAAGCAGCCTCTTCTACTCTGGATTTCGCTGTAAACATTATTCCAACTTGTTCTGAACACTTGCCTAATGTAAGTGTAACTCTCACAAGTGAAAGTACACCATACTGCGTTAGTCAGCGAGCTGCGAAAGAGCTGTATTTCTAATCTGCTCACAATGTGAACCCATTTTAAATGTATGTCAATAAAATGTTATACACAGCAATAATACTTACAAGCTAACTAAAAATATTTTTACATTTTATACCATAGTCTTTCTTAAATACATGTAGTTTAACACATTGGATTCCATATAGGTTTGTCGCACTTCTCCAGGTTTTATTATTTCCACAAAATCAGGTGACAGAAAAATGATCAGATTAGTGCTGCTTCTATTGAAGGCTGCAAATGTTCCACATTCAAGAAACTGAACAAAATTGCCATCTAGATCATACAGATTTTTCACACAAATCTGTTAAGAAAAGGACTGACAGACTTGCTCCCACACTGCCAGGTTAAAGGGAAGCATTATTTAAAATTAAACAAATGACTACCTAGCTTGGTATAGTTAATTTCACTTAAAATCAAAATATCAGAGAGCATATGCAAATTAAGGAGCATATTTTATTAAAAGTTTGCAAATTAAAACGAAAAAAATTGTAATATTTGTTCTTTCTAGCTGAAAGAATAGTTTTCTATTTTTTATATCTGTAAAATATTTCAGAAGTTGTATGTTTTAAAAATACTTTACAGAACTGGACAGTATCTGATATTTTGAAGTGTTTTAAGTGAAACTGCAGCTACAAATTTTAATTAAAAGCAAAGATCACTGAAGACCTAGGTTTCTACTGACTACAGTGTCCCACCTGCTTTTTTCAGGATAAAACATTAATTACTTAAACCATTACTTATAAGTAATTCCTTTGTATGATATTATTACGTCTAAATATAGACTAAGCCCCAAAGTGGTGTTGGCTTACATTTACATCAGGAAAATTCAGGGTACAAAATTATCAGTCTAGCTGTGTTCAAAGTCAGCCCCAATGCATGTCTAATAATGGCTGTACTGACAAACCTGGTAGGCTCCAGGGCCATCAGTGGTCTCCTTTTTTTTCCTTAAAACACTCCACTTTGGGAACAGATGCAGAAGCTGACTTCGTCACAGGATTGTATATGCCCCAAGACCTACAAAATTAGACGGGAGTAGTAATGAAATTATTAAATTAATAACTTTATTTTGGGTAAAGTTGTTTTGTTTTGGGCCTGAAACACTTCTTCATCTAATGTTGTAAATAGACACACCTCTTACAATCTTCTAGGGAAAAATGCATTAGTAGGATATTTGGCCTTTTAAAAAATAGTATTTGCAACAGTGTCGGAAACAGATCATGCATTTAAATCTTCTGGAAGAGGCTACTGTGAAGTAGTACAGACGTACTCACACCATCCTTACAAAATGGCTTAGCTTTGTTTTAGAATTATTGGGTGAGAGGTGCTAGTCTAGGTTCCATTCTGTAGGGGCTCTGGCATTTCTGGCAACTAATTAGCTAACATAGAAGGGACCAAATGTGATAACAGTAAGAACCATGTGATATCTTGACAGGACACTAGGGATTATGAGTTACAGAATCACATTGGGAACTAATATGTTTGACATGTAGGGGTTGGTCTTTTTTCAGTCTATGTCTTCATCATCAAAAAGGTAATCGATACATTCCTCACTACTGCAGCTCCATCCGTGCTGAATAATCCAGCACAGCACATCTGAGCAAGACAGTGTGTGGTAACCTCATCCAATCTTTCTTAAATCAGTGAAGTCTCCAAGTCTTGTCTGGGAGATTTTCCGCCATTTTACCCTCAAAGTTCTCCTTGCATAATCATACTGGTTTATTAGCTTACACAAGGCCTCAGTAAGTATGTTAGAATGAACGTATGAAAATAGCTGCTGTATCCCTATGTGCCTACAAACTTTGGAAAGCACCACTGCTGAAAGGATGAAGATTTCCTTACTTTCTTTATGTGTTTAATTTTGTTGCCATATTTTCCAAAAAGCTCTGAATACTTCAGGTGTTTTTTTAATTATTATTACAATACCACTAGGGGAAAATTCCGATTCTTCATATAGATATATATTTTGTTATTAAAAAAGCCACCACCATCCCAAAACAGAGAAAAAAAAAAGAGAGAAAGAAAACAGTATTTGAAAACATATAGAGGAGGTGTGTTTCCCAAAAGTTTATTTAAAAAAATGGTCAGTCAAAACCCAGCTAACCAAACCCTTCTGGAAGTCTCTCAGCTGATGACAATGTAGTCAAAAACAGGAAGGTACACTGATAAAACATGATAGCCTACTTAAAAATTAAATACTTTACTCTCTTCCTTCAAATACATATTAAAATTATTTTTAAAAATTCTAGAAAATATTGTTACAGTACAAAAAGATCAAAATCTGTTTACTCAGCTGTTGAGCATCATGAGCTCTTCATAGTAGTCAAGATGGACTTTATCAATTAAACACAGAATGAAGCTAAAAATCCTTTCTTGTTAAACCATTCATACTGAGAAAATCAAAGCAGGGTACAGGAGTTAGGTGCTCATACTACTTTTGCGCATTTAGCATACATTGAAATTAGGAGCTTGGTATGACCAACAGAAAAGGGAAGCATGGAGAAAAATGCCAAACTGAGCTCTAAAAGATTTCAGAACAAAGATTTTATTAATTTTATGGATGAGACTGATAACATTCACTTCAAAACATGGGTTGTAAAAATGTATCTTAGCTTCTCCTTACCTGGTAGCTAAAACAAAAGCCTTTTTCACAGATTCTTTTTCTCTTCAGGCTTAGTTTAGTGTATGCACTCTGCTGCCTTCCAGCTTCTGAGGAATATTAAATATGTTTATGAGTACACCTGAAAAGATGTTGAGTCATACGCTCCTTTTCCTATTCAAATGCTATGTTACCTAGCATAAATGCAAAACCCTTCATGCCACATTTCCAAGTGACTGTTTCTACCTTTACTGTGGAATGGGTGTTTTTTCTTACTGACTAGTTAATGGCGGACAGGAGCTTCATGGTTAGTTTAATTTTAACCTTAAAAGTGGGAGATTGCTACGTAAGGATCACTAGATGGGAAATCATCCTTTTATGATTTTCACTTTGCCACTATCAATCTGGAATTCCACTGTGGATGTATTTTCCCTTTTACTCTGATCTCTACCGAAGCCCAGATGTGTAACATTTGTGCTCTCAGTGATCTTTACCTTGTGTATTTGTACAGCAACTAGAAAAACAGAGCCTTGATCAGGGCTCCCATGCACTGCTGTGATAAAAAATAAGCTAGTATTTTACCTAGACAGTGTCCAGGAAATGACTGCACGCAGGGTTCAATCAAACAACGAAGCCTATTAAAACAGGATCAGAATCTCATTTATTGGGAACTGTGTGTCTAGACCATGGCTAATCTGAATGGAAAGAAAAATAGGCACTATCTTACGATCAAAATCTGCTTAAGTTCATAGAACACGAACACACATTTTCTTGTGAACTAGTTTTGAAAATTATTTATCTGTGGTTTGATATCTAACAAGTTTTCTGCTCTTAGCATTTGTTGTGTTTACTTTACCAAAAAAAAAAAAAACTTTCTCAAAGCATGTATATAACTTTTAACACTGTAAAACAATTATAATGAATTACTTAATTCATTAACTTTATTATATTTTAAACCACTCTCACTATATTGAGTAATTAAAAAAAAATGTAATTTGACAATCCACTTGATGTCATCTTTTTCTATTCCTACATTATACCTGTTTTAAAACATCGAGCATTTTCTGTACTATACAGTTTTTATCTAAGAATATATTCTCAATTACTTATGCTGCCACTCACGTGATACAGGTCAAAGACCTGCATAGCCTCTCAAGCATAACTTCTGAGCTGAATTATGTAGAAAGTATCTTTCATTTATTTATTGAAATGCCACACTTTAATCACAGGTCAATGAAGAATAAAAACTTCTCATTAGAAATTAAATACCTATCAAAGGTATGTCTGCATTCTGATTGGTATATAATGGGAAAAATCAAAAAAGCGGGCGATTCTCATAATTATATACTTTCCAGCCCTATGGTAGCTCACTCTCTATGAAATGTCAACCAATGCTATGGGGCAAAACCAGCAGAGAACACGAGGAATGGGTAATTTAAAATTAAAATCTGTGCTTCTGGCTTTGCAGTCTGAGCATTCTACTACTTTAGAAGAGGTCCGGAGAATTATTGCTTTTGCAAATAAGAGATTCAAAATCCAAACTAGATCAGAAGCATGAATTTGTGATGAGGAAAGAATTTGTTATCCATATGTTATTCACTTGTTCCTCTGGTAGCTACTTTTACAACATTTTATATAAGCTAGAAAAATCTACTGTGAATGAATGCTGAGGCATAAAAAGGTATATTAGAGGACATGCAATAAGTGTAATTTCATAGAGGAGTTTTGAGAAGTTTTGTTTTTGATATATTCTAATCTTCCTTCCCCTGAACTCTGATGCAGCAGCAAGAAATGGGAAAATGAATGTATTATGGAGATAATACATTCCCATCTAAGAAGCGGGAGGTTTATTATTCTTCCTGTACTTCTGTCACTAAGGTATTGAATAAAAACAAGACACAAAATATCAAAGACTTATTACTAACTCATCTATATTTTAAAAAAAACATGAAGAAATATGGAAAGTAAAATATTGCATATGAACACATACAGAAGACACTGTACCAGACTTCACTGGACTTGTGTGATCTCATTTTTGTATTCAATAAGGATATTACATTAATTATTTCAGAGCTATAAACAATCAAAGTGTTACAGGAAAAACTGCTGAATGTTTCAAGTAAAATGAATATGAAACAACTCAAAAATCTTTACAAAAAAAAAAATCTCTCCCCATTTTGTTCTACAAGAAAAACAAAGCACACCATTTTAAGTGCTTAAACCTGAAGCCTTTTTTTAGGACGCAGATGGGACTGCATTCTCTGCTTCTCAAATAAGTGGGAGCCTACAAAGCTGACCAAATTCAGCGCTGATAGGCCACTTTGGGAATTTTAAGACATTTTATTTGAACTACAGCCTTATTAGACAAAAGACTGCTACCCTCATTCAAGAAAACTGTCACTGTAACAGAACAGCTTTTACATCTACCAGTGCTTTTAATTGGTCTCAGCTGCATGTGACTAAGTCAGACATGTAGAAGAGTTAGAGTTCACAGCCATCAACTACATGGGAAAAAAACCCACAATACAACAAAGACACTAAAAGCTCTGTTTCATGTAAGGCTATTTTCTGTTTAAAAAATCACAACTATACAGATAGTACGTGGCAATGTCTTCACTCAAGCAGACATTAGGAATTTGGGCAGACTCTCTCTCCTCAGCAGTTGCCTTAGTCCCTACATCTGTACATATAGCCTACTTCTTTTTCGATCTGTAATTCAGTAAGAAAGCTTCCACTGCACTGTGTGTGATAAATCCTTTCCTTAATGACTCATATATAGCAACACTGTCTTCTATTCCAGGTTCTCCTCCCTCTCGTTCCTATCAGTGACACTGTTCTGCATATTGTTGCTCAAGTCCCTCCTTCTGAGATGAGGGTTGGATGCAGGGTCCAACACACCAGCCAAGAGGGTCCCTTCCCTTCCTGTACCGTTTCACAGAATCATAGAATCAGTGGTTTGGGTTGGAAGGGACCTTAAAGTTCATCTAGTTCCAACCGCCCTGCCGTGGGTCCTAATCTTAGGTTCTGTGAGATTATGAGATGCTCAAGAAAAAGATGAAGGCAGGGGAACTTTTATCTACCCGTTCCTGAGAAAATGAATGGATGTTTTCTTTTCCCATTTGGACAAGGACTTTAGAACAGTTATTCATGTCTGTCACTTCAAGATTAAATTTTTGTAAAATTTTCTACTATTGAGAAGCTGAAAGCAATAAATGGGCTGTTGTGTTTTATAAAGGATAATTCTGTGATTTGTGACTATAACAGTAAGCTTTCTCATTTCAAGGTTAAAGTTTTATATGCTTATCTAAGGGATCCTTTTGTAGCTTACGAGATAATACCCTAGGTTATGAAGATCTGAGGCATGTAATAAGAACAAGCTGCTGAAAGAACAGTCTTTGTCTAGAGTATCGACTTGTCAATCCTCTAAGCACACTGCAAAGCTCATCTTTTATCATCCTCTGTTTGGGTTGTGAAAGTAAACATATTCATGCGCTCTGGTTACTCCAAATATGTTGTAATTATTAATGCATAGGAGAGGCATGCTAAACTCTAGATGAATGTAGATACAAATAGTGGGGAAATGTAGATATAAACATATATATTTATGGTGTAGGTTTCTAAACAGCAGTAGGCAAGAGGTTTCATACCTCATTTTCTAGGAACATAGCAGCAAGATCATTTTTACACACAGCACAATTTTGCAAGCCATGGAAGAAAGATTCCAGAAGCCAAAAGGCAATATTCGCTAAACCGCAGTACCATTTCTGTAAACCAGTTAAGCTCATTGACTCCTTAAGCACTGAAACACTGTTTGGGGTGCCATTATACTGGATCTGTATCCAGACAGAGAAAGGGGAGGTGAATCAACAACAAACGTATTAGAGAAAGAATAAGATACTTTTATATTATCAATAATGAAGACATTATTGTACCATTCGGTGGGTAGTTTCTATAGTAAAATTGGAAAAACTCTTACTATTATCTACTCACGAATGCAAAAGATACAAGTTTACCAGTAACTACAGTATCATATCTATGAATGCATCCCTAGCCCATAACCTTCTTAGAACATGATCCTTTTCTTTTAACTTTTCTCTAGAGTGCCTAAACTGTTGGTATTATACAAGATACATGCATATATTTGTATTTGTCTGGCTTCAAAAAGGACTGAAATCCCATATTTCCCACTGAATTGGTAGAGAACTACACCACTTCTATTTCTTTGAATATCAGATATATTCATCAGGTACAGAGGAATATAAGTACCTACTTATGTGATTCTTAAAATTTTATTCTTTACATTTGCTTGCAACTTTAGGAATTTTGAACTATATGACCAAGACATTCAAGCAAAAAAGGCAATAGGACAAAGAAAAGGGAAAGCAAATACTCTCACCAGTAGTAAGTTCTTTCCCAGCTATCTTATGATTTATCCTAAAAGCTTACAGAATCACTGAATCACAGAATGTTAGGGATTGGAAGGGACCTCGAAAGATCATCTAGTCCAATCCCCCTGCCGGAGCAGGATTACCTAGATCATATCACACAGGAAAGCGTCCAGGTGGGTTTTGAATGTCTCCAGAGAAGGAGACTCCACCACCTCTCTGGGCAGCCTGTTCCAATGTTCAATAAAATAGGAGGTACCTCTAAGGTCAGGTAGTTCTTTTGGCTTTCAGAAGTTGTTTTACATCAAGTAAAGATGCAAGTTATAGAAAACCACATGACATACATATAGATAAAAGCTTATCAGGTTTATTCTTTATCTCCTCCTTATTTACTTTTTCAACTCAATTGTGTATGAGCTTAAATTCTATGGACTCCTGTGAATGTCCCAAAGAAATCACATAGCCTCCAGGCATATGGATTTAAAGAACAAAAGAACACAGAAAATAGCACTAATAACAGTGAAGTAATATCTTTTCCTATATTTGGCCTAGGTACCGTACAATATTCTGATGTCAAATAGTTTGACAAACCCTTCCAGAATGACTTACACAATCTTCTAACCAGTCCTACAGTTACATTAAAAACCCTGCATATTTTCTTCAGATAGGTGATAACTGATCTTTTGTGGATAGACTGACAAATGGACATGTTTTCCATTTGGTATCCAGGAAAGACATCATATTTAAAACAATTTCATTCATGACAACTGCGGTGTAATGTAACTTTGATTCTTCATTCTTATTTTGATTTTGATGGTGGCTTTAAAGGAAGTTCTATTTAGAAAAGTGAATGCAACTGCAACTTCACTTTCTACTTTTATCACCTTTCAACTACTTCAGTTCACAGATATCTGTCAGTCTCTGAGCTCTGACAGCATGAGGGGCGTTTTCTGCTTACACATCATTATCAAATAAAATGATGCTGCAATGTACCCTTTTGTCACAACAGGCTACTTTATATTCTGTTACACTGCACAACTCAACTGTATTCAGATTAAACGGGAATATATCCTTCTTCTCAAAAAGCTGCCTTAAAACAGCAGTGATAGGAATAAAATTTATTTTAAAATGTATTTTGCAACTAAAAGTGTTAGATATAATTAAATATATATAATGACAAAATCTGTTAAGGGAACATCATTTACAAAGCCATCACACAGAGGGGAAAAAAGTACGTAATATCATAAATTCCAGGTAAAATATTAATTGATGGTGATGGATGACGCTTTGTTCAAGAAACTAGGTGAACACATAGAAAGCTACCTCTTTGTGGTAATGTGTGAAATAAACATTACATATTTATTATGTTGGTTTATAAAGCATAGTAAAAAATAAGTACCTTTACAGCCCTACATTTTGCTGACTGCTTCCTGGTATGCATGACTGTGAGCCTATAAGTTTTTAATATGTTTGATCTTTTATTCTCAATACATACCGCAACAAAGACGTGAAGAAAAGGAAAAGCAAGTGAAGGTTGTTTGTGTGCTTTTGAAGATGCACGCTTTTCAGTGTGTGTCCCACAGCGCGTAATGAAGTTCACGTCTTCCTGCAAATATGAGGTAATTGTTCACTTTACCCTGAGTGACCTCTGCTGGTAAAAATAACTTACAGACACACATGTTAAAACTCCACTAAAAGCACATTCGCCATTAAGCCACGTACGTACATGCACACATACAGAAGCACACTCAGACTCATTTTTCTTTATATCAGGTAGATGTATACATAAAATTAAGATGTCTACACTCTCAGACAGTTAGTCTACAAGAAGTATTGACTAAATTTGTTGAGGCACTCAGTTTATCTTTCTCCTAGAGTCTTTTAAAGAACTATACAGCTAGAACTTGGTTTAGAGGCAGCATATTTGAAGTAGCAGCTACTGAATAACTAGTGGCATATGAAATATAAGCCTGGAGTTTACTTTTACATATAGGTCTGGGGTAATACCGCGGAACAGAATAGTTTCTTCCATTCATCTTTCTGGAAGACACATCTGAAACTGGAATGCAGCCTTGTATATTTTGTGAGGGTTTTTTAGAGTTCATAAAATGATCTAATCAAATCTTATTTGACCATTATTTCTAGTAAATAGAAGTCAGTCTTAAGAGTGATCTCTGGTTTCACATATCCTTAATGGAGTATAACAAATTTATTTCTTTTGCACTATGTCAGAATAATACCATGGAAGGTTTCTGTTCAATGCATATCTCTAATTTAAAGAAGAGTGGTTAGAATCATGAGATCATTTTAATGCAGAAAAACAAAAGACAAGTAAATTATATTCATTTGCAGTGTGATGTTTGCATTATAAAAATATTCACATGCTACTAGATTAGAAACAGCAAGAAAACACACCAAAGTACTAAGTAAGAACAGGTACCCCAAAGAGCCACCAGTTTTGGTAAATATTTCTGAGATAGCAGTAAAAACACCTTTATAGAAGCAAAAGATGTTTCATGTTTTTGATACTGTAACTGACATATATACCCTGAGGTCTTCAAAAAAGAGTCACAGTTGATGCACTTTAAAGAGCTTTGAACAAGAAAATTATTACAATTCATGACTGCTGATCACATCAATATTCTATCTTATTTAACAATGTCCATGGAAAAAAGAGAAACATATTAGGTCTCCACTTCAGCAAATACAGAAATCTATTTATATGCAAATAAGCTATCCATTATTGGTATAAGAAACACAGGCATAAAGGAAGAAATAAATTATCACTAGAAACACTTAATGAAATCCATTTCAAAACATAACATTTTACAAGAGCCCTCACTCATGTAATATTTGTTCAAAGCTAGAAGGGAATTGGCGAGTTCTGCACTTCGATGAGAACTGATATGACATTATTTCCCGTGCCGATTTGTTACATAAAATGCATTTATCCTTCCTTAGGAACAACTTGATAATTGTAAATCTACTGTTTCCTTATAAAGAAGTGTATTCTCATGCTACAATGCAATTTCATCCTCATTTTCCTACTGGCAATTTTAAATTATTTCCATTTTTTGTTGAATTATGAACATAAGAATGTGGAAAAAGATCAAGATTGTACATTTTCATTCTATGAATGTGAATCTTCAAAGAATAAGGCAACTTCTGAGAAAACTTGATTTCATGGATGAAAATCCCAACTTGGATCCAGTGCCTGCTTTTTGTTTAAAAAAAAACCAACCAAACAAACAAAAAACTCTAAAACCTTTCCTGACTATAAATAAGATGTCAATAGTCTAAAATCCATTTCACGGAAACAAAAAAAAACCTCAACTGAAACATACAGTGAATACCACAAAGAAAAGGAGGAAATAATTTCATGCCAACCCCCTACATTTAGAGCCTTGAACAACTGAAGGTGAACCCAGACGTTAAAATTCTAAATACTGTATGTTCTTACTCCTCCAAGCCCATGATTATTTTCCTTCCCAGAAGATGAGATCATGTAAACTATACTTAAGGGGAGAAAGGTACGGGAGGTTTGACACTGCACTGTGATATCTTTGGAAAGAAAAATTAATTTTTTTTTTATTCCAGATTTTCAGCCAACTACCCCAAAACCCATTCTCTAAATACATAATTTTAAATAAGTCCCATATCTGTGGAATCCTGTTGAATACCTTGGGAACTTCATTCAGCAGAACCAGAAAATTCCCTCCTGTACTACTTTTAGCCCAAGGTTCCATGATAAAAATACCTCAGTGTGCTGTAGCCAAAAGAGAGGCTTGCTGCATCTATGAGAGAGAAGTAAACTAAGCAGGATGTTATTAATGTTTGCTTGACTTGAATCCCAACACAAGCATACTAAAATTACAACTAGTGACAGTGTGTAAGCATTCTGTAACATTGCTAATGGATAACCAGTAACAACATATGAGCACTTTCTAATATAGCTGAACAAATGTATATAAACAACATATACACAGACAGATGGAAACTTGTGGTGTCGTCACAAAACAGGGAAAACGTGCAAGCAGTACAACCTGCAACGAAGGATGTATAACAGGGAATGTGTGTGATGGAGCCATAACAAGTCCCAGTCCCAAAAATAAGATGAGATGAACTGCCTGGAGCAGATTAAATCCTCTCCCTTTTCTTTTGAAAAGAAGGTGAGTAGCATAAAACAACAATGATGGGTGCTGAAAAATGAGGAAGAAAAAGGCTACACTTTGGCTTCAGCTCCCCTTATCAAAGAGGGCTGGAGCCTGGTCTCTTGGCCTCAGCGACTGAGACCAGTGCAGACCACCGCCACCAGCGCTAATGACACAGCATCCACTCTGTGGGGCTGTACGTGCATAGCTAATGTGGGATATGATCGTTAAGGACCATCTGTTTGAATACTTAGTGATAATGATTGATAATGAGTAAGAGCTAACCATAAGCACAAATTGTATTGCTAATGAACGTCAGTCAAGCAAAGTGATGCTCTGAAGTTTGAAACTGGCCTGACTCATCCATCTTTCAAACATGCCCACTGGAGCGACCTCTCACTCCTTAACTTATATACATACATACACTTGTCGGTTGCAACAGTGCACTCAAATATGGGGAATGATACCTACAAAATGAAATTACTGAAAATTACTAGTCATACTGCAACTAGAAGATCTGAATGTCAATGTTATTCCTGCGAAACTATAAAAAGGTCTTTTTAATGCAAGCAACACAAAGAATCTTCAATTTCACCATCTTATTTAAGCATATATTTTTCTCTATTTCAATCCTTCACTTCCTAAATAAAACTGAATATTTAACAGATTTTATATTGTCACTGAGCTGCTTCTGGACCTTGCTGAATTAGTATTCCAGACATAAATTCATAGAATCATTTTGGTTGGAAAAGACCTTTAAGATCATCACATAATCTTATCCTGAATTACAGATTAGCTATAGCAAAGGACAATCAACTCAGTAGTTACTGTATTTTAAGAAGGACTCTAAGAAACATGGTTTCACTGTCAAATCTTATAATTTATGAATTCATGGTGACACCTCAAAAATTGGGCATTTGCAAATAATGCTTTCAGTCAACTTTTTGAACGCTCTCTACCTCTGTTTCCAGTATCAGTAGTCAAAAAAAAAATAAAAAGAACAAAAGAACAAGGAAATTTCCTTAATGGGTATAATAAATTAAGATTATATCAGTAAGAAGCAATTACAGCATATTTAACTCCATAGCACTCATACCACTCAAGTCAATCTCTAAAATTATGTGTTAATTTCCATTCAAGTGATATTAAAAAAAAACCCTTAAATGTTTCCCACAATGCACGTCTTCTTTGACCTCTTCATTGATCAAATTATCCCATATTCTCTCAAAACCTTTTGACTGCAGTGACACTATTTGAAAGGCCATAGCTATTTAACTTGCTGCTGTTGAAATCTGCCATCAATAGCATTCATAACATTACTAAAAGGATATGCTTTTCAAAGACTGTGGTCTCTTTGTGCCTGGAACTAATGTCATACCTCCGAGTTGCTTAGAATCTACAAGCTGCTCAATACCAATTACTTTTTCAACACTAACTTTAAGCTGAAGTTGAAGATGAAAAAGAAAAAAAAAAAAAGGAGTTCTGAATATTTCAGTCCTTCTAGATAGGGAGGATGACTCCTACTTCAGATTCACATGGGTATATGTCAGGACTACTGCTTAATATCTGAGCATGTAATATAAATAGGCATGTTAAAAAAGTTTATTTCAAGTTTTCTCAAAATAGGAAATATTACTGGATGACCCAGAACTACTGATGTTAATAGAATTGGATTCATGAGGGTTTTCAATGGACTATCTAGGCAAAAAAAAATATACTTTATAAGCTCAATTTCCTGGATAAAATGGTGATCTGGAACTAAAAATATATGATAAACATACACCAACATACTTGTGTATGAGTATTATTTTATTAGACTTTTATAAAATCAAAATAATATACAACTATCATACAGTATGTATGTACCTTCTTTTCTGAAACAGAATATATAAAATATAGAATCATCCTGGATTTAATAAACCTACTACAACCAATTTTATGCTCACTTCAACTAAAACAGGCTGGAAATTGATACTGATGTCACAGGACATATGAGGACATATGATTTAATTAATTGTTTAATTAAGTAGTAGTCAATTTAAAAATAATTTTGTCACTGTGCTTGCAATGAAAGTCTTAAATGTACGGAAGCAATGTTTAATTAACTTTCCCAACCATACCACTTGAATCCTCAAAGACAAGAAGAACCAGGAAAGTATAGCCATTTTTTGTTGATTTTAGTTGTATCATTTGTAGGTAAAGATATCTCTACTAGACTAATTGGTATAATTTTTCTTTATTATCTCCTTCTATTTTATTCCTTAGTCTAACAAACAATATTACCAAAAAACCTTTCCTTGCCTACAGCTTGCACCAACCTTTATATGGAATATATTGAAATTTGCCATTTGGGTCGGAAATGAAATAAAAAGACACAGTGCTAAACTGTGACACTGTATTCATAAGCTTATGAAAGAGACACTATTATCCACAGAGTACTACATCTGTAGCCCTCTGCCAATCTGGTCTAACTCCAGACACTTTGCAAGTATCCAAAAAAACAGAAAAAACTCAGAAATCATCTCCTTCACCTAACTAATTCTAGAAAAGATCAAGCGGAAGAAAACCTTATACATTCCAAAAAATTCACAGAGAGCAATCCCAACACTTGTGGAAACACTACAAATTAGCCAACATCAAAATTACTCATTATCAGCCATTCAGCACCAGAAAACAAAGGCAATGACAATAACTATCTCAACAGCAAGATGACTGCATGAGAAGAAGCATCACTAATATATAACTATCACTATTCAGCATATGGATGGAGGTACTATTCAACTTTACAGTTACCAGCTTAACCAAATTACCACTATATAGGAACACTCTGCCTCTGTAAATGCCTGTGGCTCCAAGAAGCATCTAAACAGCATATCCACATGTGGGGAATTAGATAATTTTTTCATTGACTAACTTCTAAAAAAATAATTCCATCATCAACTAAGCTACTTTTAACAGAACTTCCCATCATGACAGCCCCCCAAAAATAGACTGTTACAAAAAAATACTGGACATACCATACACAATGCAATCATATCTGGGACCTTTACGTGAGGAATCAACAGTGATGTGCTCAACAAAATACACAACCATTTATCTTTTATCCCTCTCATACCTAAAAGAAATCTATGCAGGTTTTAACATCCAAAACCCATCAGTTAAACCTGCAGACAGAGCACAAGCTATAGTAACTTAAGCATGAAGACTACATTAACAAGTCTAACAAGCTACTCTCTGATAGTTCCTACTATGAACTACAAAGAAGACCTACGCAATTATTCAACTTCACAATCACAGTTAAATCACTTCTCCACAAACTCCAAGAAAAAAGAAAAAATAAAAACCACATCTTTCTTCTCCTCCCACCACAGGGATATTACACATGCTATCCAGACCAAGAAGGATAGGAATCCTGGCAGGTCCACTGCAGGAACTATGGGAACTCCTTTAAGAAATTATCACATCATCAAAACCATCCATAAAGACATTCTCTTGTAATCCAAAGAGCAAATTTTCTCCAAGATACATCTGATTTCTCCTGAAAAGTTACACAACATAATCCATCCTTCCACCCTTCAGGGCAGCAAGAATGCCACCACCAGTCTGTGCACCAGCCTCCCAGCCTATGATGGCATCATGACCTACCAGGAATACCTATAAGAGCAACACAAAATGTTCACAGTTCAGTCCAGAGACACATATTTCTGCTTAACCCACAACAATCTTTTAAGAAATAACATTTAATAACAAACACATAATACACTGATATCATCCCAAAGTACACTGCTTTTCTCATGACACACTAAAGAGAAGATTTAAAATAACTGCATCACCAAGCCTTTGATAACCCATTTGCACCAGAAGACTGTACTTTATCACTGAATTCCACCATGAACTAAGTAGTATACTTGCATCAGGCTAACTCTAGAATATGCCTACACCAACATAATTTTCCTAGAAGCTCTGATGACCATCCAAAGTGTCAACTTCAAAAATTGTCATATACAGAAAACCCACAAACACAACTTATTCCATTGAACCAGTCACCAGCCAAAGTTGTCTCAAACAATCAATACACAGCTAGGTGCTCTCATATCACCATGTTTGCTCTGGAAAGAACACCTGTGAGACCCACCAAAATGGACTTTTACTCAAGAAGGACATCACTGTAAGAAATACATTGATTAAAAAAAAAAAACTATTAATTAAAATGAAACAATTTTCTTTAATACAAAACCAAAATACAAATCATGTAATCCAAGTTGTCACATACTGCCCTATCAAGACGTTTATTCAACAAATCATTAAACCATTATGATCTACACTGGCAGAAAGAAATCATATCAGATTATTTCTGAGCCTTCAAATACTCCCAAGTTTAACTTCATCATCAGCTGCAAACTCCCTGAAGTCTAGAAAGCACCAAATGAATCTAACTGTGATTGAGGGGGAAATGTAGATCTGCTAATATACTTCCAAAAAGTCATGATAAATACTCCCCAAAACAGAATAACCAAACATCCAAGATTTTAGTCTTGCATTTTCCTGTAGTAGATTTAATCCAGTGCTAACCCATAAATAAGCAAACAAAAAACAAATTCCACAAACTAGAATATACTAACTCAGATAATCAATAAAACCTAAAACCATCAAGTAAGACATGGGAGTATATCTTTGTAGATCAATTACTTCTTTGATATCTCTCTCTCTCTCTCTCTCTAATCCTCTAAAAGATTATAAATCCTTCCAAAAATGAATCTAGAAACAACAAATAACTCTATTGGATACCAAACACCATAGACTCTGTAGAGGGACTGTTGTTATGACATAACTCAACCTTTCTCTTCATCAGTTTCACATAATCTGTCCTCTTTTTCCCTAGTAAATACCCCTTATATCCCATCTTTCTATCTCTTCCTCTCATCAAAATTCTCTCCCATCCACAGGTGACAGCTACCTTTCCTTTGAGATGATCTGATGCATAGCCCTCCAAAGCAAAAGTTTGCACATTTGTATTTTGCTTTGAAATTTGGTGCTTTTCTCGGACCTGAGGAAGGGCCTGTGTGCCCCAGTCATTCTCTTACACTTGTAAGTACCTGTCAGAACTTCAGAATAGCTATCAATTTAAAATACAGTTTATTCCATCTCTGATTTAAGACTTGAATCCTCAGGGAAGGTGAAAAAAAGACTAAAAAGGAAGATAAAGGGGAAAGGAAGGAGAAGTGAAACAGGGGACAACTGAGAGAGACAGAAGAGATTTGTTGGAAGTAATGCTGCAGCTCCCTGTCCTTTCATACAGATTAGAAGCCACCATCAGGAACTGTCTGAACATGGTAGCAAACAGAAAAGTGACTACAACTGCCTACACAATTTGTAACTGGGGATTAGGAGAAACGCAGATTTCACCTCAGCAAGTTCTGCTTATCCCCCAGCCAGTTATCACTAAGCAATATGACAAGATCAAAAGCGAGCTTGATCTGTGTTATTCTCAGGAAAGAGGTCAAGACCTGATACAGTTTTGCTGTGTGTAGCTCTCTCATGTGCACACTCATTTTGCACATGTGAATTAGAACTCACTTTATTATACTCAGTGAAAGAAAAGGGACATAAGTTATTCTTAGGATAGTGAAAAACACTTGTTATGGCAAAGAGATGATCACCATCACCTCCAGTTTTAAAATTTGTGATAAAACATTTGCCTTTCTATTAATGGACTGAGTTGATTGTTGGGTTTGCAAAATCTTCCCTTATATAAACTCTTTTATCATAATAATTTTGAGTAACTTCCTGACACATTCAGCTTTTGCCAAATCTGACATGTGAAAAATCTAAGAAAATTTGAGAAAAATGGACACAGATTTTCTCAAATCTGAGCCCAGATTAGAAGAAGTATCTTCAAACTTGAAGATACTTCTCAGGTTTTTTTACTTGTTTGTGTCTGTGAGGGCTGTTTTATTTTCAAGCTCTATAATATTTTTCAAAGTAGAAAAATAAATTAAAATACATCTTTACCTTAGGGCAAAATATCTAGTCACACTTGTCTGATTTTAATGGGACTGCTATATGAAAATAGAAGAAAATTTTAAAATTGTGAAACACATCTCTGGTTTATATGAGAGAAAATTAACAGCTAAAATTTCACTTTGGTGCATAATGAGTGGATAATTGACGCTCTGGGGATCTCTGCTATCTATGAAAACACACATCCTAATAGAAATAATATTAAACACTACATCTCTTTAAACAGTCCCAAAATATTAGCAACCCTCGTAAAACTAAAAGCCTGGGAGGAAAAACAAGATTCGCAGTGTGCTCAGGAAGGTAAAAATTATATTTTATGTGTATAACCCGTACTTCAGAAAACCTACATGCCTCTGAAATTACAAAATGTCCTTGAATGTGTTTACTTGGATTACCTGCAGCATAAGATAATAAGTTCAAAAGTGAATTAAAAAAAAAAAAAGATTTCCTATGTGATTATCACATAGAACTGGTACTACTGAACACATTTGTTTTAAATTATATAATAAAATTATAGAATCATTTTACATAAAATTCAGGATCATCAGCAGTCACTACATCACACACAGCACTGACCCATGTACTGATAGTGAGAGCTGCATCGCTTTCATCAAGTGCCTTGAATTCATAGTCACAGCTGAAGATGAAGATAGGCTGCTATTTCCTTTCCTGCAAAGCAGTCTGTCAGAGCTTGAGTTTGCACGTGTACCACAATGGCAAATTTATTGCATAAACTTTTGTGGATAGACTGCTCAAACACTTCAGAAAAAGTTGTGTATTTCATCTGCTCTCTGTCTGTATATACACAGTCTTTTAGGCCAAACATTATTCTTACAGAGCTATAACTTCTTTCTCAAATTACAGTTATCCTGCCAGCTCTCCTTGAATAATGATCCTTTCCATTCCAGTCGCACAATTACCTTTCTTCTTCAATGACATCTTTGATAACAGTATGTATAGAGCAAAACACACAGGTCAGCTGAAAACGTCCTTCTTGCCCCTCACACCAACAACTTTTGATCCAATTTGTCATCATTCCTTCATTCAACAGATGCACTTGGAATACAGCCCAGCTAAAGAAGCATTCACTAATGTAGCTCCATTAATTAAGTATTTCTGAACGAAGCACTGTACCATGTTTTACTACGTCACATAAGAAGAATAATGCCTTTTGTATCGGTTTCATTGATAGTTCTTGTCATCGTTTTTGTCAAAAGCATGCGCATTTAATCAAAATTTCACAAATTACTCTCTAAAATGAGATTTATTTAATTTTTAAACATCAATTGACAATCCACAGATTAAAATTTTGCAAGTACATACAATGACTTTATACCCATTTAGCACCAACCTTGGTCACTTCTACTCTGCTTTTTTCATTCCACAGCTTCATCCAAGTCACTGCTATTAACAAGGCTCAGCTGATTTGCTTTCACATTTTAGGCAAAGCTGTTTAATAGTGTCTTTTAACAAGCATGCCTCCTGCATGTTGCTAGCCAAAATCATTTATCTCCTATTATTCAGGAACACGGTTGACCCATTATAGCTATCTTAGACACGGAGGTCTAGAAATACGTAAGAAGTAAGCTTGCAGGTAAAGAGGAAGGACATTGCTGCAAGAGCAGTAGCAATAAACTAGTCCAAATCCAATAAAAAATAATTTAAAAATAATTCTTTTAATAAGTAGAATAGGTGATAGAGCTTTTAGTACAGCACAATTGTTAGCATGCATGCTGATTTAAGGACCATACCTCAGAAAAGTAGTAAAGGTTACTGTACTAAAGAATGAAACCATAATATTCCCTCTACTACCAACTTTTTCAAAAGGCTAAGTTCACTTCAGAAAATATTACAAGCAAAAAAAATTACCAGGAGAAGTAAATGGCTTCAACAGGTGCGATCTTCAACAGTTTATCCTTAAGCATATCCTTAAGGATATCCTTAAGAATATCCTATTCTTTTTAGCATAAATTTGATGTATGAATCCATTTTCAAGGCAAATTATGTCATTCCTGTATTAGCAGGTCTTTTCAAGCATTTTCTTTAGTTTTCTTTATGAAATAATTCTTCATTCATCATAAAATAGTTAAATACTCTTTCTGCAACTGTCACTGTCTTTCTTTTCTTCTTTCTTGTTTTTTTTATATTTCCATAGAATAAGGGCATTTTAAGTCTGTGAAATGCAGCAGATGTAGGAAACAGTAATAATGCATTATTATTATTATTATTATTATTATTATTATTATTATTATTATTATTATAGTGTTTTGTTTTCCTCCAGCTTCCAAGAATCAAATGGCAAGGAATCACTTCTAGCAACATTTAAAAAAAAAACAAAACTAAGATTAATTTTAAACTTTCAGAGTCAGGTAAATTAATATTGTGTTAACATCCTCAAATTTGATGCATATACAAACAGGAGAACTATGTATATTAATTCCAAATTCATGCAAAAAAGTAGGAGAGTCAAGTGTCTAACAGCTGGCAAACTAAATTTCAATCCATTATCCCTCAGACAGCAAGTCTTTTCCCTGTTGAAGGCAACAGGCCTCTAGGATTTTTCATAAAATACACATTTGTACATGTTAAACTGCTATGCAATAATATGTGAACAAAAAAAAAAAATACAGCTATATTGCAGTTGTGTGAGACATAAGCACCCATGTGGTCACTCCAACCCTGGTTTGTAAGTCTCCCATCCTTAAATTATTCCATAATGCTAAAACGAGGTTTTTTTAAGGCTAATGCACCAAGAACAGATATAAAGCAATTTTTCTGGGTACAGAAACTTAGTAGGTTAGTCATGACCCAAAAGGCATAAAGTCAGTTTTGTGTGCTTTGATGACATAAAATCTCTACTGCAGTTTCCACTAATCTCTGGAGTGTTTTACCATGCACGCTACCAAGTCTATCCATTTTGGACCAGGAGATAAATGGAGCACAGAATTGCTCTGCCCTGACAAGACTCCTCTAATTTTCTTCTGCCTCATCTGTAAGACATGATATTTACCTACCACACAAAGGAATAGGTTTAAACCTTGCTAAATGAGGGTTATGAAATACAGAAGAGCTACTGTGAGAAATCAACGGAAACTACAAGGACAGAATGCAAAGCCTCTGGGCTGCCCCTAAACCAAACACGGCATTCCGATTAGGATAGTAATCACCATTGTTTCAAAAGCAAAGTTTGACTTCAGAGTTTAATTCCTCTTTTTTCCCCTCTATTCTCTTAGCTCTTCCTTAGAAGTTTATGCCACGCAAAGCACTATCTATTAGTCTCTAACCCACTTCAATTGGATCCTGAAAAGCAGGGCATTGTCACTACACAGCACTGTATTTCTGTCCAGGTTAGCTATTCAATAAATCTGCTGAGGATGTGGTAACAGTAATATGCTGGGAAAACGTCACAACTGAGAGGGTAGGAAGCAGTAGGTGAAGGCAACTATGCAAGACGCTTGCTCATTCCTCGAGCTTTGTTCAGCACTTTTGTGCTAAATGGTGGTGACTTCACATGCACAAAGCTAAAGGAAAAAGTTGTATCTTAATAGTGAACAGAAATTAAGTCCAAATGTATATTGAAGGGCACAGAAGTGACCCTGGACTCACTGGCTATAAAAGAAGGAAAAGAATTGAAAGGAGTGGGGCCCAAGACCATAGCGCAGTATGCTCAGTTTCATCATGAAGCTAAATAATTTGCAAGGGCAAATCTTACGGTACTGAGATTTCCATAATCCCATCCATTATCATGTCTAACAAAGTACAAAGCTATATTTTCTCTAAGGAATAGAAAGGGAAATCTTAGATAGATCCTTAAAGTAGAAAAATGATACGCTAGGCTGTATTCATTCGGCACTGCAAAAATTTACATGGAACACAATATTAAATGACTTCAGAGATATTCTTCAGGAGAAATAAAAAACGATTAGAATAATGGTCTTTAATGAAATTAAAGTCAGCATCTCAAGGCTCACTGTCACATTTGGAGAAAAGTTAACATCATCTAACTTTTGCATAAGAACCTTACAATAACATCTTTCTCTACTACAAGTTTCTCCGCAGGAGTCTGCTGCTGTTGTCCTTCTTGTCTGTCTCTGTACACCTTAGCTCCAGGTATTCTCAACTATTAATGCAGACTCAATTTCTGTGTCTAGCCCAATGAATAAAAAACTGCCTCTCTATGACAGATTGAGATCTTCCTAAGAAAACTAAATTTCAGTCTCTCTCTAACATATTCTTGCTGATAACTTTTGTCACCTCATGAAGACTTGTAAAACCCAGCTTTTAGTCTCTGGAACATTTTCCAACAACACAGACAATATCATCATCTTACTTGCCCCTAAGAGCAATATACACTTTGATGCTCATTTCTTTCTTATTCTGAAGTCCAAACTGTAAGTCTTGCAGATTCCTTCTTCATAATTAAACTAAGATGGGGCCTATCCATGAAGCAGCTCTTTCTCGCCTTATCAGTATGTCTTCATTACTGCGAGTCTGGTAAAGTTATTAATACATCTTAGCAAACAAACTGCTTAAAAGGAGCAAAATCTTAGAAGAAGCTGAAGAAAAAGAACGTCAGCATAGAGCATAGTTTATCTGGGCAGTGTTTCAAGTGCCTCATTAAGCCCTCAAAAGAAAATAAATCAACCAAAGAGGTAATAATGCCAGATTTTAGCTGCCTATGGATGAACTCAGGTGAGGATGACATTTTGAGAGAAGAGCAACAGGGAGAGAAAACACACACACGCACACGCCCACCCCCCCACACCCCACACACACACACACCCACCCCCCCCCCACCACGCGCGCGGAGGCCTATGAGACTATGTGAAACTGAATTTTGGAGGTGGAATCCAATGAGGTTTAAATAAGACATAAGAAATAACAAGCAATTGCAAGGAGGCTGGGAAACACCAAGTTAATTAACACAGCACCAATTATTCCAGTTACAATCTGCAGCTGAATTGATATAACCTTACTCAAAGCCTACTTAAATTGCATAGGAATCCTCCTGCAAGCTTTAAATCAGGCTGTCTGGAGGCAGAGAGGTTGAAAGATTAGGAAGAACCAGTGAAGTCAGTGCGGTTTTCATCTTTTACTTTTTGTATCTGCAAATCTCAGATTTTGTTTGCTTAAAACTTCTAGAGTATTTACAAATTAAGAAATATTTAACTTGTATCTGCATACTTTCATAGTACAAACTTCAAAGTATCTTAAATGGCAAAAAAACACTGCAGTAGTAAGGAATGAAAAAAAAAATACTCATTGCTATTGTGTGGAGAAATGTAAAATTCCAAAACTATCCAGAAAATCTTAAGAATCTTAGGACAATATGAAATTGCCTTAATAAAAACTTTTATCCCATCAGCAGTTTAGGTACTGTGTAAATTTGGACTGGAGCTTTAACCTTGAAAGAAAATGCAAATTACCTTGCAACAGACAGGATGCATAAGAAGCTAGATGGTAGGAATCAGTATATTTACATACAGCAATTAAACTATATAGAAGAGAATAAATGTGATCGAAATAATGCTTCAAGAGCCTGGAAGCAAAGTATTTACAGATAAGGAATATTTCCCTCTTTTCAAAAAGAGTCAATGTGAGACTAGGAAGCCAAAAGACTTTTGTATCACTTTTGATCAAAGATTACAATACACATTTTTCAAAACTCTGCAGTACTCTTGCTTTAGAGAAAATCAGTAGGTGAGGGAAAAGCAAAACTATATATCTAAAGAGGAAAACTACAAAACTCCTACAAAAGTAATAGTTTTGAGCTGCCTCGATTTTTTGACTTTTTAAGAAGATTTGAGTAGATCAAGCACCCTCATGCTCTTACTGATTCTTATACAGGTAACTTTCTTTAGGCTTATAATTGACACAGCTTGTTTTCCTCATAAATAAAGAAAAGGAAAATACCAGAAGGACACAAAGCAGGTTCTTAGAGGTTTCCAAGACAATATTATTCTATCAGTAAGAGAGAACCAAACTACTTTAAAAGAAATTTAGAAATTCAGAAAGGTTATAAAACATTGTCTTCTCCTTTGGACATGAAACATAGTTTATTTGATGTTTGCCATAACATGATTCTCACACAGAAAAAGTATCATTTTCTTATTTGTTATTCTCTGTTATTAAATCACCATCTTTTTCCCCCCATTCATTAACTACTACAAATCTCAGTCTCAGGTTTGGATATTATATAATTTTTATATATATATACACACACACTAGAAAAAAATCCAAGGTAGCATCAGATTTTCAGATTAAGAGTTTTCAGATTAATCATATAGTTTACTAATGTAAGAAATTGTTTCAAAAGCTGAAGTTGCTAATGGGTTACGTAATGGCGAGAAAAAAATGAGCAAGGATTCCCTTCACTATTGTCAACCCTGAAGAATCATTAGTGGAACAAAGCATCCATCCACTTAAAGTAAGGTTCTTTCAGCAGCAGAATTAGAACAGAGATCTGACATGTTAAGAAAAGTTAATGGTACGTTCTTGCTCATTATGTTAAAAGTGAAGACCAGAATTTAAATTTGAGATGTTTAAGACAGTGCCATCTTCATTCAAAAATTCTGCCCTTGATAATAGTTTAATTCTGTTCAAAGTAAAACTATTTACTTCTAAAGGAAGGTTCTATAAAAAAATTACTCTCTGAATGGGGTTTTTAAAAGAAAAGTACAATCAGTGTTCACATCCTCTTGACACTTTTATTTCTCTCTCACTATATTTTGAAATTGTTCCATCCTGCCTTTCTATTTTACCTGCCAATGCCTCAGATATATGTAATCTCACTACTAAGTTAATAGGGCTTGGATTTCCCTTGCAGATTTTAAGCAATATAAATACGTGCTCTGCTACAGCTTCCCTGTTCCACTCCACTAAAGGCTGAGTTTGGATCTTTACAGGTATATGTATATAAACTTAGCATTATCTTTTCATTTTCAAGTTGCATATACATTCTGGTAATGATCCCAAATCACAAAGAAATTAAAAAATATATCCACATAGCTGTGAAAGAGCAATAGGGTAGTATATAGTACCAATATTATAATCTAGTCTTTACAATGGATTGTAGTAATTTTCCAAAGGAATATTGTTCCTTCCTGTTTCAGCCCACAACTTCTGAAAAATGCTCTAGTCTGTATATCCAAAGAGTAATTACGCATAAACTTTAGATTTTGACTCTTTGTGACACTGGATGACCACAAAGCTCTTTGCCTCACCATATCTGAACAATTCAAAAAGGAAGTTACATCTTTTCAGAATACTTTTACCAGGATGACTGTCTTTTTGCATTAGAAGTTTCCGTTTTAATCTCTAAACAGAAGAACCGTTTCTAGCTGTACCTGATGGGTAACATTTTTTCTGTTTCATTCTAGAAAGGAATTCCTTTGTAAGCAGTGCTTTACTGGAAGTGGCTTTATCATTTGAAGGACAAGTACTGATACTGAATATCAGACAGACCAAAGAGCAAAGAATCTCATAACTTCTGAAGGAAGAAATGAAATGGTGACCAAGAACAAAAATGAAGAGAACAGAAAGCTACCAGACAAGAAAGAAACTCCAGTGGGATGGCACACTGCACAGCTGCAACACCATGGGAGCAAGATGCTAATAAAAGGAGAGGATAAGAAGGGTCAACAAATAAGCAGTCACCTAGTACAATACCAAGATTTCAAAATAAACAAGGCTCAAAGAGACACAAAATAAAGAAACACCTCAGGGTTTTTTTTTCTATAAAACAATGCTAAGAGGTTAGGTAACAAGCAGAAGGAGATGGAAGGAACTGTTTTTCAGCATAAATCTGAAACAGTGAACCGAGTGTAGCGAAAAACACTTGTCTTCAATAGACCATTATCTCAGATCAAACAGCAAGGTGACAAGCATCTAGACTAACTGGACACAAGATAATAACATGCTCTTTATTACAGACAGTCATAAAAATCATAGAATCAAAAAGATCTGAATTGTGAGGGTTATCTCAAAATAGTGTCTCCCCAAAGTTATATTTGATAACCTGAGAGTTACACTGAAGACCCCTAGATATGTCTAGCATACAAACATGAAGCAAGGATACAGAAGTCCTGTTATATTAGACACTGGCATATCCCCCAGCTATACACTGTCACATTCTGGAGTCCAGAATTCAACAGATGTGTTGGTAGGTTGGAAAAGATTCAGGGGACAGGCAGGAGAACAGCTGAAGGACTGAAAAACAAAATCTTATGCTAAACCCTAAAGGACTGAGTATATGAAAGAGAGTTAAATTATGACGTGATCACAAACTATGAACTCTAATAGCTTCCTTACATGGGTAAGTTAGTAGAGGTGACTGTACTTTAGCAGGCAAAGATATAAGCATGGGTTGGTCTGGGAACAGGATGGGGAACCAAAACAAAACACAGAAAGTGGAAAAAAAAAACTACTAAAGGAAGATACATTCAGACTAAAGAGATAAGATTATTATGACAATAAATATAAATGATCCCTGAAATAACTTATCAAAATCAAGATAAATCACTTGAAATCTTTCATCAACATACTGCAATTTTTCCTTAAGTAAATTAATTTTTCCTTACACAGGTACTGGAATCTGAAATGGAAAGAGATTCCAGGAAACTCCTTTGTCTGTGACACTGTCACATGAACTCTTCTAGTCCTGAAATCAATCGCAATTAAGAAAAAAAAGATGGTAATGATTTTCTGAAGTTGGTAAAATCTTTCTTCTATTGATCTTACTATAATCCACATGAATAAAATAAGACTTTTACAGCGATACTATGTCTTTTGCAATACTGACAGACATTTTCTATTGTGAATTCATTTAGTAACTTCGGAATCAAATCACGAAAGGCCAGTCTAATCCATTTAAACTAATAAAGTTTCCCACTGGATTCTAAATACTCTATCAAGTAGAAGAAATATATGTGTATACACTTTATTTTTCTGTATAGTGAAATCACAAACAGTATATTATTGATCATGTAAAGAAAAAAAAAGCTTTAAAACATGTAAAAGTATCCTGAAGAACTTCTTTCAAGTTTTCTTTATTTTATGAAATTAAAGCTTCTCAGACTTCTTCTAATGCCACGTAACAAACATCTTTCCGATCTTAAGTGATGTAAACATTTCTCTCCTTCGTTCAGTAATTCTCATCCTTTCAATACAATATAGAAACACACGCTGGTAACCCTTACTTTTCATTTTAATATATTCAATAACCTCAATGTTATTTTTATCAAAAGAAAATAAAAATCACTTATATGTGTCCTTTGTTCTTTGTTTCTTAGCTTTGATCTCACATTTAAATTCCTCTCAAATAGTGTCATTGTGCTTTTCTCAGACTGCAGACAGTATTGAGCCTTGCTGCAGTAGTCATTTGATTAAGGAAGAAGGGCTGCACATTTAATGAACTCCTTATTTGATCTGACAATGCAAATGCATTTTGATGTTATTTCTAGCATTGGCTTCAAAATGTTTTCACCATTAGCATAAGCAAGGATGGAAAACGCAATGGGAAAGCTAAATACCGACAGACACCATCTTATCTACCTGTAGCAGTACAGAATTTTCAAGGCAAAGGCTTCTATGCTACATATGTTGATTAGCATAGGACACAGAAATAAATACTGTATTTGCTTTGGCATAGCATTTTTAACTAAGAAAACTTACCAGAGTTATTTTAAGTGACACAAAGTTAAATAAGTAACAACAGAGAAATAAAATAAGAAAAGGTTAAAAAAAAGGGTATTTTAGCTGTTCATAAAACTTATGAGGAGCTGAAGTTCAAATGGAAAGAAAGCTTATTCTGTGTGATAGAAAGTGCAGAGAAGAGCAATCCAGAAACCACTGATAGGCTGTGGATACACAAGGGCAAAACCAAATTAGACTTTGGAAGAGGGCAAATATCAAGAAAGATCTGATTTCCGATCTGTATCAGTATAAGCCCATATAACCTGTACATTTGGGAAAAAAAAAAAGTTAAAAGCTAGATTTTGGAAAGCTGGGAGTTTAGAGAACTTTCAGGGCAAAACTACAATTTTAAAAGTAATGTATACTTCAAGATTCCAACAAAAGTTGATTGGAGATACTATGGGGATATGTAGGAAGAATTCCGTAATTAGTGAACAACAAGGAATGCCAATAGAGCCAGAAAACTATGAGAGTTTTTTCTATTGCGATTTGCTGGTCAGAAGCTGATTATGGAAAATAATGAACAACCCAAGATATCAATTTGTCTAATTGCTCATTGATTGCTCTCTGTTGCATGGGGAACTTAGAGACTCTGTGTTATCTGGCAGAACAGTGAAAAGTTTGGAAAAATGCTGAAAAATAAATTTTACACCTATATGAAAATGTGAAAGAGTACTATGTATATTAGAGCTTTGACACAGATGTTTCCAGACCTATTCCTAAGGAAATTTACTCAAAGACAATCAAAAAAAGACTTCTAAAGTCTGCTGTTGTCGCCAAACTTACCCCACCCCAAGCTTTATATGCATAAAAACTAGAAAATATTTTTTAATAGAGAAAGTTCAAAGCAGCTAGGCAGACTAGAAGACATAAACAAAATTGTCTTCCTGTCCACTGCCTTTTATATGTGAATTCTTGCTTCTATAGGTTGTTTTTAAAATATCTAATCTAACCTATAAAGTCCTGCCCCATTGAGTCTTAGAATTCTTTTCTTCCTATGCATTCTTCAGTTCATGTTTGTCATATGAGAATTATTAACTAAATCATAAATATAATAAACCAATGCAACACACACTTCTTCATATCACTTGTTCTTGAAGATATAAGATCCTTCCTGGTTTCCTTTTCCAACTCCTCTGAATTAACTATCAGTCACTAATCTGAAAACAAGTTGACAGTGGCCATAAATATGCAGGATTTGCTCAGTATTTCATACTCAGGCTCTCAAAGTGAAGGCTACTACACATAAACACAGCCCAGGATAAAAAAAAGCATTCCTTACACAAGATCTTAAATCCCAAAATATACTGATTTCCTGACTAATTTCCTTTTCAAAACACACACATTAAACTACTAATATTTTCAAGAGAAAATATTTGGTAAAGTAAACAAATCCAGTCAAGGTTAATGTTTTAGAAGCTGATCATGTAAACTTCTTCCATCAAATGAAAATAGGATTTTCTACAGAAAAATGTTTTTGTATTTTCCTCTGACATAGGTGGAAATAAAGATCTTTTGAAGAGGATCAGTAACTCCACTATAAAGACATACTCAGTATTTGAAAAGCAGAAATTAAGTAGTTTACTAAACAAACTTCACACAGAATACAGTGTTCATGACCGAAATGTATATGCTATTGTCTTACAAGACTAATCAGTCTTATTTTATATTTATTAGAAATGGTATACATACTGTGCATTGGCTTGCACATAAATTAAGCATATATTTTCTTTCTGCTTGATTAGACCAATTTAGTAAGAAAAATCAGTAAAAACATACTTCAGAAAAAGTATGTCAACAACTTAATTTTGTTGGGGTATTTTACCACCGTCTGATTGGAAGCCATTCACTGATGTAAAATTTTTTTCAAATTAAATATGGAATTATCTTTCTTAGATGATCATCGTTTTGTTTTGCTTCTACATCCTTCTGAAAGAAACTTTAATTACTTAACTGATGCCATATCTGTCATTAATCTTGTTAAAGAAAAAGAACAGAGCTCTATAGGGGAGGGAAATTATGCTCTTTATTCTGCCATTTCATGTAATCATCTATGAGTACACCACCAAAAAAACAAAAATAACCTTTCTGATGAAGAATAGTCTTTTTATTCTTATTGTTGTAAGTAGCATTGCTAACCAACAAAAAGAAAAATATATCAAAAGTCTTCCATGCATAACATTTGCAAGTTTGGAGAACATTTTTTTCCTGATTAATTTTTCCTTTTGTTCCCTTCATAAAGAAAAAGCTTCTTCAAAATATGCTTTTGTAAATACAAAGTCATGCTTTTCAAGAGCTCAGAGGCTGCTCTGAGCTTCCTGACGTTAGATTAAAATATATTTTTCAAAAGAAGTAATAGATGACCATTACAAAGTTACATCAGTGTGTAATAAATGTTTGTCTAAGAAAAAAAAAAATAACAAAAAAACCCATACTTCTTCCCCTGGAATAAAAAATGTGTAGGACTGTTTAAAGAGAATAATTATCACATGTGTTTTGTTTGATTACATAGAATTAGGAAAAATAAATATCCACGGGATTAAGAACACTCTGTATTTAAAATCTAAATCTATGTTAGAAACAAAAACTAAGAATAACTAAATGCTCCTGCAGTATTATAAAGTAACACTGAATTGTCATAGGATTGATGTTAGAAGAAGAGTTATTTAATATTGTAATCATTTGGATAGTTACTTAAGAAAAATATTGATGTTTTATTGTGATGTAAAAGGTTTTGTGATTTCTCTAACTAGACACCATTACAAGAAATTCCAGGTACAAATATAGAATCTGGCTGCATAGCAAAGGCTGATAAAAGTAACCTTTGGACACATACAGTACTACTTCAGAAAAAACATTAGAAGTTTCTCATATAGACAGGGAATTCCAAAAGAAGTGTTCTGGTCTTATGATGGACTTTAAGGTGTCTTTTATTTTATAGCAGCAGGTATTTAGCACTCTTTGGCTACTCATGTGAATTAAAACTAGATCTGAAGTAACTACAAAATATGTTAAATGACAGTCGTTCAGTGCTTAACCATTAGGATGATAAAATGTGGTTGACGTCCCTAGAGAAATTACAAAAAAAATTATTTACAGATGTGGCTGAATGCAGAAGGAGACCAAGAAAACATTCCATGGTGTGAAAAGAAATCATTAATGCTGAGCTGCAATGTCAAGGGAATTTGAGGCAACAGTCTGACCTGGAACTGAAGTTGCTGGCTTGTTTCCAGCTCTCCTATAGCCAAACCAGCCTGAAAAGCTCAGGCCACAGTCACACATTGTTTTCTACACAAGGTTTTGTACAGACTGCTACATATGATAAACTATATTTGTCCTAGTAGAATCAACAGAACACCTGAAGAATAAGATTGGTTCAGTTTGGTGGGAGTTTTTTAGTCAACTTAAAAATTGTTTTATATATGAGGAAACAGTGGCTAATTCTGAAACTAGAATTCTCCCAAGACACAGACATGTGCAATGGCTTTTCAGAATATCTAATGTAAGGGAAGAGATAAATGCAAGAAAAACAGACTACAAGACTGAGACTGATATTGTAGCCCTCACAGAGCACGTATTCAAAAGTAACTGCTGTGCAAATATTATATACCCAGAGATTTTTACTTCTAAATTTCAACATATTTATAGGCAACAGGGGAAAAGGAAAAGAGGAAAGGAGAAGGGGGAGGAAGGCTTAACTGGCACAAGACTACCAACACACCCCTCAACCACATGGCAAATGACACAAAAAAAAGGCCAAGCGTACTCAGTGAGTTTTAAAGCTTCAGTGCTCTGCCCAGACACTATTTTAGGGTCTGGGAGATGTTAAGTTTGCATACGGGACAGAGTTAACAATCTAAAAAAAAAAATTACCTCTGCTGAACCCTAGGTAATATTACCTACTGCTGCTTCTTACATCTTTATCCATCATAGGAAAAGTGAAATCTATTACATAAGTTTGTTAGAAATTGTTTGCCAGTTTAAAGCCAGTCTTCAGAGAAGCAATGAAATCCCCAGAGAATCAAAGATGAAGAAAGCCTGTGATCATCCAGCCATGCAGCCACTTCAACTCCACTTTCCAAAAAGCTGGGTAACATTTAGCTACACCTGAAGAGAATTAAATGATCACATCAATTTTCTGGAAACTATTCTGAAGAACAAAGAGTCTCACAGTCAAGGACAGACCTTGAAATTTAAATGACATATCAGGTAGTGTGTTAATTCTGTGCTTTTCTAAGAATAAAATCCATGACTATTTCCATCAATGACTGCAATAAATATCACATGGAGAAGAACAGTAAAAAAGTAAACATTACATTAACATTATGATATATATACACGAGGAATTCCACACTAAAGTGTGAACTTCTCTGGGATCTGCCTGAGGCAGAGTTTATTTCTACCGGGAATACAGGTTCTGCGATGCAAAACTTTTTTCTCTAATCTTTTCCCATTGTAAACTAGTTCAATTAGAGTTATGTTTCACAATAAAAATATGCACATACACATGCAGAGCCTTTGATTTTTATTTTTTCTTTAAACAAAATTATAATAGTAAAAGTACAACAACATAATATTTAAGAATATGACACAATTCCTCCTCAAACTAATCTCTCCTAAATCTTGCAGGGATTAAAAGACAAATAATAAAAAATCTACATCAAAAGTAAAAGGAAAAACTGCCACAATTTTAAAACTCATGTCAGAGATGAAACCATGACCTAACAGCTGACAAATGCAACCAATATATATGCACCCAGCATGTAACGCAGAAAAGTGGAGAGCACAATCCAGAGGCTCTTGTAACCAGTCACAGAAATGTATTGATATTAGAAAGACACAGAGGCTAACAAAACCTACCAGGGTTTAACTGGAACATTTGTCCATCTCTGTACAGCACAGCTGAGACTCTCAGGGATTTTCTTACTTGCTGCCCCACTCTAATAGGGTTATACTATCCCTGGCTGAAGGCTGCAGCCTCCACCCACTACCCCACTGGTATGCCTGCCCCTGGATCTCTGAAGCTCCCCCAAGCCCCAACATGTGTTTGACACTCCTGATACCCAACAGGTGAAGGAAGAGGAAAAGGAAATATTATTTCATTTTTGTCAACTGCTTGAAATACAAAACAGGAAAAAAAACAAACCCTACATGATGCTTTTGTCTTTTCTTCCAAAATACTGTTCAATGAGCTTCATAAAATCTTTGTGAAAGCACCACCTTTGTCTTCTAATAGAGCACGGTATTTTCAGAAACTAAGATTAAACAGCTTTTGAGTCAGTTTGAGTATCTTATCAAACACTTTTCTGAACTCTGCTCTGTACTTCAGATAAGAACAATGGATTCAGGAATGACTGATTATTCACTCTGAAATTCTTCATATTCTACACAAGAACACATGGCTTCAAAATGCTGGACAAATTCCTGCAGGCACTTTAAGGCCTGTGCCTTCAACCAACCTCTTAGTACAAAATTGTCATTCTAAGCTGTTTAGAAATGTGAGCTAGCTCCTGAATGAAAATACTAAACTGAATTTTAGTTTAAAAGATCCTATTACTCTATGAACTATGTTGCACAAGGGAAGGAGACAGAAACCTGTCACATAAATATCCCTACATGGCCTACAACCATAATTATACTTATTTTTACCTCTCTTAGTGATGACACAAAGTAAATCTGTTCATTCGGTCATCTCTAGGAACGGAGAGTTAGACATTTTCACCTTCCCAAAGTTTCCCATTTTCCTGTGAAAGGTCAGACAGATTGTCACATTTGATTCTGCTACTTCATAAGCAAGTAAAACTCATACACTGGAAAAGATTTATGTAGAGAAAGCACTATACATTCATAGTACTTCAAATACAGCTATTACTCAAACCTCACAAACCTTCTGCCTGAGTTCTAAGTAATCACAATAGTACAACATTTACCCCCACTTGCAAAGAGCAAAGCACAGCACCTCTATATGATTTTGATAATTCCATTCCGACATAAGTTCACTTCAATTTGTACTCAATAAAATCCTGCAGTTGAAGTATGAGTACTGTTATGAAAAGAAGCAATGAGGTGGAAAACTGTCTTTTGAACTTTTTCTTTCACTGTTGAGAAAGTCATGGTATATTTCAAACAAATAGGAACTGTTACAATCTCTGAAAGCATGTACCCTGGAATGAATTTAATTTAATACTTACAAAATAACTTGAGTGGAAAACACTGTTCAGAAAGCAATACTCTACAGTGAATTTCATTTACAAAGAAATAAAATTACTTACTGGACAACTATAATCTCTCATATGCTACTGTGATATTATGATCTTATATAGTAACATTTTCTCTCCTTGTAGTGAATACAGTTTCAGAGTTGTCAAAAATTATTTAGATTGACTTGAAATACATATAATCCCTTGACAAATATTTTACATGCTATTAAATAAACCCAAGTTTTGAGTTTGTTTGGCGTCTTTAGTGGGGGCAATGTTTATCTTACCACGAAGTAAACAAAGAAAGATTCCAGAATAAGGAACAACAGCAACTAATAGAGACTGGTTGAATCACATATGAGGCAATGAACGATCAACAATTACCTTCCCCCAAGAGCTTATTTCACTAGCGGTTTAGTCCCCATTAAAGATTAGCTCAAAATTTATTACTATACTTAAAAGTAACTCAAAAATTTGGCCAAATCCTGGCCCTTAGCTAAGGGCTGCAAGGCATAGTAGCTCAGTGAAATACAGAGGCAGCTCTATGCAACAGGATGACTTTTGAGGTCCACTGAGTATATAGATGGCTTTCCAGAACTTAACCTATTTTTAAATTATATTGCGTTGAAAACCTTGCTCCTCACTTATGCAAATGAAAGGGTTTATACAAAACAAACCGTACCAAAAAACCCATCTTTGTGATTTCTTCCTTAAAAACCAAACCCACAAAGGACTATTTGTCCCCAGTGGTAACCCCCAACAAGCAACTGGTTGATAATGTCTCTTTCAGAATTTAAGAATGTGAAATGGAGAACATAAAATGAAGAAACCTATTTCTGTGAATAATAAAATAGTCTTAGTTATAAGCTGTAGACATACTCCAAGAGCCAGGTACTGTGGCTGAATTACTTCTTGACTCTTTTCATAGCTCTAACAGATTTTTTTTTCAGTGTTAGAAAGACAAGTAATACCAGAATCTAGATAGGTGCAATGCAGTACACCGCTGTAAAGATGCTCCATATTACACAGATACCCCCTAAGCATCATGTTACCAATGCAAAACACACTACAGCAACATATCCAGGTTAAAAAAAAAAAAAAACAAACTGACAAAAAAGAACAAACCACACACAAAAAAAAAAACCACCACAAAACCACAAAACACAAACCCAAACCAAAAAAAAAAAAAACCCACCACTTTCCTCCCCCTCAAAAACCCCCACACACCATCAAATCTTGGTGGCCCACACTAGATCTGAATTACGTACACTTTCAATCAAATAAGGACTGTGCGTCAAAAATGTACCATCATACCTCTTAGAAGCATAGGGAACACAATGCTAAAGTTGTGCAGGATTTTTTATGTATACACACAAGCAAGCACACTAAGGAGTCACCATTTGTTACAAAAGATAATGTTGAAATGAAAAAAAACAAGGACATAGGCGTGCCTCCTGAGTTTCCAACTGCAAAACCCTAAAGATTCAGGCTTTTCTTCTGGCAGTTTCAGAGAACTTATGCAATGACTTAGCCCAATAGAAGCAAAAACGGAATTTATGATAGATGCTACAGCTGGGAAGAGACATGGGCTTGTTTGGGGTTTTTTTCTAGCTTTATCTTCTCTTTCTCCCACCACTGGCCTATGGATTGCACAGCCTCACAAGGTCCAAATATGAGGTTAGTTCAAACCAATCTGAAAAGATGATCCTTTGTTAACCTCGTGCAAAACTTTCCAGACATAATTTGATAAAGTCAGATAAGTACAACCTTACATTATTTCAGTGCTTAAAATTTAACATGGACTTGCATGCTCTCCTGCACCTAAGTCAGAAAAAACATGAAGTAAACACTAACAGAGTTCCAAACCACCAGTCTATCCACATGTCGATAGAAATGGATTTCAACACAGGAGTACATGATAACCCATCTAACAAATGTCTGGAGACCTGCAAATCCCAGAAGCCTGGAGAAAAATGAAGTGTTGACATTGAGGGCTTCTTTCAAAATGTCAAATGCACTGCAGAGATCCCCATAGACCAATCCTGTACTCACAAATAACATACGATGGAGAAATATGGGGATGTGTCTGCCACAAACACAGACATAAGAGAATTATTGTCTCATATAAATTCAGTAATATTTTATATGTATGTCTCCTTAAGGGAATAAAAAAAAGTAAAGAACTTGCTTTTGACTACCTGAATGGAGTGCTGCTTTAAATGCACATTCAGATGTTGAATAACAGATGATTAAAACCAAGGACTCGGAAATACAATTATAAAAAAAGATTATGCAGTCACAAGCTTCCAGCTTTAATCATAATTTGGAACAACTTTCACCATGAATAGCTCCGATTGCACCACTTACAGGAATGACTGCAGATGACAGTGCATCACTAGAAGCATCAGGGCAAAACATTTCCAAGCTTAAGGCTTACAATGCCCGTATCACCTAAGCTTTCCATTTAAAAGGCAGCTTACAATGCCCGTATCACCTAAACTTTCCATTTAAAAGGCAGCTACTCATCCACTGCAGATAGTCTTTTCCTGAGTCTAAAACGAGAAAGAATTAAAGAAATATCACCATTCTTACTTTGATTTTCTCATGAGCTTTGGAACATAGAATTAGGACTTTTCATAAGCCTGAAAGTATCCTAGAAGAGATGGAAACTGCATGCTTTGACAAAACACACGGAGGCAATGAGTCCAGTGAAGATCACCATCAATGTGATAGTAGTTCAAGCACTGAGAAAGACAATAAGCAAAACAGAGCTTCCCAAAAGAACATATGGAGCAGATCATTGTTTCAAAATTATACAGAGAAATATTTTAACACATCACAGAGTTACTACGAGTACATTAATAACTAGAGGAAAGTTTTACAAGGGACACTAATTCCTTAATTGGCAGAAGACAACTGGTTCCACTATATATTAAAATAAAGGGAAATTGCAATTTAATCCAGCAGTAACAGATAAAAATCCTCTCTACAAAAAAAAATTTGCAATGATGTGCCAGAATCTCTCACAAGAATATGGAAAAAGATATCTTCATCATATATAAAGATAGCTACCCAAGAACAGGATGGTCTAATGTAATTCTGAAGAAGAGACCCTCCTAATTTGAGGAAACTAGAGGGTAGTCTCAGAATGAAAAAGGTTGCAAGTGGTCTGGTACTGTGAAGTAATATCAGAAAGAACAGGAAACAAAGTCTATACATAAAAGGCAGAACACAGAAGATTTTCAGCTTCTGTGTTATCCTGAAAATGTCTTAATTCAGTCCTGGGACATGTTTTAGGATGATACACCATCATCTATTTCACTGCTTTTCAACGGACAACTAACAAAGTTTATCTTCTGAGAGGGAGGACATCAGCAATACAGGAGACCAAGTTAGTGCAGCACACCACTTTTAATATTGCTGTAAACAATAGATTCATTTCTTCCAAAATCCCTTAAAACAAAGACAAAGCTTCAGGAAAATGCCTCTAGAGATGAATTCAAACAGCTAGTTTTCTGCCTTTAAGAAGTTATCCTAGCATAGTGCTCATGCGACTGGAAGTTTTCCATATTTATCTCTACCTCACACCACAGCATCAACGTACGTGTGTTCTCCTAAAAGCTAAACTTCCACCAAAAGAGGAACTACACCATAACCCAGAAAATAACCTTTGGTTCACATAACTGGTTTGGCAGTTTCACTCTCAGATGGTATTTTGAAATGACTATGCTTTTAGCATAACAGACTACAGTAAGTTGCCTAAAGGATCTCCATTAAGATAATAAAGGACTGCACATAAAGAGAGGCTTTTACACGTATTGTCAAATCTTCTTCAGTTATTAATGCTATGTACAGGTACATCCAAAAGTGTAGAAATATATGCTATAAAGACAAAGAATGCAGCTGTCCAGCTAGTGAAGCTGGCATATGCACTTCACTACATCTAGATAAGCTAGTTTCTCTCATTGTCAGAGACTCCACACAGTTAAGTAATAATAGAAGTATCAAAATAACCAAAAATATATTTACAATCTCCCTTTAAGGTTTTCCCAGCATCTACCTACAATAAGGAAAAGAAAAGGAAAAAACCCCACATAATTTACAAACTGAGGATCCATTTCAAAGATCACTCAAGTCAATAAGAGCTGTCTATTCACTTCATTCACCAGACACCAGACGTCGCAGATTAGAAATCTGGATCAAATTTTCAGTGCCAGTTGACTATCATTTTAGAAACTTGCATTCACTTAGAAAGGCATCAGAAGCAACAGAAGCTCTTTACACTCTTTACATGGAGTTCCCAGGAACTAAAAATAGTGCTGCTTACAAGATGTACGGGGTTTTTTTCCCCTGAGATTTTGTTATGTGTCTGTTTTTTTACAGTTGACAGCATATAACACCACACATTAAATTACTACAAGGATGCTCCTTTGAAATGGTACGGTTCTCATCAGTTTTTTAGATATTTTATTGTTTTGTACTTATTTCCTCCTAAATTTTAGGAAAATGCAAGAGTGGGGCATTTCATTTTGCTGTTACCTAGTCTGATGTTATTTCTGCTGATTACAAGCTTCATTTTGCATAAAATCCATCAAAATATTTCTGGCAGCTTTTATTCTGAAGCAATACAAAATAAAGCAAGCAATCACAATACACAGAATAGTCAAAGAGTTGATGTTGCCTTTTACTACTGCAAACCCTTGAACAGCATCCCATTTAGAAATTAGTTGGCCTTCCTGTAGACAAGCTGATTGCAATACGAGTTTGAGAATTGATCTCATATCTGTTCAATAATTATGAAACCATGAAAAAAGCGTTAGAATTTTTATTTATATCAGTTTTATTGGTTTTATTTCCTTGAGCTGATTATTTAATATTTGCTTTCACGAAAGGTGAGCAGTGTTTTGTGAAAAAGTATAAGATAAAATCAAATCTGCTGATCAGCAATGCTGCTGATGTTGCACAGAGCAAATTATTTATCATAAGCAGTATCTTAATGTAGTGTAGTATCTTGCAATTTTAAGGTTATTAAATAAATAGTGCTTTCTAGGACCTTTTACAACAGTTCAGAATAGACTAACTTTCAACAATGCTTATTATACTTACAACATCTATACTACACTTTTGAACACAAATTAGCAGGAATTAGGACGAAAATTTAATCTCTGCACTACCAACTGTTGCCAAGTGCTTTCTAACAATGGAAATGCTTGTTAAGAAGCAGAGAAAAAGATGTAATGAAGGAAAGCAACTATTTTATTTAGAAGACTAGTATTTTATCATTGTAAAATAATGGTAAAAATACATAATTATGTTTTACTAACAGATATATAACAATGATTATCCTAATTACTTCACTTGTATATTCTGGTTCCTTGATCTGTCCTTCCACTTTTTGTATTTTTAGATTGCATGGTCTACAAATTGAGATGGCACATTCAAAAAACTCTGGCTCATTTACCCAAAAATATTCATTCCTATGCAGGTGTTGGTTGAATAGCTTCATTTGCTGAATAAACTCTCTTTTTGATACAATGGGAGTTGCCATTGTCCACCAAGGTTCTAGATCTATATTTTAAAACTTATTAGGGGTCGAGTATTTTCAGAAATCATTGAAATTAGGATCTGAATGAAAGTTAGAACAGCAGCACTAGATTTTTAAAAAATGGATAAGCAATAATTGTGAAGTTTATGCTCCAAATTAACAAATTGTTCTCAGTCCCCTTCTAGAACATTGTTGAAATTTGTTTTAAAATGCTTAATTTTAAGAAAAAAAGAGACAGAAATTAAGCCAATTTATTTTTAATATGATGGCTCTTATACAGATGCCAGAAAGTGTAATGTTTGGAAATGTTTGAATAAGCGGTATTGAGATGGAAACCTAAGAAAACACTTCACCATAATAATCTAAAATTGCATCCAGATAAGACTTCTACCATCTTTTGCCATGAATGTATCCTGTTTAGCTTAACTAAAACTGCTATAAGAACACTGACTGGCAAGTTGTTAATAACGCACATGTTTTGAATTTTCTCCCTTGGTAAAGAATGTGCTGAAATAGAAAAGCAAATTGGAAGTAAGTATATGCATATGTCCATTACTAATATGGGAACCTGCATACCTATATTTCACAATCACCTTGTAATATGTTGGAGAAAAACTAATTTTTTAAGCCACTGGAGCTGGTTAATGCCTTTTAATAGCTGTTTTGCCCCATTACTCTTAATTTGAGTAAAAAAAATAAATTGCAGTCTTTTGTTAAAATTGTATCACAAATAAAACACGGTGCAATTAAATAGTTAACATTTAATGTACTAACCAATACCTGTAAAATGTAGGAAAAGCATTAGGTAGTGTCTCTGGCTACAGATTAGGTAAGGAGGTAAAAGCAGGATCAGTATCTGCAACTCTAGTGGTACAGATGAATTCTAAAAGAATTTTTGCTGAAAATACAGAAAAACTTGCTATTTTTCCTGACTTGTTTTATATGTTTTCTTTGGAAAAATCTAGAGAATAACCACTATAGTAACAAAGGTCTATTGTCTTTTCCACTATAAAAAAATAAACCTAGCTAGTGTGTTTACTTCTCCCGCCTGGCAGGCCACAGGGCTGTGGTCAGGATGCATACCTGGAAAGCCAGGCTGTGGGCACACTACACACATCTTCCCTCTCAGTGCAGCAACAGGTGACAGTGGCTCAAAGTGGGAAAACAGGAGTACTGTTTTCTGAAACAAATGTATTCACATCTGAAGACATACTGGAATAGCTTACATTCACAAGTTACAATACACAAGTTCTTTACATAGGCAAACAGTAAGTCCACTTTTCACACACACAGAATGTTAGGGATTGGAAGGGACCTCGAAAGATCATCTAGTCCAATCCCCCTGCCGGAGCAGGATTGCCTAGACCATATCACACAGGAACGCGTCCAGGCGGGTTTTGAATGTCTCCAGAGAAGGAGACTCCACAACCTCTCTGGGCAGCCTGTTCCAGTGTTCGGTCACCCTCACCGTAAAGAAGTTTTTCCTCATATTTATGTGGAACCTCCTGTGTTCCAGCTTGCACCCATTGCCCCTTGTCCTGTCAAGGGATGTCACTGAGAAGAGCCTGGCTCCATCCTCATGACACTTGCCCTTTACATATTTATAAACATTAATGAGGTCACCCCTCAGTCTCCCCTTCTCCAAGCTAAAGAGACCCAGCTCCCTCAGCCTCTCCTCATAAGGGAGATGTTCCACTCCCTTAATCATCTTTGTGGCTCTGCGCTGGACTCTCTCTAGCAGTTCCCTGTCCTTCTTGAACTGAGGGGCCCAGAACTGGACACAATATTCCAGATGCGGCCTCACCAGGGCAGAGTAGAGGGGGAGGAGAACCTCTCGTGACCTACTAACCACACCCCTTCTAATACACCCCAGGATGCCATTGGCCTTCTTGGCCACAAGGGCACACTGCTGGCTCATGGTCATCCTGCTGTCCACTAGGACCCCCCAGGTCCCTTTCCCCTACGCTGGTCTCCAACAGCTCTGCCCCCAACTTGTACTGGTACATGGGGTTGTTCTTGCCCAGATGCAGGACTCTACACTTGCCCTTGTTATATTTCATTAAATTTCTCCCCGCCCAACTCTCCAGCCTGTCCAGGTCTCTCTGAATGGCTGCGCAGCCTTCCGGTGTGTCAGCCACTCCTCCCAGTTTTGTGTCATCAGCGAACTTGCTGACAATGCACTCTATTCCCTCATCCAAGTCATTAATGAATATATTGAATAGTACTGGTCCCAGTACCGACCCTTGAGGGACTCCGCTAGACACAGACCTCCAACTGGACTCAGTCCCATTGACCACCATTCTCTGGCTTCTTTCCTTCAGCCAGTTCACAATCCACCTCACTACCCGATCATCCAGACCACACTTCCTCAGTTTAGCTGCGAGGATGCTGTGGGAGACCGTCTCAAACGCTTTACTGAAATCGAGATAGACCACATCCACAGCTTTACCATCATCTATCCACCGGGTTACGTCCTCATAAAAGGCTATCAAGTTAGTTAAGCATGACTTCCCCTTGGTGAAGCCATGTTGAGCGCCCCTAATGATCCCCCTATCCTTGATGTGCCTAGAGACAGCACCAAGGACAAGTTGTTCCATCACCTTTCCGGGGATGGAGGTGAGGCTGACCGGTCTATCGTTCCCCGGGTCCTCCTTCTTGCCCTTTTTGAAGACTGGAGTGACATTCGCTTTCCTCCAGTCCTCAGGCACCTCTCCCGTTGCCCACGACTTAGCAAAGATGATGGAGAGTGGCCTAGCAATGACTTCCGCCAGCTCCCTCAGCACCCGTGGGTGCATCCCATCAGGGCCCATGGATTTATGGACGTCCAGATTGCTTAATTGGTCCCTGACCCAGCCCTCATCTACCAAGACAGATTCCTCCTCTATCCTGACTTCTTCTGGGGCCGCAGGGGTCCGGGGCTCCTCAGGACAGCCTCCAGCAGTATAGACAGAGGCAAAGAAGGCATCCAGTAACTCCACCTTCTTTTTATCCTCTGTCTCCAGGGCTCCCACCTCATTCATCAGTGGGCCTACATTGCCTCTAGTGTTGGCTTTACCTGCAATGTATTTGAAGAAGCCCTTTCTGTTGTCCTTGACCTCTCTTGCAAGGTTTAATTCCAAGGAGGCCTTAGCTTTCCTAGTTGCCTCCCTACATCCTCTGACAACAGACTTCTATTCCTCCCAAGTGGCCAGCCCCTCCTTCCATGATCTGTACACCCTCTTCTTCCACTTGAGTTTGCCCAGCAGTTCCCTGTTTAACCATGCAGGTCTCCTGGTACCCTTCCTTGACTTCCTACCTGTTGGGATGCTCTGATCTTGAGCTCAGAAGAAGCAGTCCTTGAATGCTAACCGACTATCTTGGGCCCCCTTACCTTCTAGTACCCTGTCCCATGGGATTTCCCCTAGCAATTGCTTGAAAAGGCCAAAGTTGGCCCTCCTGAAGTCCAGGGTTGTGATTCTGCTAGCTATTCTGTTCCTGCCACATGAGATCCTGAACTCTACCATCTCATGGTCGCTACAACCAAGGCTGCCCTCAACCTTCACCTCTTCAACCAGACCCTCCTTGTTAGTGAGGATAAGATCCAGCAGCGCTCCTCTCCTAGTTGGCTCATCCACCATTTGCATCAGAAAGTTATCATCAATGCACTGGAGGAACCTCCTGGACTGCGGCTGGCTGGCTGAGTAGGCCTCCCAGCAAATATCAGGGTAGTTGAAATCCCCCATGACAACCAGGCCCTGTAATTGCGAGACTGCTCTCAGCTGCCTGTAGAAGGCCTCATCACCCTCCTCATCCTGATCTGGTGGCCTGTAATAGACACCCACAACAGTATCACCCCTGCCAGCCTGCCCCTTAATTCGCACCCACAAACTCTCAACTCGCTCCTGATCCGCCCCTGGACAGAACTCAATACATTCTAGCTGCTCACTCACATAAAGAGCAACTCCACCACCTCTCCTTAGTGGCCTGTCTTTCCTGAACAGGACATAGTCATCCATGACCACATTCCAGTCATGCGAGGCGTCCCACCAAGTCTCTGTAATTGCCACTAGATCATAGCCCCCTGACCGAACACGGATTTCTAACTCCTCCTGTTTATTCCCCATGCTGCGTGCATTGGTGTACAGGCATTTCAGGGAGCGAGCTGAGCACACCGATTTCACCCCAGGGGGATGGGAGGCCTCCTGGTCTACCTCAACACTAGAGCGTTGCCCCAGTCGTGCAAGCCCAGCTACTACCCCATGCCCCTTCGAATCTAGTTTAAAGCTCTCCGAATGAGCCCTGCTAATTCCTGTCCCAGAACCCTTTCGCCCCTACGACATAAACCTTTCCCATGTATTACGGTCACGCCTGGTGTCTTATAAAACCAGCCATTATCAAAGAACCCAAAGCCCTGCCTGTAGCACCAGTCTCGTAGCCAGGCATTAATAGAGAGAATCCTACTATTCCATCCCACGTCATCACCTGAAAATGGAAGGAGGGAGGAGAAAACAACTTGTGCCCCAGACTCTTTCACCAACCGTCCTAGGGCCTTGTAGTCTTTCTTCATCCCCCGCAGACTATGGGATGCAGCTTCTTCCCCACCTGTCTGGAAGATCAGCAGGGGGTAGTAGTCTGTGGCCTTCACCAGGTTGGGGAGTTTAGAATACTAAATAACAGGGCTATACTTTAGAAATATAGGAAGCATTCTGCAATTCAGGATGCATATTAAGAAATTAGATTTCTTCCAATATAGACATGAGGAGAAAGGTAATACACATGAGAAAATATCTCAAGAACTTGAAAAACAGCTGTGATTTCCAATTCTCTCCCCCCTTAATTTTTGTAGCTTTGTAACACGTTTTATAAGGATCAATAACAATTGATCAACATTGTTTTTACTGTTTAGGTCTCCAGATATCACTTGTACAGAATTGACTCTATATTGAGATGTGCATTAAAAATTTGGTGGGAAGTATCATTCAGCATGGGCTTTTCAGTGTTCATTTTCTATTTAATTCAAATATGACAGCCATTGCAAGTTTGAATTTTTCAAACCCAAGGTGTGCAAAAATTTCAAAGATGGAAGAGAACTGTTGTCCTCGTATTAATCAAGAGTAGCCATTCACCTAACTTCCAAAAACTCACTGATATCAGAATGAAGTTAAGGAACATCCTATGCAAGTAATAAATGCTTATGCCATTTGAATTACAACCATAATCAGAGCATTTTGCCACAACTATTACAAAAAGAGTAACACAGGCCAGAGATTTCAGTATGAAGGACTCTGTGCTAACAGCTACCACCAAAAGAAACTGTGGTTTTGTCCTTGACTTCAATTATGTCAATATTTCAGTACTGACCAAATAAGACTTGCTCAAATTGAGGAGTTCTCAGCGGCTGAACACCACAAGAGGCAGCTTTTGAACTGACTTCTTCCTCATCCCACCAAAAAAGAAATGAGAGTGCTTTTGGAGAAGAAAATATTGAAAAAAAAATGTCTGATGAAAAGGAGAATAGGCAGAAATCTGAGCTTTAGAGTTTTAGATTATTCCACAAATAATCTCAATCCTTTAGATTTGGCAATAAACCAATAGCAAAATTTTCTATTTTAGCAATTTGCATTTTCAGTTTGTATCATGTACATCTAATCTACAGTGTCTCTCTAGGAATATCGTTAGAATTATTTTTTCTCTGGGAATACCATTAGAACTATTTTAATGTCTTATAAAGTCAGGATAAGCCATGGAAATCTTTTCTGTTTTCTACCTTTTAAAAATTAAATTAAATCACAAAGGATAGCATTCAAAAATATTAATGTTTACCATATACAAGGAACTAACACTGCTGCTGCATTCCTGCTGCTGACTCTGATGTGGGCCATAAATACTGCAGTATCATTAATTACAGGTAAATGTCAGTAGTTTAATGCCAAGCACGGTAAGTTGGAAAACTTTCCTCTTGTTTAACCTCCATTATTAATATATTAGCATGCATTTTTATGTTTGTAAAAATGACTACCCTATTACTTTAGCAGTATTTGAGAAGATATTTAAATTATATTTACTGATGAGTAACTCTCTGAAGGTTCCTTTTGGGAAAACAGGTACTACACATACATACTATGCTGGTATTCTATGATCTGTCCAATTCTGATGCTGTTTTTTAAAGGCTCTTCGACAGGTCTTAAGACTATCTTATTAATCATTTAAAGTTGATTGCATCAAATTAATTGACCCCCCACAAACCAGCTCATTAATATTTATTCTTTGGCTTCAGTTCTGTGAAATGGAGGATCTTCATTTCCTTTCCTGGACTTCTTAATTCTTGCCTTCTCTGCTCCTTTTAATTTAAATAATAAATTGTTTCCACTGACATGTTCAAAGCCTCAAGGAAAAACATTTCCAACTTCAGTACAGCACAAAAGCTGTTTGAGATGAAATCTAATCTTTAGGCTTTTCAGTGTCTTTTTATTACACTTAATGATAACTGTTATGATCATTACAATCCAATCATATCAAAAACTAAACAAGCCGAGAATACCTCAACAAATATTACTACATTTCATTTCAGTTCCAAAGAAACCTACATTTCAGACAAATTTGGGGTTTTTTGATTTCCTTTCATATGAGTTATTTTTTATACAAACTACTTTTGAAAGAAATATAGAAGTATGAAATTAGCTAGCAGAATTAATAGAGAAATTAATATCTCACATCATTTTACATTCTCTGAATACAACTTTTCTTCCTTATTTGGGTCTCTGCTGTTGACTATATTTAAAATTTATATTTTCACAAGTTATGACTACCTTTATAAATGGAAAACAATCTTTACATTCCAGGTGGTATTCTTACAAATACCATAGTTGCTAACTGAAATCTCCGAAGACAGCATACTTAGTAGACTTTCATCAATGAGATTTTTCATAAGCAGTGGCCCAGGATTATTTTTAGAGGTACTCAACTCAAAATAACTCTCGTCTGGATTGTAGAAACTCAGAGGTTTTATTCAAAAGGATTTGTCATATCTATTCTCATTATAGCATTACACACTCAAAACCTGGAATCAGACTTTGACTTTAGCCAGGCACACATCCTCAATGCCATGAATTACATTCCACTGAGGAGCACAGAGGGAAATTGTTGCCAAAGAATGTGAGCAGTTATCATTACTAGCAGTAGCAGAGTTCAACAGTACTTTAGCAGGGGTCACAATAGAAACTGTACACATCAGCAGTTGCCCCAGGACAAGGTGTATTTTCTTACTCCCTGGCTCTCCTATTCCATATCCTTAACTTTGCCATCCACACACTTCCCAAAACTGAAACAGGTCAGCTTCTCCTTGGAGAATCATTTTTCAAAGGTACCTGCCTCTGGGAAAGGTTTTAGCTCAGCCACAGATTAAGCATAATTTACATGCTAACCAAAGATATTTTCCTATGATCGATCCCTGCAAATCCATCACCTCCTATCACAAGAAAATGGTTCATACATCATTATGCATAGCACTCCTTGCCATTTTTTAAATAAGGTGAATTTCTAAACAACAGATAGAATTTTGCTGTAAACATAAATGCTATTATAATATTGTATTGCTAATGCAATTTCTTTAGTATTACATTTGGAAAATGGAATGATGTCATCATTTACAGGTATAATAACTTTAATCATAAAAATGAAACATTGCTTCAAGGGAAAAACAAATCCTTGAAGCACTATCCAAAGATTTTCTCTTTTCCCCTTCCCCATCCAAAGAAAAACAATTTTTATGCTTAAATTGTTTTATTTGATTTCAGACGTTAAAAAATATGATAAAATCAAGTGAAAAATTAAAATAATCTTAAAATAAATAGAGAGTTTTGTCCAACTTAACTTTTATTCATACTATGTAGGTTGAGAACCACATACTCCAACTAAAGGAGTTGTATAGTACATTGTATCATTTCTTTGGTGGGGTCAATTTTTTTTTTAATCTTTGTGGTTTGTCTTTTTAAAACTATTAAATTCTTCAACAAAATAAAGTCATTCTTTACTTTGGGACTCACACATTACACTTTTTTTCCTAAACTCATCTCTCAGTTCAAAGTTCGCTATTTCCTTTGCTTAGTATCAGCTGTCTGTAGAAAATTAACATTATAAACATAAAACAAAAATACCTATTTAAAATGGATATGACCAAAATTCATATATAGATCCCAGTAAAGACACAGATCTCATGTAACTGTATCACAATGACCACGAAGTTTATGGGTTTAAGTCGTATTTTGCATTTAACAGATTTCAATTTAGCTTGTGGTTTCTTCTGCATTTTATACCCAGCATTAGGCAAAGAAAAATTTCTACCAAACCTATGCAATATTAAATATGCCAAAGACAGACCATGGTATAACCAATTACAGGATAAAGCTCCCATGAACATCAATGGGAAGAAAAAGGATCCCTTAAGACACACTCTGGTAGCCAGCAAGAAGCAAAACACCTTCAATCTTAAAGCTGTTCAGACATGCTGAGGCAGTCTCCTGTCATGTTCTCATGCATCACCTTTCCCTTTCCAGTTTCTTCCTAGGGTCCTTTCTCATATAAGCTATCCTGTTTGCTGAGTAGTATTTATAAATAATGTGACAATTCTTAGTAAGACTTTCATCTTCACGTGAGATTTAAAGTATTTGCTTAAATGAGAATTTACTTCAATAAATAGACATATTTTATCCTTAATAAAATGAAGGCTACCTACAAGAAAGAGAGGAAAAGCACATTACTCACAAGAAAACACTGGCTTTCTATACTCTTAAACAGGCAACTGATGGGCCTCAGACTTAAGCAGAAAGCATCAGTTGCTCACAGCCTTAAAAGCAACTGTTAGAGGGCACAGGAATCCCTTACGCACGTGGCCACACAGTGAGTTGTGTTCTGTGAATAGACCCAAGTGTGATCCAACCCAGAAACAGCAAAGACGACTAGAGTTTTGCTTGCTGGTGGCACCAGCGGCAAAAGCAGCAGAAGCAACAACACTGCTTAAAAAAAAAACGTAGGTACAAAAGTACTACCCTGAATTAGTAGGAGCAGCAGCTGCCTTTTGCTACATTGCTCTTTTCCATTTCTTCGTCTTTCAAATAATGTCAAACAAGACATTTTCCCATTTTCCCAAGAGCAGCTGTGGCATTTGTCGTCCAGGGATGATAAACTCAAGACCAGCCTAAGAGAAGAATATCAAGGCATACATATCAAATATACGATCACCATAGAGTATGTAAAAGGAAGAAAGAGGACTCCAAATATAAATAAAGGGAAAAAAAATAAACCCACATAATAGCCACACTGAGGAAAAGATTAGTGACTTATGTAAGGGGGGCAAGAACAAGGGAGACCAAAATATCAGTGTGCTGAGAGCGTGAGTGCTAACTTTTTTCTGGTATGAAAAATATTTGAATTTATCTTACTGGATTTTTTTTCTCTTATCACAGATTTAAATAGGATTAGCAGATCTTGCACCAGATTTACAATTTAAAACTTCCAGCAAATAAGGTCAGATTTGCCATCCCTGTTATTTCTGCAGAACACAAGGAAAAGAAAAATGCTATAGATTCAGAGATGCACATAACGCATGCTGAAAACCTACATGACATTGCACAGTACATTCTGAAAATCAATTTTTAATACCTAAAAACTGACCACATGTAGTTATGCCAAGTCACTGCCATGCTAATGCCTCTAAGTATTTCATTAAGAAGTAGAAAACCAGGAGTGACGAAATCAATGTAAAATGAAAAGGCAGTGACTACAGAACATTTCTACGATACAAGCTTCAAATGAAAAGCATCCATCTATGTATGACTAATGATTTGTTTAAAATGCTTATCTGATATATTGTATCTAAAACTTCTCTGTAATTTACGTTCATCCTGTTATCAAATATGATTTTATCTGTATTATTTTCACTGATACAAATTAATCTTACATATTTTAGATGTCCTCCTATAATTTAACTTTAAAATGATACTGTGGTTTAATAGCCATCTTAACAGTCATTGCTCTCTAAAGAATGGGATAATATGGCAAAACTTATTAGAAATACATTATTTCATTGTAAAAATTATCCCTGTGATGCTATCCCACTCACTTTAACAAAATCACTATAATTTTGACTGTTTCCCCATAGAGTGTTTCCCACTACACCCACAAATCCTTGTGGGTTTCTTAACATCTCTCTGTCTAATTGGAGTCCACACATTCTTATTTCCTAAACACTTCACTCCTCTTCACAATGATGTCTTTCTTAGATGACTCTTAGGGCACCTATATGATTCATGGCATGTGTGTGAATCACTAAAATCAGAGACTATCACCCTAGCAGTGGATTTGGCAAGGTGGCTAGAAAATAAAGTATTTTTTTATCAAGAGTGTACTCTTACAGCAATGAAGCTGCACCAGGAAAAGGACAGTTTTTCAGAACCTGACACAGCCCTGTGCAACTCAATCTAGCTGTGAAGGCAGCTCTGCCTTGGGTCAGAGGTGGAAACAGATGACCTTCAGAGGTCCCTTCCAACTTAGATTTTTCTATGATATTATGATTTTCAAAATCAAAAAAAGATGGGTTTAGTTCTTTCTACAATGTTTTGTGGAGGGTGGTTACTCCTTCTTTACATATTTGCTCCTTCATGCCTTGGAATAACCTTAAAACTCTTCTCAGCGTTACTAACTATGATGCAAAAGGCAGAAGATGGCAGCTGAGGATCTGTGGAGCAGTGTGGGTGAATCTCTGCTCCATTAAATTTCTGCCAACACCAACGGTCAAGAACAACCCTTTCTCGGCACCACTCAGTTTCACACAAAAGGGACAGTCGCACATGTTTTTTGCCCTTCAAGCTGATAAACAGCAAAAGCAGTTGAAGCAGAATCCAAGAATCTAGTGAAAAATATTTTCTAAAACTCAAGACAAATTGTAAAACTCAATATAACAACTTATGATCTGAAAATTGTGCTGATTTCTGTAATACCATAGAGACAACACATAATGCTTTCACGGCCTGAAATGTGCTAGATGTGCATACTAAGTAAATAACACTGCCTTGCCATTTCCATAATATTGGAAATTTCAAGATTTTTAAGCAGATTGTTGACATTGCAGCTATTTTAGAAGTTCTAATGCACTTTGAAGAGCTTAAGTGAGCACTGAATTATCTTCATAAATATTAGACAATAGACTACAATAATAATCCCGTTATGAATCTTCAGCTTTATTTGTCCTGTTGGATTAGTTCATTCCATAACACATTGCTGGCACTTTGCTCTAACAGCCAGTGACTCTTAGAATTCCCAATTACATGATTACACTCAAAAGCCTCGTTATTTCAAAATGTTTTACCATCAACTGATAGCTTTTATATCGCTTTGGGGACAACTCCACAAGACTGTTCTTACGAGATCAGCATCACAGTTCTTAACTACATTTTGTTTACCTAACTCTACAGGCTCCTAAAATCTCAAAATTTGGAAGAGGTAGAGAAAAGCTTCCTCATCTGAAAGAAACAGGTAAATTGTTTATTTACATTCATCTGATAAAGTATCTTCCCAAATGTAAAGATTGGTTTACTTTTTATTCTTAATTTGCTACTTAACTGGGGTTTAAACAATGTACAAAGAGCAGAGCACACTACAGCTGTATCATTGCATGCTGCGATCTAATTAGACTTTATCAAGCAAATAGGAAAGGACTGAGTCAATATTTGAATGAAGGATTTCCCATGAACAAGAGCATCTGCAGTGACAGTTCTGATAGTTTTACATGCAGGTCTGCCTTCCTAGCCACTGTCAATAATTCAATCTAGTGTTAACAGTGCAGAAACATTTCTCTACTGTTTGGCTGTTGATAACTCAGTAACCCATATCCTCTTAGTCACCAGCTGGGAGACAGGAGATACAGCATTAGGCTGAATTTACAAGCTCCTCTTCCTTCACTGCAGTTCATTGCAGCAGTGGAGTTGCATGTGCAGATCCTATGCTTTAAAATGCAGCTGTGGGCTGGGACTCCGCAGAGAAAAGAAAACAGTATTTACCCCTGACCCATGCAGCACAGCTGAGGAGCTGAGCCTGAGAAATAAAACCTCCTTCAATTCTAGTACTGATATTTCACTGTCTCTTTCTCATCCCTATGTTCCCACAGCCTAAGGAGCCCAACAGTTCCCTGACACAGGCCCTACAACCTTCTACCGCCCCATTCCTCTTCATGTAACTTCACAGCAAGCCAGTGCCTTTCCTAGAGCCCATGTCCAGGCTGTCCTTGACCCACTTACACTATACCCTCAGCTCCAGCAAACCAGTCACCAACACCTTCTGTACACAGTCATGGCTCTGTGTATCAGCCTAGAGCTCAACACAGGAAGGTCCTAGATACTTCCTAGAGTATCCTTGACTCAAGAAACTTCCAAAGTCTTCTATCTGGGTTGAGTTCATATGACTTTTACCAAGCAGACTCCTACAGTTATGACTAAAAAGCCACTCCTCTTGTTAAAAGCAGCAAGACATGGAACCTGTCCACATAGTCACAGAGGAAACCTATAGTATTCTTTCAAGATGTAGAAGTGCTAATCCCTCTGTCCACTTATTTCTCCCTCTGGTTTCAGTTCACTGCTGGGAAAAATGTCAAAGCAACTTTCCTCTATCTTCTATTGGATGGTGAATCAATATAAAAATGCCTTCTGGTATTTTTTACAGCCTCAAAAAAAAAAGCTCTATAAATTTTCTTTTACCACTCCCTAATGATAGATGAAATGGTAGACTCCTCTATATGCTCACTGACAGATGCAGAAATGTTTCAGAGACATTTCTCATATGAAAAGAAATTGTTAAAGTGCTACAAAACAAGGACCTTCCTTTTAAGACTTATCACAGTTACATGATTTGTTCTAACCCAGGCCTGTGAACAGCTTGTCCATTATTAGCTACAGAATACTTGCAGTTCAGTTTGGGTTTTTTTTTCCAAAAAGTATGCAAGGTATCCAAGCACTCTGAAATGTACTGTGCTCTGAACTGAAGTGAAGCAACTAGGGATGATCAGTATATTCATGTCAAAATTTTATGCTTTTGGAGTACTCCAAACTGCACTACAACAGCAAGTGTTCAGGATGTTCAGTAGATGCAATGCTGCTGAAAACAGGAGATCATCATTACATATCAAAAGGAAATGTTGAGAATATTTAAATATACAAAGCCTGGAAGCCAATATTTATGACTTCCTGCTCTTGGAGAACAGGCCCATAACCTGGGATCCATTTTCATTGAAGTATTTTTATACCGAAAGCTGTGAATAAGTAATAAATTAAAAACAAATAAAACTTTTTGAAAGTAAACATAATTCTTACATATATGCTTCATTTGCGAATGATTTTGAATCATTTTCCTCCTCTTCAGTTTTTCGCTTTCACTTCTCCTAATTTATATTCTTCAATTTTATATTTTAGTACTTCAGGAAGAAATTATTTCAATACATTATAAAGTCAAATTGTTCCTTAAGCAACAGAACTAATGATACTTGGTTTCCTATTGCTTTATGTTTCATGGTTGAATTATTTGATGTCTAATAAGTGAACACTCCAACTGAAACTACTCCTGTACCTAGGAATTCATAAAACCTCTCTGCTTTGTTGTTTTTTCTCCAGTAAGGAGTGAATTTGCACTGTATTCTTTACTACAGCAAGGGACTAGGAGTCTCTGTCTCTGCTATCTGGCTACCAACATTCACGATCACAGCAGAAACGTGATCACTTTTTCTTGTTTAAGTTGAACAAAATGTATAGAGGAGGTAGGAGGAGCATGTTGACACAGAACAAACACACAAACTTAGCCAAAGCCCTTGAACTCTGTTAAAGAAAAAAACTATTTTACCAGCAAGGGCGTTAGGATTGTTAGCAATTTTTGTGCAGACTTTTAAAGTAACTGTAAATCACACATATAAAGCTTTTCTGTTAACACCTGCAGTTTCTTTTTTGCAATTGACACTACAGCTTTTTCCAGACTTTCATGTCAAAAATGTAAAATGTCACAATCTGAATGACGTATTAATGTATTCTCTCAGACTTCTTTTTGTATGATTGATTCTCCCCTAATAAATTTTGCACTTAGAACTGCTTTTTAAAGAGTAAATAATTTCTAAAATATTTGAATAGTGCTTACTTTTACATTGGTTTGTCTCTCTTAACACGGACCCTACAAAAATATAAAGGTCTAAGCAACAGACAGTATAAGTGGGTTTGTAGTTACAGGGAACCTAATAGTTGTTGTATACAGAAATGTCCTAAGGATATAAGCATTATTATAAACAAGAATCTTTTAATTCATGGACAAAAATTAAGACAGCAGATCAAGATCTTTCCTCTACTAATTCTGCTAATGTATGAAAAATGGAAGAACCAAACCTACAAAGTAATCAAGCTAATTTTGATCTACTGTACTATGACATTTAAATCTGTGAATATACTGTGTTAATCTTGATTTTAATACTGAAAGTAGTTTCAATGGTGTTTTAAGCACACTGAGTCAAACTGAACCAAATAATGTTTTTTCTTTCCAGTAGTGTAAATAGAGAACACCAGAAGAGGGAAACCAACATCATTTTAAATAAGACTATAATTTAGTACAAAAGGAGTTTTCCCTAAGAAAAGACCAATTAGTTTAAACATCCTAGTAAAAACTTCAGGATGCACACAATGGAATAGTCAAAACCTGAACTGTTTTAAAAACTTTGCAGTGATTCTGAGCGCATACTTATTACAATCCAACAAGCAAACAGAAGAAATAATTAGTTTTCACAGAACAGTGACTTTTATATCAAAGGTACTGCTTGGACAAAACTACCTTCACGTGATATGTTCAATTAATTTTAAAGATAAATTCTATTTGTTACTTAAAGTAATTTATTTTAGGATTGTGTCTAGAAATATAATGATATTTTGATGAAGATTCAGATTTTTTTTTCTCTGGGAAAGAGAGAGACTTTGGTGTAGTGCAGTACTTTATTTTCTGTCTGTCTCAGTATCTGCCGTGTATTCTGTGCTGTACAACATGCATATAACAAAAGATAAAATACTTCTGATGATAAATCCAGCCTAATATAGACCTATGATGATTCCTAATGCAATGATTTCCAAATCATTGATGTAAAATGATGTAAAATCATCATTTGCAAAGCTATGAAAGAAAATTCAGTATAATAACTGAAGACTCACTATCACTAGACTTACCTGACACCACTTTTCGTGATGAAAACTGCTGAGCACATACTCACATTTTCCTAAATAACTACTGGAAAGAGCATACCAAAAAAATCTCCCCAGAGCAGCAGACAACTATAAAATGCACATTATCCGGGTCTAAACTTAGCCTAACTAGTATCAACAAACTGACAGATGAGGACCCGTCATTAAAGAACAAGAGAAGTTTCAAGCTCCTACCTTTTGTAATACCAGGAATAGTAGAGATCAAAACTAACACTCTGTAACTATATTTGCTTCTTACAATCTATTTCCAAGTCATAAATCTTATAAACCAAATCAATGTTCGATTCATCTAGGCTTGTCAATTTTCAAATATTAAGCTGAACACTATGCACTCTGCCAGTTAGTAACATTGGATATTTTCACTCTGTTGTTTTCAGAATTTGTTAAATTTTCCTACTTCATTTTGACCCTTTTAATTTAAAAATGTGACTGAACAGTCATGACACATGGCAGGCTAATACTCAGAAAAGTCTTTATTAGAAAACTGTATCAAGATGCATCGGACTGCTTCTGAGGTACTACTTCTAATAACAACTTTATCTCTCTGCAACTTTTGGTCCCTCTCTGGTAACCAAAGAAAAACTAATTGGCAAGTGCAGGGAAAAATGAGTGACATATCCTGTTATTTGGGAAACAGACATGGAAAAACATCCAGTTCATTCCACATAAAGGAACAATCAAGTAGCAGACAAGGACAGTTTTTACAACCATCTGGATTTATATTTGGATTCACGTAGAAGTTTCTATTACTTCACTGTCCACTCCACCACAAGTATGATTTAATCTTGGAATTTTTATTTAACTTTATTTCAAAACATCTTCTGCAAAATGCTATAACCTGCAACATACTGAAAAGTGGTCTGGGGTAAAAAAAAAAAAAAAAAAAAAAGAGGTAAACTCCAAACTTGGGCTGACCCTAAGTTCTAGGAATACTATTTTTGAAAGGAAAGTTTCTGTTTGAGATTCCTTTTGCAATTCTAAAAAAAGTTTTCTGATAGTTTTAACTCTACATTGCTACATTCCTAAATCTATTTACTACCTCAAAATGTCCTAGATACCAAAGATGTTTGTTAAAACAATACAGTTTCTCAGACAATGCGCTTTTGAGTAAAAATATTACATTTCAAGTAGAACACACTAAGCATAGAAACACTAACCTCGACATGGATCTAAACACCAGAGGTGGCCTTGTAAGCACATCTACACACATTTCTGATTTTTTCTTACTTGAATTTTCCAACTATAAAAGTAATTCCATACAAATTTTCAGTAGTTCGGGAAGCATGGATATTATCTAATGGTTTTTTTTCCCTTTATCTTTGGAAGAACTTGTCAAGCAGGGTGGGGGGGAATATATATATATTTTTTATATACATATATATATATATATAAAAGAGGAAGTAACATCACAAAACTATCAAAATTCTCAGTCTCTTAACATAAAAACAATCTTTAGCCACCCTTAGCTTTCTTCTCGCCCAAGCTACTCTAAAATCCCAACCTGCTAAGAAAAAACTGTAACTGGCAAGACTGAAAGGAAAAGCATGGAGGACCATTTTCAAGACAAGGATGACTATAGAGAGCCGCTGATCTCCACTTAAGAGAGGGTCTCAGGGGAGTGATACGACTGAATAATGGAGAAAATTCAGAGGCTTTATATGGGCAGTTCTCTAGTCTCAGGTTTTTTTATTTTAGGTGTGTGGTGAAGTGGACTGCAACACTAGGAGATGAGACAATCTAGTAAATATCTCCCTTGGGGCAGAGTTCAAAGTAATCAATTACAGGCAAAGGGATCCCTCGGAACAGAATAGAACAGAATTGTGCATCTTGAACTATGGTGAAGGACAAGACCATGACAGAAAATACATTTTGCAGTGGCCTAGAAGACAATAAGGTTTGATAGATGAGACAAAGATCCATAGACCTGACCAGTAAGGGTCTCTCTCTTCCCCTTATGCCTAAGTAGCTAACCTGGGATCCAGAGTGAGTTAACATAGTGAGACCTGCACATATACAGTAGTACTGGACAGAGTTTTTCCTTTATATACACTGTTGAAATAAAGAAACCAGGTAAACAAGCTTGGTCATTTGGTCATGCTTTTACCTGGTGTCAGAATAATCTTGTACTACTGGGAGGCAGCAAGAGCTTCCTACTTTACATGCAGTGTCTATTAAAAACAATGACAGATTTTAATGCTATTGTGGGCAAGATTTTAAGGGGTTATACATATCAGTCTGTTCATTCTTCATGCTAATCATCCAACATGGAGAAGAAACTCACACGTTTTCTGAAACACACCTGTATATAGGGGCAGGGAAGTACACACACACACCCCCCATTTGCAAGGAGACTTCAAGGAGTGTCTGGGCAAGCCACAGCAGTCCAATGCTCTTTCTCCTAGTGCAGCCTGCATAGGCGTGCTGTGAATGACTGGCAGTAGGATCATCCTTACTTTTCTATGTTCACCATTTTTAAAAGTTGTAAAACTTACACACAGTAAGGAATTAAATGTACTTTGTCTATTTATTTCATAGCGTTTAACTGAACAGCTCATTTCATTCTAGTTGGGGAGTTTATTTTAGAAGATGAACCTGCTTAATTCAGATTTAATAATTTCAATAAAGCTAAAGCACTTACCTTTTCATCATTTTTAAACCCTTAGTACTATGCTCCAGTATAAATAATTTAATCAACATCAAAGCAACATAAGTATGAATAATGAGGATGATAAATCTGGACTGATATTTGAAGTTTTGTACACCAAAATCTAACAGTTTAATAGCCAGAATTTCCTGTTGACATTAAAACATGTTTAACTGAACCTTTTTTACTTTGCATTTTTATTTCCTTTTGTTGTATTTGTATCTTTTTTTTTTTTTTTAAGGAAAATCTTCCCCTTTACATTTATATTGGCCCTTACTCTATAAGAAGGCATAATTCCATGTTTCTGACATTATGCTTCCACAGTAACCACTGCTATGATCCAGAAGATAACATTTTGAGCAAGGACCAAGGAGAAGCAACAAACAAATTAAACAAGTTCAACCTGGACTCTTCAGTTGCTGAAGCTTTTTACAACTTCAGGGAAGAAAAGCTATCTTTCTCTACCTGCATGTTCACAGGTGCTATGATGCAGTTATCAGCTAATACTGCTTATTGTACGCTTACAAAGAAAACCATGTATTTTTATTAAATCTACAGGAATAAGTTAGAAATTTAGTCTGTGTACAATAATTCTCTGTCTATATACATCCTTTGTGAGAGCAGATGTTCTCTGAAATGACATAATCTTTCTCTGACTAGATGACAGTTGTCTCACAGCTCAAATATTTCAGCCTCTGAGTGCTTAATGTTAGATATCAATCACAGAAATAATAAAAGGATGCAAAACCTAAAGGGCACACCTATTGCACATTTCCAAATCCTCAGAAAACCTTCAAGGCAAAAGAAAGTCACATCAATATTTTCACATGAAACATGTATAACTTTCATATCAGTAAATGGATTCCAGTGAGGCACTTGCCAAATGATCTTTGTGAACCTGTATATTGGCAGACTTCCTTTTTTTACATTATGAAGACAGTAAGTAATGCTTTCACATCTATAAATAGATTGGCCATTAAAGATTGAAAACTAGCTGAAATGCCAGGCTCAAAGGGTAGTGATCAGCATCACAAAATCCAGCTGGAGACCAGTCACTAGTGGGGTTCACCAGAGTCAATTCGGGACCAGCACTGTTTAACATCTTCTATTAACAACATGGAAGATGGGGCAGAGCGCACCTTCAGCAAGCCTGCAGACAACACAAAATCAGGAGGAGTGATTCATACACCTGACAGCCGTGCTGCCATTCAGAAGGACCTGGTGAAAAGTGCTGACAGGAACCTACTGAAGTTCAACAATGGGAAAGGCAAAGTTCTGCACATGGAGAGGAATAACCTCATACACCAGTACAGACTGGGGCCTAACTGGCTGGAAAGCAGCTTGGCAGAAAGAGGAGTTGGCACAAAGATGAGTAAGGGATTGAAGCATCTGTCATACGAGCAGAGGCTGAGAGAGGTGAGGTTGTTCAGCCTGGAGAAGAAAAGACTCAAGGGGATCTTATCTATATATATAAATGGCTGAAATGGGGGAATAAAGAAGATAGTTACAGACTCTTCTCAGTGGTATTGAATGACAGGAGGCAATAGGCACACATGAAAATACAGCAAATGCCATTTAAACATAAGAAATGTTGGGGGGGCATGATTCTGATTTATTTGGTTTGGGGGTTTTGGTTTTTGTTTGGGGTGTTTGGGGTTTTTTTTGTTGCTGTTTCTTACTGTGAGGGTGATCAAACACAGGCTGCCCAAAGTAGTTGTGAAGTCTCCATCCTTGGAGATATTCAACACTCAACTGGAGATGGCTCTGAAGAGCCTGATATAGTTGACTCAGGTTTGAACAGAGGGAAGTTAGGCTAGATGATCTCCAGAGGTGCCTTCCATCCTCAGTGATTCTACAAAAAAGAGAATTAGCACCTGCATAAAGCATTCTCTCATGAGAACAACAGCAGTAATCACATCCTAGATCAAACAATTTCTTAAGCTTTTCCCATGATGGAGGCTGCCTACATCATTGGTATAAAGAAAGCTGTTCTTTCCTCCACGTCTCTCTCCAATCATCTACTTGTTCCTACCTCTTCCCTTTACTAGTACTAGCAATCACGCGGCCATGCAGTCTAATACATGGGAAATTAACCAGGCAGGAAAAAAACCCCATGAAATAAACGGAATTTTCATCTGACACAGACGACTACACAATACACAACCTCTAGCGACAAGTAAAAGACCATTATCACCCAAAACCCTTTCAGTATCACCTTAGACAAATTTACAAACTACACTCTCAAAAGCAGGACAAAGTGACAGAGCCAGGTTTTACAATTCAAAAAGACTAGTAGATGAAAATCAAGTGTTGACAGAACAGACGAAATAAGGAAATCTTTCAGCTAAAAAGAAGACAGCAGCAGAAGGAAAGATTCTCCATTTCAGATTAAAAAAAATATATATGGAAAGGGAAGCCTCTAAGGAAGCCTCTGATACAAGACCAAATACTCAGGAGTGTTAAAAAAATTAACATTTTTTTTAAATATATTTTTCCACACTCAGATTTATATTACTTGTCCTGCTTAAAGGGAAACATGATTGTTTTGCCAGTTTTTACAAAGTCTATATACATTCGTGTGTTTTAAGCTGCAATTACTGCTTGTTTCTAGAGACGTAAATGGTAATTTCCCAGATCAGTTCCAAGATTAGAACTCAAGGGAAAAGGTAGATTAATTTACTGCCTGGTCTGACACATTTGGTACCTGTACTCTTAACAGGTCTTTCGGAGCTTAAACATATCAGTCCAATGGTAAAGCACAAAACAAGCGTCAGATGAATGTCCAGCAGCTGCAGATGCAATAGCAAACAAAATTCCTTCTTACCTTCGCAAGCTGCACTCAAATGGAATAATTTAGGTTGGAATGGACTCCTAAAGTCATCTATTCCCACCTCTGACCCAAAGCAGAGCTGCCTTCACAGTTAGATCAAGGTGCTCAGGGTCATATCAAGTTCTGGAATCTCCAAGGATGGAGGTCCCTCTGCCTCTCTCTGATCAGCCTGCTCCAATGCTGCATCGCTCTCATGGTGATGAATTTTGTCCTTACATCTAAGCAGAATTTCCCTTCCTGAAATTCGAGTCTGTGTCCCTCTGTGAAGAGTCTGGCTCCATGCTCCAACACCCATCCCTCCCTTTAAATAATGGAGGACTGCAAGAAGATGGCCCTTTATCCTTCTCCAGTATTCTTCTCCAGAATATTCTGTACATGGATAAACAAAAACATTTTCACCACATGAGCATGTCCTCTAAATTTCCATGAAAAGTGTAAAGCTTCCATGTATGAGAATTTAAAATTTCTTAGGTCAGAACACACTAGCCAGCAACATAACTTAAAAAGTCCATGAATTGCTGTACTCCAGCATGACATTTCAGCATTATTACTTCAGATGAAAATATTTTTTTAAAAAATATTGTATTTATTTTTTTGCTACCATTTACATTTCTCAAAGTGCTCTAAGCATAATACAGAAGTTTAAAAAAATCTTAATCAATACCATATTAAAAAAATGTCAGAGGCAACTGGCAAATTACATATATTCCATGTATTGTAAAATCAAATTCACTTTTCATGGAGTGTAATTTTTGCGTCTTGCAAATCAGGCACAGTAACTGACAGAGCATCTTACATTTGGAAGTTATCCAGAGAGTGTGTATTTTTAGGAATGTAATCAGTTTTGCTTCTGGAAATTTCTGTGCTTTCAGATTATATAACAGACCTAGTCAAACCTTCTCTGTGAGTTTTCCTCAAATGTTACCATCACAGTGAAACAAGATAAGAGAATGAGGCACATCTTTGGGCATTTTAAAAAGTACAGGAAAACTATTTTTTATTTCCGAGTTTGGTTTTTTTTTTTTGAGTTGGTTTGCTCATTCTTAGAGACACCCATTTCAGAAGTCTCCTCCTTAAATTTCACAAAGTTGCACATAACATGGAACGCAAAGAAGAGTGGATTACTCAGCCTTTAATGACTCTTTCAGCCTTTTATATCTCTTTCAGCCTTCTCAACTTCTCCCTTCATTTGCTGGAAAAATAATTCTTTATACATCCAACATATTTCCAAGCAGATAAGCTCTTAAGTCACAATCTCATTTGTGTTAAATGAAAACGCCTGTTATACAAATAAAGCAAAGAAAGTGTCATTATGTCACTGGCATATTGAAAATTACTGGCTTCAAATCCATAGCAATTTGAACAGGTTCATGTTTCACTAAGTGGAAAGTTACATATATTGGGGAAAATCATCATAAAGGAGCTGGAATTACATGTCTATCAGGACCATAATGGTCGTGAAGGTTGCTAAACTTGTGTTTACTTTCTCACTTCTCCAGGGAACAAGAATCTGAAAATGAGAAGTGTTCTGTTGCATGTCAGACACTTAATCATTTATATACTTCTTTCTAAGCTTCCTTTTCTTCACCTGTCACTTGAACATTTTCTTTAAACCAATTACAAATACTGTGCTGGGCCAAACTGAATGAAGGAGTTATTAAAATACAACTAGTAGTGGAATTAAGGCTTTATTCACCACCTTATTTGCAAAGCCATATTATAAGTGTCTAAAAATCTTCACTTTTCTGACTTCCATTCAGAGTCAGAACTTCTATCACAGGCATAATATTTCATTTACTTTACAGGAAAAAAAAAAAAGGAAAAAGAAAAAAAGAACTAGTTTCTAACTAGTTTAGGAAAATTCATTAAATGATCTCTCTGAAATGAGGAAGAAACGGACCAGAATCATTCCCTGAACTAGTTTGGCCAGTTCATACAATAATGTTTTATTTCTAACTTCTGTCCCAAAATGCAAAATTCCTATCCAGTTTTTATAAAATAGCTTGGAAAAGTGTCCATACTAAAACAGAATAGTGACCTAAATTGCTTCATATGACTAACCCTTACATTAAGACATGACTTAATATTTTTGTCCACTGTCTTACTATAATGTTTCCTTTTTGAAAGAACATCATTAATACTGGACAAGGTAATTCCAGTCTTACCTGAGGCCAACGAAAGTCTGTTAAAAGGTTTACAATGATATCAAAAGGGAAGAATCACCTGCTGCAACTGAAGTCGAGAGAAGTATTTCTAATAAATGTATGCCAAAATTACTAAGGAAAATGGAGTTTAGACTTTGTGAATTGATAATTTCCAAACTGACTAGAAATTTCCTATTGACTAGAAACCTCTTCAACCCAGAACTATCTGACAGGATGGTGAAATGCAAGCCACCTGAATATACCCTTAGTTTGGGAGTGAATGACTAAGGAGTTCCTGTTGGAAAGAACAGACTCCTATTAATAATGTAATGTTTTAAACAAGAAAACACAGACACTGAAACAGTTTAAAGGCAGGAGGACCCAGTAGGAAAAATACAGTTTTATGAGGAGTGGGACAGGAGCAGATACAGATAGACAAGTAATTCCAAACTAAACAAACAACATCATAAATCTTGAGAGGTGTACAGCCTTTATCATAACAAACCAGGTAATTCTTCCAACTCTTACAAGGTAACAGCTGTCTTGTTTCAAAGCCACTACCTTAAATGATATTAATCCAAAGCTAAGGTGTTATCCAAAAGGAGAGAGGGAATTTCATTTTGACTAACATTTACAGTGAATAGAGTCATGCTTTCTCACCTGCTTTATTGAAGGTTTGTGATGTTCTTCAGTAGCACTCATTCTATGTTCTGGATAGTGCCAAAAGCACTATGAAAGTACTAACAAACAGTAAGTGATTTTGCAAAAAGTAATTTCTACAGGTTTATGGATTGGTTAAATCATATCCATTTTTCAGTGGAATACAAAGGATCTTCTCTGAAAAAAGGATTAATACTCAGTTGAATCTGAACTTACCACCCCTCAAGTCATCTGTACTATAGGAAGTGCTTAAAAGGAGTCCAAAGTTCTTTTAATGGAAAAAAAGTAAGCTCTTCTCTCTCCATTTAGAACTACATTAAATGTTTTGCACAAGATTTTTTTAAATCACGCTCAGGCAAAGACCAGATCTGGAAAATTTTAAGTAAATAGAATACCCTTGTTAAACATGCACAGTAAATGAAACTGGAGCACTTCCATCCTGAAATACAAAACCAATTTTCTACAAACATCTACAATGACATCATTTACGTAAATTTTTAAAAGCCACTTTATAGTACAGCTATGCTTTTCCAATGGCTTGCAGTTGTGTAGTGTGCCAGTCTCATCAGCATACTACTCAGGCTTCAGAAAACAAGCTATATCAGAAAATGTCTGATTCTAGAATAAAAGTAACATCTATATATAGACATGAAAATATTACTAATAACAAAGCCATCATGGCACACAGTCAGAGAAATGCTGATCACGACTCAGGCTAAATGTTATTCTGTTGATTGACATATAAATCATAATATGATAGATAACTGATGTTTGCAATTTATAGGTACAGAGACAAAAAACTAACTTAAAAAAGAGAGAGAGAAAATATGGATCATGCTATATCATTAACATCCTTAACATATTGCTCCTCATATTAAAGGTATACGTTGTCATTTTTCAACAACATATGACTTTGGCTAAGCATTAAGTCTTTTTCCTCTATTACAAGCAAGAATTTTAGTATTTGAAAGAATATGTTATGCATCTGTGATTTTTTTTTTCCTGCTTACGAATTTTTCTAGTAGAGGTTATGAGTATTGTCAAGGCTAAAAAAAAACCAGAAATACCAAAAGAAAAATTTGGGAACTCTCTTATCTTGAAGTTATTTTTTTTCCACATTGTTATACAAATTGTATATTGTTTGAGGGAAGTAAATTGAGGGAAAATGCATCTTGGCTGACTAACAGGCATACATGAGAGCAAAAATAGCTTTAATGCTTCTTTCTTAACAAATATAGCTACCAATAAGACAAAAAGAATCACTCTAAAGAGAGACCTTGACGATCTCAACTGCAACTGACTTAATTTTCTCTTCACCAACTCTATCCAGCTTCAACAGATATGAACAGAAAATTCCTTCTCTGAGGAGAACTGAAACAAAAGGATTTTGATAAACCAGGCATTTAACTTAACCAGCCAGTCAGCTAACTAACAATCATTTGGAAACTCATGGAGACGTTTGAACAGATGCATCTACAAAGCATAATACACAAATGCCTACTATATAAAGCATGTAACAATTTTTTTTTTAGAAGGTCTTTGAAATTCATTCTGCCAATGTAATTATAGTTACTTTGAGTTTACATATGCATGCTCTCTCTCCACAGGCTGTGGAGGAAAAGGGAGGCCTGAAAAAATTAATCCTGAAGTGCAAAAGAAAGGCAGTTGGTGCAAACTTGGTATCCCTTCTTCATCAGAATCTCAGACATAAATTCAGGCTTCTTTTGGTGGGGGGGGGGTGGCGGCAGGGAAGCGGAAAAAAGGAAAAAAGAAAGAAAAGAAACGTCTCCCAATCTCACTTCTATTCATGACAAGCATCTAATAATCCACAGAGAACATGTAGAAACCGTCTTTTAAACTAATTTCACCAGCTTCAGAATTGTGGTTTGGGTTTTTCCATCAAGTACAAATCAGTCTTGGATCCAAATGTATTATTCAGGCAGGAATTCCTGTGTTCCAAAAGAAGGAACCCAGCAACTCCTTCTCTTCTGAGGTCATATACAGGAAGTTTGGGAGAATCTGTACCAGTGATGCTTCCAGGAAGGTGTTTTATCATACTTTATGTGTTAGTTTTCCAAAAATGTTAACAAAACATAAGGAAACAAAGACAGACTCTTACAGCCCTCCCTGTCCACCTCCTTTCCTTTTTACCCAACATTCTCTGCTTAGGACATTACCAGTTGCCAAAGAAGAATCTGATGTTGCATTTTCTTGCAAGTAGTAAGCTATAAATTATTCTGGTAAGGAGCCGATCTCAGTTGCCTCTCTTAATGCTCTTCCACAGTGTTCAAAATACAGTTCTTAGCCAAGAGAGTAACTATTCAGATACAAGGCACATTTGATTTAGTTTGTATGGAAAGTACCCAATCCTTCCCTACACATGCACCTACATAGTCTTACATGAGTCCCAGGTGATCAGCTGGCCAAATGGCCCTCAGGGATTCGGGTTTTTTTAAGGCAGACAGTGTCTTCAAGCTTCAACTCGGACAAAACCCACTGCTGGTCCCAGCCTTTGCCTTTTTATAGCTTTGAGGAGGCAATGCTGAGTTTCTGCTGGGACTTTCTGGGTCACAGACTTCTGCCTTTCATAACTACACACCCAACCTTGGCTATCTATCACTCGTTCTTCCTAACCCACACATAGGAGCAACAAAGTTTATCTCAGCCTACATAGCAACACATGGATACTCATTAAGCCTGGTAGTTACAGCACTAACTTTGGAGACAGGGACACATGGGCTCCAGTTTCCCCTCCAATGAATAGCCTTGTCTACTTTTCATAAAAAGTAAGAAAAGCAACTGCTCTGGAAAAGAATTAACAGTAAATTTTTGAAATGGCATACTGAATATGACATTAAACCCAATATAAAACGATATTGACACTATAAATAAATAAATAGGTGATAAATAAATACAAGTGAAATCCTACCTCATATAAAGCTATGAATTTGTTTCACTATAGTGGAACTGTGACTAAGATTACATAAACTAAGACAATTTTAATGCTTTTACTTAGGAAAGGTTCATAGGTACACATTTACAAATACTGTATAGGGCCAAACTACACTTTGTAAAATGAGGCCAAAAGTTTGCTGCTTTGTATTTCAAGTCCTAAAACTTCATTTCAGGAACACACTGTCCTCAGTCTGCCATTTTTGCAACTTTTGAAGTCCTTAGATAAAGCTTATATACTAACACAGCACTTCCCATTTGTCTACGGCTTGATAACAGAGATGACTGTCACAATTTTTGACAACAAACATGGAACACTCCCCACTGAGGACTCTCTACATAGCCCATACAGATGATCTGACAATCTTCTAAGTGACTACACCACAAATAAAAGATGAAGTATCTTTAGTCCCTATGTCCAGCCTTTTGGTGTACTGGTTTTGAACCATCTGTAAACACACCACATGCTAGGAGGACCAAGACAAGAAACCATCAAAGCACATAAGTTAAAAGGCCTTTCTCTCTTTTTACTTTTTCCCCTTTTATCTCAGGTCCATATATTTCTACATTTTGTTCTCATTTTTTGCTGAATACACAGCAGAGCTGGAAGCTGACAAATCCAATAGATGCCATCATCTGTATTCATTTCAACACCAAGCACCTCACATTTTCATTATTTGTATGACCAAAAAAAGACTTCCTGTTCGTGTCTTAGGTGGCTGATGGTTCCTAGTTACCTTGCGTATTTTGACTTGGCTATCCATTTCCACTGGGCAACAGACACAATAGGTTGACTGGAACGTTCATGATATGTAGTACTTACAAAGGGACAGAAATTCTTCAACAAAGGACTCTTTAAAAATATAATCATATTCCCTTGTAGTTTTCAAATCAAATATCTAAATGCATAAGGACTGTCATGCAATTGTAATTCAATTTGATTCAGAATATAATGCAATTTTACTAAGCTCTATATAAGACACAAAAAGATTAGGCACCTTATACAGGACTATATCATTCATTAATATTATTGAGGAACTGTCATACTAAAAAGTTACTTCTGAATTTTACCATGTCTTTTGCAGGATTAAGCTAAATTGTCTTTTGCATTATTTATTGTATAATTTTTAAATGTCTCTATCACAGTCATTGTGAATCTATAGCTTAACACATCAAAAGGAAATAGAAAAAATCTGGCTATAATATTTAGGACATGCAAGTAGAAGGTACAAATATTGTCAATTCCATCAACCATTCAGAGTCCATCAAACAATGGCTACTTACTTTCAAAATCTATGGAAGTAATTTTTTAATATCTCAAAGGTGCAAGAAAATGTTATATCTCAGTGGCTCAATTCCTATCTAAGTTACAAAACCATAACACAATTTAATAGAACCATGAATGCCATGTATCCTGATTAAAGTATCTGTACACATGGGTAGGCAGATGATACATGCATTTTTAAAAAAAACACGGAAGTTCTGAGTACTGTTTGGGTCTTTTAATTTAGTAAATAGCATACGCTAGTCTTTGAAAGAAAAGACTGTATGTAAGCCATATATCATCAAAATACCCATCTACCTTAACTCTTCCTAGAGGTATTCTGTTTACTATTGTCAAATATCACATCATTCAGATGCATATACAGTTATCATTTACGCACTCTACTACGTTGTAATGCTTTAAGAATGTTTCTGAAGGGAAATAAATCTTAAGATTGACAAAATGTTATTCCTCACTTTGTTGTTATTCTAGGTTATCAGACACAGATTTGGCATCTCTATTTTCAGAAGGAATCAGCACCAATATCTGGCCATGGGGACATGAATGTGCTTCAGTTATCATTGAGGTTTTGTAAACTTTACTCCTCAAAACACCTTGAATTGATACAAAGAAATAAAAATTTAATTAATTACCTTTTCTGCTGTACAAAATGCAAACTATGAAAAGCAATGAAAAATGTACTCAACAAGAATCTAATTTAGAATATTTTGTTCCAGTCATAAAGTATACTGTGAAAATGGCCAAAGCAAATATATTATAAAATATATTTATAATATATTTTATAATATATTATAATAAATATATTAAAAGGACTCAATCTTTCCCATGCAAGTAAATAACAAAAAGCTTAATTTATTATTTGCCTTTGTATGGTCCTATAAAAGCAATTCCACAGTGTATTTATAGCTCAGGATGCACTTTTATTCAGACGTTTTGACTTCTTTCAAAAACTGAAATTTCTGATTCAAATATATAACCTTATTTCAAAGATAATTATCTCAAAAAAATTCTTTTTTTTCCACTTAATTTATCCCTTTTTTTAGTTAACTAAGTGCAAACATTGTCTCAGTATTTTGCTTATTGTCACTAATACATAGTGTTAACTCTTAAGTTATTCTTTTCTTTTGCAGCAAACCAAATCATAGAATTAGGAAAATTTCTCACTTGCAATGAGAAACTTCTGAAGTGAAGAGTGTATCTTTCCCTCCTGTTTCTCAGACAAGAACAAGTACAAAGTGATTTGGTAATTAACCAAAAATGAGGATCTAGATGCAGTTTCATCTAAAGGGAAATCTAACTGCTTTAGAAATATATAATAATATATAAATGTACAGACACACATCAGCAGGTTTGAGATAATGAAAACCTTAGTTTCTAATTTCAGTTTCCAAGGAAAAGCATAAATTTCTGTAAAAATTTAAAAGACTGTAATGAAATTTCATAGGTTAAACATAACTGTACAATAATATTGAATAATTAAATATCTTGTATGAATATATAACTAATTATTTAGACAATCATAGCAAAGAATTAAAAAAGAAAGTTATGAAAGTTTCTTATGCAACGACACCAAGTAAACACCTCAAACCCTGACCTAATCTGATCCAAATCAATGCAATGACTTTCATTGATTTCAACAGGTTTTGAAACAGATCTTTAAGCCATACACAACCAGAACTATTCACAGTTTCAGAATCTAGACATTTAAAAAAACTTTAAGGTAAATTATACAATTAGCAGTAACTAGTTAGCAGGCTTTTCAGATACTATAAAGAAGATTCTGGAAGAAGGGATAGTACAATGTTTTAAGGTCTGATTATTCAATGAGCTACTAGCCATCTTAAGGACAACAGTATGAAGCTCTCCACAAGTAACCACTACTTTCAGGGATAACTTCACGTGGAGGGCTGACCTTGGCCAGCTGCCAGACACTCACCCAGCTCCTCTCTCACTCCCTCTTCTCAACAGGACAGGGGGAGAAAATAACATGAAAGAAAACATGAAAAAAAGCCGTGGGTTGAGATAAAGTCAGGGACATCACTTACCGATTACTGTCACAGGCAAAGTAAGACTTGACCTGTGGAAAATTAATTTAATTTATCGTCAATTAAAACAGACCTTGACAGTGAGAAACAACGACCAAATTAAAACAATGCCTTCCCTCCACCTCCCTTTTTCCCAGGCTCAACTTCACACTCCTTCATTCCCAACTCCTCTACCTCCTCCCCACCCCTAGCGGCGCAGTGCGATGAGGAATGATGAGCTGCAGTCAGTCCATAACAGCTCCTCTCTGCCACTCACCTGTGCCCTGTGGTGGGTCTGTTGCAGAGCCAGCTAGAACCAACTGTCTGGCATGGGACAGCCCTTGGTCACACCTCACAGAAGCCACACCTACAGCCACCCTGCTGCAAAAAACTGGACATGGACACCCAATACATGTCAGAAGGGAAGAAAAGGTTTTAGTATCACCATTGCTTCCTCAAGAACTTATCAAAACACAGAACATCTGAATCTAACTCCCTCATGCCTGACCAAGCCATACACACCTATGTGTGCTGTCACACATCTATATCTTGGTACTTTCTAAGTATCCAACAAAACAGAACATTCTAATTAAACTAGGTGTTACTCACATAAAAGCAGAAATGAATTATAAAATGTTCCTTGAAACTGTGTTATGTAAACATCTAACTTAGAGCAAATCTGCATCTGCAGTGTTTCAAATATATTTCTATTATGAAATAAATGTACTTTTTACTTGGATGTAGAAACAGGATCAAAGCTGTTCTTTTAAGTCCTATAGCCTGGCCTGCTTTATTGTATGAAAATAAATGGGGGGGGGAAAGGGGAGGGGAAAAGGAGAGGACAGAAAAATACAGAAGACATGTCCTGACTAAAGCTGTTTTGAAATGATTTGTGATGCACAAGTATCAGGTGGCAAAAGTCTTTGAAGTGCACAACTACAGTCTCTGTAGACTCAGATGATTTGTTCATAGTTACTCAAGTTATGTGGCATTCATGACATCTGTCCAAGTTGATTTATGCTACCCTGCATCTGATGTGAAACAAAGGTTCCTTCTGGTGACAATAAACACTCAGTAAATTCTATTAAGAAATCAGTGTAGCATATCCATCAATATCACCAATTAACTTCAAAATCAATTGCTTATTAATGGTGAAGATGTAATATATTCCACTCAAGTGAGATACCACTGCAGTTCAATCCTCTAGGGTTCTAATAATCTGCCTTCTGATAAATAAAAATGATAATAAATGAAACAGACAATAATATATACCTAGTACACACTAGAAAACTAGGTCTAAAACACAAAATCCCTGGTATGTCTTTATTTAAATGAGTTTACAAAGTAAAGACAGAAAGGATTCTGAAATCTTCATATCATAAAAGTAGAAAAAGCATCCATTGGGTTTGTTCACTGGATGCCCTTCAGACCCTCAATTTCCAACCACTTTTACTGCTTGTTAAAAAATGAAAGAATTAACAAGTCAGCTGCCCAGCTAGTGCATGCTCAGCTGGGCTTGCCCTGACACATTTTAAATTTGTGGTTACAGGAAGATTAAGCAGTTATAGTCTGACATAGACCTGGCAAAATGATCCTTTTGGGCAGAATGCTCCATTGCTGTCCTGAATAATATCTTACATAAACCTCTTAATTTCCAAACCACCGTGCATATATTAATCAATGTAAACGGTTTAGTATAAAGTCATTAAATATTATTCTTTAGCAGATATAAATCTAAGGCACAAAGAAATTTAGAGAAAATGTTTTTTAAAAATCAAAGCAGTAAGATCCATTTCTTCAAAGTATTAAGGTGTTTCAAAACTTCTGATGTGACAAAAACAAATTAAAATTCCAGTCCCTTGTTTGTTGGTCTTTGTCTAACCCACTAGAAGCAGAGACCATCCTAGGCACATGGTTCAGAGCACTATTTGTTAGCTGCATAAGGATAAAAATATTCAGAAATCTCAAAGTCTAGGTTTGATTTCATACTTACTGCCACTAGTAAGAAAAGAATCAGGACTCCTTTGAGGTATGTTCTTCAAATAATATAGATTTTATATACATATAATATATAATATGCATCTAATTTCCCAAAGAATCTTTATTTTAACATAAATCAGAACTACTTTTCCCTGCACCTTTCTAAAACTACCATCCAGCAGCACGATCACATTTATATTCTACACTGCTGCTATTCCACATATGATTAAGCTTTCATTTCTCCTGTAATACAACTCTCAGCAAGGTTCATAGTCTTATTTCTCCAGACTATCATGAGTAGAAAGCCACTCCCTATTTTATCAGATTATAAAGTAATGTCTAAAATCTTCAGAAATGTTCCTGATATTTTAATTAATTTTTTAAATGAAACCCATGACCTACTGATGCCAATGGAAGTTTGACCATTACCCTCACACAAAAGGTAATTGACAATTACAACTGCCAATAAAATATCTCCAGACAGAGTCGCCATCCTTGCCTTTTTGTTTTGTTCAGCTTTAACCTGGTAACCATTAAATCACATCAATTGTTTAGCACATGCTCACTGTTCACTATGAAAATGCAGTCATTCCACATTAATGCTGTCAAAACTCCCTCTCACTTGAACTAAAAAACACATCTGATTTCAAGAATGGATATCTAAACTCTAAGCCAGCAGAAAATTAAGAACACAAAATTATATTTCAAATATAAAGACAACATCTCCTTATTCCGAAAAGGCAAAGACATCTATGGTACTCTTCATTCAACCTCCAACTCTCCTCTTCTACAATTCTTTATATGGCGCTATAACACTATTTTTAATAACAAGGTTGGGGGGGAGTGCTGTTTCGTTTTATTTGCAAGTTCAAATAACTTTTTTTTCCCCATAAAACTGTTTCATTTTCATAAGATATTCTACAGTTTATCAGTTTTGTGCCTGCTTTAATAGGTTTTCACATTCATTTCAAAAAAATTATAACAGTATTTCTCAAATACACAACAATCAGCTTAAATGAACAGGAAATTTTATAAGGAAGTATTAATCATTTTCTCTAGTCTCTAAGAGGCAAAGAAAGTAAAGGCTATTTTCTTCATGAACAAGGCTTATATTTTGATTGGATTTAGAAATATATAGAAAACAGTGAAAAACATATAGAAATAGTGCCCATTAACAGATTGTTACTGTAGCAGATGCATTTGCTCATGCTGCACTGCAGCACCCACTGAATCCACAATTTTAAAAAAAATATATTTTTCAAAGCAGTATCAGACCCCAAAAATCTGTGTTTTACAATAGTAATCTGGGATTAACAAACTGGTAAAAAATATTTTAAAAGTCTAGTCTTTCCCACATCCTTCCTGTAGCCCTTCATGCTTGCAAAAGGTAATGAAAACTTCACCGCGGATGACAAAGTCAGAGGACTGTGCCTGCTGAACCAGGGGAGAAGACAGGGAACTGGACACTGATATCATGTAGAAAACTAAAGGTAATATGGTGAATTGATGTTATTTTATGTATGATGTTGTGGTAAGGAAAATCTCTAGCTGGAATATTTTGACATCTGAAGATTCTGTAAAGACTCATTTGTTGCAAGAGACTACCATAAAATATCTGTTCCAGTTAAGTCCCAGAAACTCAGCAAAATGAACAGAAGAGTTAATGCAGAGGCCTGCAAGATCTGAGACCATTTTGGAGACCTGATTGAAAGCGCAGAACAGGATTTTTGAGAAACCAGAGTCTCGGTGTAGAAATCCAGAGGATCGGGAAGGATTTGAGACTACAGCTGCAGGAATATACGACCAAACTATTGCTGAGAAGGAAATATGAACTGAGATATAAAATAAATAAAACAAGAAAAAAGACTTCCTGTACTTAGGAAGTAAACAGTAGAGAATTATTTTTTTAATTGTCTATATTGCTGTCAGAAGCAGACATCTCTTCTGATCAAGTACAAGGCATATAAGTTTCAGTTAGTTTAAGACTTCCATTACTTGCTAGAGAAAGAGCATCTACTTTAAGATATATTGTGTACGTAATTTATATACAGATAGTTTAAATACTCAGCTAAATCACTCTTCCACTATAGTTAAGTTTTTCTTCTATTTTTTAAACTGCAACAGCAGTTCCCAAATTTAAAAAGACTGAGAACATGAGAACACTCTCTAGACACTGTACCTTGAATCCAAGAAGAACTGAAGTCTCTCCCACTGGCCCCAACAGTATACTGACACTTCACAAGAAAACACAAACAGTATCTCTAAAATAATTCCTAAAAATGCAGTCACCTTTCTTTGTGCTTTGTTATACTAGACTCTGTGAACTTACTGGAAACCATAAAGTGTAAAAATAAATAAGTTATAGAAAGTACCCAGCAGATGAACCCTATATTGAACTCCCTTGAAATCGCATAGTTCCTCAAGCATTGTAATAAACATATAGTTTGATTATTAATCCTAAATGCAAAGAGAAAATGCAAGAGAAAAAAACACTTTTAAGTGATTCACATTTGGATAAGAATGTTTTCTAAGCTTAAAATATTGCTCTGTCTTATTCATATCTATGGAAATCAATAGATAACAGCATTGATACAGGCATCTGTTTTTCTTATGCTCATCAAGTAGAATTTCAGAAGGGTCCATTCAGATTAATAAATTTTCACAGTAGGCTGCAAATCAAATCATTACTTCCTGCTCAGAATGCCTCAGAGTAGCTCCACACTGACAACCATAATGAATAGGGAATAAAGCCACAAAACTGCTATTTAGCAATTCTTAGTTCCTAGGCATAGTAACAATGAACAGAAAAACAGGAGCACCCTCCAGAGGAGAAGGAATTATGTGCAACTGTGCCTCAGATGAGGAATGTAGAACCATTAATGCAGTTTATTAGATGCTATTTTAATCTCTCACACCACAAAACACAAGAAGATGGTAAAAGAATCCAATAGTAACTGCCACAACATCATGCTGATTTTCATTAAATTTGTTGAAAAGGGTCTCAGCATGGAATTATTAAACTGCTTTCAAAGGCAAATGACTAAAATGGCTCATCTATTTATAGCCATCATTCTCAATCACTATTTTTTTTTTATAGTGACACCTGCTAGTGCCTGCTATAGTTAAGGTTCTGCCAGCCTTTCCTCAAAATCCCAGTTTTTTCCGCAGTCTTCTACCTTGGTGATAAAAGAAACAATATTTCTTTGAAATTGGCAGTAAAGGTACTTAGAAATGGTTTTAAGAAAATAAAAATAAAGAAACCAAGATAACTGTCATCTGATTATTTCTAAAGGTCTGAAATCATCGTCACTCCTTACAGGTTTCAAACTGATTTTTGTATTTTAATAACCAAGATACAAACTTGGTTTTTAAACAGCAAATTTATAGAACAGAAGCTTATATATAAGCTAGGTAAATACTTCATATAAACACTTATACATATAATAGAAATATCTTTATATAGATATTAATATAGTAGAATTCTGTGCTTCTTGAATATATTTATAAAGAAAAAAGTTTATTTTTCAGTGAACTTAATGGTAATAAAAATTTTAGACAGCATTGTTTTTATTACAAAAACCTCAGCACGTGTGCATTTAAGTGATTGGGAAGGTGTCTGTGATAACAGCACTATCTGAAAAAGGAGGTAAGTGCTGCTGTGGTAACATATCCAAAAAATCTGAGTGACAAGCAAAAGCATCACAGCACTATATACACTCCTAATACTCTACTGTCATAGCATCTGTACTGTGAAAATAGTTTTGAAAATATCCAGTATTTTAGAATTACCCAAAGTTTGGTAACTAGCTTTCTATAGCCATATAGGAAATTTTGTCCTCTTATGAAGACATACAGTTGCCATTTACTCCATTCAAGGCATTCTTGACATACTTTAAAATAACAATAGTTGTTTTTATATAGCCTTTAGGCTTCAAAGAAGTCAACAGCCAAATGAGCATTTTATTCCGTTTTCTTTCCTCATCCACACATTCAAAATTTGTCCTCACTGCATTAAAAAAGTCCCTACCTGAGATGCTTAAGATTTGGTCTGTGCTTATATTCACTTAGCTTGCCCAATGGATCAATCTGAGCTACTTCAGCCCTTGAGATACATCACATTGTAAGGAAAGTAGTCCCTATAAAGGGAAGAAAAAAGATGCAAGGAGCCTCCTTCTTTTTATGAGAAGGGTGTTTAAGCTCCAAGATCTCTGAGATCATTAAAAAACTGGCAGAGGATAGAAGCATCTCGAGAACAGACAGCTGCAAATCCTTTTCAGAACATGAAAGACTGATTCTATTCCAAAACAACCCCTTCCTTTCATAATTTCATGGTAAAAACCTACTTGAAACCTATCCTGCTGAAATGCATTTTAGCATTTTTCTGTCAACTAAAAAAAAAAAAACATACTAGAATTTTGTGTGATGAACCATTCATTAGATTTTAACTGTGACCAACCAGGAGTGGCCATTTTGTCCTTCTAGTCCTAACAGTCTGCTCAGGCAACCGAACCTCACCTCAGTAAAGTTGTGCACATGTAGTACCTAGCCAATATATTTTGTCACTACTCATCGTGTCTTGTTGCTTGTTAATTCAACTTGTTAAACCCGTTTGAGCATGCGTGTAGCTTAATTCATCTGAGAAATTGCTGTCTTTTAACATTTGTACACCACAATAGGATTTCTGAGGCTTCAAGGTACAAACATAATTAAAAAAAAAGTAACAGCAGCCTACAAAAAAAAAAGTTAAAATCTTTGCAAGCTCTTGCTGCAAAGCAATTGATAGGTTTCCAAATTGAACTCATAACAATACAGTTCTATGGTAAGTTTTAGGACACACATTGCTCAGAAGCTTTTTGAAAAGAATTAAAGATTAGGCCTCCTTGTATATTTCATTACAGCATATAGCATAACATGGGAGAGTTAAAAAGTAACAGATTCCCTCAAGATGCAACTTGCAAACAATAAACAACTTTGCAGAAGGCTTGTTATCCTGGTTTGGACTAGGACACAAAAAATTCTCTCAGTTAAGTTTCTTCCAAGTAACTGCACTTTCTGAAGCTGGCTACATGTTTTTCAGACAGTGCCTGCTTCTAGAACGGATAATGCTTGAAGTTTATAGTTATTACTAAGGTAACGGTATGAATAGCATACAGAAGGACTCTTGCTTATACTTATTCCTATAGAAACCAAGGTCACAGCTAAATCTCTTATGTTCCAAAAGTGAAAAGACATAAAAGGGTCGCACTTGTGGGAGGAGCGGACAGGACAGGTGACCCAAAATTGACCAACGGAGTATTCCATCCCATACATGTCATATTCAGTTTAAAGCTGAGGGATCACGAGGGTCACCCTCTCTTCTGCTATGGCCAGCTTCTGAAGAGGGCTCTGTCTGTTTCTCCTGCCTTTGATCCCAATCCGTGCATTCCTGGATCCAGTTCCCATCTGCTGATGAGTCCACTCTGGGACTTCCCGGAGCCTGCCCTGCAGTGCCACTGGTGACATGACCGTCATTGGGGGAGCTTGATATTGGTTTTGTATATATTTATATATACTCTTTTCATTGTTATTGTTTATTGAAACTGTTTTAACTTTCCAACCTGTAAGTCCCTCTCCCTTCTCCCTTTCCCCTCTGGGGAGGGAAAGAGTTAATAGCGAGCGTCTGTCATCTGCTTAACAGCCAGCCCAACCTTAAAGGGTGACACTTGTGAAGATACTAGTTAGATTTATATCTACATACTAAGAAGATAATGGGAATACATCAATTTACCCCCACTATGGATGAGATCCTGTTCATCTAAAAATAAATACATAAATAAATAAGAATAAATTGATTAACTTGGACATACTGTATGTAACCACCTGGAACATCTATAGTAACTGAGTCCTTGGATACCTTCTTTTGAATTAACAGAGCGTGCTATCTCAGAAAAAAACTGGTATACAAGAGTTTTCTTGTCATTCACTTGTCTACTCCTTTATCATGCTCATTCTTTTGCTCAGAGATTTTCCTGTCACTACATTTTAATGTATAATTGTCACTTTCTTATCAAAATGAGTTGACAGCCCAAAAAATTATAATTACTATAAATTTGAAGCTGGAACTCAAGAAATGGAGTTTGCTACCAAATAATGTTATCAACCATATTAACATGGTAGGTGGAAATCCTCTTGTATGGAAAGATTCATTTTCTCACTGTGTGTATGCATCTGTAAATTCTTTAAAAGTAATTAAGAGCTATATCAAGAGAGTTATTCTCTTTTTGCCTTGTGGTTTTTCCACATCTTCTATTTTAGCCAAATATATACTGACCACTGTTAACAGAGTGACACTGAACTAAACAGACTGGCCCAGCTGTTTGCACGTTCACATGTAGGCTGAGGAGGAAGGCATTAGGCTTTTAAATTATACGAACAGAAGCAGAAAGCATATTGCATTTAAGCCAAACGCAGACCAAGTCAAAGAAAAAAAAAATGTATAGACACCAGTCATGACATCATGGGCTTCACATACAAGTGTTAAAAAACTCTCATTGAGGTAGAATTGATTGGTGTACTCATCCTGATTTTGAGCATCCAAGACAAACTGCACTGATACCAATACATGGATTTCCAGACTTTACATTAATTAATGCTTTGCTAAGGTTTTGCTTTCAAAGATTTTCCCCCTTTTTTCTTTTAAATCTATTTAAATATTAAAAATAAAAATGGAATTAATGTGGTTGAAGAATATGATGCAAGATTTTTAGAAAGAGGTAATATCTTAACCTCTCCTAAACCACCTGATATAACCAAGAAAAAAGAACAGTCAAGAGACAAAAGCATTTCTTCAAGGAAAAGTTTGGTTAAGTCACATTAAAAATAATCTGAAAAATTCCACTTACTTCAAATTATATAACTGTAGTATAGTGTCTGTTGACAGCAATGCATGAATTTGTTCTGAATCTTAGCTCTGTACTTACCTGCTGTTGAGTGGCAATAAATGTCAATGAATAAATGCCAGCCTGATTACAGACTCCTGATGCTGGAATCTTACTCCTTTGATCAAATTAATCTCACTGAGTTCACCTGAAATGGCACTATTCACTATAATTTGTCAGACAATAAGGAAACAACTTCTCTCAGACTGACTTCTCTGCAAAGGTCCTATGCTTACACTACAATGCTTTTACCTCAGCAACATCTCATTACTGTTTGTTAACTGCCTGTACTGGATCACTAGAATCTGTCTAGACACTGTTGCAAGCATCACCAAGCAGTTTCTGAAATAAATCACCGGCTCAATGAATGATAGAACTGATAACTCTTTGGATTTAAAACACAATTATTCATGTTTCTAACTTTTATTTTGTTATAAAATAACAACTTACTGTCCATTTAAAATCTAAACACAAGACAAAATGATTAATTGCAGTTCATACAGTTTTGATTTTGATCCAGTATCCTGATGCCTTTTGAAACCATCTGAAGCAAATTTCACTGGCCTCATTTCTAGCATAGTTCTGGGTGAACCAATGAAAGTCAGAATTTATGATCTGAACACTATAGAAATTTGACATTTAAGTTTCAATAACATTGTATTTATACAGACACACACACATATATATATATAAAAAAATTCATATAGGTAATGTTTTATCTTGATAACAAGCAATTGGAAATTTTGGGCCAGTTGCTTTCCATTTATTTTATTTTCTGAAGTTCTTTCTTTGTGCTAATAAAATGCACAAATTATCCATAACCTAATTCCAGAATAAGTGTCAATTACAGATGTATACCAGTATGACGCAGTAATATCTCCAAATAAGAGATTATGCAGGTAGGAATTGCATGGACCTTCTTCTGTGAATAACGCCAGCATATCAAAGCAAGCGCTCGGAAAGCCTCAGAATCTATCATTATCAGTTAATGCTATCTAAGGATAAAGATAAATGAAAACACATTAAAGACCATGTTTTAGCCTAATTACCTCATTTTCTTACAACTTATTGCTCAATATTCTGTATTAAACATACGCACTATCTGCAAATCCAGAAATATCTACCTGGTTAGCTTTCAAAGACACAATAATGACCCTGTGTTGAAGGCAAATCTTTATAGAATTGTGACATGCCTGCCTGAGAAGGAATGCAAATTCTTATTGCCACACACAGAGTTCAAGACTTTTTCCCTATTAAAAATATCTTTAACATTTTATGAATCAGAGCTATGACGAGCTTTGCATTTAGATGTGTGTAAACGGCAATTAATAGCAGGCAACTGCTGAGTTTAAATTGATTACTGTGTCTCATTTCTTGATAGTCCCAAATTTATCTGTATAAGAACATAAGTTCTGTAAAAAATAAATTGACTTTCTAAACAGCAAGATGGAAGAACTTAAGCAGCTGGATGCTAAAAGCACATGCAAAATTCTCAATGCTATAAATGTTGCAGCAGATTTTTTTCATAAAGACTGGCATGTGTTTAACTACAGAAAACAGATCATTATTTTTCACTTCCCTTTCATGTACTAATGTTCAGAGCAAAAGGTCCTTTAGAAAGATACAGAAAGCCAAATCAGAAAGCAAAATCAGATCTCAGAGAAAGTATTGTCCAGAAAGAAAAATATCATGCCTGAACAGTTTGAAAAACACTGAAAAAAGGGTTATTTAGTTGATTGCTAATTTTTTGTCATATTCCATTCAAAAAGAATTACCCCAGTTTCTGCAGCTACCATTTTCAGAGTCACATGGGTGCTGCTTCTCACTCTACTTACCTCATTAGTGATGAAAGTTGGAAAAAACAGCTAAAAACTCAACTAAAATAAATAACACCTTTTATTGCAGCTTTCACTTGATTCTCTCACAACTGATTAATACATGCCAAAATGATTAGTACTTACCAAAAAAATGGTCTTTAGATAAGAAACAGAGACAAAGGTTCACAAAGAAAAAAATTTGCTTCTTGTTCCATGACAAGGTAGTCCAGCTGTCTTGTAACTACTTGGGAACTAGGAACGTGAATCTCTTACTGTTTTTTTCAAGATATAGCACATAAGAGTGGTGGCAGGTAAGGAATATTTCTTCCATATAGTCCTCAAGGAGTCCATATTGCCAGGACTCGGCTACTCAGCTTGGTATGATAAAAAGACAGTTTAGCCCTATCAGTTGACACATTCATACTCACTGAGATGAGCATTAAACATGTTATTTTTTAGTGTTGTTACTGCAATAATGATAATTGCTTTTTTATTTTCTCATATACGTAATTAGATTGCAACCATCTAAATATAAATTTAAGTTCTGCAAATTATGGTCCCATCCCTTTGAAGGCTTAAGTAGGATTAAACATACCCATTTTTCCTTCCCCAGTTTTTGATGCATACAGCTTATATAAAAACCTTTCTTACATAATTATACTACATTCTATAATAGGATGTCACAAACCAAATCCAAAACTGCTACTATCAATAGTTTCTAATTATAACTTTCTTGCTAAGAATAAGATGACATAACAAAAAAGAAACACTAACTGAAGAGTAGGTCCTTCATTTTTTTTTTCTTTTTTTAATGAGAAATAGGTGGTTGGAAAAGACTCTGGTTACATTTTATTTTCAAATCAATACAGTTCAATTCCCCTTTAAAAATATCTATCCATAAGCAGTTCATCTTCTGATAGAATACTAAACTCAGAATATTTAAAAGATATTTAAAACAAGACAATCTGTTGTTAAAAAAGTACATAAAGAACAAATATTATAATACTCAAAAACTACAAGAAACAATAATGTTAAAAAAAAAAAAAGAGGTATGAAAAGTAAACACCGTAACCATGGCTGAATGAAACCAAGACTAAGGCTGATCAACAAACACACAAACTTCTACAACAAGTATACATTAGGGAGTGGAAAAATCAGACTTTCTTCTTCGATACTTTCAGAAGTATCAAAAGACAGAAAAAGAAATAATCCTCAGAAATTAAATCTAAGGCTTACTTCTCAAAAAAATGCCACCTTACTGAGCATGATATTCCTCTGCTTACATGAGATAGTATCTCTAAGAAGTTGCTATCTCAGTTTTCATAGAAATGAAGCATTAAAACAGGTACTTGGAAAAAAATTTAAATATTAGAACGGCTAGAAGTTGCAACTGACCAAAATAAGCAATGATAATTATTGAGATCTCTCACAAACTTTTCAGCTAAAACAAAATCTGGAAAGGCAGGTACCTGGCACCACTATAAGAAATTATTACATTACTACGTTACTTAAAAGAAAGACTAGTCTTTTCTTCTTTAGTCATGGCTAGTGGTTATAATTACAGGAGCTGGCTAAGCTCTGTTAAAATGACTATCTGTATAGATTGCTGATTCTGTGATTTAACTTCATGTGATGAAACAAACGTAACCAAGGATATACATCTATCGTTGTTACCGTATTATGCACAAACAGTTTTGATATCCACTAGTACAACAAACTATACCTAGTTTGCTTAAAGTTTTATTTCAGTGTTTACTGAACTAGGAAACCTTTCTTCCCTGGTCGTTTTCTCACTTCGCTCAGGTATGCAGTAATTCAGACATGTCTTTAAACCTGTTTATTCACTGTTTCCCAAGCACACAGTTTGTATCGATGTCATGGTAAGGCCAGGTTGTATACTTACAGAAGATATAGCAGTATTTAATCCATCTGTAGTTTAAAAGCCTGGGAGTTCTCTATTTCTGCATGGTTTGTACTTCTGACAAAGCGTTAGTTAACAGGAAATCCATCCATGTTCTTATACATACAAGAATGACTGGCCAGTACAAAGCTGCTGTATCATATTATTTCTTAAGAATTTCTTGTAAAGCAAAACAGAAGGTATGAAATTTCTTATTTCAGTGCAGTGATTTTATCAGCTGATATCTTTCAATTAATCAACATGACACACAACATTTTATGTTACTAAACTTAACCTTTAAACAGCAGGTATGTATGAGAATCATAAAGCTGGCATTCACAGCTGGCCATCCACACAGCAGGTTAACTTTTTGTGGTCTGGACTGCACAGCCAGCAAGGGACTTTTGGGACACTGTTGATGCAATGTGTCACTTACAATAAAGTACATTTGTTACTATGAGAATATAGGAGCTGCAAAAATCACATTTAAATAATATATTTAACCCTTTGAGTATAAAAATCCCATTTTAAATATGACAAATTAACTTCTACAACTCAGAAGTCAATTTCATAAAACGGGATTCATCTTAAAGACGAATTAAAATTACAAAAGACCTTGGGCATGAATTAACATTTCACAGATACTCAAAATCAGAGTTGGCCTTTTTTTTAAGCCTCAACGCATAGAATAACTGCATTTTTGCAGAAGACCATCTCCAAAGATGCTACTGTAAGAAGGAAGACAAAAAATACAAGAGAGAGAAAGTTGCTTTTTATCATAAAGCTAACACATAAAAACTAAACCATCAATAGCACCGACCAAGGACACTCTTTGTGCATGAAACACTGAGTGCCTGGGAAAACATATGTTATTTTTGCCTAACAGGGTTAACACCCACAATTTCCCAAAAGCAAACTGAACATGGATTTTTCAAAAACTAAGTTTGGAAAGAAATGACAGTATCTAAATAGAATCATAGTAGCTACATAAAAAGTGCTACTTTCCAGAAATAGATTTACTACAAGATGACAAAAATAAATTTAAAGCGTTTGGAGGCTCACGGATCTCCATTGCCATATGGTATCACAGCATTAGATGAGCATAAAATAATAGCTACCTATTGTAAAGTTTATGGAGCAATTTCTCTCTTAAAATGAATTTTAAATCCCACATGAAATCATGCAAAAAATTCCGGGAGCTAAGTACCTTAGTAAGCAGAAAGCCTCAGTTGCACTATTGTTCTAGTGCTTATGCACCATGTGTTTTCAAAGCACTGTAGTCTCAAGAAACTACCAGTATCATAAATGCCAGACAATGGAAATTTTTATTATCCCTACCTAACAAAATTTTAAGCCTCGAACAGACAGTTTAAATGTCATTTTATTGGGACTGCTTTTCTTGAAGGGGGTAGGAATATAGCTTTAACACAAAATAACAGAGATAAAGTAGACAATGAAGTTGAACTGTGCACTCCGGCAAATGAAAAGCAATACACAGTGAACCTGGGACACTCCAAGGCATAACACACCAGCCTGATGGAACACTTGCTCTCAAGTGGAAAGTGGTAGTTAAGAACAGAGGAAGAAAGGAAAAAAACTAACCTACCTATATCATTCAGTGTGAAATGTAGACATCTCTTTCCTAGAATGCATGCCTTTTTCCACAGATTCATGGGGAAGGAAAACTGAGGGAAAGGTCTGGAAGGGATGGCCTCTCTTTTACTTGACAAAGATGCCACTTTTCAGTCCCTGCTGCAAGTGTTTTAGTAGTAAACACTCACACCAGAGTTAGCACATCTCATGATGTAGTTCAGTGTTAGTTCTGTATTTACACTGAACACATCCACTGCTACAGCTCTACGGTTATACTTCGGTTAGGGAGTTTCTTTTCCATTCTAACTCTACTTGCAGCTGCTTCAGCTGGAGACATTTGTATTAAAATGTTTTGAGTGAGCTGACACCTCCAAAAAATTTTCTCACCTGTTGGCCCTAAGCTCCCCTGCATCTTTGTTTCATTAAGTAACAGATATTTTACTCAGCATCTCCAGTTTCTCTCCATATGTGATCTTCACAGGAAATCAGGTGACTGCTTTTTCTTAGCAGGCTCTTCTCTGGGTTCTCTAATTTCCTACAACAAAAAATGCCTCTGAGACCAGGGAGAAAAAGCACTTCTCCTTCACATATTCCAGAAACAAGCCTAACACAGCAGCATACCATGCCATATACATGGTATGACACCTCAAGTATTTATCCTCCCCACAATATTACCTTTGTTATGCTAGATCCATTTCAGAAATTAATAAATTAGTTGCTTGCAAACAATTTTTCATAGCTACTCTGCCCACTTTCCTCTTGACAGTCACCTTTCAAACATCAATCCTTACTACTAAATTGGCTGGTAGTAAGTATGCACACAGTAAATAAAAAGTAATTATAAAAAATAAGTAAATACTTCTTTCTGTATATTGATTTAGAAATGTGTATAATAACTGCCATTTTTCAAACTGGTACTCTTAGAATAATATTTTTTTTTCTTATCTATTAGGCCAAAGTGTTTTGTTGTGCCTTTTTCAATTAAAAAAAAAATCTTGTGTAAAAACAGGAAACTGTCTAAGAATTCAATATAACAGTAAGAAAATGCTTAAACAGAAGCAAAAGATGGGAAACTTGCCACTGCCAACTGTCACCAGTATTTTATTTTTCATAGTATAACTGGCTACTTTAAGCAATGAAAACGTTCATGACCTATTTGAAGACAGAGACATCATACAAAAGACTGAGCTGGAATCTCTGTATTGTAGGTTTACAACATAAATTAAAACTTTTGGCCAAGCAACCCAAAATTACACAAAAGAACCTGGCAAGTCTTAGCTGTTCAATTAACTGGGGCACTTCACAGAATCACAGAATCACAGAATGTTAGGGATTGGAAGGGACCTCGAAAGATCATCTAGTCCAATCCCCCTGCCGGAGCAGGATTGCCTAGACCATATCACACAGGAACGCGTCCAGGCGGGTTTTGAATGTCTCCAGAGAAGGAGACTCCACAACCTCTCTGGGCAGCCTGTTCCAGTGTTCAGTCACCCTCACCGTAAAGAAGTTTTTCCTCCTATTTATGTGGAACCTCCTGTGTTCCAGCTTGCACCCATTGCCCCTTGTCCTGTCAAGGGATGTCACTGAGAAGAGCCTGGCTCCATCCTCATGACACTTGCCCTTGACATATTTATAAACATTAATGAGGTCACCCCTCAGTCTCCTCTTCTCTAAGCTAAAGAGACCCAGCTCCCTCAGCCTCTCCTCATAAGGGAGATGTTCCACTCCCTTAATCATCTTTGTGGCTCTGCGCTGGACTCTCTCTAGCAGTTCCCTGTCCTTCTTGAACTGAGGGGCCCAGAACTGGACACAATATTCCAGATGCGGCCTCACCAGGGCAGAGTAGAGGGGGAGGAGAACCTCTCTTGCCCTGCTAACCACACCCCTTCTAATACACCCCAGGTTGCCATTGGCCTTCTTGGCCACAAGGGCACATTGCTGGCTCATGGTCATCCTGCTGTCCACTAGGACCCCCAGGTCCCTTTCCCCTATGCTGGTCTCCAACAGGTCTGCCCCCAACTTGTACTGGTACATGGGGTTGTTCTTGCCCAGATGCAGGACTCTACACTTGCCCTTGTTATATTTCATTAAATTTCTCCCCGCCCAACTCTCCAGCCTGTCTAGGTCTCTCTGAATGGCTGCGCAGCCTTCCGTTGTGTCAGCCACTCCTCCCAGTTTTGTGTCATCAGCGAACTTGCTGACAGCGCACTCTATTCCCTCATCCAAGTCATTAATGAATATATTGAATAGAACTGGTCCCAGTACCGACCCTTGAGGGACTCCGCTAGACACAGGCCTCCAACTGGACTCTGTCCCATTGACCACCACTCTCTGGCTTCTTTCCTTCAGCCAGTTCACAATCCACCTCACTACCCGATCATCCAGACCACACTTCCCCAGTTTAGCTGTGAGGATGCTGTGGGAGACAGCGTCAAATGCTTTACTGAAATCAAGGTAGACCACATCCACAGCTTTACCATCATCTATCCACCGGGTTATGTCCTCATAAAAGGCTATCAAGTTGGTTAAGCATGACTTCCCCTTGGTGAAGCCATGTTGAGTGCCCCTAATGATCCCCCTATCCTTGATGTGCCTAGAGACAGCACCAAGGACAAGTTGTTCCATCACCTTTCTGGGGATGGAGGTGAGGCTGACCGGTCTATCGTTCCCCGGGTCCTCCTTCTTGCCCTTTTTGAAGACTGGAGTGACATTCGCTTTCCTCCAGTCCTCCGGCACCTCTCCTGTTGCCCATGACTTAGCAAAGATGATGGAGAGTGGCCTAGCAATGACTTCCGCCAGCTCCCTCAGCACCCGTGGGTGCATCCCATCAGGGCCCATGGATTTATGGACGTCCAGATTGCTTAATTGGTCCCTGACCCAGCCCTCATCTACCAAGACAGATTCCTCCTCTATCCTGACTTCTTCTGGGGCCTCAGGGGTCCAGGGCTCCTCAGGACAGCCTCCAGCAGTATAGACAGAGGCAAAGAAGGCATTCAGTAACTCCGCCTTCTTTTTATCCTCTGTCTCCAGGGCCCCCACCTCATTCATCAGTGGCCTACATTGCCTCTAGTGTTGGCTTTACCTGCAATGTATTTGAAGAAGCCCTTTCTGTTGTCCTTGACCTCTCTTGCAAGGTTTAATTCCAAGGAGGCCTTAGCTTTCCTAGTTGCCTCCCTACATCCTCTGACAACAGACTTCTATTCCTCCCAAGTGGCCAGCCCCTCCTTCCATGATCTGTACACCCTCTTCTTCCACTTGAGTTTGCCCAGCAGTTCCCTGTTTAACCATGCAGGTCTCCTGGTACCCTTCCTTGACTTCCTACCTGTTGGGATGCTCTGATCTTGAGCTCAGAAGAAGCAGTCCTTGAACGCTAACCAACTATCTTGGGCCCCCCTTACCTTCTAGTACCCTGTCCCATGGAATTTCCCCTAGCAATTGCTTGAAAAGGCCAAAGTTGGCCCTCCTGAAGTCCAGGGTTGTGATTCTGCTAGCTATTCTGTTCCTGCCACATGAGATCCTGAACTCTGCCATCTCATGGTCACTACAACCAAGGCTGCCCTCAACCTTCACCTCTTCAACCAGACCCTCCTTGTTAGTGAGGATAAGATCCAGCAGCGCTCCTCTCCTAGTTGGCTCATCCACCATTTGCATCAGAAAGTTATCATCAATGCACTGGAGGAACCTCCTGGACTGCGGCTGGCTGGCTGAGTAGGCCTCCCAGCAAATATCAGGGTAGTTGAAATCCCCCATGACAACCAGGCCCTGTAATTGCGAGACTGCTCTCAGCTGCCTGTAGAAGGCCTCATCACCCTCCTCATCCTGATCCGGTGGCCTGTAATAGACACCCACAACAGTATCACCCCTGCCAGCCTGCCCCTTAATTCGCACCCACAAACTCTCAACTCGCTCCTGATCCGCCCCTGGACAGAACTCAATACATTCTAGCTGCTCACTCACATAAAGAGCACCTCCACCACCTCTCCTTAGTGGCCTGTCTTTCCTGAACAGGACATAGCCATCCATGACCACATTCCAGTCATGCAAGGCGTGACTTGGTGCATACTAGTTTTAATATTGCTCCAAAGTGGTTTTATTAGTGATTCAGTATGAACACAATAATTCTGACAATATACTAAAAATGATTTAGCCTTTAAATAGAAGCCACTTAACTGCTTACGCAAGATGTACTTGCAGAGAGAACAGAGCTAGAAGCAATCCAGTTACTAAATCAGTCAAAATGCTATAGATTTTCTATTCTCCTTGGTTTTAATACTTCAACTTTTCACATGCATTCACAACTTGAAAATGAAACAAAGTTACAAAACAATTCTTTTTAATAAAACAAAGATTTTACTAACATGAAAAAAAGTAGTAACAACACTAAAAAGCCTTAGTGTTCTCAGAATTTTATTTACTCCCATTTTGAACATGCACATTTCACACTCAGAATGGTTAAAGTCTTCCCATATTGGCACACAAAATATATTTTTAAAAACAGTGCTCAGCATTCTGTTTCTCCATTAGTATCAAAGCTGAAATACCAAATGTCAAAAAATTCAACAACCTTTTACATTCTGCCTATGTTCTCTATCATTATTAGCACCATTCCTTCACTTGCCTACTTTCAGATTCATGATTAAATATGACCCAAATACTGCTACTAAAATCATGTAACTTTTTGCTTGTTTTTCATCACTTGCTTCCTTCCTGGTTTTCAGTAAATCAAGTCCAATTTTTTTCTTGTCTTCCTTTTGTTTCTTTTTCTTCAGTCTCATTTCATCTCTATCATTGTTTCTTCCCCTCTGTCCTTCTAAGGCTCAGTCCTGTACTAAGCTATTCTACACCTCTAGAATATTTCCTCGCTAGAGACTTCTCTCTTTCTCCTCTAAAAACCTTTTATCAGCCTTTGCCTTGTTTCTGATATTTTCTTCCGACACTTTTTTTATTTTAGTTCTTATTTATTTTCAAAAGAAAGAGTTTAGCATGCTTCTTGATTTAATCAAGCACTCTAAAAATCAAAATTCTGCAAAACTATGTTCTTGCATTTTCATGGACTAACTTCGTTAGTAATTCAGAGAGTATCCTCTGGAGCACTTCTGTTCCTACTGTTGCTTAATTCAAATCATGCTGCTAGCTCCATAAGGTGATATCTAGAATATTATTTTTCCACTACATTAAAAAAAAAACATCGACAGTATTTTCAAATACTAATTACAATTTTGTTACATCACACGCTGTCATAACTACAGTTACTTTGTTAGTTTTTCTAATTAAAATAGTTCTAAGATAAAGTGAACCAAAAACAATGAAAAAATGACAATTGGTTTAAATATGCTAAAGAAATCTTACCAGAGGATTGCTCAGAAAGAGAATACAAAGATTCAAGACACTTCTGAGCAGCTAGGATCCCTATTTCAATTATCTGGATTTCTAGATAGCTCTGCCTGGGAAAGATCTTAGCATTAAAAAGCTTTATTAGGACTGATGCACATGTTTGATTGTGATCAGTCTTACCATACTCTTCACAGTTTATTTCACTGTTCCTTAAAGGCAGATTTCCAGCAGTGAGAGATGTAACACCTGAATACATCAAGACAAAGTTTTCAGTGTTGATGAAAATAGAAAATTGTATGTTATCAAAATAAGAACAAGTACATACAAATAACATCATGCAAGACATTTAATTTTAAGGAACGATACAATACAAAGCAGTTTTTATCATTCAGTTTATAGCGCCTTCTAAAAGTAAAGAAGTAAGAAAATAGTTTTAAATTAGGTATAACACCTTGTAAATGCTTTTAACATTTACTATCTAAAACATATATGGAAAGTCACTATGAATTCTGGTTTGTTTTTTTTTTTCCATTTCCTCTAAGTTTTAAGCTATCAAGGATAGAGAGGGAGGATTTGGGTTTGATTTTTTTTTCATCATGAAGGGTACTGTAGAAGACAAGTGAGAGACATATTCCCTGCCTCCCAAAGCATCACCTACATATAAAACTGCAAAAATTTATATGCATATCTTCAGACTACTAACACATCTTCATATTGTGTTACGTAGACTTGACAGATGTTTAGACATATAAACAATAAAATGTATCCACACCATTGAAACAAAAAAACTTTATGGATTTAAATGTTTTAACACTTACTAAAGAATTTATTTTACTTATTGTTTAATTCAAGCAATTTTTATTGATCAATGTCAGTACATTTCAGGTGCACGGCAATTGAAAGATTAGGTAAAGGACAGAATTAGCAGTACATTATCCTGCTGTATTAGTGGTCATAAAAGGCTATATTTAATTAAGTCCTCTTTAGGAGTACTGCAGACTATAAATAGCTTAATGGCAGTCTACCAGCAGTTTACATGATTACAGCTTCATAGTGGATTAAACCTGCCAACTTCAGCTTATTTTATAGTTCATACTTTACAGAAACTTTCTTCTTATCCATGGTAGATTTTAATAACTGGATTAATTTTTAGTTTGCTGTAAGCATTGTGAAGAGAACTGTGCTTTCTAAATAGCTCCAAAATAGACACAGAGATAAAAAGCATGCATGTTTCCATAGACACAGGTGTGATTCATTAAACAGTCACAAATCTATTTTCTTTCTACAGGTTACCTCCAGTTATAAGCTAGACTATATTTATCTAATTTGCCCTGTAAGCTAGTGGATGCAAGTATGCCCATGACATAACTAGGAAGGATGTGATTCGGTTTCAGAAGGCAACATGATTCACAAAAAATTTGCAACTCATGAAACTTAGAAGTAGAGTATTGGCAAAGAATAACATGCAGATTCTGAAGTCCTATCCAAAAGAGGCCTTCAACGTGCTTCACTTTATGAGCAATCCTATTCGTTTCAATAGCCTACGCACTTAATGGGCTTAACATTCTCTTGGGGCCACAAAACTCATACGATGAGCTCCTTTTGCTAGAGTAGTTCATTTAAACTGGAGAAATGAGATGAATTTTCAGGTACAAAAGTCCTTCTTAACATAACCATCCTGGAAAAATATTTCTTTAAACATTACCTAAGAAGGGTTCAAGTTCCCAAAAGCTTTTGTTCCCTCTCTCATATCTCTTCACACACATACGTATGCTATATCTGTTGTTCTAAAAAAAATAATTTTCCTCTTCCTACAAACATGGCCTCATGTATAATCTCAGACAAGCATAACTACTGAAATGCAGATACTATTTGCTGAGTGAAGGCCCTTCAGTACAAATCCCCACATAAGACTCATCCCTACAATTTACATTATTTGGCTGAGAACAAGAAATAAAATTTCCATGTGCCATCCTCAAAGGCAATCAGCATATACAGAGTTAAATATTTTCATAATATAAGAATATGTAGGATGTCACTTGATTTTTTTTAAAAAAAACCACGAGGATCATGTTTGAAGTAGACATTATGCTGAATTGAAAAGGAGATTTAGAGAATATTTTGATATATCACAAATCAATTTTGCATTATATTGAGTATATTTGGCATTATTTGCTCCACTGACCCTTCAAAAGAACAAGAATAATCTTTTATTAATTTCTTTTTGTATACACTTACCAATAATGACAGGGTGAAATAACGTTCTGAAATATTATTTCTCATTCTTTATGTATATATTCCTCCACAAAATAATGTACTAACAAATAATGTATCAATGAGGAGTATTAACATGTATACTTATTTTAAACTGTTGTCATTATAACAGTTTATTTCTTTCTTTTAAACATGATTTTATTCAAAAACATTACTGTTGCAACGCCGAACTTCATTATAGAGAACTGATATACCATGAGGTGGCAGTAATATCAACAAAATTATCCACTCTACATGGCCAGATATGGTGGGTTTGACCCTGGCTGGATGCCAGGTGCCCACTAAGCCACTCTGACACTTGCTTCCTCACCTGGACAGGGGAGAGAAAATATAACTAAAGGCTTACGGGTCAAGATAAATACACTCACCAATTATCGTCACAGGCATAACAGACTCAAGTCAGGAAAATTAGTTTAATTTATTGCCAATCAAATCAGAGCAGGGTAATGAGAAATAAAAAACAAATCTTAAGACACCTTCCCCCCTACCCTTTCCTTCTTCCCAGGCTCAACTTCACTCCCTGTTTTCTCCACCTCCTCCTTCCAAGCAGCACAGGGGGACGGGGAATGGAGGTTGCAGTCAATTCATCACACGTCTCTGCCGCTCCTTCTTCCTCAGGGGCAGGACTCCTCACACTCTTTCCCTGCTCCAGCATGGGATCCCTCCCATAGGAGACAGTTCTCCATTAACTTCTCCAACATGAGTCTTTCCCATGGGCTGCAGTTCTCCATGAACTGCTCCAGTGTGGGTCCATATTACAGGGTGCAGTCCTTTGGGAACAGACTGCTCCAGCATGGGCCTCCCATGGGGTCACAAGTCCTGCCACCAAACCTGCTCCAGTGTGGGCTTCTCTCCACGGGGCCACAGGTCCTGCCAGGAGCCTGCTTCAGTGTGGGCTTCCCACAGGGTCACAGCCTCCTTCGGGCATCCCACCTGCTCCAGCATGGGGTCCTCCATGGGCTGCAGGTGGATATCCGCTCCACCGTTAACCTCCATGGGCTGCAGGAGGACAGCGTGCCTCTCCATGGTCTTCACCACAGGCTGCAGGGGAATCTCTGCTCTGGCACCTGGAGCACCTCCTCCCTCTCCTTCTTCACTGACCTGGGTGTCTGCAGAGTTGTTTCTCCCACATATTCTCACTCCTCTCTCCCAGCTGCTGTTGTGCACCAGATTTTTCCCCTTAAATATGTTATCACAGAGGTGCTACCACCATCACTGATGGTCTCAGCCTCAGCCAGTGGTGGGTCCATTTTGGAGCCATCTGGCACTGGTTCTGTCAGACATGGGGGAAGCTTCTAGCAGCTTCTCACAGAAGCCACCCTGGTAGCCCCCGTGCTACCAAAACCTTGCCATGCAAACCCAATACACCAGACATTTCATTTTTAAGCAACTGTTCAAAATATAAATACAAGTAAGCTGTCTGTAAAAGGTCTGAGATACAAAAAAGATACAAAAAAAAGTAGAAAATTCAATCAATAATAAAATATGACACAAGAAAGTGATTTGTTCTTTCTTATACAATAAAATAACAAGTTTTCTGATTAATAAGCGAGTATACTGAAGCTGTCATATCCAAAATTAGTCAAAAAGGAAGCTAATCTTTCAGTTTGTTGGCTGGCAAACAAGTATGACAGCTAAATGTGAGAGAAAAATGCATTTCTATAGGTTTATTCAAAATATACTATCCACCCCCAAAAAAAGGCCAAGGTATTCTTCATCATTCTAAAATTATTTTATTTCTCACTTTCACAGTAACAATCAAAATCTCAAAGCAGAAATCTATTTCCTTCCTGAAAAATATTTGTATAAAAATACACATTTTTCTTTATTAATAAGCTCTAAGTATTGACATAAAAATAGCAACAGTGCTGCAGCTAGAGCATGCATTTGGACTCCAGCTGATATCTGATTCAAATGACCAAAGCTATCTTTATTTTCTGACCAAAATTTCAGTACTGCTGTCTATTAAAATAATTGGACAAGTAACCTCATGATAGCTACCCAAGGTAGACGTTGTTTCAGACAGTAGGCAGCTGAGAGATTCAAAAACTTCCATTTCCCCAAGATGGCCTACTCTGCCCTGATACATGGCTTCCTGTTCCTTTCAGGAGAGTAACAGTTGGGCCCCACAGGACCAGAACCAATGGCTCTTGCCAACGAAGTCCTCCCTAGAAACTTGAGAGTTTCCCATGATCTACATGTTCACAACTCATCCAAGTCTACATTATTTCCTTCAGATGTACCAATGGCTTCTTATGATTCCTCACCACTAGTAATCTACCCACTATTACCTTTTCATATTTGCTATCCAGGACTGCTAATAGTGCAGAATATAAAGGTGCTTAATATATTTTAATCATCTACAACAGGAGAACAATTTGAAAGTAATGATAATTCCGTATTGAGAGGATGCTGAGGCAATCTGTAGAGATTAAACAGACACAGATGAAAAGAATGCAGAATGAAAGCCAATAGCATGCTTTGTTAACAAATGTAATGCCCTACCAGAAGGTGCAACTACACAATCGCAATGCTGCATTCTAAATAAATAGTAATTGTTAGGAAAAGGCCCTTATGATCACACTGTTCTAAAAACTTGATCAGTATATAACATGGTAAAAAAAAAAAATTACAAAAAATGAAAAAGAAGGTATTTTTAAAAGTACTTTGCAGCTTCATGAATTTTGCAAGATATTATTCTCACAGACATCATTGTGTAGACAATATAAAGAATAAATATTGGACTTTCTTGAAGAATAATTGTTTAGTTCAGCTGAGCTAAGAATTCACTTGGCCCCACCAACCCTTTTTCATTCAATAATTTAAAAACAATAGAGTAATTACAGTAATTAATTTAACGTTAGTTAAATTTGTATGCTCTGTTGTCCTGAAAGGCTAAGTAAAAACTTTTCAAAACGAAGACAGGAATCATCAACCTTTGCTAGCAACTGGTTTTATTATACAGGCCTGCAAACATGAATTATCTTCAGTGTACTCTTCTGCCCTTTATTAAACAAGTGTCATCTCTAAATATATCTACAATTAATTGCCATGATAATATAAGCGAGCAGTTTAGCTTGGCTGATTAACACCTGGGGGAAACTTATTTCCATTTTTGCAACACACAGAAAAACCTATCCCAGCAGCTAATCTATTTGGCAGAATGCATCCTTTTGCCTTTCAGAAGGATTCTTGGATGGTCACGTAATATATTTGCCAACAAAGAATCTGCGATAGCATGAATGGTATAACACCTTAACCACCTGACAGTCGAGGAAAGCAATTTTGTAATTTAATTCTTTTTATTTTTCAGCTAAATTTTACATCTTTATTAAAATAAAAGTCATGAAATGTATTTATCCTTTTACAAAATGCTATAAAAGTAAAACGTACAGAAAAGGGACGAGTACATTTAAAAATTTATTTTGTTGTGTAAAAAACATACTGGAATGAATAATAAAACATTTATAAATAGTGTAAGCAGAAATCAGTACCGAGGATTCTGTAAAACCAAAAGTATGGCATAAAATTACCAACTGTTACACCAGACAATGTGGCATTACATTTTATCATTGCCAGTGTAGTTGAAAACACCGTAATTAATTATTTTCTACAAACGGAGGTGGGATTATCACCTAATGAAGTTTCTCTTTGAGTAGATGCATGAAAGTGTATTTCTGTAAAATTGAAGGGAGTCCCTAGATGCACCTTCTGACTGTAAACTAATCTGCTCTTGTCCAAGAGATTTTCAAAGAAAAGCACAGGTGATAACGCTAGCCACTGGTGTGTTCTGCAAGACTGGTAAACTTTGCTTACTTTCTTCTCTCTTCCTTAAAATAACTTTATGAAAAACACATTGGACCATATATCAGGCTATTTGTAGCCATACTTCAAAACTGCAGAAAGATTATTCTACGTTAAAATCTAAATGCATGATTTATCATAGGGAATCTGTAACAAAGAGATAAAACAGGAGGTAAAGGAATTTAATATAGACCTAAAGAGGACCTAAATGCTAATCATGAAACCGTTCTGTAGAGGGAAGCAATCTTTATTGGGGCTCCTTTTCTAACTTCAGCACCAGAACAAAAAACACAGCCTAACAGAGTGGACTCTCTTAGCTGAAGTAACAGGATCCTAGCTGCTAGCTCTACAGGTCAATATTCCAACAAGGGATATTTTGTTACACATGCAAGCATACGAAAGCTAGGAAAAAGTCATACTGCAGTACCACAGAGAGCTAAATTACTAATACAAAGAACTCATTCAAGAAATGTCTACACTGTGGGATACATGTGTTTCTACACTTTGGGGTCAAAGCACGTTCCTTACCTGCACACTGATTCCTCATCCTAATGTGACTGGGCACAAACCATCATCCCAATTTCTGTGGATGGGAAAACCAGGTATGAAAGGGAGCAATGGTCATATTTTTAACGATAGGGAATAAGACTCCCCGCAGACATCAGCAGTGTAGCACAAATTGAGCCCCTAAACAATAGAGCATTTACTGATTAAGTGCAGCAAATGGAAAGGGATAAGACACACTCCTACCTCCAGATTTATTCTTTTATAGCAGCTTAATCTTTGTAGGAAATGGACTTTATGTTGAATATTGAGGTAAAAATTTGTGCTAATTTTAAGGCTCCTCTTACTGCTAAAGAGGATACAGGGGTTATCATAAATATATATGATGCTCTAGGTTTTAAAAAATTGTTAATTATCCAGTTATCTATTATCTTTATCTTACCTTCCTAACTCATCCACTTTCTAATCACATTTCTCACACTTCAGCACATTAAACTACGTCTCTGTACTCTATACTCGAATCAAATTAGATTTAAGTATTCCAACAGCAGCAATGATGAATGAGCATGATTCTCTTAGAAGTTAGGGCAGAAGGACTAACAATTTAAGTTTATGGATTTCAAAAACAATAGGCTATTTGTCTGTGAATATAATCAGATGGTAATTTGCTTTCAGCTGTGATTCAAGATAAACATGGAACTCTGGCAATGGAACTTTACAATGCTTAGAATTAATCATATTCTTAAATGCTTCCCTTCAGTAGATGATGATTTAGACAGAACCAGGTTGCAATAAGACTCTATGACACATTAAGCAAGTAGCGAATAACATATTTTAAAGGGATTATTATTTTGAAGTAGAGATTGGGAAGTTGTGACAAAGAACTGAAAGACTATGCAACAAAAATATAAGTAGAAAGCTGAAGAGCCTCAGAACTCCAAAAACAATTCACCACCAGTCTTTTTTTTTCTATTTCTTCTCTAACATTTACATACCTTCATACTCATAAGTTGTCCTTTTAACTGCACAGAAAAACCCAGATTTAATACCATTGTGAGTAAAACATGTTCTGTTTTATATGACAAGAAGTGTCAAAATTGACTGGTTTTGCCTTTAAACGCACCATGTCTACAAAACAGCAAAAATGTAAATTTGGAAACAAAAGTGTAGACATGTTTATCTGGGCATACTCAGTACCTAGCTCTTTTCATTGGTTAGTTCTCTTTTTCACTAAATACAAGTAATCATTCAAAACATATTACTCATTTGGAAAAAAAAATAAAATCACTTCCAAAATTCTCAGGCATTTCTTTATCTTCTTTACTTTCTTTTTAAAGACATATTTTTTAAAATTACCTGATAATCAGCAGGGTCAGGAGTACAAAAGTCTTGCTTTTCCAAAAAAGGCAAACATCGAGGAGCTGAAGATCCAGATGCTACTGTCTTTACACATGCCAAATGTACATTTTTTTAAACTTTCATTTTCAGTACTATGGGGATTTCACCATTGGGATGTAATGATCATTTAAGTGCTGAATCAAGTTTTTCATGGTGTGAAGTCTGTCTGGAGGTAAAAAGGCTTTTTTGCTGTAACTGATTTCAGAGTTACACTCAACATCATTGGTACAAGCCCAATATGGGTTGCCCTCCTCTTTTTCTTTAGGGTCTGAAAAGGTAATTCTTCTGGAAATCTCCCTATCCCCTTTTTTCTTTTTTTTTTTTTTGGTAGAGGGGAAACTGCTATACAGACTCACGTAACAATAGAGATTTTGCTTTGTACTGAAGTAGGCTTATACAAGAGGAAATTAATAAAAGATTCGGACTGATAGCAGGGAAGAAAATTGTACTGGGTAATCTCTGATGACTGTTTAGGATTGAGGCATCTAATGAGATGCACCGCTACGTTCAACAGAAGAGGACAAGCACAAGCCTTCCACGTGTACTTTAAAGGCTTGCTAGTAAGGAGTTGACAGGTGAGGTAAAAAGCTATTTCAAAATTAACATCTGTCAACAAGCAGAGAGGAGTTAAGACTGTATCCTCAGAAGCACTGGTAAATATAGAAAGAATGAGGAGCACCTTCTGAGTAACATCCTCAACATTATCCACGAGAATCAGATGAGGGTTTCTATGTCAAAAACTTAAATACATGGTAACGTGGTATCCTGAGTCTCTATAATTGCTATCAGCACATATACCCCCAAAAAGTCTCAGAACTTTCTCCTCAAAGTGTTGGTGGGGTATGAAAAAAATATTTTGACCAGTCTCTTAAGTTAATGGCTCCAGCTTATTCATGCAGTTCAGCATGGAAAATGTCAAAGGTGCCAAGGGTAATACCTCTCGTTCTGACTGATCAGAGTGTGAGACGGGGTATATGATGAGATCTGAGGATGACATTGTGATGTCATTCAGAAGGTATTTCTGAATATTTCCCTCTTTTCAGTGCAGGGTGTAAATGGCAGGTAAAATAGTGGTAGGACACACATAATTTACATAGATGGCACAGGCAACCGGCCTGCAAATTGATGGATAAAACACAACTGCTACATTTGTCAAGCAGAGCGAAAAGTGAGCTTCAAGGAAACCCCTGGGCTGCAGATGACTCGCATGACGTATGAGCACTTGAGGACAAAACAAAGAGAAGTAAATGCAAAAAAGCTACAGAGGGCACCAAGACTCTGTTCAACAAAGTGACCGGTCACATCAGATGAACAAAAAGAACTGCTATGCCACCAAGTACCATTGACTTTACATAATCATGTACCAACCACAAAAGAGCATGCTATGCGACTCTGTCTTTTAGAGATGCATTCTACTGCTTGCCCTTCCATCCACATACCACTAACTAAACTGGTGTGAGATACAATCTCACCAGCAGAGTGAAAGTATAATTCGCTATTCATGTATTCCCTTATGTAAAATCATGTTTTCCATATCAAGATTGCATCTTTGGTATTTTGTTGATAGTTAGCTATAGAGCTTGTATTTTAGAGAAAGAGCCTTATTTAATAATAGCCCTAAATGTGGAAAAATAAGAAATTCAGCATCCACAGATGCTATTCATATTGCTTCTTCATTAGGTAGCAATCCTATACATGCAGTTAACCAAACATACTATTATAAATCAGTTTGCATAGATAAATAATTGTTCATATTTCCTAGAAACTAAAAATAATGGTGAGTTGGAAACCATATGTGCACTCCTTTGGCCAAAAGCCAATATGTACATTTTCTTTAATTCTTAGAGTATTTTAATTTCAAATTAATTTAATATTTACTGTATTTCAATTACAAGATTAATTACTAATGTCCTAGAATATCAGTCATACCAATATCAGGTTATGTACCCTGACTACCAGCAGTATTTGGATTAATTGCAAACCTAGTGTTTTTTCTAGCTTGCAGTCTTGAGTAAATTGAACAGCAATTTAACTAAATAGGTTCTTTTTAATTCTTGATGTTTTGTAGGATGGAAGAGCTGTGCATGGTTCATTATATGTGCCAGGAGCTGGTGTGATTGATTTCTCAGGTGGAAATCTCTAGTGAAGTACAGGGGAAAAAATATGCCAATGATAGCCTAGCACATTCAGAAACTACATGAACAGAAAGTGCTTACATCAGTCCAGTACATTTACAGTATTCTTTCTTTCTCTTTTAATGTAATTCAGACACAGTGGCAGCTACCGGCTTAAATCTTTCTGGTCACATAGGAGTGATTTTCAACCATGTATTAACAGCAATCATTAACACTGCTTAGTTGTGCAAAATACTTTGCACATATGTGCACAAATACATAGCCATATAAATCGATGACTACGCAAAATGTTTATTCAGCCAACCTACGCATTAGTGTTATAGCTACAGACATTTTAAAAGACATGCCTACCTTTGAAAACTTATGCCTTTCATTTGCAATTTACAACTCTGCTGTCTCTACACGTGGTGCATATTGCAGAAATCATAGTTTTTTTACTCAGGTACTTAAATGCCACAAACCAACTAGTACACACAGGAAAACAACAAAGGGAGGAAGAACTGTAAATTTATTGTAAATATATTTTGGGGAAAAATAATTTAGCTTTGTGGACATAAATTGTGCGATGCCAGCTGGCCTTGGTGCCTAAGATTCATCATCGGCATAGAGCATGATCCCCGGCCAACTGAGTTTACTATGGTTAGATGTAAACTAAGCAAAAAAAAGTCTCACTGAAAGCCAACGTATTCCTAAGTTATATGACTTTTAAAGTCCTATTCAAAACACATGACAAGAACTAATATTCCTCTCTGAAATGATTTTTCAGTCACCAGTGCAAGCGTCAAATTTACCTATATTCACTTGCACTCACCATCACAGAAAAAAACAGTAAAACAATTTAGGTACACACACTTGGGTTTAGACTGATTCATTTGAATATTGTCTTGCTTTTTTTCCTCATTAATTTTATTTTCAGGAAATAAAAGCTTCTGAAGTATAAAGCAGAGGGGTGGAAAAAAAAACTTTAAAGTTGCTAAAATTTAGAAGCTATAAACTATTCAAAGCCTGGTTCTATATAACATAACTACAACATGGGTTATTTTGGAATTTAAAAATTAAAATCAACTAAGTAAAAGTCATACAGAAGACTTTATTGGAATATAAATTGTGAGAAAAGAAGAAACTGCCTTGATGGCCTGATAACCCAAACCAGTAACTTTCTGAAGAGAACTTCCTGAATGTGTTAAAGAAGAGCCAGACATATGCTTATCCAGCTATAATTTCAGAATACTTTATTACTGAGTAAGAATTAAAAAAAAACAAAGATAATCTAATTGATAGACACAAAATTAGTTTTTGTCTCAAAAACTGGGGCAAATGCCTCATGCTGCTGAAGATAAATACAGATGGGAGAAAAACAGGCCTTTAGAAAAATAACAAGGAAATAGAGAAGAGAAGGAAAGGTTTGTTCTAAGCTGTACTCTAGCATATGCATATTGCCAGCTTTATATTTGCTGAGTATTTCCTGATAATTTTAAAAATTGTTTTTCACATTTAGTCCGAGAGTGGTGAAAGTGTCACTTTGAAAGACTAGCAACTGAAAGCAATTAGTTAGCTTAGTGACACACACTATATAAAAATTAAAAATACTTTTTAAAATATTCTGTGCTTCAGAAAAGGAGTCAACACCTCAGACACGATGAAAACCAGCACCTGACCTACAGTTCAGTGAAAATCCCCTTTGAATACCGAACAGTATGAACTGTAAGTGCATACACTGTACATGTTACATTGATTTACATACTCAAAAAAGATTTCACTTATTTCTGCCATCATGCTTTCAGAGCACACACCTAACTATTATGCATTACCTGAATGAAACGCCTGGGAAACCTCCTCCATGCATTGCATGTGGAATAACATGAGATTCAAATTCCTCATTTACATGAGAGTTTTCAAGCATATACATGAACCCGCATATTTGGTCCACAAATACTTTTATGTCTGAGTTGTATTCATATAGCTCTCAAACATCAACAGTTAGACTAAACAACACAAAACTACATAGAAACTATTAATTAAGCAGTCACAGAACACAGTTGCTCTTTATGTGAGTGAGCAGCTAGAATGTATTGAGTTCTGTCCAGGGGCGGATCAGGAGCGAGTTGAGAGTTTGTGGGTGCGAATTAAGGGGCAGGCTGGCAGGGGTGATACTGTTGTGGGTGTCTATTACAGGCCACCGGATCAGGATGAGGAGGGTGATGAGGCCTTCTACAGGCAGCTGAGAGCAGTCTCGCAATTACAGGGCCTGGTTGTCATGGGGGATTTCAACTACCCTGATATTTGCTGGGAGGCCTACTCAGCCAGCCAGCCGCAGTCCAGGAGGTTCCTCCAGTGCATTGATGATAACTTTCTGATGCAAATGGTGGATGAGCCAACTAGGAGAGGAGCGCTGCTGGATCTTATCCTCACTAACAAGGAGGGTCTGGTTGAAGAGGTGAAGGTTGAGGGCAGCCTTGGTTGTAGTGACCATGAGATGGCAGAGTTCAGGATCTCATGTGGCAGGAACAGAATAGCTAGCAGAATCACAACCCTGGACTTCAGGAGGGCCAACTTTGGCCTTTTCAAGCAATTGCTAGGGGAAATTCCATGGGACAGGGTACTAGAAGGTAAGGGGGCCCAAGATAGTTGGTTAGCATTCAAGGACTGCTTCTTCTGAGCTCAAGATCAGAGCATCCCAACAGGTAGGAAGTCAAGGAAGGGTACCAGGAGACCTGCATGGTTAAACAGGGAACTGCTGGGCAAACTCAAGTGGAAGAAGAGGGTGTACAGATCATGGAAGGAGGGGCTGGCCACTTGGGAGGAATAGAAGTCTGTTGTCAGAGGATGTAGGGAGGCAACTAGGAAAGCTAAGGCCTCCTTGGAATTAAACCTTGCAAGAGAGGTCAAGGACAACAGAAAGGGCTTCTTCAAATACATTGCAGGTAAAGCCAACACTAGAGGCAATGTAGGCCCACTGATGAATGAGGTGGGGGCCCTGGAGACAGAGGATAAAAAGAAGGCGGAGTTACTGAATGCCTTCTTTGCCTCTGTCTATACTGCTGGAGGCTGTCCTGAGGAGCCCCGGACCCCTGAGGCCCCAGAAGAAGTCAGGATAGAGGAGGAATCTGTCTTGGTAGATGAGGGCTGGGTCAGGGACCAATTAAGCAATCTGGACGTCCATAAATCCATGGGCCCTGATGGGATGCACCCACGGGTGCTGAGGGAGCTGGCGGAAGTCATTGCTAGGCCACTCTCCATCATCTTTGCTAAGTCATGGGCAACAGGAGAGGTGCCTGAGGACTGGAGGAAAGCGAATGTCACTCCAGTCTTCAAAAAGGGCAAGAAGGAGGACCCGGGGAACGATAGACCGGTCAGCCTCACCTCCATCCCCAGAAAGGTGATGGAACAACTTGTCCTTGGTGCTGTCTCTAGGCACATCAAGGATAGGGGGATCATTAGGGGCACTCAACATGGCTTCACCAAGGGGAAGTCATGCTTAACCAACTTGATAGCCTTTTATGAGGACATAACCCGGTGGATAGATGATGGTAAAGCTGTGGATGTGGTCTATCTCGATTTCAGTAAAGCGTTTGAGACGGTCTCCCACAGCATCCTCGCAGCGAAACTGAGGAAGTGTGGTCTGGATGATCGGGTAGTGAGGTGGATTGTGAACTGGCTGAAGGAAAGAAGCCAGAGAGTGGTGGTCAATGGGACTGAGTCCAGTTGGAGGCCTGTGTCTAGCGGAGTCCCTCAAGGGTCGGTACTGGGACCAGTACTATTCAATATATTCATTAATGACTTGGATGAGGGAATAGAGTGCACTGTCAGCAAGTTCGCTGATGACACCAAACTCGGAGGAGTGGCTGACACAACGGAAGGCTGCGCAGCCATTCAGGGAGACCTAGACAGGCTGGAGAGTTGGGCAGGGAGAAATTTAATGAAATATAACAAGGGCAAGTGTAGAGTCCTGCCTCTGGGCAAGAACAACCCCATGTACCAGTACAAGTTGGGGGCAGAGCTGTTGGAGACCAGCGTAGGGGAAAGGGACCTGGGGGTCCTAGTGGACAGCAGGATGACCATGAGCCAGCAATGTGCCCTTGTGGCCAAGAAGGCCAATGGCATCCTGGGGTGTATTAGAAGGGGTGTAGTTAGCAGGGCACGAGAGGTTCTCCTCCCCCTCTACTCTGCCCTGGTGAGGCCGCATCTGGAATATTGTGTCCAGTTCTGGGCCCCTCAGTTCAAGAAGGACAGGGAACTGCTAGAGAGAGTCCAGCGCAGAGCCACAAAGATGATTAAGGGAGTGGAACATCTCCCTTATGAGGAGAGGCTGAGGGAGCTGGGTCTCTTTAGCTTAGAGAAGAGGAGACTGAGGGGTGACCTCATTAATGTTTATAAATATGTCAAGGGCAAGTGTCATGAGGATGGAGCCAGGCTCTTCTCAGTGACATCCCTTGACAGGACAAGGGGCAATGAGTGCAAGCTGGAACACAGGAGGTTCCACATAAATAGGAGGAAAAACTTCTTTACGGTGAGGGTAACCGGACACTGGAACAGGCTGCCCAGAGAGGTTGTGGAGTCTCCTTCTCTGGAGACATTCAAAACCCGCCTGGACGCGTTCCTGTGTGATATGGTCTAGGCAATCCTGCTCCGGCAGGGGGATTGGACTAGATGATCTTTCGAGGTCCCTTCCAATCCCTAACATTCTGTGATTCTGTGATTCTGTGAACACTACAATAATTATTTCTTGACAGTTATCTTACTGTTGTATTATTCAGGTTATTATAATACTTAAGAGTAAAGAAAGACAAACGTGTATGGCTTACTTTGGACTGTTTTCCCTCTTGTGAAACTGACTTTTCATTTCATATTTCCCAGGTCCTGGAAAACCCTGGGAAAAAACAGAACTCATGTCATAACTGTCTACACATACATGTAAAACAACAATTGCTTAATGTACGTATAAACTTCATGTGAAGTTAAAAATGAACCCTTAGATACATTTCGTTTTAAGGTAAGTATAAATGAACTACTAACCAGTCAATGGGAGGATGTGGGGCATATGGAATCATGATCTCTCTCCAAGATCTTATTCCGTGACTGTTATTCTCTAAAGGAGCTTAGTACCTTTGCCACAGGCAATAACTATCTTCCCAACACACTAAAAGTTTTAAGTATGTTACCAAGTAAGCCACTTGTGTATTTCATTATTTACAAACATAAGCACAAAACTACTATTAATTATTAAAATTTTCCAGTTTGTGGTTTGACTCCCTTGTTTGAACACTTTACAGCAAAACTAAGGTCTAATGGAAAGTTCTAATGCTTTCTCACATTTTCTCCATAGTTCAAAGCACCCAAAGGAGGTATCATGCTTCACAGTGCAGACAGAAATATACTACACAATCCATGCTTCACAGTGCAGACAGAAATATACTACACAATCCTACATGAACCAAGACAATAACTTGGAAATTTTTGCTCATGCAAGATTTGTATTAAAGATTACTTATAGCTTGCATGAACCTGTTTTTCTTTGGAGAAAACATGGTCAGAACTTGTGAAACATAGTAAGCCTGCAGTAAAGCACTGCTTCTTTTGTTAGAATATAAATGTAACAAAATAAAATAATAAATCTCTATATTTGAACATCAAATAAAAGGACGATTTTTCTAACCACCTCCATGGTACATAATAATACAAATTCCTGCAATACCAAATCGCATTTCGTGAGGTAATTCACAGAAAAAAAATTGTGCAGTGCAGGTAAACTAAATTAATCCAAAATTACTTCACATGTAACAATCAGTGTCTGTCTTGCACACTGACAAGGTATTGGCACATGCAAAGGTTTCTAAAACACTGCCGTTATCATCATTATTTTTTGAGTCTTCAGAAACGAGAGCATAAACACAGGTGCTTCCTCTCATACAAAAAGTACAATAAATTCTATTTAAGTACAATTTTAAGTAAATGCTGGTTTAAAGTATTTTTGGTATGGATCTTACACCAATTCAGCATTTTCTTAAGTTACTATAGTATTATATGTTCTATAACAGGAAAGATTGCTATCAGAATACAACACACTAGTGGTTTTTTTTGTGACCTCTAACTGGTGCTTGATTGTCTAATTCATAGTACATTCTTTCCATCTTACACAACTGCAGAGATTTTGCATCCACAAAACTTCTTCATGCAATTGCAACATAAATTTACATAAACCTGAGTTATCATATATTCTGTGTATTTCAGAAAAAGAGCTGTCCTACATGATCAAAACCAGGAATTCGTTAAAAATCAAACAGCTTTAGATCAAGCAAGCCTAGTACAAAGAGATCACAGGGCTAAAGAAGATAGGAAAACAACTTTGGAGTTGATCTGCAATAGTAAAACGAAAGATGCTGTCCTTAAAATTAAGGAAAGATAATATTTAACCAAGTGTTTATGCACGCAGCTGTGCTAATTTGTCTTCTCCTTAGCTTGACTTGATCGCAACAGCTCTGAATTTGAATAGCAGCAAAAGAACAATATCAGATCCATACATGCACTCCTGTCAGCCTAGCCACTCCCCTCTGTTACAAATGTCAGAGCTTACAACTGGCATTCAAAGCTGTTTCCAGCAACTCAAGAGGAAATATGTTTTGGAGACATCTGAATAATAATAGTTCAACTGAGAGTACTTCACTGATAGTCCTAATGCACCTGCTACTTTAACTACTTCACTCAGGTCGGTGCTGGAATATTTTAACTCAGGTTAATAGTGAACATGCAACTTTTCCACTACAACCCCATTAGGGTCCCAACTAGATATGCAAATCTATGAGAAAATATTCCATAAATTGTAACATTTATGGTATAATCATTTGCCTTTCCTTTAATTTGGAGGAAAACCAATCATTACTGTTTGTAGTGAATATTAATAAGCAACATCAACTCTTTCTGATTATACGGCACCCTTACAATGTTCTCTCCCACTCTGCAAACATGGCAATGAATACAGATCAGTATCTTCATGGCTAACAAAGGCTACCCAATAATGGGATATGAAATTACGTCCAGTCTCTGAAACAGGAAGTTAACTTAGAAGGTGCAAGTAAAAAAAAAACCAAACATTTTTCTTCATTTTATAATTTGAAAAAGTTTACTAATTTCACAGACAGCAAAGCCTGTACAAGTATGTAAAACACATTGTTATATTAAACACTTAATGGGATGTCAGCCTTCTCAGGAAAAAAGAAATTATGTCAATGATAAACACAATGTTGTAAATTAATTTAGAGATATCACTTACAATAAAATTTGGATGTAACAGCCCTATTTTCCTAAATTTTAAAAATCAGCATGTTCTATTTTAGTACTATGCATTTACTAAATTTTTACTCCATCTAGTAAGACCTGTTTCCATTACAATAGTGGTTTTTTATAAAGAGTACATAAAACTGCTGTATGCAAGTTATTCACTACAGTAGGCAAGAATTAATTTTGTTCTGGGCAACTCTGCTATACAATTACAATTAGTTATACTTGACAGATTTTAATCCTCATTTTAATATTTTTACCCTTTCATTAAACGGATACCATTACAATACAAGCTGTCTTATTAAATCATTGATGCTAGTTCAAGTATTCTGTTTCCTGATAACGGTATTCTGCAGTCCAGAATATCAGACAAACAAGTTTAGGACTTTTTAAGCACACATTTGCTATCAGCTATAGACTTCTTATCTAATCTAAATCTACCCTCTTTCAGTTTAAAACCGTTACCCCTCGTCCTGTCACTACATGCCCCTGTAAAAAGCCCCTCTCCTGCTTTCCTGTAGTCCCCCTTCAGGTACTGGAAGGCTGCTATGAGGTCTCCTCAGAGCCTTCTCTTCTCCAGGCTGAACAGTCCCAACTCTCTCAGCCTGTCTTCATAGGAGAGGTGCTTCAGCTCTCTGATCATCTTCATGGCCCTCCTCTGGACTCACTCCAACAGCTCCATGTCCTTCTTATGTCAGGGGCCCCAGAGCTGAACACAGTTACTTTAGACAGCCACTGGTTAAAAAAATCAGCAACAATTGGAATACTGGAATAGAGCTAACCAACCAATTAGCAGAGTTATATCTATTTAACCAGCTTGTTTTTAAAGAGGTAACATTCATCTATTTTTGAGGTTGCTAATGTATCAAAAAGTACCTTCTAATTTATTTAAAATGGCAAATCAGCAATTTATATTATTTTTATTAAAAAAACCACCTAAAACAAATGAACAAAACCCCAAAAGCAAAAAACAAACAAACAAAAAAACCCCAAAAAACCACAATACACCATGACAGCTTTTTTGATATTTCCCCAAAACATTATTTCAGTTGTGGGCAGAAATAGAGAATGGAAAATTTCTGCCAAGCAACAAGTTATTCTGAAAGTCTAAAAAAAATTTTCAAATTATATAAAACTGCAGTCATTGTACAATTCCAAGTTTATTTACAGTCAGAATATACTTTTTTTAAAAGCTAAGCTAAAAGATATTGAACTTGAAACAATGAAGTAATTTTATAATGCTAATGGATGAGCCAGACATAACTGACAATTTTCAAGATAATTATTCACTTTATCGATACAACGAGATTTGCATTACCAAGGTCAAGCAGTCTGTATAAAATTCCAACAGGAAGTTGTATAGTCAGCTATACTGCATTTCTTGAAATGCTTGTTACAGAAAATATAGAACAATCGTTTTGTAAGAACTAGTGAAAAAAAGGAAACTTAAAGGCAAAGATGGAATGATCATATTCAAAGCTATAAAAGTGCATATTAAGATCTGAAAATATCTCACCAGCCATTGAGATTTTAATATGTTATTTTTATTTTTAAGGTATAGAAGTCTTTATTGTGGCAACTAAAGCATCAAATATTACATCTGCAGATTTAACAAGATGCCATCATTTTAAAAAGCACACCTCAAGATGTAAATTATTACAAATTTCACACTTTGTTGTGAAAATTGCTTTTCCCTAATGTGTAAATACTGCCTACCGTGAAAAATCACGTTCCACACTACGATGATGTTCATTTAAGTATGTTATTTCTATTTGTTTGTACATCTGTACCATTTTGATGTCTCATAACTTTAAAATATTTTCTCTCCAAAGTGATAGTCCCCAAAATGCATTACACTGACAGAACTAGAAATTGAAATTCTGTATCCTTTTGCTGTAAGAACTGCCAGATGTCAGTTTTGGTATTAATGGCTTCTACAATACTCTCTGAGACTTTAATATTTTCTATATTAAGAAATGTAAGTCAGCTCAAGGCAATGTCAGTGCCATTTACAGCTGAACTGCTGCTGGAAAGTGTATAAATGCAAATGTAGACAAAAGCAAATTACCTTAAGCTTACTTCTAAAGGCCTGTTGGAGCTCTGCTAACTAGAGAAGTGTTTTTAAAGGTCTAAAGTACTATTAAATTAGGTGTCCTTAAGTATCAGCAAATACACTAAAACAAAATCCTGATCCAAAACCCATTTAATCTGAGGGAACTACTATATATACACACTGCATCCATTTGCACTGGCTAAAACGATATTCACTATGCACAGGATAAAGTTAAACAGCACAGCAGTTGTGAGCTTTTTTCTCAACTTGCTCAAGCATACCTAGAGACTCAGAGAGAGATGAGGTTCAAAATAGTCTTCACACAGTTACTTCTCAGCAACCTTTCAACGTATTCATGCCCTATTTACACAAGCACATCTCAGAGTCAAGTTCAGTATTACAGCATTGAAATAACTTTGTTCAGGCTTCTGCTTTTTTGTTGATGGTATTAACTACTTAACGCATTTCACTACTTATGCATTTCACAATAAAATCTTTATTATTTGAGCATATAGCTTTATTTATGTAGGCAATTTATTCTTTAAAGTAATTGATAAATAAATTTGTACAACAAGTTATGGCTTGTCTCTCAGCCATATAGATCCAGAACTCTAATTACTTCAATGGACTTATTCTGGACTTAGAATCACAGAATCATAGAATGGTTTGGGTTGGAAGGAACCTTAAAGATCATCTAGTTCCAACCTCCCTGCCACAGACAGGGACACCTTTCCACTAGACCACATTGCTCAAAGCCCCATCCAAGCTGTCCTTGAACACTGCCAAGGAGGGAGCATCCACCACTTCTCCGGGCAACCTGTACCAGTGTCTCACTACCCTCACAGGAAAGAATTTCTTCCTCATATCTAATCTAAAACTACCCACTTTCAGTTTAAAACCATTCCCCCTCATCCTATCACTACACGCCCTTGTAAAAAGCTTCTCTCCTTCTTTCCTGTAGGCCCCCTTCAGGTACTGAAAGGCTGCTATAAGGTCTCCCTGGAGCCTTCTCTTCTCCAGGCTGAACAGTCCCAACTCTCTCAACCTGTCTTCATAGGAGAGGTGTTCCAGCCCTCTGATCATCTTCGTGGCTCTCCTCTGGACTCACTCCAACAGCTCCATGTCCTTCTTATGTTGGGGGCCCCAGTGCTGGAGACAGTACTCCAGGTGGGGTCTCACAGGAGCAGAGTAAAGGGGCAGAATCACCTCCCTCGACCTGCTGGCCATGCTTCTTTTGAGGCAGCCCAGGATACGGTTGGCTTTCTGGGCTGCAAGCGCACACTGCCAGCTCTTGTTGAGCTTCTCGTCAACCATCACCCCCAAGTCCTTCTCCTCAGGGCTGCTCTCAATCCATTCTCCGCCCAGCCTGTATTTGTGCTTGGGATTGCCTCAACCCATGTGCAGGACCTTGCACTTGGCCTTGTTGAATTTCATGTGGTTCACACGGCCCCACCTCTCAAGCCTGTCAAAGTCCCTCTGGACAGCATGCCTTCCCTCCAGCATGGCGACCGCACCACACAGCTTGGTGTCATTGCCAAACTTGTCCACTGTCCATGTCACCGACAAAGATGTTAAACAGTGTCAATCCCAATACCGACCCCAAGGAACGTCACTTGTTTAACACCACTTAGCTTAATCCAGAGTTTGGCACTCTCTTACACATAGATTAAACAGCCCATCTCACAGTCTACCTATTTTTTTTCATTTACTGCCTGATACATCAAAGCACAGAACCTGAAAGTGGTAGCATTTTTATATTTAAAACAGTCCTGTCACTTTCTGGCTCCTGCATATTTTATTGTACACAACATGCACACGCAATAGGCTTTTTGCAAATCCGTATCGCCTTACATTTATTTTATGCATTGAATAGAAAAAAGCTCAAGTTCAAAGTGTCTTAATTCAATGCTAAAAATTGTAAACAAGGGACTCTCCCAGAGCTTTCTCTTATCAATCCATCTTTCTCTTTGAACAAGACAGAATATTTCTAATTTTTTCCCAGGTAGTACACTAATTTCCATAAACCATGTGTTTACAAATGCATTGTGTAAGTCTTATGCTGTTAGAATACTCAAGTGATTTGTTCTGTTTGTGGTTAAGACACACGTTGTTATCAAATAAAGACAAAGTAGCCCAACTTCCATTAAGTAATGGAACTTTTCCTACTGATTCAATAAGGATTGGATAAAGTATTTAGATTGCCTGCATGAAGTCCAAGTTCCAATCATTATTAAGCCAACACAACTAAAAAGTTTTTCAGGACCTTAAAAAGCCAAGTTAAATTGTCAAACTTTGCTCTCTTGATAGTAAGCTAATTTCTCATGCTTCTGCCATATTAATGTAAGTAGGGCCAGTGCTATGCTAAAATACTTGTAGAGCAGGAAGAGTCACAGGAGGGAACACCTCACATGCCCAACTAAATGCACCCTCTGATCACCAGATGGTATGATTTAGCTAGGGCTATTTAGACAGGGAGCAACCAAGCTGCACTTAAGAGTAATATAAAAGTAGCAAAAGCAGCTTAATACCACTTCCCTATTTGCCCTGTCCAGAAGCAACAAAAGTTATGTCTATGTTCTTTGGACAGTCACTCCAAAGAGTGACCAGTTGGTGAGTACTAAGACATAATGCCTAAAGACAAATTGGTCAAAACGTCCCTACCTCCAAAACCAGACTAAAAGTTTAGAAGTGACAACAATTTGCTATATTAGCATTACATATCACAGATTTTTCTTGGCCTCTGATATTCCAGTTTTTGAGAAGGTTTGATACAAGTTACAACATAGCTGCAGATATCAAAAGCTAGTTCTATTAAGATTTCTTTATACAATAAACAATTCCTTCTTGAGAAATAATATAAAATAGTATTATACCAGTATTACCTCATATCAATACTGCCTCCATCAAACAAATTTAATCTCCAAAGAGCTCAACTTGCAATTTCTAATTAATATCATGCTGAAAATAGTTAATGATGCTAAATTATAGCAATCTTTTTAAAAGGGTCAAATTTGTCGATCTGCATTTAAGCTATAAACATCAGGCATGAAAATGAATTGGTTTTGAAGTAACACTAATTCTGAAAGGTCCCACTTAAGAAAATTATTTCCTTGCATAATTTTTTTTATGTTTAATCAAGCCACCCTGTAAAGAATTATAACTGATAGCAAATTGCAGTGTTGTATCTCTCTTCCTATTGCTCTGAGCAGAAACCCCCCATTTTCTTCCCTCAAGTTTTTTATAGAGAAGACCCTTAATCAGACATAGCCTCCACAAGGTTCTGTATAGGTACACAACAGAGTACAGCTTTAAAACTATGTTAACACAAGACTGTTCCCTCACTGTTAAGAGGTGTTTTTATTAATGTGTAATTTTATGCCACCATAGATGTGTTCCCACAATAACAACTTCACACTATACAGATTGGCACCAGCAATTGCTGAGTACAAATTCTCATAAATTCCTAGAGTGTTAGTTCATTAAAGTGTGCTAGTTCACATGCCCCCACTTCAATGCATAAATAGCTGTCTTAAGAGGTCACCCCGCTACCTGTTGAAATTCAAAAAGGTAATCCAATGAAAAGAAGATCAAGCAGTCATACTAAATGATTTGCAAAGCAGCGTTAATTTATCAACGAATCTAATACCACTAATCTAATATGCAGAGAACCTAAACTCAAACAGGATCGTCCTTGTGCAGATTCAGGTAATTTTTTGTCAGAAGGAGAGTATTTAAACAGAAAGAAAAAAGTTTTATCCAGACCTAAGAATTTTTAGGAAGCTGATAAATCATTTTTCCTTATTTAAAGAAAAAGAAGTCTGAATAAGACCAGAATGCAATATAAAATTGTAAGAATAGGTGGAGTACCACTCACAACAATGATGCAAACACTTCAAGAATACCAACATCTGGAGCATATTTCTTGACCAAAAATAGCATGTGATGAAAATTGCATAAACAAGAAGATATACTGATACATGGTAGATCAAACATATAAACATGACAGTGGTAGTTCATTTGAAGATGCAAGTGCTGTTATCTAACACATTATGTCACCCTATCAAATCTGAATGAGAACCCAATGAAACAATGATAAAAAATTAAATGGCAGCAAATAGTATTCATATGACAACCTCTTTTCCAGGAGATCTTAGGAGCATGTACTTGTATAAACTGACAAATACCAGCTTACAATATAACTAAAAGTAATCAGACAACTTGCTTTGTTGGCAAGGTGTTGACTTTTTAAAAAAAAAAAAAATCAGTAATGACTGTTTCTGGTTCTACAGTGCGTAAAAAATGTTCTGGTGATATAAACAATAATTAACAGAACTGTTTCAAATAGTCATTTAAAATCAAAGTCATGTTTGTCAAATACAGATATCTTTACAGAATATGTTTTTTCAATTTCTTAAACTGAAAGGTAACTCTGCATTTGAATATGCCGTTATGAAGCCACTAAAAAGTATTTATCGTTCCACTATTCCTTAACTATGAACCACCATACTCCATTTTCAGGTGCTAAACAAAAAATTGTTCATGTTGTCAACACAATAGCAAAACACTGCCATTCTTTCTAGTGATATTAACACATTGTAACACAGAGTTAGTGGTTTTAATTAACACAGAGAAGTTTTGAAATAGCATATCCATTTTCACGTATGCTAAGTTAAACAGAAGAATGACAGTGACTCACGTAAATTTGGTCTATATCAGGAAAGCTGGCTGTTGTAAGAAAAAAAATAGTTTGTAATGAGAGAACAGAAGATCGGAAAGGCACAAAGGATGGGTGTAAAAATGAAAAAAGTGTAAGGCAAGTTACCAAAAGAAGAACAGAGGACAGCAGCAGTGAGAATGAACATGACTAGGACTCAAAGAAAGATGGCACATTTTATGCTTGTAGAGAGGTTAAAAACCTCTACAACAAGCAGCAAAGCAATTCTAGAAAGGAAAGGAATCACCTGCATTTCAGAACATGGTAAAAAGGATGTGCAATATATAGCATGGAGTTCATGCCGAATGAGGAAGATAAAAAAGAAATAAAGAAAAAACACGTCACTCAGTGAACTCTATCTATTCTGTATACCCTAAGGCAAGATTCTGAGGAAAACACAGTGTCATCATGTAATTAAAGATTGTATCACAAACTATAGTTACAACAAGGCCATATTGAGGTTACCTGCGCAATCTTAAATCAAGTCTCTCAGATCCTTTTAATGGCTTCTGCAAACAATGTAAATACATGCAAATATTCTAGATGGATGCTGAATATGATCTTTACTGCTGGGTAATCTGAGATCAATAATACACAGAACATGCTAATATAGTATGCTATTTCTCAAAAAGTGATAGGATGAATAAAATTTAGTATTTTCCTTAAGTTACAGCAACAAGCTTCTGCCACCTTTTTATCATGCACAACAGCAAAATATATCTCAACTGAAAAAATTTAGAAGATATAGCAACAGCAGCAAGATATTGCACTTCTCACAAGACAAACTATTAATGCACTCTTCCATGTGCCAAGCAGAATTAACCTTCATAAATCATCTCTACTTGCAAGTAGAAAGCATGTTTTTTGCTTGCTGTCCAATTTATCTGTTGTACATACAACTTCAAACATCACAGTTTTATCATTCGTAAGTGTATTACTTCTGACAACCTCACTAATGGTATTTTTCACTAAATATATAAAATATATTCTATTCTAAAATCTATTCAACAAAAGTTGTTCCTAGTTTTTAACCTAAGAATGCGACCACTTTTTTTTTTTTTTAAATATTAACAGACTACACAATTCTTCTTACATGAAATGTAACCAGGGGACAAGTCGTACCTTCCTAAGGAGAACAGTCTCTGTTTGTTACTAAAACAAGTACAAACTCCAAAATACTTTTGCCTTTAAATTCTACCTTAAGTGTCACACCACTTACAACAAAGCAGATATTCACACACATCCACGTGGAATAAAGTTTCACAGAAGTTTAGTAAAGGAAATACAATTTATAAAAGAAAAAATATTCTCTCAAAACTACGAAAAGAACTGGACAAAATTAGTATCTGTTCTAAATTACGAAGAGAGAAACAATATACTTAGCTAAATACAGTAAACAACTTCCAAGTGGATGATAACTTGTTATGAAAAGCTAAAGAAACAAAGATCCTTTTATAAAGTCCCTTTATAGTAATTATGCTTAAATGAATGGTAAAGTTTGTCTAGTAAAGGAGAGAACACCTTGGTTTTTTTTTTTAATTCAACGACACCTTCTTAAAGTGGAAAGGGGTGCCTTTCTTCACTGGTAAAGGTAGTTCTTGTTCCGTTCAGGAGAACTTACCAAGGAAAAAGCTAGTGTCATAATCAGGCTTTCTAGCTGGAATCAGTTTTCCTCACATTTAAGAATGTTTTACATTAAACTCAGTGACTAAAGGAATTTTCTCCAAAAAACACTGAAGTGGCATATCAATTATAACGCTGCTACCATTGAAAATATACGCCTAACTATCCCAAAGTTTTGAAAGAAGGCAACCATGATTCAAAAATCATTTCAACCATGGTGGTAGAATAGGATTTAAACCCATGCAGTGTAAACAGCAATGCTGAAGCAATAAGGAAATTAGGCTTTTACTTTCCTCTCCTGGCAACAGGATTATGAACACATTTTATCTTCAGCCTGACTTCACAAAATTCTCTCCAGAAAATCTTAATTTAATTTGTACAGAAAATATTCCAGTTGTAGAAAAAGAAAATGAGATGGTGAAATTGGCACCTAGAGTTCAAATGAAAAAAAAATGAACAGTTCAGCATTGCTATACGTTATACTCTGTAATTTTTTTTAAGAAAGGGTCATCAATAATTCAAATCTCTTTTACCCATACTTTCATGTTCTCAAAGCTGGTATCAGACAGAATAAATAATAATAAAAATAAAAATATTAACTATAATCTAGCTAGTCTGAGGAAAAAGCCTAATGTTATTAGACTTATCAGAAATATCTATCTTGCCCTATTCCTATGAAGTAAATATGCATCTATGTCCTGTATCGGACGACTTTGCCCGTCCTCCAGGTACGCCCAGAGGGCAACGTAGGCTGTAATGACCCATCTGTTCACTCCTGGCAAGTAGCAAACTTCTAATGAAGACAGATGTGGGTCACCCTGTACAAGAAGGCTGCAGGGTGTTAATGAATCCGCCTAATGGTCACTACCTGCCACTGCTGACTGATTGATGAGCAAAAGGGTTAAGCTTCAAAAGCAAAGACAAGTATGTCAGGTAATCATTAGTCTTACTCAGATATCTCTGTCACACTCCCTAATACACACACATACACTTTAATGTTGTCTTCTCCCATTAAAAAAAAAAAAAGCTTTTATTATCTTTCTCTGGACAACCTGAAATAACCTGAAAAGCCAAAACAAAGATCTTATGAGAAATTCATTACTTTTATTGCCCAGAGAAATACAAGTTCCCAATATTCATAGTAATTTATAAACCCATGACCTCTGACATTAAGAGCAAAACCAAAAATCTTAAAGGAAATAGCCACCAGTTGTAAAACTCTACATTTATTCATACTTTCTAAATACTACAATCTGACAGTAGTATAGGAAGGAACTTTTTACAGTGAACTCCATTCACACAAACTACCAGTTAATGGAATTTTTTTTTGAACAACAATTACCAAAAAAGCTAGTGAGGATTTGACTTATTTTGCCAATTTCCCTATGAGGGTGATGGCACACAAAAGCCAGCTACTTATGAGCAGAGTATCAATGCAAATCCAACCATTCATCAATTCAGGTAGCAAGCAAATGTCAGAAAGAGTTGAAAAAAAAAAAAAAAACAAAAACAAGACATCCTATAGTGAAAAATGTTTTGACTTTGAGCTAGCGTGGGGTGAAATGTTATGACTTTGAGCTAGTGTGGTGTGAGGCTTTGGGGCTGTTCAGCCTGGAGAAGAGAAGGCTCCGGGGAGATCTTATAGCAGCCTTCCAGTACCTGAAGGAGGCCTACCGGAAAGCGGGCTTTTTACAAGAGCATGTAGTGATAGGGTTACGTAGAATCAAACTCTATAACTCATTAACGGGTTATAAAGCAGCTATGTTTATTACAGCGCTGGGTGCAAGGGGGATCTCTCCTCCAAACTTGCACACCGCACCACAAAGTAAGCATCCATTTATTACACAAAATATGCATATTCATTAATATGGGCTGGGTTATTACAATTAGTTCTGGGAATAGGTGTGACTATGGTAATTATTTCCAGGAACTCATTATCATAAGTCTCCTCTTTCTGGCGCTTGTGCACTGTTATCTGGTGGTCATCTATGGGGGTCTTCAGGATGAAGGCTTGTAGTCTTCTTCACTGTGTACTCTCCACCTTTGTCCTAGAATGCTGAGTTGGCTGAGCTTCTAAAACGCAAGATCAGTTCTAATCCGTTTGTGTACCAGCAGTTTCTCTTATCCATACATTTTTCGCTTGTTAGCAGAACTTCAGGTCTGTTGTAATGTCTCCCTGCCTTCTCATCCCAAGCTGTTTTTAACTCTTGGCCTGTTTTCCCGATCAGATAGGATGAGGGGGAACGGTTTTAAACTGAAAGACGGTAGATTTAGATTAGATATTAGGAAGAAATTCTTTACTGTGAGGGTAGTGAGACACAGGAACAGGTTGCCCAGAGAAGCTGTGGTTGCCCCCTCCCTGGAAGTGTTCAAGGCCAGATTGGATGGGGCTTTGAGCAACCTGGTCTAGTGGAAGGTGTCCCTGCCTGTGGCAGGAGGGTTGGAATTAGATGGTCTTTAAGGTCCCTTCCAACCCAAACCATTCTATGATTCTACGAAACCTGCAGAAAACGTTACCATCTGCCAGGATTCACCTGGATTTGTTAATAAACAGCTGTAACAAAGCGAAGTCACAGCACCATCCAAAAGTATAGAGAAGTAACAGAACAATATGTAAAGTTAAAAAAAAAATGTTTCTATGTAACAGCTTTTGAGGAGAAGTGGTTCTCTTGCTTTTAGAATCAATTAATTTATTTTTCAAAACACTACAAAAGACACTGTCTGCAAACATGCAGTTAGTTTCAGAAAGTGCAGTTACTTAGAGGAGACTTAGCTGAAAGTAAAAATCACTGAAAGGAAAATCGGCCTGGTTTAGGCCAAACCAGGACACCACCAACTTAATTTCTGATGTAACTCTACTAACAAGAGATAAGAAATCCAAATATACTAAGTGCTGCAAATCACCCACTGGGAAACATTCTTTATCAAACGTACCAGGTAATGGTGTACTAAAAAAAAAAAAAATAATCCTGTAGTAACATTAAACCAATAATATGTTGCATCAGTAGCTGGTCTCACAAAAATGAGGAAGACATCCTTACTAGAAGACAACATTTTATTCCTTGCCATGCTCATCTGTTGAATAACCCTTAACACACCTTGTAACCTCATTAGGTCTCTATGTTCTTAACTGTAAACTGAACATCAGGATGCCAGCACATTCATTTTGCAAGGCTCAATACATCCATACAGGGGATGATGGGAGCTGGGGGAGGAAGGCACTGGCATCCACCACTGGGAGGAGCGGCTGACACACCGGAAGGCTGCGCAGCCATTCAGAGAGACCTGGACAGGCTGGAGAGTTGGGTGGGGAGAAATTTAATGAAATATAACAAGGGCAAGTGTAGAGTCCTGCATCTGGGCAAGAACAACCCCATGTACCAGCACAAGTTGGGGGCAGAGCTGTTGGAGACCAGCGTAGGGGAAAGGGACCTGGGGGTCCTAGTGGACAGCAGGATGACCATGAGCCAGCAATGTGCCCTTGTGGCCAAGAAGGCCAATGGCAACCTGGGGTGTATTAGAAGGGGTGTGGTTAGCAGGGCACGAGAGGTTCTCCTCCCCCTCTACTCTGCCCTGGTGAGGCCGCATCTGGAGTATTGTGTCCAGTTCTGGGCCCCTCAGCTCAAGAAGGACAGGGAACTGCTAGAGAGAGTCCAGCGCAGAGCCACAAAGATGATTAAGGGAGTGGAACATCTCCCTTATGAGGAGAGGCTGAGGGAGCTGGGTCTCTTTAGCTTGGAGAAGAGGAGACTGAGGGGTGACCTCATTAATGTTTATAAATATGTCAAGGGCAAGTGTCATGAGGATGGAGCCAGGCTCTTCTCAGTGACATCCCTTGACAGGACAAGGGGCAATGGGTGCAAGCTGGAACACAGGAGGTTCCACATAAATATGAGGAAAAACTTCTTTACGGTGAGGGTGACCGAACACTGGAACAAGCTGCCCAGAGAGGTTGTGGAGTCTCCTTCTCTGGAGACATTCAAAACCCGCCTGGACGTGTTCCTGTGTAAGATGGTCTAGGTGGTCCTGCTCTGGCAGGGGGATTGGACTAGATGATCTTTCGAGGTCCCTTCCAATCCCTAACATTCTGTGATTCTGTGATTTTAGGATAAAATATATTTGAGAAGTAAAGAGTATGGTTACACCCTTATCCTAGGCTAAAAATAAAAGTGAATTTTTGGCTTGATAGAAGTCATGTAATTTTTATCCAACTCATAACCTAGTAAAAACTCTTGAGCTTTCAATAAACAAAAGGTAACGCCAAAAAACTTTTAATTCTCAGTATTAAAAGCCAAAAAACAGTCTTTTCAACTTTTAAGTCACAACACTATTTTTGAACAGAATTGGAAATACTTGTTGTTAATCTTGTGTATGTATTGAACCTGCTTTTTCATCTGTATTTTAAAAAGCCATATAAAACTAATGAGTCAGTGACACTTACCTTGCATATAAGCAATGATTTCTAGTAAATATAAAGAAATTTATGCCTACTCTGTGAGGGTGTAAGTTGCAGTTTTGCCTAATAAATGCCAAGAGAGACTCCAGCGTTAAGTTACCTTTTCAAACAGATTTAAATTCACAGATGATTTACTGTTGTTCCCAGAATTGAAACAATTAAACAGCCTCAGTCTTTTGCCTGAGGCAACAGCAGCTCTTCAAGATCCAGTAACTCCAATCTATATGATCCTGAGAATTCTCTTTTGCAAGAAGTTACTGTGATTCTGTGTTACATACAAGATGAAACTAACTATATATGGTAGATTGATTTATAACAGAGGCTTTCACCAATTTATTCTGTGAGAACAAACTAACAGTAGTGAGGTTAGGCGGAAAAAAGAATCCAAAACAAAAGAAACCTCTTGGAGTGATGGGTACCAAACAAAGGCGAAGTGCAGCAAAAACAAAGCAATTGTGTATTCATGGGATTGTTTACAATGTCATTGAAAAATAAAAGCTATCACAGTCTAGAAATATGCCCTTAACATTTAAAAAGAAACCCAAGTGTTAATATCATCATAATAGCATGTGTACAGAACATTCTGAAGGGGACTGCTTTTTTTTTCAGTTAGCTCACTTGCGTATTGAGGACCTGCAATTTATTAATGAGAAAGCCTTACAATTCTAGTAAAATCTGGTTGTTAGGCACATATTAATATGTGTTCTATTTTTATCCATAATATCCACTTTCCCTTAAATGTGTAATTACAACTGAGAAAGTATAGTGTAGCTTTAAAAACTTATAGTCCGTACAGAGAAGACATTCCTACTTTGTTAAAATTAAAGATGACAGCACATGGAAGTCTAATAGTGCCTACCAATTAAGTCCTTCCATCATCACACTTTTTTTAAAGGTCTTTTGGACAGAATCTCATTTCCCTACATGTGCATGCTTCACTCATGCATCATTCTGTTTGCCGAGAAGACAGACTCCCTAGTAAAAACATGTTGTTGTGTTCTTAAATAGTGCAGCATAGCCATTAAACAAGCACTGAAGGTTAGGACTGCTTAGGGAAAATTGCTGTTAATATTCACAGGTTCAGATTAACTTGCAAACTGATTTACATGTATAATTCTGAGATAAAATGTAGATATTTTAAAAAGGAAGACTGATAAAAAGGTACCATGTACCAAACTTCTGATACATGTGTTTACACATCATCTGAAAAAAGTGATGGTTCAAAGGACGCAGCTAGTGATCAACTAGTTAGACGTATGACAGGGGAGTAGAACATGCTCTTTCCAAATCTTGCTTTATTTCCTTACAGTCTATCTTCAGCTCACATCGAAAAAGCTGTTACACATTTCCTACCCTCCTTTCTCATAGATGCCCACCATCACAGATCCAGAGGAATATAGCAGATCATTAACTTGTGTCAAACAGTAACATAGTACATCCACAAGGTACTACTTTTTTCAACTATTTTATTTCAGGAAAATTAATTAGATATTTACCAGACTGGCAAAAGATATATCTCCAACACAGAGTCAGTTGTGTTGTTTTACTTAGGACGGCAAATGCACATATTTTTAACCTCAGGATGTCCTGAATTTCATAGGACTATGTATACGTTGCAAGTTCAATACATACATATGCATAAACACAGTAATGAAATGGGAACTGAACTGACAACAAGCTTCAAGTTTTTAATCATTTTCTATTAAGGCATTAGAGCTAATCAAACACAAAGTCAGAATCTGCTTTCATTTTTGCTATTGGCAAAGTATATCCCTCCTCATCCAAAATGTTCTTTGTTCTCAAAAATAAAGGTATTTATTTTACTAAAACCTTCCAGAACTCTGAGTCTGAAAAAAAATGCAGCCAAAATATGCATGGAGAACAGAAGTTGATCAAATTTACAAGCCTTTGATAACAACTCTTCAAAAGAAGCACATTTACACAAATCTGTGCTCGGCCAAAGCTTTTCTCATCCTGATTATAGATGTATTTAGAAATCATATTATTTCCTGTCTCTTCAGCAAGCTTTTGCATAGTTGAAGATTACTACAGTAAGTTCACCTTTGTTCTTTACATTAACCAATACAGCTCATTTATTTTTTTCTATCTAGGAACATTCTCTAAATCTCTCATTAGTCTCCTCATTTTCTTCTAAACTGGCTCTGATTGGCCTCCACATTTTTTACTGTAAATACGCTAGATGTGACACCATACTCCAGATAAAGTCTGTTCTGTGTAGCACAGCTAGCAATAATTATTTCACGTCCCTTGCAGGCTATAATTCTATGTACGCATCGTAATATGGCATCTGGCATTTCCTTTTTTCACAACAATGCCACAATTTTGACACACATTCAGCTCAGAGATTGTTGTTCCTCAGCATTCTTTAAGGTATTCAGAGCAAAGCTACCTAAAAGTCATCAGTATTAAGGAAGAAGTGAGAAACTGACAGCACTTCTCCCAGCTGTGCTCATTTTTGTTGATACTACCAAGTAAAATCTGGGTCTCCAGACCTTTCTCTGAAATTATTCAAGAAAATATTACTTTTGCATTTGGTCAGTGGAAGTTATTACAAGAAGTATCTTTAAAAGCCTAACTCCTGTAAGATAAAGTATCTTAATGATACTAATACAATTGAAGAAACAGTTTCATGGACTTTTCACCACAAAATGGGAATGTAGGAAATTTTTAAAAGTATCCAGATCCATTGATCTTCACATTTTTAGATCAGCTCCTCCTCTTTTCTGAAATGGTATGAGCCCCTTGCTTCCTTTCCTACTTCCAAGTTTAAGAACAGCCTACACGTTTCTGAATTTAAAAGCTAATTCACAAATTCCAAGGTCATAGTACTTTATTTTAAATACATATTTAACAATACAAAAAACTGGCTATAAAGGAACACTATTTAACAAGAGTAAACCACCTCTATCTTACTTACCTCTTCTTCAGAAATACCTAGCCTATTTTTATTGAAGCTTAAAGAAAAGTCTAGGCAATACATTTGCAAATGTTTCACCTTAAAGAACTGAAGTCAGGCAGTTACTACAAGCCAGCAATCCCGCTAGGATGCTACCAGTTCTGTTTTACACTGCAGTGGAATGCAGCCCATCTTTGTTCCCTTAAATTTCTATTAGCTTTCTAAACTATGTCACAAGGTCCTGTTTCATAGCATTACATAGCCCCCTGTTTCATCATGTAATCAGGATGCACAACTGCAATTAACTTCAGTATAAGTACCAGAATTACAAATTTTCAGAAACATACCAGATAAATATTTTTATATGTAAGAGTTGTACATATTCTTAGAACTGCAAAGTACATTAAAGTATATTTATAAACCATTTTTTTAAAGTCCTATTTACTTTTTTAAAAAAAAAAATCTTTTTTGTATTGGGGATGTATTAAAGAAAAACTCTGTTGTCTGCTCTTTTTAAATAAATCTGGTTTTTTTTTCCAGGACATTATGATGAGCACAGAGAGACAGACAAATCAAGAAGATGAGTGGATGGAAGAAACTTTCTATAGTTTGCATTTGTTTGCTCATTTTTATTAACTTTTCACTTTAAATATAAGCAAAAGGAAATTTACAAGTCCCTCCATATTTTCAGAGACTTTTTTTTCCTGCACTTTCAGCAAGACTGTTACAACTTTACCTGTTGATAACTTTTTCCTTCCCCAACAGTCCTATTTTATTCTGCATCTGCTTTGGCTAAAAGATCCAGTTCCTTATAAAATTTGATTTTTTTTTTTTTAAAAAAAGCAGTTCATGATGAAATAGATTATCATACAAACTTATAGTTAACAGTAATCACATTCTAAAAGCAGGGACCAATCCTGCAAATGTCACTGTCTCCTTTCATTTCTTACTCATGAAACCATTTATATGAATTTTTACATCACAAAGAGGAGGCAGGGGAGATTAACTGTTGACGACAAAAAAAAATAAATTTAAAAAATTAAAATGCATCATACAGACATTACACCAAAACCAAACATTCTAACCTCTGAAAATCCTAATTAAAGCGCAGCTTAAAAAAAAAAATTCAAATATTTTAAGACATGAAAATTCTCAATAAGGTCATTTAGAAAACCCTTGTCTTTCCCAGAAGGGACACTATGAAAAACACACAGTTACAGCTGAACATTTTAACATGTAAATTAGAATGAGCTCTTGATTAAAAACACTGCAATTTGCAGCCTGGTCTTTAGAGGAAACAATGGACATGGTAATGCTCATAGGTATGTAAGTCATTTCATCCTTTCATGATAATTTTGAACCCATTAGCCACTCTTAACCAAATTTGACTAAGAACTTGCACACTTATTGAAATGAAACTCTCACCAGCTTTGTGAAAAAAAAAAAAAAAAAAAGTACTGTGGAAAGATATTGCTCTGATTAATAGGCTGCATTGTAAGCTCAAGTCTTATCAGAAATCTGTGGATCCACAGGAAAGTAAGCGTTGTGAATGCCTTTGCAATAGAAAAAGCATAAATTAGCACACAATCTTCCTGGGATGCCAGCAAATCCAATTCCAAAACTCAGGGTTAAGTTTTGCTTCAAGACTAAGGTTTCCAGTTACTGCATTCAATCCCAAAGCACAGGGCTGAGTTCAGCTAACTGTCCACATGACTATTTCCCCACACACGCCCTTTAACTGCGTGTATCATCCTAGCTAAGGACAAAAAGATGTTTTTACCTGGCCAGCTGTGTTTTCCATACCTTAAAGAACTGAGATCTCTTTAAGGTCATTACAACACATTGTTCATCAATTTAATTAAATTACTGGGAAGTACTCTCAACTTTAATTCTCACTTAACGCATCTTTTATCTGATAATTTTATTTTTATAATAAATTTTTATGCATTAGCACTTAATAGAAACCTGAAGCGAATATTGTCATCAGACACTTCATGTCATTTGAAAATATGAAGCAACATTCATTCATCAATTCTTTATTGAGCTTTGAAGTCAGACGGGGAAAAGAAAACCCACAACAAACCCCCGCTATTCTCTGCCTCTACCAACACGCAAAAACATAGAAAACAGTCGTCTTTTCTTTTTTTATCACTTCCTGCCTACAAACACCAGTTTTTCCCTCCTTCCTGAATTTATCTAGTTTTCTGCATTGCTTCTTCCTCAGTAAAAGGACTATTAGGTCCTCTCAACTCTTCTCTTTTATACGCCCTTCTGTGTATCCTTCTGTCATTGTTTTAGTCTTCCTCTTATGTCAAGGGCAGCTTTACATACCCAAGGAAGATTGAACTTGTTTATTACAAGTTAAGGGATGAAGCACGAAAGAGCTAAGAAGGTACAATCTCACATTTTGACCTCTTAGCATGGCACGTGCCTGATCATATGCCAAGAGAACAGCTGCCTCCCACCAATGCAGTTCCACCCATTCATGTCACTGTTTGGTCCTTTGGCCTTTGCATGAGATAAGGTATTAACTTCCTCATTAATTATCACCTGAGAATTATTCCAAATAAGAAACCATGGTTCGCAGTAAATATTCACAAGACAACCTCATTATTTCAAGAGATCTCATCAGACAGCTTTTGCAAGTTTATGCTATACTAACACAAAATAGTTTCAGGATTCTCTGTACAGTGATACAACAGTCTTAGTTATAATAGACTTCCGTTGAAATGTTGTGTGCTAAAAGTAATATTTTTCTCAGCTTTGCATCTACATACAAAGTCTTTCAAAATTCAGAAGTCCCATAGATATACTTAAGTTCCTTGAATTTTAACAAAACTTTTCACATGCACAAAATTAATTATTTGTGTCTTTCTCTCAAAACTGTAAAAGTTTCTGTCCTTTGATCCAGTAATTGCAGTTACTTGTTTAATGAAAATCTGATTAGTTACTTCTAGTGCTCACAACTTTGAAAAATGACGCTTGGTGTTCTTCTGTGAGTTATTACCTCGAACTAGTAGTATCTATCCCATTTACCTTACAGTTCTTTATAGAGACACTGAGTGAAAGTAGAAAAATTAAGAATGTACAATGTCAAGAGGGTTCACACCTCAAACATTTTGCTGGAGAAATGGAAAACTCAGTCAAAAGAGAAAATGCAGTCAGATCTAGTAAACCGCTGATTTTTTAAAAATTTTTTTAACCACAATCTCTAAAAATATAAATATTTAAAGCAAATGTAAAAGAAAGCGTTTTTACATTAGAAAAAAAAATATAGACATTAAAGCAATTGTCTGTAACTTAAGCCTTCTCTCTGCATGTATGCTTAAAGCCTCCAAAATTCTGCCATGTTACATAAAACATCTGAAATATTGCATTTATTCAGTTTAAAACATACTTTAAACCAAAACAATAGCACAGGTAATTTATTCTAAATATATTTTGATGTATATTTATTGAATCTTGATGAATTCTGAGAGGAGTTATGATTATGAGTCATGTGATTTCAATTTTGACATACCATTCCAAAAGTGTGTGAAAATACTCAGCTTCACAATTTCTACAAAGTACAAAAAGCTTATGCTCTTAAATTATTTCACAGGATTTACAGTGAAGCAGGAGAGAAAAAAAAAAGCTCATGAATTTTCATTCTTAACTAGCTTTTTTTCATTTTCAATATAAATTGCAGTTGTTTTCATCCTGCATATAAAAGCCTTGCATCTGAAATCCAGGTATAAATTAGTTTTCAAATAGTAGGAAAAAGCTGAAGTGCCATTACCTCCTTTGCTTCCTGTAATTCTTTTACTTCATGGTACTGTTGGATGAAGAGGTCATATTTTTTTCTTGCCTTCTTTTTTGTTGTTGACATTTTCATAATGCATTGCACTTTCCCTTTAGAAAGTTAAGGAAAGAATTATTAGTCTTCATTTTTAAACACTTATCTAAATAGATTCAGTGAAAGCCTATTCTCCTATTACACACAGCTGCTGTTTGCAATAACTAATGAAAGCCTAGACTACTCACTAATGGGAGGGGTCCCACAATATTGTACAATTATGCTGTAAACCCAAAGAAGCAACACAAATCATGTTTCAATAACAGCAAAATCACATAGTTATCACAGGATGACTCTAACAACCCCACAATGGAAAAAAATAAAAAGCATACAGAAAAGACAACATACAATTTTTGAGGTATGTTACCCTAATGCATGTAAAACAAAACTTCAAGTGAGTTATGATGCTCTAATTATGAGACTTAACATGGAAATCAGCCAAAATAGACCTATCTTTCACATGTTTTGAAAACTCTCTTGGTAGTAGCAACTCTCTAGAGAGCCCTTTTATGACGAATTTTAGGAAAAAGACTTCAAAGGAAATAACTTTAAATACACGAATAGTTTTTATGGCCACTTCAAATGACATTCCAATAAGACTGGCCAAGACACTGGAAAGGATTTAAACCATGACAGATGCTTGCACAGCAAATTAAGACCAACCAGCCTACAGATAACACATGCTGAAGTTTATTTTTAAAATTTCTCTGAAAGAGATTCTAAAAATCTTGTCTTTCCCAAAATTTTCATACTAACTTCCTATTTCACTTTAAGTTTGAGAATAGGATGCACAATCTGAAACATAAAATCTTTTTGTTGTTGTTTTTAAAAGAAATTAGAGCCGGTCATTTATAGTTGTTAGACACACAGAGGATGAAGTAATGGTCATACCCACATTTTCTAGTATCTTAATGAACACTTGTACAGTAGTAAAAATATATAGTCTACAGTAGCTCAATGAGCATCTCTACAGGAAGTTACAGGCACATATGAGATGCCTTCCTCTTAACACAAGGCTATAAGCTCAACTAGGAAAAATACATTCCTACATCCTTTTTGACGATGAACCATTTGGAAGTCAAGAGAAGGGGCTAAATTAAGGATTAATATTACTATTTCCTTTGCACACTTCTCTCAGGATCTTGAATTCCACCATCACTTTAACCTTCACATCTCCAAAGAGTTCATCCTTTTTCCATCAGTAACAAGCCCAGCAGAGCACCTCTTCAAGCTTTGACTTGCTCAGGGATCTGCTTGACTGTATCCCATAGGGCATTGCTCTGAATGGTTAAGGGGCTCAGGAGAGCTGAGCTGATTGATATTCAAGAACACTCTCCTCAAACCACATTCTAATGTGCAAAAACACTATCAAGTGTAGCAGAAGACCAGCCTGGATGAGTCAAAAGCTCAACCATGTTACTGAAAGTAGATCATATTCTTTAACAAGCCATCAAGTATAAAGTAAAATTGGCTTTCAGTAAAATAAACCTTTAAAAATGTGTTCACTGCTCTGAAATCACAGCAAAATTAATAATTGTAAGGATTATGTTTCCAGTGAAGAAAGCAGAAAAGTCAGCATATGTGAAAGTCTTCATGAAGTATAAGAGACTCCTGATTAAGAACTAACTGGGATATGCATATTCGCCAGCAAAAGCTGCTTTCACTATGGTAGTACAAAGAAATATCAACGAACAATACCTCACAGACATAATATTATCTCACCTACCCCAAATTACTCTCACAATTGAGTTATTACTTGCTTAAAGAATCAAATCCATGCTAAACACACGCCACACAAAACCTGAATTAACATGGTCTGTAGACTGTATCTTTAGAGAGCAGTTCAGTAAATACATTATATATCTAAAATTTCTCTCACTAATTATAAACACATCAACATAATTCACAGCAATTTTTACATGATTTCTAACAAATCTGATATGTTGACCACAGAGAGAACATTCTCAGCTGGGAATAAGACTGGCCATTCATACTGAGCTTATGTTCAAAGAGCATCATCTTTCTAGTATTTTGAAAAAAAAGACTTCGCTACCTTTAACAGAATGTGCATCCATGATAACCATGCATGTTTTTATAACTCAATAATTTTAGCATTGAAGACAGTCCCATCTCAGAAAAACAGCTCAGACTTATTTTTCCTTCATTACACACAAATAACTTCAGAATCCTGAAAATATCAGTCTGTGTCTTCCTCAGATTAGAGTCCTTTTTCACATGTGAATCATCTCTATATCCAGTGTATATGTTCTCACAATAAAAATTCACAGGCTTACAGACTTTTTTCTTAACATGTTACCTTTTCCTGGCAAGAAAGATAAAAGAAAGGAAAACAAAAATCTTTTCCTTGCTTGTACAATTCTTCCTCCTTCACCATTTAAAGCAGTTTAAGATGATCATTATTATAAAGGAAACATGAGAGCTAAACTGAATTTTCAGAGTAAAAGGGTGACAGCACCATCAAGTGGCTCTGTAAGGTACTATTTACTATTGGTTTAATGCACGATAGGAAAAAAACTATTATTGTCCAGATATGTACAGAATGGACTTCTCAAAATTAGTTTAAATTGTGACAGATTAGACTCTGTAGAAATCTAATTTATTTTTAAGTATATAATAAGGATAAGCATATTGAATTTTTTTTATATGGTTAATTTTGTAGAATTATCTACATTTTCTTACAACACTAATAAAGGAGTAGCATGATACTATTATTAATGGAACAGAACCTTCTCACAGCAGGAAAATTCTTGTGCATTCTAACCACACTGCTGAGGGTCTTAAAGAGTTGGATGGCCCTGATCTCCAACATATCCTCTACAGTCTGAGAAAATCCTGAGCAGACAGAGGCCTCACATCAGTTAGACTTAATTTCTCTGGCAGCTAAAAATGTGAAATGAACTCCAAACTGAATCCCACCCAGAGCGACGTCAGCTCTGAAAAAAAAGAGAAGTCAGCTTGTGTGTCTAGAGGTATGAGATTAAATTACTAATAAGAAATCATAAAAATACAAAGGCCTGTTAAGGAGGATAAAATATGTGGATTGTCATTTTACTATGAGATGATTTAATCTGTACATATTTGCTTCTCTTTTTCTGGGGACAACACTTGACAAGTAACTGAACTTTACACAGAACAAGAATAGTACAGTTAAACCTATTAAATATTTTTAATACCATACTATTAGTTTCTGTGCTAGTGAAATGTATTTCCACAAGGTATAAAATCTTCCATGTTTTGCAAATCCAAATTAAAAACAAAAATACAAACCAAAAAACACACAAAAAAGTTAAAACATAGTCATTCTCTCATTTTATGCAGAAGCTACTTTTTTGTAGATGTACCCTACTTACAGAGTAGTGAGCCTTACATGATTGAAAAAAACATTTCAAAATTATGTGCAACTTTGAATACCACAGCTGAATGCACTGAAGAGTGAGGATTTTCTGATGAAAAACTGAAATCCTGAACAAAACATTAGAAGCAATCACTGCTTTTAAAACACTAGTCACACTATGGAGTCTTAAGGAAAATTATTCCAATCCCTTGCTAGTTCAAATGAGCATATGTTTCAAAAAAAACATAATGTGAAAGAAAACTTTTCTAGAGAACTACATCACCCAATCACATCACTGGCATTTCTAGCCATACTCTAACATCTACAGAAGAATGCTCAGCATAGTTTATTTACTATACAACTGAAAAGTAATTTGAAAAGGCATTTTTAACACAAAGAGATAATAATTTGTATACTTAAATTTATGTACATGACTGACTATATTAAACTGAAATCTGTGCTTGCTACTCCCTAGGAAGCTATATATATACATTATTATTCAATATTTCAATATTCAAAAGATCTTAGGCACCTCACAATCTCTAGATACAGCCCAAAGCCTGTATATTTTGTTAGGTATGATGCAGAAACTGAGAACAGAGTTTTAGGGTTAAGAAAGAAACAGGTTACAGTAATTAGATCATATGGTTTCTCAGTTATAGTATATGCACATAATGATGACTCCATTAATGACAATTTTTATGGCATAGTAACTCAATTCTTGAAGGCAAAACAAAAGGAATATATTCCTAAAAGATCTGCTCGAGGAAAGATGGTCGTTTGATCATGGTTTTTAAAATGTCATGCAGTAAGTAGTATTTTCAGCATATGGAACAATATTCTTAACAAATAAAATATAATACAATTTAAATGCATCAAATCAGAACATGAAAGTTAACATAGAATATTTTTTAAAGTAGTGATACCCACTTTTTTCTAAACTCATCAAAGTTCTTTTTCTTTCCCTTGAAGACGGGTTTGATCTAATATAAAAATGGAACAGGAATATAAACAGGAACGAATGATGGTTCCCAGCAAATAATGTGCATGAATTGAGAGCGTGATTGCGTACGCATCTGGATTAAGACGACATGCAACATCAGCTTCCAAAAGGAGAAATTATTTAAAAAAAAAAAAAAAATGGAGAAGTTCAGGAGTATTTTTAGTGACAAAACAGAATTCACTACTGCACTTATTTGTGCTAAATATTGTGATTGCCTAAAATGTTCAAACTAGTTCACTATAAATTACACCTAAAGGCATGGGTGTTTCGTGTTTTTACTAAACTGTAATTATCATGTTCTAAACATTTCTAAACTATATAAATGTAGTTTTATTATTCATCTTCATTTTAAATTACCAAGAATAATTCATAGAGAATAATATCTTATTCTGTTCAATTATACTAGCATCCTTTTTTAACATACAGTGAAATAAACTAGACCACGATAAAGTATAACTTCTGAAACAGTGGAATTCAGTATCTAAATATTTATAAATATATTTATACAAGTGACTTAGAGCCAACAGAAATATGACAGTAATAAATTGCATTTATGGTGATTAAAACTACTCAATTGTAAAGATGACCCAGTTTAGTATACTTTTTCAAACTCAAAAACAATAGAAGTGTTGTCTTATATATACAGTCTTTAAAATCTGCAGTAAAAACAATATAAATGGACTGTTACTTAACTTACTAACCTGTACATTATTCAGGTAAAGTATCCTATCTGTAATGGAACTAAAAAGCTTTTAAAAAACACTGACGAAGACTGAAGAATAAATTGATGCACTCTTAATAACTCTAAATCATCTAGCTCTTTATGCCAAGAAGTGTTGACAATACCAACTTCAAGGTCATTGTCAACTTGGTAAGTCATTAGCAAATAAAATATGGCTTAATTGGAGCAAACTCAGCAAGGAGCTGCATTATTTTAAGTGAACACTGCAATATAACTTGAAGAAGAATTACTAATCACCACTCCTGTTGACAATGAAATGGATGAAGAAGGTGCTTTGTAACTTTTTTCTATGACTTTCCCATAATTAAATATGGAAATAGATTCTGTGAAGAATTAAAAGTCCCTGAGTGCATTAATTCAGGCACTAATGGACTGCCTTTCAGTGTTACAGCACACAGGTAGTTCCCAGCATGTTACCAACATTAGCTAATATATCAGTGTCAGACTCCAGCAGCACATTTTATTTTGAACACCCAACTCTGTAAAGCAGATTTAGGCTGATTACACATGCTGTTTTAAAAGGATGTGTTTTTCATATTCTGAAATACTACCTGAAACTTTATGTGCATTGATGAAGCAGTTTGAGGAAGCCCTGAGATCCAGTTGCCTGAAGATGCATGCAGATGTATTACACACACACAGTGCTTATGTAGCCTTTATAGCCATCCCACTAACCTCTAGCATACCAATTGTCAATGCTTTCTTTTTAAATATTTTTTTAAATAAAACACCTTTCAAAAATAATCTCATTTGCATATTTTTCATCTTTCCCAGCACAACATATCACAACTCCCTAACACAATTATACCATTGAGGGTTATAACATTTAAACTAAGGGAGTTCCTCTCAGCACAGACCTCTTGGTACTGCTGCTCTGTTCTAACACCTGTTTTCTCACTTTATGCCACAGAATTATTCACTTCCTCCAGCTCTCCTTCCAAACCATATTTTATGGGCAAGCAGCCCTAAATCTGCAGAGCTCCCTAGGTCCCAGCCTGATACACCAGTCCTTACACATTTTTAAAGCAACTGCCAATCTATCAAAGCACAGTAATACTCACCATAAGAGCAAGTCAAAACGAACAACTGTTTTTTTTAAACTAACTCTGCGATATTTATAGAGTGCATATGTTTAAAAAGTGAAAATATTTGCAATTTAAAATAGGATTTTATATTTTTTTTAATTGAAGACTTTGCAGATCTATATCTGTAGCAGAGGGCCTAGCTCAGTAACGTAACACAAATTTGTTGCTCTTCCTTGGCATTACATATGGGCACCAATCCACTAAAGCACTTCAGTATGTCCATAGCTTAAAATATGTAAGCAGTCTTACTGCAGTCAAATGCAACAGTTACATGTTAATAGTTAAATACATAGTTAAGTGCTTTGCTGGACTGAGGCCTACATTTGTTTGACAGTGAAAATGTGCTTTGGGAATTCATTGCTTATCTAAAATATGTACCCATAGTAAGAAAACAGCAGCAAATTGAGGAACCTTAGATGAGTAGATGGGGCTTTGAGGCACAATGAGGGAGCTTTGACCTAAAAACAGTGGTTGTGTAAAATAAAAATAAAGATTCAACCCAACAGTGACTACACACACTCTGTCATTTTCCTAGGGAAAAGACAAGGCCAAAACAGCTGTTGCAAGTGCTGAAAGAACACTCAAAACAGTTTATTATCCACTTAAGAACTTACATATTGTATCTGTTCTTCATGTTGTTTCTTGTTGTGCTATTATATTTTAACTATGAAAACTCATTAAATTATTAAAGCTTTATGTGCTTTTTTATTTAAGCAAATTTGTATTAAACAAAAAATATATAATCAGGTATGTTTTGCTAACAAGAAAGCACTGACAAAAATCCCAGAAGACAATTTTCAGAGTATTTGAAAGCCCTTTCTCTCCTGAGGATCATAATGCTTTAGTTTTATGTTGTTAGCGTGTGCCCCTGATACACTTGATGTCTATTATTGCTCATATATATATATCCACACACAAAGTATTAACTGACCCCACCGATCCTGTAATAAGTATTAAGAGAAACATGCATCTGCAGCAGGTTTTTTGCTATGAAGTATAACCTCGCAAACAAGTCCTTAGAACTAATGAAAAATTGTCCAATTCTGAGAGAAACAGGAGAATGACAAGACTCAGGCATGATTATCTCTACTCACAGCAGAATCAGAAACATATCAAGAAAAATAAAATATTTTGTTAAAACCAACAAATAGATACGGAAGGTTCAACGTATGAATGAATAGCCTCCAATTAATCACTTCAACATTTTCCCCTCTAACCCTTAGTTTTGAATACTTTAAAAGTATGATCTCAAACTGTGACGAGAATTTCTGTGCTATATCCAAGTACAAAACCAAACTGAAACAGGGCAATGAAATCTGAGATGCCAAAAAAAAAAAAAAAATAAATAAAAAATCTATGAACAGACACCAAGAGGAATGAACAAGAAACACACAAATCAAAACCAAACAGGACCATACTACAACATTTCTATAATCTATTCATAAGAAAGAATGGTAGTTAGAGATAGGGTAATGGCTGCTATGATAATCTACAGTAAGGACTGGACTTAGAAAAGTACTGAGCCACTCAAACACTTTGCTCTGCTCATGGGTCAGTTACTTAAATAGAAACTAAGAATTACACTCTTGAAAGAGGTCTATCTTTTCCCATGAAGGTGTTCATTATTTCCCTTAACAAACAGGAAAAAAACTCCTCTTTTTCCTCTAAAGTCGTATTTTTTCCATCAAATTCATGATATAAGTACAGTAGGCAAATTAAAATTAAAGTCCTTAAAGAGCTTTATGGGGGGGGGGTTTAACCTTTTATGTAGGATAACTACCTCAGAAGTAGCCAACCTTCTTTTAATTTATTTTCAAGACTGGTGGTATTTAATGAAAGCTGTCATGGTGTAAGAACAAGATATCTTACAGTCTCTAGGACCTCAGATCTGACAGAAGTTTCCTGCCCTTCTTACACAGTTTCTTTAAGCTTCTTTGTACCAGTATCTAGTAATATTTCTTCTATAACAATAGTAATAGTTCGTATTTACAAAGGAATTTGCATCCATGCAGAACTCTCCACCAAAGAGTTCTGGAATTCTCGTGCACTCACAGATATCAGAATATAGAAAAAATGCTCCAGTTGTTAGATTTTTAACAGTGATGAAATGCTCAACATACCTTAAAACACAAAAGCATTTTAAATTCTCATGAAAAGCTGTCTTTTAATACCAACAGTTAAATCTAGAATTCAAAAATTGTTTCTGAATAAATTATGTAAAAAAATACAGATTTTGAATAAAAACTTCAGTTGCACATTCTAGGAGTTCTCTTGACCTTTTGTCTCTCCCTTTCTAAAAGATAAAGCATACAGGTAGCTAAAATACTGCCTGAAATAATCCAGATCTAGAAATCAGAAGCTTATTTCAGATTGAAATTCTCACATTCCCAAACATCTTTTCAGTATATCATTTAATCTCCTTGCCTTAGTTCTCCATTTGTATAACTAAAATAATTACAGATAAGTACACAGATTCTACATATGATTACTTAAAGACTATTCATTTTGCTTATTCAGTGTTTAGAAAACGTGATGCCTTATATTTGTGCAACAGCATTCACAGTAAATGTGATTCCTAACAAAAATGCTGAATACTGAAGTGCTAGCATGAAATCTTTAGAAATGGTTGCAAACTGGATCACTACATGACTCTGCTGCCCCCCAATGCATTTCTTGGAAAAATAACTATAGGGGAAAGCAGTAACCAAAAATGAGTAATTCATTATTCTCTTTTTTATTTTGGTTAATTATGAACTATAATTCACTCTATGCAATTAGTATTGCTCAAGCCTCCCCTTTGTCATAAATGACATATCTATACAGCACATGTTGCTACTTCAAAATCATCTGTAATAACGAACAGTGAACTGCAGCTACTGAGGCCTTTCAAATGGAAGATGTCTTTAATCTGCAATTTGTTTGAGAAGATGTGACAGAAACATTGAAGAACACAGTGTTTATTACAATACTGTAAAAATTTACATCTCACAACAGAACACAAGAGTTATAACCCACATGACAGAATGTGAATGTCTTGTCTCAGAATGGTTTTAAAGTAGAACTGCTAATCTGTAAAAGTCATCTCTTAATTAAAAGAACATCTCTTTTTGCAATATAGATTTGATAGCAGATTTACAGCCTTTCAGCTCTAACAGTGACTTAATGGTATGAAAATTTTTAAAAACATAATTAATTCTTTGAATAAGCAGTAAATTGAGCTAGAATGAAAAAATACAGACAGTACAAAGACTTCAGAGTAAAAATAAAGTGGTAATCTACACACATTGGAATTAGCATTTTTTGCCACAAACTGATCTAGATCTGTCAACTACTCTGCTAGCAGGAATCACATAATTAAATTCCAAGTACCTTTTGAAAAAAGAATTAATACATGGCTAGCCTGATGCACAATGATACCCTTTTAATTAAAGATGAAAATGTCAAGAATGACGAGGAGATAAATGATATAAAAAGGAAATGGAAATACCACAGCCAAAAACCTATCAGTGGTAACAGCTGCTCAGCAGGCAGATTTCTTCACCAGATGCTTTACATTTGGAACTTATACTTTTAATATTAAAGTCACCAGATTTTACTGTAATGTCTGACATTTTTGAGAATAATCACAAATAACACAACTTAAGATCTTGAAAACACAAAAAGTAATGAGCTTTGATAATTCTGTTATTACTTTCCTAAAATAATAAAATTATGAGAAAAGTTATTCAAGAATGTCTTTGATTCAACAGGTCTCACATACTGAAATCTTACATGAAATACCAGAACTTCAAGAGTTTTCTGCAATAATCTCCCTGTAATTTAGAAAGCACTATCAAAGAACTGCATGACTTTAAAAGAGGATTTATGTTTCACATGTATTATGTATTTATTTAGATTTTATATATTACTCCCCTTCTTATGAAGGGAGTAAAGGGATGGGGGGCGAAATCTCTATCCTTTGAAATTTGTCGTGATCTAAAGTTAAGAAAAAATTTTGCCAAAACCGAGGAAATTTATCTGGAATATTTGCAAATAAAAACAAAACAGTGACAGAGATGTATTTTTAAGGTAACACTCTATTTATGTACTATATTAGAATCACATTCTTTCAATTCAGTGGGGTTTTTCTGCAATTTTAAAAAAACTCACATGCATACTTGAATACTTTGAATCAAATTTCTCACACTTCTGTTATTTTAGAAAAGTAATGACTGTAAAAAAAAAACGTAAGCAGGTTTCTTCACAGCGTCTACACACTAAGCCTCTCTAGTATCATTTGCAGAATTGTTGTATGCTTTTACATTACCTTTCTGTCCAAGCAGAAAAGGTAACGATAACTCTCTTTCAGAGGTACGGGTTTTTTTCCTAGTCTTTTAGCTGACGTAGTGAAGCAGGTACTACATAAGACTTCGTTACCTTTGTATCCATATCCTCCAGAAACATCCTACTATAGAATCAGGAATTTAGTGGTACTAGTCCTGGTTTTATTATTCTAGAACAAGACAATCTTTTTTTGGGGGGGGCAGGGGTAGGGGGTGGTGGTGGTTTGTTTTTTATTAAAAAAAAAAACAAACCCACCACTTTATTTTATTGTTTTATCGTGATGTGGATGTCATTAAAAGTTACTTATAAACAGTATCTAAAAGCTGGACCCCTTGTTACGTCTCTGAGGTGGGTACTATTTTATAAGAGTGCCATCTTCACCTTCCTCATATCCAAAAGCCTGATCAGGAGAAGGAACAGAGGGATCATCCTCCTTTCAGCAGATTTTTGTGGAGTCTACAGCTCTCTCTAAAAAAATTTTTTAAAAAATAAAAATACATTTTTAAAATATATATAAATATATGTTTAAAAAACATATATACATTTTTAAATAGATTATCCACACATCTTTACTCACAGTACATAGACTGAAAATGGGTATCCCTGAAGTAACTAAATGCCCTATGCTATTAAAAAAATCCCACACACTCCCCACAAAAAAAAAAAAAAATACCCCAAAAAACCCACCACACTTTCACTTTACAATTGGAGGTGCAAGGTTTCAGAATACTACAGAACGAACAGGTAAGCCCACAGCAGTGATAACTCAGTGATAACATCACACGCACAGACAAATGACATCAATTTTAGTTACCTGTGTCACATTGTTGCACAAGCATAAACCCATTAAATTATGGAGGGGTATGGCTAATAGGACTGCTAATATTCCCTCTAAGCCAACTGAAAAATGTCAGTGTTACCGTCTGGCTCCTCCATCATATTCGTCTAACAGCACTAGGGCATTTTTAACCACTAGATGGTATCAGTATCCTGGCCCTACCTGCCATTTAGTAATGTGAAAAATCTCAGCCATTTATTTAGCTTCCATATATACTGCAAATTAAACTCCAAAAATCCATTTCTCCATAAAGTTCAAAAACTTTTTTATAAATTAGCATTAATGGCTAGATTTTTGTTTGGATCTACTGGGTCACAGATGACATAACAAAGCAAAGTAAATTTCAGTAACTTTAAAAACTGGATTTTTTTTTTTAAAAAAAGCGTGTTTTGCTTACTGTGAACACAAGCTTGAATGTTCAATTATTTTTGCACTTGGCATGGCTTAGCTTAGCTTTTCAGAACATTAGCATAATAAAACATTATCACAACAGTTCAGTAATACGCTTGATCATTTTTTAAAAAGGGAATTAACATTACACAGAAATTTAAAATTAGTGTACCAGCTGACTATGCTCTTTAGACTCTCTCTGTTTTTTGCTATTTCTAGCCAACTCCATTGTAGAAGCTGGTTATAGATGCCAGGTCCTGGAGTAATTGTGTTGATCTCTCAAGTGCTTCTCTTATTTGGCAGACTCTTGCCGCCTTTCATGGTCTACAATATATTAAAAAAAAAAAAAAAAAAAAAAAACAAAACACACACAGGCAAAAATTACCATAAATTAACTATGAACCTGATAACAATTTTCATAAACTAATTCTGGTGCCCAGCTGTATCTACTAAAAAAAAAAATCTGTGGCCAGTAATATTAAAGCACTGTAGACAATGATTACTTTTTTCAAAGATGTTTTACTTTATTTTAGTTAGGAAAACTCATCACACACAGAAGCTAAAAATCATTATTTCTCATCTGCATCCTCCAATTAATTACTGTTTCTAAAATTGACATATTCTAGTCTGCATCCCAAAGAGTTTCAATAAAGTAAAATAATGAGCAAAATTGTAGAGTAAAAACCAAGAGCATAATTTCACTGTTATTTACTCTATAATGGTAAAGACCCTGCCATTGATGAAGACGTCAGCAAGCCAGGTTCTAAACAGTAATCTGATCAGTATCAGTTCCCTCTGTTCAAATGTTTTAGTGTCCTAAACATTTTAATTATAATTGAGATTTATGTACAGAAACCTCTGTACTTAAGTACATCAAACTAGAACTGACAGACTGTGGTTTTCTTAATAACTAAGAAGCTACACTATTCATTTTTTTTTATACGTTCTGGAGGATTTATGTGGTTTTACAAGTGAGCTCCGTGGTAATTCTTAAAACAGTGGAGGTAGACTGTTGTAGATGTCAGGAAAAGATGTAATCATCTGCCAAGAAAACTAATTAGAAAACAGTACTGAAGTACTTCATTTCATACTACTCCAAATGGGATGTAAGACACGAACTGTGTGTAAAACCTTAAGAGATTTCCAAACAACTTCATCATTAGTGCTCTACTGTAACTTGTCAAGCATTGAAAATGCATTTTCTGCATACTTTTAAAATAAGCATGTTTACTAAACAAAAACTTTCAGATATAGCTTGCTTTATTTTTGACCAATGATATCTCACATTGTAACACATTATTTATGCAGTATTATGGCAGGTGTGATGGAAAACAGTGTAGCACAAGAATAAATTAATGTAAGTACATAACATGATGTATCTCAGTTGAAACGTGAAGAAAAGATGCCGTTTCAAAAAGCCTGTCATCTGCCACTTTTTGTAGCATATTGGTCTCACCACTATGCTGCCATAAAACACAATGGTGATCCACAGCTTCCATAATGAACAACCAATAATCAGACAGAAGTGCTGAAGATTCAAGTGCCTTTTACATTTACATCACTAATTTCAAACTATTATGTCAAAACAGAGTAAAGGTTCTCATATGCAACATCATTACTTAATGACTTATTTGATCTTTTTGGATTATAATTTAAACTGGATGAAGATTCAGGAGAAAAGATAAATGAGGAAGAGCAGTGAAGACACTTTATGATACCCTATGACTGATTTTATCATTCTAGTACAAGATTTAATGCAACAAACAGCATTATCACATTTTCCCACTTGGGAATGTATATAGCAGTCAGCCTGTCTTAAATGATTGTACAGTAAGAAAAAACCCTAAAATAAATACACTACATGACATATGCAATTGTAATATGGATTTTTTCATTGTCAGTTACCCCCATGCTTTAGACAGTCTAATTCTTTCTGTAGTTGTATTGTTTTATGTATTTTGTAGCTGTTGGCACCGATACTACTTCAGTCATGGTACGCTCTTGCATAAAGTTCACCCCACATATTAAAGCTTAAAAAGCTGAATTTACTTTTTTCTTCTTGACATAAGGACTTAATTACACATCTAAAGATGGGTCCCATTTCAAGTTATAAGCATGACTCTTCTTTGAGAGAAATAAGAAGCTGCCTCAGGCAAAGAGCATCCCTGATCAGCTTCCAGTAGTGAGAGACACTGTTCCCACACATTTATCTTTGCTAGCAGACAGGAAAAAGCATCAAAAATTCTCCCTACAATGCCTAGAAGTACTCTACTCATGAAAGCCTTGGGAAGATCAGACCTCTGCGTTCCAAGGAGAACAGTACTGCAACTGCAGCATTTTGTGGTGCAAGGATGAAGGAGTGAGGAGAACTGAAAGCACATCTCTTTCCACCGATTTCACAAGAGTCATGTCCAATTCTGATTTTTTTTCACCTGATCCCCGCTTCGTGCTCCCCAGCTGAAATACCAGCAGTCTGTGCGGCACCAACTCAAAACCACAACCTCCCTCCAGCTTTGAGACCTCACACAATCGCAACGGGCAGGTCAGGCTCCGGGGCAGGACAGCGCGAGCGCACCAGCTGCCCGCCGAGCGGAGGGGCTCGGCGCACAGCGGCGAGGCGGAGCCGGTGCCAGGCAGCCGCCCTCCGCCGCTGCCTGGGCTCGCCGCGCCTCCGGCTGTAGGCGGGAGGAGCCGGGCACCCCGCACGCCCTCCCACAGCCCGCGGGCCCCGCACACGGCCTCAGCACTGGCAGGAGCCGGACCCGCCCGTCGCCATCGCAGCTTTCTCTCTTCCCCCCTCAGCTTCCCCGCGCCGCTTCCCGCGGTCGGGCCTCACGTTTTGCGCTGAAGATCTCCGCAGCTGTGGGGCCGTGGCACGGCAGGTGCCCCCCGCGGCCTGCCCCGTAGCAGCTTTCCCCAGGCACCGAGCCAGCCTCAGCGGTGTCCGCTGCAGCCCCGGGCAGGCTCTGAGGAGGAGGCGTGCTCATTAACGAGTTGCTCCCTCCCGTTTCTTTGCTTCATCCTTTAAACAGGTACTTGGCCTGCAGCAGAGCTTTATTTCACGTTCCTCTTGCAGTAGTGGCTGCCGCTGTTCATCCTCATCACAGAGTCACGGTAAACCAGAAACGAGTGTGGTGATGGTGCCTTTGAACGGCCTCATTCTGTTTATTTTAATAGGTCTTACCTGGTTCTGTGTCCTCATTAATGACTATAGAGAATTAATGGTAGTGGGAATCCCTCAGCTAAAGTTTCCATGTCCTACAGAAGCTGTAGGAGAGGTGAGGAGACAACACAGACGTTTGGGAGATAAAGTAGCATGTCTCAAAAACAGGCAGCAAAGCTTTCCTCCAGAAAGTCTCAAAAGAGGCTAAACTAGCCCCTGGAATGATTATTGCTAATTAATATTATTATTACATGTTGTACTGTTTCCATCTTTGTTTCCCAACAACTCTCAAGTGCAAATGCTGATCACATAAACTTTTTGCTCCCACACCACAGTGACTGAGCTACATGCATAGCTTCTAGCCTTGTGTCCATACGTAGCACTGATTTCCAAACTGCTGACAATTGGCCTCAACGTTTGCTCTTGAAATGCAGCGCCCTGTTCAAATGTGCCGTCTCGCTGCTTGGACCCCAGGAGCAGCTAGATAACTCGTTTCTTTGCACCAAGCTTACCAGTAAGGAGTACAGGTGATTTCCTGAAGGCACTTGATACCACATCTTGGTACATCCACTCAAACCATGGAGAAATATGGGAAGGCAAACGAAGGAGTACATTTTCTCCCTTGACGTGTGCATTCCGATGGGAGATGATACATCAGGTATTTCGCACTGCTGAAAAATGGCAAGCAGAGGCAAAGCAGTTATCTCCAAGCAGGCAATCATTCACACCCTATTGTTTCCATCAACCCACACCTTTTATTAGAATTGTATTTACTGAGGTCATGTTAAGGTTCGGAGTCCCCTATTTAAACATACCTTAGCCTTTCTGGGAACACCTTTCTTATATTCACACAGAGCTTTTGTATAAAACTGGTGCAGATTCCTTGTGAGCACAGCTGGCTGTACAGGCAGTGAATTTAGCCCCCAACTTGGAAAACTAAAAATACAGTAATAAATCCCTCTGAGTTTAAATTTTAATTCTCAATAGAATTATTTTTTTCCTAACATTAGGCCTGCATATGTTAAAAAATGGCAATATACACAAGGTTAAAAATATTTACTCACCTTCATTGGTAATAACAAACAGAATTTCTTGATACGGTTTTCAAAAATAGCTTTACAGAAAAGACATTAAAAAAACCCCCACACAACCACAAGAAAAGAAATCCTACAGAGGTAGCTGTAGATGGCGTATTTCCCCAATTTTCCTCAGGTTATATACGGTATAACTGAATGCTGCCCATTTGACCATTACAAACGTGATGCAGCAGAAACCTTTCTCATTTCCAGTGCTTTCACAAAAAAAAAAAAAAAAGTATCTATAAACAATACCTTCAGGCTACTACAGCTCTGAGATTAAACATATCTGTACTGTACTATCTACTTACACAAACAAATCATGCTTCATCAACATCCATTCCCGAATTACATGCAATAAGGATCACTTTAAAAGCTTCTACAAGTGGAAATCAATAATGAAACTCTTCTATCATAAGTTATGTTCTTCCTGTTTATGTAAAGCATTCATGATTTTTAATGCAGGTTTTGTATGTGAAGTGCTAATGGAGCTCTCACATAAGCAAAGTCTTAAACATGCATGACAAGGATCAGAGTTCACCTGAGTATTAGCCTGTGATCCAGGACTGACAGTAACCCCTGTGCCAATAACTGCATTCAGTACACAGAAGTCTCTGCTTCTCTAATAATTTCTGGAGCAGGCTTCATCCAGCAAAAACTGCAAGGTTCCGCTCCTCTCTCTTTTCTGGTATCACCCCTATTTGAGTTGGATGTAGTCATATATTCCTGTCTGAGGTTGGAAAGGTTGCTGTAATATAAAACCTTGTACGAAGAGGAGGCCAATAAAAATAGATGTGTTTTACATCTCCAAAGAAAACTTAGAAGACACACAGGCATCCCCATAAAAAATAATTTCACAACATGAAACTAGCAGATAGGTGGTTTGCCAAAATAACAGAAGGAAAAAAAAAAAAATGTATTTTGGGGTGGTTCACATGAGAAGTCCCAGGCTTAAAATGCAGTATGAGAGACAGAGCCATCAGACATGAAGGAAAGCTTCCTAGTGAAGAGCATTTCATGAAACTTGTATAAGTTAAATAATGTAAATAGATTTTTTTTTAAATAAAAATGTAAATATTCAAAATACAAAGCATTAAATATATTTAAAAGAGGTACCCAAGCAGTGTCAAAAGGTGCTTTAATAATGCTCAGCTCCTATTTCTGACACACTTAAGATCATTTAGACTCTGAAATTCATCTACTCTGAATTACACTACACAAAGATGTTGGTTAAAGACAACATAGTGAGAGAGGACTACATTTAAAAGAAAAAAAAAAAGGAGGGGGGAAGGCAGGAAAAATGGGCTTATTACAAAAGAAACAGTGAACAGGGAAGCTGAAGATCGCCAAGAAGATAAATTACAAATCTTTTAAGATAATTCAGATGAAATAGTCCAGATTTCTAATCCTAAACCAAACGTCTTTCTGTTGAAAATATTCCCCAGAGATGATCCTCCCTACCCTAGCATTTCTTTCTATGTCTTGCTGCAAATTCTGCATCTGTTTAATTTTTCAAGCCTGTCATGTGAAAATATCTAACCGTAGTTTTCCACCAGGGTTCTTTCCACAGCTCAGACCTTACTCTGCTCACATTATCATCTTCCAATCTGCTATGAGATTTGTTGATTCATTTCCTTTTCCCATTTCCAAATAGCTATACAGGCAGCAAGTTGCAGCTGAAACTACTGCTACCAATTGGGTTACTGCATGGACAAATTGCACGTACAGTGTTTGTCTGGAGAAAAGGAGACACTGGTCTGGCTGAGGACAGCTTTGATATAAAGACATACTTGTTCCAATTGTTTTCCCTAGTTCCAATACTGTCCTCTAATTCTTCATGCATGTTTTCTATTATATATACATATATATTTCAGTTGCATCCAAAACACCAAATCCAGGTTTAAATTCTCAGTGCAGTAAGTACAGTTCATACACATGAATACAAAGACTTCTGCAGAAATGCCAATGCCATCACTAGAATAATTTTTAAAATAAACAAGTTGCATTGATAAATATGGTCTCAGATTTGCACTTCATACCGCCACAATATGCTAGAAACAATTGCACAACATCCAAGACATGCTGTAAGTTGAAAAAGGTAGCATGTTGTATTACTTACTGATGCTGAACATTGAATTTCTAAACAGTGGAAAAAGCAGGTTTTGGGTTTTCTTTATTTGCGTATTTTAAAGAAGATATAAATGAAAGCATTATGTTATGGCTGTGATTCAGGAGAAGTTCTGAGCTTTTATACCACGTAATATAAACATGTTACATATTACAATTCTCCTCTCCAAAGGGGTGATTATTACAGATAAAATGCTTTGGAACACATGAAGTTGTCTTTACTCTAGCTGCTTAGTATTTTCTGTTAACACACATAGTGCTTGCATCTATCTACCTTTGCTATCAATTGAATTGTTTCTTGACAGGAGCTGGTTAAAAAGCTGGCTTCATGAAGAATAGCCATCTTCTGCTACAGAACATCATTATAGCAGGCTTGGTCCTTTGGAAACAAATTCCATCAGCTATCTCAAGAAGCAGAAGAGTGAACACTATGGGCCATGGATATATTTTTAGTAGTTCAAAGTTTCTAGTTATATGCCCTGTATTCAACCATGTATATGAAAGAACGAACTGCGGGGCTTTTTTGCTATTGTCTCCTCACATGAGCATTATTAGAAAATAACAATCTGTGACTATAAACCATGGAGTCTCTGATAAAAAGTACTGGACCTGGAGTTGTATTTAGTAGAAAAAAAAATATACACTTAGTGGTGTCCCAGATTGTGGCAAGCAGACACTTCTCAAATAAAACTACTTAAACTGCATAATCTACACAGCTACTTGAATTTAGTAGGTTCCATCTTTTGTTTTCATTAGGAACTGGATAAGCAAATACATACTGCCGATATATCTATGGCATCAGAGTAATCTCATCTGTAACGTATTTTCCTTTGTTAATAAACTGGTTGTATTTTTTCATTTGGCAGCTGAGAAACTTCTTTTTCAAGTTAAGTTCCATAGTCTTACAAATCAGATAAAATATATTCTTAAAGTGTTTTTTAAATATCACTGTATTTAGTATGTTAGAATTTATTATTTTTTTTTCTTTATTATGTTAAAAACATAATAATTCCAAAAGAAAAATAAATCTATTCTGGCAAATACAACTATGACTGAGTTTTATTAGGCACAAAGAGGTTGAATAAGAATGCAATGAAGTATATCATGGAGGCTACACAAATATAATATTCAAGACTTTAGTAGGGTTGAATAGTATTGGGGGGCAAGGGAGAAGTCAGTATTGCCTCATTTATAATTCAATGAAGTGAAAAGCAAGTGTGATGAAATCAATGCGTAATTCCAAATTAACTGCTATAAATGAGACCAGGATCTAGCATCAGCAGTTGCAAAGTACTGGTAACTGGATACAAAGCTGTTCCTGATTCAAACACAGTCACGAAAAATAGTTAATAGAAGTTAGCTTCCCCTTGTCAATTGTACAGCAGCTTGTGAGTACTGAGAGCGCAGTGTTCTTACTCCAGTTGCCAGTGAACAGCTGCCTGGCTTGGAAAAAAACAGCATCGCAAACTGACGGTGAGACAAATCAGCAAATTCAGGAGTTTTGTCCGTATTCTGCACTGGCCAAAGCCATGTGGTTGCCATTAGTATCACACCAGCCCAGAACTAACACGACCTCCTGAAATTTCAATGTTAGCCTCAGCTCGGGACCATAGTGGTACAGTCACATAACTTCTGGTCGGCTTTAAGAGCAAGTTGTGCTTGCCCATGTCTGCCTGCAACATACATTATATATGTTGTATATATATGACACATGGGCCGTTCTTGCCCTTCAAAGCCCTTCATCACCTTCCATCAAGAAATCAGTGAAGTATATTGAGCATTTTGTTCATTAACCCTTCTGCTAAATAGGCATCCCCAAAGTCCTAGATAACTAAATCTGTCTCCTGTTAGAGATCTTGTAGTTACAAGACTCAGACTTTAATAAATCCAGCAGTGGGCCTTTTCCTAGTAACTTCTTACCACTGGAGAAACTTAAATCTGAGAGCAAGACAGGACACAGAAGGAAAAAGACAAGCTTCCAGCTCCTCAGTGTTCTGGGCACGCAGTGGTATCGCTTCAATGCCACCCAAAATTCCACCCACATTCAGAAGCAAAACAGATTGCCAAGGCTGAGCTTGGATGTCAGATGAGTCTCTGCTGCATTCACTGGCTGCAGGTTTGCCAGGCTGCAGCTTTCATCAGCCTGTGTCTTCAACTTGCACATTATGTGATAATTCACACCATCTCTATAGATTGCTATCAGAACAGAATACATGTGCTCAGCGTTCACATTGCCGAGCTGAAAACAATAACCCAGGCTCTAAAGCTGTAGAAAAATTACTGTCACCTCTTTTCAAAGGAAAAATTGGATTTTGTCTCAGAACTGAAGCAAGATGAATTCAATCTTGTTCACCAGGCCAAAAAAATTCTCTTGCACAAGCCTGTGCAAATGCAAAGGAGAGCAAGGGTTTCCCCTATTGAAGTAAGATCAAAGCATCCTACATTTTTTTTGTTTCAGCTGTTGTGACTCTGAGGTGTTTTCTAGCACAAGACCTTTATCAGCTTCCACAACAGCCTGCCCAGTCACAGGTCAGTGTGGGAACATGACCACCCCCCATGGCAACGTGAGAAGAACATCTGGGCTGGAGCAATGCATACATTTCCTTGAATAATGTATATTCTTTGAACACTACTCTGCAACACCACCAGAATCCATATGTTGCTGGGTGTGCATCCTGTACAATTATAGTGAGATTTGTTCTCAGCCCTACACTTATTGTTCTATTTTAGGAGCTAAAATATCCCTTCCTCCTTGTCTCATCAGTCTCAACAGCCTGTGGCCAGTTTCTATGGTAACTATAAGGACAGGTGGAAACGTACAGATGCCATGTAGAACTGCGCTTCCAGCAGCAGGGAGGAAGGGGTCAAGGCAAAAGGACTTCATGGGTATATATTTCTCAAAGCTTTTAGAAGTTAGATCAGCACTTCAGGGGTGAAGGGAAAAGGGAGGTTCAAAAGCTAAACACAAAGTGATTACAAGAAGAAAAAGGAGTCAAAAACTCAGACCACAAAACTAAAAAAACTCATTGGAGTAGTAAGGTGGAAAGATGTGAACTATGTCTAGGAACAATATTTGCATCAGCAAAGACTACTATTTTTTCTTTGCTCTGCAAAGACACGTGCATACTGAAATAAGAGAAAGACTTGCACAACTGGGTTTTTGTTAGGTTCTTCCCCTCTACTTATTGCTGGGTAAGTTTTTATTTTTAAAAACACTGGTTATTAAACACAGAGGCTTTTACTAAAATCCCACTGCTAATACCCTTTGGGATACTTGATAGTGTGCCAGCTGTATTGTGAGCTCAGAGGCAAGCAATGTAGGCATTTTAAAACAGCAGGCGCTATAGGCTCCAGAGCAGCATTCCCTGACTCCCCCCCCCACCCTCCCTGCCCCCTCTAATACACAAAGAGCACTTTAGGAGACTCCTTTTCCTGTGAATGGGCCCCCCTCCACCTAATTTGTAAATGCTGGTCTTCTCATTCCCATTTGTGAATGTATAACACCATTTGGTAATTCAGCCCTTAAGTACAGGCAAAAGTTACATTAGAAATTATTTTTCAGGAAGAGTAACAGGAAAGAAACAGCAAGCCAGCACAACTTGTCTGTTCACTGTGGACGAGGGCTTGTGAGGCTCTAAAAGCTTTTGGTGTGTTCCAGCTAACAGCAACATGCACGTCAAATAGTAAAAAAGTCTCTTATTAGAGCTGGCAGGAAAGTGGAAATTGCATTGGGGCGAATCCAGTGGAACAGCAAAAGGCTGACATCATTCCTCTAAGCTCCTAGGTGTTGCCCTGCCCACACTTACTTCCATCCCTCCCCTTCCCCTGGAAAATAAATTATAAATACTTCTTTTGTCTTTCAGTTTAGCTCAGCTCTCTCCCAACCAAACCATACTTCAATATTGACAAATATAGAAATAAAACTGTAATATACTGTGGATCTAACAGAACACTTGCCAAATAATATACTTCGCTATTCCACTAATATATATACATAAAATATATGTAAATATGTTATATCCTCTTTTGCACCTCTAGAAGTGTAAATTCTTCAGGGAACAGATTATGATGATACATTTGTGCAGTAGCTAGCACCTTGATCTTAGCTAGACTCTAATATACGCTGCTAAAATATCTGCTTTGTAAACAAAGATGAAGACACAGCAGTGATACAGAATTTAAGATCTCTAACGTACATGTCTGAATGTTACTGATGAAAACGGCAAGGAGTTTTTCTTGGTTTAAAACACACTGTTATACAGACAGTTTAAATGAAAAATCTGAGGAATGACTGATTACTCCTATCAGCACTTCCCAGAAGTACAGATTGTTCCCAAAATGCTAAGCAACATTGCACACTTCTATTGTTATGCTTGGAAAAATATATTATGTAAATATTTCCTCTGATATGAGAACAAACTTTTACAAATATTTTCTGAATTATTAATGTTTTCTGCAAAATACATATGTTTTTCAGGGTGCCTGACTTTGTATGATAAAAGCTTTTCTGGATTCTTCTGATTTTTTAGTTCGATCTTAAATTGTACCTGCAGGTATTTGATTTGTTTCACTTATTTAGTTTTCAGTAAAATGTATGGATTTCTACAAACATCTTCACAAACGTATCCAAATCAGTTCTGCTTCATTATATGAAAAAAAAACCACCAAGAAAATGTAAAGTCTTTTCAAATTCAAGCATAAAAAGAGAGTAATTTAAAACACTGGGTAAAAAGGAGGGGATTCATTGCTCAGACATTCCAGGATTAACATAATATGCATTCAAGCTCATGATGACTTCTCTTTTTATCTACTACTTGTTTACTTTTTCTGATTTCTGGTTACTTTCTGTGTCTAACTTACCATGGACAACCACAGCTGCAACTAGCTTGTCCCCAAGTCTGTTTTCTTCTTCTTGAATTAAGTTTCACTTCCTCCCCCACATGCATTCATGGCACATGATCCCAGGCAAAGACTTGAGTTTTTAGCTATCTTATTCAATAAAGTAATTTGACTGTTTCTTCCATTTAGCTTTTAGAAAGGATGACTAGTCCATGCATTACCTTGAATGAAGTGCACAATTGCTTCCTAGTGCCTGCTCCCACATAATGCGGTGTCCTCCCCTGCCTTGCAATTCTAGCCTGTAACTACTAAATCAGTTAGAAAAGTACATACTGCTCTGATTCATTTGGCCTTTTGCAAAACCTCTGGAAACTGAAAGGCTAGTGTATAAGCCATGCATATTGCATCACAATTCATTAAATGTTACTGCTTGGCTTAAAACCATAGAAGCCACCCGACAGGCATCCTATCGACTGTGTACAATATTTATGTTAATGATCTCATATAGAACTTGTACAGACAGTTTTAGCTGCTGCATGATCTCAAGTGCCCAAAGGCTATTTCAGCTTTGACCTTATACACAGTGAATGAGGGAGCCCTCAGACCCTGCAACACCTTCCAGCTTCCTACCCCATGTGGCTTCCTTCTTCTCCAAATCACCAGACTAGATCCAGGCTTCCAGCACCTCCTTATGCAACCTAATATTATCGTCTCATCAGAGAAGCAAAAGCAGTCTTTAGCCTGCTCCCAAAGAGAAATTGAACTCTAGAGAAGGTTGTTTTCTGCGTTGGCATGCTTTCAGCAGAGCAATCATGGAACAAGAGTTCATAAGCGTGGCTTTGCCCAAGCTAATTTCTTGTCACGTGACTACGCAGCATGCTCCTCGAGGCTCAGTGCTGTATAAAAGGCGCAGTGCAGTGCAAATGCATGCAGTCACGTTAGACCCGGTGCTGCAACCAGGCTACTAAGCTCTTTTTAAAAATCTGATTAATAGGGAAGTCTGATATTCATGCACCCGAGTTGCCTGGTAAGAGACAAGAGGAGACCTCGGCAAGGCTTCAAGCTTTGTCTCTTTGCCAGCCCTGCAATGCTCATAGGTCTCTATGTTGCAACCCTCAATACCTGAATTAGCCAAGTTTTCATTTGTAAGGTTATACTAGTTATTTACTACTCTCAGAAGTTGAGAGCAGACTGTGTAAGATATATTCTGGCATGCTGTTGACAACAGAGCATGCCATCAAAAGAAACAGTAGTTAACAGATTCACATCCTTTTATTTCTCTGTTGACTTGAGCAAAGTGCTAGAATAGCTGATTTTTTTAACCTACTTAGAATTAAATATTTGTAATTCAGAACCCCAAGTGCAATGAAGAATTTAGTCAACAGAACACCTTAGGTACTGTTATAACATTTTGTATTCCTTCTGGCTAGATTTCCAACTATTTTATAAATTACTCTACTAGCCCAGGCATTAAAGAACAGTGACTGCCAGACTCTCTCAAGCAAGGCCACATCAAATCAGTATTCATACAGACTAAGCACTCCCCTTTAGTATTCTCTCTAGCAGTTGTTTTGTCTTCTGCTGAGGCTTTTCATCTTTAGCCTTAAATTCCAATGAATAAGAAACTGGCACACTACCAATCTACTCTAGAATGCCTCAAGGGCTTTTGGCTATGTAAGGAGCAAATATAATCTCATACCTTTAACAGTTCAGATGAAATGTCTTTTTTCTTTCTTTCTAGTGCTCAAGTGTCTCTTGGCCAACTGAGATGGATGGGTAGTTCTAAGGTACATATTACAGACTCGTTTAAGCTTTGGATAATGAGATTTCTTTTCCTGCAGGTAAATTCTGCAGCACCCTCAGAGGTGGGTCACTTAAGCTGTCTACTGAAATCCTTCTTTTTGTCCATTACAGTCAAATAATCATCACAAAGAGTTTTATTTTCAAAGATAACATCATTTAAACTGAGGCAATCCAATTTATTGCCTCTGCCTTCTACAGATTATTAACAGGGTGCAAAATAGGAGCAGGATGAAAAATATTCTTTCTTACCTAAGCCCTTTAGATCTTCAAAACATCTTACCCGGAAAGCTAGCTTCTACTACAGCCTGAAATCTTTTTCTTTCTTTGTGAGCTAATTATTTAGTTCCTTCACTACTTACAGCATCTTATCTCAGCATTTTCCAAGTTGGCCAGTAGTTTCCATGTCTCCTCTATTTCCTGGAAAACTTTCTGGGTCCTGACAGCCAGGTCACTGAGCAACCCATCAATCTATCTTGCTCCTACAGACTGAGCGCTCTGTGATTTGGCTTCTACATTCATGGAGACACTTTTAACTGTGTGGCTAACAGAGTTTTTATCTCCTCTGACAAAGCATTGTAGGTCTCCCAGAAGGGACTGGGAGATGATATCTTAATTGATTTTGCAAAATCTCTAGTTCTTATGTCTCATTTCTTGGACTTCTTTTAACACCTTTTGGTTGCCTCTCAGTGCTCCCAGCATCTCTGTAACAGTGCTGTTTGGGCTTACTGGGAATATCACCTCACAAATTTCCTTCCTGGAAACTCTCTCACTTTGACACCAGCACATCAAAATTTAGCCTACATCTAATGGAGAAAGTGATAGGGTCTCTATGTAGGTTGAATGCCTTGGATAGCACTTTTATTGTTTCATGTATTATAGCCCTTAAGGTTAATGAAGAACAGGGACAGGGTTAGCAAGGTCCACTATTGTCTGAGCATTAAATGCCTGTCTTCTGTCATTAACATAGCACCTGCACAGCAGGCTAGCTGCAGAGGGCCTCAGCAGGCCAAGCTAATGGCCCAAAGTTACTATGATACATCTACACCTACTTTACCTGCCAATACCCTCTATTCTGGTAGCTGAGGAGTGTAGGAGTCATTATATGAGCTCTGCATCATGCCTATGCTGTGATGCTACTGTTGAGGCACCTGTAGGGCTGCTTTGTGCCTCCTGTCTGGCACAAAGCAGTGGCTGCTCATCTGCAGAGCAGCATTTCTGGTTTGTGTCAAATAAATCTTAAAAAAAAAACCCAAACAACAACCAAAAAAACTACACACACACCACAATCACACAACACTGAACTGACAGCATGCCCAGATAGAAATGAAAATTGCACTAGTCCAAGGACTAGCTCTTGTCCAGTTGAGTCTGGATCAGTGCCACAAAATATGATTAGATGTTGGAAGTGACTAATTAAGTTCCAGTTGCTCATTAGTACTATAATCCAAACCACTCAAAAACAGAGGATCTCACCTTTCTGAAGTTGATAAATAGTTGCTTCTAAAATTAGCATGGACTGAATAACCACGGTTTCAAATAAACTGATGTGTTTGCTAATTGGCATCTGTACCCAACAGTGCAGATAGATACAATTTAGGTATTATCAAACTGGCAAATGAAGCTTTAAACTGGCTTAAAGTTTTAGGGACTGACTGAAAATTGAAGAAAGCAATAAATTTCCACTTTTTGTAACACAGTTGTGCTCACAAGCACATCCATCTCCATCTTAAAACCAGTCAGGTACTTAAACTGTTCAGAAGGCTGTTCCAGAATCTTATTGTTCTTTTAATTAAATAGCTGCTTCTTCTTCTGTCCTGCCTAAATTAATTAATGAACCGACTCTGCTCCTATGTCTGTATGCCATCCCTGGTTTAATTCTATTTTTCTTCCTCTCTGATTTTTGTCTCACCTCAGTACACTCATGGAGAACAAACGTGGTCTTTCAGCCTGCATTTTCAGGCTACACAGCAGGTCATGCTCCACCTTTAAGATATGTACTCCATTTTCCTGTAAAGCAAATTTGAATTTTCCTTTCCTGAACATGGGTAATCATAATTATATAGAGATCCTAAGTAAGATCTAACCAATAAGAGACATCTTACAGCTTGAAATTTCATGTTGGAAACAGATCAAGAGACCTATGAGATGCTAAAGAGGAGGCATTATTAAGGATGGCCATATTTGACCACCTAATAGGAGGCGAAGCCCTGGATTAACACACGTCCCTCTTCCTTGAAGTCTCTTAAGCCCCATGCTATTTATTGCAAACGAAAAAAGCAGATCCTTGATTACAGGCTAGACTGAAAGAAGTGCAAAACCCAGCCCATGTTTATTCCCTTGTTTCACTAAAATAGCAATACTAAAAGACTAAAGTAGTTGTTCTTTGCCACTTTCTGCTCATTTAGCCCTTTGTTGCTAACGGATCAGGTTAATGCAAGCAGCCTTAGGAAGAATTTCATGCTGCATTTTGAAATAAATTTTTTTTCTTCTTTTTTTGTGATGTTTATTTACACTTGTTTTTCATTTCTGGCTTATCTACACGGATTTTTGTGCTGCTTTAACTAAGGACCAACTGCAGCAAAAGAGAGAGAATTTTCCTGTGTATGTGTTTTTTGTACATATGCCAGGGTAACATCCAGTTCTAATGCCCTTAATCAAAATTAATATTGGCAGAAAACTTACACTGAACTAGTAAATTTTCAGTACAGTACTAACTGTACTTAGTACTGACACAACTGAACTGTTACACAGTTCTTAACTTGCAACCTTCTTTCATACAGAGACAAATACTTGATTTCAACAATTACCTGCCAAGTATTCTGAAAGTTGTCTTCATTATCATTAGCACCAGAGTGCTTGGTATTTTTTAGATCATTTTCCTTCTTCTACTAGCTGTAGTATTCAAAGCATTTTCTCAGTGCTGTTCGAGGGCTGCAGTTACACTCTGCCTGTGCCTAAAACCTCATGCCCTGTTCATTTAATTTCTCTGACAATCTCCCGTGAGGCATAAGTCTATTTCCCTCACTGAGCTCATTAGTATCTATTCCAGTTCCAGCAGGTAGATCTCAGACTTCTAGGGTCTTTTACTTGAAAGACTATCTTATTGGCAACTGTATACAAAGAAAAGGATTATTATGAATAAAAGATTAAAGGAAATCAGTGGCTATCGACTATTAAATAAAAGTAACAACAGCATTGCCAGCAAAACTTTATAGTGCAGATCTGACCTAAATGACTACTTGAACCAAATTCCAGAAAGAAAAGTGGGTTTACATACTAAGATGCAATTGACATAGTTAAACAATACCTATTTTACTGATGTCTCCGTAAAGGTGATTTCTACTGATAGCTATACATGTTTAAAGTATATCATCTTCCCCATAAAATTGCTTCCACACTAGGGATTTTATCAGTATGCTAGTTTTATATTTGAAAAAAAGTCTTTTTAACTAGACCAGAGTAACTACTCACAGCACCACACAATGTTAGGATCTGCTCTTTAATGGTTTGAGTAAGATATAACTTAAATGAAGCACCTAGAAGGACCGGGAGCAAAACTCCTTTCCCTCAGCTACAGACACTTTATATTTTTGCAAGATTTAATCATGCTTTGATAGTTATTGTGCCCAGAAAAAATAACAAAATTTATTCTGAGAGATACATTTGCACCTCAATATATGTCCTTGATAGCACTTAAGCCTTCAGTGAGTTTTCCTAAATGAGATAAAATTCTATGTATGGCTCAAGAGCATGGCATACTCTTGCATTTAAGTGTTAGGTAGTATAATACATACAGCTCTGTCTCTGAATTGTAAAGCATTACAAAAATCTCACAAAGGAAAGGAAAAATTCAGGTGCCGATTATGGGAATGGTACTAATTCATATAAGAAAAGGAATGACTCACCTTTTGTGAAAAATTATCTGAATGCACTCATCCAATACCAGCTTCATATCTGTCAGGCTTAGAGTGTTTCTGGGAATCTAAAGAGCCTGACATTCCTGTCAGCTCCAACAATGTGTACCCTTAATTAAGATATGCATACATACACTGATGAGACATCATTCCTGTCAACTGATCTGAGGGCTCATCTGAGGAGGGAAGCTATTCTGGAATACGCAAGGGTGCAAATGTAACCTGTCCACACCAGGAGCTTGCATTGAACAGGTATCCTGTGGTAGCTGTTTTATCCTATTTCCCCTTTAGCCAAGGACAAATATGAAGACAATTGGTGTTTTGCTGTTTTTTTGTGAACTTGTAGTCATATTTCATGTCTCATTTATGTCATTTTGTTTACGTCCAACTCTCAATTTTAATAAGATACTTTATGTGGTACATTGGGAAAGAATAGAGCACTTAAAAAGCAAAGACAAAATTATATGTTCCCATTAATTAAAAGACTCGATAGATTTAAAAAACTAATAGAAGAATAATTTTGGGTTCACCAGCAGAATTTTGGGGTTTTTGATCATGGGTCAGTCTACACACCACCAGGTCTGCTGGCAACAGACAGGGTATACCTGTCCCAAAGGGGGAAAAGGATATTTGCACAGGAGTTAGCAGGGCTCATTGAAAGAGCTTTAAACTAGATTTGAAGGGGAAAAGGTATAAAACCAGGCTCACTAGAGATAAGCCTGGGGGTGGCATGCCGACATTTGTGGGATGGTGTCCTAGCGAGGGCCTTCAATCTGCTGTCTCAGTGGAGGTAGGGGATGGAGAGCCATGCAGCAGCAAAGACACAAGGGTTAGTGATGGGTTAGAAACCACGGAAAAACCTGAGAATGGTCACGCAGGAATTAGGGCTTCTATAAAGGTAGTGGGATCAATAGCCCAGCTGAAGTGCATCTACACCAATGCACACAGCACGGGCAACAAACAGGAGGAACTGGAAGCCATTGTGCAGCAGGAAAACTATGATATAGTTGCCATCACAGAAACACGGTGGGATGACTCACAAAACTGGAGTGCTGCAATGGGTGGCTATAAACTCTTCAGAAGGCATAGGCAAGAAAGGAGAGGCAGTGGGGTGGCCCTGTATGTTAGGGAGTGTTTTGATTGTCTAGAACTTGATGATGGTGACGATAGGGTTGAGTATAGATGGGTAAGAATCAGGGAGAAGGCCAACAAGGCAGATATTGTGGTGGGAGTCTGCTATAGACCACTCAACCAGGATGAAGAGGCAGACAAAATATTCTATAAGCATCTGGGAGAAGTCTCATGATCACTAGCCCTTGTTCTTGTGAGGAATTCAACTTACCAAATGTCTGCTAGAAATACAGTACAGCAGAGAGGAAACAGTCTAGGAGGTTCCCAGAGTGCGTGGAAGATAACTTCCTGACACAGCTGGTAAGGGAGACAACTAGGGAAGGCGCCCTGCTGGACTTCTTGTTTGCAAACAGAGAAGGACTTGTGGGTGATATGATGGTTGGAGGCCATCTTGGGCATAGTGATCACAAAACAATAGAGATTTGATTCTTGAAGCAATAAGGAGCAGGGTCAGCAGAACTGCTACCTTGGACTTCCAGAGGGCAGACTTTGGCCTGTTTAGGAGCCTGGTTGACAGAATCCCTTGGGAGGCGGTCCTGAAGGGCAAAGGAGTCGAGGAAGGCTGGGCATTCCTCAAGAAAGAAATCTTAAAGGGACAGGAGCAGGCCATCCCCCTGTGCCAAAAGATGAGCCAGCAGGGAAGAAGACTGGCCTGGCTGAACAGAGATCTTCGAGTGGAACTCAGGAAAAAAAAAAAGGAGAGTTTATGACCTTTGGAAGAAGAGGCAGGCAACTCAGGAGGACTACAAAGATGTCGTGAGTTTATGCAGGGAGAAAATTAGAAGGGCCAAAGCCCAACTAGAACTTAATCTGGCTACTGCCATAAAAGACAATAAAAAATGTTTCTATAAATACATTAGCAACAAGAGGAGGGCCAAGGAGAATCTCTGTCCTTTATTGGATGCAGGAGGAATCACAGTGATAAAGGATGAGGAAAAGGCTGAGGTGCTTAATGCCTTCTTTGCCTCAGTCTTCAGTAGTAAGACCACTTGTCCTCTAGGTATCCAGTCCCCTGAGCTGGAAGACAGGAATGGGGAGCAGAGTGAAGCCCCCATAATCCAAGGGGAAATGGTCAGAGACCTGCTACGCCACTTAGACACAAACAAGTCTATGGGGCCAGGTGGGATCCACCCAAGGGTACTGAGGGAGCTGGCGCAAGTGCTCACCAAGCCACTTTCCATCATTTATCAGCAGTCCTGGGTAACTGGGGAGGTCCCAGCTGACTGGAAGTTAGCAAATGTGACACCCTTCTACAAGAAGGGCCGGAAGGAGGATCCAGGGAACTACAGGCCTGTCAGTCTGACCTCGGTGCCAGGGAAGGTTATGGAGCAGATCAACTTGAATGTCATCATGCAGCACGTACAGGACAACGAGGCAATCAGGCCCAGTCAGCATGGGTTTATGAAAGGCAAGTCCTGCTTGACTATCCTGATCTCCTTCTATGACAAGGTGACCCGCTTACTGGATGAGGGAAAGGCTGCGGATGTTGTTTACCTAGGTTTAGTAAAGCTTTCTCCTGGAGAAACTGGCTGCTCGTGGCTTGGACGGGCATACGCTTTGCTGAGTAAAAAACTGGCTGGATGGCTGAGCCCAAAGAGTTGTGGTGAATGGAATTAAATCCAGTTGGCAGCCGCTCAACAGTGATTTTCCCCAGGGCTCAGTACTGGGGCCAGTTCTCTTTAATATCTTCGTCAGTGATCTGGATGAGGGGACCAAGTGCACCCTCAGTAAGTTTTCAGGTGACACCAAGCTGGGCAGGAGCATTGATCTGCTTGAGAGTAGGAAGGCTCTGCAGAGGGATCTGGACAGGCTGGATCGATGGGCCGAGGCCAACTGTATGAGGTTAAATAAGGCTAAGTGCCAGGTCCTGCACTTGGGTCACAACAACCCCATGCAATGCTACAGGCAATAGGACAAGAGGAAATGGCCTCAAGTTGTGCCAGGGGAGGTTTAGATTGGATATTAGGAAATATTTCTTCTCTGAAAGGGTTGTCAAGCATTGGAACAGGCTGCCCAGGGAAGTGGTGCAGTCACCATCCCTGGAGGTATATAAAAGATGTGTAGATGTGGCACTTAGGGCCATGGTTTGGTGGTTGACTTGGCAGTGCTAAGTTAACAGTTGGACTTGATGATCTTAAAGGTCCTTTCCAACCTAAATGATTTTATGATTCTAAGTGAGAACACAGATATGTTCAATTGCAAACACATATCACCTGTGGTATTAACTTGAAAATAAGCTTGCAGAAGTACAGAAATCAGTAAATCAGCCATTGAAATCAAAGATTGGGAAGTTTTACTAGGGATTACATACAAAATGTTTGGTGAATCTGTTGCTGGATACATAGGAGATCTCGCAAACTGTGAATATTTGAAAGGAGGTCATCCTTGAGGCAGCTTGCAGACTAGCCTTCTATACATCTTCTGCAACTATTTCTTTTAGATAGTTCCAAAAATACATCATTTACAGAAGATAAATCTTGTGTTTGTTTCCTGGAATATTTCTTATTCATTACACTCTGAGAAATGGAACATGAAAGATAAAAATCTGATAACCTGAACCTATAGGTCTGGATTTTCCCCCTCTGAAGAAAATTAAATGGAAATAGAGTATTCTGTACATCCCTCCCAGTCTGGACACTTATACCTATGGTGCACATTCATGCTAAAATAGAAGCAGACAGCATAAAATGCCTGGAACGCAGTCTGTCCTTTTTTCTTTGTGATTATTTTCTTGCACTGTCTGTGATGTGATGCAAATGACAGTCTCAGTTTCTGTCTGGAATTTCATTTTGGAAAGCCCAAGCATGTCAAGTTAATTCTATTATACAGAACGTCTGCTGAACGATTTGCAGAGCTATGCTAACTGCCCAAAAATAACATCTTTAGTGCATGCCTTAGCATGGCAACCAGGCAATAGCCACCTCTTGCCAGGGGATTGAAACGGCTGGGGCACCAAGAGCAAGGGGGATGTTGCAAATACATTAATTACTCAACTATCCTGGGTGCTCAACTAAACAAAGGGAAGCCTTTACAATTTGGAGAGTGGTAATGGCTGTAAGATAAGGAGGCTCCAGGATGGTCTCACTTCAGATGGCTGGGCCTTGGGATGGGCGGATGCAGGAGAACACAGAGATAAGGGAATTGCAACAGCTACCTGGAAGGACATGGCCTATGTGATTCCAGGACTGAGTTTGCGCAGAAGCAGGGGTCAGTCAGCGAACACAGTGAGGAAGACTACCGGCCTTCATCTGAAGATCCCTGATGACCACCAGGGAAGATGACTGCGCATGCGAATGGACATTTGCATATCGCATGGTTATGTAAACGAGTTCTCAGAAATCCTATGACTATGTATAACTTTATGGTATATATTCTCTGAAAATTTGCCAAACCGGTGGAGCACTCATAGTGGACAATCCCCAGTGCTGCCCAGCGCTGCAATAAAGAATGCCTGATAATGACACTGGTGTTACTGAGTTTTCTTTCGGACTTTTTACCCAGCCGCACCCAGCTCTTCACTTCGGTGAGGAAAGTTAGAAAGTAAGGGGGTTTGGAGATCTCCGATTTTTGTATCAGGATTACATTCAAGACCACCGAGAGCACTAGAACTGACCAAATACCTACAATAGGCATTACTCTGATGAGTTACAGAAGGTAAAATTTAGGATGATAAACGCTGGCTATCCCTGTCATCTTAATACTTTAGCTCTATGCTATGTCGTGAAATAGCACAAGTTCCCTACATATTTCAGGGGTTAAGAATCATTTCTTTTCCTCAGACTTGTTCGTCACTGTTTTGTTCATGACATTTTTTCCTATAGCTACCCTGCCTTACAGAAATTTAAAACAACATGATGAAAAATGGTCACATTTCTTACTAAACAGTTTATACAGATGAAACTACCATAATTCAACATCTGCACCAAAGAATAGTAAGGAAGATTAATTATGATTTTCAAGAAAAGCATAGAAGTTCAAAGGCATAGTAATCACAAATAACAAGACAGCAATTGTACCACAATGCATTTACCCACATGCGTCTTTTTAAGGACCCTGTCACATAGCAATTACAAGTTTCAATCTTCAATAATGAGTTTAAAGCACTGCTACATGAGATCCAACAGCCAATCTATGCGTCCTCTCTTCCCTGAGCACATTGGTTAAACCACTTAGGATCACATAAGACCAGATGTACAAGAAGATTATAAAAAAAACCAAAACAAAACAACACAAAACCAACCAAACAAAAAAACCCACAAAACCCATTTTTTTTCTTTTACATGATTTAAATTAGGAGCTGAGAAAGGCGGGGGGTGGGGAAGAAAAGAAAAGCAGAAGCTGATCATTCTGAACAGCATGGAAGCTAAGGAAATTACCATCTTTTCCTCATAATCTCAGGGTAACATCCCTGACCTTCAAGGTACAGACACGTTGCTTTTAAACAGGACTAAAAGGAGATACACAACCTCTGGTTGTAGGGCTTGGCAACTATGAGTAGAGTAAAATGTTACAGGGGAAGACTCTGCAGTGAGACAGGACAAAAGAGATGGCTGGAAACATAGGAGTGTTGATAAGATTAATAGGAGAAAGTTTATAGTTTAATGTATGTACAATCTCAGTATAAAATGCCAAATTTAATGTATACACTTTTAGTTTCCTCCTCTAACATTCTAAAAATCAACAACCAATTGTAACATGTCATAAATGCTAATAAAAATATTTAAAAAGCATATTATTTTTGAAGATCAGTCATGCAGCTTTTGTACACTTCAGGTTAGATTCTTGCACTCAGGCTTTTCAAAGGATGGAAAAAAAAAATATTTTCTTCTTGTCCAAGAAGACTCACCGAGTAAACTCACCGAGTTTACAATATAAACCAGCATGAAAGCAAATGTAAAAAAGCAAGCTCAATTTTATTCTTAGACACATCATATCTATTGGGATTATCTCCTTTGATTTAATTGAAAATGTATAATTTTCACTGAAATAAGAACAGTGAAGAGCGTGGCTAATTATCTTTTGATTTTCTGTATTTTTATGGTGATGTTTTGTAAACCCAAAATCAATGTCTGCAAACCTGGAAGAGATTAGAAGCGTTCATTCTCCTAGACAAGATAATCCTGAGTCAGTAGAAATGCATGGAAAGTTACACTAGGTTATAAGGACTCCATGAAGGGGTTACTTGAGCTCATTTCCAACATAGAAAACGATCGTTTTTCACATCGCTGGCCAATTAAATGAGTTCAAACAAACCTCTCTTATCCTGGGGCAATGCAAATTTGCAAGTAAAAAAAAAAAGTACTCAGTCTTAGAAATCCAAAGTAGGAGATCAAAGGAAAACACATAACAATACCACAATGCAAATGAGTTTTTGCCTGGGAAATAAAAAGCTCTGCAAAAATGTCTACAACAGCAGAATTCCTAGAGCTCAGAGTTTTATTAAGCCAGTTAGCAGGGTTTGAAGCATCTTCTTTGCTAACAGAAGCCTGACCCTTAGGAAGATATCTGTGCTGTTGGAGAGGCAGTCCCAGCTCGCCAAAGTTTGAAGCTTTGGAAATGTTTAATTTCTGCTAAATATTGTATCTGAATTTTTTTTTGTTAATTTTGAAGTGATTATATCCTACCTGCCCTGCACAACACAAAATTTCCATTAAAATAAGACAACTAAGGAACAGTAGAATTTTTCAGTCTGAGAATAAAGCCCTGGGTCCAAAAGCCTGCAAGGAACCATAGTGCAATATCCCCTTATTTCAGGCGCGCTCTCTGACAAGTAAATATTATCCATCTTAATAATGCTTCTAATTTGGTAGAGTAAGATATCAGGAGAAAGTGGGTCAAATATTGCAGCGAAACTCTGAGACAGAAAATACAGTTGTTGAAGACTCAAGTTATTTATGTTTGTTCCCTCCTGTAAAATTACCCATGGACTTTATTTTCAAGCCTTCCAATTTATCGGGGTAATGTGCTATCAAGCACTTACTAGCTTTTCCCTTCTGAATAGTCCATTCAGTAGTCATTGTTTGCTCTCACTTCCAGATATTTTATGTAGATAAGCCATTTGCAATGCTGAATTTTGATAGCTTTGGATCCCACAGGCATCTGCGTATGAGCCCATATGGGGTCTAGGAAGCTCGGCTTAGACATTGGTGTGCATTAATGTTGTCAGAAGGCACAGCTGCTATGATTAAGCCACGGGTCTTGTTGTTAGTTCAAGAGGAGAGGCAGAGGTCGCCTGGAGTTAGAAAAGCGCAAAGAGAAAAGAGAAGAGGCTTCCCCACAAAATACATAGCCCTACAGAATCTCTCTGGAGAAGGTGAACTAGGAAAAATACAATATATAGGGGACAGTACAAGGGGGGAAAAAAAAAAAGATTAAGTAGTCTCTCTACACAATGAGGCAGGCATAGCTCTCTGAGCAATTTTAAGCAAGTGTTTTGCATTAGAGGAGCTTCCAGATTTTTCAGACCTACATCTCTGCATAATTTGCAGGTACCAAACATACAGATTTGCACATACTTCATAGTATGTGTGAACTACACTTCCAAGTCCACTGTTTTCACAAAATTAGCATGAATACACAGATGTACCCATAGGCCCAGCTCCAGCTAATCCCTGAACTATTCTTGGCACATCACCAAGCAGCAGCGACTATAATGAATGGCAATAGCAAGGAAACGATAGCCTTATCTTTCTGGCAAGAGCTCTGAAAGCTCCATGAGAAACTCATCATCGCTAATGCAAACCCAAGAAAGGAGGAAAATGTGCTTTCACTAAGCAGCATTCTCACTGGGGCCTCCGTTTAGGATAACATTCACAGGAGCTTAGAAAACTTCCTATAATAAAACAGTCAGTAAAGATTCATGCAGTACAAATGTATTCAAGCAAACAGGGAAGCAAACAGCCATTTTAACTATAGTGGTTCATGAGGTTTTATTATTTTTTTTCCCCTGCTAATTGTTTATTAATTACGTTTGTGAAGATAAAACAGTTTTGGGGACTGCTAGTTGAGAATACCAGAGATCTTCAACTGATTTTAAGTGTTTTTTAAATTTAAAGCTTGGGTGGCTACCAGTTTCACACATAAAGAAAAAGGACCTAACCTCAAATGCAACATCAAAAATCAAAATTCAGCAATACAAAGCAGTAATGAGATTACTTGAAACCTCTTCTTAAACATCCCTGCAGTCCTTGCTATCAGGAAGCACAAGAAGTGCAGCTGCAGTCAGCCCTGCAGCAAGAGTTTACGACTTCAAAGGACTTTCAGTTTGTTGTTGACAAGTGTGTTGGTTTCAATTCCAGAGGTCCTTATAACTAAAAAAACTGAGATATGGGTACATATACAGGCATCCCTGGATGTAGACTAACATCAAGTGAGAGACATTTTTTATACAGAAACTATCAACAGACAAACCACAGTATCCTTTGGGGCGATGGGGAGGTCAGGGCCATAACAGAGCTAGGCAAGGCAATAGTAGAGAGTACTGGAAAACTGCCATTTAAATCAGAAATGTCTTTATAAGGCTAAAACATGTCATACCTCTTCTAAAACTTTCATTTTAAAACCTCCTTCTTTATATGTTCTCCTTCCCATCATCTCTCCCCCAGCTTCAGTTTGTGCCCAGTACATTGTTGATGGGCTCTGTTTCCTCTTACAGATTGCAGGTCCTATGGTGCTGCTGCAGCAGCCCTCCTCACCGTGCCAAAAACCGTTCAGAGTGCACCAAGTCAGCACTGCAGGCTCCGACTCCTACCTTCCCTATTCTCCCCCAAGGGAAATCACTCCTAAGAGTAACCTCTATTGCCTGAGATCAAGATACGTGGTAATTACCTTTGCTGCGATTTTCACCCCCACTTGCACTGCTACGGATAAAGTTTTCAGACATGAAAAGTACCTGCAAGTTCTCACAGTTTGTCACAATGCCTGACAGGCTAAATTAACAGCAGTGGTGGGAAAAATATGCTAACATACATATACAGCACTAAAATAGGGTAACTTCGAATCAGCTCTAAGCTTCAAAATTAGAAAGCCTGAGGGGTAAAACCAGTATATTAATACCCATTATTAGAAGTGTGGATCTAGCAGTTTTTAGAAACAGAGCTGTGACTGTGAACACAAGTGTATGTGCTGCTTCTACAATACATAGGCTACATCTATGCTGGTAAATGATCATGGTCAGCAATGGTCCCAAACATTGGAAGCACACCTGTATAGTTGCTGGAAAACGAGGTCCGAGTTTTGTTACATGGATTCAGAATACGAGTCTGTCACAGACTCACATCTGTCCCACAATATTCTTCTCTGTAACAAAAAGAACAGTGAAACTTTCCATTCTTGCTCTTTCTTGTGTTATGCCAATTTTGAGGCTTCCATACACTGAGGAATAACCCAGACTTCGGCCTAAAATGCTGATGAAAATAATCCTTAAATGATTCAAAAGTCTGGATTTGATTTCTTTTTAATTTACCTTTTATTTTCTTTTTTGTTTTGCTAGTTTGTTCAGTAGATAATGAAAACATGGAAATATTAAAGGATCTCTGCATTTCTAATTGCACTGGCATTCAATTCTGTCTATGATCTGATCCTCTCTTGCTGCTGCTATAGCCTGCATGTCCTCTAGCTTGGCAGCTTTCCCTACATGTCAGAACGCTACTGCCAACCACAAATCTTTTTCATCATGCAATATAAACATCATATTTTTTAAATGTCTATTGCCTTCTTTTCTCCTGATGCACCAGATCAGCTTTCTCTCACTACTTGGAGTATAATAGATAATAATCTTATTTCTTTATCTCAAGTGTAATTTCACAATACAAGTGTAACCTCTTCAGGGTCCTATTGTCTGTCTTACTCCTTAGTCCCTTCCTGGTCTGACTGCTGCATCTGCTATCAAGCTGCTGTCTATACCTGGAATCTTCATCCATCAAGTCCAATCACCCTCACAGCCCTTTCAAGTACCATCTTAATGACTCTAGACTAAGCAACACCTCTTCTCTTTCACTTTGACCAACAATCCTGAAGCCCTATATTATTCGTCTGCCTGTTGTATTGAAATCTCAGTCTTTCTGGATGAAGACACAAGTCTTATGTACAATCCGAGGAGCTTGGAGGCAACGGAACCTGTCCCCAAAAGCAAGATATTTTTCCTTTTTAAAGCAATACTATTTCTGTATTTCCAGTCCCACTGGGGAAAGTAAATAAATTTGTTTGGGTCTGCAATATCATTATTTAGTTTTTCACATGGACCAAACTTTACAGAGGCAAGCAATGAGAAGCAGGGAACCTGGCTCGGTGAAGTTGTTTTAGTAATATTTTGTAGGAGACAGTTAAAATTAGCACATTTCACAACTTTTGAGCTCTCCTGCTACTGTATGTAGATTAATGCCCTTTTTGGGGAAAAGGAAGGACATTAAGGAAGGAGAAACTGACACAAACATCTGAAGAATCAAACACCTGGATTTAACTTACCAAGTAGTTACAGAATGAAATGCTTTGACATCCTTAGAGTAGCTCTTGTGGGCATTTGAATGCTTCAGAGTTGCCTTTCTGAAATTCACAACTAACAAAACTGAGACACTTGCTGATCCCTTCATGAACACCAGCATTTTCACTGCCTGAAGCAGCACTTACTGTTAATTGCTCCATCATGCACCTTTTACACACACAGACACATACCCTGCCTTTGCTGTTACACATTAATCACTTTCACAGCATAAATTGCTATTCCACCCCAACCTTCTAAGTTGCGTGGTAGAAGGAAATACAAGTAAAAGAAGCTTGAGAGCAAGCAGATCAGATCAGAGCTCAATATCTATCTGAAAATTCAGTTTTCTTCCTAGATTTACCCAACTACATGCTTTCAGCTACAGAAATCACAGATATTATTACATGCTAAGTTTCTTGCAGTATCTCAAATACAGTATGAGTTTTAAGAGCTTGCCTGGGAAAAAATGACAACTCAAAAAATTACTTCAGATCATGAGGTTATACCTGGATCTGCCTGGTTGTAAAGCCAGCTCTACCTCTAAGACAACAGAGTGCAACTAATTATGTATGTTGGGGAATGCAGTCAGAGAAATATGGGTTGCAGTAGCTTAAGAAAGAAAAAAAAAAAAGGAAGAGGCACACAGCTGCAGCAAAATGGTGCATTCAACAGGAATGTGAAGACTGTAACATATTTGGGAAAAATGCCAAATTCTATAATATTGAAAAATTAAAGCCTAAGGATTTTGTCCCTGATATTCAGAGTTATTATTTCAGACTTCCACAAATGCAAAAAGACCTTTTTTCAGTTCATACCCAATTTATATTTTTAAGACATCCCAGAAATATCTATGCATGTATACATATTTTTGTTCATATATATAGACATATACGTATTAAATATATGTGAAGATACAGATACGTATGTACTTCATGAAATATATTCAGTGAAAGTTCTGTATCTGAAATTCATTGAAACCTATAGCCAGTTTTACAGCTAAGGAACCACAAAACATACAAGATCCCACATAGATACACACTAAAGAATTTTTGTTACCTTAAGATATAGCCTGAATTCCTGTACTGAAGAACCAAAAATTAAATAAACTACGGAGTGAACATTTGAACCTCTTTCATTTTATGGTATTTAAAGTGGCTGAGGAAAGTTGAGTTCTCACTTGCTGTTAAAGAAAATTGGCAGAGTCCGGGTCTCTAGGTTTGCTGGTTTTATTAACAACTCAGAGTTGGACCACCACCGCAGTGAATGGTACCTGACTCAAATTCACTATCGGTTTATATAGAAACTAATAATCAATTACATCATAAACATTTCATAAGCTTCTGTTAATAATCCACTAACTATTTCAATTCCTCTTTTTTCCTTTGTCAAGAGTCCACAGAAGTCCATTCTTTTCCATTGGTCAGCTGATCTTTATGTTCTGGTTCCGCTCCGACTCCGGTCGACACCCTGTCCTCAATGTTCTTGCTGTAATCGGTGTCCTTAATGTTCTTGCTGTGATCAGCGTCCCATCCTGATCCAGGTTGACCAGAGTCCGGTTCCTACCGCCAGTGTCTCCTAAACATTCAACCTTAAAAACAACTAAAGTTATATTTAAAACCTTATCTATACTAATTTTTATTTCTAAGTGGCCTATATTTCTTTTAAGGTAAAGAAAAGGTTAACCATGCATCCCCTTTACTAAAATCATCAGAAGGTAATACTTCTAGGCCTACTCCTGCTTAGCTACTCATTAAGCTTTGATTGATGATTTGTTCAGTCCTAGGTCAGGATTACACAAGGAGCTTTGAGAACAATATTCATGGATTGTGAAAGCCCACCTGTGTTTATTCAGATAGACTTATATTAATTATTCTATTCTTCATTCTATTTCACCCTTATTGATCCTTGTCTCCCTAACTCATAAGAACTTTTACATTAATTATGTGAAAATTTCTATAACACTTGCCTTTAAGGGATATAAACCAGAAACCAAGCTCATCCTTTTCTACTTTTTTCCCCCAGCTTTCTCAGCTGTCTTGAATCACTTCCTTAAGCATAATACCAGCAGGGGCCATTAGGTCACCTGTGTAACACAGGCCTATAAATTTAACCTAAATGTCCCATAGATTAGTCTGACTTTACTCACCTGAGCCCTAATGGGATTTAGTCAAATTCAACTGCGTACCAGCACTGAGGAATAGGAACCACCAAGTTCTCATACCCAAGACAGCTGCGTGACTGGATGCTGGTTAGGTAAGATTTACAGTGAGAGTCCAGCTGGCAAACCGCCTGCTATAGTGAAGGGAAAGGCAAATATAAGCAAGGCCCCTACCAATCTCACCTGGAAGCAAAGTCTTTCCCAAGCCCAGATCTTGTGACTAGGTCATCCAAGTAGATTTTATATGCACAAAATAATCTTGGAGCAATTTTTCCCTCCAGTTGCTCTCCTGTCTCTTCTTGATGGCTGTAGGAAAGCCATAATAAATACAAAACCCTAGCAAGCAAACAAAAAATAATACAACTGCCCAGTTATGTTCGAGGGGAAGAAGGAAGAAATTCCTTCCTGACTACGCAGGAAATCTCCTTCAGCTCTAAAATATAAGACTAGCCAAAGAGCTACTGTCTTCACACGTTATAAACATACCAAGTATCATATGCCATTTTTACTCTCCCCAATACCCAGGAAGAAAGCGAGAGATACTGGTCATTCAAAAAGTCCCAAATTTTCAGGCCAGAAAGGGTTACTACAATCTTTTAGCATGACACCCAATGCATACACACTCAAACATAACACACACAGGTTCTTCCTTCAGCCAGATTAAAGCTTTGCTTTTTGAAATCTTGGGATTGAGAGATACAAAAAAACCAATGAGTTTCTCAGATTTCACTTTCCCAGGTCAGCCATTCTGGTATTTAAATTGCACTCATGACTAGAAAGTTGTACCTTGTGTCAAGGTTGGAGTTTTCTAATTTCAACTTCCAGCACTTACCAGAAAGGCTTTATCATGAATACTTACACACCGGATATGGGAACGTGAATGAGTTATCATAGGACAAGATCAGGTGTTCACTTCTGTATTAATAACTGCTCTTATCCCATGGAAAATGTGAGGCAGCTTACTCTGAGGGAGAAGAACATTAAGTCATCCCTGGCAACAATCTTTCGCTGTGCATACTTTGTTGTCTTCCCATTCACATATCACAGGAAGATCTCAAGAAGTAGCTTGTCCTGTTTTCCATATGCAAGTTCACAGTTAGCCCTGCACTATTTCCACCTCTAGTTTTACAAGAACTTAAATTTCTCAAGGTGCCAGGGCTCAGAGGGTTGTCCGTGCCTCTAATAGGAAACAAGGGGTAAAGTGCTACCCACACTTCTGCTTTCCTTGCCCGCCCTTACTTATGGAACAAGTTATGACAGCCTATTCCCATCAGACGATCCAAATTCCACTAAGTTACAGTACCACATCATATTTCCCTACGTATTTGAGCATCCCAACATCCTCCTGTTGCTCATGTAGGTTTCTAACATCAGTACAGAGGCAATTAAAAATATATTCCTCACATGCACCTTTGTGCCAAATTAAATGATATAATGTATGCGAGAAGATTTTCAAGGAGTTGCTATGTCAGGGGTGAGGAGATGTGCTGAGAATTTGAAACTGACGCAAGAGATGACAAAGAAAATTCATGAAATAGTAAGCATTGGAAGGTCACTTTGACCCAATTTTCCATTTTCTTGCAGGACATCAGACACAGTGTTTGGAAGTGCAGAGACTGCACTTGTTAATAACTTCTTAATTTCTGTAGTCTACAACTCAATTTTCACAGCCGCATTACAAGTGCAGAAACAAGCAGTGATCTCCTAAGCTGTTCTAAAGGATGTTTTTATGAAAGAATCTTTCATTTTCTTCCCCACTGCTGAAATTAAACATTCCCTGAAATCTACAGAATGTGCTTGTACAGGTTCCTTCCCAATTTCTATTACAAACCTCACTGGTAACTTAATACATTGCTTCTAGTTCCCAGTTTTCCTCAAAAACTTGTTTTTAAGTTAGTATTTTCCTTGATTAATACATCAAGAACATCATAATTTCATTGTTTTTAATGAGATATTCTCACAGGCATCACTGCACCACACTTCACAGGTGCTAATCACATTAAAAAAATTCAGCTCACTGATTTTGCGTATTATGGTCTATAGATATGATATCTGAAGCCTGATGATCCAAAGCTCTTCGTATAGCCTTTTGGAGATGGAAATTCCTCTCATGAAGACTCCTCTCCCTTTTGCACTACACTGTGAGTAGCCATACATACAGGATCTTGCATTCAACTGGAAGAATGGCAGGGCATCATTTGGATTGTTTTCACAACAGCCCCTTTGTTCTGTTGTAAACTTGTACCTCATTGAGAGACTGACAAAAATAAAGTCCTCAGCTCCTGTGGAGTTTTCTCTTTCTCTCCTAGAATTAACAAGTATTCAGTCAAAAGATCAAGAAGTCTCCCTAGTTTTGCACGGTTCTTTTGGATCCACTAAAACCAATTATAATCAAAGACATTCTGTAGTGCCAGGCCTCATTCTGGCAATTTTTTGAAAGCAGAACTCGTTAGAAGTCACTGTCCTCAAAATCCTCTCTTGGAGCAGGTAACAGTCATACCTTTCTGTGTCTTGCAAAGATGTATGTGTGCATTTCAATTAGGACATGTAAGTAAACTTGAGAGACCCAAATTTTTACAGATTGCTCTGATTTATCCCAGGTATCCAAGTGGGAAATAATATGGAATAGTACGTCGAATATCTCCTCCATGATCCCTCAGAGAGAGATCTGTAAGAACAGAATTTCACTGCCTTTTTCCCCAGAAAAGTAGAGGAAACATTTGGGACACAGTTATAAAGCCAAAGCAAAATTTATTGCTGAGCAAAAGAAATGAGGAAGTAAAAACATAGAACAAAAATTAATTTCAGGCAAGATTTGAAAATAGATAAAGCAGAACTGCTTAAGCTCATTTAAGAATCCCTGAATTTTATTAGATAATGAATTAGACAAACCCTGCAATTAAAAACCCAATGTGTTCTGGTTTGAATTTCCTGCAGTCACAGTGCAATGAAAACAGTAGCAAAAGTTTTTTAGTTGTTTAGCCATCGTAAAAACATACTAATTTTCAGTATCAGCTGATCATAAAATTACATCTCTTCAGTGTCAAGTTCTGCTTACTGGGACAGTGGTTAACCCCGCTGAAGTCAATAGCAAAATTCTGCTGATGTCCTAAGGAAAGAGTTGGTGAATCATAGGGCTACACCAAAGTAAATGGACAAACCCCAACATGTTCAGTCTGTACTTTGTGGACTGATGAATTATTCTTTCCTTGTCGTACCACACTGCCCTTTTACAGGCATGAAACCTCCCGGGACCTCTTCCAGAGAGAAAACCCCTGGCAGCTGCTGACGGCTGGTGAAAGGGACTGCTGGTGTCACTTGTGAAGCCGCTGTGGGGGCTGACTCATCTGCACCTTCTTTTTGCATCACTCATCTGTGATGGCCTATTTCTATAGAGAAAACAAGACTCTCTATCATACCGTGGTCCTACTCTATTTAACCTTACTTTAGGATTTACTCAGGTAAACCTGTGAATACATAAATATGGAAAGATTTGGAGAAAGTGAAAATGCTACAAGAGCTACTCAATTAATCTCAACCCCTCCCCAAAATGGTTCCCAGTGAAAGTGCCATGATGAGAGGACTGTAACAGCAAACAGTTCCTCATTGTTCCCTGCGTTATAGAGACTGAGTATCCCAGGGCAGAAAGGAAGGGTGAACACTGGATACAAAGATTCATTTTCTTGTTAAAAATGCCTTCTACACATAACTACCTTGTGCAGAAGCCTTTCGTTTATGGGCGTAAAAACTTGTAACGTTGGTTCAGCAAAATACACCGCCGCCTAACCCGGTCTCCCGCCCCTCTCTCCTCCGCAGGCAGCAGCCCCGACCGCAAGCCGCAGCCGAGGCGGCGGCCTGCCTTCCACAAGACGTTTAGGGATAGGCAGCATCGCAGAAAAATCCCTCCCGCCGCCCCATGGGTAAAGCCTGAGCCCCTCCGCCCCGGCGGGCCGGGACAGGTGTGGGGCGGCGGGAAAGCGGAGGAACGGCCTCAGGAGCTGCAGCACGAGGGGGGGCGTGTGGCGCGTGTTACCACGCCGCACGCGACCGCAGCCGGCACTAATGGTCGGACCGGCGCCCCTCACTCCCTCCGCGCCACACCACCCCCCGGTCCGGCGGGCGGCCCCACCCGGCCGCTCTAACAAAGAAGGCCCGGCGCCGCGGCGAGGGGTGGGAGCCACCGCTCCCTGCGGGGACCCGCCCCTCAGCTCCCTCCTTCCCGGCCGGGGGCGCTGCCGCCGGCCCCGCACCACCTCCTCCCTCCGTGGCTGCCCGCCCTTCCCCGGCGGCGGCAGCGGGCGGCGGCAGGGTGCTGCCGGGCGGGCGGGGTGTCGCCCAGGCGGCCTTGCCCGGATGTGCTACCCTGACTCATAGTCGCGCCGCACGCAGGCTCCGCGCCGCTGCCGCTGCCGCGCCCGCACCGCTCCGCGCACACGCCTTCCGCGCCTCCCTCCGCGGCAGCGGAGAAGCGGTGGCAGCAGCAGTAGCAGGAGGGGAAGGAGGAGGAGGCCGCGGCGGCACCATGGGTAAGTCGCCCCAGCTCCGCGCTGTGCAGCCCCCTGCCGCCGCCCCTCTGCCCCCGGAGGCCGCCGCCCCTCTGCCCCCGGAGGCCGCCGCCCGCTCGTCTCCGGCGGGCGGGGAGAGGCGACTGGTACAACTTCCTCATCGGCCGCCTTCCTCCCTCCGCGCCTTAGACGGGGAGGAGGGTCGGGGCGGCAGCGGGGCTCCGCCGAGCGCCCCCGGCGCTGCCGTGGCCCCTGCCCGGCCCCTGCCGCGCAAAGTTTCCGCGGCTCCTGCGCTGCCGCCGGCCGGCCCCGCCTGCCGGCGCTGCCCCAGCCCGGCGCCTGGCTGGTCAGCCCCGTGGTGCTCCCCGCACGGCACTCGCGGTCCTGGGTGTGAAATCAAATGGGTCAGAGAAAAGATAAATTCCCCGAGTGTGAAGGGGGATTCAGAGCAAGGAGTTATATAAGGCACCCCCAGGACGCTTTCCCAGTTACTCTTTGCATAATAGAGACAGTTGTGGTAATACGGTTAGGAGATTATTTTATAATCGCTGTTCATTGTTTGTGGAAGACACAGGATCCTCGTATTTCTCCGGCTCTTAGAAAGAACATTACTCATGCCTACAAATGCAGCCATATTACCGCTACCTTTTTTATCTTAAGATTGTAAATTAAGTAGTTTCACACTGATCGCCGCTTGCATGGAGCTTCCAACAAATGGCATGTGAATCTAGGAAGTGTAGTATATGATTTTTCTTTACAAAGTGCTCAATGAATTTCTCTTGCCTTCTTCACCTCTTCTCTTGCACAAACTACAGCTCTCCTGGTATTAAACAGGGTCTGTAAAACAGATTTCTCAGAAATCTGGCTGTAACATAGATCCCAGAGATGGGTAAGGAGTGCCCCCCTTGAGCTGTCAAAGACACAGCCAGTCTGCCAAATGTGATGGTGGGATCTAGGTTGTGGATCCCGAGGGCAAGGAGCTGTTGTTTGCAATCAGCGTATGGAGGTGGCAGTTCCTGAATTCAGCTCAGGGGTTTGACATCAGCACTTCCTGTGGCCTTAGGTAAATCAGTAGTTTCTTTGCAGATCACACACATCTTTCACTTTTAACTAGAAGTTTCCATGGCAAGAAGCAGTTGCAGTGCCTTAGTTTTTCTGACTGTGACATGAGGATAAATACTTATTTAACTCATTTAAAGTAGTGGAGAACCTTTGGAGAACGGCTCAAATTAGAAGCTGCAAGTGTCAGGCATGAGGAATAACTGTCAGATTTAATCAGAATTAGGTAAAACTGTAACGTAATAGTCAAGGTCTCTTTTCATGTGGGTGGAAAAGACAAGACACCATGATTTAGTTTGCATATGTTTCCTGTCTCCATTCACAAAGTAGGACTATTAATCTCATCGTTCTGGTTAAAGTCTAGTTGTAGCTAACTCTGCTTTTGCTTCCAAAAATAAAAACTTCAGGGCATCAGCTAAACGCTGTTTAGAAAAGCTGGTGCAGAATGAGCGCAGCACTCCTTTTTAGATGAGACTATGCTTCGGTTGCAGGCAAGTTTGTAAACAGTTTGAGAATCTGCTACAGCTTGCTGCATAAGTAAGAGTAGTTATAATTATTTTCAGAGAGACTGAAATAACTTTCCTGTAGAATCTATCAGTATCTGTCCATAATTGCCCAGAGAGATTGCTTGTGAAAATACAGAGGAACCTTTTTTTTTTTCCCCTCACTTCTTCATATATCGGGGCCTGATTCTACTGTCTTTAAAATCAAGGCAAACTCTAAGTAGCCTCTGCGGCAGATCTTGTTGCTCCAAGGAGTGAGTGGCGAAGACTGAAATCAGTTTCACCTTGGCTAGCAACTAATAATGACTTTCCATGTTTGAGATCTATATTTAAGCTCATACAGCCAGTGTACTAGCTTCCCTCATTCAGCCTATAGTACTCTTTTTGGTACCGCATTGCATAAAAGTTGAAAATCCTTAGAATTAAATCAAGGATGAATTTGTCCTTCCTGTAGCTTATATATCATTCCATAAATCGTGCTCAACAAACAAGCATTTGTGGCAGAGACTGCAGTAATGTCTTATGGTTAAACATATGGTCTATTCTGTATTTATGAAGGTTGGTATAGTATTAGCTGGTTTGTATACTAATGGTGTAAAATGGAAGCCCAAGCAGATGTATTCTAACTACAATCAAAATATTTCTGTTGTTAAAAAGACTTATCATATGCATGTGGATCTGCATTATATTTACTGTATAGAAATACCTCTGCTGCCACTCTGGTTCCAAGTGTGTATTCCTCTGAAGACATTCTCATGGCAGTTGTTCCCTCCTAGAGGATAGTGATTTCCTTTCATTGATATAAGTTCTTTCCAAAATTATAATTTTTGTTGCTTGCATTTATAGTTTTTAAAGTGTCTGAGTACAGTTTAAACAATATTCAACTTCTGGCTTCAAGAGGCAAGTTGCCTTAAGTACTCCTGGCAGTAGAGCACTTTGAATACTTGAGATGACATGTATACCACCAGTACTTTACTTCTGTTTTTATAAGAACAGTTACAGGTTTTTCTTTTCAGTTACTGATGTAATGCTTCAGTTTCACAGTGAATGGCTCCTTTCCCCAGTCATTTTTCTTGGTTTTAACCTTGGAAAAACACAACGTGTATACTTGTGCAAGCACACTGTATCCAAGAAAAGCTTTCTGTTTTAGAGCAGTGGCCTATGGAGGCTATTGTAAGCAGACTGCAGTTATTCCACAGATGTAAATTAATAAAATAAAAATCAGGAACTTGGTTACATGTTGACTGTTCAACAGCCATCCATTGGCCTCAAAAGATGGGGAAACACCGCCTATGAGAGTTTGTATGCAGAATACAAATACAAATCACAATTTGGTTTTTATGGCACATATCAGTTTGTTTGACGTGTTGGTGCTATGGTCTCTTAACAGTGAAAGCTCATAAAAACATCCTTCCATTTTGCGTATACTGGTTTTGTTAGCAGGAAATGGAAGGCAGCCGGCAGCCTCTGCTCTAATGAAGCTTGGTAAGTACTTAGTGCTTAGTTGGGCAACAAACTGTGAAAGCAACCTGCTAGTTGCACAATGAGACCAAGGAGTTTTGTAGACTCTTTTTACAATACCTAGCAGGAATAACACGATAACAAGATATAGAAGGTACATCGGCTATAACACAGATGGATTTATTTAAGTACTGTCCATTTAGCTACACTGTTGTCAGAACAAAGATTTATATTGCCCCTCTCTGCCCAATATACTCAATTTTCTCTGCCAGTTTCCCTGAAGAATTACCACGTGCAACTATGTATCAAGTTTTGGGGTCAGCCTGGTGGTTGTCAAACACCAAATCCAAACTGAACCACAGATCAGGGTGTAACAAGCTACTGTCTGTCTTCAGGACACTGGTCCACAAAATAAAGGAGGCAGGAGAGTGTGAAGCTTCAGGCATGGCTGTGTGCAATGTTGCTTTTGGGAAGATAGGGATAAAATTGCTTGCTTTTTATTAGAAAATGTAATCAGGAGCCTCAGACATGAAAGGAATGAAAGCTAATGAAAAGAGTCTTCCATTTTGAGAGCTCTTCTGCTAGTTTCCTTACAAGAGATGCAAGTCAGCCTAATAAACTGCTTGGAAAAGAGCTATGTCAATTGCACAAAAAGATAATTTTTAATTCTTTTAAAGTTTTTGCTAAAACAATGAGGCTTCTAACAACACCAACATATTAGTTCTAGCCAGCCAGAATACACCAGTTTAAGCCAGTATAAAATGTTGTATTGGCATTTCCTAAAAACGAGACTGATTGTGGCAAAAGTCTTGTCTTTAAAACGCAAACATGGAGGAAACTGCTTTTGGACTGCATCTCTTTTGCTTCAGTAATGTTCCTCAAAGTGTGCTTCTGAAGTAGCCAGGGAGGTTAGGTTAGTTCTGACTGACCTTCCTTAATGAATAACTGTTCCTGTGTTCAGGCCAATATTTCTGATCTTTCGTTATTATGTGAGACTGAAAGCAACCAATTTTGTCTTTAGCTTTAGGTTAAAGGCTTCATTCACAAGTGTGTTTCCTGAGAACAGAATATTTGGAGGTAGTTTCAGAAGTCTGTGAGGAACATCTGGCTTTCTGTAGCGTCAAAATAAAAGTGGAAAGAGAAAGTGTAAAAGAACAGCTGAAACCTGAAGGAAACCAAGCAGTAATAATGGAAATGAGAAAGCTACCAAGACAAGAGACAAGAATAGAAGGGAACAAAAATCCCTTAAGGGAAATGCATGGAGGGAGAGGAATACTAGAAGCAAAGACAGGGATAATAAATGGATGAATGGAACAACAGAGGACAGAAATAGGAGAAAGAAGTTAGGAGCTCTACTCTGCCCACCACCCCCACCCCCCAAAAGAAAGGAAATAGTTGGGATATAAATGTAAATAAAATCAGATATTTTTTACCCTCTTTTTTGTAGTACCATTTGGCTGCTGCTGACAGTCCTTGAGAAGACTCATTATAATTTTCTATCATCCTCAAGTAAAACTTATTTATTTCTGGAAGATCTGAGAATTTAATTATTTCTAAATATGTAAAATAAAAAAAAAAGGGATTAACATAAACTAGCATTTGCTCAATAAAGGGGAAAACAGTGTCATCACCATTTGACAGGAGAGAAAGCTACGGAGAGTCTTCTATGGCATCTGTCAAGGAGGTTGGTTGTTATCCCTTCTTAACTCTGTCACAGGATGCAGTTCATGTTTTAGGATGACAAAGGGACATTAAACAGTGACCCAGTTACTTACGTAAGAGAAAACCCACTTTCCACTGTTGACTAGTCCACCTGGGTCTGTTCACATGCTGTGTGTTCAAGAAAACAAGCATCCCTGCTGTCTTGATACTGTTGGAGGCATTATGTTTAAGACTCTGACTTGTTTCCAGATTAAAATAGATTAAGAACTACATCTAAACTTCTGGAGATTAGGAGTCTTATAATGTTGATGTGTGTTCTCCAGCTAATGGAGAACAGAAATTTTTTTAATGACAGTTTGAACTTTAATTAGACAAGGACCTTTTGCAAGTAAGGGATTTTATAAGTAGCAGCTTTCACTGCAAGGACAATCTCCCAGGGCCTCTTTTTGTTAAATATGGTCAAGAAAATTGTTTCTGTTTAAAAATTTTAATATAATGGCAACCAAATGAAATTTGTTTTGGTAGAGTCAAATGATAGTTAAAAGCCACAGACTTCTGAATGTTAAAGTTCCTTTTAGTGCAAAAAATTGCTGATGTGTATTAGAATTTATGTGTGCTCCAGATATGCCTAATAGAATTTGTAAACTCTCTGTAACAAATGGCTGTGGTTTAAGGAGCCTCAAAGCTCTGTACACAGCCTGGCGACGTTTGTTCAGCCTGAGAGTTTTGCAGTTCTAGTTTAGGGAGCTTTGAAGTTGTGCAGAAACCCTGGTGATCTCAGACCATTCTTAAGCTGTAGTTCAAGTAGATTACAAAGTTGGCAGACACTCAGAAGAATTTGTCAAATCTATAAAGCAGATAACTCCAGATAGGGGACAGAATTTAGCGCAGGCTGCTTTGGGACCTGCAAAGAAATACAGCGTACCTTAACTGTACAAGTATAAGTGTGCACTGGCAAGGGATGTGTCTTAGAAATATCTGACTTGAAGCACTTTCAGATACATCTTCACAAATTCTGATAAGAAATATCAGGCAATAAATGTGTGTGTGTCTGAAGCAGTTTGAGTTCAAAATATGCATAAATTGAGACAATGTAGATGCCTGTACTAAGTCATGTTAAAATTCACGGTTTAAAATTAATGAAGTGCTTTCATTTCATGCTTTCCATTTCTAGGTTAGACACAAACTACTTATAAAAATCACATTTACACATTTAAAAATCAGGGAAAATGAAAAAAAAAATCACACTTTGCAAAGGAAATATTTTAAGTGATCCATTTCAATATTAGGTCCCATTTTCCTCATATTTCACAGGTCTTAAAGCTTACTGCTTCCTAGTCTTGTATTATAGGAATATCTGAGGCATAAGTAAATTCTGAGCTTTTATTAAAACACCGAACTATCCCTTGTGTTAGTGATAGCTCAAGGAGATTCATGAAAGTTAATCAGTGTTGTTGAAGTTCATTAGTTGGTTCCGTCCACTGATACTTGCCAACCTGATGGACACAATAATTTTGAAGAAATATGCAAAATTTGTGTATAATTTTTATTTTTATTTTTTGTTGGCCCTTCCTAGCAGCTGACTCGGATTTAACAAGTCATTTCAGTATCTGATTAAATCCGGTTAAGCAGGTGCTTAAATTCACATGGTGAATAGCAGCCTTTCTTTCAGGCTTATTGCCTGTGCTCTGCAAATACACTTGGGAGTAAGACTGGACAGAGAATAATAAGGAAATTATAAGAGAGAGGTGGAGACTGAGTGAGAAGACTGAGATTCATGGAGGAGAGCAGCTAAGCAGTGTAGGATGGATGACATGACCAGGGTTGAACAAAACCTTGGAGAGATTTGTCAGGGCTGCCAATAAGCCTGTGGGGAACAGGTTTGTGTTTGGGAGACCTGGGGAGGTGACAGCTCAGCGTCTCCTGGTGGTCTTGAGTTTGCATATCCACTGTCAGCCACCTGTGCATTTTTATGACCTTCCTGATACACTAATATGGGAGCATCAGGGCACAAAACCTGCATTTGAAAACCTGATTCATACCACATTCTTCACCTTTCAGTAAATGTTTTTACCTCTAGAATACACCAGTCCAAAAAAATCGAGGAAAGATGTCTACAGTTGGAAGAAAACTCCCTCATACCCAGCACTTTACAAACTCTGTTCTACCCCATTTGCCCTTAATTAAACCCAGACTGGAATCTAAAATTGCATTGAACCATACAAATTAGTTCTGTGACAACATGTTGTGGCTGAAAGCTGAAAATTCTGCTAGCTGAGCTATTTAACATAAATACCAAAAAACGTAAAATGTGAACACCTGCAAGCCTTTGGTTTCTAGGGTAAGTGGAGTGTTTGGTTGGGGAGGTCTGTGTGTTGCTGGGGGTGGCCTGCTCTCTGGCAGCTAGGAACTCCTCTTGGGACCATACTTAGAAACGCTTCCTGTCATTGATGTTGGACATGACAGTCCAGTGACTTAAATTAATGGGACTATTTTAGCATATCTAGCCTTAAATGCAACTTTACAAGTACATGTCACTATTTACAGGGCCAGTAGTACACCTGTTCCCTTCGCTAGCCTTGCTAAGTTCATTCCTCTATCCCTTCTCTGTGGAGAAATGCCATTGTGCTTGCAGTCGACAGCACCCAGTACCCTGCAGGCATAACTTGAGTTCAGTACTGCAAATAGCCGCTTGTGCTACATCAAGGCTTTGCAACAATTTCCTTAAATCAAAATGCTGTTTTATCTTGACAGCAGGAGCAAAGCATGGGAAGAGAAAAGGGTTTTAAAACCAAAGCGGGATTGTACACATCTTTCTTATATAAATCTTTCCTGTCCACAGAATGTTTAACTTACCTCTCCTGGGCCTCTGGAGGAACTGACTGAAGTCAGTTTTCCGAGTCTGGTGTACTTGGTAATAGCATCTTCATATCTCTGACCACTTCCTCCAGCAATCTTCCAGTGTGCACACTGGAAGTCACTGGATTACTGATCATGTTAGGACCCTGTTGTACAAATACCTAAGGCACCCCTCCTGAACTTCAGTGAGCAATCTGAGAGGAAATGCAGTGAGTGAATGTGACCATCAAGAGGAGTGGCAGCAGCAATGAACAGTTATGAGGTATTTCCACACTTACCTTTCTCTCTTTTTTCCCCTCTCCCCTGAGTAACTAGTAGCCATTATTTTTCCTCCTTCCTCTGCCATGCTTGTATGTTGAACTGATTTTAGGATCAGGATGTTGTTTTATGGTGGCGGGGGGGGAAAGGCCAACCACAACAGAATGCTGGTCTGTGAACACATTCATTGTAAAAATGTCTGGTATGATTAAATGAATTTAGAAATCCATTAATAGGCTTTATACAAATACATTTGCCCTCATCCTGCAAAACCTATTGGGCAGTCCTCTTTCTTACCTGGTTCTCCACGAAGCTCAGGGAGAATATACAGACATGCCGGCTTCTGCCATATGGAATTAGGGGAAAAACAGGGAAATGCTGGCGATTGAGGGAAAGAGATGGAACATGTACATAAGGGATTGCTGACAGGAACCAAACACGTTCAAGGGGTTATTTTGTCTTTTTTAAACCTTTGAAATAAAAATTCTATCACCCATTTACAGCAAGATAGTGCTTTAGTCCAATCAAAGATACTAATCAATACGTTTATGTGCAGCAGTGCCCAAAATACAGTGTGCACTTTCCAGGCAAACACCACACTTCTCTACCTGATGTCACAAGGTACTTATTTTCTTCAAGTCTTTTCCGTTTTACCTAAGAATTCTTTCTTACTCTTCGCACTCTCTTTCGCAGCCATCCTATTCCTTCAGGCTTCTTTATTTCATTGCCCAGTTTTCTATAATGTTATCCTCCTGCAGTTGTCTGTTCTTTTCTGTCTTTCCTCCCATCTCCTACTCTCTCTCCTCCTCTGGTTCTGTCTTTATTAATTAAATATCTGACAGCTTCTTCTATCATCTGCCCTTTCCACTATCTTTATTAGGGAAAGAATTGAAAAACTGGTGCTCTACTTTCTAATTTCAAGAAGTGATATTTTTCTTCTCTTCAGTTAAATATCAGTTATTTGCAACCAGTTTAAAATCATGCTTCAGTTTTGCCTAATGTACTTATACAATAAGTGAGAATATATGGAAGAATGTATCTTGTAGGCAAGAAATTGTAGAGAATTGGGCCCTATTCATGTAAATGCTATTTATACAGCATTCTTGTACCCACACAAAGCCCACATTGAGTACCACTGAAGTCACTGGGATCCTGCTTTTCTGACTCAGCTGTAGCAGAGCTTAAACTGTCCTGTTTTGGTGAAACTATGTAAAATGGCATAGAATCTCTCCATCCTTTCAAGATGGAGTAATATTGCCTCTCCAGTTTATACAGTTGTGGGGAAAATGGTGGACACTGGACCAATTTTAACCATCAGAAGCACTGTTAAATGTCTTTTATTCTTAGATGTGATGCTATACTAACACGTAGCACCTGAAGGAACTTGCCAAATGAAGAAAGAGCCGTATCTTATGAAAAAGAAAATGATATGGTGAACTTGATATTTCTTAAAAATTGATAGAATTATATAGTTTATATAATTTGTTATATCAAAGAAGAAACCAGTTGAGCATGGGGATAATCATATTAGAACATCCTCCTGTAAAAGAAAGAGTAAGCGTGGTGTCATAAGCTATTAATATACATACAGTGACCTTTGTTCTACCTTGTAGCAGCATAGGAAAAAAGAAAAATTATGTTTTCAGAAATCTGTTTCAGAAACTCACTTTGTAGCCATTAGATAATGACTTTCAATGCTTTCTGATATTCCCAGAAAATGTTAGGAATACCTCTTTGCAAGACTGCTACATGTTATGCTTCTAATGACACATCCATTAAGAGTGTGGACACTTAATGCTCTGAAGGCAAGAATGGTGGAGAGAAACAAAAGAAATTCAATACACTTCAGAATGCATCTTCATCCCAGAAATCATCTGAAGTGCTTGTTTATCTTTATGAAGGCCATAACTTCTCCCTTTATGAGGAGGGTGAAGGCATCACAGTTCTTTTTTTGGCTGTTGAGAACAAGGTAGAATTTAAGACTTCTTATACAGTCGCTGGAAGAGACTGGAAGAGTTCTCTTGTGAACATAAAATTTGAGTTCAGTGCATGTACCAAGTTCAAAACAGATGGCTGGAGAGAGAAATGCCCTAGATAATATAGCACTTCATGTTAGCAAGGAGTGGCCTGTTTTACTCTTTCTTTTCTTCTTTAAATTGATATTAAATAGGCTTTCTGATAAACAGCAACAGCTGTGGACTACTGGATTGTTTTTAACCTGCTTGGGCCTTCTGTTTCTGAACAGTTTTCTGTACTTCAGTGATCTCAACAGCAAGGTGTCACTTGGAAGCCAGCATACTTCAGCAACTATTTAAACTAAATTGCTTTCTTTTCTAAAATCAGAAATGGTCGTCAACAAAACAGCATTTTTGGCTGTACATAAAGAACTTGCTGGGTTTTTTGAAAGCTGGTTAATAGGCGCGTTTTACAAAATGACTTAATCTTTGGCAGGTTTTTTGAAACACAGGCTTTTCTGTTTGACCCCTTTTATGTTTTAAAAAATAAATAGATGAGCCTATTAAATAAATTTCTGGTAATGGGAAAAAAAATCTTACAATCAGAAATATGCTGGAGAGCCTGCTTGCGGATTAAGATTAGACAATGTTTGTGCAGGCAGAGATGTAACTGAGATCAAGGGTTAGATATCAAACTTGAAAATTCAGGAATTCTTGCAAGCTCCTGATTTTTTTTCTTCTTTCTTCTCCCCAGACTCATGTACTTCTTGCAAAAGCAGCCGTTGTAACAAAACAAGCCTCTTCTGATTTTGGTCACTATTTGGAATTAAAATATTTTTGTTTTAACACATAATTGTTGGCCTCTCAAAGAACAATCAGAATAGGTTTTTGATAGCCACTATGGTTATTGTATTTATATAACAGTAAAAGGTTCTGTACTTCTTAGGCTTTGATCATGTAGCATGTTATTTTCTAACACCTTCAGAAGGTCAGTGCATGTTTAGAAGCCAAATTCTGCTTGTTTACATGAGCATACTATTCTGCTCTGTGTTTGTGGAACTAATTTGTCCACAGAATTCAGCCTACCATTTGAATATTTTCATTCTAGAGGTTTTTGTTGCTTCATCTAATACAATCTAAGAGTAACATAAAACCATCAGACAAGAAAGTCTGGTTGCTTTGACATGGAAGACCTGCATGCTCAACACAGAGCTTAGGAAGAGGCATTAATTTAATGAAAGTAAAATTTTTTTCAGTGCTGAAACATGACTTGTTTAAATTGAATACAGCAAACTCTATCAAATGACAGGTTTAAGTGTGTGTTGTAATTTTAAATGATGCTGTATTGCAGTGCTTTAAAGTGACCTGGTTGCAAAGCATTTAGAAAAGGTAATCTGTTGAAACCAGTTTTGCTGCTGAAGCCTCTGTGTAGTCAGATTATGGCCTCAGTTCCCAATTGCCCTGTATTATGCATAAATTGACTGCAAATTTGATTTAAGATGGTAATTGGGCCCAAACTGTAGCTTTTATATTCTGCCTGGGCATAAATGACCATAGGATAATGGGCAATAAAATGATTGGTAATAAAATGATGCCCATGGTGCCTTCATATTTGAGATGACTTGAAGAAGTCTTGTTTTTAAATACTCATCATGGTTTAGTAGAACGAATGGTTTTAAGATCTGCATAGTTTTGAGGCTGCAGTGACTCACAACTGTGGAAGCCAGAAAAAGCTGCGGATGTTTGATACACTGGAGAGTTTGAGGCACAAGGGAATTAGGAGTTGTATTCTCAAAAGACTCTAGTCAGTCCAGTGTATCATGATATCAGACACAGATGAGGAAATCTGACTTCTCATGCATTAGAGAGAAAAGGTAGATGTGCTGGCCATGGGTGACAAACAGATAGTTACTGAAAAGATAAGAGCACTGAGCTCTATCATTAAAAAAAATTCTCTTCAGAGGGATCTATAAACATTAATTAATCTAAATAGCCTTTTAACTGAGAAAGTGAAGATAATATTATGTGTAACTACATGAAAAGTGAAGCAGGGAAATAAAACCAAGCTCAAATTTAGCCCTCTCCCCAATCTGTTTCTTTAGAAAAGTGAAAACAAGAGCAAGAGAGTAGATTGTAAAAAGGTGTCTTCCTCTCTACTTCCATTCTCATGCAGGATTTAAAGTTAATGTATGGCAGAAGGCTGCTATTGACCCAGACAGAGAAATAGGAAATAAGTGAAAACTAGATTTTTACCTTGAACTCTGAAACGTGAAAGTAAACAAGTAGCCTAACAAATGAAAGGCACAGTGTGCAAAAGAGATATTGGTTCAATATATGTGAAAACATTTGCTCCTAAAATGTGGTTTTCTAGTGTGATACTGCATCTTTAAAAGATATATCAAGGTGCAAAAGGTGTCATAATGACAGCTAGAATTAAAACCAGCATTTCCAAAGGCCTCTGTTCAAACCACAGCTCCTTATTCACCACAAAATGTAAAGTTTCTGGGTATTTTGATAATTATTTCATTATATACGTATCATGTCATAACAATTAATAGGCTAGGAAGTTCCTAACCACTTGTTTTAATAGGAATGTGGAGAGTTAATATGGTTTTGTAGTTCTAACTAGTAAACAATTCATAAAATCACCTCTGTGGTACTTATGTTCCGTTGGTGTCATGTACACTGTCATCTCACAAATTTTGAGATTTTTTTAATCAGAAGTCACATTTTAAATATTTTTTTTTTCTTTTCAGAGATAGAAATGATTAATAATCTTTCCTCAGTATTAAAATATTGCTACAGAAAGCAAGCCTCATTCAAGCTCTTTTTATTTGCCTTTACAACTGAAGACCACAGTGAAAGGGAGTCTTCCTTCTCTGTTGTTCACAGTTGTACTCAGATCCTTCTGGAATAATGTAAAGGACTTACTAAATCAAGATAAGTTTGCATCATACTCAACACGTTGCTTTTCCCCAATAGTAAGACTTAGCCTCCATGATATTTTACAATCACATGTGTCTTCTCATATGTGGGAATTTAAGCAGTACCAAAAATACATACCCTATTGAGTAAATGCAAGACAAGAATCTCACAATAAAAATTAACAGTATGTTAGCAACACAAAGGAAGTAATTTTATACATACAAAGGAGTCCTCTCTTACCTGTGTTTGAGGATTTTTCTTCTTGAGCTCAAAACTGCTACATTTTGTAGAACAAAAGGGTACTTACATGTCTGGAAAGAAAGGAAGAGTTCTGTTACCCAAGAGTTAGATAGCAGGAATAGTCAGATCAGGATTTTTCCAATTAGCAATCCAAACTCTGCTAATATTTAGTAAGACTAAGCAGTTACATTTCTGTCACACAGCAAGACTTAGATGTACCTGTAATAAGTATGTCCTGCTTGGAAGCACTGTAATAAGCCCTGTGGCAGAAACAGTGAAGGTGTTTTGAGCTGAAATTAGAACAGATTTGTGGAATCATAGAAGAAATACAGAATTGTCATTTGGGAGGATTTTGAAGCTGGACTGTTGCCAACATTAGAACCAAGGCAACTATGACTTTGTCTAGCCAGTGCTTGAAGCCTCCATAGTCTTTGTAATGTCCTTTCAGGTAGCTGCAGGCCCCCCTTAGCCTTTTCTTTGCCGGACTAAAGAAGCCCCCGACCTCCCCTTACATGTCGTGTTGTGGGCAGATGCCCATTGTGGTAGCCCTGTCCTAGACTCCTTCCAGTTTTTCAGTATCCTTCTTGATCTGGGACACCCACAACCAGACAAAGAATTTTGGGACACACAAATCCTTGCCAGGCATCATGCAGAGCCTTGATCTGTTGGCCACACTCCTAATATAGCCAATATACAGTTTGCTTTATTTACCTTGAGAGCATGCTGCTGCCTCATGTTTTATTTGGCATCCACTGTAACCCCCGGGTCTTTTCAGCAGTTTGTTCCCAGCCTGCATTGATGCTTGGGGTTATTCTCATTGTGCCTAGCTGCCCGTTTCAATGGGACATGAGAAAGGAGAAAGACGTCTTTTTATCTTGTGCTTATAGCTGAAACATTAGCAATTTTCCTGATAAATATTGCTTTAAGGATCAGTTGCTGACTGTATTAATTAATATTACCTCAATAACATTCCATATGAGGCTTTTGTATGTTAATAAAATGGAGAGGAAGGATACTAAACCTGATAATGCTTTTTAAAATTTTTATTCTTGTATGCATCTTCTGGAAGTAAGTGGAATATGGCCAGCAGCAAAGCTGCACTGATCTATGCCTGCTGATACAGAAGCATCCTGGTCTTTTCCACTCATTTCATTAAAACCTCAGCATATCAACAGTAGTTAAAATTGACAGCAGGTTTTGGCTTGTGCATAATCCATGCATTTACTCCATGAAATGTGTCTCTAAGCTTTCCCCCTGTAATGTGTGACAAGTCCTGAACTAGTCTTTTCTCCACTTCCCCTTCCTTCCGCTTTCAAGGGATCAATTATAATTGAGGAAATAAAGTTTCAGAAAAGCATATTTGGAAAACTTAATAGGAGAGATTCTTTCCTCAGCTGTGGTCCCTCTGTGGCTGTCATCTGTGGGAGTTGTATGTGCTGACCAAGAGGAATTTCCTTGGCTCAAACACTATAAACGTGTGATATAGAGAGCACTGTGCTGTTCCTTAATGTTGGTGCAAGATTCCTGGTGGAGGATGGGCTAGGGCACATTGTTGGAATTTTTCAGACTATTGACAGACTGTTGCAAAGATTCTTAGTGTCTCTTGACTGTCAAGCAGTCCATAAATAACTCCTCAGTGCACTCAGTTATGCTAAAGGCTGCAGCATCTCTGTTAACATGCAGGAGCTGGTCAGGAAATCACCTCTCAGAAAATCATGCTGGTTTTCTGTTCTCTGCATCTCTGCCTTCTGAAGTGTCACTGCATCTTTCAGCCCTAATGCCAAAAGGACTAGCAGTCAATCAGTAGCTCAGTCCTTCTAAGAGTCTGTCTGTGTTGGGTAGTTTACTGACATTATAGACCAGTGTAACAGCACAACAACAGTTAAACAGTGATACAATTCTCTGAGACAATAATTGAAAGAGGTATAAAATAAATAACTTGAACATTCTGAAATACTTACTGCAGTAGAAGCTTCTCTGTTTAGGGAAGGGCTGCGTTACACGTATGCTTTGGATTTTACGTGCTGGTTCCCAGTGTTGCATTCAGAAACCTGAGCCAGGAGTTTTGGCTCTCTAAACAGTGCCTGGAGATCTCAGAGTAGGATCCACCACTGAGCTCAGCAGGAAACCACCCGTAATTAATATGCATACCATTTTCTGATCAGCACAATTTCTGCTTTAAGACCAGGGCCTGGAATTATTTCTTAGAGGTGGATGCCTGCACCTTTTCTATGAACGTCTGAACCTTCGTTCCTCCTTCTTTTCAAATGTGAATGGAGGAAGAGGCGCAACTGGGTTACCACCTTCACCTCCTTGGGATAGGCACACATTTACACAGGAAAGAGAATAGTCTAGGCTTTTTCTCTGCCTGAAATTGAAGCTGTGCCCTCAAATAGACCAGAAAACCAGGCCTGATAGTGGTATGCATTCATAGCCTATTAGTAAAGACATGTTTTTTAAAAGATGGAGGTGTTTAGTTCCAGCAGTTTTTCCTGTGACTGCTCATTTGTTTTATGCAATGACTGCTTAATATAAAATCTGTCTCAACAGAAGAGGTAGAAGGTGTTTCAGTCCTCACATGAAAAATATACAAATCTGATTTGTAGTCTGTTTCTGGGAAATTGTGTTTAAATCCTTTCAGGTAGAGGGTAGCATTCGGTTTATTTTCATGTTTAGGCTAATGTGCAAAAGGCACTTCCACATTTTTGCCATCTGCTTTCTATTGGATGTTAGTGCCTTTCTCCAAGAATTCCTATGTTGCATGTGTGGATGGGTGTCACGGTTTAAAGCTGGGCTGGCGATTAAACCTGCGGCAGATGCCCTCTGTTATCCCCCCCCTCCCCCCAGAGGGAAAGGGAAAGGGAAAAGGGAGAGAGACTTCTGGGTTGGAAAATTAAAACAGTTTTAATAAACTATAATAATGAAAAAAAAGTATAATAATAATAATAATAGAAACAATCAAATATATACAAATATATATACAAAACCAAGATTGAGCTCCCCTGAAGTCAGCCACGTCACCACCGGCACTGCAGGGCAGGCTCCGGGAAGGCCCAGCCTGGGCCTAGCGATGGTCGAGAGCTGGATTCAGGAACGCACGGATCGGGATCGGGGGCAGCAGGAAAACAGACGGAGTCCTCCCTGGACACCGGCCATAGCAGAAAGAGAGCGAGACCCTTGTGATCCCCCCGCTTTATACTGAGAATGACGTGTATGGGATGGAATACCCTCGTTGGTCAATTTTGTGTCACCTGCCCTGTCTGCTCCCCCCTGCAGCTGCGACCCCCCTTCGGCTCTTCACTCGTAAGCAGTGAGGAATTCAGCAGTGACCTTGGTTTCTCTCAAGAATAAGTACAGCAAGAGCCTTTCTGCACAACATCCCTACCGGTGCCTCAGTGATAACTACAAACTTCGAGCGTTATCAGTCCTGGAAGCAGACACCGTCTGCAAAAACATGCAGTTAGTTTCAGAAAGTGCAGTTACTTAGAGGAGACTTAGCTGAAAGTAAAAATCACTGAAAGGAAAATCGGCCTGGTTTAGGCCAAACCAGGACATTCCACCCCTTATTCCATACCATTCATGTCATACTCAGATCACCACTAACTTTTCATTTTAAAATATATACAGATAACATTAGTTTATGATTCATCTCTATACAAAAAAAAAGTTCATCAAGTTCATTTAGTTCAGGATTGTGGGTTTCCATCTGGCTAGGAGTCTCCCAGGGTAGGAGAGATGATATGAGCTTTGTCACAGTTCGTGCCCACGGGTTGCAGGTTAAAGATGTCAGTCTCGAGGAGGCTACTGGACGCCACTTGCAGCTAGCTCCGGTCTCATCACCACTGCTTCAACCTGAAAGACACTTATGAACACTGTTAGTATTATGCAGCAATTAACATCATGCAGTTCAGAATTAAGTATTCTCACCCAAGATCAGATCACCTTCAGGGACACATCGGACTCCGCCATCCTGCAGCATCACCCACCAAGTACATCCAGGTCCTTGAGCAAAAGCAATCCCATGAATGGGTTTACCTTTGCCCGTAGCAGGAAGAACCCAGACAGTTTTTCCCAACAGATTCCTTTCATGCACCACAGGGACTTTATCCCCTTCTACTGTATGTAAAAGGTCTGACTGAGCAGGGCCAGCTCGGTTGATAGATCCTCTGGTGTTAACTAGCCAGGTAGCTTGTGCCAAATGCTTATCCCAGTTTTTAAAGGTTCCACCTCCCATTGCTTTTAGGGTAGTTTTTAACAGCCCATTATACCGTTCAACTTTCCCAGATGCTGGTGCATGATAGGGGATGTGATATACCCATTCGATGCCATGCTCTTTGGCCCAGTTATCTATGAGACTGTTTTTGAAATGAGTACCATTGTCCGACTCAGTTCTCTCTGGTGTGCCATGTCGCCACAAGATTTGCTTTTCGAGGCCCAGGATAGTGTTCCGGGCAGTGGCATGGGGCACAGAGTATGTTTCTAGCCATCCGGTGGTCGCCTCCACCATGGTAAGTACATAACGTTTACCCTGGCGGGTCAGAGGGAGTGTGATGTAGTCAATTTGCCAGGCCTCCCCATATTTATATTTCAACCACCGCCCCCCATACCACAAAGGTTTTAACCGTTTGGCTTGCTTAATTGCGGCGCATGTTTCACAATCATGGATAACCTGTGCAATAGAGTCCATGGTTAAGTCCACCCCTCGGTCACGAGCCCATCTGTATGTTGCATCTCTCCCTTGATGACCTGAAGTGTCATGAGCCCACCGAGCTAAAAATAGTTCACCTTTATGTTCCCAGTCCAAATCTATTTGGAACACTTTAGCAGCCTGATCCGCTTGTTGGTTGTTTCGATGTTCCTCAGTTGCCCGACTTTTAGGTACGTGAGCATCTACATGACGTACCTTCACGACTAGTTTCTCTAGCCGAGCAGCAATATCTTGCCACAGTTCAACAGCCCAAATAGGTTTACCTTTACGCTGCCAGTTGCTTCGCTTCCACTGCTTTAACCACCCCCACAAGGCATTTGTCACCATCCATGAGTCAGTATAAAGATACAGCCTTGGCCACTTTTCTCGTTCAGCAATGTCTAAAGCCAGCTGGATGGCTTTTACCTCTGCAAATTGACTTGATTCACCTTGTCCTTCTGTGGCTTCGGTGACTCGTCGTATAGGACTCCGTACAGCAGCTTTCCACTTCCGATGCTTTCCTACAAGACGGCAGGATCCATCGGTGAACAGGGCATACTGCTTTTCATCCTCTGGTAGTTCATTATACGGTGGGGCTTCTTCAGCACATGTCACCTCCTTAGTCAACCTGGTGTCCCCCGGCTCCCCGGGGCTCACCATATTGATGGTGGCCTTAGCGCGGACGCCCGCTCGGCATAGCGCGCTGCAGCCCAGAACTCCTGGGCTCAAGCGATCCGGCGGGCTCGGCCTCCCGAGTAGCTGGGACTACAGGCGCGCGCCACCGCGCCCAGCCCGGCTAGCTCAGTCAGTAGAGCATGGGACTCTTAATCCCAGGGTCGTGGGTTCGTGCCCCACGTTGGGCGCCAATAAATCTGTCACGGTTTAAAGCTGGGCTGGCGATTAAACCTGCGGCAGATGCCCTCTGTTATCCCCCCACCTCCCCCCAGAGGGAAAGGGAAAGGGAAAAGGGAGAGAGACTTCTGGGCTGGAAAATTAAAACAGTTTTAATAAACTATAATAATGAAAAAAAAGTATAATAATAATAATAGAAACAATCAAATATATACAAATATATATACAAAACCAAGACTGAGCTCCCCTGAAGTCAGCCACGTCACCACCGGCACTGCAGGGCAGGCTCCGGGAAGGCCCAGCCTGGGCCTAGCGATGGTCGAGAGCTGGATTCAGGAACGCACGGATCGGGATCGGGGGCAGCAGGAAAACAGACGGAGTCCTCCCTGGACACCGGCCATAGCAGAAAGAGAGCGAGACCCTTGTGATCCCCCCGCTTTATACTGAGAATGACGTGTATGGGATGGAATACCCTCGTTGGTCAATTTTGGGTCACCTGCCCTGTCTGCTCCCCCCTGCAGCTGCGACCCCCCTTCGGCTCTTCACTCGTAAGCAGTGAGGAATTCAGCAGTGACCTTGGTTTCTCTCAAGAATAAGTACAGCAAGAGCCTTTCTGCACAACATCCCTACCGGTGCCTCAGTGATAACTACAAACTTCGAGCGTTATCAGTCCTGGAAGCAGACACTGTCTGCAAAAACATGCAGTTAGTTTCAGAAAGTGCAGTTACTTAGAGGAGACTTAGCTGAAAGTAAAAATCACTGAAAGGAAAATCGGCCTGGTTTAGGCCAAACCAGGACAATGGGGCACATTCAAAGAAGGGCCAAGAAGAGTCGCTCCCTCAGAGATCCTGATAAGGCTAAACAGGAATTTGGTTATTAAGCTGCCTGAGAAGACTAGGGGAGTTCTGGATTTGGGCTTAAGTTGAATGCATGTGGAGCTTCAAAGGAAAAAAGGTAAAATTTCTCCAGAATTTGGTGACAGGTGAATGGGAGGTATGCTTTCTAGAGTCATCTCTGTGTACAAACCTCATTTTTTTTTCTCCCCTGTGATTTAAGGGTGAGTTAAGATCTGCCTGGTCATCAGAGGGATAAATGTCTTTGAGACTACAGTGGGGATTCTTGATTTGGGGGCCGTAACATTTGCAGTTGTATCCAGTTGTCACAGAACCTTGCAACCCTTGTGAAACACGTCCCAAGGACTTGTTTGTTCTCCCAATCTGCTATTAGCGCTGTCCTTCATTCTTGAGACCTGCAAATTGTATGCAGAGCCTGACTCCTTTCAGTTTCTGTCAATATGACTCTTAGTCTGAGAGGTGGCTATTACGCAGTGAAAGCAAAGCAGTCCTTCACTTTGCAACATACTCAGATCCTGTTTGTGGGGGAAAAGAAAGAGACTTGCAATTTAATGTAACAAGTGGCATTTTTCAGAAATCTTTTGTCTTTTAAAAATATAGTTCTTTTTGGAAAAAAAACCCAAACCTTGGTTGCCTTTTTTTATTGAGCATCCTACAAATACATGAGTCTTGGAAGCATTTCACTTGTTTTTGGGATGTTGATTAGAAAAACAGAAACACAGCTGATTGCGGAATGGGGGATTAATAGTTTAACTGAGTCACAAGATTTAACACATATAAAGTAGCTTTTTCTTTTGGAGTTTTTTTCCCCTGATTTGCACTGTCAGAGTTTCTCTCTCCAAAACCATATTTTCAGTGGATACATATTGCATCTTCTCACTCATTCAGATGTTCGTCATAGTGGTTTGAAGTCATACTCGAGGCCTACAACATTTGGATTATGATTTACCCAGCTGCGCATATGTATTGTAATGTGCTGCCTCAGAACATCAGTATCATGTTTACTGCACTGTCACTGTTGTATAATTTTTACTAAATAAAGCTCTTAAATGCTGTGCAGAGGTTAATGATCACTTATAACTGCAGCAGTCATGCAGAATGCTAGTGGGTTTTGTGGAAATCTTTCTTTAAAATGGGGTTATATTAAGCATTTTGAGCACCATTTTAATTTTGCCATCTGATTATGCAGTTTTATGCCAGTCTTACATGAAGACTAAGTTGAATCCTTTCCCTCTAGAGAGCATCCGAGCTGATCCTATCGCTGCAGTGTTTTTATTGATGCTCTATATCCTATGCATTCTTAAGTGAGAACAAATAACTGCATTAATAGGCAAATATTTATCACTAGAGGGATTAACCACAGATGTTTACTAATCTTAGTAACACCAGGTTTAAGGCAGTACATAATACCTTTAAAAACAAGCTCTAGAGTACATTTTGGCCCTAAAAGCTTATACACTAATCATACCAACAACCCAGTCTTCAATTTACAATATGTGGGCACCACAATCTGCCTACAAAGTGTGTATTGTTGATTTGGGGCCATTTTAGTAATTTTTGCTAAACTGCTAAATTGAAGGACTAGCTGCATCAGATAATCTCACCAGCCAAGAAGCAGTGCTTTCCAGGATTGACAATTTCCTTCATGTCCTTCATTGACATTAGAGAATATTAAAAGCCTTTTTCTCCAAGGCATGAGGAGACTGTCACACTTCTATCAGCCCTTCTGGAGTTAAAGGAAATTTTTGCGTTACAGATTTTAACAATTGTGTTTTCAGGAGGAAAGGCACATTCTTATGTGATAGTCTTTCCCTCCGTTTCTTCCTTGGGACAAAAATGTTTTGCTGGGAGTAACTTTAGTAGGAGAATACAGGCAAACAGTTACTTACCACCATATAAATTTTTAATTGTAAGACGTTTGTCGATAAAGGGGTTTAGAGTCCCGTATTAGATTTGCAACTGAACTCTTTCTAACAAACTTACACTGAAAACCAAGCAATAGCACAAATGGCAGGTCACTTCCATTATGAACTTGTTTGCACACATTCATCAAATTCAAACAGTATATTTTCAGGGCTGAAAGCTTTCATGCACAGTTTGTAATTATCATGTGGCTTGTAATTAAAAGTAGTGATATTTTTTTTTTGTAATTTTTGGGAAAATTAAATAAAAACAAACTAAAAGCAAATTTTGAAAGTTCTCTGGAGAACAGCATAAATCACTGTTAAGACTTCAAATCTAAGGAATATGTGCCCTTTGGGACATCATTGTGAAGTCCCCCAGTCTGACAAGATGCAGAGGCTGCAACTCTCAACCTTCTGCTGGGATAGAGAATTGGGGGAAAACTCCAGGTTTCCGTAAAAAGATAACTGCAGGGACAAGTGTAGTAGATCAGCTGGTTTAGATGTATCTTGTTGTCAAAAAGGAAAATGGAACTTACATGACTGTTGTTGCGTAACGGAATATCTTATGTCTTTTTAATTATGAACAGCTAAGCTAATTTCATTTATGACTTTTTTTATTTGTTTTTATGCTTTATTTTACCACTGATAGATGTATTTGTTTATATTTATATCTCTGTATAAAATGTAAAAGAATAGAATACAAAGTGATCTTTATAATTACATCAGGGTAAATAGTTACTCTCCTTGCTGAGGTTTCGTTGAAGTGCATTGTGCGAGCCCTCAGTCTTTCAACGTCTAGTGTTACGTTCTGTGTCAGGCATCAGAGGTTTCTCACAGAGCTAACATGCTAAGGGAACTACATCAGCACAGCACACCATAGCAGCAGCTGTCACGGAGAAACTCAAGTCAATAGCTGGACCAGGAGAAAATGGGTTGCTAGAGAGCTCTGATCAACCTTGAATTTAAAACTAGCTGCTTGAAGATCCAGCAAACAAAACAATTTCTTAGCTTGGAAAAGGACCAGGAAATTTAAGTCTCCATATTTTAAGAGTTTTTAAAGGGCTTACCATTCAGAAAGATGCTCAAGGTCCTTGACTTGAGTCCTCCTAGACTTTCTAGAATGGTATGCATTTGCAGGCAGGTACCTCAATTTGTACCCCATAATCACATGCAAAAAGATAGTAGCAAAATAAAGAAAAGTTATTAACTGATAAAAATTTAAGATTTCAGACCAGGAGTGCAAAAGCAGATGACATAAATTGTTAATTTTCAGTGACAACTTGGCATTTAAGGTGCCAAGCTGCCTTTAAAAATGTAGCACTAAGTGAGTAATTATAAAGCACGTGCAGAAACATTGTTATGTTCTCTTATTAGGTCTTTTATAGGCTTTCCTTAAAGCTTCACAGCTTTTCCTAGATTAGTCACCATTTTTCCACTCGTCGGGCCTATTTTATTTTCTGTAGTAGGTTGCTCTTTGGGTGCTAATCATATGTGTTATGGCTTTGAAGATTGGCGTAGGTAGTTTTAATTAAGTCCAGAGCCATGATTTGAAAGAGAATGTCAAAGCAAAGATCTTTCTATTCAAACCCTTTCCAAAACTCCATTTTGTTGAATTGCCCACAAATTAATTAAAACAACAATAAAAATAGTCTTTATTTTTACAGTTTTATTCCCTTTAGTATCTCATTACATGTTAGGACTTCCAAGTGTTTATGCACATGTGGAAAACTACTTACAAAAATACTCCAGTAAGAATGAAAAAGTTACTCATAGATAAGTAGTGACAGAATTATCTGTCTTCTGCATACTTATCCTACAGAGATTTAAGATATAAATTAATCCCATTAATTTACCGATTTTATACTTGATTCAGTTAAAAGATGTTGAGGGATAGGAATGAGGAGGGAGTATTACTAAACCACTTGTTATAACTGAAATAGCATTTTTGTCTTACTGTATTTCTTGCATCCCAGACAATTGATCCTCTAGCTGAGAGTCCGATGGAGCATTCAGTCTTGTTTTACCTATCTTTTGACTCAATATAGTGCAGAAGTGGATCACCTAGATTACCTCTGCCAGTCTTGCAATGTTTTGAATCCTCCCCCATAATCTGGCTGTTACTATGATTATTTTAGTAGCTGTTTTGCATTGAGGGCTGTAGACCAGACCAAGAAATTTAGTGCTTATGTTTATGATGTATACAACCTTAACAGATAGACTCATAGCATCACATGAAAAATTAAGTCATTAGGGACATCAGAGGTCACCTAATACAGCCTCCTGTGCCAAGCTGGGCTAACTTTGAAGATCAGGTCACTCAGAACATTTTTTTTAATTGGGGGTGGGTTTTTTTTGGCAAACCAATTTTCATTTTCTAAGGCAAATTTGAATATAAATTACAGTGTGGAATTTATTTTTCTCTATTAAATACACATATTTTATCATAGTGACTAGAGAAATCTATAACTGATTTTGGCACTGAAAGATATATACATAATATATACTGAGCGTAGTACCCATCTGTTGCTGAAATCTCTCTCATTGCTCAGAGCAGTTCTTGAGATTTGTTTCCCCTGTGAAGATTTTTGTCACTGAACGTTTCTTTAACTTGCTGTCTGCTGTGACTTTTAATTCCCTGTACCCTACCTCTGTTCCGTTGGCCCTGAGCAGGCTGAGCAGTCTTACAATGTTTGCAGTTTTAGAACAACTAGGCACCAGGTTTTCACTTTCACTTTGTATTTGCCTAAGAAGGAGCTTGGAGCAGCAGTAGATTGAACAATCCTAAATGTTAGAAAAAATATATAAACCCAAGCAACAACCCAAAGCAAAACCTCAGCAGTTTACTTTCAAGGTTAGTTTCATATTTACATGAAAGTAAACTTGTTAGAACCTAGCCATCTGTACACTATTAGGTGCGTATTTGACAAAAAAAAAGAGGTAAATAAAAAAGCTGTCAAATGACTCTTGAACATTCGAACGGCTCAAAGGCTCTTCGTGTGGTAATGTTGGCACAGCTCCTAAGTGACCAGATGGAATTTTATTAACACTCAACAGGACAAGGGCTGAGATTTTGTTTCTTAAGTTACTATATTTGGAACGCTTGCAGAAAATGTGTCAGAAAGCTTCATGTTTTTTCCTACTACACAAAATTACACGTATACCTTCCCTTAATGCAAAGATGTTGACGGCTTCAGAGGTTGTAATTTCTGTAAGGTGGGTAAGAAAAGAGACATGAGATGTATCACAACTTTTTAGTGAATTTTAAGAAGGTATTTTTATATACACAATTAGTGATCATATTAAAAGCAGACTTTAGAAACAGGCTTTTTAATAAACAGAGTTAAAGAATGTGTTTTTATAAGAGACAACAAAAAATATCTGAGTATTAAAGTAACCTTAATTTCTCACATCAATAACCACTGACAGTAGTGATGTCAGATTTCCATTTAAGGACTCCGGTAAACATACAAAACCATGTGAATTTATGTTAATCCTCCTTTTCTGGCATCATCATGGGTTTATTGTCAGTAAGAAATATCTGAAAACTGAAAATTTCCATTGTCTCTGGTAAATCGCAGGATGACCTTCAAACCAGACAGCTTAAGAAGCAAAGAAACAAACTCTCTAACACACTGTGGACTCATTGTTTTCCCTGTGCCTTTTAAGTGCTTCCTTTCCGTATTCAAGGTTTTCAGGGAACTCGTGATAGCTAGAAACGTGCTGTGTTATGGATTAGTATTTCATAACATCTGACTTACCTGAGGCTTCACAAAGAGCACTGATGTGACATACAGCTAGAGTTAGCAGGACTAATTTTGAGCCTGGGTATCTGATGCAGGCAAAATTCTCACTGTTGCTGGTGAAAGATGACCCTGAGGGCTTTGTTAAAGAATCAGATCCCATATTTGTTCAATAACTCAGACTGGTAGCATAAGTATAGTTATGACAGATATTGTACTGTGGGCCTATATTATATAATTTATATGTATTTACTTGCATAGTGTAGGCCAAAGACCAGATCCAGAACTTGTTGAAGTCCATGAGAGTTTTTCTCAGCTGCTTCTTCAGTACTGTTGCCAGTCCTGGAACTTTGAATCCTCAGCCTTGTATTGCCTGATTTTAATTTATTTATTTATTAATTTATTTTATTTTTATTAAACCCCCAGTTTATACCTTTCATGTAGGAGCAGATGATAGGCCCAGTATCATTAGAAGAAGAAAAAGTAATTTTAACTTGTTTATTGAGAAAGCTAACAATAGATTAACCTTATTATATAGATTAGAAACGTATACTTCAAATCTAAGTCATTGTCTGCATTATAGCATCCTGCAAATGTCTGTTCAGACTAACTACTGGAATTACATATGTGTTATTTTGTTGCTTAACGAGCCATATTTTGTACAGAGCTTGGAAAAAGTACAGAGAATTGGGAACTCCATTAAATTATGCAAGGAAAAAAAAATCAATGTTTATTCTAACATTACAATATATATATATTAAATCAGTGTTTGTTCTAATATAGTAAGGGAAATAATTTAAAGGAAAATTCAAAAATATTTTAGGAAAGTGTTTTCTTCATTTGTGTAGTGTCTAGATTAGCATTTGCATAGGCAGTTAACTTGAATCACATTAGGATCAAGACTTTTAGAGTAGGTACGGTCAGAAAAGGTTATACACAGTAGCACGGGTGAAGATCATCCCAAAGAAAAGATTAAGCTGAGAGAGGTAACGGTTTTAAATGTGCTGTTTCTAGACTGTACTATTTCTGTAGATTAATTTTCTTCTGTTTGTTTTCTATCACCTGTTCTATGTTCTTCCTATTTTGACTTGACAAAGTGTCTCTTGCTTGCTAGATTAAAAATGCTTCAGGCAGAAAGCATCTGGAAGGGAGAGGAAGGGAAAACAAAGAGGACAAAAGAACATAATTAAACAGCAAACAGGAATGAAAAAAAAGAGCCAGTAAAGAGATGCAAGCCCTGCTAGTTGCATGTGTGTGTGCATGCACACATAAGCTTTTCTTTTCTATACTCCTGTTCTGTGTGGTTGTCTATATGTAATATATCACTGTAGGGAATTATAGCATTGATTATTATTAAGGTTACCCCTTTATTTACAAGATCATGTTTCAGTCATTTACTGACTCTTCAGGAAGAGCTATATTCTATGCCAAGTGTCTGCTTTAGGCTGTCCATTTTCATTTGCTTGGTGCTTTTTTGTGTTAGAATTAGCAAGAAACAGGTTTGGACTATTGTCTGAAGTATCAGTAGTCATTTAAGAGACTATTTTGGTCCTGTTGTTTTTCCCCACATAATTTTTTTCCTTCTGTGCATAGGGTGGGCAGTAATCCAGGATAATCCGGTGACAGAGACCTTCTGTTGCCTCAAGGACCCTAGTTCTTATGTTGTAGTACTTGGAAGCCATGTAATAAATTAAGGAGTAGTGGACGTGTATAGAGAAGAACTGGTCTGACAGTTAACAGTTGAATGTTCCCACAAAGAACTGGATCCTCCTCTCCCCTATGACACACAGTTCCTGTAGGAAAATATCATAGGCAATTTTTTAAACCAAATATATCCCTGGTAATCTCTTATCCTGTCTCATGCTTTCTTGATACCCACCCATGATGTGTTGTGGTCTGCTTTATAGAAGTGCTGAGGAGAATTCATATCTGCATCTGAAGGCTCCAAAAGAATCCAGAATGTGCAGTAACTCTGGAACCTGAAAATCAGGAGCTATCTCATGTTGGAAACTCCAAATTACCACACAAATACTTTTGACCTTAAATTTTTCATGTTTCAGTTCTCCCATTCACTCACATAGTATATTGATTCCATCTTACCGTATAAATACCCTGTGAAAACAAGCACATTAATATCTTTGAAACACTATGACATAATGTAATTATACTAATTTTATAATTGCCAATGAGAAAGGAAGTAATCCTTCATAACAGGATTTTTTAACAGTATCTGGTAAATAAGACTAGAACCACATGCCAAGAAGGAGGATAAGGGAAGACATTAAGTAGCTGTTCTTTGACAGAACATTTGTCCTGGAAGAGATGGGGATCCCTTGGAAAAAACAGTATTCATCATGTGTACATCTTGGCATGTACTGTATTGTAGGGCAGATATTTTACACTGTCAGATATAGCCCCCTCCCTGACAGTGTTCAAGACCAGGTTGGATGGGGCTTTGAGCAACCGGGTCTAGTGGAAAGGTGCCCCTGCCTGTGGCAGGGGGGTTGGAACTAGATGATCTTTAAGGTCCCTTCCAACCCAAACCATTCTATGATTCTATATGTGGGATGACTGAATTCTGGAACTTTCTGTGTTTTTAGTACTTGACTATGCAACCTAACATCACTCTATCAATTTTTTGTTTGCAGTAGCGTATGTATATACTATACATGTTTGTGTGGGTATACACACCTACCTCTTAAGATAAAGGAATTATGGAGATCTTATAACAGGGAATACATGCAACTTTTGCACAGATATGTATTTTACTTATTTGCGGGATTACATTGGTAATAGTATTTGTTTAAATCTAACCAACTTAAGGAAACAGTGATAAGTATGTGTATAACTGTGGGGAAAAAAACCACAATGAAACTTGAGAATGCCAAATGATGAGCAAAACATAAAAAAAAATCATTGAGATTGGCTTAAAAAGTCATTATTTTGTAAAGGATAAGCCTTTGGGTTGTTTCTATTTACTCTTGTAATATCTAGTTTATATTTTCAAGTTGTTGTTTTTCTTCCAAAAGTGAGGGCTAAAAAGATGTATATTGTGAAATGAAACCTGATATTCTCAGGTATTTGAAACTCACTAAGAGTAATGCCTTTGGAGAAATACCAGCTAACACATGATAATATTGTGAAAATTGACGACCTGGGAATTACATAGTTTTAACTGTTCTTGGGGGCTGGTGTGGGAGGCCAGCAAACTGAACAATTCATTTCCATAGTTTGGACTAAAAAGTCAGAATCGGGTTGACAACATAAAGAGGCTGTTGTCTTTTGTGAACCGAGTGCTGTGGCTACATACAGTGGCCAGCTGGTTGGCTCTTTCATAAAGCCAGTTCATTGCAGCCTGTAGTAGCGTACTTACTTCTTGGTGGCCACTCTTTTGTCCTTCAGCAGGGATTGATAGGGAGACCAGCAGTGCTGAAAGAAAGGATATCTGCAGCCTGAGCTTCAGCTCCCAAGCATTCTTCACATGAGCTGTCAGATATTCTGTTGCCACAGATCAGACCTATGGGAGGCAGGAGGAAGAAGGAGCGTAACACCCATCACACCCAGTAAGCAGAGGTGCGCGATAGTGCACTTACAAACATGCTGTCAAATCCTTAAATGTGTATTTCCTTTTTTTTTTTTTCTTAACAACCTGGTCAGTGCCTTTGTCTAGAGACAGCAGTGCCCCTGGCCTTAGTGCTTCTACACAGCGTGGCTAGTAGCATAGGTTTTGACACAATCTGTCAATGTGAGAACATTTTATCTATTAAATAACATTACGTTTTTTGTTAGCCAGTTACACAGAGTAAGAAAAATCCATATACACCATGATGCACAGGTATTTGTCTCCTGCATTAGCTATATTCTCAGGATATAAAAAAGTTGCGCCTTAACAGGACTTGCTATTTGAAGGCTTAGGTTGTGATATACATTTTATAATTTTCTTTTGGTTTTGACATACATCTATGTCTGAGCTGTTATTTCTGATGATGGTGTGATCTCTTCACCAGGGAGATGAGTTGGTATTTTTTTCATGTAAATACAGTAGGAAGGTTAGGAACATTGCTGCTTCTTGGCTACATTACCTGTACAGATGTCCCTGGAAGAGGTTTAGAGACTCCACGTAACCTAAGTGGGCAGATAGGAACTACACAAACTCCCAAGATGCTAGTTAGGCTTTTGGCTATCTTGCAGCAATTCCTTCTGCGTTATTGCTGGCGGTAGCTGAAGTGTCAAAGGACATTTCTATTTTGTAAGGACACAGGGCAGATGCCCTGCCCTGCCTTAGTCTTTTTCCCCATATGGGAAAATGGCTGCAACGAACTTTGTTTTTTGTCTATATTCAAAATTCTGATGCTGCTTTCTAGAAATGCAAGTACCCTGAATAGTAATCTGGTGAGAGAAATCATTTAAAGATTGACTGTTAAAAGCTTTCTAAAAAGTAACGAAAAGGGTAAGATGTATTCAGTAGGGTGACTCCAAGGAAATTAACAGTGATATATGTAAATTTATGAAATTAATATATTTATTAAAAGAGTCATATGAACATGTGAGAATTAAACCAGAGGACACAGAGGAAAATTATGTTTTACTTAAGGTAGAGACAATAAGACATTTTTCTTCCATTCAGCACCCAAACCATTTTTCTCTGAAATTTGACTAATCTTGGTACAACACATCACTTAGGATAAATCAGGCATCTTACCTTCTTTATTATCAGTTTTATAACGGAGCACTGAATAAAGCCCCTGAAGTGGATTCAGTCTTGATTGCAGATGATGTTGTATGTTTCTTGCTTGCTAAGGACCCACTGAGAATTTAAAAGGCTTTTGTCTATCAAAAGTCCCATTTGCTGTTACGCCTTGCATGTCTCCTGGGTTTTCATAATGTGGCTCAGTGAAGATCAGGCACCTGGAGAAAATAAACTGTATGAAAATAAAATGTGCAGTTATCTGTCTACAAACTGGTAGCCATCTTGTATGTGATTTTGTCTACTGTTCCTAGTAATAGAGTACGAGAAAAGATCTTTCCATAAATTGAGAACCATATGTCTTGTTAATTGAAATAATTACTTTTTCTATCATTAGCTGATTTTTAAATGATATTCATCCAGTTCAGATTCTCTTTATCAAACAATATATTTATTTTTGATTTATGAAAAAATAAATTTCCTCCTTCTTTTAGGACCCTATGCATAGATGCTCTTTGTAAATCAGTAAAAGTTGTTATGTTGATTTCACTGAATTTTTCATCAGTTTCTTTGGACCTTAAGATAATTCCAAATCTTCAGTGTTTAATTATGAAATATAAACATACCTAAATCTGTACCACATTTTCCTAGGGAGGGGACAAAAATCTTCTAAGATTCTGCAAAATCTTCTGAAATATCATTCTTATAGTCTAACCTTTGCAACTCAGGATTTAAGTAATAGGGAAAGGTCCATTAGCATACAGAAACCAATTACAGCAGCTACAGATCAATGTATCTTGCAAGAGTGTAAATATGTTTATATTAATATCTATCGTTTATCTGACCAGTAAAAATAATATGCAAAATTATTTTCAAAGCTCTCCAATTTCCCTCAAGGCAAAAAAAAACCAAACCAAACCAAACCAGAAAACAAGAAAAAGGTCATTTTAGCTAATCTCTGTTTCTGGTTATCTGTAGGGTTGATCCTTTTAATTCTACTTATGGACATGTTATTGAGGGAGTTCAGAAGTCGTATTAAAAAAAAACAAAACCATTGCACCACTCTTTTTGCTAAAAATTAACCAGAATTCTACAGCAAAATGAAAATTTTGCATTGGCAAGAGATTCCAAGTGAACTGTACGCTGGCTGATGCTGCTTTGTTTAGGTTTCTATCCTGATTTTAAATACGAACTAAGTAATTATTAGCATATATAGACTGGCCTGATAATTACAAAAAATAATTAGGTAGCTTACTGCTCAGGTGGCAATGAGTCATAGTGTGTCGGTATTTTCAGGTAATAAAAATGAAACTCCATGAGAGATCGAGGTGTCAGAAGAACAGATGCTGAAGCAAATGGATAAATGAAAGAGTAACAAGTCTCTAAGACCAGATGGTATATATCTAAGATTCAGAAAGTGTTTAAGAATGAAGCAGCTGAACTGTTGACAAAAATAGGCACTCTCATTAAAATTAGTTACTATGCTAGAGAAGTAGAGCAAGTGTACCTAAGTTAAAAACAGGTTGCAGCAGGAGCTCTGCAGTTAATGATCTATCAGTATTTCCGTAGAACTAGTAAAATTAGTCGGAAAAAAAAAATTAACCCATCTCAATGAACATGGTAGGACAGAAACAAACAAGCAGGATTTCTGTTAAAAGAAAAAAAAATGTTCCTTCTTGATTAAGATGTCTGAATTCATAGATGTAAGTGTTAATCTGGTTTAGGGCCAGGATCAGCCTCAGGACCTGTAGCTGATATAACACAGAAATTGTCTTACTGGCTGTGGAGAAACCACAGAACTCAAAATCTCTTCCAGCTTGGTGGATCCAAACAGATGTCCTGGTAAAGTCCAAACACATCTGGGGAGATTTGTTTGGCCATCTTCTTCTCTTGGTGGACCAAAGCACTGAGGCACAATGTGACAATGCAAATGCCATACGGCCCACCTGTAGCCAAAAGTCAGTGCACCTAGTTGTCCTGTATCTGACAGTGAATGACCAGTAGCTGATGTCTGGGAAAACACTGGGCAGGGCAGGGACAGGGGGTGGGCAAGTACAGGGTGGTATTCTCCCAACTTCCAGTAATCTGATGTTTAGGAACTTCCAAATCCAGAAGTTTTATGCATATCATAGTATTAATAGCCATGCACGGGCTTTAGTTTCCTCATAATTTTTTTCTGATTGACTAAATTAAATGAATCTGTTTATAGTTCCAGCCTCTTAACAGTTCCACAGTTTAATTACGTGGGGTGTGAAAATATACTTTCTTCTTTTTAAGTTTCTTGCTTGATAATTTCATTTTGGTATTCTAGTTGTTGTTGGGAGAAACAGTAAATAGTAGCTTTCTTTTCATTACCTTAGTCCTATTCATGATTCCATACATCTAGATCATTTTCTACCCTCAGTCATCTTTTTTCAAAATTAAGAGTCCTTGCCTGTTTAACTTCTTGCGGAGTAGTTGTTCCTTACCTTTTCTCAGCCATATCTGTGCCTTTTCTAGTTCTGCAGCATGTCATTTACGGCACGAGATGCCTAGAGTTGTATGCAATATTAAAAATGTGGGTGCATAGTAATCATTTTACAGTGGCAAATTAGTTTTCTATTTCCTGTTCATTTCCCAACAAAGCTGTTGACTTTTGAATTGTCATAGACCATTTGTTTTGGTCTGTCCCTACCAGGTCTCCTGGTTGCGAATCCTCAGGCAGTTTAGATGACCTCCCGCTGGGGATAGCCCCAGGCTGCCAGCACACGTCTTACAGGGCAGCAGAGCAGAACCAGCACCCTGCAGCTCATGCTGCATCCATGCGACCTGGAGAGATGCTGTATCTCTCCAGAGACTCAAGGGAACAGCAGTGCGGTCAGACTGCCTATTCTACTAGTGGCATAACTCACAGAAGGAATCTCTCTAAGGACCAAAGAGGAATCCTGTGCCAGGTTGTCACTTGGAAAGGTTACATGCAAGAGCACCAGTGCAGCCAAAAGCGTCTCGCTCAAGCGATGCTAAGTGAAAAGAGCCACCTGCAAATATAACCAGTGTGGCTACAGCACCCATGCCTGTTCATCAGCTTTCTGAGACATGTTTCTCTGTGCCTGGGGCTCCTTCTTTGACACTGCTGACTGAACAACACCTGCAGAATAGTCTGTAATTCTCAGGTAGCCTAAATTTCTACAGCAACCAGGCACAAGAGGGCCTGGTAAGGAAAAAGGGCAATTGTTTTACTTTGATGGCCAGCACCTCCGTCTCCCAGCTCTGGTCTGCAATGCCAGAGAAGCAAGATGGAGCACAGGATCACATAGCACATGCAGATCCATCTCCTGTCTGTGCCAGGCAATTGCTAATCCAGTCTGTGAGTATGTCAGATGTGGTTCACATCGAGGTTGTCTCAGCTGTGTTCTGACAGCATGTAAAAAACTGCATTCGCAAGGACCCCCTCTCAGCCAGGCCCACCTGTTTGTCATTCCTGAGAAGAGTAAAATGGTGTGGGAATCCATTGAGTCACACTGGACTTTCTCTGCTATTAGAGGAGCACTGTTACTTCTATTATTTTTAGGAGACAATAGCCAGCTAAGTTTCTCCTGGCATTACCTATCAAAAATTAATTCTTTACCACTGGCCTCTGACAGCATGTATCTGCCTCCTGATCAGATGCCAAGTTTCAAAATTTCCTGGCTGGGCTAAGAACAGAGAGTCATTTCTAATGACAGATTTGGGTGGTTTGGCAGAAAACACTGTACGCTTGGGAGCACTTGAGGGCAGCTGCTGCAAAGAAAGGAGGTGAGGGAGTATTTTTTGGCAATGGCCTAAACGTGAGGACAAAGTTCTTTTGTCCTCAATAAACTGTGTATATTTTGGGTATTTTGCATGTCTAGGTAGATAAACTGTTGTATGGGACTAGGTGTCTTCTGACAAGGTATCCAAGGGGAAGGATATTAGCTTTTCTTTATGTAGACTCAAGAAGGACCCAACCTGTGCATTTCTGCCAGCTTATTCAATGTTCTGGGAACTAATGGGCTCTGATAATTTTGGGCCAGTCTTCTATGCTTCCTTGGGGGAAGGGGCACCCGTGATCATTAAAGACCAAAATCACGCTACAGATCTCACCAGTTGCTGGGCTTCCTGCTGCAAAAAGTAATTCAGGCCAAATAGGCCTAGTCTTCAGGCAGCCAGCTTCAGGATCAACAAACCATCCCCACCTCCCCTCCCCACCCAGCCTCAGTGGGAGGTTATCAAGGTTGGGGCAACGGCTTGCAAGGTAGATATTATATACCACGGGGGTCTTCAGGCAACACTGGATATGGTTGTGCATCGAGTGCTCTGTTGGTGACGTGGGGTCTACATTAGAGTAGAAACACAGATGGTATCAGAAGGGAAGAGCGTGGAGTAAGGATGGCATGGGAGCTGGATGCTGGCCTAAAGGGATTATGTGTCTGATCTTTGTGTCAATTCCTAGGTTCTCAAATAATATGACTTCAGAATACACTTCTAGTTAAAAACAACTGTGATGAGTCAGTAGTGGATTTTCCATATAGGCTAGTTTGGACTAAAATTCTAGGAAGTTAAAATCCGTACAAGAAAATTAAGTAATCTCTAAAGTCTAGTCCATGTAGACATACACACTTAAATTTTTAAGACATTTATGCCATTATACCACAAGGCGACCCATAAAATGGCGTCATTCTTTCTGCTCAGTTTTATGTCTCATTGTTTCCTGAGAGGCAGTGAAACAGACTCAAAAGGCTCTGAGGCTAATACAGCCACCATCCCTGTAATAGCAGAACTGACTGACCTTCTTATCTGATCAGCCTGTTCCAGTACGTCCCATTTCAATATCTATTAATTTTGAATTCCTTATCTGTTAAGTTGCATGTATATTGTAATAGTCCCTGTAGTAACAACAGTATACTAGGTGTCAATCAAAAGATACAGGAAATGTTAATATGTTGAAAGTCTCATTTTTAAAGAAAATATCGAAAAAAGATCACAAAATATAAAAATAAGCTGTCCAGACAAAAGCTATCCGTCTAAATACTCCGCTAAAACATTCTAAATAATTTTTTTAATATCAGTCTTAGAAGATGGCTTTTTTTGTATACCTTGACTTTTTCTGTGGTTTGGATGAAGATGCTGTGAACTCAAGGCAAAATTAGCAAGTTGGTTCCTATCTGCAGAAGCTGCATCCCTAGATACACTATTGGGTACCTCGTAAAACTATTTGAGGTCTAGCCAGCATTCCTGTGGCCCCAACACGAAACAAGGTTGATGAACTACCAAATTTTTACAAGAAGAAAGAACAGTTCTTCTGTATAAAACAAATCAGTGATTGAAAACAGGAATGAGTCACAGAAAGCTCTCAGAAAAAAAGGGTACAGTGAAATGAAATGGAATATTAAAGCATTCACTTATGTTAGTTTCTGACTGTTTTTCTCTGTAAAAATGCCTGCACAAGAGATAATAAAAGTTTGCGAGAGATGGTAGTAATGCTGTGCCACCAAAAGCAATGTGGGCTACTATAGTATTCAAGCCACCGCGTTTTTATGAGTGTTTGTGCAGGAGTAGTTATCAGGAAAACAAAATGCAACAGTAGGTGGGATGGGCCAGACAGGTCTGAAAGCTTTTGCTAGACTCCACTTCCTGATTTATCAGTTTGTATCATTAGGATATACAGGATTAAGGTCTGTGGGATTCAGGGCTTTCTGTCCAGATAAGAGAACTAATTCTTCTGAAAGCAATCTGGTAAGCCAGATGTAAGTATGAGCGACTCCCTGTGCTTGGGGTCGTAAACAAAATCATTGATACTTCTGTTAAACTTCTGACTTGATGCCTCGCAAACTCACAACCTGATACCAGGCTTCTGAGCCGCTGTGCCATAGGGAACATTACTAACCTCATTTTTACCTTTACCATCCTGATCTTTCCCCCTTAGAGCTTCCCAACTAATGTGAGCTTTCACATGACCTTGTGTATTGACAAAAACTACTTATTCACGTTTCGCTGACACTCAGCCAAAAAGATTCCTTATGTTGTTTTTATGCCACGGGTTTTTATCTCTGAGAATGCGATCAGCCTAGGCAGTAACAAGCCTACTGGAAACAGCTTATATAGGAAGAGAGGAAGAGACAGAAGGGTAAGTAGGAGATGATCATAAGAAAACAACAGGTGTATTGTGCATGGAAGACAAGCATCTGCAACTTCTGCATTAAATGACAGCTTCAGGGCAACTGTGAAACTGCAGAAGTCAGGAAGCCTTGTGTGATTGTATGGCGAGAGCCCACTGGAACGCTACGGCCCTTCCTCTCTGAATAACCCTGTCAGTGTAATCTCAGACTGTAAGGTTTTGTTCTTTTCAGAACAGCAAAAGAAAAAAAAAAAGGTTAAAAAAACCTCTGAATCTGTTTAAGATGTATTTGTGTATGTATGAGGTTCTCAGGTTTCAGAAGTAAATGTGTCTTTCAAGGGGTTGACCCGGTTTAGAAAGGAGACCGGCTTTGACAGAAAGAGTCAAAGTGGGCAAATAAAGTCTTTCCTGAAGGGTGTTTTTTTTCCTCTGTGCCTGTGGCCTTCTGACATTGTGCCAAGAGGTCTGTTGTTTCTACAATATTCCTACTTACGTTTTCTTCTTTTGCACAGAAGGAGTAACTCTCAAGCTGCAATAAGTTTAGAGTTGTAGGCTTGTTAGAAAATCAAGGATTATGGTAATTTTAGAAACACACTTTATGCATATGGTTTCTAATTTAATTTCTATTATTATTATAAAAGTACTTATAGTATCCAATCATAGCTAGTGAAATGGCAATTTGGCACATATTGCAACTTAGTTTTGTAAGACATTTTAAAAGTAACATGGCATACCGTTGCCTCACATGTCCATTGATTCTTGGAAGTGTGTGTCTAAAGTTGAAGTTAAATGTCCGTATACGTCAGTGGGAGGTGCACATGCTTGGTACCATAAAAACTGAGTTGTTTATCCTAGGGAATGAAATATTTGGATAGTCACATTTGAAACTTTTGCCCAAAATGCATCATTCTGCATATCATACGTAACTGTATAGTGTTAAAATAGTGGGCTTTCCCCAGAAAAACTTAATGTGGCACTGAGCAAAAAGGAGAGGTAGGAAAAAAGACTGGGGAGACCTTCCTAACTCTTATTGCAGGTTCTGATGTGGCATGGCTTGGAAGAAATTACAAATATTTGAGGTAAAGCACTCATCTCTCTGCACAATAAAATGCAATAAGTGGGAACTTGTGATTTATTTGGTAACGCAAGGTAGAAGAGGCTATGAGAGAAGCAAATTCTGGGTGTGCTCTCCAATAACAATAGCCTCTTTACATAGTCTGCAAAATCTGGTGCGAAGGTGAATTTTTTACCCTATGCACTTTCTTCTTCATCAGATTGTGGGAATCCCTGTTTTTTATATATATCTAGTAGATTTAGCCCTCTTACTATAAATGGTTGCTACAGTTTCAAAGCTAAGTGTGTGAGCTTACAGGGAGATGAGATATCTGTAGGATGGAAGAGAACTAGTGCTACATTAGCAGAAAACTGAAGAGAGTAATATGAGAGGGAGGTGGGTGAGGAAAGTATAAGAGGAGGTGGAGCGCACAGTGTTAAATTGTAGTACTGGGGTTGGTCACTGAGTACCCTGCACCTGTGTCTTTTGACAAAATCCAGTGATATTTCCGGAGTAAGTTATTTAAGCGATGAGACTTCGCAGTGCATGTTCAGCTCTACTGTTGGTTAAGTGTCATTCAATACATGTGCTGCAATAAGCCTGCTAGACAGTAACATAAGTCAGTACAAGGGAAAATGATACTTTTTTTTTTTTTCTTGGTAGCTTGTTCCAGGAGGTGTCAGTTCAGCATAGCGAGGAAAGGTGGTAGGGAGGCAGGTTTGAGATCTCAAGGAGCACAACCAAGTGCAGCTGCCCCAAAGGCTTTTACAGAGTTGCCTGCATGCTGCTGGCTCTCTGCCTTTAGGAGTAATGGGACTCCTGGGTATAGCGTAGCTAAGAACATGTTCATTACTGAATAGAAAAACCAACTGCCTGATAAACAATTTCATGATGAATTTCATGCCTAAATACTGAGCACTTCAAAAATGAACCATCTTACCTTTATCTACATGGGATATTGGGCTACAAAATCATATGCTAATAAACAATGGAGGTGGGACAAAAGCCACAGCTTTGGCTGAGAAGCAGAGCAGCTCCAGGAGGAGCGAGATTCCACCCTCTTCATGGCATGCCTGCTGTGTCTCCACTGGGCAGCCAGTGCCTCAAAGACAAATAAAGGGAAGTTCTTGCCATGCCTCCTTTTCTTTGCACCATCCCATATGCGGGCAAGTGAAGAGGAGGCAAAGCACAACAGCTGCCAACTTGCCTACGATGGGGGCTTCCTACATTGGTGTGAAGCTATAAGGCAGCACTGGCTGCCTTTCAGGCTGGGAAGATACCAGTGATGCATTGCAAAGAAACTGTATCTACGATTCTGTAAGGCTTGGGTCAAGGCTTTTTGATTAGTCACTGGGGAACAAGAGACAGCTAGACACTATTTAACATTGTTTGTTTTGAGTAACACATTCTGCTTACTGACAGAGTTGGCATGGAAACTGAATCAGCACTCATTTTTTAAAAGGATAGTCCATTCAGAGTGAGGTTAGTCATCAGCAGGCAAACCAAAGAGACTCGTGCTGCAGCTGCTAACACTTATACCTTGCTTGTGAATACACAGAATCCTCAAAATGGTAGTAGTCATATTACCCCAACTTTTATGGGAATAAATGTGCATCTATTGAGAATTATATTATGTGGTTTGGATGGGTTGTTTTGGTTTGGTTTGGTTTGTTTTTTTTAAGAGGGAAAAGTTATTTAATTATCTGAAATCCACAACAGAACTTTCTTATTTCTAGAAGATGCCTTATGTTTTTATGGATCAGTTGATTTTAGAGTTAACACAGTTCATATAAGCAATGGTGCTTGTAACATTGTGAAGGAAAATGGCATAATACATAAAAGGCTATAAGCTTAGCACTAGGGATCTGTGAATGTATAGCCAAGATGGAAGCCTACACAGCATGCAGAAAATGGCATTTTCAATTACTTTTCCTTTATTGATGAAAAAATTCAAGTTGTGCCTATTTCCATCATTTTTTTCCCCACACACAAGGACTGCATCAAAGAAACGGCTGCTGGTTTTCTGCACCAACTAGGCTGAGAAAATATTGATGGCTAAATTGCTGTTCAGTGGCATTTCATAAAGCGCCTGCTGGCATCCTGTTCTTAGATGCAGAATGATAAGTGTATATTTAAATTTGAAAAGTTTAATTTCATCTATAACCTTTGACTCCTGGCTTTTTGTATCCTCAGAACACAGACTATACATGCCTTCTTCATTGATACAGGATCTTGTTTACTTTACAGCAACTATTTACATTCAAGGCTATAATGCTGTTATCAAATTGATGAGGACGCTGATTTCTCTTTTCTTTGTGTTTACCAAGCAGATAATCTAAGTGACGCCCTGAAAAAGCTGAAGATAGCAACCACTGACAGCACAGCAGATAGCTTGGAGGGATGCTTGGACTGTCTGCTTCAAGCTCTGGCACAAAACAGTAAGTTGTATGCACCTTTCAAATTTTAAATTGTATAATGAGATCAGTGAATTAAAATGGAGGTACTAAAATGTGGCAGGACTGACTCAAGCAGTAGGCTGCTGGATTGACTGTTCTGGGTTTTGTCTTTTTTAACCCATATATCTGTAACATTCAGGTAGCATCGAAGACAGTGACAGTAAATACTGGATATTTGGAACAACTGTAGTCCAGTCCTTTTTCCAATATGATGAAGTAGCATAGTTACTTTCCCAATTGATCACTCAAGAAACAAAGAACAGGGATGGACAAATAAGCCTGATAGGATGGGGGGAGGGATATGGGAGCAGCTTGCTAATTCTGGTTAAAAGAACATAGTTTCCTATTTGTAACGTATTTCTTCTCATACTTATGATCACATATGTCTTATTTCCGGTAGTTTCAATTAGCAGAAGTAGGCTGGATATCCAAAGATGGTCCAAATTTGACATGTGGTATGATAACAAAAATAACTTAAGAATGGAACAAGATGTCTTGTCCCCACTCACAGTAGGCAGAAAGATATGATAAATGAAGATGACAGCTTATAAGACTGTTCAGAGTTTAACTTTCTTAGTGCTTCAGATGGTGGCAGAAGGAAAATCTGTGTACAATTTCAGGTCGAAAAACTTGTCAGGATAGATATAAGCCATGATTAGAAAGTCTTTATTTAAAAAAAATGTTAGTCTGTTGTAAATATCAATACACTCAAAAGTACATCCTATTAATAAGTCATGTTTCTTTCCTGTGATGGTATTCTATAAATCACAGCCTTTTGGCTTAGTTGGTCTAAAATACTTCTTCAGGTTTTTCACAAGAGAATATAAGCACCATCCATATCAAATCAAATATGGATTGTAACAGTCTCTGTGTTTAATGGTAGTGGGTCTTTAATTCTGATTATTTTGCAAGGAGATGTCAGCCAGGAAATAATAAAATATTTGGGTTTTAGATCAAGTAATTTTTTGAAGATGTGGGATTATTTTTCTTATGAGTTTATTTATAAGGTATATCCAATGATTTAATCCAACTTCCAACTGGATTTGGTACTTCCCAGTACTTTTAAGTATAACACTTAAATGATAAGTACTAAAAAGAACATGGTATGAAAAATGACAAAGTACTTCATCTAAATAACAGAGTTTACCATTTTGCCTGTAAAGGTCACATAGTTGTGTCACAGAACAAGTCTGGCAGATGCAAAATAATTTTGACTGATGTACATCAAACTTACCGATGCTTCCTTGCAACCAGATTACTCTCTTCTGTCTCAGTCTAGGGCTTTGCTCTTCCTTCCAAAATCTTTTCTCTTCTGGTCTCATAGCTGCCAGATCAGATAAGCAGATTATTGGGATTTTGACCTCTCTCTTTTGGGTAGTTTTAAAAAAAATTAGCTATAATCCCTCTGTCATTTACCATGATCTTTATGTGTACATCACGAATATAACCCTGCTGAGCTGCCATATGATATACATCTCTACGTATTTTCAGTTGCCGAAGATTGAGGGCAACTAAAATAACTCACTGAAAATTAAACAGGTTAAATGGGACGTTTTTTTCAACAGCTTGCTAGTGATTTAGGAGCCTGTATACCAATTCACTTTCAAGTGAGTTAGACACTTCAATACCTAAGTTTTGCTGAGTCTGTGGACAACAGGCCTTAGTTCTAAAGATAGCCTGATGATTTGGAAAAAAAAAATCCTCATAGAAGACAGGTTTCTATTTTGGAATAAATTTGTGAGGACAGCAGTACATTCAAAAGACTTCAGAGATTATGAGGTAAATTGCATGTAATAGATTGATTCAACAAATAGATACAGAATCAGCTTTCTAAACACTGCAGTCTCTGAGTTGTTATTGGGCTACCAATGTTATAACTGTCCTTCCTTTGACCAAACAACCAATGAATGTCCTTTCTCATAGTTCTCATCCATCCAGTTACCATGTTAATATGGATTTTGTTGATTGATTGTTTTTAGTTACAGTGTGTATTATCATACATATGATATCATATAGATATGGGATACACACTGTACCTCTTTATGTATAAATTATTATATAATAATAATTAGAAATCAGATTGTTTGTATAAAACTACATGCTAATTGTAACACAGAAAAAATTTAAATAAGATTTCTCAAGTAATTATTCTACTTTCCTGTAGTATATTCCCATGTGTATATTTATAATAATGCAGTATACATTCTGATTATAGTTCAGTAAATCATCATATTAGAGTAACACTAGAAAAACAAGCCATGCAAGGAACAGAGTTTATTTTAAGAGAATTTTATAGGACTGTGATTTCATTGGGAGTTCATGGTGGTATCATAAGTCACAGAACTTAAAGTTTTATTCAATTCATTAAGACTCAGAGATAAAAATATTATTTTATCTTATATAAAATTTAGTATATTACTAACACTCTAATGCAACCCACTCCCATCTACTGCCAGCCAAAACCGGCAGTTAAACCCAGTGTCAACACAACATTGAGGTTTTTAACAAAGGAAATAATCATTTCCACAACTTCAATTTGGGCATATTGCATGTGCATATGACTGTTTCAGAGAGCATTGCACTGCTTTTAATTGCTAACTTCATGCATGCAGCATAGGGTTGTGGCTGCTGCAGAAACATGTTAAATTTGTTAGTCTCTAACAGTACAATGACAAGTATAGTTCCATTTACTTTGCATACAGTCTTTTAACTTTTCATTAATGTTAAAACATTACAAACTACTTTCTTCCCATATTGTCAACCATATAGAAAGGGATGGCAAAGTTATGATGAATATTGTAGCTTTTAATTTCTTTTTATGTAATATGCTGCTTTTTGTTTTGTTTTCACACTCCTCCTGACAGCTGATCTTTTGATAATCCCAGACAGGCTGTAGTGCCCTGGAACATGATACCTTCTGTTGGCTTTATGAACTATTCTGCCATTTGTCACACCAGTCAAATTAAGGTGTATGCACACACATGTGCTATGCTACACAAGGGTGAATCAAATAGTTTGCTGAATGTGATAACTGCTAGTAAATATTTAGCAAGCCAAATTCAAATGGTTTTAGCTACTATTTGTCTAGAGATAGTTGTATAGCCCTTTGCATCTGAGACCCGGGTCTGAAAATCCTGCACAGATGGTTTCTTTAGGAGTCGTTGTTTGGAGAGACGTGTATTCCTGTTTATGCAGATATTTTAGTGCTTATCTGTCACCAGCACTTCTGGCTGAGGCCAGTCATATATGGACTAGCTTGAGGTACTAGATAAAACTGAGGACTTTAGGATGAAAGAGGCAACAATGACAGAGGGATAAGAGATAAGCATGCATTAGAAATGGTTTAGAATAATAAGAACATACCTCATTTTGTGTGGACTTCCTTCAGCATTCCCAGTGAAGTCAACTGACATAGCTGGAGACTGCACCCATAAGGCCTGCAGTAATGAAGACATGCAGTAACATTAGTGTAGACTCCCAGCTAATGTAAACGAGCATAGCTCCTTTCACCTCTGTGGATCTCTCTCATTCACATAAGCTGAGATTCTGTCAACCTTACTTCTGAAAGGAAAACATGAATGCTTGATCTCTCTCCATCCTCCAGCATTCACCATCTCTAGATTGCTAAACTTTCCATAATTTAGATTTTTAAAGGAAGGCTGTGGTGCATGATCCATAAGCAATGCTAGCAGCAAAGAAATAGAGTAAGCCATGCACTGAATGAAATACTGGCTTCTACTGAATCAGGAGGTGAAATTCATATATCACGTGTTTTCTTTTAAAAACTATATATTAAAACAAATGACTCCATTGTCTGCTCCATAGAATTTGGATTCTTTCTATATAGACATGGTTTGATGTGTTACTGTCAAGAAGGAATATTGCTGATCTGGAAGCAGACTGTTTACAGTAATATAAAGCGTGGAATGATCATAACAATCAGAAAAGGCAAAAAACAAGGAATTACTTTGTCAGAGAATGTGATTCTGAGGTTCTGCAGCTTTTTTTTGATTCAGTTTAAAAAAAAACCTCTGGGATTAACTGTGCATTGCAAAATGAAATTTAATTTTGTGTTTAATATGTCAGAATTCCTTACATTATAATTTGGGACTTCTTACAAACAGGGGTCATTTTCTTCCCCCTCTCCCCACAAATGGGCTAGAGTAATAAATAGCTTATCTTGTAGCTGCTTTATAATAATGTGTGTAAAGAAGAAAAGAATTGAAGTCTGCAGAAAAATCCATAGGAGGAAATTGGGGGAAGGAGAGCTCTGGTAGGTGAATCTGGATGCATTTTTCTCGGAGAAATGCAGTTGTGTCACCTCCCTGTGCTCACTGCAGAAGAGTGAGCGAGTGTCCTCCCCCTGGGCTTCAGGCTGCCCTCTGACCAACACACAAATGTCGCATACTTGTCTGCAGCCCACAGCCATCTACCTCAAGGTCTTAGCCATAGTTATGAAAGCTGTATATTTGTTCTGATATTTTTGCTAAGTTTCTGTCATATTTAGCAACTTTGGAATTGGAGGGCATTTTGTGGGTTTGTTTTTTTTTTTTAATGACAACTTAACAGAGGAATGTTCTCTGAAATCTCATTCATCCCCTACATACAAGTGGTACTGAAAGTTATGCTACAGATGCAAGGGAGGCATATTTGCTTTCCTGATCAACAGAAATTCTCAGTCCAAATACTGTAGAAAAATATCAGTATTAAACACAAGCTCCAGTGGCATCATTAGACTTGGTATATTACTGAATTTTTATTTTAATAATAAACAACAGCTGAATGTTACGAGCTCAAGTTACTTTCTATTTTGGAACCAAAACTTATCTTGTGAAAAAGAAAACAATGATTGGTTTCAAGGGTTTTAGTTTTAAAAACACAATGTTACATGTTTTACTATCAAAGAACATAGTATTTAGAACTGAACTAGTTATATATAAAAAAAATATTTGTGAGACAATGAATACAACTTCATCCATTTATGATTTTATTGGCTCAGATATTTTCAATTTAAGCCTTAATTGATGGCCGGCTAAAGAGAGAAAAATACGATAGCTTAACATATGCATTGCAGCTTGGAATTTATTAAAAAAAAAAAACACAAAACAAAACAAAAAACTTGTCAAAAGAATGAGTAAAGCACTTATGCACTGGAGAAAAGTGTTTTGAAAGATCGTATGCTTACATTTCTGGAAAGAAGTAGTAAATGCTTTATTTTTTTATTTTACCTAAAGAAAAATACGAGTACATACTATCGGATTTTAGGAAAAATAGCTTAATTGTATTGTATAGGGAAATACACCAGAAAACAATATTGGCCATCATTTTGTATCAACATACACAGATTTATACCTATTACGAGCCATCTCATAAATATTGTGCCTATCAAAAAAGTACAGTTAACTTAAGAACCGCATGAAGTTCAACAAGGCCAAGTGCAAGGTGCTGCACGTGGGTCGGGGCAATCCCAAGCACAAATACAGACTGGGCGGAGAATGGATTGAGAGCAGCCCTGAGGAGAAGGACTTGGGGGTGATGGTTGACAAGAAGCTCAACATAAGCCGGCAGTGCGTGCTTGCAGCCCAGAAGGCCCACCGCATCCTGAACTCTGCATCAAATCAGCATGGCCAGCAGGTTGAGGGAGGTGATTCTGCCCCTTTACTCCACTCTCGTGAGACCCCGCCTGGAGTGCTGCGTTCAGCTCTGAGGCCCCCAACATAAGAAGGACATGGAGCTGTTGGAGTGAGTCCAGACGAGGGCCACGAAGATGATCAGAGGGCTGGAACAGCTCTCCTATGAAGACAGGCTGAGAGAGTTGGGGCTCTTCAGCCTGGAGAAGAGAAGGCTCCAGGGAGACCTCATAGCAGCCTTCCAGTATCTGCAGGGGGCCTACAGGGAAGCAGGAGAGGGGCTTTTTACAAGAGCATATAGTGACAGGAAGAGGGGGGAATGGTTTTAAACTGAAAGAGGGTAGATTTAGATTAGATATTAGGAAGAAATTCTTTACTGTGAGGGTGGTGAGACACTGGCACAGGTTGCCCAGAGAAGTTGTGGCTGCCCCCTCCCTGGCAGTGTTTAAGGCCAGGATGGATGAGGCTTTGAGCAACCTGGTCTAGAGGAAAGGTGTCCCTGCCTGTGACAGGGGGGTTGAAACTAGATGATCTTTAAGGTCCCTTCCAACCCAAACCATTCTATGATTCTAAGATCCTCAAATAGAGGTCCACAAGAAAGGACTGCTGGAGGAAAAAAACAAAAAAACAAAAAACCAAAAAAACAACCAAGAAGGAAATAGAGGTTTTCTTTTGAACCACAGGCATTCTGGGATGTAATTATTGCAGTAACACAAAAAAAAAATGTTATTGGTAGTCCAGACATGCTGCATTTCAGATACAAGAGGTTACAGCAGACATAAATAACCCAGTTTTGACAGATGAGAAATCTGAAAATCTGCCGAGAAGGTTATTTTTGGCTCTGATATAATCAGTGTAAGAGGCTGAAAATGCCCACTAATCCCAGCCTTCAGCACCTGGCTCTGAAAAATGTCTGACATGTAATTGAAATGCAAAGGCTAACACATGCATTTGAAACATTTATTTACATATACTTTCTGGGAGGCTAAGAGTATGAGTTTACAAGTTTGTGTGTAAAAATGGTTAAGCAAAATCACACCAATAAAGATAAGCTTAAGTGAGAGGGCAGGGCCCTAATTTTGAAAGGGATTTAGAAATTTTGGAAAGCTCTTACAGTTTAAAATAATGCACTTTACCTTGAAGATGTGGTTCGCTAAGATGCCGTATTTACTATTTGTTGAGCTATGCTGATACGTGGTAACTCAAGGAACCATCAAATGACACATGAAAATTTTAAATTCATGTTTGAAACTGGGAATTTCAGCATTATGCTAAGGCTTCTTTGGCATGTCATTTTTCTCCCCATAATGAACACAGTTTCTTTATGTTATTTTGTTTTGCCCCAAAACATATTTTGTCTATATACTGTAGCCATGTTTTGTTTTGAATCTACTCACTGGGTTGTATCAGAGAAAATAATACCGTGTTACAAACTTCCTGGGCAACTGCTGGGAAGCCTTTGCCCTCACTTCCTGCTGTTTCAGCTTTATGATGATGAGATCATGAGCTCAGCCCACCTACCCAAACCTTCTGTTCAGGTTTTCTCTTGAAAGTCACAGTGGGTTTTTTGAAACACATTGGTTCCTATTGATGGCATCACAGGGGAGGATGTGTTAGCATCTGGAGTGCTTAAGAAAATGTTGGTTTTCTGCAGAGACTGCAGATTTCTCACATTCCTTCATCAGTGATGAAACTTTCCATCCAATGCCCTGAATCTTCTCTAGGCACTTGCTTTCAAAGGCATCTAGTTTTCTGTCTTTAATGTTTTGGTGGATTTCCAGTTCTCACAACCATATGTTAACACAGAGGTTATATTTGAGTTAGAAATTCTTCATTTTATTCTGTTCTTTATAGCTGTGGCTTCCATATGTTTTTGAATTTAGTTAGTACTCATGCTCTTCCTATACTTGATGTTCCTTTTTCTGATCTTGACTGGCCATAGAAGATGGGACAAGTCCTCTACTGGAGCAGAAAAATCATGGAGAATTTAGAAACAATGTTTCGTAGTTGTTAGATTCAGGGCTTAACTGAAAAAAAGATCTGCTTCTCCAAAATTTTAAAATGTATTATTGTCGCTATTAATGCCTATGATTTATGAAAAGAAGAATGAGAGCTCTACCTATTTTTATTTCCTTTTTGGACTTTTTTGACAGTTCAGTGTACATACTCCTATTCATTGCAGAGTCAGGTAAGCAGCTCTCTGCTTAACTTTAGCACGTGAGAGTGCCATCTGATTTCAGTGAAATCTTGCACCTCTTAGTACACACAGGATCAAGCAATATTAATTTCATTTTTGTTTCTATGATCCTCTCACACATTAGTATGAAAGTAAAAGACACGCTACCCTCCCACCCCAAACACAGAAAAAATTAAGTTGTAGAACCTTTTGTCCTAGCAGAGTTATTCTAAGGTATAAACATCACCTGAATTCACTTTAATTTTTTCCATTGGCTAGACATTTTAAGCTTACTCCTTTCCCTTTCTGAAGCATGGAGGAAAAAACTCCACATTTCACAGCTTGCTCAAGCAAACCTGTCCTTAAACATCACCAAACCCTTTCTCTGTTTTGAAGAGACTGTTTGAGCAGAATAGGAGTAAAATGAGGTGTAAGAATAAAATGAAGTGACAATCATTTCATGTGGATTGTGACCAAGTATCAATGCTTTCATGACTGTGAATGCTTGCACAGCATTATAGTTTAAAACAAAACAGTAACCGTCTGTAGACCCTATTCTGACCCTCACGTGGAAGATTAACTTTTGGGTACTGTTGTTTCATATAAATAAAAAACGAGCACTCAGCACCCCCACAGATTTAATACACTTTACTAACAAGTAAGCTGTAACAGCACAAGCACATCAAGGTAGCATAGCACAAGCAAGTGGGTAGACGATGGTACCAATTAGATCAATGGCCTATTAAACCGTTAACTAGTAAAATTGAGTCCAATGACAAATAAAATTTCCCTGCTCTCTTATTCCTCTTTGATCTTTAGCATCTCCCTTTCTTCATAGCAGCAGTCTCTTTTCCAGGTGGATTTTTGATCCTCCTCAGGTCTGCCCTCCAATGTTCCCTAGTATATGTCACCCACCTGTGATCTTAGAAGGAGGAAGAGGCCACCCATGTATGTATGCTCAGACACAGCAGACACATGCCTGCATGTTAGTCCCGATATTTAAGTGTCCCAGCCTGACCATTCAAACAAGCAACAGATTTATGGTGTATATCCATGAAAAGGAAATATGCAGATGAAAGCTAGAATATCCTCCTCCAAAAAGACAAAACCAAAACAGTATTATTGCTAATTGTCTGCTGAAATCTATAGTTATCTGCTGAGATTAAAGTATTCTTTAGGAAGATGGTGGCCTTAGCCCATGACAAAGATTTTCCTGCTTTATTATTCCTGGTTTGTCTTGGAAACTACAAAAATATTAAGAATAGCACTGAGCTGCCCCTAGTACCTTGTAGAACTCATTTTCTTTGTGTGTTGGAGACATGAACTGGTGTCTGTTTAGCAACTGCTAAATTTTGATCCAGCTTCTTTGGACTTCAGTGGTGCAGGGATAATGTATTTAATACTACTCAAACCAAGGGAGGGAGAGGGAATAGAAATGAAAAAGGAAAAAATGAAACTAAGTGGATGAGTAACAAGGAACAAAGTAGTGCATAAGATTTTTTAGAGGAAGGAGAGAAATGGGAGAAGGGAAGAAGAGATTTAAAGATAAAATTTTTGAAAAAAAACCCCAAGCTAAATTCAGGTACCTAGCTTGGTAATGTATGCCATAGCTTCGTAATTCCCACTGTCTTCACAGAATCACAGAATCACAGAATGTTAGGGATTGGAAGGGACCTCGAAAGATCATCTAGTCCAATCCCCCTGCCGGGGCAGGATTGCCTAGACCATATCACACAGGAACACATCCAGGCGGGTTTTGAATGTCTCCAGAGAAGGAGACTCCACAACCTCTCTGGGCAGCCTGTTCCAGTGTTCAGTCACCCTCACCGTAAAGAAGTTTTTCCTCATATTTAAGTGGAACCTCCTGTGTTCCAGCTTGCACCCATTGCCCCTTGTCCTGTCAAGGGATGTCACTGAGAAGAGCCTGGCTCCATCCTCTTGACACTTGCCCTTGACATATTTATAAACATTAATGAGGTCACCCCTCAGTCTCCTCTTCTCCAAGCTAAAGAGACCCAGCTCCCTCAGCCTCTCCTCATAAGGGAGATGTTCCACTCCCTTAATCATCTTCGTGGCTCTGCGCTGGACACTCTCTAGCAGTTCCCTGTCCTTGAACTGAGGGGCCCAGATCTGGACACAATATTCCAGATGCGGCCTCACCAGGGCAGAGTAGAGGGGGGAGGAGAACCTCTCTCGACCTGCTGACCACACCCCTTCTAATACACCCCAGGATGCCATTGGCCTTCTTGGCCACAAGGGCACACTGCTGGCTCATGGTCATCCTGTTGTCCACTAGGAGCCCCAGGTCCCTTTCCCCTACGCTGGTCTCCAACAGGTCTGCCCCCAACTTGTACTGGTACATGGGGTTGTTCTTGCCCAGATGCAGGACTCTACACTTGCCCTTGTTATATTTCATTAAATTTCTCCCCGCCCAACTCTCCAGCCTGTCCAGGTCCCTCTGAATGGCTGCGCAGCCTTCCGGCGCATCAGCCGCTCCTCCCAGTTTTGTGTCATCAGCGAACTTGCTGACAGTGCACTCTAATTCCTCATCCAAGTCATTAATGAATATATTGAATAGAACTGGTCCCAGAACCGACCCTTGCGGGACTCCGCTAGACACAGACCTCCAACTGGACTCTGTTCCATTGACCACCACTCTCTGGCTTCTTTCCTTCAGCCAGTTCACAATCCACCTCACTACCCGATCATCCAGACCACACTTCCCCAGTTTAGCTGCGAGGATGCTGTGGGAGACCGTGTCAAACGCTTTACTGAAATCGAGATAGACCACATCCACAGCTTTACCATCATCTATCCACCGGGTAACATCCTCATAAAAGGCTATCAAGTTGGTTGAGCATGACTTCCCGTTGGTGAAGCCATGCTGAGTGCCCCTAATGATCCCCCTATCCTTGATGTGCCTAGAGACAGCACCAAGAACAAGTTGTTCCATCACCTTTCCGGGGATGGAGGTGAGGCTGACCGGTTTATAGTTACCCGGGTCCTCCTCCTTGCCCTTTTTGAAGACTGGAGTGACATTCGCTTTCCTCCAGTCCTCAGGCACCTCTCCCGTTGCCCACGAGTTAGCAAAGATGATGGAGAGTGGCCTAGCAATGACTTCCGCCAGCTCCCTCAGCACCCGCGGGTGCATCCCATCAGGGCCCATGGATTTACGGACGTCCAGATTGCTTAATTGGTCCCTGACCCAGCCCTCATCAACCAAGACAGATTCCTCCTCTATCCTGACTTCTTCTGAGGCCTCAGGGGTCCGTGGCTCCTCAGGACAGCCTCCAACAGTATAGACAGAGGCAAAGAAGGCATTCAGTAACTCCGCCTTCTTTTTATCCTCTGTCTCCAGGACCCCCACCTCATTCATCAGTGGGCCTACATTGCCTCTAGTGCTGGCTTTACCTGCAATGTATTTGAAGAAGCCCTTTCTGTTGTCCTTGACCTCTCTTGCAAGGTTTAATTCCAAGGAAGCCCCTGTCTTCTGCAACAGCTGCCTATACTCAGAATCTCTATTGATTTATCTCGGTATGGTACTGCAGCATACATGTTCAGAGCACAGAGCAAAGGAAAGGTCCTGATTCTGCCAACATTTACGTATGTTCTTACCTTTAAGGACACAGATTTTTACATTCTGATAGTCTCACCACGCTCAAGAGGTATATTTGTATGTATAAAGCTATGTAGATAGCAAAGCATTTGCATGTTCAGAGCCAAAATATGTACAGCCTCTTTTAGCAATTCCTTTGTTTTGGGTCACCATAAGTCTTGATTCTTATATGACAGTAGGTGTCAAGGAAAGTGTTCTTCCTTCAAAGGTGTATTTCCATTTTATTTCTTAGTACACTGTCTTTGCTGAGTGTCATATAAACCTGTTTTTCTCCATGAGGAGTATAAAGTTATAAAATTAAAGGAAAAAGCATGACATACGCATTTAGCTTTTGCAATTGAATTATGTTTTACAACATCTATATTCGTAGAAATTAATATAACATTTAACATAATTGGTAATATTTTTCATGACCAAAAATCATTTTGATTGGCTTGTATGCATAAAATCAAGTCTTACACTCACACAAATGGTGACAATGCATTACAGAGGAAAAAAATTTTGACAGGAGCATTTTCATATAGAGAGATAGTTTTGCTGAGAAAATGAAGATAGTACATAAAATCCTGAGGAAGGTTTTATATTCTGCTGCTAGGGAAGGCTTAGGCTTGCTTTTGCAGTAGTGAGGATGGAAACCATCTAAGTACAGATGCAGTTTCTATTGGCTAAAACATTCCTTTGCTACAACACCTTACACCACATCCCTCAGAATGTAACATTACCAACAAAACAGACTTTTATTATTTTTGTAGCTTGTGACAGTATAGCTGCATGAGCAGTAAGGGTTTGCTGGTAGGAAGCTGTCAAACCAAAATCCTGCATCTTAGACCAGCGTACTCATACAAGCAAGAATTTCTAGTCTGCCTCTGATGCAGATAATCTCTTGTAGAGCCAGAGGTTCAAATTGAATTGGGCCAGCTCAGCCAGTTAAAGTCATTGCAGTCCATTAAGTTTGCCTGAGAAGATTTCTAGTCAAATGCCTCTCTGAAAGCTGGGGATCCTGATGGATATCTTGTAAGAGGGAGTTTTGGCTCAAATACTGTGTTATAAAGCATTCCTTCTTTTTGCTGAAGAAGGATGTTTGTTTCATTTTAGCTCATGAAGCTGTTTCCTTTTCATGGCACTGTATGTACATAATCCAGAAATGTTTCATCATAAGTGCTGCATATATTATATTATTACAGTATACCTATTTAATTGGAATATACTAAATCAGGGTGACTGCTTGTTATTGGACTGTCTCCCAGTAAACTGGCATATACTAATGATACTGAATGGTAATCAGTGCTGCTTAGTGGGATTATATTTTACATAAATTCCTCTTAATAGTGATGTATTTAGTTAATGCCAGATAGTTAAAGATGTTTATCCAAGTGTTAAATTCCAAGTGCTATTCACTGAATACACAATGTGCCAAGTAAAGATTAAATATTATATATTTTTTCTTCGCACAAGGCATCAGTGAATAGCAGTTCCAGATAATTGAATTGACAAATTTGGTTTTAGTTTGCATTTTTGAAATGCAATACAGAAGCAAAGGAAAAGGCCTGCCTTTTGAAATGCAATATAGAAGCAAAGGAAAAGGCCTGATTTTTGCAAAAAAATTGTATTTAGAGATCATGTAATTAACAATTTCAGGTCTGAAATTTCATTCTTAATTCTGTCCCAGTCCCTTATGACTTACAAACGTGCTCTTTTTTAGATTAGCTTTTCCTTAAGCTATTTTGGCAGCAAAACTTTTTAAAAACATCAGTAGCTAGAAAATTCCTTTGTATGTAGAGGTGCTCTTCCAATAAGCACAGGGCAGAATTTTACAGGAAGCATTTGAACTTGCTTGAGAGCGCTCTTAAGAGATTGCTTAAAAGGAATATGAAACACTTCCTGCATATAATGCACAGCTTTCAAATCTGATTTGATTTTTAAACTAAATCAAATTTGGAAAAAGGATTTTACACCATGGGCCTAGTATTTCTGTTTTACACGTTGAAAAACTAAAGCATGAGGATACTTAAGGCTTTACCCAGGGTCCTTCAATAAGTGCAGTTAGTACAAGTAACGGAGGAGGCAGATTGAAATGTCCACACAGGCTGAGTATAAAACATGAAGATGCTGGTGGATTACATTTGTGCTAAGATGCCAGACAATGAACTTGGCAGCTGAGGCACTTATATCAAACTCTTTCAGCAACTGTGCTACTGAAGTGGTTATCTCCTGCAGAGGGTGAGTCAGAAAGTGGGAGCGAGGGAACTAACAGCTCAGATAAACCCACCAAACTATATATGCATCAGGGCTCTAAACTAGATCCAGTTCAGGAACTCAGGGGTTCCAAGCTGCCTAATTTTAATATTGTGCCTTGTGCTGTGACATATCCGTGGAAGTACTGATGTGCATATTTCTTCATTGAAGGCAAAGCTGTCATGTATGTTTATTAAATTACTTCATTGGTACCTGCAACAGGCTATTCAAGAGGTGGGTCTCATCCTGAATTTCACTTTTGTTCATTGGACATAGCTTTTGGAGAATTTAGTCAGTGGGAATCATGCAGCTATGGTTGGTGAATCTGTCTCTCCATCTGTCCTTCCTTCCTTGTTAGAGCTGAGATTTTAATTACAAACATCTGTGCACTATCTCTGTTTCTTCATTAAAAATTAGAATTGAAGTTGCCCTGTTGCTGCTGGCAGAGACAGAACAGAGCAAATACCACAATGGAAACATTTGCACAGTTAAGGGAAAATTCTCCTTCCCTGCCTCCTAGAGATCTAGTTTGAAGGATAGGTGAGCAAGCAGATTGTGTTTGTGGGGATTTCCCCATGTGAGGAGGAGCACGCCAAAAGGAAGCTATATTTATACATTTATTTCTATATATAAATTATTATTAGATGATTTTTTTTCTGTAAAAACAACTCTTGATAATTGGAACAGTCTTTTTGGCTAAGGTATGTTATAAACAAAAGCCTCCTTATCAGTGGTGCATTCTTTGTTGCATGAGAGCACATAATTTGTTTTGCTGAGATTCTTTACAACCCGCCTTTTGTGCTCTTGTAGTCAGACTAAAATCTCCATTTTGTGGTTTGGAAAATACAGTAGGAGGCTATGGAGAGAGAGATGATGCTTCTTGAGGGAGGCCGTATATGGAGAGAGCATCAGTACTTGCTCTTGATCACAAGAACCTTTTTTACTGTGGTGATTAGGAGGATGTGCCAGTTAGAAAGATATCCCTTGCTCCCTTCATTCTCCTCCCTTCTGCCTTCTGAAAGAGCAGATGGAAGATTCTTTTCATGGTATACGTGGCTCATCATTATTTATTCATGTGTTCATCTTTCTCTTTCTGATGAGAGTACACGTAGGAGGGACATTATAAAGCCAAGGTAATTTTCTGCAGTAGTTTCAGGAGGTTTATAAAACATCTTTGGAGCTAGAAATACATACATTTTTCAAAAGAGTACATTGCAAACACGGTTGGCTTAATAAAGAGGACACTCACGAAGCTGCTTATTTATAATTCTGTGGTGTCCCTCATTTCTCATGTAAAGCTCCACAACATGGGAATTATTGCAGTGCTAGCCTTCACTACTGTTTGGTTACATCTAATAGTATAACTTATACTCATTGTGCATAGAGAACAGGAATGGTGAACCTATAGTTTTCTTCTGCTAGCAAGGGCAAAGTAGTAGCACTTCTGACAGATATGCCTTGCCTTTCCCTTCCCTCTTTGTTTCACTTGAAGATGGATGAGATGATGCAGAGAGGAGAGAAGAGTGAAAGAGGAGTGAAATTTCACAGGAAATAGAGCTGAGAGGGGAGAGAGTGTAGAATTTAATTTGAGACACTCATTGGAATTTTTTTCCCTATAGTGGTTTCTGCTACTTAATTAAGCAGTCTGATAGCCACAGTGCTCAGCTCTCCAGCTCTGATCTGTGGCATTAAAGAATTTCCTGCCCACACCCTTTGTTATTCTGACTTCAGGCACTGCAAAAACCATGAAAAGCAAGGATATTGACATTTTAATCACCCAGCTATGACATTAATAAGATTTTGGCACTATGTGATCTAATATACCCTTTGTCTTTATATCTAGTGATATAAAGAGACATCTAAAGCTGCAGGTTTAACCTTAGAGGTTTTTTCCCCAAATTATACTGCTGTGGCACATCACTGTATGATATTGTGTGCAAAAGGGCTGTTTCTAAAGCAGCATTATTACAGTCCTACAGTTTCTTTGCTTTTCGATAGGGGGCAGTGGGTGCTCTACAGGTGGGTTGGTGCGTGCAGACTGAAAATCAGGCTTTAAAAGAAAGCGTTTGAAATCTGGACATCACATATAGCAAAAGGATTTTGAGGTGTGGCACCCGAATGTCAGGCTACCTAGATTGTTAGGTTTCCTTAAGAGACAAATTGAACAGATTTGAAAGGGGCTGCAGTTCTGCTAAAGGAGTTAAAATGGTAAGCATAAGCCAACTTTTTAGCGTGTGATTAACGTTCGCTATAATTTCCTTTTTCTCCATTATAAAAAGAATGGTAGGAGATTATGTGGTGGAGATTTTGCCTAGATCTTACTTGTTTCTAGAGAAACATTTGGTTTTACTTGTTCCAACTACAATTGACAATACATTGAAATAGCAATTCAAAAGATGACAACAGAAATAAATTTTCAAAATAATTTAGCCTCTAATAATTTACTAGAAGCCCAGAATGAAACAAGCATGCAGCAGATTCATATCCTTAACAAACAATACCTCTTTTGTGCATACATATGCAGACAAGAAGCCAGGCAGGCCTTCTCCAGCCTCTGAAGAGAACAAATAAAGGCAAGAATTGAGGGTTGCCTATGCTAAAGCCACTAGCAATTTCTAATTCTCAGCAAACCCCAAACTATTTCTCCTAGGCCCAGGCAGTGGTATGGGTACCAGCCCTTTGGCAACATTGGTGTGTGATCTTCCAGTCGTAGGTTCTGCAGAAAGAAAACCAAATTGTGGTTTTTACAGTCACAGTAAAAATACTCCAAAAGAATAATGCCACACACTCTTTTTCCTTCTGTTCTGTCTTTGTCTATGTCCCTCTGCCATTTATGCTTCTATACACGACTCATGTTACGTGAAGCTGAGCAAAAAAGAGACAGAGGCGCGTGGGCCTTAACAGGCGGGCAGTCTAAATCCATGCTTCCTAAAGCCCCTGCCATAACAACCACGCCACACTCTAGTTGCAAGTGGAAAAAACAAAGGAGAAGAAAAACTTGGCTTGATTTAGGGCAGTTACCTGCTTTTCAGTGCTGTCTGCAGCTGCAGTCCTTTACTACCACAGTTATACCTTCAGTGTATCCTGCAGAACAGAGTCTAGAACTGCACACATACATGTGCAGAGTCACACACAAGACTCTTAGCTCATGTTTTGCAAGTTGCCATGAAGTAATTTTCCCATTTGGGCACTTCTAAGAAACAGACAAACTGCTTATATACCTACAGCTGTGCTGAAATAATCTTCAAAACCTCCAGCATGGTGTTTTCTTCTACAGCCATGTATTTCAACACTTACTACCTGAACTGAGTGTACAGTTGACTCCTCAGACAAGTGAAGGGTAGCTGAAGATCTTCATTTGGACTTCCCAATTTCCACAGGGCAGCCAGGTGCATCATTTGCCTGTTAAGCCCTCCTCCTTTAAGAGAATATAAAAAATATTTAGCAAAAATGCAAGCTTTAACAAGGCAATTTTAGGTTTATATATAAGACATCTTGTTCCAATTAAAATACTCGTCCTTGTGTAAGCATTTCAAAAGCCCACCAAAAAGACTGATTTTCTATAAAGAATATGCCTACCAATTACATGTCTTAAGAAATTAATTTATACATTTCAGCACATTCTTTTTCTATCTTCTTTATTAAACTTTAATGTGATGAACACAGAATCCCTGAAAAAAAAGGATTTAGTCTGCAGGTACAAAACAGGCCAATTTAGAGTAATGTGCATGAGGATGTAACAATAATTTCATTGGCACATTCCCTTACGATGCCTTATATCAAGGATGTACTATAAACTACCTGCAAGGATTTAATGTCATACTGTCATATCTCTATTTTGACACTGGATTAAGTTGTATATTACACCGTGTAAATTGTAAATGTTCTGCAGAGGAAGAGCAGGGCTTAGGTAGAAGCTGAAGCGCCTCATGGCGTTTTTTACACCCAAGGCAATTACTGGCAAAAACACCTCAGAGAGCACTGTGGGCTGCCTCATTACTAGCTGTCCTTCTGCCTGATGCCAGAGTAACATGCTTTTCCCCTCAAACAATTATGCTTGAGCATGCACTCAGGGTAGAGCAGAGGTAGGGGTATCCTTGCCCAGTGATAGAAGAGGTACACTCGCTGCTGATCAAATTAATCAGTCTTCCCTCTTTTGTGACTAGCAGAAGTTTGACATTGGTACTCAGCCTGGGTAACAAGAACAAATGGGATGTGTTTTGAAGGGGACAGTATATGCAGGTGCGCCTCCTGTACTGCTTATGAGTAAGAAAAAAGTCAATGGTCTGTTTTGATCTATGTGATCCTAGCTAGCTGATTTCCCAAATTCCAACAGGTCTGTTAAGTCCTGTGCTTTTATTGGTGCTCAGTTGCTTATCTTAATAAAATAAATCAGTGCATATCCGCTGCACACAACTGGCCTGGAGAAGCATTTAATTTTATTTTCTCACTTCTTGCAGGATATACTTTGTTCTATTTATGCAATTTATGCTTTGCACAGTAATGAGTCCATCAAACTATAGATCATAAAAATAAGACTGGATACTGTATATTTTGGCAGTGTGACAGGAAAAAATGCATTAACATCTCCTGCCTACTAATACAGATTCATGGATACCTACATTTTCAATTTTGAATTCTGTACTTTCAGTTTTGAACTTATTCCATACCATTTACGTTGTGCTCAGATCCCACACTGACTGGTTGGGTCACTGCTGTACTTGCACTGCTTCTTTGTAAGGCTTGTCCTCTGTTGTTTCAGGTGGTTCCTGACATAGTAATTCCTATAACATGCAACTCAAATCATGGGTTACAACAATTTAAAGGTGTTTCCATTACAGTCTCCACCCCAATCCCTTTGGGCCAGGTTATAGGGTTTAACATGGCAATGAACTCCTCCCCTTGCTCCTAGGCTGGCTAGCAACAAGGGGTTCGTGCTGTAGTAATTCCCATAACATGCCACTCAAATCATGGATTATTTTCACACAGGGTTAAATCACCTTGAGGTACACTTGCCTCTCCCATCCTTCTGCATTACCCACCAAGTGCACCCAGGTCCTTGAGCAAAAACAATCCCACGAATAGGTTTACTCTTTCCTGAGGAAGGAATAACCCAGACTGTTTTCCCCAACAAGTTCCTTATATGTACTACAGGATCTTACCTCCTTCCACAGTGTGCAGGGGTTTTGATTGGGCAGGGCCAGGTCAACTGGCAGATCCTCTAGTGTTAACTAGCCAAGTGGAGTCTGCTAAATGTGTTTCCCAGTGTAGTCTTTAACAGTCCATTGTATCGTTCAACTGTTCTGGGGGCTGGTGCATGATAGGGGATGTGACACACCCAGTCAATGCCATGCTCCTTGGCCCAGGTGTTTATGAGGTTGTTTCGGAAATGAGTCCGGTTGTCTGATTCAATTCTTTCAGGGGTGTCATCATAAAACTTGCTTTTCAAGACCCAAGATAGTATTTTGGGCAGTGGCATGGGTCACAGGGTATGTTTCCAACCATCCAGTAGTCGCTTCCACCATTGTAAGCATATGGTGCTTGCCAGGGTGGGTTCATGGTAGTGTGCTATAATCAATCGCCCAGGCTTCCCCATATTGATATTTCAGCCATCATCCTCTATATCAAAAGAGCTTTAGCCGCTTAAGCTTGTTCGATTACGGCGCATGTTTTACATTGATGGATAACCTGTGCAATGGCATCAATAGTCAAGTCCACCCCTCGATCACAAGCCCATTTGTGTGTTGCATCCCTTCCTAAATGTCCTGAACTGACATGGGCCCATCGAGTTATAAATAGCTCACCCTTATGTTCCCAGTCCAGATCCACATGAGCCACTTCAATTCTAGCAGCCTGGTCCACCTGCTCATTGTTTTGATGTTCTTCAGTGGCAACTCTTGGATGTGTGAGCATCTACATGATGTACTTTTACAACCAAGTTCTCCACCCAAGCAGCCATGTCTTACCATAATTCAGCAGCCCAGATGGGTTTACCTCTGCACTGCCAGTTGGTCTGCTTCCATTGCTGTAGCCACCCCCACAGAGCATTTGTCACCATCCATGAGTCAGTATAAAGTACTGGCCATTTTTTTCATTCAGCAATATCTAAAGCCAACTGGTTGGCTTTTGCCTCTGCAAACTGAGTCGATTCACCTTGTCCTTCAGCAGTTTCTGCGATTTGTTGTGTAGGACTCCACACAGCAGCTTTCCACCTTCAATGTTTTTCCACAATACGACAGGATCCATCTGTAAACAGGGCATCATATTGCTTTTCATTTTCTGGTAATTTATTACACAGAGGGATCTCTTCAGCACAAGTTACCTCCTCTGGTGACACTCTGAAGTTTCAAGCCTCTGGCCAGTCCATGAGCACTTCCAGGATTCCTGGGCAGTCAGGGTTTCCCATTCAAGCCTGTTGCGTTATCAGCGCGACCCACTTACTCCACGTAGCATCAGTTGCATGATGCGTAGAGGGGACCCTCCCTTTGAACATCCAGCCAAGTACAGGCAATCGAGGTGCCAAAAGGAGCTGTGCTTCAGTACCAACTACTCCTGAAGCGGCTCGAATTCCTTCCTATGCTGCTAATATTTCTTTTTCAATTGGAGTGTAACAGGGTTCAGATCCGCCATATCCCTGGCTCCAAAACCCTAGAGGCTGACCTGGAGTCTCTCCAGGTGCTTTCTGTCAGAGGCAACAAGTGGGGCCATCATCCCTGGCTGAGGTGTAAAGCACATTTTTCACATCTTGTCTTGTCTGGACTGGTCCAAGTGCTACTGCACGAACTATCTTCTGTTTAATTTCTTCAAAGGCTTGCTGCTGCTCAGGGCCCCATTCAAAGTCATTCTTCTTCTGGGTCACTCAATAGAGAGGGCTTACGATCAGACATCCAACGTGGAATATGCATTCTCCAAAAACCTATAACACCCAATAAAGCTTGCATTTCTTTTTTGTTAGTTGGTGGAGACGTAGCTGTTATTTCATTCATCACATCCACTGGGATATGATGACGCCCATCTTGCCATTTTATTCGTAAAACTGGATTTCCTGTGCAGGTCCTTTGACCTTACTTTGTTTTACAGCAAAACTAGCTTTCAAAATAATCTGGATTATTCTTCTCCCCTTCTCAAACACTTCCTCTGCTGTGTTGTCCCACACAATGATGTCATCAATATACTGCAGGTGTTTGTGGGCTTCACCCTGTTCCAGTACAGTCTATATCAATCCATGACAAATGGTAGGACTGTGTTTCTACCCCTGGGGCAGTTGATTCCAGGTGTACTGGATACGCCTCCATGTGAAAGCAAACTGTGGCCTGCACTCTGCTGCTAGAGGGATCAAGAAAAACGCATTGGTGATATCAATTGTTGCATACCATTTGGTGGCCTTTTACTCTAGTTCATACTGGAGTTCTAGCATGTTTGGTATGGCAGCACTCAGCAGCGGCGTGACTTCGTGCAGGCTTAGGTAGTCCACTGTTAACCTCCACTCTCTGTTAGATTTTTTCGCTGGCCATATGGGACTATTAAAGGGTGAATGAGTCTTACTGATCACTCCTTGACTCCAGTCACTGTATCAGTTTATGGATGGAAACCAGGGAGTCTCAACTGGTGTGATATTGTCTCCGGTGCACTGTCATGGTAGCAACTGGCACCTGCTGTTCCTTAACCTGCAGCAACCCCACCACAGATAGATCCTCCGAGAGACCAGGCAAACTAGACAGCTGTTTAATCTTCTCCGTACTCAAGGCAGCTACACCAAAAGCCCACCACTACCTTTTTGGGTGTTTGAAGTACCGTCTCCTGAGGTAGTCTATGCCAAGGACACGTGGAGCCTCGGACCAGTCACAATAGGATGCTTTTGCCACTCATTCCCAGTTAGGCTTACTCAGTCTCCAACACAGACGATTTTTGGGATCCTCCCGTCACTCCAGAAATACAGATGGATTCTGCCCCTTTGTAATCTGATGGTATTAGAGTACACTGTGCAGCGGTGTCCACTAGAACTTTATATGCCTGAGGTGCTGATGTTCCAGGCCATTGAATCCACACAGTCCAGTAAACCTGGCTGTCCCTTTCCTCTGCCTGGACGAAGGCAGGACCCCTCTACTCCTGGTCAGAGTCTTCATCATTTGATTTTTATAACTGCAACAGAGAAGTCCCTTTATCAGGGTCGAAAGTACGATCAGCCCTTCTACTCTGCCCAACAGACACTGGAGCAGTAATTTTCCTGAATGGATGCTTTTTGGCTGTTGTTTTTCCTTGCAGTTCCTGTACCTGAGCTTCTAGTCTTCAAGTAGGTTCACCATCCCACTTCCTCATGTCCTCCCCCTAATCTTGCAGGTAGAACCATGGGGTTGTACGTTGTGCGCGCCACTGGTACTCTTTCCCTTGAACAGAAAAAGGCTGACTCTTAATAGCTGAGGCCGTGATCGGAGTGCGTGAGGAAGACCTACCCTTCTCAGCTTGCTTGGACATTTTTTGGGTCAGTCTGTCCACAGCCAAGACACAGGCCCACATGGAGGAAGCAAGGTTATCTTCATATTCTCGGAGCTGTCTGGCCAGTTCATCTATAGTTGGTGCCTCCATGTCTGTCCAGCTCATTATCGCCAGGGTGTAAGTGTGTGATGTTGGTGCATTTCATACAAACTTTTGCCACAGGGACCATGTGCACCGGATTTCATCCGGGTTTCTGGATGACTGCATGTTATCCAAATTGTTATAGATCACCTCCAACACAGCTAATTCCCTCAGATACTGGATACCTCCCTCAATGTTGGTCCATTTGCTTTGGGAACTTGCAAGTTCTTCCTTGAAGGGTTACCTGTCCATCACACTTGACAGGAGTCGCTGACAAAGACTGAGGACTCCTGCCTTTTTTTTCAATCCTTTTGTCAATGGCCTTATCCTTAGCAAGGGATCCTAGCTGCTGGGCTTCCTTACCCTCTAAATCCTGACTACTAGCCCCAGTATCCCAGCATTGGAGTAACCAGCTGAGAATTAGCTCACCTGGTTGACAGATAAAATATTTTTGCATGTCTTGCAGCTCACTTAAGGATAGGGATCAGGTGGTTTCTGTCTCATTTATTATTTCAGTCTCTTCCTCCTCCTCTTCTTGTGACTGTGCTGCTGCAGAACAGGTTGTCTCTTCTGATTCTTTCTCCTGCTCACTCATAGGAGAAGCTGCTTCATCCCTTACTAAATGAGCTGACTTCTGCTTCCATTGTTTCTTTTTAGTTATATGGACAACTGATGTAGTGTCTGGTTTAGCCATAGTGTCTGTTGGTTTGTTTTCCCTCTCTTCTCCCTGAGGGTGCAGCATAATAATCAAGCAGTGTTTGGTAGATGCTGGTCAGGGCCTAGCACAGTGAGGTAAATTGTGCCTCTTTGGAACAGCAATGGCTTTTTTTTTTTTCAGATATTCTGTCACTTCATTAGGATCCTGCAGTTGTTCAGGAGTGAAGTTTCAGATCACTGGAGGTGAGAAGTTCCCTAAATACCTGCCCATATTCTCCCACATGCTGTGCCACGCATGATCATATTCTCACGGAGCCTGAGTCATATTCCTAAATTGCTTGTTAACCTTAGACAAAACTGAAGCAATGTTCCTAAGAAATACCAATAGAAGTATTTTAACTACCCAAGGATGTTCAAGATACTGAGAAGTTATTGTAATGAGGGAGGAAACTTCACGGAAGAAGGTAGTGAAGGTGCCACTCTGTATTTCCTCCACAAAAAAATCTCTCAGAGGAAGAAGTATAATTGTTAATTGTCTCCATGGGATGGTACCTGAAGAACAGTAATGTCTTCAGTACAGAGCCCAAATACCAGATTAAGCTCAAGGTCAGTGTTTTAATAACAAGTCTCCCAGGCAAAACATCACTAATCACTACAGAGCACAGCAGACTGCAAAAGCCAAACCAATCTTTAACATGTACAGCAAAAAAAAAAAGAGCATGGTGCAGATCAGGTAAACTAATGTCAAGAACAGATGAATCACTATCGTGACCCACAATTGTTAACAGATATAAATCCCTTCTAATGTGCTCTGGTCAATCTGTCGTTGTCTCAAATCCTTTGAGCCCCACATTGGGCACCAAAAAGGACTGTTGCGGTTTAACCCCCGCCAGCAACTGAGCACCACACAGCCGCTTGCTCACTACCCCTCCAGCAGGATGGGGGGAAGAGTAAAAGTGAGAAAACTCATGGGTTGAGATAAGAACAGTTTAATAATTGAGACAAAATAAAATATGATAATAATAATTAATAAATTGTAATGAAAAGGAAAATAACAAAGACAGAGAAATAAAACCCAAGAAAGACAAGTGATGCAAATGAAAAGAATTGCTCACCACCAACCAATTGATGCCCATCCAGTCCCTGATCAGCGGCCCCCCAGCCACCCTTCCCCTAGTTTATATGCTGAGCATGACGCCATATGGTCTGGAATATCCCTTTGGTCAGCTGGGGTCAGCTATCCCAGCTGTGTCCCCTCCCAGCTTCTTGTGCACCCCCAGCCTACTCTCTGGTGGGGTCGTGTGAGAAGCAGGAAAGGCCTTGACTCTGTGTAAGCACTGCTCAGCAGTAACAAAAACATGCCTGTGTTATCAACACTGTTTAGAGCACAAATATGAAACATGGCCCCATGCCAACTACAATGAAGAAAATTAACTCTATCCCAGCCCAAACCAGCTCACGGAGAAGGAGGATCTCTTCTTTAATAGACAGCTGTCTGGACAAGTCTTTAGTCCTAACATGTTTTTTTCTGAATTCAACTTTTCTTTCATCTGTATATATCCATGGGAGAATGTATCTACTAAGTATATGCTATATGTCAGAACTTATAAAAGCTTCCTAATAATCCATAAGCTCCTTTACATTATATCTTCTGAAAGGGTTTCTCAGTGCATTTCAAAAATTGCAGTTAACTAGATTGCAAACAGAATAATAATAATTAGCCCTTATATTATGCATGATATGTTGAAATTAATCAATCTTCATTTTATACCTAATCTGTTTGTAATCAGATGTCATCACTGACATATCGTAGATGAGTAGTCCTAGCCAAAGACCAACATCCCAAGATGTAACTGAATACAGAAATAGAGGCATAACTGCAATCCAGACTTGAAGTTCTCTCCATTTAATCCATTTTCTGTCACGTAGACATCACTGGCTCCCAGCCAGTGAAGCATGTACATGCTGTATGTGAGCCACAAAACCCACGAGTCATCTCTGCCAGGCTTGTGCTGGCTTCTGTTTCGGGTGAGCTCAAGTGGATCTCTCCTGCGCTCAGAGGCAGCAGGGGTTGTCCTGGAGCTGCCACAAGTCAAAAAGCAATTGTGGCCCTGAGAATGGGGAAAGGGAGGAAGAGGAGGAGGAGAGAGGAGCTGGTGAGCCCAGTGACATGTCATATACAATTGCAGCACAGCTATAGAGTTGTTGCAAACTGGTGCTCTAGAAGACTAGACCAAATATACATTTACTTGTTTATGGGAAAGACAGAGAACATGGTCTTGAAAAAACTATTGGATTAGTTTAAGGCTCCTCCTTTGCTATATATCCCTCTCTTTTCTCCCAGATTTGAAAGATACTATATTAAACCAAAATCCATTGATTACTACTATTGCTGCCCAGCCTGACTGTCTTGATAGTTCTTACACCAGAGTAAGGGTGCTTTTAAGAAACTGCAGAAAGTGGTGCTCAGAGGCCTCTCTTCAAATCTGAAGTGTCTACATCTGTTTCTCACTGTTACTGGCAAGCTCTAGCATTTTTTTTTAATTTTGACTTGCGCTTACTGTAAAGCTTTTATTTTAAGTGATGTGAGGGGGTTTGTGCATGTTGTAGTGCTTAAAAATGCCCCTGTGAGACAGGGCTGTCAAACAACAAACTTGCGTTCAGATGGATTTGTTTTAATTTCAAAAGTCATCAACTAGAGCATCTCATAGCCATCTTTGGAGAATGCAAGTAACTTCCATTATGAATGGCTTAAGGAGCCATGCTTTCTAAAGTAATAGCTGCCATCTAATCGTATTGTACGCCACACTAATATTTGTCTCAAATAGCCGTTATTCGAAAGCATTAGCAAAATATCATGTAGCATCTAGTACCTTATCTTTAATCGCAGTTGAATCAATGTTAATTTTCAGTTTGTTACAGGTGGGACCGTGTTATGGAGCAGCTGCACAATTCCTCTCTACTACAGGCAGAAAGAGGAAAAGTCTTGTCCCAAATCATTGATCTCTACAACAAGAAACTCAGTGTTATTTTTCCCTTTCCCTTCTACTGAGACTATACTGGAGTCTCAGTAGAGTAGCTTAGCAGAGTAACATAGAAGATATTCAAGCTGAGTGTAAGAGGAGTCTTGACCAGGATCTGCGTAGCTCTCCCTCTTCTTCAGTTTCTGACTCCTATGCTGCATTAAGCTCTGCCCTCAGCTGTAAGGACTTCCGCCCATCATTCCGTGAACATTTCCAATAATTCATCACTTCAGAGTACCGTTCCTTGACTTTTACATAGTATTTTAGGATGCTGCATATCACGCCACGACCTTCAGTCTTTCTACCAGTCTCTCTAGTAGTTTCCCTATGTATGTGTTGAGTACGTGTCTGTATTTACTTATATGACACAGAGTCACCTTATAAAGATCAATTGATTAGGAATGGCAAAGTATTCTATGAGCATATCATATAAAATAAATATGATCACTGAAATAGCAGTTGGCTTCTTATGTGAGAAAATAAGTACTTTAATAATTACCTTTGAGAAGACTTAACTTCCTTTATCTTTTCTTTCTTTTCTTCCCCAAAGCAAGCTGATGCACAAGTCATTTTTTTGTGATGTGTTTTTCAGATACGGAGACAAGTGAAAAAATCCAGAAAAGTGGAGTTCTTCAGGTGTTCGCAAGTCTGCTGACGCCACAATCTTCCTGCACAGCAAAAGTAGCTAACATCATAGCAGAAGTAGCCAGAAATGGTGAGGTTTTCTACAAGAACTTTTCTGCTGGAACATCTTCAGTTTTTCACCTCACTTGTCAGTATGTTTTACTTCATTTATGTTTTCATTTTGTAGATTAGACATCTTTCATATCCCTCCCATTCACTCTTTTTGTTTTTGCTTTGTCAAATTTTGTTTCTCTACTTTTTAATACAATCAAAACAGCATTTGGCTGCTGGAATTTTTTTAGTCACTACTTTCATGCTATTTAGTTTTTAAGAAAATAGTATAATTTATTGGGCAGAAGTAGGATGCCACTGGCTTTATGAAATTAATATAGAAAAAAAAAGATGTGCATCATTTATGCATCCAGTTACACATAGTGCATGTAGTTACAAAAGTAGTATCTATACAGGCAGTTAAGGGATAGTAGATTGTTTCTTTGGTCTGAGATTTGTGATAACATTATTACCATTATGAGGCCTTTGATACTACACCAAAACCAGTTACTTCTACCTCATGAGCCTTATATGTGTGAGTAAGAGCCCAAGATCCCAAATGAGAATCAGGGGTCCATTTCCGTAGTATACCGTCATATAATGTAGGAGATAATCTAAAACTATTTGAATTTTTTTTCGTTAGAAAGAATTATCTTAAAGCTCACCAAATACCCTGCATACCTTGACCTCAAAAAAAATGGCCTCATATCTGCAGGCAGGTGCTACTGGCAGACCCTGTGATGAGGGTAGAGGAGGTTTGTGGCTGACTTTTCTCACTCCTTGACTTGCTGCTGTCCCAGCCAAAGAGGCAAAGATTGCCTTTTGCACTTTCCTTTCCGAGAGGCCAGGCAGAGAAAAGTAGGATGCCTCTTAACTGCTGTCTGTGTGCAGGCCTCTCAGCCTGCATCTCTCTCCCTCTGTAAACTCTCATGCTGATGCCTCTTCAAAGAGGTGGCTACATTATTGCTGACTGCTTCCACATGCCCTTTTCTTTGGAATCACAATATTACAGCTTCTTACTAACAGCCCCTGTGTGACCTCCTCCACCAATTCACTGATTTTGAGACAATGCTATATATGGATATTCAGAAACAACATTAACAAAAGAAGATATACTTTATTAGTTTTTAAGTTTTAAAATTATTTAGATAAACAGCCAATAAAAATGTAAACAGAAATTTAAACTTAGAAATGTTTCAGAATTATAGATTCCTGCAACTGTATCACATACGTTTCCTGTACTTAATAAATTCATAATAAGTATACTTAGAATATTGCAGTCAACTGTGTGTCCTCACAGTTAGTCCTTTTAGCTCCTACCTCAGAAGGGGGAAAGTTAAGAATAAAAACAATGTTCACAATAGCCTAACTGATTACTGTGCATTGTTTCCTGCAAGATTCTCTTACAGAGCATTTTAACCCATGTCTTTCAAATCTGAATAAATACATGAAACCTCTGAATAGTTTCTAATATATCCTTTTCCCTGCCAGCTTTTAAATTGCTGTTATGAGTACACTCTTCAGAAGAGCTGGCATTTTACCTGGTTCATCACACAAAATAGCTTTTGCCTTTTTGTTAGAGGAGTTAGCAGGTATAACTGGGACCTCCGGCAGCCAAGGTTAAAGTGAAGGTATTCAGGAATTATTTAAGGTGCCCAGTGCTTTCAAGACTGAGATGAGCTGGGTGATTCTCTTTGGATTCTAACTGTCAAAATAGTTGCTTAAGCAGGGTAGCAGGGAACACCTCATTTGAATTCTGTTGTTTTGTTTGTCCTCTTAAATAAGGATACAAGTGTTTCATGCTTATATTGCACCTTTTTTCAATAAGCTTCAGGGCACTTTGAGAAATTTGTGTTATCAGCATCCTACAGATAGTAGGCATTAAACCCAAGCAACTGAAGTGATTTCCCTATGGTCATGCCATGCGGCACTGGTAGAGCTGGGAGTAGTGCCTCTGACTCTGAACCTGGCCTCTGCTGATAAAAGAGCATCTTTTTCTTCCCCACTTCTTGTTTTCCTTTCCCATTCCCCTCATCTGGTCCTATACACACATCTGGTTCACATCAAATCCCTCTACTTGCCTCAGTAGTTTTGTCATGTTTCAACTCTTCCTTTTCACCTCTTTGTGCCCTTGCTCTGTTTCACTTCTCCAGCTCACATGACTCTTCCTTTTCCCAACATGAGCTCATGTTAGTCTCTCCCATTTTAAATATCCAAACACACAAAATTCCCTTTAGTCACTCTTTTCTCTCCATCTACAGCCATTTCCCTTTCAACTGTGAGCATACTGAAGGCTCAGATGCACTTGCTACGTGGAGTTTCTCTCCCCACTGTGGACCTTTTAAACCCTCTTCTGAGGTCTTTAGTCTCCTCTTCTTTGCCAGGTGTAGGAATGAGAACATCATGTTCAGAATATGTAATACTACAACACAATTACATTTCTCTTTTGAAATCTTGTCCTCCTTGCTTTATGATACACTGTCCTCAGTGGTTCTCCTCCTAACTTCTTAAGCAATTCTTCACTGTTCCCTTCAAAGGATCTGCTTCATTTCCCCACCAGGTTAGTAGAAACCTTCCAAACGACTCTGTTCTTGTTTACCTTCTCTTTCTTCTATTACTTCTGTGTAGTATCACCTGCAAATATAGTTGCAGTTACCACATTTTTGTTGCTCACAGATGTATTTTGCTATATATGGCACCATTTCTTTTACTTCTTGCGCTTACATGACTTTGATAAATACAAGTTTGCTCAGCATATTGCCTAAATATTTTGTTGCTGAATGGGAGACTGAAAGCTTCTGCTCACTCCAAATGGAGGGAGGGTGAAGGAAGGGTTTCTTACTCCTTTTCACTGCATGAGCAAGAACGTAAACATATAGCAGAACAGACTGAGACTTCACAATCTTTTAGGAGAGAACAGGTTCCATTTCCTGTCACTGGCTAGGAGGGAAAAAAAAAAAATCTGACTTTGATGATGTAGAAACTATGGTAAATTAGTGGGTGTAAAAGAAAGTGATGCAGAGAGAAGCTGAGGAACAGAGAAGAGTTTTTATAGGCAATTAAGAGGAAGAGGCTGAGGGGACAGAGAAGGCAGAGGGAAGAACATAATACATTTAGTAAATAAACATTGAGATGAAGATGTAAGTGGGTGATAAAGAAATAGATAAAAAGTTACAAGGACATGGCAAGACCAGTTTTAAAGAACAGATGTATCTGATATTTGTTCTGTTCATTACAATGGATACCATCACCATTTATCACAGTATAGCATCTGTCTACAATTTAAAAATGTTACAATATCTTAGGAAGGTGGATCAATTCCACTACTATATTCTGTTGGACCTGTGCAAGTGTATAGATATTGCTGATTCTACTTCATCCACTTGTTGATATGTCAAAGTTTATAATCACGTGAGGATTGCTTACCTCTATGACAATTTTTTCTTTAGCTAAATAACACTGCAAGATTAACGACAAAAGATAAAAGATTTTGTAGATACAGAAACATCAAAGAACGTTGTAATAGGTGCAACAAAGGAAGTATTTAAGAAGATGTATTTGTACTTCAAGCGTTGTATGAAATCTTTGAGTTATTAGTGTGAGGGATTCTGTTGATCCAGAATCAGAAAAGCTTTCTCATCTTTTTTTTTTTTGTGGGGATTGTACACCCTGGTTCATTCTGTCTCATAAATGACTAAGTAACACAAAGGTAAACTGGTTTTGGAAGATCCAACAGCGTGTAGGGTTAGGAAAAGACATAATTTGCAATTCACAAAAAAATCAAAAACATATTGACCTTTTGCCTATTACAATGCTGCATCGCTAAAGTGTGCTCTGTAGTAAACTATTAAGTGACACTATTGGTGTATCAGGTGTTTGCTTCTGTAAACTTCTCCTGTAAAATGTGCAGTACAGTTCCTGCCTAACCATAGCTCCTTCTGGAGACCACTCCTTTATCTCTCTGACACCAGAATAATTCTCTATCTGTGACTTTCACGGATGTGAAATAATACTTTGGTTCTCTGTGACTGGTGTACATAGCAGGGAGGAAGGACAGAAAGGCAGAGACCTTCCCAGTGGATGGGTCCTCTAGCTTTCCTCCCATGGTGGGCATCAGTTCAACTGTGGAAAGGTACTGGCCTTTGGGCTTATGTAACCTCTCCTGTATTTCTCATTCTTTCTTTTCCTTTCCTTACTTCCCAAATAAAGAGCCTGTTACTTAGCTTTAATTCCTTGTTTTTATTTTTTTAAGTCAAAAGCTTTCCAGGAGTTCTAATTAAGGGAATAGAGAGTAAAAAATGCTGCTCATTTTGGAGTATGAATACTAGTTTTAAGTCATCTTGTGTGTTATTTAGTAATTTTAATGTATGTTGAATTTGTTAGGGTGGAGATACAGGTTGCGAATTCACTGTTCTTTTCAGCACTTCTTTATGATGCTAAAAACATGCTTAGTCTGAGCTATGTTAAGTTAGTTTCCATGGAAGTCAACTAAATACTCTTAATTCCTTTTAAATTAATGAATAATGGAAAGAACATAAGCCCAAATCCTGACTTGGGCTTATTCTCTAGAAACTCGCATGAGAACTTACATTGTTTGTCTATGCATATGTTTATTCTCACAAAAGGCCCATTTGCAATGCCAGTGTAACTAGAATGGATGAAACTCAAAATAGCCAGCTTGCTTTAACAGGCTTTGCATTATTTGCAGAATTTATGCGGAACCCATGTGTGGATGCTGCGTTGATCCCTCCTTTGGTGCAGCTGTTAAACTGCAAAGACCAGGAAGTATTGCTTCAAACAGGACGTGCCCTGGGCAATATATGCTATGACAGCCGTGAGTGTTGAAATATGCCATATTTTGTAGATGCTCTTGTAGGAGGGAGGGACATGTTTCGGTGTTCTGTACATTGTGTATTGGGGGGGTCGTTTTCCTCTTGGTTTTTATTTACTACACTACTCTTCTGGTTGTATGGGACAATTGAATGTCACACTTGCACTATGCTTTTGTGACAGAAAGATTAAAAAACTGTTTCAATATTGTGATACAACTGGATATAAGAATAGAAAAGATTTGTGATCGTGGATTCGTTTTTTTTAAACATAATGAGCTAGGCTTTCAAAGAGCAGGTGCTACATACACAAAGGCCTGAATAGTTAATTTTTTCCTCAAACAGAATGTCTCAGAAGGGTATAGACAGTCAGAAGAAAATATTCATATTCTACCAATCTCAAAGCTGTGCAGAGCTACGTATGTGGCTGAAATGATGCCTGAGCTATGTTGCCAGTTCTCAGAATTCTTCTGTGGCCAATCAATTGCTCCAAGATTACAAATTGGTATTTTTGGTAGTCAGGGGTTGGAGGGGGAGTGGGGGGGAGGTTGGTAAGGTTTTTTAGCTTTTTGTGGGCACAATAAGTTTTGCACTGCCAAGTAACTGAGTTTTGAAATGCAGTTGTGACTCCATGCACTGATTACATGCATGGATATGTCATTTGCAAAACCAAACCAGTGGTTGCAGTGTTTTGAAAATGCAGCCTCACTATCCATTACTTTAAATATTTTGATAAAAGCCAGTGCATGATAAATATGGTACAGAAGCAGAGACACCAGGAACATCTTTCTATGCGCATGAAGGAATTAGAAGCCTATGGATGTCTGCAGATGGGAAGTGAGATGAAATTGTAAAAGCATTTTGTTATCTTGAGATTTAGTGCCTTATTTCATATGGCAAGCAATTTTCTTTGTACTATGTGTTGCATTTACTAAAAGTTCTGCTGTTCTGAATACTGTCTGTTGAAAAAACTGAATTATTAGTAGCCTTTCTCCTTGCTGCTTTTTTTAATCCTAGGCTGGAAATTTACATTTTATGCTGTTTTAAATTACCTTGCCTTTGACCTCAGGGAAGTTAACCAGATTTTCCATGCTGGCATTTCCATTTACAGACAACTGCTGCTTGAGGATGTTAATGTATAATTCTTTCATTTAGGATTTTCTTTAAGGTGACCAATCAACTGAACAGCTGCTTCCCCGTGGAAACTTCGAGTAGAAGCTGTTGAGCTTCCTACAACATAACTTATTTACTATATTTTATTTCAGGGTCATACGCGATAAAAAGCTCACTCCCGGGTGGCACTGGTTTATTTCATATAAGTAAAATCTACGTAAATATTCATGTCATTGTTGTTTAACCCACATTTTTTCATGAAATACAGTAAGGACATACAAAAATGTTTTTGTATTATCAGATATTGTGGACTACTGCTGGCTTTTACGGTGCAGGATTTATCCAGTACAGAAAAGCTGTATTACACGCCTTGTGTTGCCCTTCTGTGCAGCGAAGCTGGCACTGATAAAATCTACAGTAGGCAGTGATGTGTTCTGTATACCGTGTGTTGCTGTGCTGCTGTGGGAGGACAGTTACTACCTTCCCTGTGTATTTGAATAAGATTAATGAATAAAGTGTAATAAAATGTCACAAATAATCAAGATTAGCATCTTGGATTTGAGTGGAAGAGGCTATTTACGGTGCTTATTTATCACATCCACCCTATCTGACTTTATTTTGCATGTTATCTTAATGTGTAATGATTATGTAATTATGTACCCTATCCTAAATTCTTATTTAGGACAAATACTTTCAATGGGCTTATTACTATATAATTTAATACATTTTCATTTATGACTATTATTTTTCCCTAACAAAGAACTTTAAAGTATAACAAAGACAAGGTGTGGAGGCCAATAGTTCTAACAAAAAAAATTTGTTATGTATTGATAGTCTTTTTCTTTTCAATTGAGACAAAAGCAGCTGTTACCCTTCTGATAATTGGGACTCATTTAGGAACTTGAAATACATCAGTAATTATATTTTACCGTATATACGAGCATTTTTTCACTTCTACTGACCATATAGATATAATGAGTAATGAGGAAGGTCTTTACGTCCTAAATCAATGTTAGGCTGAAATTATGAAATCAAGCCCATATCGAATGGCTCATAGCAACATTTCTATTTATTGAAAGCCCAAGTTATCCTGTATTTCGTCCCAGCAAGCATGCATCACTTTGTTTAGTGACAGTTTGTGCTAAAAGGAGTTAATTGGGTCTCTATTTTTGAGAGAAGTCTGCATGGTGCAGGATGAAAGTTGTGGGACAAATGGCTTTTCCTACAGGGAAGGCCCCTTAAAAGTGGCATTGCAGAGGAGAAGGATTACCTGAAATTTTTTCTTGATTAAATGAAAATGGCAGTGATTTCTGAGAGTTCACAGATCCCAGAATTGCTGCATGAAGACAAGACCATTTCGATGTAAGTTCAGGAGGGGCTACTCCTGGAACACAGCTGCTGTGGAAAGGTAATTCATGGCTAAGTTCCAGTGCTGGAAGAGGTTTAGTACCTTCCACAAAGCAAAAGGGGAATTACACACTTGCTGGCCAGACACCTTCCTGAAGAGATTCATCTCCTCACAGAAAACATGAAATGAAAACCTGTTGACTTACTGACAGATTTTCTTCTCTATTAAGTTTGAGGTACATATGCACAATGTTATTGTCTGGGTGCCTGTCAGTGTTAGCCCCCTAAAATAATACTGAATCACCTCTTTGAGCATGGAAAAAAATAGAGAGAATTAAATGCATTTTGTAAACAGTTAAAGAGGAAAAAATAGATCAAGTTTATCCCAAGCAGCCTTGAGAGCATCCTTTTTAAAGTTTTTAATTTGTGAAGAGATCTGCTTTATGTGAGTCTCTGAACATCAAAAATACAGGCAAATATAATTGCAAAGCAGAGTAGAAGGAAGCTTTCTTAGTACTGATGAGGCTTCTGGTCTCCCAGCCTTCCTCTTGTATGCAGACATGAAAGAAACAACTGAGGCAGCCAAAAAGATTTTAAGTCAGAAGCAATGAATTTAACTAATCACAGTATGCAGACTGTTCAGTACTATCCTACAATGTAAGAACAGATACATTATTGCGTGTTCCTGTACAGCCTGTAATTGTTCTACATGCTTTATCTAGTAAATGCCACATGCACCTCGGCCCTCCAATTTTCGTCAAAGCAGAAAGCGCAAAGCAAGTAAATAAATGGAGACGTGATCTCTCCTCCTCTCTCTCCACTTTCTTCCCCACTGTATGTACAGCCTGTAGCAAGTACAGCTGCGTGTACTTCCGTATCCCTAGACAACAGATTCCTCAGCCTCACTCAGGGACAGAATTTTGTCTGAACTATATTACGAGATCCAAAGCTCCTAGCCCACTCATTCCTTTTAACAGCCAGTTATGTTTTTTCACTTAAAATCAAAGCTAAATTCTTATTATTCTTCTTCCTTCCTTCTTGCTGTTTAGAGCATCCACATATTCTGGAAGCTATCAAAGGGAAATAAGCTCTCCATATATCTTGTAAGGGAAATTAAAAATTTCCCATTCTGCCCTTCCATAATATTCGTATTAATGGTAGTGCTTAGAGAGCTCCTTGGGGAATCTCAAAGCTATTGCTCTTTGCACCCATCCACAGCCTTGTTTCTTCATGAAACCACCAGCCTGGGCACATGTTCTCACCAACCATACTTCATGATATAAACAGCTATAGAATTGGAAAGACACTAAAAATGTCAACTCATTCTATAAAGGCTCTTCTCTGTCAGCTGCTTGTCTACCTTTTTTTGCAGGAAATTTACTGGATCCTTTTCTCATTTCCCAAGCTGTACATTTCTTTGTTATCTGCCCAGTCTTACTTGTACTGATGGCAAGACTCTTCACTGAATTTCAGTGATGTGGCCTTTCACATAGGCCCAGATCTCTTTTGATCCCAGCCTTAACACCAGACCATGAACATTATACCACTTCTTGTTAAAAAGATCTTACAAGTGCTATAAATTCTGTGTACTCAGCTGCCCATCCTATAAGGATGTACAGACCTCTTGCAGAGATCTGCTAAGAAAGGCTACATACAAAAATAAGAAACTACTCAATTGTACAGTTACATATATCTCGTCTCAGGAGTTGAGGTTAATTTCAGGATCTAAAGCAGAAAACCAGACACTTAAGAATTAAACATACTGGAAAGAAGCCAAATTCAGTTTTCCTCAAAAAATGGCATAACTTTTTTCAGTGCCATATGGAAAACCAGCAGAATCCTGGAACACAACTGGTGTTGATAATGGCACACTACTGGCTAATCATTTTTCTGAAGGTCACCCTGATTCATGCAGCCAGGCAGCATCTTACCACAATCTTTCACTTTTCATTGTACTAGATCCTACCAAATGCAAATGCCACCTACTAAGCTGTTTCTCAAGCAATATCAAAAAATTGAGACCAGAGGCTTTAACTTGTTGCTTGAAAACTGATTGTTTAAAACAGCTTACAGAGAATTAAAATTCTAGTTTTCAATTGTACAGCAATAGTGTTTTACCTTTAGATCTGTTCTCTCCAAGGCATGTCAGTCTCAGAAAACTATAGCATTTTTAAGTTAGAATTCCTTGATAATGCAGTATTTTTTCCAAGCCTCTGCAGCACAAGTATTGCATAAGCTAGAAACTAAGCATACCATATGCATGCCAACACATACTTTCACAGTAATATTTAGTACTTATCAGCAATTAATCATGAATGTTCTTAGGAAGCTGTTAAACAATATTATTCTAATTTACATATTTTATAGCTGGCCTAAATGGAATCAGAATGATGAGGAAGTCCTCCTAGAGCATCAGAAAGAGCTATTCAAGAGGTGATATGAAAAACATGAATTCTCATTCTTAGGCTATTACTCTTCTAAAATTTACATTCTAAATATTTACTTTACTGAAAGAAGTGGTAAAATTCTCATGATTTAAGCCAAAACTTAACAGAAGCCCACATGGGGAAAAAAAATAATAAGAAAAGAACCAAAACCAAATTGCCATAGATTTGTAACTTTTCCCTTCTTTAAGATGAAGGTATGAGACCTGATTTTCTGTTTGTTTTAAAGAGTATAGGTATGATAGGTCCTGCTTATTTTCTGCAGTGCAAATATTTTTCCTCTTCCTGTTTTTTCCAGGAAGATTAGTTGAATAAGCAGAATAAGTAGATCAGAATTCTTTCAATACAAGTACAAAGAAAATAAAATCTAACACACAAAGCAGATTTTTTCTGCTTCCTTACTTTCTCCCCCTCCAGCATTTTATTCACAGTCTGTAAAGTTTGTGTATTGCTCATATTCCAACAGGCTCAGAGACACCTGCTTAATCTGCAGTCAAAACGGAAGCCACAGGCAACAAGGAAATTTAAAGAAAAAAAAAAAAAAAAAGAGATGGAACCTCTCTTTTCATATCTTTTTTTCACTTTGCCTTTTAAGATATTTGAAATTGTTCATATTTATAGATAACTGCATAGTCACATGTTGTTGCTTTCAGGCCCCTCAGAAAACAAAGCTTGTTGTTAGTTGAGTGTCTAGACATGGCCAAAGTGTCTAGCTTATTCTACTTTATTTAGAAAAGTAGGCATTATGTGACTAGAAACATCAAATGTCACACTAAATCAGCAATGGTAGAAAAACATCAACTGAATTACCGTGGAAAAGAGAAGAAAGAATCTGTTAGCATCTTGCTAAGCATTGCTTGTGTATAATTGAGAAGAGATGTTTATGAATTTTTTTTGTTAAGCTTGCAGCCGTTGTTCTTCTTTTAACTTTGTATTTTAATCATAGCTTCTTAAGTAATAATGTAGAATATGATTTTGCTGTACTCTCAGATCCACTTCTGTAGATTTTCGCAACAGTGTGTACACCATGCATATATTGCACGGGCCAAGACTTTTAGTTGTTTACATGATGGCTACACAGGCATCTGGTTTTATACAGCATTTCATACGGTGCAATAACAGCATAGAGTTAATGTACAATGTGCAAACCACCTAAATTCAGTTACATTTGTTGCGTTCATATCTAAGCAATACTGTGCAACTCTCAAACAGAAATTGGACATTATTGGCAAAGAACTATATTAGTAAAATCTATGCCGTAATGCAGTGAAGCTCTTGAATGTCTCAGCCAGGGGACCAGGACTCTGTTTATTTAGAGGGTTTTATAGTACTGTTTGTACACTAGTATAATCAAGAGACAGTGCCCACCAGGGGAAATTGCAGCCTAAGTATTTGATAAAAGATGGTGAGGAAAGAGTTAGATAAAACTACAGATGATAGCAAGATGGTTAGCATTAGCAATAACAAAGCTATATTCCTGTTCACATGAGGTGTCAGTGTGTATGAACAAAGTTAGTCTTTGAGCCTCCTGGATCCTGAGACTGCTGTGTGGTTAGTTGTCCAGCCAGTAGAATGGCCTGAGGAGTCAAGGTGGATGCCTTGAATACCCTATCTACACCAGCACTCACACTTCCCTGAAAAAGACTCACTTACCTGAGACAGTGTCCAGTTTATCAACCACATCTTGGCACCACCTGGCCTCTTGATTGCAGGCTCTTCTGCAGTTGTAGTGCATTGCTAGTTGCCCTCTGGTCAAATCAGTGGATTGCCTTCTGCTAAGGAGGTAAAAGATTTCCTAAAACAAAACACTTTGTTGGTCTGTCTCAGACTGTATCCTACAACCCTTCAGATACAAGAATCTTCTACAGGTCAGCTCCACCATGCAGGCTGCACCCTAACAAGCAACAGCCCACGGCTGCGTGGAGCTGCTTTAGAAGGCCAGGTCCTCTCACTCCCCCTAGGTTCATGATTTGGGGCACTGACCCCAAACCCAAGACTCACCACAGCTTTTCCTAGATCCCAGGGCCACATGTTACTTTCTCACTTCTCTGAATAATTTTCTTTCTTCCCAGGGTCTAGCAGGATCTGCAAATGTACTTTATGGCGGGTTTTTTTTGGTTTGGTTTTGCTTTTTGCTTCTTGGGCTTTTCCCAGCCTACTCCGAATCCCCATGGGTTACACACTTTCTGAGACTGCTCCTCTGGCTGCTTTGGTGGAGACCCACAGCTCCTCCAAGCTCCTTCAGCTAGCAGTACCACTCTCACACAGTATCAGGCTAAGCCTCTTGCCAAGCTCCTTTCAGCAGCACCCAGCAGAACACTCCTGTTCTGCACCAGACTGCGACCATGCCGTGCTCAGTTCACACCCTTGTTCTTGGAGAGTTTGAAGCCGAGAGACAACATTGCACTCAAGGCCTGTGAGTAAAAATTCTAGATTAACTGCTGTGTGCGGGTTTATTCTGTTAATAGCAAGAGATGCTCTAAATGCCTGTTTACCAGTGTAGAAAAACTGCCTGATGTTTTACTGTATAACTGGATTCCATGATTTATTTCATACTGTATGAAATAATAAGCACAGGCTGGCTTCAGTTCTGACTTATGCTCTCATAAACGTAATTTGTTTGACTGTAATGGAATTACTAAGGAGTTGCATAAAGTTATAAAATCAACTGAAGACTCTGCTGTAACCGTATTGCACATGTAAAGGAAGGCAGAGGGAAGTGCTACATTCAACTTTGAGGGCCTTTACCTGACTTTTATATACCTAGTAGAACTTTTTCGTACTGCTTGGCTTCTTTATTTTCAAATTAAAGTGTAGTGGAAATTACTACGCTTTTTAAAACTAAAATCCCCTTGGAATCCAGAACAAGTCACCTGCCAAGACTAAGACTAGTAGTATTTTATGTCTTGTTGCTGATAAAAATATTTCTGCTGTTATATGGAAATCTCAGGTCCAGTAATAGAATTTGACTGGAAGTGAAGTACTAGAAAGTCTTAAACAGTAAACTCATCACAGTTCTTTTGTCTGAAATGAGAAACACATGATTTTTCTTATATGTATCTGACATCAGAGGAATATGAAAAATAAGCAATTTTTTTGGAATTAAATTGTGGAGTTGAACCTGTCTTGCATTTGACTGCTGCCCCAGCATAACATTAGGGAGATTGTGATACTGGCACATTTACTTGTCCCTTCAAATGTTCTGCCAAACTCCTGACTCTGTAGACAAAAGAGATCCCATGATACCCATGAGAAAGATTAGGGCTTGTTGGTGTTGACATCCTATGGTCCACAGCTTGAACATATTATAAGGAGTCTACCAAAAATACCCCATGATTTTAAAATTGTATTTGTTAGAATAAACCAGTTCAATAAGTGGGCTAGTACGCCGCTGCATCAGTTGTCATTAGCCAGCAAATATGCTAGCAACAGTTTAATCCAAAAAGATCAATGCTACATATTTGTCCTTGAAGGCACTATACTAACAGGCAGCATTCTGTTAGCATTTCTAGTTTACTGTTTACATGTTTACTATTTTAGCAATAATTTCTAAAAGAATAGCTTCTGAGACAATACCCTCAATGTAGCTGGAGTTTGGGGTAAGGATAGTTGCCAGCAATTTAAGATGAACTGATTACAAGACTGTTCTGTTTATCTCTGAAGCAAGCATGACTAATTCAAGATTATTTTTTCTTCATAAAGTAAACATTTTAAGGCTATGTTGATTAATTTTAATCAATAAGCAAATAAACCAAAACTGTACTTCTGGTAATCAGAGTCTTATAATTCCTGAAGGAATTAAATAAAGGGAAAGGAAATTTCAGTACAAGATAGACAGAGCAATCCCCCCAAAAAACCTTTCAAATTAATAAACCATGAATCTCAAAATACAGTATTGCTGTGTCCTCTCCCATGTAGACAAGTGCACAGAAAACATGGAAAAAGCAGCAAACAGTAACTGCAATATAGTTACATGAAGCTTACTTTCCTTGAAAAAATAAAATTAATGCGATGCTGCTCTGTGTTCTGTAACATGGTTGTAGTCTGTAGTCTTGCAGTCAAAGAATTGACAGGATCCAGAATCCAGTGATTTAAAAGCATACGCTAACAAATTCAAGATAAAAAGTAGGGTCAAGTATTAAAATTGAATGACAGCATTGCATTACAGTGTTCAGATAGGGAAAAAAAATCATAAACTCCCAGTTTATGTAAGTGGCAATGTTTTCCCTAATGTCTGCATAGATAACGTAGTTTACATTAGCTACAGGTTTGCCCCAACAGCGTTTTTTGAATATTTTCGTTGTATTTTCTTAATGAAAAGAGAGAGAAGAAACACGTAAGCAGGACCTTTCTTCCTTTGGAGTTCTACTCCTGCTGCTTTTTCCCCAGGCATGGTCGTAATTTTCTGTATGTCACATCATAATCTCTTCTGAAGCAGCCAGTTTGGTATCACAGAAGATTATGACTTCAGGTGAAAGAATACGCAGCAGGAGCAGATGAATGCTTCAGTACAAAAACCATAGAGGACCTAATTAAAAAACAGAGGAAAATAAAGATAGAACATGTAGAAAGAGCTCTTCCCCCCCACCCTCAATACCTTGGGCTACTGTAAATTAGTTCATCTTTAAAAAAATAATAATAACAAAAAAATATTATCCATAAAGCAGTGGTCTAACCTAAGCAGTATTTTGGGCAAAAAGAATGCAGGATTGGAGCCAAATACAATAAAGATGAAGCACTTCAAGTAAAATGACAGTATGTAATTTAAATGATTTGATCATTACACCCAATTGCAGACTAAAAGAATTTTAAAATAAATACTGTATTTATAACATGTCACCAAAGCTGCTGTCTTGGCAGCTTGGTTTATGCAAATCAGGGGCCTTGATCATACAAATCACCCTTTCCCTCACTGAGTTGCATCATTTATACCAACTATTTACACCAATAAACTTTTGTAGAGCATGAATTGGAGAAAGGAGAATTCAGGTTTCCAGTTGCAAGACAAAACCAGAACATTTCAAAGTACAAATCTTGAATTTGAAGCACAAAGGATCGTTTTTAAGAAATGCTGTCAAATAGTTTTCTAGCTGATTATCAGATAAATGGGTATATTTTTGAAGCCTACATATATAATAAACATCATAACAACATGGTAACTTGTGATTTCTGGTGCTTTTTAAAGGTTAGATCTATTTTATGCATTTTTTGAGTCTGCAAACCATTATAGGGCCTCTACTGAGAAATATCATTATATATGAAATTGTATTGTGAAACACAAAATTCACATTTCAGAAAGAAGATACAGTAACAATGACTTAGCAAAGAACTATTTGGAAAGCAGTGGCACTGTGGCCATCATGATGTAAAGATATGATAGGCAAAGGTAATACGAAGTGTCATACCTTACTTTTTTTGTGAGAAAAAAATGGACAAGCTTTCAAACAACCATTCAGTACATCACTATACTGAACATAATTTTCTATGGTTTTACTTAGTCATTATTTAACTAGCTGTGATGCCATCATCACCAGAATTGTAAACACCTACCTAATTTTTACCAGCCTGTGGGTTTACTCACCATATACACACTTAAATAACAGTGTGCATCTTTGCAGGATCAGGATAATTTCTGAAGTACAAATGACTTCTAAACTATAGTTTAAATATTAGAGATGACAAAGAGAAGAGTTTAGAATAATGGAGGAACCAGACCAAAATATTTTTAAACTTAATCAAAAATCAGGTAAAACGTGAGTTTTTAGAAGTGTCTGATTGGATTGGCAGATCTTAGAATTTATATTAAGAAAAGGGCCCAGTGTGAAAACAACAAAGCTAATTTAAGGTTTAGATTAAAGAGCACTAGGTGAGCTACTTGCAAAACTGTTTTCTGATATCTGCCTATGCTATGGCACAGCCCTTTGCCTGATGTAACTATATTTCCAGAAATAATAATCTTACAGTGGTGACAAAAATCAAAGTATTGGTGCATGTGTTTTAGAAATAACTCATTGGCTGTATATAGCTTACGCTTTACATTGTTTGCATATTTTAAGCTGTTGCTTTAATTCTTTTTTCTTGTTAAGCTTTTACAACTTAGCAGTTTGTTTTAGGGTTTAGTAAACTGGGGAAGAAAACTCAAGGGAAAATTATGCAAACACATCTTGGGAAAAGCAAATTGAAACTACTCTAAGGGCTACATTTTGAAGACCTACCAATCATGCACTAAAAAATTTTGGTCTTTGACTAGGGCATCCATCGGAGCAGGTATGGCTGAGCCATGGGGAAATTTGACAAGACTTTTCATAGGGGGAATGTGAGCAGTCACAGTAATTTGATAATCCATATTAAAACCCAGTTTTGCATAAAACTCCTGTGAGCAACTCAGGATAGAAAAAGAGACTGTACTAATTCTTAGAGATGGTTGCATTGCATTGGGCTAAAGAACATTGTGGAAGTAATAACTCATTCTGTAATAAATCTTACTGTACATTTTGTAGGGAAAAAATCCCTTTGGTCTCTTGAGTTGTCATTCTGGCATCTTTAAACAGTATTACGTGTACTTAAAAAAAAGCTATACAATATCATTGCCCTTTGTGAGCTGTAGTGAAGCATTTTTAAGCAGAAATGTGAATGCTCTCATTAAACTGTTCAATCACTGATCCCTTAGGAATAGCAAATGTTTATTTAAAAAGGTCACAGGAAAAAATTTCAACACAGCTTTTGGGAGGCTGGAAGCACACTAAGTGTGGGAGTTCATAGAGCTGATGAACTGCAAGGTAATAGCTGGATTGAGAACAAGACACAGCAACATGCTGTGGTCTTGTTTTGACTGTAAATGATTTGGAGTTCGGTGAGTATTCTTGTGTGCAAAATCTGTTTCTTAGCGACAGAGCAGGGAGAAGCGAGTCGATAATAAGTACATGGAGCATTCTGAGTCAGAAATACACTTTTTGCTTGGGAATGCAATGGGGTGTCATAGCCTGAGCTTGGAGTGGGTAGGCAGGACCTTCAGAATTTTCCTCCTACATCTGGTACAGGATTCTTTGTGGCCCTGCACTAATGAGCTGAGTTAACTCAAGTTAACTTGGGCATAAGAAGGCAGCACCAGGAGATCCCTAATTATAGCACTAGCCCAGGTCTGTTCTTCACCCAGCTGCCTAGGGCAGAGAAGCAGCTACACAGGGTGAGCTCTGGCATGGGAAAGCGGTAGAGCAACAAACTCGATTAAGGCATCTCTTCTCTGAATCTACCAGCCTATGTAGTCACGTCAAAGTCTGGCACTTATAACATGCCATCTACTTGGGAGGGGTCCTGAAGTTCATTTTACCCAACTTTTTGAGTATTACTATAAAGACAGGGAGAGATTTCTTGGAGTGAAATTTGTTTCGGAATCTTTCTGCCTTACTTTTGCTGTCCGTACAGCAGAAGCTGATTAGCTGTCTACCTAACAAAAATATGGTGTGGTAAGAATTTTGTCATGTATTTGAAGTGAGAAACTTAAAGATACAGCTGATTTTGATATATAACTTCTTTGACAAACCAGAGAGAATGGAAGTAAAAGGATATAAGAGTTATATTTTCATTTGTTGTAAGATATTATCACAGAATTATTTTCAGTGGAGTTGTGCCAAATTCCGTCCAGGTAAGGAACTTGGCTTGTAACTGGTTTTTGTTTTTTTAACCCTTGCTTCCAAACCCTCACCCAACTCTACCTTTATATTATTCTTTGCTTACATATTTTATAAGCAGTTCCATATCAAGACACGGGAAGAAGCTTGACACTTGATTCTTATCTCAAGCTTAATTTTATTATGGTTTTCGTTTGTTGCATTATAGTCATTTGAGGATTACATTCAGTCTGTCTGATCCAGAATCAGTGATTCAGTTTCATTTTGCACACTTGTTTTGACTCACAAAACAAGTGAGTCAAATACAAAATCATGTATTTGCATAACTTCTGTAATAAAAAATAGGAGAAGAGGATACATAAAACAGAATGCTGGAATATTCCAGCCAAGTTTGGTTTTTTTTCTCTGCTGATTTGGTAAACATAAGCACTGAATCTGAACACCTGACTATATTGTCTCACTTTATTTTGGTGTAGAACTTCCTTTCATTTCAGCATTATTCCTACATTTGTCATTGCATCAAGGATGGGAGAGATTTCGTTTTAAATTTCTCCTTTTTTATAGTCCTTCTTTGACACAGAATCTTATCTTGAATTTGTTTGGCTGTAAACAGATTCCAGTTTCTCCTTTTTCAAAATGGAATATACATACCTGCAGTGAAACACAGTCCCCTGATGTCCCGATCATGTCCAAGGTGGAGACAGTCATGGCAGTGATGTTGCATGTATCTCAGTTATTCTGCAAAACACTTATTACTTTGGTAATAAATTTAATAGTTAGGATCCACCAAGAATTACCCTTCCTCCTTCAGCTCCACTCAGCAGATTATCTTAAGTCCCTATATGTACCCCTCATATATATATGTATTTTTATATTTATGAATATACATAGTGTAGGTGTATATACAATACTTATAATCTTTTTTGGTATATATCATATATAAGTGGTATATATGCCTCATAAATGGCATTAATAAGAATTGAAAGATTTAGAAATTTCTTTTTGCAGAGCTCTGGAACACTTTATAGTGGAAGATCATATTATAAATGTGGAAAACCTTGGTTTTCATACTGAATACATTGCAGAATGAGGAAAACTTGATAGCTTGACCTCCACATATGATGTGGAGAAAGAGGAGTGATGACAGGGTAGTGAACAACAAGGGAAAGAGGAGATTTGCTTTGGGGCCATTAAGAAGTTGAGGAGAGGGTTGGTGGGTTGTTTTTTTTTTTCTTATTTTGCAAAACTTTTCCTTTAGTGATTTTCCTCCCAAGGTTGTGTTTTCATCCAGATTCTCCAGTTGATTCCAACTGTAACTTACCTGGAAATGTCTCCTTTTGGAAGCCCTGGAATTTAGGTTATTGACTGTTGCTTGTTGCTGATTGCCTGCTGGGAAAGGAAGCAGTATTGTCGGTTACTGTAATAGAAGGCAAATTTTTCCTTTATTCCTACACTGATACATCAATTCTGATTTATTATACAGAAGGAGTTCCACACAAAGATTATCGTGTGTTATTTACAAAACTGCAGTACATTGTAGTCTATTATAGATGCAGAGCAAATTTTTCTTTTAGCCATACAAAAAGAATGATAGTGGTATTAAATTTCAGCTATAGAAGTACAAAGAACATGCTGAGTGGCAGAGAGTTTGTGACTGGGAACTAGTACCTCTGTCTGCTTTGTCCATTTTATTCCCCATTTTGTTTTTAACTAACCTAAGCAATTTATTTTCTGTATGTCAATTTCTTGATCTGCATAACTGCAGGAGTAATTTACCTGGTCCACAAGGGTGTATGGACTAGGCTTTGTAAAGTGCTCAGAACCTTCCTGTGGCAAAACCCAATGTATCTTCAGAATATTATTTATCAGCTCCAGGGGCTCTGCCTCAAACACTGAACTTCCTTACAAAGGTATTAGTGCCAGGTGGTTAATCCCTTTTGTTGTAGGTGTTTTCACTTTCCTAGCTCTGTTGCACTAAAAGCTGGCCCTCAAGCATCTCTCTAGATGAATTTAACAACACTGGAGGAATTACTTCACTCTGTTTAAAAACTTCATTTTGTATGATGACTGTTATGTTCGGGACTCTACGGTGGGTTTTGGTTTCATTTTTTTTTAATGTAACTCTTTGTTTTACAGATGAGGGCAGGAACGCAGTTGACCATGCAGGTGGTGCACATATTGTAGTAGACCATATAAAGTCACTGTGCAGTAAAACAGATCCAGCCAGTGAGAAGCTCTTGACTGTCTTTTGTGGCATGCTGATGAACTATAGCAATGAGAATGGTAAACAACACCGAAAATTTGCTTTATGTCTACCAGGAGAACAACCCCATCAAAAAAAGAAAAAAGATAAAAGTTTAAGTCAACTGTAGGTTTACATTGTGGATACTAATGCTAAGTTATTCTGAAAAGATCAAGTACCTCAATTCACATATACAATTTTCTGTTTCAGTAAAATTATGTTCCCAAAAATACTAGATATCTTCCTGATGCAATTCCATATAGCATATCGTATAAACTTTTAAAACCAACATTTGGAATTTACTTCTTTGTCTAAAAGCAATACATTGAGATGTATCATACACCTTAAGAAAAAAACAGATTTATAGAAGTACACTAGAAGGCTACATTAAGTCCTCTCTTTTTTATTAGTATCAAACAACACCATAAGACTAATTTGTTGCAGGTATGCAGTGTTGTCTTGTTGATGATTTGGGGGTATGTATGCCAAACAGTTTTCCTTAATCATTTTTCTCCTTGTGAAATATATATAAAACCACATTACTTTCTTCTAAGATAAATGGGGAATAATTTATGTTTATGTCCAACACTGTTCTGTGTCTACAAATTACAAGTTTATCTTCTTTATCCGATTAAATGGAGATGTTTAGGGGCTGGGACAAAAACACAAGATAGTATCTTAAATGAGAAATCCTTGACCACTGAGTGTAAGAAAATAGTGTTCTACACTAGTTGTACAAACGTACCGCTATTTTAGTACCTAGTTTGCTTCTGCACACAAGCTTGGTAATATGCCAAAACATATTTTTCAGCATTCATACATTTCCAAGTTTTTCAAAATTTGAATCTCTAAGAAAATTGGGATAAATGAGGAAAGCTAAATAGAGGCTGTTCTCCTGACTTGTAATGGCACAGATTGCACATGTAGGTAGCTAATCACATTGTTTCTTCAATCCTGCCCATTTCCTGAATTGTAGTGTTTTATCTTAGGAAGCAATAGCTTCTTTGTTAGCCGCTCACCATTTCCTTGAAGTTATCACTTGCTATAACTCACTTTCCAAACCTATGTCCCCGAAACTCTTCTACTTTCCAGGATGGTCTATAGGCTTAACTTTTTTTTTTTCCTTTACTGTATAAATTTTTAACCTGCTTTATCATCTCATCTAGCATAGTCTCCTTGTGTGTTTTCTGTGCCATCTCTCTGGAGCTCTCAGCTCTTAATGTTACTTATCCACCTCCAAATATCACTGTTGTGTCTCATCTCTTTCTCTTGTTCTTACATTCTTTTTTTTCTCCTCTTTTCCTAGTATTATCTAAGAGTAGTTGTTTACAGTACTTCTTCCTTCTTCTCTAAATAGCAACTTTCTAGTTCCTTTATTTAATATAGTTGTCAGGAACTGTTTTGCTTGATGTCTGCATGAGTGTCACATTTTATTCCATTTCATAATGTTAACTCCATATTTTCTTTATTTATTAAAATAGTTGGAGCAAATACATATTCTCACCTCTAAGCTACCAGAATCCTCTGGATTAATTAAGACTAATGAGCATCCAGTATATTTGATAGCTGAAGACGGACGAGTCCAAAAGTGCTGTGTACAGATACTGCATCAGTTTTGCTTCAGTGACCAAGCTTCCCAGATCTTCCCTAGGAAAACTAATTATGAGATAAATCTCCCAAACAAGCAGCTTCTGAAGTGTAACTGTTATGAACATTGAATAAATGACTCATTCCATCTAGTAAGATAGCTTATTCTGATGCAATCAGTAAAGCAGTTGTGTAGTGCAGTGACAACTAGGAGGATTCACTAGCTGCTCTCTACTCTGCTAAATGACATCTTTCATCTCGCATGAACTAACGAACTGACGCAGTATTCACAGGAGCCACTGAAGCAATGTCAGAAGTGAGAAATGCAGGAGTATTCCCAGCTCCTGGATCTGGGTGCACACCACCACCCTGTCCTACCACCACATCAGGGAGGAATGCTGGGGGCTTACCAAACCCTGACCTTACCCCACATAGTTGGTGGTCTCCATGAGAAAGGACCTTTTGGTAGGGACCCAGCTCCTGTTTCGCCCAGCACCCATGGGTATGCTGTGTAAGACTTGTGTCCTGTAGTTCCATTGTGAATTTGCTCACCAACCAGGGCAACCACTGAATGAAACCCCAAATAATCTACCAAAACAATATTTAAAAAAAAAAAAAAAAAGGAGTTGGAGGATTAAATTTTTAGAAGAAAACTCAGTGACCATACCTGCAGCATGTGAATGGAGAGATGGGTGGTTGACCTGTCTTGCCAGTTTTGTTTTAAGAGCCACAAGTACAATTGGACCATAGTTGTGAACTGCTCTAAAAATATCACCTGTGGACCATCATAAATTTTCAGGACAACAGTCAATGTCAAATATGAGCCCAAGACAATAACTTAGTTCCACACATTACAGCATCTGGTGGATAACAGTCTGAGTAAATGCAGTTCGTTCTTTGCTGACCCGTTAAACATGAAAACTCAGATCGCCCTGACAGTTAATTGTGCTTACAGACTAGCGGATACAATTTTCAGGATTTACTTGCAAAGGCTTGATCCCGTGTCACTTACAAAGAAGATAAACACTGCATTGGTTTTGCTGAAGGATGAGGAGTATGGGATTGCAGCCTAGAGTCCCAGATTGCTTTGTCTCTAGTTATGGAAACAAATTGGACAAAAATAAAAGGAAAAATATTAGAAATGTAAGAAGGAAATGTTTCAGTCTTTGAAATAGCACTTCTACCTTCTCTTTTCTCGTTTCTGTCATCTTTTTCTGCTTAGCATGCTGTATTACAAAATTACAGGTGGGGACTTTGAAGATTTCTTTACCGTTTTTAATGACTCGCACTCTTTAAGTTGCACTAGCTATCCGGATACGGATGATTACAGCACGTTTGGTTCTTAGCTGCATCTAATTCTCTGTGAACACCCTAATATTTTCTAATCCACAGTATTTTATGAGCAAAGAGTATATAAATTGTTCTATTTGATTCTAAACAGTTCAACATTCCCAGTCAACTCATTGCTCTCTTTTTCTGATAGCTACTACTTTATTTTTAATAGCTATCAACTACCTTATTTTTTTAACATGAGACTCATTCTTGAGTACTTCAAGTTTTTAATTAGCATAGAGATTTATCACACAAGTTTTACAAAAATGGCAACTAAAGAGCAGCTACAAGTAATATTTTCTTTTCCTAAACAGAGCAAATTAATGGAGCATTCTTGTATCTCGTCCCAATTCTGGACACTCAGCTTGCAATTGTACTCCATTTGTAACACTTGTCTAAGCTTTAAAACCAAGATTCCCTTTACAAGGTTCTTGTGCCATCTGCTTGTGTTCAGCAGTTATTTTTGCCTGCTGTCTCTCAATTCTTCCTTAGTATCTTATTTTATTAGTTGCTACGTTAACAGAACAAACTTGGCTTTGGCATCTCTTGCAGTTCTTTTACGCTAAAAAAAAAAACTGTTGATTTTTAATTGCGTTGCTAGAAATCAGAGAGTTTTTTCTGACGGAACACATCCCTTTCCCTTCAGCCCAGATTATCTTGACCCTCTCTGTCATAATCGTATTTTACTACCCAAATTCAATTATCAGACACAAATAGCTCATCCCTGCTTTCCATTATTAGTTCTTAAAACGCGAAGTTGCAGGTATGGCCAGGAACGAAACAAACATGTCACACATTTGTGAATGTTTTTGCTCATAGCTTAATCCTGAAAGAAGTAAGTCTTGACAAAAACCTATAATAATTCTTTCTTTGTCAAGCTATGCACACTTTATTTGGGGTACGGAGCACCCATGCTTACAGCTGCTGTTTGGGCACCTTTCAGTGGGTTCAGTGTGTTGTTGCGCTTCTCCCATTCTGTTATCATTACATACAGTCTCTGTGTAGCTATGAATCTGCTTATGAGCAAGAGGCAAAGCAGGCTTGGATAAAGAGTGAAAAACTAATAACTAATCTAATAAAACTAATAATCATATACAAACACTCACATATAAGAGTTAGTGACATGAGCAGTTATTCTGCAGATCTCAATCCTGTGAGCCTAGACTATTTACAAGTTAATGGGATCAGTCTATAAGGTAGCTAATTGTCTCTTGAGATTTATAAAACAAACCATGAAAGCATTTTTAAAGAAGTGCAGAAATGATGGAAGAACTAGGCTTATTAGGTAGTCAAATTGGAGATCAGAAGTTAACTGGATACAGTATGCATGTGTGAAAGTATACATATGTTTATATATGGGTGTATATATGTAGATAAAAATAATTATGTTTATAGATTGCTTCCTCATCTCATTTCATATTAAACTTCAGTCTGTCAAGGTTGTCTTTCCTTCAGTGCCTTTGTAAAATGTAACATTCTGATGTTAAATCATACAACTGCCAAGCCTTTCTTATTCTCACAAAACTCTTAGTGACTAGAATGAATGCTGGGGACTGATTTGTAGTGTTTACCATCTGCAGAAGCTATGTAAATACCCAAGAAATGAAAGGGAGATTTATGACGCCATTATTATGGTCTAACAGCAATATTTCAGTAATGCTTCCTTCTAAGACTTACCTTTGCTAATTTTCATGTTTGCCATGTTTTTTTATTTCATTTACATCACAGCTAAAGATGTCTAGCATGCTTTCAAGGCCTATATATACTTAAATGCAAAGTAACCTAAAGCATGTAAAAGCAGATAAAAAGTATGTTTCTTATGATAGTGAGATAATCAGTACAATCACTTATATTGTATATGATGATTTAACATAGATGTGGGGATTGCAAGCAGGTTTCTCTAGGGTACGAAATTATGCCACGAATTTGTACAAAACAAATTTTCCTTTAGCATTATAATCATGGTTGCTGATGAAATAAGAAATGAGTAGTTGTTTTCTGAAATTCTGTCCAAAATCATGAACTAGCCTAAATCAGCATTTTAAACTCAAATGCCCCCAGTAAAGTTCTCAATTTGGGATATTCTCCCCAGATCTTACTCTTTGGAGTTTCCATGTGTGTCACCGAAGGACATGGAGCCATTGAAATTCAAGTTTTAGGTAGGTAATTCTTTGTGCTGGCGCATGTATTGATTGCCTTTTATCTACCTGTATATGTACAGCATCACTGTCAGTGCTTTTCACCCCAAGAGAACACAGAGGCGTCTTACTAGTGCAACACGTGATAGCAGTGTAAAATTTGAGAGTTTCTTTTGTGGCTTTTAAGTCATAAATTCAGATGAGGCATTCAGTTTTTCATGCTTCCTGCTCACTACACATAAAGTTCTGCTTAGGAAGCTGATAGAAATGCTGTTTCATCCTGAGGCGCGATGTTGCCTGGCTTCATGGCTCACTTTAGTCCTGTGTCAGGCAACTGCTTCTGGATGGATGCATGTGTCCCCTGAATTTGTCTCCTGCTCTAGTAGACTCTCAACACTTGGTGCAATGAAAGGCTGAGATACGCAGTTATTCCAAGTTACCTAGCCTGCAGTCTTTCATAGGACAGCCAGAGGACTGCTGGCAGGCCCTTCACCTAAGACTGAACCACTTAGATATTTTTAATTTCTCTGAACTAAAAAGTGCTCTAAGGTTTCCATACCAGTGAGAAGCATAACACTTTTCTCTTAAACTTCTTCATAGACTTTGCTTTTGTATTTACTAGAGCAAGAGCCTCCTATTGGTGGTAAAGACAGATGGAAATGACAAGTTCAGAATTTGTATGGCAAGCCCAGGCTTAAGTATAAACATAGCAAATAGCTGCTGGCAGCCTTTTATTTTCAAAGGTTTTGCATCCTATGCAGCTTTGTGACTCACAGGGTTGTCCTGTCTTTGGCAGAGGAGACAATTTAGCCTTTCACTTACTCCGGCTAAGGCATCAACATTTACCTTATTGGCAATTCTTGTAATCCCGTTCCTACCACTGTAGACCATTCCTGTGCTCAGGTGACATCCTTCTCTTCCAAGGAAATGAGACAGGTATGGAGTCAGGTATAATATCTGACTTTTGATCCAGTACAATTGTCCTTTCTTGGTATATTTTCTTTTTTCTTTTTCCTACTTGGGAATTCTAGAGGCCCTTTAATCAGTGTGCTCCACGGTCTCTTGGACAACAATATATCCTTCTATTTGGCCTTTAAGTTTCCTGTTTCCTTTCAAAGACGGTTATTCTTTCCTTTTTTCCACTTGTCTTCTCCTCCACACTTTTTATATATTTTGTATTAAGAAAGAGACAGCAGAAAAAAAACCCTGCTCAAAATAGAGTTTATGCTTCTGATGTCAGAACGCTTTGCCAAATGAAGCCCATAGAGATTAATTGTCTCTTTGTCCATTACAGTTGAATAAAGTGATTTTAGAGTCACTAAAGGCATAGTCTAGTAACAAAGCAATTTATTTCCACGTAATTTTCTATGGCATTTGTGGTGTGTGTCTTTGTTCTCCTACTCTCCATGACTACCATTTTTCCATCAGAATTTTTAAGTGTCTGCAGGGGACAATCACAAACCGAGGACAAAAACAGATTATTTACCAGTAACTTGAGTTCTCCTACACGATCATTTTCTCCACAGAACCATTCCAGCTCCCCCCTCCCCAGTTTTCCTATTCAGAGACAAGATTTTTACAGTCAGTTTGGAATGAAGTAGGAGGGTGTAGTAGTGATTCACACATCTGCCAGAGGTAAAATGGCATTCAATGCATGCGCTAGTGCAATATGTACTTACCTGAAATTTGACAACTTCAACAGCTCTTTGATGTCTGACACGGTGTTCTCATAAATTTCTCTAAAGACCACAAATCTGTGGAAGAGATAACCCCTCCCCCAAAAGAAGGAAATTCAGTTACTGGTAAGTAATACAGTTTTATTAAAGATGTCAAGCCATAAGGATTCCTGCTCATCCCCAATAACCTGTAATAACCATGCCATTTACTTATTTATTGTACCAAATGATAATTATTATAAAAGTATTTTACACTGAATATAAATGAACTAAACATTCCAGAATCTTTTCATAATTTTTATTCTATGAACATTTCAAACACATTTGGCAGAATCTGGAAGGCAAAGAGTTTTCCGAGAGCATGAGATGATACTAAATTTGTTAGACTTCAGATGTAATATGTTTTTATCTCCCTGTAAAAATGTACAATTTTTATGGCTCTGATTCCACAAGATATAAAAACTCCAACTTATTTCAGTTGCTCAGAATGAATTCCTTAAAAAAAACCCCACAAAACGAATTCCCCTATAGGGCTTGACCCAAAGCTAAATGAAGTAATAAAATTCTCTTGAATTCACTGGGCTTTGGATCCTTGTCTTTTGAGTCTGTAACATTTAAACATAGTTAAAGTGCTTAGAAACAAAGGAAAAAAAGATGCTTAGGAAAATTACTAAACAACGTCTGGTGTGTTCATGTCTGCTTCATTCTATTCAACTGTGAAACAGTGTTTTTCTCCTTTGCTAGGTAAAATGTGTAAGAGAAAAAATCGTTATAAATAATCCTTTCAAACAGTCATGTTTCTGCCTAACCATCAAAGCATCTTTCTATTTGCAGACATCTAGGAGCAATAACTTTCTTACTTGTAAATACTATAAACTTTCATCCTCTGCAAGAAATTATCAGAATGGCTTCTAAGGACTTTTCTTAAACCTTCCATTTTTTTTTTGTCTTTATTAAACTTTCTTTTTTCTCAAGCTCCTCATAATCTACATTGTGACTTCCTGTGTTTATAAAACTTTCCATGTTTATTTCAGTGCCAGTTTATATTCGTTCTAATTTTAATTTTCCAATTTTGATCTTGAAGGGAAAACAGTATATAGGAACAAGCTCCCAGATAAATAATTATTTCACTGATGTAGTTTTGTTTGATTTCAGTCAGCTAGTCTCAGTGAGCTCAGAATCAAACCCAACATGTATTAGGAACCTGATGACCACAAAATTATCAGTAGCTGCTAATTCACTATATCCTATGACCAGGTCAGGAGGGAATATTTCTGGGAATACATCCCATTGCCAGGGGCAGGGGGAATTATGAGTCCATATCTCAAGTCTGGACCAAATCCTAGTGTAGAAGAGTAGAGGAGACAGACATTTAAATGCTGCTTAGCCTAGAAGTTGCTTAGTGTGAAAAATGCTTTTTTGGTTTAAAGAATAGTAGTACGAACAGAAATGCTAACTCACTGTTGTACTTTCTTTTTATGTAGATACCCTGCAGTCACAGCTTATCAATATGGGTGTTATTCCTACATTAGTGAAATTGTTGGGTATTCATTGTCAAAATGCAGCTCTGACAGAGATGTGCCTTGTTGCATTTGGCAATTTAGCAGAACTTGGTAAGTCCACAATACTATTCTCAAATTTACATCCAGTTTCCATAAAGTTAAATTTTAAGACTAACAAAAGCCTTGCACTAATGTTTGTTCCATTCCTTTTGGCACATTCAAAACTTAAAGCAAGCAATTTCTGCTTATTGTCTCTAAAAATCTGCAGTTGTTCTTTTTTTTTCCCCTTCAGTAACTGCAATTTATTTGGGTGCTTTGTACAACCTTATGTTTTATGTTAACGTTCTTCAATGCAACTAAGCACATTTTAAATCATCTAAACTATTTCCTGAGCACTGCTACTTACAGTGAATTATTTATTAATAATATAAATAATGTATCCTGATGTAGCTCCACGAAGTTGTATCGGGATTAAATTTGGCTTATGGAAATCACTGAATGAAACTGAGACGGGCACAGTTCATAAATCTGCCTATACAATATTCTTTTAGGTGTAGAGTTTTAATGTGTTCTAGTCTAAATACTTGCATGTATAAATCATGAATACTACTAAGCTGTAGATGTTATTTTTAGCAAGTTTAGTTACAGCTTCATTTACACTGAAGTTTGTGGTCCTGCTTTGATCCAATGTCTTCGCAAGTGGATTAGTTTTCATTGGAATTCCACCAAGTGTAAACCAACAGGTTGTTAAGGCCTGTGTTTTATTATCACTTGTGTTTTACATTGCTGTTCTTTTGTAACCTGTTCTGTGTAATTTTAGTCTTATGAGGATACTGTACTGGAGTACAGTTATGATACCATCCTGTATTTCTAAGAAGATTCAGCAGTTCAAAATATGAAAAATATATCTGTGAATTTGTACTATTTGGTGGCCTGAAGTTATTGGCAACTGTCCTAAATTCATAAATTTCAAGACCAGAGAGACTATCATGTTATGTAGTATAGTCTGATCACACACAATACCTTTGCTTATAGCAGACAAGTCTACTTAACAAAACGACAGAAAGAGCCATCAAAATAGCACTAAAGAAATTAATAGATCAGAGATCTTCAAGATGGGCACTATGTATTGTGTCTGCACAGCAGGAAGTATAATCAAAGTCGTATACTGGAAATTCTAGTGCTAAAATGCAACTAAAACCGTAAGGATATTAAATATAATAAATGGTATCTTCACTGAGAACTACATTTCCTTTCCCTCGTTGGAAAGATCCAGCTCTGTCCAGTTGAGTAATAAGAACCATGGGAAAGAAGCTTAACAGCAGCTGCTTCCCTTCCTGTTCCCATACACTGAAAAGATGCTTGTTCTTTAAGACTGGCACTAAATTAATTTAGCTTGTAATACTTTAATCTCCCTTAAGCAATAGCTTAGTCAATCACATCATAACTGTAATATTTTATTTTTGCCTTGTAACTTCAGGAAATTTTATTGTGAGGTTGTCATTTTTCATCACTTAAGAGACATCTGCATTGCACAGATGCCTTGAGAAACATTATATGAAACTCTTATCCTGTGTCAAAGTAGGGCAAAAACCCAATAAAGAGAGTGATGGTTCTGCTTTTAAAAATACTGAAAAGGTCAAAAATCCACTTAGAATATGCTATGCAATCGTGCATATTGAGAGAAAACAATAATGGGATGTGCACAAAAGGGTCTAGTTCTGCAGTTCATGCTTTTCCCGAGCCCTTGGGGTCAACTCTACGTGAAAATAATCCCTAACCATCCATTAGAGCAGGAGCAAAGGTGCTGGAAGGTTTTCTAACTACAGATGGCCCTCAGGAGGTGGCAACTGGAGAATGCAGAACACCAGCCCTATCACCTGCATTCCCTGTAATACTGCCAGTGAGAAGGAACAAGATACAGGCAGTGGAATAAGAGATGCTTTTGTTGAATCCCCATTTGAAGAACCGTGGTCTGCTGGCTAACCTCCTGGTAGCAAGCTAGCCTCTCTGTAAAGCTGCTTTATGCTATCTGTGCAGTATGAAATGGCCCTGCAACAGCCACGCACAGATTTCAAAGGAAATGTCACCATCGTGAAACCATGTAAATATTAAAGCATTCAGTACAACTCTTCGTCTCTCCCATAGAGAATGCAGTATATAATCTGCTAGTCTTCCTGGTAAGATGGGGAATCAAAGACTTAATATATATTTTTGTAACGTTACTGTTTCTATAGGTACCTTTACATTCTGTTGGGCAGAAACAACCCCGACAGCCTTGATCATATATTTATATATTTTTAACAGCTTTAATCATAGTTAATTCAGGTCAGTACCTTTACCTTAAAGTGTTAGACATATTTATTTTCATTTAGTGACAAGCACAAGTCAATTGTTCTTGTCTGTGAAGAGCACTATTAGTCATCTTACTGAATAGATCTGGTAATAAAGAGAAAAAAATAGTCCTACCTTTTGATGTGGTTTGTTTACTTGATACTGAATTTTTCCTTTTGCTTCACAGAGTCAAGTAAAGAGCAGTTTGCCTACACAAACATTGCTGAAGAGCTTGTGAAACTGTTCAAGAAGCAAATAGAGCATGATAAAAAAGAGATGATTTTTGAAGTTTTGGCTCCCCTGGCAGAAAATGGTAAGAATTTGATTTTTTTTTCTTACACTATTTTTTATTCATTCCGTTATATGTGTTTTGGTATATGAGTCTCTTTTTCAGGGAGTAAATGCAGATTAACTGGCTGCCTCATTCAGAAACCGCCATGGCTGATCCTTGTGATGATAGTTTCATATAAAGAGAATAGGTCTTAATTGTCTGAGCATATGACAGGAGCCAACAAACTGTTGGTGCTAATTCCACCTCTGATTCACTCTGTATATGATTACATTACATTTTATTACCCTGTACCTGCAGTGGGAATATCAAAAGCCACTTTTTAGAGGGCTTTACAACATTTGTCTGCAGAATGCTGGCTCAAGCATTCATAGTCCGTTACAGCACCAGGACATCAGTCATTACATCATTTCCTGGGATCGCAGAACGACTGGCAGCTCCATTTCCTATGGACGTTATTTTTGCAAGGGGCGTGTTAATTGCAGAGATAAGACCTGGACGCTCTCCCCCTGCTGTTCATTGAGAGAGCATAGGAATTTAATTTGGGCGTTTGGTGGCATATATTATGGTAGCCCCAAGAGACTTGAGTTTCGTTCACTGCTCAAGCCAGAGCAGAAAGTGACGTATGCCCGATCACCCCTCCGGGATGCTCCTCCCAAAGGACTTCTGGGTGGTTTGTGTAATCTGCCATGTACCCTTAAACGAAACGAAGAAATGAGTTAACAGGTGGAGCTGGACTGAAGTGGAAAGCAGTTTTGAGTATGGAAGACATCACAGGATCTGATGGCTCTATAACCTTGTTTTAATCACCTCAGCATTAAAGTTGCTTGAATAGAATAAATTATTCGATAGAATTGTAAACTCTAAAGATTTAGTTTTCATCCTACTCTGTTGTACACACACACATTCGTCTGTGTCTGTTTTACACAGTGTAAATCAAGATAAATTTATACTTCAATTTAAAAAGTTATTTTGTCTTCTATTTTAAGTGGTATGTGAAAACAGGATTCCTTTTTTCAGTTCTAAAAATGCACATTTTGCCAAAATGTATTCATTTATTATATAATAACTGGCAGGTTGCTCTAAGATAGTTCCATCTTTGGAGACTGACACAGAATTGGGTCAAACCTTTTGTAAGTTTGACATATTTCAGTTCAAATGCTTAATTTTTCTTAAACTATGTTTTATAGTCCCAATAAAATTTGATAAGTTTACTGCTGCTGAACATAACTCAGGTGCTTTCATGTTATGAGGTAGTCAGCTAAACTCTTCCACTGTGGATTCAAGGCATACTTAAATGAGTTCACTGTGCTGGTACTGTTTAGGTGCTTTTACTTGTAGATAATTAGCAATAGGTCAGGAGACAAAAACATCTAAATGAAGTATTTGCAGAGTCTGGATTTTGGTGGTTGGGGTTTTTTGAGGGTTGCTTTGTTTTGTTTTGTTGTTGTTTAAGCACACTGGTGTAGCAATTTATATTTCAAATCACAGAACATCTGCAGCCTGGTGTTCTGTAACTAAAGGAACTCTATTTTTTAAAGTACCTCAGTGCAAAAGTGCCTATTTAAAAAAAATCTCAACTGGATATTTTGCATTCCCTAACAAAGTTCATGAGAAGGTCAGCTGCTCCTAGAGGAACAATGAATTTCACTCAGGCAAAAAGCCTAGTGAGAACAGGAAATTGAGAGTCAGTCACATCCTTCACCAGAGGTAGAACACTTTTCCTCACCCAACTGTCGCTTGTAAACTATATGAAAAAAATATTTCCAAAGCTTTGGCCTTTAAAAATATTTTAACTTGGGTTAAGCTCCTTGTTGTTAAAACACCATTTCATGCAGAAAGCTAAGAGAAGTCCATTTGTTTGCACATTTCTGCAAAGGTGTGTGACTGCTTTCTAATATCACCATGCAAAAACTACCAGAATCACTTTCATATAACAAAAAGACATAACACAGCATCAGACGACCTGCCATTGCCACTTAACAGAAAGGGACTGTAGGCATGTAAAGAGATTCCCAGCTCCATGTTCACAGGGGAAAAAAAATCTGTTAAAGATTGTGTTGTAGAAACAACAGAAAAAAATATTGCTCCCAAGTTCTCTGTCACCACGTGAAAAACATGTTTATCACCTTCTCTGTTGGCCCTTGTTGCCAATAACAGCTAAGAAATGAGTTTGCCTCATCAGTTTCCAGTTTTTCTTCAGTCACAACAAATTCCTTTCCCAACCCAGCCTTTTCGATTTGGCCTTACTGTACTCCTCCTGCAGCCCTTTCAACAGATGGCAGAAATCTTGGCTCAGCTAAAAGAAATGGGTGATTACTTGTCTGAGATTTCATCAGAAAGTTCTGTATTTTATACTTGCGTGTCTCACTGAAGTCAGTAGCTCTTCTGTACATGAAATAAAGTAAGAAACCCAAAGTTTGTTCTGCAACACAGTCCAAAGTCTTTGGATAGCCCAAACACAGCACAGTCCTTATGAGTCTGCTGCATTGACAGCTGAGATGCTAGAAGTTTGCTGTAGAGAAATAGCCTCGTTTTTAAGTGAAGAGCAGCTCCATACAGCTTCAGTGTAGAGTTGTGCTCTAAAAGCAGTCCCGAGGTGGGGGAGCAGCTGGTATGTGAATAATAACAGAAGTTGGCCCTGAGAATTTAAAATAAAGAAGCTGCCGTTTTATCTACACAAGCTGTCAGTGAAACCATTGACATTACTACTTCTTTTCACAGTCTGTCCCGCAGTTATGTACAAAAGATGTATTTAAAATCATGATTCTGACTCCTGTTATCCATGCTATTCTTCAGATGTCATTAAACTGCAGCTGGTTGAAGCAGGCTTGGTGGAGTGCTTACTTGAGATTGTCCAGAAGACTGTGGACAGTGACAAAGAGGAGGATATTGCAGAGCTTAAAACAGCTTCTGATCTTATGGTTTTATTATTGCTTGGAGGTAAGTACAGTGTGTCGCTGTCTTCTGCAAAGCAACAGCAGACACTTGTAATGCCGTTTGGCTGCTGAATTTTACTATTTATTAATTTTCTAAATAACCTAGAGGACCTGCTACCTGCCAGTTAACGTTTAATGGGTCAGATTTTGTCTCTTATCCCATTGCAGGACTGGATTAATTGTAGTGAAGCCAGAAGAGCTTCACAAATTTAAAGAATTTTCCCTAACGAACACTTCTTTGGCTTGCTGACTGTCTGTGCTTTTTACCCCAGATGAATCCATGCAAAAGTTATTTGAAGGAGGAAAAGGCAGTGTGTTCCAAAGAGTACTTTCATGGATTCCTTCCAATAGCCATCAGCTACAGCTTGCAGGAGCATTGGCTATTGCAAATTTTGCCAGAAATGGTAAGAATATGCCATAATAGCTTCTGTATATTTATCTGTGCCCTTTTGTCATGCTGTATCTGTACAGCTACAAACAAAAACTGCGTGTCACGGTAAAGCTGGTATTGAGCTATACAGCAACATCAGTAGTTTTATACTTTACAAGCCTGAAAAGTGTTAAGTCTACTTTAAAAATACTGTTTCACGTTTGTTGAGGGGTATAGGGGATTTCTGTCTCCTTCAACGTTTCTTATATCACTCTTCTAAATTTGTCATGAGCACTGCAACTCCCATTCATGGTGCTGGTCAGATTCTCAACAACGAGATCTAGAAAGGAGCAAGGAAATAACCCTTCTATTCTTAAAAAGCTCTTGTAAGAATCTCAGTAATAATCTTCCATTCACAAATGACTTGTCTCATCTCGCACAGACGGAAACTGCATCCATATGGTGGATAATGGCATAGTTCAAAAGCTGATGGATCTGCTAGACAGACATGTGGAGGATGGAAATGTAACTGTGCAGCACGCTGCACTGAGTGCTCTCAGAAACCTGGCTATTCCTGGTAAGCCTCACTCTGCATTGCTAATTACCCAAAGATGAAATGCTGTTCTCCCACTGCACCCCCACAGGGTATGAGGTGGGGAGAACTGACTAGAGGCAGGTCAGACTGCTGCTTTTCATTCAGGCCCGTCATCACTTTTATGCCTTTTGCACAGCAGTTGTGACAAGCAGTTTTAAATACATCACAGGCCTATTGACTTTCCTTTGCCACTTTGATCCCACAGTATTATCCCCCACCAAGGAAAGGGCAGCTTTGTAATAGGCAGGGAGCTGAGGAGGCGTCAGATGTGATTTCTCAATCCTTTCTGTCCAGAGCACTGCGTTTTGTTTGTTTCGTTTGGGATATCTCTCACAGCTGAGGGTCCCACCAGACAGCAGTGTCCGTTTTGTTGAAACACTGCATCTTACTGTAACTTTGTCAATTCCCAAATTAGAGCTGGAGGTCGACTGTTAGAATAGCCAGCCTGTTGCAATTAGTTAGTGTTTGTAGGCAATGAACTGAATGCTAATTTTGTCATTTTTAGTAGCTTAATTTGTATGAGTTTTGATTACCCAAGAATAACAGGTAGAGCACATGCACATAAAAACAAAGCCGGTCTGTAATATTTGTCTATGCTTTCTCATACCAAGCTAAAAATAAGCCTTTCATCCATTTAACCTTATTTTGCCATTTTCAGTTTTAACAAATAATAACTTTCTAAAAACGGTCATGCATACATAAGAAAACCCATGCAGCTTTAGTGGTATGCCGTTTGCTTACCTTTCTCAGGTGAGTAATTCTAGTAACTTCCATCAGTCAGCAAGCTTCCCTGTAGCCTATGCTCAAGGACGTCTGCCAGAGACCTACGTAAGACTTCATGTATATTGTTTTAGAAAAATGAGCAAGTAACAAGTGACCTCAGTGATGAACTGCTTGTTAAACACTACTTCGAATATGAAATAAGTACTTTTTTCTAAGTACAATATTGGACCAAATTTGCACCTTACATATATTTCAAAGATCTCCATGCAAGTAGAGAATGTAGACTAGTAGAGGGGATGAAAGAGAGTTTGGGGGGCAATACAAGGACTACAGGCTCCAGACATGTCAGGCCACAGTGTTGTTTGTATAAAGTATTGGATCCGGATAAGAGGTTATTCTGCTAATTAGATGCTTTAGTTCCTTTGCCTTTGTGAAATGGAAGTGTTGTTGGGAATCAGAGCAGTTTCCTCATATTTTGGGGTGCAAGTACCAGCCTGGGCTTCTACATGACGCATTTTGTGGAAGACACCTTTCCTAGACCAAGGGGGAAAAGTCTAGCCTTCAGTTTATGTTCAGGCTGAGCACTGAAAATTAGAGGTGCGTGCTACGAAAACGCACTTAATTTCACACCCATTTATTAGCAACCATGACATTTTTCCACAACGCAGTATTGCCAGCGCACACTCATGTTCCTGAAGTCTGTGTTCACAAGCTATTTTTCAAACCGTGTCTGAAAATTTGCTTCAAGACCATCTTGAAAATAAACTGCATCTTCCAGAAATGTTCTTGAGACCATCCCTGTTCTTTATTCATGCAGTTGTAAATAAGGCTAAGATGCTATCAGCTGGTGTTGCAGAAGCTGTATTGAAATTTCTCAGATCGGAGATGCCCCCTGTTCAGTTCAAGCTGCTGGGAACATTAAGAATGTTAATAGATGCACAAGGTAAAAATAAACTGTTCTCTATGTTAAGTGATTCTCTTTGGTTCAGTCTGTGATATGCTGCCAAGATTTTTACAACAGAGAAGCAAAGGGGTTTTTAAATTTTTATTCCTGAAGTCTTGGAATAAATCTAATACATATATGCAAAGGGAGAGGAAAGTGGGTTGACTTTTTTTCAGAACTCCTAAACTGACTACCAGGGACCCTCAGAATAGGTGTCAAGTGCTTATTTACTTTCCTACTTCAGAACGCCCCTACACTGTCACATTATGAGCATGTACTGGGGCATGAGTGTTTTAAGCTACCACTCCTGTTTTGCTGTTCACTTACTGCATTTCCTGGCTGTACCTAGCTCCTTGGAACAGACTAATGCACTTGTTAACTGATAAACTGCAATTTCAAAATGAACAAGCACCTTTTAGTTTAACAGCTTGTTCCAGGATGAGGATTCATAAAACCAGAAGTCTGCTAAAAGCCAAAAGTAGTTAATGAGATAAATTAGCTAAGTATTTATTTTTGACCCAGTCCTGCAGATTTTTCTCAAAAGATCCGTTTTAGTTCTAGCAAAGTTATTAGATGTGAAATAGAAATTCATTGAAGAATCTTATGGGACTTACAGTCTATAAAACCTAATCTAACTGACCACAGTGCTCCCTTCTGGCAGCGGTCCCTCCTGGTTTTAAATTTTTGAGCTAGCTCGCCCGGGGGTGTGACATCATCTGTATTTTCCGTACTCTTAATCAATGCACAAGCCTCATTAACTTGGCTGATAAGTTGTTTTCAAAAACTGGATTATGAATGTTTTTCTATATTTTGTTTCCATTTTGACTGGCTTTACTTGCTTCCCTGCAACCTAGACTTCTGCCACTGTTAGTGCAAGCTAGTGAAGTTCTACTTAACAAACTCCTTCTAGTTAGTAACTTTCAGCTTATTTTTCTAGCACTTGCTTAAAAAAGTGACAACTTTTTTGTTGTGTTGTTGGCTCTGGCATCATGTAGCAGAAGCAGCGGAACAGCTGGGCAAAAATGTAAAACTGGTGGAACGATTGGTGGAGTGGTGCGAAGCCAAGGATCACGCAGGTGTGATGGGAGAGTCCAACAGACTACTTTCTGCACTTATACGACACAGCAAATCAAAAGTAAGTTAGCAGTGAAAAAGCGGGTCAGCTTGTAAGAACTAAGTTACCTCTGCACTTGGTATTGGTAGCCGAGCCCTGTGGTACGTAATCCTTCTAGAGAGGAAGGTTGGTTAATCCGTGTGTTGCATCTCCTTGGTCTCTGGGACCTGCCAGTCAGACACAAGCAACAGGTTTAAATGCTTACTGGAACTGTGTAGTTAAAAAAAAAATGAAACAAAGCAAAACAATTTCAGAGCGGCAGGCCAGTTGAAGGAGTACTGTTAGGATTCACGCAGCTAAGTCTTGACTCACTTCTATTTGTATTGTATCCTGTAGAAGTTCCGCATGCCACATTTTCTACGTTTTAATGATGCTATATATAAAGAATCATTGCAATCAATTGTTATGATCTTGCTACATATTTATATAAAATTGAGATCCAGAAGTAGTCTGTCCCCCTACTCTTCATATTTCAGAGTTTTAAGATTCTAACGGATCCTTAGAAATGATCACTTACTCAAAATTCTAACAAAGTCTTGCTTGTACATGGCAAAAGGTATGACATTAAGAGAAACTGTGGGACAGATGGGTTCTGTCCCTCCCATCACCTTCGCATCAACCAAATACGTTTACGTGAGCAGTCTAAGTCCACCGTCCTTGCTCAGGAGAGTATTAGGCAAAACAGAGCCCTACAAGGGACAAAAGCATCGCCTCTGGAAACCAGCTGTTTCAGGCTCAGACTTCATTTAGTGCGTTCACTGATATGAACACAGGCTGCATGACTGAGCTTGAACAGCAAGTGTGATTTGGAGAACTCGGACTTTACCAGTGACCTCTTAATTCACGCATGGCATTTGCAAAGTGAAAAACATATTGTGGACCTGATCTGTTCTGAGCCTCTCCAAAATCAAATCAACTGGCCTTACAGAGATTTAAATCTTTGCTGATTTCTAATATGACTGTCTCTTTCTAATGCCCATTCTCAGTTTTATGTTCAGCCTCTAAAACTGATCAGGTTTCTTTTTTTCCGAGTTCTCATTTTTTCTACACCCCACGCACAGTCCCCAAGATGCATGCGTAGATGGCATACGTCACCACAGATGTGAGTTTTTATCAATACTCTCTACAGGAAAAGAGAATTCAATTTTAAATACAGAGACACTATAGATGGCATCAAATAGATATCAATACAGAAGTTAATAGAATTATCACAGATGAACTTTTGTTTGGTTTATGTACTCATAGAGGAAATTTGGCTGGAAGAGGAAAACAGAGCTGAGAGGGTGTTTTTTTTAAATGCTTTTACTGCCCTCTAGGTTTGAATGTGAGTACGACTGTATGGTTCTGTACAGCACATCAGATTTTAATTCAGTTTTTAATTTTAAAGGATTTGGGGTAATATTTACAAAGGCAGCAGTAGTTTAGAAAACATGTCTCATTCTAAAAAATGGAGAAGGTACTTGTGAGTTAAGCCACACTAGCAGCCAACCTGACTGCTGTCATCTCTTCTGTCTATTTGGTACTGCCTTTTGGAGGGTGACGTTCACCTACAAAATAAAAAATTTGGATCTCGAAGGTGCTGATTGATTCCTAAGGGTCATATAGCCAAAATTCCACACCAGTTCCAATAGAAATTAGCAGCTTCTAGATTATTCCATGAAGTCTCAAAACTGCTTTGGAGTTCCACCAGAAAATCATGAATAATAAAACACATCATTGCAAGTAAGGAAAAATATAAAAATACTTACATGCTTGCATACATTATATCATTCAGAAAAAAACAGGTTTTAAATGTGAAAATCTTGAGTCATTAGGCTGTGACTTGTGCCACGAGCATGTTCAGTATGATTATCTAAAAATATTTCAGTTTTCAAGGATTGTGATCATTTTGTGTCTGTTTCCTTGCATAAAGAATGTCACTGCACAGCCTGTGCAAGCACTGGGACATAAATCATTCTAAGCATGTGTATCAATTAATTAGTTTTGGCTTGTGGCTGGAATTAGAAAAGAATGTGTGCTTCAAATGGAAATTCAACACATTGATTAAAAAATTTAAATCAGATTCTTATTTCAAGAAATAACTACTATTTCAAAACTTTGTGCATCCACAGAACAAATAAAAAAAAAAAATCAGTAAAAACCAAACCACATTTCCTTGAACAGTTTCCCTTCAGCATGCCAAGTTACCTGATTTTCAGGCAAACATTTTCAAAGTATTTTTGGGAAATATATTGGTGAAAACATTAGGTGCAAACTTACTTTTTTAATGATAATTGACAAGTAATCAAAGGCCTGCAGACACCAGAAATCTTTAGTCATTCTTTGCCACATATGTCAGTTGGATCAAATTTTGGACTTGAAAACAGAATCCTAGCTGCCTATTTTTAAACTGTGTTAAAGCCATTGAACCCAGTCAGCATTTTCATTTCCTAGATACTGGGCAACAATTCATTTTAATCACTGGCTTTGGAACAGAAACCAACACATTGGTATCCCATAACTATCCTTTCCTAACCTGCTTTGTATTGGAAGGAAAATTCCCCAATACTTAAGAGAATGCTGCTTGTTTTTCTGCCCATTTCTAAAAATCTTTTTTTTTTCAAATACACCATTTCTATTACGTAGTAAGGTGTGATCTCACCTCTCTGAACATTTTGAAGAAACTCTGAAAATTCATGGAAATGAAGGATTTGGTAACTTTATTACGACTATGTTCTTATGTCTCCTTATCCCAAATATGTGGTTTCTTGGGTGCTTTTGATAAGCTGCTCTGAACATAAACACATAAAGAAGGGAAAAGTAACGATCTTTGAACACCAGCTGAGTTCCAGCGTAGCACGCCATGAGAACTTGAGTTAAACAGCAGAACCTGGAAAAGAGTTAGTTACGTGTGTCAACTTAGTCGTGTGGTTAACTGGCTTGGTTTAACAGGTTGTATCTCATAACTGCAGAGTAAGAGCAGATAATTTATAGGCCCACGTGCATGTACATTTATGTACAAAGCAATTATATGTGCATAAAGCCAACAAGCATCCTTACCCAAAGATAACATAGCATCCATAACAATTTTGTTATTTAATACAGTTTATAACTGTATTAATGCAGACTTTTTTCATCTCCATGTTATTTATTTTAGGATGTAATTAGGACCATTGTACAGAGTGGTGGCATCAAGCATTTAGTAACCATGGCAACCAGTGAACACGTAATAATGCAAAACGAAGCTCTCGTTGCGCTGGCATTAATAGCGGCTCTAGAGTTAGGTGAGTATCCCAGCAGTTAACTCTACCTGTTTTCTTTCCAGTCTGTGCCCAAGAGAAGCTGCAGAGGGAGAGTTGTGCGAGTTTCTTTTGCAATGTAGAAGAGCCTCCTCCTCCCACCTGCCTTTCAGTAGCACGGAAATACATTACAGTTCATGCAGACGTAGGCAGGCAGTAAGGTTATGTAGAAAACTGGAGTTTGCTGGTAATACAGTGTCTGCTCCATCATTCTGGTGGGTGATCACATGATCAAGAAAGGCCCTTCAACAGAACTTTCAGATTTTGGGTAAAACCCAGCAGGCTAAAAGTTAAGAAAATCATACTTCAGAGTGGAGACTATATGACCTGACTACATGCCTACACTAGAATGGTTAATCCCCTTTGGAGAGGGCTTATCAAAGTAAAGCTTTCACTTACCTAATTACTAAGAGCTAGAGAATACACACAGAGGTGGATGATGCCCCCCAAATGTCTTTATTATTATAAAGTTCCACAGAAATAGGTGCAAGAGTTGCCATATGAAGGCAGAGATGATTACATGCCTTCACCTGCCTCTGTAGTACCTCAGCTTATTGAACAAAGAGGTAAATGCCCAACAGAGCTTTTGTTTATCCTATTTGCTTGTTTATTGACTAAGATAAGGAACTAAATAAGCAACATTACATATTTTTGCTCTTGATTTCATCTCTTGCCATCACGTACTACAGGAATGCTGTGTTCTACCTTCCAAATCACTGCCAATGCATCAGGGAATTGTTTTAATTAAAAGGAAAAATGTTCCTATTCACATGAATCGTCTAACCCTTCTTTGTCTTGTCTTCAGACGTTTAAAGGTTTCAAGCCTGAATTCAGTATGTAATGTTTCTTAGAAAGCTACAGAGGAAATAACTCACACACTGATCTTGAGAAGTTTTTCACAGCATTTATAATGGACCCCGAGCTCCCTCTACCATGGAATCAAGAATTACACCATCTGTATTTACTCAGAATTTCCAAAAGCAAATTCAGGCAATGAAAGTCTTGAAAGCTGAAATATTGCAGGTGCTGGCCTAAATAGCTAGAAAATGTGGTAGCTTTTCCATCAGCTCACTGTACATTTAAGGCTGGATTTTATCATTAAATTCTGTGATTGTCCTTTCAAGCAGTTAGGCTATTTTACATTTTTATAGCAAGAGCTGTGATTCCTATCATCATACTATCTAATACGTGCTTCAGTTTTATGCCAATGAGTTATGTACCACAGCACCACTTTCACTACGATTGAAACTACATGTTTCAATAAATGGCTAACACCCAGAAGCATCAAAGCAAGCAGCACGTCCAGATTTACAAATTTTCACTTGTATTTCAGTCACTGCTGAAAAGGATCTTGAAAGTGCTCAGCTTGTTCAGATTCTACACAGATTGCTCTCAGACGACAGGAGCGCTCCAGAAATAAAATACAACTCCATGGTGCTGATCTGTGCACTTATAGGATCTGGTGAGTATTCAGGAGAGGCTCCTTTCCTAAGAGATTTATGTATTCAAACTTAGTTCTTTTAGCCTGAACGTAGATCATGTGCAAACACACTCCGAGACTGGTTCTCTGTTCACAATGAATGTACACGGGTTCAATTTACTATGACACTTTATTTATAGTGTTTATTTATAGTGTCAAGAAAGAGGCTGTTAACTCAGTTTTGGATATTAACTGCAGAAATTGGACTCTGGCTTCTGCAGGATGCAGCTGGCTCAAACTTTGACAGGAAAGAAATGAAAGGCATTTAAAACTGTACAGTATCAGGCTCTCTTTGGAAATATGCAGATAACAAGAACTTTATTTTCACCATTAGCTGCAAGTTCCCCATAACGGATGTGTGATGGCCTTTTTTTTATTGGTCAGCTTAAGTCAAGCAAAATTCGGTGGAATTTTAAAAGGAGCCTCCTCACTTGTAGTTTGAAATTCCTACAAGAATGGTAGGAAAAAAATAAAGATACAGGTAATATTTGCAGGGACACATATGCACACAAGTGAGTACTTAGTACAGCACATAGGCTATACTCTTGCTTTAGGATGGATCCTCACACTGACCTCACTAGGAAGAGTCCTTCCCTCCACAGTCCTCACATGCTCAGCCCACCAGGCACAACTGTTCACAGTTGCTTTGAAAGACAAGCAGGACATGCTCAGACACATCAGTGCTTGACACTGTAAACTCTAATCTTCCTGATCTAACCCTCTGATAAAGGGCAGACTGTTTTTAGGATGGTAGAGCAGGCTGTGATTTGATATTGCAACCTCCCACCTGTGTGTGGGCAAACAAAAAAAAAACCAAACCAAACCAAGCGAGGTATCACAAGGAAATTTGATTTCCAGCTGAGGTTTCAAGAAGTGGCCACATTTCTTTCATTCAGTTCTTTAAGAAGTATTTACTCTGTGGAAGGAGAAAAAATTTCATTCCATAAAGGTTTCAGAAATTTACAGACAACTAAGATGACAAAGAACTGGATTAAGTACAGAAAGGTAGAGACTCAGAGCCTGTCTGCACATGACTTGCCAAGTGTGAAACATGTGAAGGTTCTCCAGAGTTGAGTTTACAGCAATTCAACTGAACTGATGAAAAGTTATCATAGCTAAGTGTGTGCTGTCTCTGTAAACAAAGCTGCTTTTTTTTTTTCTTAAACAAGAGTTCACCACGCCTACTGTAAGTGTATCTCTGGTGACCTCTGCATCCATGCAAGTGAATGCTGTATTACTGCCATCTTAAAGGAACAAATATTTGTTTTTAGAGCAGTATATACATCTCAATATACAAAGATTGTACTCAAAACTTGCTAACAAGCCTCAGCTCCCAGTAAGCACTCACTTTAATGTTAAGACAGGTAATTTAGTTGTTACTCACAAGCTTCTTGAGCCATTTTGTGCTTGGGATTATCCACCCATTTTGGAGCAGAAGCCTTTCTGCAGAGGTTCCCCCTAAGCGTCGCTGTGATGTTCTCGTGTGTATTCCCACTGCTTCCAACTAAAATAATCATCCTCAGAAATTCTGCCTGACACTTGTATTTTCCCTTCCCTGAGTCTTGTCATCTGCAAGATTGACAGAATTATTTAAAGTCAAATACCTGTGTCTCTATTCCACCACAGTAAGGAGCAGTCTTGTCTTAGGGACTTTTTTTAGGGTTATCCAACTGGCAGAGTTCAGTCTGCCACCACACTATGAGCTTTGCCTAGACATGAGGCATCTGAGCCTGCTCCCAGGGAACAGAGGTCATCATTGCAATATGCAGCTGTAAAAGGCCCAGCACTTGGCTGAGCCAGTGTCAGCCCTGCTTCCTGATGAACAGACCTGTGCAAAATCAGTGAGTACATGAGAGTAACAACTGAGCGACCCTGGTATTAACTTTTCTTTTACTTTTAACTGTTTTAACCAAGGAGGGGGAGGATCAAAGAGCCAAGTCTGCTCTTTACACGTGAGAACACTAAAATACATCTCTCCCAGCTCTGTTGCCTCTAACCTATTTTCACCACTGTCTCCACACAGTGAGCATTTATATTTACTTGTTTCCATATTCTACTGTAAACAGACCTGTGGAGCTATTTTAAAGTAACTGACTCCAGTATAGTTCCATAGAGACTAGAAGTGGTTACACTGTTTTGATTATTGGTATGTTTAATTCTCCAGTGACTGCTGTTGTTACTACCTTTGTTACAGGGTATCTGGCATCACATTTAACTTGATACTGCCAACAGCTGTGTGTTAAGCAGTAAACAGATATATTTATATGTGATTTTTGCCATCTGGAAGTTGCTCTTGCAACCGAGTGAATGGATGGAAAGAGGGAAAAATGAGGACAATGGAAAATGGAAACATAACGTAAAGAATCAGCAAAAGCAGAGCATTCATAGCTAGCACAGTCACTTCTGTGTGTGAGAGTCTCCAGACTCACAGGACCCTGCATGTTAAAGCAGAACTATTCAGCCACTGTAAAGCACAGTAAATTCCTGAAATTCAGTTGAGTCACACCTGCTTCAACACGATATCTCAGAAGGAGAAAGCGAACAGAAAGTGCTTACGCAGCCTAAGCACCCCAACAGCTTCACTGGTAGCGCTCTGTATATAGGGGTTCCCAGGGGCACAGCAGCGTGAGGGTTCCCAGCTCTTACAGGGTAGGGGTTAAACTGCAAGAAAACTGCAAACATGTGAACAAGAAAGTATGTGGGAAAGGAAACAAATGGCAAAGTTTGCTACTAAAACAAAAAGTAGTAAATGTGCAGAGCATACAGCATAGCTGTCTGAAACAGATGGTTGGGATTTCTGCCAGGAAGCTCAGGGGTTAGGCCCCCAGCAGCACCTGGGAAGCAAAAATATATGTAGGTATTTGTTGCCGAGTAGGAGTTCACTAGAGTGGCCTGAAGAGGACGTGAAATAAAACCAGCTGCTTTGGATCTCAACTATGAGATGTCCAGAGTACAGGGCTTTGAGAAAACTCTTTTTTTAAAAATTGCTCAACTTTGTGGGTTGTTCCCAACCTTTCCTTATTATACAAACTACAGTGCAATACAGGATCAGAATCAAAAAAGTGTCTCACAGTTCTGAGTACAACATAAGCACTGTGTACACATGTACCACAGTGAGCAACGCACCATGTGTTGTGTTTGAATTAACTTCAGAGCTGAACTGTAAACGGACAGCTGACAGTGACCAAGTGGCGACACATCCATTAAAGAACCATCTCACCCACTTCACGCCCCCACGCTAACAAACAGAGCTGATTTGATACAGACAAACGACACAGTGAACCTTTCATGGCAAGCTCACTTGGTCAGGCTAGTTTAAGGAATAAAGCAGAAAAATATTTTCACTAAAAATACTTCCTAAGCATCTCTTTTGGAAAGCAGTCCAGGTGGATTTTCTTAACTGCTATGCAGCGGCTTCAGCATTCATCTCTACCTGAAATCCATGGAGTCTGTGCATGCCCCAGGCCCTGAAGAGTTTTCTCTCCGTCCTCAGTTCAAAAAAAGTAAAGAAGATGATTATGTGTACACACACATTTGTGTGCTTATCTATGTACAGGGTTCAGTAGAAAAGTTTCTCACACTCATCAAGCTTTTCTGCTCTTTTGTCTCATACAAAGAACCATTTCTTTTACTATTTCTTTTTCTAGAACCTCTTCAAAAGGAAGTGCAGAGCATGGCATTTCTAGAAGTTGTATCAAAACTCCGCAGCCATGAGAACAAAACTGTTGCCCAGCAGGCCTCGCTAACAGAGCAGAGACTTGCTGTAGAAAGCTGAGGAAGGTCTTGTTTCCAGCGCATCCCATCACAGATCTCACCTTTGTCCTCCGTCCTGCTGCCGCTCCTGCTGTTTTCCACTGTATCGCTCGTGCATGCGTGTAATGTGTCCCACACAAACTGATGAACTGCTGTAGGTACCCGTCCAAAAAGGTTTCTACAAATTCATAGGTGGTGTTAACATGAACCTGTCTCCACCCATAACTGTTCTACTTGTATTCTTGTTGCTTGGGCCACATAGTAGAATGTGCATGTCGTAGTCCTATGATGATGTAGAAGTGGTACTACACAATGACTCTTTCCTCACGCCCCCTAACTGCATAACAATGTACTACTAAATTAGGGACAATACAAGATGCAGCAAGTCCAGGCTAGTGTGCTGACTGTAGGATTAAGAAGTAAATCTAGCTCCATTTTTGGTGCTTTGGAGATTCAGGTTTGAATGCAATGTACTGCTGCTCGTTCACTGGTCTTGCCTATTAATGTCAAACTCGTGGTACCTAGAGGTAACAAATAAAAATTTCAGTGCTCTCACTTTATCCTGTGGTTTGTCCTTTTTTGTGTTCACGCACAGAAGCCACGAGTGCGCCACCATGCACCGGTGAGGAGCCCTGTTCGTTCCTGGCTCTGGCCCTGATGCAATCGCTGCTGTTCAGTTGAGCGAATACAAAGGAAACTATTCCAACCGCTGTCACTGTGTATGCTCACACAGAGGCACTGTGTGGTTTAACAATCGCGTGTTTTAACAGGAACACACTATACAATCCTTATCCCATAATGCCATGTGGGGGTGAGTGCTGTGGGGCTTGCGTGGCTTTTTGTTTGTTGGGGTTTTTTTGTAGATGGATTTTTAAAGGCACATCTTGCAGCAACTTTCCAACAGAACCCCATCAAGTGAGAAACGCAGCACATGGGAGTCTTCCTTTTTCTCCTTTCCTAGGTAAAGGAGTTGGCAAATTGCCAGTTTAAGCATCGTATCTCACAGCTGCTCTTTTTTCAGGTTTGTAGCATGCCATAACATGAGCAGACCAGCAGACAACTCTTTGGCAAAACAGGGAGCAGCTGGATAGCAGTTTCCAGCAAGCCAGCACATGTTATTTTTGACTGTGTGATACCATTGTCAAGCTTGATCAAGCCCTCAATGCACAAAGATCATAAGATCTGTAACATTTTGAAGTGAATTCAGCACTCCCAGTGCTGAAGTGCCAGCCGCAGGAGTTTGAGGCTCCTTGTTCATCAGCATAAGAGGCAAACCCAGAGGCAAAGCACCCACGCGATCCCTTGCCAGCCAGCTGCAAAAACACTGGTTTTGACCTTGCCAAATTCATCTTCCCAGCTCCATGAAACCACTGGCTATCCCACGGACACTGTGATGGGGAGATGCCAGTCATGACAGGAAAGGGATTATGTACACAAGCTGGGTACAAAAAGAAATTTGCCTCAAATAGCCCATTTAAGCTCTGAGACTGTACCAAAGCCCAGCGGATGCTACAGGAGTATTCACACAGTAGATTAGATTCTATGTCCATTTAATCCAGTGCCAGAAACACACAGAAAAAGGCTCTAATACTAAACTGTACAACAGCCTCTTATTTAAAAAAACATTCAAAAGACATTTGCTAATAATAGAGCAATAAAGCCACTAACAGAGTGTAGAGCTGGGAACACAGACCAGGACCCCGTGACATCAGGCTCCAAATAACAGAACCTCTGCACTGCTGAACGTAACCAGCATGTTCACAACCACAGTTCATAGTGGACCCACGTGAGCCCAAGTTGTCTCAGGCACGGAAATAATTTCCATTGATTTAAACAGATCCCAACATACATTTGAAAGACCAGTTATCAATGACTTACCTGGTTCTAGAAAGAGACTGTTCCTTTTGACATCAGTATAAACTGCAGGCGCTCACACGAGCTCATCGTAACCAACAAAGTTGTGACACCAACAAAATTCCCATTCACCTGGCTGGCTAACTGGACCTCAGGTTAAGCAGAGCCTTATCCTTATCACCAAATTTTTCTTAGGGATACCACTGTTAACAGCAGGCACAAACAAAGGCCAACGCAAATATCCTTCTGCTTTCAGATGGTTTCCCTGGATGGGTATCAAGTGACTTACATTTCTAGATAAGCCTGTACACAGAAGGAAACTCTGCGTAAGGGCAAAGATGGGTGTGTGTAGGAGGGGGTAACTGAAGAGACTGTATCTACCCACACAGATGCTGTGCTGTTCTGATGCATGCTGCAGCCTGGAGGTCATTTCTATGTAGCTGGTAAAACATTTACCCTCTGAGCCTCTTTTAATAAGAGAAACGGGATCTAAGGTCATTACTATCATGTGCATTTCACTACTCACTTGACTGAAGTCAACTGAATTGAAATTAGACAGAAGTTCTGACCAAATGTTTAGTAGATAGATTACATCTAAGCAAAGTTTGACATCTGCTGCTCAGACAATTTTTATGACAGCGATGCCAGGCATCGGGCCCTTTCAGTTGTCTCCTGCCACAGCAAACCAAGCTACAACAACCACTGCTGCCACACGACATAGGGCAGGCTGGTGTGTTACATTTGTAGTACCAGCAGTACCTCCCTGGTGCGTTACATTTGTCTGCATCTGTATGACTTCTGCAAGAGCGAGCATCGCCCCAGGCAGAAGGATAAAAAGTACACAGTTTTACATTTCACAATGCAGAAATACAAAGAAAGGTTTCACTTCTGCTAAGGCACAAACCCCAGCAAACATGGGCCTTGGATCCAGAGGACCCATTAGTCAAGTGAGACCATGAGACCCAGAAAACATTTTGCTTCAAGAGTCCTAGAAATGGCAACTAGCCACAACTTCAAGAAACAGTATGCAAGTCTGCTAACAGTTTGACAGAATGCAGGTAGCCACTCCTAGCTGCCCTCTCCATCATGAAAATGGCTCATTTGACTTTGCAAATGAAAGCAGCAGAATGACCTTGCTGCTTTTTTGTTTACTTTTGTTCTTCCCTCCCCACTCAAGGCCTCCACATTTGCATTCTTATTTTGCCAAGTCATTTCCATACCTGCAGATAAAGGTATATGCCTGAAATATGCAAAAGGCATCGGACTTCAATCTGGATATACAGATAGGCTTTTAAATCGGTCACGGTGATGTTTTGTGGACAAAATTGTAGGTTTGAGATACTGAATTGGATTAGCTTGCTCTACAGTTTTTGAAATACTAAAAACCTGGGCTGCTTCCTCCTCTGTCTAAACAAGCACAAGACATCATTACCCATTTTTACCTGCACAATAAAATAAGCCAGCTCTCACTACTTCTGTTTAAGGACATGTTGCACTTAGAAAAGTGAAATTCCCACCTCCCTTTACAAAAGTTGAAGTCACAACAAATCCCCTTTGTGCTGCTCCCTGCAAAGCAGCAACTTCTGAACATTTCAGGGTCACCAGAGTGATTAAGGGGAGAGCTCCAGCAGTTGTACCAACCAGCAGCCACAGCAGCCTGAGGAACACCAATGACCTGTTGGAAAGAAGCAGAGCATGTTCATTAGCCAGAGACTTCAGCAACAGTTGACAGTAGATATGGGATCTCCTCATGCGGGGATGTGCTCTTCACATATTAGCTTATTATTCATTTAAGGGCAGCCGCTGGCGGCCTGATAATGTGTTTTGTGACTTAATTAGAACACAATATTTTACATTGTATATGAGAGACTTGGGGATTTATTTCCTCTGTTAGTTTGGGGGAGGGCAGACAGGGGGTCTTCTCCTGGAGGAATTTTGCATGAGCATATCTTTGTACTGTTAATGTTAAGTGCTACATCAAGAGTACACATTCACAACATCATATTTCACGCAATTTTATTTATAAAATTGTAATTATCTAACAAATTGCATATAAAATGATTTACTTCAAGTAAATACAGAATACTGCACAACTATTAAAACTATTGTATTGTCCATCATAAGTGTATTAAAACATTCCTAAAAAATGCCTCTATTAAAAAACAAAAACCCAAGAACACAAGTAGCATGATCAAGACCACTTTCAATAGCTTAAAATGAATTACCAGGAAGTTCCACTAACTTCCTAAGTAGACTCCAGTTACATCCATTGAGATCAGCATGTGATACAATACCACAGTCTAATGCTAAAGATGACAAGGAATACATTATGCACCTGACCTATGCTCTTCTTCTAGACTGAAGGTAACCAGTCCAACATGAGAAAACTAAAGCTCAAGTCAAACTCTACCAGGCATGCAGTTCTGTTATAGCAATACTTTCAATCAGTAAGTGTAGCTGGCTTTTACAATCAATTTTACAACTCATAAAAAAAAGGAACACAAGAGAATACATTCTTATAAAAAGGAATGATATACAAAGGGTAAGTATCGACTCCTTGCCGTACACCCCAGGATGAACCAGAGAGAGAGACGCAGTTGGAATGAACCTGGAATGTACATATCTGAGATGGGTCTGAGTCACAAAACCCAAATCCCCATCTCCCCAGAGCTCAAGGTAGTATCAAGTCCATCTCTACTATGTACACAGCATGAACATGAACACACAGACGGATGGAGCTTTTTATTAACACATTTATATTGCCAAAACACAAAAGACAGCTAGCAGTGCTGCCTGGTGCACGCTAGCAGTCACAACACTTATTTTTATACTGCATGTTAAGGGAGAGAGGTTTTTTTATTTTCTCTTCTTCAAGTGACAAAATTTGGTAGCTAATGGATCCAACAGGATAGTTCTATTTTGCTTGCTTTGGACAGTTTCATGACCAATTACAGATATCTGAAAAAGCTTCAGAGAGAAAACAAAAATGGAAGGGAGGAACTGGAACCTTCAACAGTGCTTGACACCCGTTAAGATCTCATGTCCTTCCTAGGTATTTGCAGAACTGCCCTTTCAATGCACCCAAAAGGCACATACAGCAAGAAGGGAAACAATCAAAAATTCACACGGGAGTTTCTCTTGTAACCAACAGCATTAATCAGAACCAATTTTACCGAGGGCACCTCTAAAGCAAAACCAGAGATTAACGTCCAGGACAGTTCCGATAGCACCATGTTTAGTCCTGCCGCAAGTGATGGCAACCTCCCATAACTGGTAGGGGGTGCTGACTCTGACCCTCCATTTCACAGTCTAATACTGTTCTAACGCCAAGTAGCAAAGGGAAAAGGCAAGGGAGGTGCGGCTCCTAACCAGAGCCCCATGGCTGGCCAGGGTCTTGCCTTCCCCGGCACCTGCTGCTCAGCCACCAGGTGGACACTGGAGGGCAGGTGGCTACAGCGCGCCCGCCTCACCTCCCGGGCGACCACCCGGTTTTCGTCAAACTCTCACGGTGGACACCTTTCATATCTATAACAAACACGTTCAGGGTGAAAAGCAGCCATGTGCAAGAATGATTTCATCTGCATGCTACTATTTACATTTCGAACACTATTTACACACCAGAACTACAATTAGCATCTCTCTCAAAGGGGAGAGAAGGCGGCTTTCAGGACAGAGTACACTTGAGCAAACATCTCCACAGCTTCAAACTTTAAGGGGCACAATCAAAACTACAGACTTTGAAGCAAAGAGATCCTACTGCTACTGAAACAGACACACAAAGACAAATCAAACATTTGTCCATTAGGCTATTAAGTAAACAAAAAAGAGCGAGATCAAACAACAGAAAGGTCAGTGAATATGGAGAGTACTTAGAACGCAGAGGAGCAGCAAGGACTGTGATGCCCTTTGGCAGGGCTCGGAGAGGAATTTGGAAATGGCTTTAAAGCCAGGGCTACTGCTGAAGCTACCAGACCTCTCGTTAGCAATGCCACCATCCCATATGAATCGCCCACCAGAGCTGTTTCATGTTCCACAAGGGCCATAAGCCTGACAACAAATTTCTGCACATCAAAGATAATTAGACTGACCTCTGAACTCGCATCTACCCCACCACCACACCAAGCAGGCTAGAAATTGCCAAGAAGTCACACCGCCTACCGTATCTTATTGCTTTAGAAAATAAGCCCATGTAGTTGTGCTCTCGTTGCAGCTCATCTGAAGTTTTCATAAAGTTTTCTGGAAGAAACCTTGCTTGCATTGGGCAGGCTCTGACAATACTAGATTGATTTCCAAGGCCTCGCACAAGCTTTCCAAACTGGACACCTAAGCTGCTGAGCAGCTGCTGATGGGGCATTTCTAGGACATCTTACCCGATCTGTAGACAAAAAAATGTGGGATTTAAATGTGCAATATATACAGCTAATCCTGAACATTCTGTATGCATCCATCAAACAACAGCAAAAATGAAGAAAATAAAAGCATCTTTTGGGAGCGGGGAAGGGGGGAGGATCAGCATCTGCAGCAATAAGGACAAGCTCTAGAAAAATAAGTTATTTAGTGGTTTTTATAAGAACAGTCAGTCATTCTGGGACTCAGCAGAAGCGCTGCACGTGTGTGTGTACACGTGCAAGTAGCGAGAACAAGATTTGGTCACCTCAGAGCGTTAACCTTCCTATCAGTCTGACACTGCCAACAGCATGCCCATCAGACTGGAACTCAGAGAACACCATGACAAGACAGAAGGCCAATACAGTACAACTGCAGAAATTCAAGTAGAAGAATGAAGTTGTCTTCAGAAGCCCAGAGTAGCAACAGTAGTATTCAAGATCAGTGGCAACAGGGAATGTTTCTGTAATGTAGGCTTTTTTTCCTTTTTCTCCAAACCAAAGTGCTGGGTCCCAATCAAGGCTCTTGTGTGGAGGGGCTACTTCCTCAACCACGCTTCCCTGATTTCTCTGTGCACCATTTTGTCTCGGTGCAGCAACACTGGTGCTGACAATCTGTCTGTCCTGCTGCTGTCTGGCAAAATGGTGTGTCCCTCTGGGGGGAAACAAACACCAGCAACTCCTCAAGTCGAGGAGTGGCTAAGAAAAACATAACACTGTGGTGAGGTGGAACCAGCTTTATTAAGGACAGTGAATTATAATTGCTTTCAAAGGTTTTAAAAAAAAAATTACTCCGAGTCATGGCTGGCCTTTAACAGCAGATACCAAAGGATATGGAGGCTGCCTGATTCAGAGCCAGTCAGTGGGAGTTAACCAGAAGAGGATGAGGTAATGCTCAAAGACAGGAGGACAACAGGACTGTCTGTGTCATCTGTGGAGCGCCGGTGTGCCTACCACCAGCCTTCAGAGGGGAAAACAACACAGCCAACTAAAGCACAGAAAGGCAAATTGTGCAAGGGTACATATACTCACATGTTTAAGTGTCACAGGACCAGAAAGGACCTTTAATAGGTCATCAGACCAGCCTTCTATCCATCCCCCAGAACAGGGAAGCTTTGAAAGCAATGCATTCATCTCTTCTACTCACATACTTCATTTTAGGAAACTCATCTCAGAACGATGCTAAGCTCTTACAAAGAGGTGCTACACACCCTTTGCCACTGTCTGACCAAAGCAGGAGCCGAGAATTCACAGCTTTTAGGACTGGTTCTGCAAATACTGGTAAGGGTCATCAAACAAGCTAAATTTATACAAAGTGCAATAAAACTACCCAAGCCATGGTCAGGTTTGTACGTTCACTATTATTAGTGAAGAACTAATCAAAAACTCTAAGCTGGATGGAGTCTGATCTAATTCTTCTTCCACTACTTGTGCTTTATTCCAAATTCTACTCTTTTGTCCAATTCAAAAGAGTCTGTCTTGGCTGATGCTAATACGTGCTTCTATTTTGAAACTTTTCTTCCATTGCTTCAAGAAAGCTTTTTGTTGTATTTAGAGCAACAAAGGGAGACATCTCCATAGCAAGGATTTGTTCACTGGAGGTAAGCATTTACTCTGGCAAAAGCTGTTCTCTCCAACTTCCAAGGGAATGGGATATGATCTTTCCATAATCACATGCATTTACCAATAAATAAGTTTGGATTAGACTGTATTAAAACATATGCACAGGTTTAAAGCACTGGAGTGTCACAGATTCTTACTCCACAGTTCATGCAAGTAAAAAGAATTAAAGAAAAAAGAAAAAAAGACAGACCAAAGCTTCAGCTAGGAACAGACCAAGGAATTATCTTAAAAGAAGTTTTGCACAAGTACATCAAAGCACTAATATTAGTGAGATCCCTAAATACATTAGGTTACACTAAATTCCAGAGAAACAAAAGATTTAGCCATATCAGATACATATGTTTTGATTTTTTTAAGTTAATATATAATTCATTCTTTGAATAATAATATTCACTTGGACCAACATCCACACTGCTTTCATACATTTATACAGTTATATCCCATCCTTGCCTTAAGAGACCGATGTCCTAAGGTATGGCAGCAACCAAAGGTTCTACAACCCTTGTTTGTCAAATATAAAACTCCTTTCCCTTCATACAAGGGTGGAGAAGGAAGAAAAATGTTGATAAAATGAGGCAATCCTCCCTGTGAGCTTACTGATTCCAACCTCAAAGTACTACAGGGAGATGGCTGGAAGCTTGCGTAAAAAAAAAATTTTCCCTTGTTTTAAAAACAATTTCTTTTACTGTACAACAGATGCATAGAAAGTTGCTTCCTGCTTGATGGGTTTAGGCCTGTAGCTATGTTTAGCTGTGAAAACAAGAAGATTGTTCCTTTACAGAGTGGTGAGGAGAGAGACCATCTCGGGAATATTTGGCAGCTATTGAAGAGCTCATGACACAAAGAATAAACAGCGTATCCACTGACTACAACAATGCAACTCTGTCCCACTGAATACACCAACTTTAAAAGTGTCCACTTGTTACTCAGGATCAAGAATACAGTAGAAGTTCACGGCTCAACAGCTTTCAAACTGGTGGTTTAAAACAAAAAATTTGTCAGTGAGCAGCAGATTTTAAATAGCCCACTCTTCGCTCCCCCACCCCAAAGACACATGAGAGTTCACTGCAACATCAGGAACTTAGACTTGAGACTACTTGGGAGAGACGGCTTCCCTGTCACCCATGTCCATACAGCTTGGTGTCGGAGCGACACACTGGAGGTTTCAGAGGGTTTCGGTTGTCCAGTGTCTTGATGTGGTTACTTCAGCAGTTTTACCAGCTGGCTCTGACAGCCTCAATGTCACTAACCAAATTCTGGGCTAAGCATATCCCAAATATCTGGAAGAGACAACAGTTTATTTATTTGGAGCATTGGTCAACTCTTTCACACAACTCCGTAGGTTACACAGAACTTCGATAAGAAAACAAGCAACAAAGTTAGAAATCAAATTAACAGTAACTGTTGGAAGAAGGAAGACTATAAAAAATACTCCTGTAACTGGTATTTTTATAGTGCCACTGTGTTCTGGGAAATTGAACAGTTCTAGACTTGCTTCACAAAAGCAACTGTAAAGGCTTTTCGCTGCTTGTTTAAGCATCATCAGAAACAGTAGGTATGTACAGGTTTAAGAACGTCTACCTAATCTTTACCTAACACAGGGTGTTAGTTTTGACCTGCAGACAGTTGAGAAGAAGAAAATGCATCCTTACAGATAAAAATTAAATACTCCTTGACACAAAGAGAGCCTATGCATTTAGCTCCCCTCACTAAAACCTACGGACGTTATATTTCTAAGTGCAACTGACACTGTATTTCCAGTTCTCATATACAGTTCCTCCCTCATATATTCTATTTATCTGTTGCTCTTCCGTGTAACTCATTACAGGGAACACGATGTTTACCTGCAGTAATGCTATCCCAATGAATATACCGGCAACTATGGTAAGATTGTCCTGCAACCATTTCTCAAACTGAGGGACACAGCCTTTAGTGTAGATAACAATCTGCTGATCAACTTCCTGCCAAGGAGAAGAGGGAAGAAAACAAAGATAATTACATTCAACTATCCCATCAGCAGAATAACCTGCTCTTGCAAGAGGGATTCAGATCCTTAAGATACCACATTACAAAAAAAAAAATGCTTACTGGTTTTTGCCTTGCATCATAGCCACACTGAGTATTAATGACGTCTTCCTGAGAGAGAGAGAGAGAGAGAGAGAGAGAGAGAGAGAAGACAGGCGATCAGTGAAGTGTCTCCCAAACACCCTCCCCCAGCTCCCCAGAATTGGTCCTCTATGTAATAAGACAATCACCCTAACTTTGGTTACCATATTGCGTTTTAAAAACCCCTTGCTCTTCCATTCAGTGCTATTAATTATTTGCAACAAACAAAAGCACACGGTCAAAAAATATTTTCAGCATTCAGGGCAGCAAGCTGGGAAAACTGGCCCTCCACCTGGGTGAACGCCATGCTCCAGATGCAAGCATTCAGAAGTCAAAGTAAAGAGATTAGGGAACATCTATTTTAAGTGAAAGAACATTCTGCTGAAAAGGTTTTGCCTATACTGAAAAATATGCCAAGACTACTATTAACATTTTCAGGGTTCAGTTTGTGCAGCGTGAAGAGGTGAGAAGGGGCAGTTGTGTTGCAGAAGCTGCAAGTTCTTACCGAGGATGTCTGTAGAAATACATACAGTACCTAGTTCCTTTCCAAAAATGAGGGAGGGAAAAGAAGAGACGGGGTAATGTGTTCTTACTGCCTATTCTTTCTTATGGGAGCTTGATACCAATGGGAAAGGAGCTGGTTTTTTTTCCTACTGCCTCTGCTTTAGTACTCCCAAAGCACAGGTAATAAAATAGGCTAAGGCAGACTTTTCCTAGTGAACAAGTGCTACCCATTGGAAGCTGAAGCTGCATTTACTCTGTATACAGAGTTATTTCCGGGCAATAAAATGAAGCAACTACTTTTGGTATCAGCCACAATGGCAGCAAAATATTAAGTTACTGGCTCATATAATAACAGTGAGCAGAAGGAGGAACTACTCAAGGAAGTGAGAAAATCAGCCAGTCTTGGCTACGTGTACTGAACACCACAATTTAATCAAATTGTGGGAAGTGAGAAAGGCAGCCAGCAGAGAAATACCTTTTTCCGTATGGCTGCTTTTTAAAATATATCTCCTGCTATCAGCAGTTAAAGCTCCTCTAAGTGTTTCCTCACTTTGCAGGACGTACACCAACAGGTTGCATCCTGTCAGTTACCCAAGTTGTATTCCCTCAACGGACCTTTAAGATTTGAGCAATTTGTAACTTTCATATCTTTGAATTAGATGTTTCTGTTCTAGGATCTAAAATATAACAGTGTCATGCATTTCAAGGCTGTAAAAGTAGCTAAAGATTCCAGTAGAGGGACTTTAAGCTTTCTTCTTTGTACTGAATGCCTACTTGCTTTATCATCAGTGTCTTCTGCCTTTAGCCTTGGAATTTGTTAACCGAAAGAAAGCGTGAAGAATGAAATGAAAACAAATCAACTTTTCTAGGCCTTGCCTGTACAGGAATTTGGAACATTTCAACCTACTAAAAACTACACCGAAGTGAACTATAGGAGTGCAAATTCATTTTAAAGGAGACTTATTTTGGCCTACCTTAAACCTACGACTTCCTGATTCAAGCTAAACTAAAACCTAAACAAAAAGTAAGTCCTGTTCAATAAAGCATCCACGTAACTTTTTGCATTAGTCCAATGCTGCATCCTAATTCCAAGAGGGACAAATTTGCTTTCCCACAGAATGAACCTGTGTTTATCACTGCAATCAAACCAGTCACAGTTTGGTTACAATTATATCAGTTATACACGACTTCTAATATTTTTAGAAGTATTATTATCTTTAGTCTTTATTTTAAAGGCAATTAAGCATGTTGCTTCCCTACGATGAATGAGATATGTTTATATTTCTGGTTGCTGCATCACCCCCTAAGAAACCGCATAACCATATACACACAAAGAGAGAGAGAACTTTAGCATGGATTATGTATTTATAGGATTACCTTGTACTGCTGTCACTGGTTTGGTTTTATAACAACTATATTTTTAAAACTGGGTTGTGATGACCTCTCTGTGTGGCTGGGTGGGCAGACAGGCAAACAGTAGGGGGGAATCCTAAGCATAATGTAATGCTCGAGCCTAACCTACATTTTGTTTTAATATTTCATTAAAACATTTTCAATTATGATTGTGAGAAATATTCAAACTACTGTGAAGACATGTCCACTGCAGAGGAACCAGAATGCAGCTTGTGCAAGTGGCAGTGCCTTATCAGGAGAGGGGGAGAGCAGCAGCAGCGCCTGGATACCAGGAGCAGCGACTGCATTGCATTAGCAAGGCAGGAAGAACCTGAGGTGCCTGTTGGCAATTTGCCTAACTTCAGTCAGTGCTACAGACTCATACATTCAAGGAACTATAGGTCACTCCAGGTGGAAAAAAACCACAGCTGAACTACTAGATAATACAAGCACTCACAGGCTGCTTCTTTTAAGCTATATGAAAGTCAGATGTATGCAGTGTTAGCCACATAATTTTCCGTGCACACACCCACCCCTGTTCCAAGCCTTTCGCTGTCAGTGAACTGCTTCCCTACACTTTACACTTCATTCTTGATCATGTCCGTACTAGTAATGCATGGCTCCAACATTTTCTGCTTCATGATCCAGAACTACAACTATTTTAAAAGATATGAAAATTTACCAAAAAGCTCTTGCTTCAAACAATTTCTGACCTTTCAAGTCTGATCTCAGGTGACAGTAGCACAAGCAGTAATTTTAAAGGGAAAAAAAGAGCATGTAAAGATGTCCATAACTGACTCAAGATTCTAATGAAAACATATGTCAGTTCTTCAGGGCACAGACTGTCATTCATTACCGTACCTAGCATAAACTGGGTTAAACTGGCTGCAGCCTTTGGACACTGCATTAAATAATGAGTAATACCTGCTTCAGAGTGTCTGTTCTTAGAGTTGCTGTTCTTTAAGGCAGCAAATGAAATATCCTGATGATATTCAACTGAAAGCTCATATCCTTCAACTCATTAAGGGCTTCTGCTTTTTGTACTTGCTAAAATTAATATGTATGTTCAGTCAAGCCCACGGTTCTCTCATTCTAATGAAAAGCAGCAAACAGCACACAACGAAGGCTTAAGTTAGCTCAGGATTTTTGCTGACTGCAGAAAAGCTAGTCATTAAGCTGAGCTGCAAGTACAAAAAAAATACATCTTGGTGAGAAGGTAATGATCATGCATGACTTCCAGGAAAAATAAAAATCTTAGTGATTTAAAATTGGAACAGCAGACCCATCCTACCCTCTTGACTGTCACTTACCGCAGGGTCTTTCGTGCAGCAAGAGAATGGCACACCACAGCGCTCTCGACTTGCATTGGAATCTGTGCAATTGAAGTAAATATTAAGGTTCCAGTCATCAGCTCCAAAAGCCCCACAGCACTGCCACTAGAACAAATTCAGAACAAAAATCTCAGCATTAGTAACATGCATCATCACTGCCAGTTTCCCCTCTATCTTTCAAAACAAAATCTGAGATTCCCCCTGGTTTCACTGAAGCTGGCTTGGGTTTTTTGGGTTTTGTTGTTGTTGTTGTTGTTGTTTGTTTGGGTTTTTTTAAAGACCATTCCAAACCTGTAAGTTGTTCTAAAATTATCACGTGATTAAAGTTATGTTCACACCCTGCAACGCTGCTCTCTGGAAAGAAACCCATGGAGTGAACTGATAAGCCTACACAACACCACAGAGTTGCACAGGCCTACAGCTCAGGCCCCAGGGATAGTAGAGCCAAGAGTACAATACTTTGTCCGGTCTAATGTGCCCTGGGTTTGCAATAAAACTAATCAGCTCCGAGGGTTACACCAGTATAGCTACTCCTTTTGCCAGTTTGGGGGAATCTTTGCCTGGCTGTACATCAGACAGTATGAACACATTGTTTCCTGAGCACGACACTTTACACAAATAACGTCTTTATTGAAGGCAGGCAGAATCCTTCAAAAAGTAAATATGCCAAATGGCCGGCTTAGTCTCTGGCAAAACACACTGAACACAGAAAGAGTTGCTAAAACTTGCTGAACATACAAAGGATGGACTGGAGATCAGTGGACAACTCATGGTTTACGGCATTTAAGGAGTAGCCCAATGAACCCATCTATGTCAACTTAAAAAAAAAAATTAAGAAAAAACCCAAACAAACCACATTTTTAAAGGCATTGGAATAGCAGTTTTCTCTTTCCAGATGTAGCACAGTTCCCTCTGCAATACTGGAACATGTTGTCTTGAAGCATTATCTCTACTAGCTGAAAAAGTAGCTTGCTCTCCAGGCTCATGCTGTCCCTGACTTACCTGGTAAGATTGCTAATCCAGTTAGGAGAGCAAATTCTACACAGTGCCTGCAAAACTGGACTGTAGCCTTTTGGTTGCATACAAGTAGACCACTGCTTTCAGACTGTAGCGACCTCTGACCTTCTCCCAAATGGACAAGATTCAAACCAGTGCAAGGATCCACATCCTGTTACTGACTCACTTTTCATTTTTTCCCCCCAAGGCATACAGAAGCAAATCAAACATTGAATGAAATTATTTTAATTGCAGAATGTACAAAAATTACTAAACATTATTTCAACCAACACTTAACCATGTTAGCCACACAGAGCCAAAATCAAAGAGGAGTTCATCAACACAAGCCACAGTTGAGTAACCAGAGCAAGAAGGTACTGGCAAAATAACTTGTCAAGTCAGTGCAAGACTCCTTTACATACACTGGTAAACTACAGACCTTAACCCGCACAAGCATGTGTGTCTCTGGCTTCACCCTTCCCTCCAAAGGGCAGATGTAGTATCATTCAGATATTTCCTATGAGAACTTTGTGAGTTGCCCACTTCATTAGGCTAATTGCATTAAGTCTACTTAAAAAGAAATAACACTGTAGTTTCACTCAGACCAGCTAAACACTCTGCCACTCTGCAGTGTGGTGTAGCCCCTCTAACGTTGCTAGAACTATACCAATACCCATCTCAAAACAAAATTAAGCTTAGAAAAGGATTATTTTTTTAAACAGGTGTGATAGCTCCTACAATAAGATATTTTGAGCATCCGCCCCGCCCAAGAACCCTAGAATATCTTCATACACATACAGAATATACTCAAAAAACCTGAACACAAGACACTGAAGGTTATCTTGTAGATTTGACATACTATCTCTAGGTCTTCAAGAATAAGTCACCCCACCTCTCCCATCTTGTTTTGCTCAGTCATACATCAACAAGTAAGCCACTTTTCACAGGTGCTGTGTGTTTGTAGAAGTTCTGTGAAGGGAAATATATACATATATATTCAAAAGTATTATGTGCTAGAATATTTGTTGTTCCTTGAAGAAACCAAACAGATGGGAAGTAAAAAATAGAGTAGGTATTTCTTTAAAGCAAGCCTTACAAAAAATAAACACAGTCCAACTTACATATTCCTGTGTGAAGTCTATGAGGTTTTGCAAATCAATGTCATCTCGGTATGCTCTGATGTTGTTGTTTATAAAGAAATACAGCTGGTCCTTTATCCAGTCTTTGAAAACAAATGCTAGAACACCAGCAGTGAGCTCCAAGAAGAAAATAATTCCAAGAAACACAGAAAACTATGAAGAAAAAGAAAAAGGTTAAAATTACTTTGCTTTATGACCAAATACTTATTTTTCAAGGCTCACAATTACATCCAGTGTTAGGGCTTTATCTGTTTCAGAGCAAGTTCAAGCTATTCCAGCACACAGGAAATTTTAAATTAAAAAACATACCATTTTTAATTAGGGCTGTAGTGCAGGAATCTTAATTCTATTCTAACAAATAATAAAAATGCTAACGAATTCAAGCTTTGGACATTTCACTAGTATTTTCAAAGAGGTCCAAGAGAATTCACTGTAAACTTCAACAGAGACAGCTACTCACCACCTGTGGGCCCTCTGAAAACTCATCTTAAATTTCTTTGTAGGCACTTACATTTGCAAAGGCATAAACAACCAATAGCGCCAGTGAAATGCTTTCTACGTGACTTTTTCTTTAGACACCCTCACTGGTAAAGCTTTGCCTAAGTGGACAAAGCAAAAATTGGTAACAGCAGAAATTAATTAATGACTAAGTCGGAGTAGAATGTCTATGGAATGACTCACATCCACATTAAAACCAAATGAGGCTGCTATGATTAATGCAAATGCAATGGATGCCAAAGGCATTACTAATGATCTGCCACTTTCTCCAAGCATCTCCACTGACTCTACGCTGTTTTAAAACACACAGAGGTCCTCATATACTGGAAGTTCATCCCATTTGCAACTGTGCCTTTGAGTCTCATTTTAATATGCTCTCTGTGTTTGTTCAGATGCATTTTTAATTTCTCCTGCAGCTGCCATATAGGAAGCTATTTCTGGTACAGCAGATGGGTTCATTTTAGGCAAGCTAAGAGAAGCAAGGAAGAGGAGAAAGAGAGTGTTACAATATCTTCCTCCGCCTTTTCTTCTTTTTTTGGCAAGAGGAGCAAGCTAGAACTATCCCAAGCTGCTTTACAAATGCCTCAAGAACTGTACCTCTCAACTGCCTCCTCCCCTTATACAACGTGTCTGTGTGAGCCAAATATGTCACTTGAAGGCAGTTGTTTCACTGGAAGCCTTTTCAAATATATATTAACAGTTAATGGTTATGAAGACACAACTACTACCCCTAGGCTGTGCCCACCTCTGGAAGTTGGTGTGATGGAGTAGAGTCTTGAATTTTTACTATGAATCTTAAATTTATCTAAAATGGAACACGATACTGTTATCCTCATCTTCAAAGCTCACAGGAGGAGGGCTTTCAAAAAAAACACAACCAGGCTACTTAGCTAAAGGAGTTTTGAATACTGAGGTATGTTTGTATATCAGCAGCTCCTTCCCCAACTAACAGTCCAGCCCAGAGCTCAGAAGACAACTTCTATTTTCTTCACCTATCCTGGGCACATTCTCCTCCCTTTCTCCCTCTCAGGCCCCAGCACTGACAGTAAGCAATGAAGCCTTTTCAAATTAGCTGAACAGTACAGAACTGAGGATATCAGCAAGCAACCCCTCCTAACAGTCCTATCTCCTCTGTACCACGAGGGGCACTTGCACAGGAGAAATCACACGGGTCACATTCAGTGGTGTATCTACATTCCTCATATTTCATAGGCAGCTTGTTATGCACTCGAAGTTCAACATGCAGATTCTTAGCAGAAATTTATCTTTTCATGACAGAAAAGCAGAACTTTAGGCTACATCCATATGAAAAAGCAGTAGTTCCATGTTACGATTCTTACCATCAATAGTTTCAAACCTTAAAAAAAAAAAAAACAGTAAGGACCAGAGACTGAAGAGCTGTAAAGTGTTAACAGTTAAGCAAAAGCAATTCACAGAACAGTACTCTCACGTCAGGTAACACCTTCCGCTCCCCAAAAGACATTTTAAAATCTTTACACAGCTAAGCAGGAACAGAGAACATGACTTATGCTATGTAACTGATGAATGCCACAGTTGCAAATGCTACTTACAAATTTGAGAAGAAAGGTATTTTCTCGCAAAGCTCCAATGCATCCTGCAAATCCCAAAATGAACATAACTCCTCCTACTACCAGGAAGAGCCAAACTGGATCAAAGCCTCCCAGGTCAGTGATGGAGGAGATATTGGACAGCACTCCCTGGGAAAGAAACAATGCCAGGGGATAAAAATACGTTCAGCTTTCAGTTGTAGAAATTCTGCCTCCATTTTTCTTTTTAAAAAGGTAGAAGAATACAGCGAATAAAGTTCTGCAGTACAGCAAGAAAACACAATTAAAAAAAATCTTTGCATTCAAAATAGATTAAAAGGGAGATTATGTACAATATTTCTGAATCTACATGTGCAATGAACAACAAAATGTGCTTCTAGAGTCCTCTGCGAGAAACCCACAGGGCATTTTGCTGCTTTTGTAGCTATGAGAATTAGTCTGCTAGAAATCAGAATAGATATTTGAACAAAACTTAACTCAATCTTATTACCCACGCTGAGATGCATTTTAGGTATCATATACATTGTTTATGTAAGCACACAGTTACACATGTTGTGATAGAAAAAGCCGTCAATAGCAAGACCACCACCTTGAATTTAACATTTATGCTCAGTATTTACAACAACGGACAGAAATTACAAGGGAGCTCCTAGGTTGCGGCATCAGGCAACAGTGAATTTTACACCGAAGTCTGACAAACCAGATACCTGGGCAATTCAACTTCAGGCATCTACAGTGCCAAAACCACATTACATAAATAAGGTATGGCTACTGACTAATCAGTTAGCAGGAAAAATTTGAAAATAATGTTAAATGTCTCAGTAGGACACAAGGCAGTTTAAGGACTTGTCTTGGGAGATGGTTTGCACTAACTTAGGTTAGACCTATCATATGGTAAACCACATATGCTGTGTTTTAGATATGACAGCACAGTCTGCTTGTAATGCCACTACCCCCTTAGAAGCAGAGCCTGGGTTGTGACACCAGCAATCCTGAGGAACTATTTCATTTTTTTTGAACACATTTTAACCAGAGTTTGGCTGATGTTGAACAGATGGGTCACATCAAGCAAGTACAGTGTCTTCCTTATTCCAGTGAGTTTGCACAGGAACAGTTACCGTTTCCTAAACCCTTTCAGAAGCACAAAAGCTGAAGTACCACTATTTCTTCATTCACCTCCTCAGTGCTGTAGATCAATGCAAAGCACACTGCTGTAGCAGATATTTCTCTATGTGTTTCCTCAAAGAAGCCTGAACCCAGGCTGAGTGCTTTGGACTACTGCTTTCCCTACTAATTACTGAATGAAGCTGTGGCCTGAAAAGCAACAATATAGACCTTTACTCCTACGGTTCCTTATATGTAGAATTATGAATTTCTTCATCCTTTTCCTTTCCCCTGTTCATATACCCTTTGCGTCTTTGAAATAGTCTCAGAACAGCAATAATTCTGAAGGAAGTTACCATGACCTCATTTCCAAAAGTTGTTAGTAACATTGTTAACAGATGACTGTTCACAACCTTGGCTTTAGACCTGTGTTTTTTTTGGTTTTTTTTTTTTTTTTTTAATATACTCAGTTTGGACCACCCGGAACATACAAATAGTCTTGTAACCAATATATCTAATACAGTATTCCACATAGTCTGCAACCACTTCCATAGTTTCCCAAGCAAAACTGACACTGAGCAAGTAGTAAATGAAGACAATACTCAAAGATTTTTAATTCTGCAGACAACGACAGAATAACAGACAGATTATGCAGCCAACTGAATAAAATATACACGTTAATTTCTCCAATGCACACAGCAAGGAGCCTGGGAAAAGGCCAGCATGCTAAAAGCAGAAGAAAAAACTGACTACAACCCATTCCTAAAGTATGAACAATAAACCAACAGCATGAATGACTTTCTCAAACCGGATTCCTCTCCCTCCTACTACACAGAAAGCTATTGCCTGACAGAGAGGGATGAAAAAAAAATTTTTTAAAAAATCCCATTCATCACTTTCCTCCTACATTACATATAGTACTAGTCTTATTGTCATTCATTAAAAAGACAAAAATAGACGTAAGGCATGATATAGCACAATGCTGCTCAGAGCCTGTATTGCTATCAAAGCAGACCAGTTGGCACGTCCCTTTTTCTAACTAACCAATAATGCGATGGTACAAGCCAGGCTGAAATGAACACTTATCCGTCATTAACACTTAACTTGTGCAAAAGTTTTCCAATACTTTTGCTTCATTGCATTTGTCATAGAAAAGAAATCAAAGATATAACTTTCTGGCTAAGAATGACAAGCAAAATAAACAGTATAATCCAGTAACACACAAACCTTTGAAGAAACCATGGCCTTGGCAATGCACAAGTCAGGAAACATGAGCTCTGCCCCAAGGGAAAAAGACTGTTAAAATGACTTCTTCACGAAGTTTAAGTCCTTTCTATGTTTCCCCTCTGTGCCTATATAGTTACCATAAGATGAGAAGAAATTCTGCCTTAAAGCAAACACTACTACTCATTTCTTTTAACATTAGCCGATTTTGGAATTAATGGACTTAATGTAGTAGAATGAGAAAACAGTCACTGGAGAAAGGATGTTGCCTTTGTATTATAATTATTTTACTTCAAAAAAAAAAATCCAAGAAGGATAACAGTCCTTTAAGTCTCTCTTCATAAGACAATTTGTCTTTCTTAAAACAAAACAAAAAACCCCACAGCAAATTACTGTGTTTAATCAAGTTCTTTCCATATGAAAGTGGTAAATTTCAAATGAAAGAAGAAATCCAAGTAAAATTCAACTCACATTTGCAGACAGTAGAGAAGCTAGTCATAAGAAGTGTTAGTGAGAAGAAATACACCATTTTGCATTTTGTCACACTCCCATTAAAGTGAATGACAATAAAATTTAGTGAATCAGTTGTATATTGCCTTTCTGATTGTGTCCTTTCCCACCTGACTTGATTTTCTAGCACTGCCAGGCTCTTAGTACCCTGGCATGCCACATGTTGGACAGCCACAAGGCAAAAGTCACTCATCTGATCTCTGGTCTCCTCCAGGCTCCAAATCCTCAGAGCAGCTATGATCTGACATGTACTGAAATAGAATAACACAAGCTTTATCTGCCATTGTTTGCTGACCTTGGAAAGTACCTTTATGTGCATCTTTTGCTAGTCCACATATGGGAATCATAGGCCTAGCTTGGATGAACCCCAAATAATACATCCTGACAGTACAAAGCACATACTGCATAATTCTTGTTTGTACTCTGTGTGCTCTCTGTATATGAATCCCAAGTTATCAGTATTCTGGAGAGACATCTCAGGATATACAATCTTCAGAGAGGCTTTGGCAATAAAACAATATCTAGCAGCAGGAATGACAAACAGACAATGCTCTGTGGTTACAGCTAGAGATGCACAGAGGCAGACTGGTAGAAGACTGCTGCTTACTGCTGAAATACCATTTTCCAGTCTTGGTTTTTTTTCTGGACACTTACAAACAAGCTCTCTGAAGAGACAGAGGTGCAATAATTTAAAGAAAAGCGTATTTTGCTTCAAGCAGCAAGGCAATGACCAGGGAATATTATCTCACTTTATACTGTTAAGAACTAAACATACAGTCCTATAGGCACATACTTTTCCTATCCACCTCAAGTTTCTATAATGCCTACTACCACAGTATTCAGTATTTTTTAGCTGTGATGGCTGCTTCTGGGGAAAGTTTGGCAGAGATGTACAAACATGTGGTAGTGACCAATTCTGTCTTCATCCCATCTTTAGCCAAAAGCAGAAGGGAATGTTTCCAGAGATGCTTGAGCAGAGTATCAGGAATCTCATTCTAACACTGCATCCTCCAGTGACACACTGAATCCTCAGGCTGACCAGTCAGTCACAGAATCTATGGCGACTGTTTGTCGACTTATCTCTTACACGAACGCAAGACCTAAACAAACCATCCGTAAGTCCTTTAAAGTCAGGCTTTCTCCAAACATGAAGTATTTTTCTTAGCAACACTACTGCAGTAGTCTACTCCAACCTTTACTGTTAAATAGTTGCAAGTACGACTGACGCTTTAGCATCTGAAATATTTTTTTTCCTAAATCCACATTCTCATTTTGGAAGTATGGTTATTTTTCTGGGGTACACGCACATCACTTTCTTGGTAGTTTAGGCACGTGCGTAATCTTTATTTGGCAGTGAACACTTTGTGCAAAGCTACATACTCTAATACTTTTCTCCTCACTATGGCATCAATCCAGGGCTCTGCTGTAGTCCCACAAGGAGAGCCAGTAGGACGTGTTCCCTGGCTGATCTCAAGCTCATCTGTTTGCTCTGTTCCCCCACCCTCAACTGCCTGCTGTACATTACAGAGCCTGGGTTATTATTTAACCTTGTCATCCACCACAAGTCAAAATTTGTTTGGGGTAGTGAGGCAACAAAAGCATCATTCATAATTGAACTAAAATCAGTAACAGTGAAGTTCTGAAAAAAGTTCCTTTATTTGTGAAGTGTACTTCACTTCAATCACTAGGATACAATGATGTAGCCATGGAACAGGAAAGACTGACCTCACATTCCTACCCCACCCCAAATTCAGGAGAGGAAGTCAAGTGAAACAGTAGGACCTGCTCTTTTCTCCAACAAAAGGGTGGGTGGAAAAGGCATTGGTGGGGCTTTTCTCCATGCCAAGAAACACGAGACAACCAAGTCAGGTCCACCAGAAGCTCCTGCGGAACTGGAGTCTTCTCCTTACGGTATGTGAGCACAGGTAGAAAAACAGTCTATAAGAGATGCCTGAATCCAGTGACAGATCCTCTGTTGTCATGCCGGTTTTTGCCCATGGCCAAAGTCCTCCACTCTACAAGCCGGCTCTCATGCATAGCTCAGGGGAGAACAAGGCAAAGGAAGAATGCTGGTCTTGAAGACAGTAACTCGAGAAGGCCCTTCCTGATATTATAGCTGCACAATTGTTTGCCTTTATCCCATCAATAAAAAATAAGGAAGCATCAATCACTTAGAAAAGCAATAAGGGTGCACCCCTTACCCCTTCTCCATCTTGTACTCTTTAAGATCATCAGGACAATTTGTACTACTTTCCAGAAACAGATGTCTAACTCCAGCTGCCACCTTTGGTGCACATCTACATTAGCATTTCAGGTCAGATCCAGGAGTCCATTTAAAGGGATCACACACAAGCTATGCTTCAGTTCACATCAAGGAACAGTCTCAAAGCACACAGGCTAGATTACTTACAAATGAAGATGTGCCCCTGGAACATAACTCATGTCCCAACCATCAGCAGGCATTCAGTCCATGAGATCACACTAGAACTAGGCTAAAGAAAACTCAAACCTTTCAAAACCTGCAGAGTGTGCAAGTTGGGTCTTCAACACCATTGCCTCTCCTATTGGTCCACACTACTTGCATTTAGCAGCATGCTGAACCCAGAAAGTTAATTTCCCCAGAACGTATGGAAGCCATCTTGGTTGGAGCAGTGCCTCAGTGATGGCACACCTATGCAATCTGATTGTGTTCCTGGTTCCTAATGAGGCCAAATAGAAGCCAGTAACAAGCGCATTAACAAACTAGCGAGATTTCCAGACCGTCTGTGGTTGTGGATAGTGCAGAGAATCCACTGCCACATTGAGGTCTCAGAAACTTTCCCAGAAGTTTGCTAGACCATTGCTTTTCTCTGGAACAGCTGATTTCACAAGCACAGTAGCATACTGCAGGGCAAGAGAGAACGGCTCCAAGTGAAAACACTCTAGGCAGCAGCAATTTTGAAAAGCTGACCCAGTAATGAAAATTCAAGGCATCTTGAGTCAGAGACAACTTAGGAAATCCACCATCCTAAGGAACAAAGTGGTGACACATTGTAAAAGTATATAGAATTTGGCACATGGTAGTGCATGTAAAAGAACAGGACTCAACACAACAGTCCCCATGACAAACAACATCCCAGAGGGCCGTTAAAAATTAAAAAGAAGACAACACCAGCAGTAGGATGGAAGAAATCAGCTATTTTTTTTCCCGTTTCCTCCAAGATGGGAAAAAACCATCTCCACTGCAGAATCCCATTACTGAAGGAACAAAAAAAAGCAGATGGTCAGAAAAAAGATTCAGCAATACAAGATCTTCTGAAACATTTCTTCTTTGCAAACAGAGGATTGATTAGCCTTTCCACAAGCTCATGTGCAGGACTTGGAATCACTGGCAAATAGGAACACATGGGGGTGATAAAAATAAAAGTATTTCCAAATACATGATTTTAAAATGGAAAAATATCTACTTTGTTAGTCATAAAATCCATGCAGTTTCTCCATGCTGTGCATCTGAATGAGCATGGGGAACAGAACAATAGTCATTGAAACATGCCAAATGTATTCCACTCAAGAATTTCGTCTCTGCAAGCAAGAAGCTAGGTGGGGGGATGTTTACAAATCTTATTTCCTTCATTTTTCTTGGTTTTGCATTTCCCACAGCAAACAGCAATAGCAGCAGAAGTTTATTTTTCAAGTGTCTAGTGAAGAAGAACTAGTCTAGCTTTCTTTCATGACAAAGCAGAGTTCAACAGGTGAATAACTGGCATAAATACATGCAAGATACAGATTTTTACATTTTTCAGGATTAATGGTTACAAGGTGTTGGAACACTAGTAAAATGATTTGAGCCTGTTTAGATAATGCATCTTTACGTATTGAAATTTAAATTAAATGCAATGGCAAATATTAGTATCCCTCTCTCTCCTCCCCAGTCCTGTAAAAATCTACACACAGGGTCCTGGCTTAGAAGCAAGATATATGCTTTGGGAATCCTTCAGCCCATAAGGATCCACAGGATATGCGCACAGTTTCCTTGTCCACAACTGTTTTTAAAAGAACTATCTGATAGACATGTATACACAATTATGGAGTGACTAGAGTATCTCTCCCTCTTGATGCCTGCCACTCACTGGGACAGTAAAAGCAGTGAGAGATCTTTCCTGAAAACAACTGTAGTTTTCATTTCAGGGCAAGGAGAGACAGACTTGGTCTGACAAATCATGATTGTTTCTATGTAGGGAGTTTAGCCTGTCTGAGAACACCAAAGCAGGCCTACATCACCTTACATCAACACGTAAAAGTCTAGCTTAAAACTTGACATCCAGATTTAGAGCTCCTGCTTGCTAAGAATACTATGCTGGCACACCAAAGCACGATACTGGCACTCTAAATTGTGCACAACTTCACTTCTGAGCTGGAGTGTCTTCTAGTTACACTGATTTATGAAGAAAAGCCTAGAAACCAAACTCATGCATGTAATCAACCTCTTCCACTTCTCCCTTTTCATTTCAGCCAACGTTATACATTAAGTCTAACCAACAAATTTTGCAAGGATCTGCAGATTTTCCCCCCACTTTAATATCTCTACCTTTGCTACCTCCTACTTAAAGAATACCCCAAAACCACAGTGCTTTCCTTCTAAAAACTCCCTCTCCATGAACAGTCTTAGGTCTCAGAAGACACAACAGCAATTCATCACTTAGTCTCACTACTCTTGAATATCAGTCTCCTGCAAGTAGTGAGAGAACCAGGAAGCTTATTTTCCCAAGTACCTACTGGCACCATACCATGAACCAGTGAGCCTTAAGACCACATTATCTAATACATACAATCAAGGAGGGAAATAGACATTTTGCACAAGTCTAGTTTATTTTTAAAAAGTCAACAGGAGAAGTGGTTAAAAAAGACAGTGAAATATAAACATTTTTCCCCTGCTGCTGAGCAAAGGTAGTATAAGTTGCTTGGGCTTAGTACAGACTCTTCAGTACAGACTCTATGTATTAATGACGTTCATATGTCACTGTTGGGGGCGGGGTGGAAATCAGCTGCCATGGATGAACTTTATGGTACAAGCCCAAGTCTAGTGTGCCTGAAAACACTGTGACATTGTGAGCTATATAGTGCATCCATGTATAGATAGCTTTATTCATCCTTCGAATTTATTGCCCCCACCCCACTCTCCCCAGCTCTCTTTCAGGTTCATGACTCAGAATGCTAATTGCCCAGTTTTTGTTTAGGGCTGGCTGACTGGCTGTCAAGCCAATTCTATTGCCTATTTGACAAACGAGCTCTTTCCTCTCCCTGCAAAGCCTGTAAGGAAGGTCATGAGAATGTATAGTGTGCTTTTTTTCTTGTTTACAACGAAGTTTAAAAGGGTGAATTCAAGCCAACTTAGCAAAAAAGAGAAACTAGCCACCAAACCCACAAATCTACTCCAAACTGTTTTTAGCCAGCAGCAAACGAGACTCCTGTAAAGTGTGGATTATTTCTTTACATCCTGCATTTTTAATGTGGCCTGGCACACTACCCTTTTGTCTTAAAAAGATTCTGTGAAGCAGCAAAAGTATATACAAGTTGATGGCCAGGTTACAAAACAACACAGCTGGATATAAACCCACAAGATTAAAGACAGAAGTAAATCAGAATCCTCCCCACCACCAAATCAGTTTACAGTAGAGGAATCCTTCTGAAGACCCAGTCCTGCAAAAAAGCCTTATAAATTTATGTTTACACATTATACAGTAGCAGCACCAAGTTCAACTTTAATAAAGACTTAGTTCACTGGGACAGCAGCAGTCTTCACAGAATGGTTGAGGTTGGAAGGGACCTCCGGAAGTCATCTGATCACCTAGACCTAGCTGCCTAGGACCATGTCCAGACTGCTTTTGAATATCTCCAAGAGGGAGACTCCACATCATCTCTGGGCAAACCGTGTCAGTGCTCAGTCACCTTCACAGCAAAAAGTGTTTCCTGATGTTCAGAGGGAACTTCCTGTGTTTCAGTTCATGCTCATTGCCTCTGTCACTGGGCAACACTGAAAACAGCCTGGCTCCATCCTCTTTGCACTCTTCCTTCAGGTATTTATATACATTAATATTCTCCTGAGCCTGCTCTTCTCCAGGCTGAACAGTCCTAGCTCTCTCAGCCCTTCCTTGAAGGATGCTCCAGTCCCTTAATCATCTAGGCAGCCCTTTGCTTTAGACTCTCCAGTATATCAGTGTCTCTCCTGTACTGGGGAGCCCAGAACTGGCCCAGGTGTGGCCTCACCAGTGCTGAGCAGAGGAGAAGAATCCCTTCCCTCAACCTGCTGGCAACACTCCTAATACAGCCCAGGACACCGTTAGCCTTCTTTGTCACAAGGGCACAGGGCTGGCTCATGTTTAACTTCGTGTACACCAGGACCCCCAGGTCCTTCTCTGCAAAGTGGCTTTGCCGTCTTACAGTATACTATTACACCAGCCCACAATGCCTAAGGGATATCCAGGCTAGTCTTAGGCAAGAAGCAGTCTAGTTAGACAAGTGCTTTCAGTTACATTACAGATCTCACAAGTCTTAGGCTTCACCTACTTGGCCTTCACCACCAAATCCCCAGCTGCAGCAAGAGCAACTCTATCTGGGATGTAACTGAACTGCCCCCCACTATGTTGCATGGGGCCTATGAATATCTGGAACTTGATCTTGCCAACTGCAGCTTCTGGCCTTTGCCTGTCCTCCAGAGAGCTGAGTGAAAGAAGGGTCTCAAATTGGCTTGACACAAGTCCATTTTTCCACAATTCCTGCTACAAAAATACAGTTTGTCTGTGCTCAAGAGCTCTGCAGTTCAGCTATACCTATACTACATTTTGGTTGGTACAACCATGAACTGAAACAGTCCACACTAAGCACCTCAGGACATAATAGAGAAGCTGGGGAGAGATGATCATTTTCAAGGAAGGACCTGTACTTTAAAACAATAAACTGTATTTTATTTATTAATTTCTATAGAAAAGCAACTACATATGGAGCCTGAGCTAATGCATATTAAACTGCTCTAGGTGGTTTTGTTTGCTTGTCTTAAAAACAACATTGCATTTTCTCCGACTTTCACGATCTGATTAAAAATGGTTTAAGATGACTTGATAACAGATGTCCAAATCTCAAGTGAAAACATGAGCTTTGGCTTCTGACTATTAGCAATTATGAATTGAATGCATTTTTCCTAGGAAGGAGAAGGGTGGGGGTGCTTTCCCATATAGAAAATACGTGAAACCTAACAAACCATTATTCTGCCAGAACACCGTCTAGCTGTAGGACTGATATATTTTAGAATTCAAACACTAGAATTATAGCTGTTTTCCCTTTACCTGCTCATTCATTCTTAAGAGGAATTATTTGTGTTACCTACTGAAATGATACAAAAATGTTAAAATCTCTTCTAGAAAGCTACTCTCAAATAAAGTTCTTCTCTGGTGCTTAGGCATAGGTATAAGCTCTGTGAGTATGCTCAGAGTATTAAATAAAACATGTTTTTACATCTTTGCTGAATGAAAAAAAAAAGTCACAGCACCTCTTTCCAAGCCTATTCAAGCCATCCAACATAAGTATCATATGGTATGTAAATATACATATATATATATATGGGTGCATACAGTGTGAGTTAATTAATATCCCACTACTATTCATAATCACCTACATCCAAGGCACATGAACAGAGCAATTAGAATCTAACAACTCACTTCTGAACCAGCAAAATTTGTCCTGAAGTTTTAAGTGGCACAACTCCAGTGCTTCCAATGTGTTTTGTTCTGCTGCAAGCACCAGTTGTTACGCCTTAAGCGAACATCAATTTGTAACTTACTCAAGTGTTTTCCATTAAAAGAAGAAAAAAAACATTATGTAACTGAATATCATAGCACCATTGTTATCAGTCAGGTTTTATTATTTTCAATCTTTTAAACAAAGAAGAAAAGGAAACTCTGGCTTTGATTTTAGCTGTTGTCTTTTAGCAAGCCAAACTCTTCATCCAGTAACCCAACACATACTGACTTGTTTTGTATATTATGTGCTGATATTTTATCTTCTTCCCAACTTCTGCAGCAAGCAAACTAAAAATTAGGCTCTGGTTCACAAATATTTTCTCTTTCCCCACACCCCTTTCTTCCCATTTCCAAGTTGATTTTACAGTCTTGCAACAGAGTGTTCCAGTGGACAGTTTTATTTGCACAAGAAAAATCAACAGTTATTCTGTCTCATGTTTGGCTTGGTTTTCGGGGTTCACTTTGTTTTGGTTTTGGGTTTGTTTTGGGTTTTTTTTGCTTAAGAGGAACAGCAATTAGCATGCTATGTTAAGGCAAAGCTGAGGAGGTTTCGTTTCAGGAGGCTGCCCTCGGAGACATGTAGGCTCCCTCTTCATTGCTGGGGACACACGCAGCAGAGACACACTGCCAATACTGCCTTCAGGAGAGTGTTCTAGTATCTGAGCTGCAGTTTGAACGTGCATGGATTGAAATGGTTATTTTATGTGCGAGTGTCAGCCATGATTTCTTGCCAAGGCATTCTTGGGAAAGATGCCAAGGATCTTCCTCTAGGTGAGCCGAGCCAAGGTTTTATTTGACAGAGAAGCTTGATTTTGTTTCAGTAGAAACTGTGTGTGGACACATAACATGTGCAGCATATTACTATTCCAATATTTCAGGAGAAAAAGAGAAAGAAAGAGGAAAACCATGGAATTGGTGCTATATTCAACTTACCTTTTCATTCCATGCCCACAATCCAATCCCAAGAAATGCTATGCCAAGGAACTAAAGGGAAAAAATAAAAATACATCAGATCAGGAACTATAAATTTATGGATTTTTTTTAAAAAACATATATATTGACTCATCCTCTCTGTTGGATAATCAATTTTATCAGGATTGTAAGGGCTTACTGAGAGTTTAAAAATATGTATGTAGTTGTTTATTTCACAACTCAACCATTGTAACTGGAAGAATTTTTAAAACTTGCACAGCTCATTCAGGGATGTTCCACACAGGAATAGTAGGTGCAATAAATGTCACTTTCTCAGCATCAGGCAAGTAAGGTTCTTTTTGAGTCTGTCAGACTCAAAACAACCTCCACAGTCAAGCAACACATTATTTTACTGTTGCATTACCACCACCTGCACAAAACAACTGTCCTCACAACTCTCTCCCAGTGAGAGAAAGTGATTAAAAGGAAGTCCTAAATACACATGTACTATCAGTTTTAGCAAAGTTCTCCACAGAAACATAGAAAGCTGTTTAAATAGAATCATAGACTCATACAATCATAGAATGGTTTGGGTTGGAAGAGACCTTAAAGATCATCTAGTTCCAACCCCCCTGCCACAGGCAGGGAGACCTTCCACTAGACCAGGTTGCTCAAAGCCCCATCCAACCTGGCCTTGAACACTTCCAGGGAGGGGGCATCCACAGCTTCTCTGGGCAACCTGTTCCAGTGCCACACCACCTTCACAGCAAAGAATTTCTTCCTAATATCTAATCTCAACCTACCCTCTTTCAGTTTAAAACCGTTACCCCTCATCCTGTCACTACATGCCCTTGTAAAAAGTCCCTCTCCAGCTTTCCTGTAGGCCCCCTGGAAGGCTGCTATAAGGTCTGCTATAATATAACACATGATTTCTGGGGAAAAAAAAATAATACAAATAATACCGGTCTAAAAGAGCGAGAATTTTTAAAAACCCTGAAGCCAACATTTGATAACCTTTCTGATACTGAATGTTTCTGTATTTCGTAAAGGAAGTTACAGTCCCTTTCTCCTCCAAGGGACTCAAAAGCACCAAACTCAAAAGACAGTGTCTTTCCCCCATGATGGAAAAGGGAACAGCACCTATGATTGTTATATCCCTGCGTTCTCGGTTCCACTGAACAATTTAGAGTGCATCATTTCCCTCCAAATACTACAGGCTTTCCATACAAAACCCACACTAAGGACCAGGGAAACAAGCAGAACAGGCAAAATAAGTACTGTGTCTCCCAAAGTCACCACTGTGTATTTGGCTTGATACAGTACCAATCATGTAGAACTTTTAAAAAAAAACATATAGTAGGTGTCCGAGCATATCTCAATGTCCATCTGAACAACTTTCATCTCTGGTTTTTGAAACCTAAGTGCTGGCTAAAAAGAAAACTATATTCATTCTAGTTTCAGCGCATGTAATGGAATGTTGTTCAAATATCAAACTCCACTTTTCTTTGTGGTTTCTCCACACTGCATATATTTTGGCACATAGTATGCTTTCTCTTAAGATTTGTGTAAACAGTTAAGTATCCTGATGATTTTTCTTTTGCAAAACAGGACAAAAGTATTTTTCTGTTGAGAAGTGGAAGGAGGCAGGAATATCAACTTAAAAACCTTTCCCAGAAGTGATTCCAACAGCTTCAAAGCAAGACCTCTTCTTCCTTATACGGACTTCTTTTTTTTAAGTGGCAATTTTAGCTTTACACTACAAGAATATCTGTAAAGCGTAACTCAGTATCAAGTGGAATATGCTCACGGCAATACCCTGAAGTTCCCTACCATCCCTCCCATCTCTGTGATTTTCTCCTTCAAGTGTGCTTTGCCCACTGACCAAAGGACCGTGTACACTACACCCATCAGCTCATCTATACTAACAGGGAATGAAACTCTCATTTTGACTTGAAGAGTCATGACTGTAAATTTAAACAAAACTACAAGCCAGTATTCTTCAAAGGGAACTGTTGCAGGCTTGGCTGTATTTTAATAGAAGATAAATGGAAATTTTTCCTAGATGGAAAAACAAAACTGCTGGTCAAGAAAGCCTGTTATTTCAGCAACTTCATTGTCTATAAAGTACAAGAGATGGATTTGAGAATGTCAGTACAGCCTCCTGTGATACACCACATGAGCCAAAAAAGGCCATCTTACCTGTATTGAGATTGCTCTTCTTCTGTGGTTAAAAAGCTTGCCAGAAGAGTGTGTGTAATCCTCCTGACTACAGCGACTATTTGAAACTCGAGATAAATTTATACAAGTTTCCAAATCACTTTCAGACAAATGCAGTTAAGTTCTTTTTTGCAGTAACAGGCTCCTTTCCTTCTATTCTTACACAGCCGAAGACACCAAAGTTGAAGGAACAGGAGTGAGGGAAAAAAGCTATATAAAAATCCATAAGCTGCATTTGGAAGTGGCAAACTGTTATTTGTAGAGAGGTACAAAACATTATGTTTTGTGAATACCTTAATATGGTTTTGAACAGAATAAGCATGGAAAACTAGAATGAAAGAATTTGATCAGTGCACACAAATGTAACTTAACAGCCATATACACATCAGCTGCAAGTCTGGCTCAGATACACTAGCTTTATTAAATTTAATCCAGTGAGTGTCCTGATCCTTCACCAGAAGTTGAGACTTAAGGGTAAGATTACCTCATGGGTTGCTATAGTAAACTATACATGTCTCAAGCCAGGCCAAGCTCATCTCTATTTATGGATAGGGTAATGAGACTGTACTATACTATGCTGAAGCATCAAAAAAACTGCGATTGTCAAGCTTCTGGCAAGCCTGTCAAGAAAAAACAGAAAAGTGAGTTCTTAAGAGTTTTCAAGAGGATCACAGAATTACATTCTGCTCAGTCCTCTCCATATCTCAAAACAGAAATCTCTGTCCATTTGCCTTTTGAGCAACTGATGAAACAGGAACAATGGACAAGATCCATTAGGAGAAAGAGGTTCAGGATGGAATCACGAACTCTTTATCACAGGTTGCTGTGGAAATCAACAGCTCAATGGCATTTGGAAAAAAAGATTAGATAAATTAATGGAGGATCCATAGCTATTGAAAAGTGATTTTGACGCAGCTTCTGGCTCAGGAAGTTTTGACACTGTTGCTCATTGGCAAATCATAATTGGGAAAAGATCACCATATGCACGCTTTGTTGCTTAAATGCCTCTTTCCTTGGACAAACTCAACTTGCACTACTTGAGACAAAATACTGAACTAGACAGACCACTGACCTAACCCCCTACAGTCATGCCCTAGAAAGGCCCACCCTTGCACAAAAACAGCCTGCTATGGGGATGATGCACACAGGAATGCTTTCAGTAATCCCCACTGGCAGAATACAGATGTTCATGAGGAGACTTACACCTCTCATAAGGATTAACTTTGGATTTTCTTGACAATTATGAAAGAAGCTCCTGCATAGCCTAAAAAAAGTTGAAAGCACTTAGCAAAAATCCCTCTGTATTTTTGCTGTTAGAACCAGAAGTAAAACAGGACACACATCCTGCTTATCTTGCAGCCCTTCTGCAAATGTCTCCAAGACAGTCTTGTTCTGCTTGCTTGTAACCAGAAAGAAAACCTCTTCACATCTGAAGCATGTGGGGAGAGGGCGAGATGGCATACACATCTCAGTTACATCTGGAAAGTTTCATTTACATCCATTGAATTATTCCACTGAGTAATAAAAAGGTAGAAGTTTGCCTCATTATGTACAAAACCCTCTACAGAGCAAAACAGTCTCAATTCTGCACAGACATCTAGTAAGACCATTTAGCCTGACTATAAATGGTGACTGGATCTGGGGCAGACTGTAAAATCTTGATATTTCTCTTTTTTAAACAATACTTTGCAGGAGAATATTAAAACATTCCTCTGGAGTATTCCAGCCTTACAAAAAAACTTTTATAGTAGTACTTTCTCAGCCATAGGTTTTCTATTCACAAACATCAAACAAATGTGTTCAAATTTCTCTTCTATAAAGATTATATGTATTTAAGAGTAGAATGTGTACCAATACTTGTACTGTTGCCCTGCTTGTAAAGTTCACATGCAGTTTTCAGAAGTGGATTAATCATCAATGTTCCATATCTTATTCCCCGTCTTGCCTGCATGGAGGAAAATGATTCTTTGTCGCTAAGGATACAACATCATACAGCACAGCTCTTCATTTAAATGGTGCTGGGGTAAATACTAACACAAATACTACAAAAAGTTCGAGAGAAGCTTAATCGTAGAGTGATCAGACATTACTTCACATACTGAGTTTTTCATCTCAGCTGACACTCTTAAATAACTTGGCACCAGTTTTCAGCCAAAAGTATGACAGCCACAGGCCAAGCAGTAAAAGATTAGTTCATGTGCCACGTGCATAAACCTGTGTATATCCATGAGCAGATACATTAAAGACTTGAGTGAGAAGGAACTATAGTGCAGCCACCTAATTTCACCTTCACCGTGACAATACCAATGCACTAGCAGAAGCATGTCACAATTGTCAGAGTACAGAACCAGAGCCTCCTTGCAAGAGCTGTTTGGGTTTTTTTTTGAGCCCTGTATTTAGGCAGTGTGAACACCTCCCACCTGCCCTTGCTTTGAGCTGCCCCAAGAACTCTGCGTACAGTGTTAGCAAGAAGACCATCAAGATTCCTACGGGCACTTCGATGTTTCTTCCGTGGCAATATTCTGTAGGTTATTCACAGAGTGAAATTTCCTTCTGTGTAATTCAAGCCAACACAGCACGGGAATGCAAGGTACAGTATTTTACCCACAAGCACAGCAGTGATCGGGACAACATGAAGTGTAGTATTTCACATCCTGAAACACAATCAGGAAAACATGAGACTTCTGAGCTTTGTACATATATAAAGCAGCACTGACAAGTTCCTAACTAACTCTAAAACCCCAGATGAACAATTTTTCCCTAAGCACTTCCTCTGCAGCTCTCTGTGCTCAGACTCACTCAGAGATATTTCAAAGTCAGAATATTCACTGCTTTCTTTAAAGTATTTTATGCCAAATCAGCCTTTTTGCTTTCTAACCCAGGACAAAAAGGAGTTTAATGTCTGTGTCAGAGCACAAAGGATTTTGTTGTTGTTGTTTTTGTTGTTTGTTTTTAAGTATCCCTGACAGAGAAAGGGCACCAAAACAAAAATTAAAATGAAGTTTCACAAGCTTTCTTCTTCCCCTCATGCCATTGAGGTGTACTCTGCTTTAAATGTGTCAGTTAGCATTCTTTCAAGCAAAACAAATAGAACATCCTCTCACCTCTCCAGGCTTTCACCTGGACCAGTATCACAGGGAAGGAAAGTACCAGAAGTCTGCCCTATCCCTTCTTCCATTCACTCCAGTTCCAATAACTTTTCCATTCTCAACACAAACTGTTACAACACTTCATTTTCATGTGGCTGAACACACATGGTGACCATGGGAAAGGCAAACTGCTCTAAGCATACATACACATTTACATATTTATGCTAATGCTTAAAAAGAATGCATTCTCCTAAAGCCCATTTCTTGTTTGCCTTGAGACATTACCAGCAGGAAAACACCATGCACTACAGTCAGTGAATGAAGATGCTGCGTAGGTGACTAATTACCATTTTGCTTCACAACAATATTTAGATATAGACTGAATATAGACTAGAAGACATCAAATCCATTTCCATTTTATGTGCCGCTTTTAAAAAACATTGACATATAAAGTATACTTCACAGACAACTGTCTCAGTAATACCTTTTCCCTCACAATACAAAATGCACACGTGTGGAAGAAAAAAGATCCCAGTTTCCACACGTTTTGCTCAGCTGAATCGGAGACACAACTGATTTTATATAATCATCCAAAATAGAAAAACAGACCCGAGAATAGAATGAGAAAAGCTGTCTGCTCCATCTTGCAGGGCTCTTAGCGTGATGCTTTCTAATGAAAAAATTAAGCACGTATGACCCCAATTTCCAAAGCAAGGTACTGTGGCTGTTAACGTATCTTTCATTTTCACCAGTATGGGGTTCTCCTTTTTGTCTGACAAGTAAGCAAGACATATATACTCCCTCCCCCCCCAAATGCACAGTCAGTTGCCATTATTTTCTTATTGCCTTCTCCAGTTCTTTAATTGCAAAAGCAAGACATCTGCTTTCTGTTACTGTTGCTTTATGTATTTATTTTATTGCTTTCTGGTGGAGCAATTGTAAGCACTGCCAATCAGCTTGGAGCAAGAGTCCCTAAAGACTGAAGTCCCTCTCCTTTTGTCCACAGAAATTGATATACTGGAAAACAGAAAAAGAAGGATGAATTAGACCCTATTTCCCCTACTCCAACTTCTGAACAACTCCCCTCAAGCCTAGATAAAATAAATTTAACTCTTTCCTAGTTCACAATGAGACTCTCTAAACTGAGGTCCTGCTGTCTAACAAAAATACTTTATTTGGAGTGGATTTTTTTAAAGCACGCAAAACTTATACATAGCAGTCACTGTGTAAAATTCTTCAATAAAAGCTTTTGGGAGTTTAAAGTTCTTGTTTCTACGAGATATAGCTAATTTCCTAAAACCATTACCTTTTTCCCCAATACAAAAAAATCAAAGACCTTTAAGGTAAATACCCCACCACTACCACACAGAAACATTTAAAAAGCCTACAGAGTTGATGTAACACCACCACCATTCACTGTTATTTTGGTACACTCATCTCGCACCGATCCTATCCCTTATCTCCTGCTCTTCTTTATACTCTCTATTGGTCTTTGTTTCACCATCCCTTCTTTCTCTGCTCTCCCTGAGCCCAAAAGACTATGCAGGAAGACTGAGAAATTCCACTGCAAACACCTCTCCATAAGTCTCTTCCCTGCCTTCACTTCTGAACTACATTAAGTCCATGTCCCTCTACTTTTCCTATCCAGCCTTGTTCTCTTCATCAACACCATTCCATCTCTGGCTCAGTCCTCTCCACTGCAGCTTCTCTGCCAGAAGTCAGTTTCTATTTTTAAATTTTTAAATTTTTAAAATTTTCTATTTTTAAAACCATCCAAAAAATTATGTAAGCAGTGCTGTAGCAGTGTATGAAAACAGCATGGGCTTAACACACAACCACAAACAGAAGAAAAGCGCAAAATGAAAACAAGAGAACTGAAAAAAAAACAAACCTGAATTCCACATCCTATGTCAGTATGCTAATCATTTCTCTTAGTCAATTTGACAATGCAAAGATATAAGTTTTCTCATTCTGGCCTGCAAGTAAGAAAAAGTATGAAGGCAAAGAAAGTACGTGGGGTGAAGCAAAGTGTCTTGAAGCAGTATTGCAAATGGGTCATTTTCCAGGTCTGCCTTGCTGCCCAGGGCCAGCAGCTTCCTACCCCAGAGGACAGCAAGACCTCCTCTGGCTCTCCTCTTCATGCCGCTGTGCCCACCTCATTTGTCCCAAACCACCCTACCTGAGCTTCAGGCTACTTAGATGCAGCCCCACCATGACTCGTCTTCATATTCTTTTTCTGAAGCTACTGTTCCATTAAAAGCAGAAGTTTGTTTTTTTTTTTTAAAAAAAAAAAACCAAACACCACACAAAAGAACACACAAAACAGAGCATACATGAAATTCTCATCATGAAACTGATACATATATGCTTGCTTATTTCAGCTACAAGCAGTGAAGTTGTCACACCTAATTCAAGCATTAGATAGAGCAAACAGAAAGGATCTGAGCCAGTCTTTTTTCCTTAGTAACAAATGGGCAATTACATTGCCTACACAATTGATTTAAGCAGCTGAGAACATAAAGAGTGCAGAGCCAGGAAACACAAACAGGTAGGCTTGTCAACACAGCACGATACTCAATGCTCAGCATTTCCTTTTCGGAAAGCAGCCTCAGCTCCTAGCTGTGCTTGTAGCTTGTGGAGAGAGAGTGCCAAAATCTTCTATCCCGGCTACACAAGCTGCCACATCCCAGGCCATTTCAGTGGACTATACTCAGAAATCCATTCTCTTTGCTTCGCAGAGAAGCGAACACACGTGGAGGATGAGGGAGGCATGAAAAGACTGAAGCAGTCTGGATCTAGAGACACACTGAGTGAACACCACCAGCTTTACAGAAAAACTTGAGCCATTTAATCTGTGTCTCCCTCTACTTCAAAAGAAAGAAGAAAAAACAAAAAAAAAACCCAAAAAAAAACCCAACCAGCACAGAAAACAGAGTGAACGCAGAGCAAATTGTGAACACGCCCCCAACCTGCAAGTGCACACAGAACTTTTTCCAGCAAATTCTACAATAACTTTATTGCCTCTTACCTTCACCAAATGCTCGTTCCTGGTCTTTTTTAAGGGGTCCCCCACAGCAAGATGTTCAAAGCCATTTATAAAGAAACTGGTACTACGTATATGAAGAAATCCTAGTTTGAAAAGGTAGGAAGTGATTCACTGCAATTTAATAATGTGCCAGAAGCAGAGCTCAGGTATCCAAAATCCTAACTCCAATAGGATGTGACTGTATAGCCCATGACACCTCTCCCCAGATCAAATCTGACTCCGAACTATAAACTCTGTAATGGCAAATACACGTATATATGGCATATGTTAATATATTAAATAAATCAACTTTAATAGTCCCTGCACCAAGCATTGGTGGGATGGAGGGAAGACGGGGACACAAGAGGGGCGGTGGTAGGCTTATTAAGAGTTATTTGGCAGCCTAGTAACTCTTCACTTTACAAAGATGCAGCCAAGAACGTACAGAGACCAGTACTACTTTGTCAACAGAAATAAAAGCATAACCTCAAAAGTCATACCAGCTGTGTGCATGTATGCCTGTGCATACCTTGGCTTTTTGGAGAGATGTGGGGAAAAGAAACAAAGCCAAAACACTAATTAGACAGGTATCAAAATTATTTTCCAATACCTACACAACTACTATCAGCAATCCAGATGCACAAAGCCAAATTACAAGACACACGTTCTACAAATACTGAGCAAATTTTTTATTGTTTTGCACCTTGTAGTCCTTGCAATAGAGGGCAATGTCTCTAAACACAGTGTATTGGGTTTGCATGGCAAGGTTTTGGTAGCGGGCGGTGCTACAGGGGTGCCTTCTGTGAGAAGCTGCTAGAAGCTTCCCCCACATCTGACAGACCCAATGCCAGACGGCCCCAGGATGGACCCGTCACTGGCCAAGGCCGAGCCTGTCAGTGATGGTGGTAGTGCCTCTGTGATAACACAGAATCATAGAATCGTTTAGGTTGGAAAGGACCTTCATCAAGTCCAACCATTAGCCTAGCACTGCCAAGTCCACCACTAAGCCATGTCCCTAAGCACCACATCTACTCGTCTTTTAAATACCTCCAGGGATGGTGACTTCATTGATTCCCTGGCAGCCTGTTCCAATGATTGATAACGCTTTCGGTGAAGAAATTTTTCAAGGAGGGGTAAAAGTTGCTCCACAACAGCAATTGCAGCTGGAGAGGGGAGTGAGAATATGTGGAGAAAAAACTCTGCAAGCACCCAGGTCAGTTAAGAAGGAGGGGGAGGAGGTGCTCCAGGCACCAGACCAGAGATTCACCCGAAGCCCATGGTGAAGACCATGAGGCAGGCTGTCCCCCTGCAGTCCATGGAGGTTAACCATGGAGCAGACATCCACCTGCAGCCCATGGAGGACCCCACACAAGAGCAGGTGGATGCACCTGAAGGAGGCTGTCACCCCACAGAGAGCCCACACTGGAGAAAGCTCCTCGCAAGACTTATGAAACCATGGAGAAAGGAGTTCATGCTGAAGCAGGTTTGCTGGTAGGACTTGTCACCCCATGGGGGACTCACACTGGAGCAGTTCATGAAGAACTGCAGCCCGTGGGAAGGACTCATGTTGGAGAAGTTCATGGAGAACTGTCTCCTGTGGGAGGGGCCCCACACTGGAGCAGGGGAAGAGTGTGAGGAGTCCTTCCCCTCAGGAGGAAGCAGCAGCAGAGAACGTGTGATGAACTGACTGCAACCCCCGTTCCCTGTCCCCCTGTGCCACTCGGGAGGAGGAGGTAGAGGAAATCCATAGTGAAGTTGAGCCCAGGAAGAAGAGAGGGGTAGGAGGAAGGTGTTTTAAGATTTTGGGTTTATTTCTCATTATCCTACTCTGATTTGACTGGTAATAAATTAAACTAATTTTCCCCAGTTGAGTCTGTTTTGCCCATGATGGTAATTGGTGAGTGATCTCTCCCTGTCCTTATTTTGACCAATGAGCCTTTTGTCATATTTTTTCTCCCCTGTCCAGCTGAGGAGGGGAGTGATAGAGCAGCTTTGGTGGGCACCTGGTGTCCAGCCAGGGTCAACCCACCACACACAGTAGTGTTTTTAGCCACTGTCAACCCTCAACTTTTCCTGTGTACTACACTGTAACTGCCCAGAACTAAAAAATGCAGATTATGTATTAAAAATGGTTCTGTGGACCTCTTAGTACAGCTTCCAGAGACACCAGAAGGTCTGTGGACCAGAGCTTTGAAAAATTCTATTCCAGACAATAAAGTCCTTCAGCCTTGCATTTTGTCTTACAGTCCATTGCTTCTTACTAACTCTAGAAGCTAGGGTACATGCCCCTGCAGACTACACAAGGTTATTCACAAAATTAAGCCAAAAATTTTTACTTATGTCAAAATTAACCAATGCTTTATTAACTGTTTTATACTACAAGATATCTTTCTAACCTCCAATAAAAGTATAATTTGCAGAAATTGACATCAATTTGTCATTTCTGCAATAACACTACTTGGCAGGAGGCAAAGCAAACAAAACTGATTTAAATTTCTTTTCAAAAGTGGCATGGAACAAACCAGAGGCAACAAATGGTCACAATGCTATTTACCTGAAGGTTTTATTCCTAGGCAAAAGTTCCACAGTTTGGCAGTGGAAAAAAAAGCAGCTATAAAACAGTTGCTTGTTTAAATGAAACAGACTGCTGACCCCTTGTCTAGTTTCCAGACAGCATCAAAGCACCTCTATTATTTGTCATTCTCAAAAGAGGCATCGGGAGCTTCACTAAACATGTAGGCAAAATGCTCTTTGCTTCTGTAAAGGTGCACGTTCAAATCACATTTGCTTAATGTGATGTGGCAGTCTGGGGAGGTTTTGCTGCTGACACCTTTGCTGGACTTGTGCTGGAGATATATACAATGCTATCACCGCAATTTAATTTGAGGGCGTTAAGCTTAAGAATAAACACATTGAAGGAACAGAAATATAAGAACTCCAGTTCACTGCGACAGAGCCTATTCTTCTCATATAATTTCAGCTTAACCAACAGTATGAGCAATATCACCTAGATCATATAAAATGCTCATTTGCGAAGTGCAAACTTTTATTCCCGATTTTATTGCCACTTTGAACCACATTACTTCTGTAAACTATAGGTCCTGATGAGTCCATTACCTTTGCCTACTGTTACATTTCTCTGGTTTGCACAAACGCTAATGGCTGATCCCTCCTGTCGACACATATCAGGAAAACAAAGATTAGAAAATTTCTTTGAGGGATGTGGAAATGTAGTTGTTGTACATACAGATGGCTCCCTTAGAGAAAAGCTATAAAAAGCAAATGACGCTGCCTCACTAAGATCCTTCTGCTGCATAGCTGTGCTCCTGCAGTCACTCAGTCTTTGCCCACCACTCTTTCAGGATGAAGGAGGTGTTCTGGTACTGTGAAGATGACTTGCAAGAGAGAGTGCACGTGCCAACCAGATAACCTCATTTTCTCCCTTATCCATAAAAGCAGAGCAGCTACTTTTAAGGTCCCACCTTATTTACTTGTAGATAGTTACTACCAAGGAGGACAGTACCTCCAGACCATTTTTAAGAAAGCCTTGGAAACACTACAATGATCTTAAAGTCTTCATGTCACGCATCAGTTTCCAAACAGGTTCCCACATTAAAAAAAAAAAAAAAAAAAACAACAAAAAACAAAACAAGACACCAACAACAAAACCAAAACAACAATAAACACCACAACAACAACAACCATGCACAGAGAACTGAATTTGGTCTCACTTTCTGCATTCACCCATCATTTACCTTGCTCCAGCAACTGCAACTCCTCCTTATGTAGGAAAAGTATTTTCTTACTTTCTGCTCAGCCCCAGAAGGGTTTCAAGGCACAAGGTATATGAGCAGCACAAAGCAGCCATTTAATCATAAAAATAAGATTACTGGTTAAATTTCCATGCCCAGCTGGACATTGTTACAAAAGAGAAGAAAAGAAAGCACTTAATTTTTACTATTGAGTGCCAGCAGTAAAACCGATTTAAACAACTTTAGCTGTTTCCCATGGACCGGTCGCCCTACAGAGAATCTCAAAAGGGACCTCTGCAATCCACTAACGTTCAACTCCAGCCTTCCAGGCAAAACCCACTACATTTGGCTTGATCAACTGGAAGATAACACAACTATGGAGAACTCTGCCTTTAAGAGCCCCATAAGATCCTGTAGGAACAGTGTTGCTTTGGGCACGTTACACAATAGCAATGCGTTAGGGCAAACACTGAATAAAGCAGACCTCTGTCAGATTGAGGGGCTCAGAAAGCCTCCTGACTGCCCCCAAGAGCAGACTTCTCATCACTGATATTAAAGTCAAAGATAGAAGGAGATCAAGTAATGTGTGTTCTAACAAACCTATGATGGAAACAAAGGCAAAAACACAAAAAAGGAAATTTTCTCAACATTGCTTAAAAGGCTTTATGTTCTAAAGGAGTTTATTCTAACAATGTATTTATACAGCAAAGAACGTGCATCTCAGCTGCTAACCAGAGACAATTAATGCCTGCTAAAAACACCAATGTAAAGAAGGTACCCTGGTAGAGCAGGGGTAAAAACTTGAGCATAAGTGTAAAGGAGAACATGTGCAGCATCAAACTGCTAAACCAAGTTCGACATCTCCCTGCCCGCACTGCAATTTGAACCCAAACTAGCAGAGAAAATAAGCACTTTGCAGCACGAAAGTGCAAGCATAACACTACACAGAAAAAAAACCCAACTTATCTGAAAACATTACTGAAGTTTCTTCCTTATCTGAAAAACATTGCTTAAGTTTTACCCAAAGGCAATAGGGTCAGAGTTTCACTTTCCAGCCACCAACTGTGACAAACACAGGCAATGGGAGAGGAGACAACTTGAAAGGCAATGGCATGCTTTCCCAGAGAAAGATTTGGAAAGGAAACCTTTCTTAACACAGCTTCTCCAGCTTTCAGCCCTGCTTTTGTTTAAGAACAAGTATATTTGGAAGCCACTTTTAAACTCTCAAGAAGTAAATGCAAACAAAAAAAAATTAATTGAGCAAGGAAAAGCAGTATCAAACATTTTTTTCCTGTTTCTCAATAATTTCATCTATTGATCTCTTTTTGAAACAACTGAAGCTAGTTGTATCTCGACTAACATGCCCAGGAAAATCCAAAATGCTCTGCTTGCCTTCTCTTCCATTTCAAAACACCTCAGCCTGGGAAATTTCCCCATTAACCTGTGCTGTAGCTCATCCACTACAAGGACGTAAGAAACCTTTTAGAGCATTAATTCCTTTAATTGTATTTGCATACTTTAGCTATTTCTTCATTTGAGCTGAAACATCAGGAGACAGGAAGAGACCTTTAAATTTGGTCCTGCCCCACTGCACCAAACACTGCAATGAATTCTGCACTGGGCTACCCAGAGAAAGAGTGAGAGAAAAGGTCTTCAGCAATACACAACTGTACAAACTGTCACCACGACTGTCGAGCTATCAGCAAGAATCCTTCACTAGTACCTCATGTCCTTTCCTTCACATAGTGAAGAAGGGTGACCACAAACGAAGTGGAACAGTAGGAGGGCTGAACATATGGGACATACAGATGGAATGGAATTTAACAATCCAAACACAGTATCATATACTTAAGGACTAAGAAAATATCTGCGATAAGCTGAAAATTTATTCACTGGAAACACAACAGAAGACAGCCTTGGAATTGCATGCATCAGTCTGTGAGCTAGCAAGTTGATGGAACATGCAGAAAAGCAAAATAAGATTTTGTGACATTTAATAAAGCATTCTCAGAAAGAATCTAATTGCTTTCTATAAGTTTTCCTCAATTCCATATCTCTACAGAGGTCTAAAATGGTCACCACCACTAGTATGGTTGTAGCCCACTAAATGATTGCAGGCTTTTCTTTCAAATGTCACATCAACACTGGCAGTATCCAACTGTACGAGTTATAGCATGCATTACAACTCCTGTATGAGACCCCACTTTGCCTGAACAATACTCAGCAATGAAACTGGGTTCTCAGGATTTTTTTTACATGGGCCCATAACACTCAGCGTGTAGCTGGGCCTGTTAGCATAAAACTGCAGGTTCATTACCTATACTTCACCCTAAACAATGCTACGGAGACAAGGCATCCCAGTGTGCACACACTTAAAGGAAACCACACAAACAGAAGCATACAAGGTGACACCCCTAACTCTTTAGGGTCTCGGGTTTTTTTTATTAGGCAACATGTCTTCAACAGCTCCTTGTGTGACTGTTAAACTTAGGTCTCCCTGGCATATCAGCCTTGCTTGTGTCAGACAAACAGCAGGTACAAGGTCTTCTAAGATCAGGCCCATAATTACTTTGCACCAAAGTCAACTCTTACCCATACCCTTTTATTACAACCTTTGTTCAACCATCCACGGTCAGCCCTTCCCACCTGCCCTGACAGCACAACACGCTGTGTTTCCAGCTTCAGTTGGGGCTCCTCAGTGTGTGCCATTTAGATGCATCTCCATAAAACCCACAAATTAATTCCATGACATTTAGTACAGTGCTAACCCCTGTTCACACAGAAGGCATGAAAGGAGCCCAGTGTAATGTAACTGCGTTCCCAGCGCTGTCGTGCTATTCTGGCTGCACTCACATGACCTCTGCTTGGTTTCTGTCACTGCCAAATGGGCAGAGAACAAACAAGTGCAGGGTGGCACGTCAGATCCTCTCTCTCGATGCACCAAATCAAGCAATTATACTATACAGCACTCACCCTCAGGGCATTAAAAAGAGAGAGAAAGGGGAACAGTGTGCTTGAAGACACAGAGACATCACCAATAGCTTTCCATCTCTCTTTCAGTTAATACAGTAATTAGCACTACCAGCTCTTGCCCCAGGCAGAGCAGAAGGAAAAACCCTGTACATGTTGAAGTGATATGCCCCAAATTAAGGGAAGGGGTTGCTTCCCCACCCTACCATTACAGTCAATATATAGGATGTTTATATAACAATGCAGGACAACAAATCCATCCCATAGCTTTCTACACTGTCAGTGTAGTCTATCACAGACTCATTTCGTGCTCCTACTCTTGCCTCTCCTACACAACTCCTGACAAGATGCGGATCTCTGAGGATGTGCCACAGGAACTTACAAGCCCCATTTTGTAGAATGAGCCCCTGTACTCTCAACCAACATAATCACATACCTGCACAAACAAAGAGATTCTGATCAGCCATGAGGCCATGTGGAGGCTGGAGCTGTGAAAGAAGCAGCAGCAGGAGAAAGCCCACACTCCGCAATGTTTCAAGTGACTGAGATTGGTTTTGGCTGCTGGCTGAGCCAAATATCTGTCCCCATAAGATGCTGCATCTATTATCAATCTAGAAGTATAAAATAGAACTGAAAAAATGTTTAAAAAAATTTTATTTTTTTTTTTTAGTGTTGGAAAAAATTAGGAATCATTAGTTCTCCAGGCAGAGGATGTGCAACAATCGGGATATACAAACATGGAGCCAGGCTCTTCTCAGTGACATCCCTTGACAGGACAAGGGGCAATGGGTGCAAGCTGGAACACAGGAGGTTCCACTTAAATATGAGGAAAAACTTTACGGTGAGGGTGACCGAACACTGGAACAGGCTGCCCAGAGAGGTTGTGGAGTCTCCTTCTCTGGAGACATTCAAAACCCGCCTGGACGCGTTCCTGTGTGATATGGTCTAGGCAATCCTGCTCCGGCAGGGGGATTGGACTAGATGATCTTTCGAGGTCCCTTCCAATCCCTAACATTCTGTGATTCTGTGAAACATACTAAACTGTGGCAGGATTCTCTCCAATTTCCCTTTTGACTTTAATGGTAGCTGAGAACTACTGGAAGCTTTTGAAAATTCTCCCCATAATTATTGCTAATGTCCATAGTACTTGACTTAAGAGAACCAATTTATTACCATACATGTAGTTAAACTGAGAAGTGGAAAAAAAACCCATAATGGTAAACCGGTAAGCTTTCCTTAATTCAGATGCCATCCATTCATATCACAAAATCAGTAGGCTAAAAATAGTACCACTGTATTTGGAGACATGTATTCTCTCATGAAGTGCATCAGTCCAGTTTACTTTTTTAAAAGGTTATCCCCCTTGCAAAATTAAGGCACCTTACAGATCACAATTTTCCTGGAGAAAAAAGGATATATCGTATACAGATTCCCTTTTCATCAGTCCAAGGATTCCCTCAGTTCTTGGCTCCCAGTAAATATGAAACAATTTGATCCAGTTTGAGTTATAAGAAAATATTCATATATGCTTATTAAATACATCGATTTCTTTCTCAACAATTTCACTGACCAATTTAACACATACTTAAGCAGAGCCCCTGGTGCTCTTCCTACTCCTGCCATACGAATCAGCAATAACTGTGGGAACAAAATCAAAGACTCCAAACTCCCCCATAGCTTGTCTATACACCGGAGCAAACAATAAAGAGAAAGGGTTTGGGGTTTTTTTTGCTACTTCACTATACTGCTCTGCAGCCTTTCCATGAGTGAGTGCTGAAAACACTGGAAGTTTGCACCAAAGTAAGAGGACAGCTACTCTATAGGTCAATCTCAACTGACAGAAGCAATACAATTAAGAGCTCAGCTTAAGCTCTAGCATATACTTTCTACTTAATTCACTCTTCCAAATCCCATCACCAAGGGCTTTCCAAGTAACCCAGACATCCCATTACTCCAGATATATACAAGAAAGGCAATAATACAGATGATAAAATCATCACACGCATATATATGTGTGTGTATATACTGATGACATGCACGCACTTAGAACTTTGTACAAAAGTCCTCCTCCCCGATACACAGTCTTCTAAGTTAATGAGAGTTATGAGTAAATGCAAAATCAGAACTTTGGTACATTTTTGTAAGAATAAGATTTTTCATATTGATCAGAATATTTCTCTGGCTCTAAAAGACAAAATATTATCAGACATTAATAAAAAAAATTCTTCCTGTACCTCAGACTCTTTTCCTCCCCCCCTTCCCACTTCTACTTTCTTTTCTTTAGAGTATGTAGCTCTGAGTTCTTCCTAATATTTACACTGCAGTTAAACTCACAAATAGGGATTTTTCTTCCTGTGGTCAATGAACTTGAAAATTGCCCATCTGAAGAAGTCCCCTTGGAATTACACTAAACTACTGCTATTCTTAGCACCTACAACACATGGCATGGTAAGCTGCATGGTAAGTATCCAGGTAAGTTCTCATTAGCAAGATACCTCATTTCATAACAAAAGTCAACATACCACCCTGTCATAACTTGCAAAATGAAATTTCAGTGGTATTTTCAAATACCGCTGAAAATGATAGTGTCTGCATTTAAAAGTTGAAGAGGTGAGCTGTGCTTAATGAACGACTTCTACACTGAGCAAGACCCTGAACTTTGCCCTGTTCCTCAAGAAATGACGTGCTTCCATTTTTCCACACCTATGGTAAGACTGCCATCATGTAGGCACCTGTGCTGCTGCTCAAGACCAGCATGATCTGCCACAAGCCCTGCACAACATCTGCTAGTCCCAAGGCAGTATCTTCGATGCCCTTCGTTTTCTGAGATGGTGCATTTTAGTACTCTGCATAAGCAATCAAGGCCTTCCTGACTTTATATGCAGTACAGTCCATCTCATGATTTAGAAAGGTTTTTTTCAAAAATGCATCCTTGTGTGCCATAATCTTCACTTTTAGATTTTTACCATGGATTTGCACACTAAAAACTTCTTTCATTTGTTATTAAAAGAATAAAAATATAGTAACATTGTCACATTATCAAACCAGTAGTCCCTCATCTATTACCTTCCATGCCTTTAAGAAAGGGCACTGAGGAACATCTTACAACCAAACTATATAAATTGTTACCATTCAAATTGTAGAAAGACAGCTATTTTAAGTACTTTTGAATGAGGCTATCACTATTCATTTTGCATAGAAAAAAAAACGCCTTATGGAAGTTAAATTTTTTCACCCCAAAAGCCTACACCAGCTGGGTTCTTCTACCGAAAAAGACGCGCCAAGAAAATGCTTATACAGAAGCAACCTCACGTCCCCGTCACCTCTCCGTTTACACAAGAGCAAGAGTTTTGCCAGAAGCATGCGTACAAGCTCAAAGTCACCAGCATTTTTACACAAGTCAAATTATCCCTGATCCACTTCTCAGTGACCCCTCTTTGAACAAGCTGTGTCATGCAGCACAAAATCTCATTTCCATTGCCATCTCCGAGCAATTGCTCCATTCCATTCCACAAAAGGAAGGCTGCAACTTGGACGATAGTTCATAAGGATCAAGAAGTGTTTATTGAATTAGCAAGGGGAATTCTTCACTGAATTATTACTGAATGGAATATCTCCTTACATCAAATTACAAAAAACAGGACAACTTCTGTGAAATTGGATAGTATGGGGTTTTTTTTTAATCCCATAGATTTTCCACAAAGAGGGATTAGGAGCAATAGATTGGTGTCATTATAGAGGAAAAAAAAAAAAAAAAAAAAGGCTTATGGTAATGAGATCTCTTACTATCTTTTAGAAATCATAGAAAAACACCTAGTAAGTGTAGTATTTCTCCTGAAAAGTCACTTAAAGTCTAACACCTAACATTTAATATGTATTTCATTATATATCATTGCTTTATTCTATCACTGAAATTAGTAACTCTGACAAGCCCTCTTATAAAGTTACAGCTAAGGTTCTGGTAAAACTAATGTAAAAGACAAAACCACTACAAGACAAGGAGTACCGTATCTAATCGATTTATGTCTGGCTGAACGAAGAACAGAACTAAAAATAAGCCTACTTCATGTTCCCATGTTCCATTTAACATTTAGAATGCTTTGCGCAATATTCAAAAGTATTATCTATTGGTATTAATTTGAAATCCTTTTCATTATTAAAATTTTATCCATCTACCAAATTCAGCTAACTGACGATTAGGTCAATAAATTGTAAACATATTTCCCTTCAAAATAAGAGTAGCACAGGCAACTCAGGACTTGCAACAAGTTTAAACAACATGAGAAAAAATAAACTTTGAGCTATGATTTATTTCTTCTTCTGTAAATCCTAAACAGAGAATCTATTTAACACAAAGGAGCATGGTCAGGTCTGTTGGGTTTATTTTCTTTCTATGGTCAGTTACAGACATCCAGGACCAAGGCTGTAGCTTCTTCTGTTTGAGAGTTGTTGTTTCCAAACATTTGTTTTAATTTTCACCGTGGTATGAAACACAGAAGACTGCAACTGCATAAGGACAAAAGGCTGCTGCTGAAATTCCAAGGGAGCTATAGTAACTGTGGCCACCTGTACTTGTACTCTGCACCCAAGCTACTACACCTCACACACAATCCAGGAGCTCCTTTCAGTTCTGGGTTGTGTATCACAATCCACCTCAGCCCCAAAGCACTGAGCCTGGGCGGGGGGAACGGCTGGTTTTAGAGAAGGGCTCTGAAGGTTCTCCCATTTAGGTGGTCTCGTGACTTTAATTGGGAGAGAGCTGATGAGCAAAATGCATCTTGTTTTGAGGTACAGGTGAGGATTCTCTATTTTTATCTAAGATCATCTAACACATTACAAAGTGAGAGCTACTCAGTTTTACAAGTGCAAAGATGCATGCAGTTAAACTGCAACTTCTGTACAGCACTTATACTGTACATTTAGAGTGTAAGAGTTCACTACCATTAAACAAACAAATGCTTAAAACTACGCTCATACTGTTTAAATCCTTACCATGTCAAAGGAACTTGAAACAGCTGTGGAAGATGAAACCACCAAAAAGAGGATTACCACACATGGAAACTGTTGCACGCTTAGCAAACTTGAATATTGGCAGCAGTGCAATGCTACAGTTGCTGATAAAAAGCCTTGAGCCTGAACTACAAGGTACTGTTTTGTTCACCTTTCACTGACCTTACAATAAAAACAACTGCAAAAACATATATAAATCTTTTTTTTCTTTTTTTAGCAGTAGTAACCTGAATCAGGAACTTTTATTACAGTTTCCTAAGGTCACAAACTTATTGACTTACTAGACTGTTTGCCATGTAGTGTCAATAATCTGCTGATTAAAAGTCTCTCAAGTCTCACAGACATGATAGACCGTAACAGCTTAATGATCCACTTAGTATAATCCGGTGTAAAATACTTCTACAAATTAACATTTGCTCATTCCAAATTAGTCTTCAAATTTATGAAGAAGCTTAGAAACAAGACAAAGACCTGAAGCTATACATTAGATGATGAACTGAAAGAACAGAGATGACAGCATCACCACCATGAAGTTGATGAGAAGCATGACCTTCAGTACACATATCACAAGTTGATTATCAAGAGCGCCTGGGAAGTAGCAGCCCACAGCGAGTGCTGGCTGACGGGGCAATGAGACAGCAGCTACAGCACCCGAGTTCTTGCCATGGTTTTGCCACTGACCTGCAGCGAGACCCTGCACAGGTCACATCCCTTCTGTGCCTCAGTTTTTCCTATCATCCTTTGTCTTGTAAATAGACTGAATTCTTCACGACAAGGCCTGTCTCAAAGCTGATGGTGGAGTACAATACCATCCCTATTGTACAGGCAAAAAAAAAAAAGAGTAGATTCTCAGGCTCAGCAAGGGTAAAAGTGTTGATGAAACACTAGTTTCTTATTGTTCAATTAAACAAGACTGGATTTGGGGTTTTAAGACAGATTATTGCTGGTTCACTTCCACTTTAACGAGAAAGAAAACAGCGTGTGAAAAAGCATTTAGCAAAGGTTTCATTTTAGCAATACTGCTAACACACATTTGGCTTTAGTCATACACTATTACAATGGGTTACAAATCCACTGTTTGATAGATTTTCAGTCTAAAAGAGAATACTGAAGGAGGGAAAAGGGAGACAAATGCAGCTGTAATGTAGTGGCACTGCTGTCATATGATAAAAAGATTTAGGAAAAACCCAGAGGAGATGCAAGAGAAATGCAGAGGCCCATCTTTTCTAGTGGCTTGTCTTAAATGCCACTAGAAAGTAAACCTAACAGCAGCCTTATCAACCATTCACACTTGACAAACTTTCACCAGCATCAGGACATTAAAGGCTGTTTTGATACCTTTTAGTCATAACAGACAGCTATACTTTAAAAGATGCAATTACCTTGTCTGACAAAGCCAGACATGTTTTTTTTTCGTAATAAAAACCTAAGAGCCAAAGGATAAAGAAAAATAAAGCAAAGAACATAAAAAGCAGGATAGAGGGGGGGTTCATGTGACTTATACTGTCCAGTTCCTTTTCTCCTTGCCTGTCCTAATTAAAGTGCATTTGGGATCAACACAATTAAGTCTAATAATGCCACAGAGGATCCTAAGAGAGCAAGGGCACTAAGCTTGTTTGCTACAAGCTGCATGTCCCTGCCCTTGCCTGAGTAACCTGAAGTGCTGACTAGAGAGAGAACTGCCCCTTGTGGTATTTTTGCCACCCTCAGACATAACAAATAAAAATCAGGGACGTCCACGCTGGTAGGAGCTGAGATGGAATGCAGACAAGTCAATGAAAAGATCCTAGCAACAATGTGAAAACAAAAGAAAAGAAAACCACAAAATTGTGCAGAAGCTCCTGTTAATGTTTCTCTCTGCAGCTGTACAAGCTACCAGTTATCTTGTCTGTTCCAGATTTCCTTATCTGTTTTGCATGTCCACGCAGTTCTCAGAAGAGGAGAAATTCCACTACGAAATGAGGCTTGGAACAAAATCCCTGTCCTGAGACAGCAGTTTTCTTCCATTTCATTTCCACTGCAGATTGCATTCAATGCATCAGATTATTTTAAAAACAAACAAAAACCCCAACAAACAAGAAGAGAAACTTGTCCCAATGCACCTTTAGGCAGCAACTAACATTATTCAGTTCCTCCAAAGAAACCAAAAAAACATTTAATGACAATCCCACGCCCTGCAACATGACATCCTATGAACTTACTGTTCAGTGACAAAATGTTCATTCTTTAGTGCTCTCTGACAATGTTTTAGCAACGAAGACTGAAAAACAGATCTATGTAGAGCTTTCCATATGAATTATCAACTTTAAGCAGCTACTACTAATTTCATATAATTTTAACTGAATATTTGCTGTGCAGTCCCAATGGTTACTGTGTGTAAAGGATAATTTCAAATTAGAATGGTCTTGGTCTCCTTATGTTGAGGGCTGGGTCTTTTGTTTGGGTAGTTTTTTTGTTTTATTTATTAAGAAAAAGCAAGTTACACTTACAAATTTTTAGAAGTTTCACTTTTCCTTCCAAAACATTGACTCTGCTCTTTCAAACACTTTTACTGCTTCCCATAGATTGTCAATAATCACAAGACATCAAAGTAAATTTTACATCAAAATTGGCAGAGTAGTTAAGCATATCAGACACATGAAACAACACTCAATTTTGAAAAGCTTGAAAGCTTCAGAAGGTAGTGTCTCCTTAAATGCTCCTACTTTTCTTTTTCTTTACAGTCCTTTAAAGCATTTTTGAGAATTAGTAGGTAAAGGAAAAAAAGAAAGGGATTTTAAGCTGCTGCTGCTGTTTTTCAGCTTACATAGTAGACCACAATCAAAACGCAGGCTCACTGATGACCATCTCTATCATGTTTGCCATGTACCAAGGCAAACCTCTGCCAAGTTTTACTCCACTTGAATAAGCAACAGAGTAACCATTAGCTCAAATATTTATCAAATTTCCAAAATCAATAATGGCTCTGAATAACGAATAGTAGCTTCTTTTCCTCCATTCAGAGCAGGACAAACATAACTAGTAAAAAAACAAAAAAAAAAAAAAAAGAGAAATAAATCTGACAGCTGTCTTTGTATTCTTAATATTTCATGCCCCAAGACTGCACTTCCATTGTGCACTTTAGGTGTTCTTACAATACACCCACTGCATTTTGATCAAAAAAATTTCCCTGAGGACACAGACATTGCAGCTGTGCAATCTACAGTTGAAACTATTTTGATTAATGTCAACATACAAAGTAAAAATCCTATTCTTACAGCAATATCCACCCAGAAGTTCTCTTGTACCTGTTCTGGGCCCCATTACCTCCAGCAAGACTAACTAGCCTTGAGGATTTTGCAGGAATTTTAATTAAGACACTCTTATAATCAAGTTTGGAGTAAGTAGTTTTAGTGAATCTACTAGGACAACAGTGGGAATGAGGAGAAAAAGCTAATTAAGCGAATAATTACCTCACTGCCAAAATAGAAGGATGTGACAAACAAGTTCCAGGTGCCTGTCCTATGTCTAGTATCATTCAATATTTTTGTTAACAACCAGGGTAGAGGAAAACAGCACATTTATTAAGTTTTCCTATAGCAGTTAGAATAAGACTCCAAGTTTATTTTAACAGAGTACAGAGATCTAGACAGAATGAAATCATCCATTCAGAGGAGACAACATACAAGGAGCTACTCGAAAGCTGAGAGTCAAGTGCAGAAGTGCAGTACTGGGAACAACTGAGCATGTGGCAATTCCTCACAGGAAAGGATCTAATACAGGATTGTTCAAATGGCTCATGTTTGCTAAGACTCTCATTGCAAGTACATTCTGCCCAGACTTCAAGGTCCCCAATATATATAAAAATGTGCGTGTATATATAGAGAGAGAATCATAGAATCATTTTGGTTGGACAGGATATTTAACATCATCGAGTCCAACCATTTATCTAACACTACCACGTCCACCACTAAACCATGCCCCTAAGCACCACATCTACTCTTCTTTTACATGCCTCCAGGGATGGTGACTCCATCACTTCCATGGGCAGCCTGTTTCACTGCTTGTATATATATATATACACATACACACACAGAGTACTTGCACATTGCTCAGGACGTTCCCCCACTTCCCATAGTTTTCCTCACTCCAGGACAGGAACAGCAAAGCACTGATGCAATTTCAGCCACGATAACTATGTGTGTCTCTGGCAAATCCAAAGTCACATACTACTTCCTTACTGGTAGGGCATAATTAAAAAAATTAAAGATTAAAAATAAGTGTGTCAAAAATCTGGGGTAAATTGTAAGCTGAATGAGTCAACAATAAAAAGCTACTACACAAAAACCACAAGCTTCATACAGGAGCTTAAAAATGAAGCAGTATAGCCTGCAAAATACATAGAGTAATCCTTATGCTATATTTAGTCCCTGTAAGGCTTAGCAGGGTGTTACATCTAGTTTTAGGCACTTAACTTGTACATAGACATGGACCGGTTTAGAGTATCTAAGACAGCAATGATTTGATTGCTGGCCTAAAAAGAAAGAACAGGCTTAGGATCTTTATTTACAAACACAAAGGACAGCAAACTGGTAATAGCCTTTATCTGTTGCATAAAGAAAAAGGAATAACCTGTAGTCTGTGTTCACAACACAAACAGCAATAGGCTGATATTTAATCAAGATAGATTGAGACAAGATAGCAAGTAAAGCTTTCTAATAGAAGGACAGTAAAACACTTCAGCTTCTCTAATGAGTCCCTGTCCTATTGCTTTCCTGAGGCCAACACCACACACAGTACTTCAGCCTTCCCTGTATGATCTATTACTAAGTTGCCTCCCTATTCAACAACAGACCTGTGTTTTCACTGAACTTTCTTTTGCTCCTGGCATACTTGTAGAGGCCCCTCTTGTTAACTTTTAAGTCCCTAGCTAGTTAGCGCTGCAGCCAGGCTTTGGCCTTCTTGATAGCGTCCCTAGTGCCCAAAGGATGCTTTTATGCACCTTCTGTCTTGCCTGTCCTCACTTCTATTTCTTCTATGCTCTCTTTTTACATTTGAGTTCATTAAAACTCCTTGCTTAGCTAAACATCCCTTCCCCTGAAATTCTTAGTCCTCTTGCACAGTGGGATGACTTGTTCCCAACCTCTCAATAAGCTTTCTTTAAAGACCTCAATCAAATCAAACTATTAGCCTTTTTCTATTACCAAGTATTAATAAAAGAATAAAAGAAGTTGATTTGGCTTCAAAATCTTTTTTGCATCTTTCTGACATTCAAGTCACAAGTTACAAGATGGGGTTAAAAGTTCCAGAAAGGCAAATACTGCAAATACAACTTGTAAAAATAAGTTATAACTGAAGCCACCATAGACCAACTTATAAGCTGCCGTTGTAATTATTTTGCCACCTCTCACCCCATCTCCCATGCTTTCAATGAATATGCATTTTTTGCTTTTGAGCTGGAAGCTTTTTTTCTTGTGGCAAGAACAAGTTGAACGTATTGAAAGGTTTTATGAGTGACACAAAACACTGCAAACTGAAGAGACTAATGTAAGACCCCAAATTTAGCAGTATACACTAAGGATAATAATCCTTTACACTTGAACACTCTTAGTATTATTATTTAAGGTTGCATATTTTTTCCTCACTATAAAAGACTAAGTTTTTACCATGCTGCAAACTATCACTTGGAGAAATCTGAGGATCCTACTTTTGTCCTGAGATTGGAAAGGCAGCTAGTTCACTCCTCCAAACTAGCATCTTCCTGACGATGCAAGTGCCTCTGTCTTCCAACTGTGACAGACAATAGATCCGCTTGAGAATCATGGGCACTAAAGGCCTAAAACTGTTCAATAGATTTTCATGGTGTGTAAATCACATCCCAACTACCTGCCGCTTATAAGCTTTTTCTCTTGAACCTTATATCCGTCTACACAATACAATGGTCTATAACAGAAGAAACATTAGTGCAGTTTGCCTTGTAGTAACAGAGTTTGTGGTTTGTTGGGGTGTTTGGGTTTTTTTTGGGGGGGGTGCGGGGGGTGTGGCAGGTTTAAAGATCTGACTCCTACAGCTCAAAATAGACAAAGAAGCTGCACCAGTTGGAGAAATTTGAGAGAATATGGCATTGCAGAATGCTGGCAACTGTCACAGAATCATAGAATCAGTTTGGTTGGAAAAGACCTGTAAGATCATTAAGTTCAACTGTCACATTCGTCACCGTAATATCAAACTCTAACTCTTCACCCTTAGCCCAAAAATGATCAACAACATATAGCCTCAATTTTTAAGGAGTATATAAGATACACTAATATTACCATTAAATTTTATTTGCAACATATCACTGCTTTATCCCCTAATGCCCTTCTTTTGCATGCAGTCCCCACTTCCATTAGGGAAGTTACATTACAAAAAGTCACATTTAAATTACCAGAAAGAAATAAAAGATAACTCGCAAACACGACCAATGCCTGTCACAGTTACGCTTATAACAGAATGATTAGGACTCTTCCCTCACTTGAATGAAAAAGACAATTTATAAAGAAAAAAAACATTTCACAGCCTGGTCAAAGGGCAAGGCAAAAGAGGTTGAAAAAACGCACGAGTAAGAAGTGTTGAGGAATTTCTGCAACATAAAGAAATTAAAAAATGTGTGTAAATATATGTGTATATAAACACTTACATAGATACATGCTTTATTCTAGCACAGGTCAGGTTATTCCAACATTCAATGAGAATTTGTAAGTCTCTGAATAGCAGGAATAATAATAGCACCTTTCCAGAGGGGATTTAATGCTCAAGAACCTTTTAAGAGGAAGAGGAATGACATCTTCTCAGATAACTCCAGAAAAGGAAACAAACTTCTATCAGTTTGCACTTTATCTGACTGCTATTCTTCATGCAAGAAACAAATGCAGCTCCATCTGCTCAGCAGGCATGTCAGTGGGGTTTCCTACTTGTTGAGAAAGAGACTGGCATTCTGTTCCTTCAGGACACCACCATGCAACTCCTTTTGATTAACAGAGAGCAATAATATTTGAAGCCTTAAAGCCTTTCCTCACGTCTCAGTAATAGAAAATGAAAATCCTCAAAATAGAGAGGCATCAACTCTTGAAGATGATTTACAGACCTCGTAATAATGATGTTTTTCCACAAAGCTCTAGCTGCTTGTTACTCTAGCTAACTTGTTATTCATTAGTTGAGATTCTCAGTTTTGCTTGGCTCATTAGTTTTCATAGGCAAAGAAAAAGATAAAAATTAGTAGTCCAATATTCTCACACTATTAGCTTAAATTATGACTAAAAATCAAGTCTTGTATCTCGATATTTTTCAAGGCTTGCACTGGCAATGTCAGAAATCACCTTGCTGTGACTGTATTTTATCACCCCATCTTACTGGGGAGCTGATGTTTTTATTAACAGATAAGAAAGCAATCTTGTTAGATCTAAGAGATCGATCTTCTCTTGAACTTGTATAGCACATCTTAAGAACAGCAAACAATTGTCAGCATAAGTAACGTCTGTCAGCATCACAAAGCTCCTTATAGGACATTTGTAATTAATCTATATATTCTACAGTTAACACTCAGGTCATACACTGTCACAGAAAGACTGTTTAGAAACGAGCTAAAAATTAAAATGGATAATGTGAAAGAACATTTTGAAGTTTTAAAGCAAAAACCATATTAGACCTGGAAAATAAGATATTCTACTACCCTGCAAAGGTCCTAGCAACTTAACAAAATGTTTCCCATACAGATCAAGAAATCAACAGGTTTCTTTGATGGATAATCATGAAAGTTATCACCACAGAGTAATCAAGAGTCTAGTTGCTCAGAAACTTGCTAAAGATCCTGTTCTGCTTAATTTCTCAATTTGTCTGAGCCAGGGACTGAATACTATCCGAGTCTCTCCTGCAGACAGAGCGAGGAAATTAACCACGTTAGCAGCCAACCTAACAACTCCATAATGGAACAATAAGGAATATAGGGGAATGCTTTCCCCTAAAAATAAATTAAAAGTAAAAATTAGAAACTTTCTTAGTAAACTCTGACAAATTGGCATTTCTTAATTAATAGATTCTCAGTAAGGTGGTTGGCCTTAGAAAGGGAAATTTTCCTTAATTTGTCATTATTGAAATGGTTTAATTTGATAACCTACAAAGGTTACCAAAGAGCTTCTTCCCCCCACCACCCCAAAACTGCAGAATACTTTCCCCATCTGCTTTCACAGGTGGATGCACAGTTTCCAGGATCCTTGCCTGGACAGATACATCCCTGGCAAACAGAAGCCTTTCATCAGCTTCCAGCTGACTGCTCGAGAGGATTTGTATAGGGCTCATGCTATTGTAAAACAGCATGAAAGAAAGTGACTCTGTGGACAGGGTCACATGAGGGAGACTCATTTTCAGAGAGCAATGGTTTGGCTAACACAAGCTCCCTCTATTACTTTGCAGTCCTGAGCTGCTCTTGCTATGAGGAACTTTCTTGTAACTTAACTCAAGCAAAATTGCCAAGGGCCAGACTGACTCATCTACCACTGAGAATAAAGTGTGGTGACCCAAAGGAACTCAGCGTTAGTGCCTCTCCAGATGAGGAACTGTAGTGGCATTTACTGAAGTACTTTTGCTGCTGTATTTCCTATAATTACTTCTTCAAACCCCAATCTGTTTTGATTGGTATAGGTCCATGGCTAGCACGGAAGCTATCAATGCTTCCTTTGGGGAAAGCAGGGATACAGTTTCACCCAAAGAGGCCTTTAAATAAGAAGCACACTTTGCAGACAAATTGGCCAGTGCTCAATATATGTTTCTATTCTTGGTTAGCATTACTTAAAATATTGTTAGCACAATTCTATCCCTCCCCACTTCAACATCTCCTTAATCTTGGCCAGCCTACTTAACATCACCTGTATCTGAATCCCTGTCTTGAATATCACCTTCACTAGAAAAAGCAGAAATCAGCATGAACACGATACAAGTAACAAGCTAGAAAAAAGCTTCTCACTGTCCCTTCCCCCTAAGATGATGCCAGTCAAGGAGCAACCTGTGGCTCGTATGGAGCTGGCAAATTGTCCTTTGGACACAGAAAGCAGATGGTTATGAGCCACTGGACATTGAAAGGCTTAGACTTAGAGATGGAAGAAAGGGCGTTGTTTGTTAAATCCACCCCTGAAAATCTGCAACAAAAGGCAACTGTCCTTGCTAGCAGGCAGTTCATCTTGATATCAGATCAATCACGGCCACTGGGGGTTTAAAGGCTGCTATACTGATGCCTCAGAAGTAGTCGTCCAGCTCGTTCCCAGACCTAAAAACGTCTTCCAGCAATCTGCACAACTTGCGAGTCCACTCAAGAGTCATGCAAGAAACAGCCAAGATGACAGCTGAAGAAATTGGGGTAAAATCTTGGATGAAAGTCAGCAGTTCCCAGAAAACGGATCTTAATTTCGTACTCCATTCCTCCAAGGCAGCCTACAGGGCAACATGCAGTAACCAATTTCTTAGGGGAATATCTTCAGACAGATATTGGGAGGAGTAAAACACGAGTCCATGCAGCCAAAGAAAATAACCCTGAAAGAGGCAGATGCAAGGGAGAGTTGACATTTTCAGCTTTATTTCACTTGATCGGACATCAAGTATACATCAGTTGGGCCTTCTGTCAAGAGCAAGGGAAGGCTACAGATGACAAGGCAAGTGAAAAAAATAACCTAGACTAAAAAACATTCACCCAAGAGTTTATGTGAGGCTAAACTAGATCCCTGTACTATTTATGAAGCATAAATGACTGGCGACTTATGAGTAATTATCACAGCTATTATAAAAAGATTTGTTAAGAGAATTTTGGCTGTTATATAATTATCCTATGGGTCACCATCTGTCTTAAGTCTTCATAAAATTAAACATATGTTGTTTTCACCAACTGCTGTAGTAGATTCACATTCTCATCCTGCTTACATGCTGCAACATAAGTATTCTATTCATATCATTGGGAATATGTCAGAGCCAAATAACAAGTAGTGCGCTGCTAGCAGTTTCTTTTGAAAGCCAGGCCACTTCCTCCCATGTTCAACTAATAACTCAAGGGTGTAGACCTCTCACTAACTCATCATACATAGCTTTGCCCGGTGCTTTGCTTCAGCTTTCCTTTGGCAACACAGTTATGATGACAACACAGTTACGGGATGCTTCACTTATTCTTAGCCTTTTTTCTTCGCCCCCCTCTTTTTCAAGTTCTGGAAGAGGACAACTCAGAACTTTAACTGCTCAAAGAGTTCCTGTCTACAAAACCAAGATCCTCTGCAGCAGGTTCCTACTCCATCCCTTTGGGCAAGGCATTACTAGTAAGAACTCCCAACACTGGCCATAGTCAAAGGCATATATTCATTTTCCTCCCAAAAAATATCGCAGATGTGGGCTAAAGGGTCTCAGAATTATTAGAGAGGAAGTAGGAGGGGATAACGCATTTAGCGCCCTACTTCCTCTGTATTCCTGCCAGCAGGTCAGCAAAAGTTTGAAGATTACCATTCTATGATTCTATGATTCTGTGAGTGGTGATACAGGAATTGCCACACAGAAATGCCACCTTTCAGCCCACTGGTGGGGGATGGTACAGGACCAAGATTTTGCACAATTCAATATATCCCTCCTCCCCTCTCAAAAAAACACAAATTATGCTAGCTGTTTACATATGCCTTGCTATTTTGGAACACCAGTGTAAAAAAAAAACCCAAAAAAAACCCACAAGCCAAAACAAAATTAGTGGTTGAATTGAGGAACTGCATGGAAGACCTGGCTGAACTCTGCAGAAGCAAGATCACATACAATATCAGACACGAAATAGAATCCTTTACCCATACCTGCATATAGTTTCCAACTCAAGAGCCCTCAGAAACAGACTATGAATCAAAACATCAAGCTAATAGTGCTGCTGACAATAAGTGAAAAGTTCAAACCAAACCATATTTTATCAAATAAAGCCAGACCTTTGCATCAAGCCTATGTTTATATTTAATTTTTTCCCCATAAGCACAAGAGAGTTGATACAAGTTGTCATAGCCACTACGACAGTTACAACACAATTAGCTGAAGTGGGCTGTCCCCCTTTCCAAGTGCTTACAGAAGGAGCAATAACCTCAGAAATTGTACAACCAAAGTAATCAGATTTTATTTTTAAAAAAATTGCAGAATGACCATTTTTTTAAAGTGGTGACTGGCAATTAAAGAAACTGCCAGATATAAAATAATCTTAATTAAAAAATTGAATAAACTGTTGATTGGGCACTATACTTGAACCTTTAACATGTCAGAACTGATGACAAGTCCTCCAAATTTAAGCCACGTATAGAAAATTGGCTACAAGCCTTTAAACAAAAACATGCAATGCAACGCACCAAAATTACATAAATGAGAAGAAACAACAGTAACCTGATTCCAACACCGGACCCTTTAGGCAAGAGTTACAAAATGTGTCTTATACAGACCCACACAAGCTAACCAGCACTGGGGAAAATTATCTTCAAGAGCCACCAGCTTCAGGTCTGAGAATTACACAGTGCTTACTTTGTGTAGCCACATACATGATTAATAAGTATTTTTAAAAGCAGCATTCCACTCAACTGAGAAGGAAGGACACTGTGTGTGTGGCAACAGCACTCAGCCTGTTTTTGTTCTGCAGGAACAAAAGGAAATTTCAAGTGCACAACCCAAGGATGGAGCAGGAGCTGTCTGGGCGCTGAGCCTTCAGCGGGTGGGTGAGGGAGGCACTCTCAGGCTGCTGTCGTGCTTTTCATCCAACACTGATCATCTCAAAACACTATAGTTTCTGTTACTGGCACCAGGTGGCATAAAACCACACAGTGCTCACCTCACCTTTCCTGCTGCAGACCAGCAACTCTTGCTGTGTCCAATACAGAGCTGAGTTGCAAAGGGACCTACAGAGTGGCTCTTTTATCCTCCCCTACGTCCAAGCTGTGGAGATGTGTTCCTTCATGGCAATACCCAGACATCAGCCCAGCTAAATGCCTGGGCTCAGCACTGGGACACCTGGCCCCAAGAGACCCTTTATTTTATGGCATTGGGCAGCACACAAGGGACCACGTCCGAGGGTGCATCAAGCATAGTATTGCTAGCCGGTCGAGGGAAGTGATTGTTACACTCTACTCTGCACTGGTGCAGCCTCACCTTGACTACTGTGTGCAGTTTTGGATGCCACAGTATAAAAAGGATATGAAGATACTAGAGAGTGTCCAGAAGAGCGCCACAAAGATGGTGAAGGGTTTAGAGGGGAAGCTGTACAAGGAGCAGCTGAAGTCACTAGGTCTGTTCAGCTTGCAGAAGAGAAGACTGAGGGTAGACCTCATTGCGGTCTACAGCTTCCTCACAAGGGGAAGCGGAGGAGTAGGCGCTGGCCTCTTCACCCTGGTGACCAGTGACAGAACTCGAGGGAATGGCAGGAAGATATGCCAGGGGAGATTTAGGTTGGATATTAGGGAAAGATTCTTCACCCATAGGGTGGTGGAGCACTGGAACTGGCTCCCCAGGGAAGCAGTCATGGCACCAAGCCTGACAGCATTCAAGAAGCATTTGGACAATGCTCTCAGACACATGGTGTGAATTGTGGGGCTGTCCTATGCTGGGACAGGAGTTGGACTCGATGATCCTTGTCGGTCCCTTCCAACTCAGGACATTCTATGATTCTATGACCAACTGATCAGTCTATCAGGAAATCTACCAGATTAAGAGATGCTTCTGGCAAGTCTCCATCAATTCATTCTCTCCTCCCAGATCCAAATAAGCTTGTAACTGCTTTGCATTTCACCACTCCAAGAGTGAGTAAAGAGGAAGGCAGGAGTTGTGGAAGAAATTTTTTAAATCCTCTCCAACCTTCAGCATCCCCTGGTTAGAGCTCTTCAACACCTAAGAGCAAAGTAACCAGGTAGGGTTTCATCATCCAAACTGATTACATATTAAGTATTCATGGTTCTATCAACAGTATTGTGGCTGGAGGGGCAGTGGGAATAGCTGTACATCCAGCGCACCCAGCAAACAGCTTTACAGTGTTACATCTTAAGAACTCAGATACAAAGTAGACATTTACAACACTGTAACCCAAAGGGCTAAAATAATTCCACTTGCCAATGAGCTGCCTACCTACGAGGCAAAACAAAACAAACCACCAAAACCCACACCCAAAACCCAAAGACAAGATCATCTGCAAACCGACACACTTTTTTCAAACACCTTTGCTATTAATGCTAAGTTTCCCCATGTCAATCTCTTTCTGAAAATGCATAATTTCTAAGACATTTTAAGTTAACCTCACTTTTGGTTACTAGTTGAATTAAGAACCACAGCAGCAGGCACACCACCCAGAGTAACAGCCATCTCTACTTAGGGTATAACGTGCAGCATAAACTATTCAAAAAAGTTTTTCAATTAATGAATCATCATCATAAGCTTGCTGAACTTCAGTTTTTCAAATCACATTCTTTGTAGGCTTCATTCTCAGTTACAATCACACTGAATTCCCACAAAGTAAAGCCTCTGGAACAGAAACTGTTGTGTGAGGAAGGGAATTCAGGAAAGCCTATTACCCCTGCCTGCTGCTGCTGTCTCTTTCCAGCCACAGAATCATTGCAGTAGAGTAAAGCAGTGGCACACTGGTCCAGGGACTGCCAGCTTGGGGCAGCTCCCCTCATAGCAATAAGGAAATGGATGCTGCATGACCTTTCTATTAAAAGCTCAAACTTCAATGCTGATACATACACTCCAACTTGATCAATAAGCACAGGACTGGAGCACAGCAATAATTCCAATATATGAATAAAATCATCTCAAGTAAGTGAATACTGGGGAACAATACTTAGACTCAGCAACAAATCTATTGTTAGAAAAAAGATTATTTCTTTATCACTAGCTGCTATAAATGTATTTTGATCAGCACCTGTTTGTTGATCTTCAAATTGCTTTGCTTCCCTACAGATTCCTCAAAGAAGGTGGAAAACAATTTCTTTGAAATACAACCCAAGAAAAAATTACAGCCTTGAATCTCAGCTCTTGCGGAAGGTTTTAAAAGCATTCACCTAAATTTACTATTATGCTGTCATGTAAAATACACTTTCAATAGCTTCAGTGCCAGTACATCTCCCACAAAAAAAGCAACTTCTAGCAGACTTAAAAGTAGAGCTTCTGAGAGAAAATATTAAGATAAGAAGGTCCTACTCCAGCTGATTAGAACAACCCATTCACTACAAAAGCAAGAGCACTGGCCTTTTCACATGCAGGTAGGTCTGCTGCTCTTGTATATGAAAAACAAGTTCCACCACATCACTCTTCCCAGCAGCGCTGCTTTTTTCCTTGAGCTCTGCTGAAAGCATGAGCAGCTAAGAGTGGTTAGCGAGGGCAACGGGAGAGCTGTGCAGGTAAAGAAAAATACACCTAATGGCATCTGAAGAGGAACTCAAGATCATGGACAAACTAGCAACAAAAGGACCTTTGCAACAAGAAGTTTTCCATTTACTGCTTCAAGAGCACAGGGTCATAATTCGTTTCAAGCCCTTGCAGGAAGAGCCCATCCCTAAGAACAGGGCAGGAATGCAGTGTTTGAAGCTGATCAAGGAAGCGCTGGAAGGGGGTGACTCATGAGTGAGCATAGACAAATATCAACCACCCTACGCTCAAAGTACAGGCAGAACACAAAGATCATACATAATCATCAGTAGGTTTGGGTGCCTCTGTCCCATTCAAAGAGCTAATAAGTGAAAAGGCTGCGCACCAGCTACATAGAGTTTCTCTTGGCAATGTTCATGCATTTAATTCATGTACTACATACTTCATCAGAACAGCTGATGAGGTAAACATTTACTGCTCAAGACATAGCATTAACCTTCCAAGTTACTAGCAGACTACCACATTGCCACACGTAGCTGTCGAAAACTGCCAGCTAAACATCGTATGGGTGCATTTAGACCTCCAAGCCATTTGCTTCTTTCAGGGTGTGTGATCTCACATTTTGCATGAGAATGCAGGGCAGGTTATTCTCAACTACTACATCCATTTCTTTCTTACTATTACAAAGCAATCATTCGTCATTAAGTGTAGGGAGACACTGGAACAGGTTGCTCAGAGAAGCTGTTGATGTCCCCTCATTAGAAGTAGTCCCTGCTCATGGCAGGGGGGAATCTGGACTAGATTATCTTTAAGGGTCTCTTCCAGTCCAAACCATTCTATGATTCTATGATCATGACTACATGTCAATAACATCACCTACACTGCAGTAAATTCAAAATACTAATTCTCTCTTCCCTCCAATACTGCTAAGGGTAATGTGGTATAGAGGTAGGAGAACCTTCCTGCCCTATCCCATTCAGTGCACATGTACTAGTCACTGTGCCAGCAAAAGAAAAAGAAAAATCAAGCAGTAATGCAATCCTAAAAAAAATTTCACAGAAATTTCACGTCAAAATAACCCAAACCACTCTGCAGGTCACTCGCTCAACTCTGTTCCTAAGGTCTAAAGTAAAAATGCAGGTCGCACTTGGAAAAAAAAAGCTCAAAGCAGGTTTCAAAACAATGCTGAAGTGCAGAGATTTACATGGTATGCAGAACTGCTGATCTACTGAAATGAAGCAAGCAACAAAATGAAAACTCATTGTATAATTATACTAATATACAGCAATTTACTCTAGAGAAAAAAGGATTATGTAGTCCTGCAGCTTGCACTAAATGGAGAGAAAAAGCATTTGAGGACAAGCAGGAACTACAGGTAGCTAAAAAGCAACTAAAGCAAAACAGATTTGGTACTCTCATTAAAAACCACAATCTTCAATAAACTTGTCAAACATCCAGTAATTATCACATCTGCATGCACAAGAAGCCTTTTTAAGTTTCCACCATTTCAAATTCACTGCACCATTGCATTTAGCTAGCAAGCAGAAAACCATGACAACAACACAGAGCAGCTCCACTATGTTCTCTTACAGTTGATCCCGATTTTCCTTGCAAAGGTCACATGTGCGCACATACTGATGTCCTCTCTGGGCAAGGTTTAGTCTGTGCTTATACAAATAATTTTTCATGAGCAACAGATCTTAATCACAGAATCACAGAATGTTCGGGATTGGAAGGGACCTCCAAAGATCATCTAGTCCAATCCCCCTGCCGGAGCAGGATTGCCTAGACCATATCACACAGGAACGCGTCCAGGCGGGTTTTGAATGTCTCCAGAGAAGGAGACTCCACAACCTCTCTGGGCAGCCTGTTCCAGTGTTCGGTCACCCTCACCGTAAAGAAGTTTTTCCTCATATTTATGTGGAACCTCCTGTGTTCCAGCTTGCACCCATTGCCCCTTGTCCTGTCAAGGGATGGCACTGAGAAGAGCCTGGCTCCATCCTCATGACACTTGCCCTTTACATATTTAAAAACATTAATGAGGTCACCCCTCAGTCTCCTCTTCTCCAAGCTAAAGAGACCCAGCTCCCTCAGCCTCTCCTCATAAGGGAGATGTTCCACTCCCTTAATCATCTTCGTGGCTCTGCGCTGGACTCTCTCTAGCAGTTCCCTGTCCTTCTTGAACTGAGGGGCCCAGATCTGGACACAATACTCCAGATGCGGCCTCACCAGGGCAGAGTAGAGGGGGAGGAGAACCTCCCTGGACCTGCTAACCACACCCCTTCTAATACACCCCAGGATGCCATTGGCCTTCTTGGCCACAAGGGCACATTGCTGGCTCATGGTCATCCTGCTGTCCACTAGGACCCCCAGGTCCCTTTCCCCTACGCTGGTCTCCAACAGCTCTGTCCCCAACTTGTACTGGTACATGGGGTTGTTCTTGCCCAGATGCAGGACTCTACACTTGCCCTTGTTATATTTCATTAAATTTCTCCCCGCCCAACTCTCCAGCCTGTCCAGGTCTCTCTGAATGGCTGCGCAGCCTTCCGGTGCGTCAGCCACTCCTCCCAGTTTTGTGTCATCAGCGAACTTGCTGACAGCGCACTCTAATCCCTCATCCAAGTCATTAATGAATATATTGAATAGAACTGGTCCCAGTACCGACCCTTGAGGGACTCCGCTAGACACAGGCCTCCAACTGGACTCTGTCCCATTGACCACCACTCTCTGGCTTCTTTCCTTCAGCCAGTTCACAATCCACCTCACTACCCGATCATCCAGACCACACTTCCTCAGTTTAGCTGCGAGGATGCTGTGGGAGACAGTGTCAAACGCTTTACTGAAATTGAGATACACCACATCCACAGCTTTACCATCATCTATTCACCGAGTTATGTCCTCATAAAAGGCTATCAAGTTGGTTAAGTATGACTTCCCCTTGGTGAAGCCATGTTGAGTGCCCCTAATGATCCCCCTATCCTTGATGTGCCTAGAGACAGCACCAAGGACAAGTTGTTCCACCACCTTTCCGGGGATGGAGGTGAGGCTGACCGGTTTATAGTTACCCGGGTCCTCCTTTTTGCCCTTTTTGAAGACTGGAGTGACATTCGCTTTCCTCCAGTCCTCAGGCACCTCTCCCGTTGCCCACGAGTTAGCAAAGATGATGGAGAGTGGCCTAGCAATGACTTCCGCCAGCTCCCTCAGCACCCGCGGGTGCATCCCATCAGGGCCCATGGATTTATGCACGTCCAGATTGCTTAATTGGTCCCTGACCCAGCCCTCATCTACCAAGACAGATTCCTCCTCTATCCTGACTTCTTCTGGGGCCGCAGGGGTCTGGGGCTCCTCAGGACAGCCTCCAGCAGTATAGACAGAGGCAAAGAAGGCATTCAGTAACTCCACCTTCTTTTTATCCTCTGTCTCCAGGGCCCCCACCTCATTCATCAGTGGGCCTACATTGCCTCTAGTGTTGGTTTTACCTGCAATGTATTTGAAGAAGCCCTTTCTGTTGTCCTTGACCTCTCTTGCAAGGTTGAATTCCAAGGAGGCCTTAGCTTTCCTAGTTGCCTCCCTACATCCTCTGACAACAGACTTATATTCCTCCCAAGTGGCCAGCCCCTCCTTCCATGATCTGTACACCCTCTTCTTCCACTTGAGTTTGCCCAGCAGTTCCCTGTTTAACCATGCAGGTCTCCTGGTACCCTTCCTTGACTTCCTACCTGCTGGGATGCTCTGATCTTGAGCTCGGAAGAAGCAGTCCTTGAATGCTAACCAACTATCTTGGGCCCCCTTACCTTCTAGTACCCTGTCCCATGGGATTTCCCCTAGCAAATGCTTGAAAAGGCCAAAGTTGGCCCTCTTGAAGTCCAGGGTTGTGATCTTAAGCCTCAGATCTTCCCTCCATTGCTCATTCCTGTTCCACCCTGGGACAGAGGCTGCTTCTTCCTCAAGGTACTACTCTTTCTTTAGCTATTCTCTAAGCTGGAACTACGAATAATGTAGATTTTAAAGGAAACAAAATAAGACACAAAATCAAAAAAAGCTGTATGTATGTTTGCAACCTATATCATTTCACCATTTCAGTTTTGAGAGCTGTCAAATCAGCATTTATGCCACTACAATTAACAGTGTCACCTGCCAGCGGATGGTGAATCTGCCACCAAGACAGTCAGTCGCTTCATATTACACCTAGCTGAAACCCACTGAGATTTTTCTGAAAGTAAGGATGCTCCTCAAAACAAAGTAAGCATCATTAAAGGAGACGGGATTTTCTATTCTGCTCTGCAAGGAGTTACTGAATGTAACCAGAAGCACCGGAAAAAACAGTATTACTATATGAAGATTTGCAACTTGAGAGTCCTAATAACCAAGTACTTAGAATTAAAGCAGCAAACGTGTCATTCACACCTCATCGCTGTCTTGTGGATCTGCTCTGCATGGCCTAGAACATACTTGACAATGATGCAGATGCAATACTTAAGCATTTATTTTGCACACACAGCACTTAGCACAAATAAAGTTTTGATCAACAGATCATAGTCATCAGTGCTGAAGAAAACAAAGAGAATCAGCACACTTGAGAAGAGTCCTTATTTTCTGCTTCTCATACCACCAGCATGTCTCAAAACCCTTCAACACCCTAGAGGGAATCCCAGTGAGGAAAGTAATCTTTTCCAGTAGGCACTCCATGCCATGGGACCCCACTAACACTACAGCTATTGTGAGAATACATTCCCACACCATCAGTGCCAGTTTACATCAACCTGGGACAGCAGCAGCCACTGCTTGACACTGCTCTTTTAGCTGGCCACCAGTTTAATTTCCTCAGAGCACCCGGTTTCCAAACCCTTAGAAAAAACCTAGTTTTAGCAGTGGTGAGAAATCTTAACAGATTTCAGAAACTCCTTGTGATTATGCTACAATACCATTTTCCACATTTCTAAGTGTCCAGTTGGCTTCTCCATGGTCCCTATGAATGCAGGCTAAGAATACAGATCATGGAAACAGCCCACAGAAGTCCATTTTGGTTCTCATCAAGCCACAGGAGGTAACAAACAGAAGGGGAAGCAAAGGGAAATCATCCTGCAATACAACCAGCAACGTGGAATGACATTTGGAGTGACTTCTTCTTTATGTACATATCTGCCTCTTCCTAATCAGAGACATAGACCAGATCTTCAAAGCTGAACTTCTTTAAAAAAAAAAAAAAAAAAACTTGGACAAAATTTCCTATCCTCATGTTATTAAATATATGATGAAAAGCATAGTGAAACTAAATTGAATTGTAACTTTCATATAAGTGTGAAGTATCCTAATGCTACATCAGAGCTGCTCTGAGATTTACACTGTGCTGTGGAACAGCTAGGATGACTAACACACAAGGACAACTCCTCTACAGGTTTTTGGCTTTTATTATGAGAACTGATTTGAATAACAATAACCAGATGCTCTAGTTATATAATGAACTCTTACAACATTTCCACATATATTCTCTACAACAGTTGAGATCTTACCCTAAGTGACACATTTGGTTGTTCCACAGCAGAAAGTGCCTTTACTTTGCATTCACGTACACAATCAAACACTGCTTTACACAAGCTCCTCAAATACACTACACTTCAGAGTTTTTATACTTGCATACGAATGCTCTGAGAGCAGCAATGGATGTGCATGGCACGTACTGTTAAGAGAAATCACACTAAGTAAGTGAAACAAAAGAAATAAAGTATTAAAGATCCAACAGTTGGGAATGCTTAATGCAGAGACGGAAGTTACAGCCCTATTTGCAATTGCCACTTTGGTCATCACAACCTCCTTCTACCTTCTCTCAAAAAGTGACAAGAAGAAAGGCAATAGAGGCAAGCACTGGTTTTGGGGAGGGGAGGGCGTTGAGCATTTTAAAAGAAAAACAGCTTGTAACGATGTTAACTAATGTACCTATGGAAAAGGGACTTTTATTGTTGACATGGCATGCTACAAAATTTGCCACAGCCACCGCTCACAGGCTTTAACTTAATCCCAGCTGGAATAGCAAGAAAGATCCTCCCTGCCAGATGCTTGGCTTCTTCATTTTTGCAGTTTTAGTTGATGCATCCATGGGTGTTAGTAACTGAATAGTCAAAGCATAGAGTTCTCCCCAATACTCTCCCACAGTCAGTGGGGGAACAGCAAGCTAACCAGCGGCTTCTCATGAATGGTTATTTCACTCACATGCTGAGTATTTATTATGCAAAGGGACAGTTCAGCAATTGTTAACTGGCTTGGGCCATATAATCTAGATATTTTACTGCTTCAAGAGATCTGTGACAGATCTATTTTTTCTCTCCCTCTCTCCAGTCCTTGGAGCTGAAAAAACACTTTATATGTCTTAACTGTGTGAGAACTATGGGGTTTTTAGATTTTGTGTTGAAACCTGGAGTTGTCTATTGTTGAGTCTAGCTGTTGAGAAAGCCTTATTTGATGTGCACAAAGTCAGCCAACAAGATCAACAGTTTCACTGGCATACAGCTCTTGCAAGAGGTCAAAATCACATCACGTACAACTGCTTCTACAAGAACTTGAATCAGTTAAGTGGAGGGATTCTAAAAATAATGCTCGTGTCTTCAAATTTGGTTTCAATTTGATCATGTTCTCTGGTAATCAGTGAAGTGGTGCAGTGGCTTAACTCTCTATTCAGAAAAGTTGGCATGTGAAGAGCTCAAAGACTTGTAAAATCTTTCATTACTAGAAGTCACCCATCTTTTTGATCAAGTACAAGCAGGAACAGGTACTCATGAACAGCAGTTGATGGTGGTATTGAACATCCAGAGCAACGACAGTTACCTATTTTTTTCCACTAGGTAAAATCACTTGGTAAGTCACATAACCACCTGGGGAGACCATCATCTGATTCATTTGCAGAACAGAAAGTCTGAACCTCCCCTTTACCCCAAAAAGAGCTTTTCTTAAGAAAAAATCATAATTTCCTTTCCTTCACAAAATATGCTCTGTCTTACGAATCCACCAGAAAGGATAGTATAGATGTGGCACTTAGGGACATGGTTTAGTGGTGGACTTGGCAGTGTTAGGTTTACAGGTAGACTCAATGATCTTAAAGGTCTTTTCCAACCTAAATGATTCTATGATAAACTTGGATACCTTGGCTTTGTAAGGCAGTATGAAGATGACTGTACTGCCACTTCCCCAACACTAAACACGAAAAATTTGTGAATGAAACTTAGGAATGTGTAGAAGTGTCCCAAATGACATATAGTAGCAGTCTGAACTTCACCAGGTCACACATAAACATTGATGCACGTCATATGTCCTTGCAACAGTGAACTTTCACAGAGCTGTGACTGTACTTGCTCAGAGCTAGACCGAAAGCTCTGCGGTTCACCACCTTCATACTCTGCACAACTGTAATAACCAGTCATAGCTGAGGCAGCAGCCACAAAAGAGCAACTCCCTCTCTTGGCAGAGCTGAAAAGAGCTCTCCCCAGGCTCCAGCAGCAGCCCAGCATCACAGATTGGTGGCTTTATGATCTAGAAGGCCTTGCCACCACCAGATGGATGCGCTTCTAGACTGTTGGAGATGTACTTGGTTAGGTCTTCACTCCACTTCACTCTCCCTTTACACCCAGTTCTGGCACTGAAGGCACAGTCTTACTTTCAAGCTTCACATTTTTATTTAAAAAACAAACAAAAGCCCAACACCTCGGCAAGATTTTCAAAGTCTTGTATGTGCCTTCACTGCAGTTTATTATCAAAAGGTGGTTAGCCTTTTGAAAGTTACAACCCTTAGGGAAGGCAGTAAGCATGCATTATATCCATATTACTTGCAAATATGGACAAAAAATTAACTCTGCTGGATTTCAAACCCAAAAGCAATAACAAAAGAACCAGGCTCCATTCCCTAGCATATCCCCTTATTTTGCTCATCTTTCTAGGAGGCTCATGATCATACACTGCCACTGTTAGCTACCTGTCCTTCCCTCAGGAAGGGGCTGAATAAAGTGCTGCAAAACAAAGCTCTGGCAGGGAATCGTGGAGCTACACGGCTTTATCTTGTCCTGCCACTATTCCCTTCTCAATGCACTGTGGACTAAGAGAAAAGGAAAATTATCAGAAGAACAGCTATTACGACCTGAAAGAACAGCAAGAAAGAAATGAACTATCAAATTGTGAAGATGCAAACAAGCTATGTATCTCGTTCAGCACCTGCACGCACATGGGGGCGGGATCGCCCACCCACAGCAAGCCCCAGCCCCAGAGCCATACAGACCACACAGCTTGCAGCACACGGCTCAGGCATCAGTAATGTATGTACTCAAGAGATGGATGCCACATGCTACATGTTCAGTTCAAGCAGTTCAGAAACAACAGAATAAGTCACAAATTACAAGACATACAGCTTTAAGTTACCTGCATCATTGATCATCAGTCTCTACACGACAGTTTTTGAAGCCACTGTAGAAAGACCAAAGGGGAAGTGCACAGCACTTTCAAAGCTAAGAACTCATCCCTCTTTGTCACACACTACCAAAAGCTCACAGATCCGCCTTACTCTTTCTCCTCCAATTTGCTCAGTATTCTCAACACTCAACATCACTCCCCCCACCATTCTCATTAGTTAACCAGCCAGTTCAACCAGTGAGCCAGTTTCTGCTAAGTTTTCTTTCACCACTCAGTAAGATTCAGCATTACCAATCCCAAAACCATTCCCACCATCACAGCTTCAAAATTAACACTGCAACAATTAAACCTATTTCTTTCAATGTTGCAACAATAAACATTGGGCTAAAACATAAAAATACCCACCACACAAAAAAAACACAGCAGCATGACAAACTGAAGACAATTTTTACATTTAAAAAAAGTTTCCCACCCTTCTCACCCTACTCCACTAACATAAATACCATTTCCTGAAGTTCATTCTAATCCCAAAATCTGCATTACTGTTTCCATTCCAGATAATTAAAAATAAAACACTTCTGGAAATATGCATCTACATGGAGCTCAGCAAGGATGACAGAAAAAAAATATTTATTAGTTACTCATTCAGTTTCTTTTAGTATGCATTGAATGGGAGCATATATAGTAGTTTTACTAGATAAGCTATTACAACACAGATACTCCTACTGAGGAAAATATAAATACATTGAGGGGTTGCACTGCAGTGTGAAACACACCCTTGTGCTATTTTGGTTAATAAAGATGTTTTTGAAAACTCCAGCTCTTTCCCCTTTAAAACCTTCCACCTACAAAAGAACAATGCTTCAGACAGGCAGCAGTCTCCATACAATAGCTGTTCTCTACTATACCGGGGCATTTGTTTCCTAGGAAACAAGCAAAAAAAGACAAAAAGTATCCAGTATGTTAAATATGCAAATAAACTAGGTCACACCAGTCATATTTCACTCAATGGAGCCAAGAATCCACAACTCATTATATTTTGGAGTAGAGGATTAGTTTTTCAGTAACTGCTCAAAACTAAATTATCTTTATTTTTCCACTGGCACCTCTGAAGTACAATGCTTTTCAGGAACAAATGCAAGATCGGCAAGGAGGGGCTTTACTTACAGCATGAAATTACATGTTGTTTTAATGCCAAAAAAAATATTCTTAATGCAAGTGTATCCTAACTAACCAGCTATCTGCATAGCCTACCAAATTCTGAGCAAAGCATTGCTAACAGCAAGTCACACCAAGCCAAAGCCTATTATTCCAGTCCAAAACCTTACCAAATTCTAGGCAAGCTTCCACCATGCTTGTCTATAGCCCATAAGAGAGCTCCAGTCTTAGAGTAATTGGCTTCTTAACACACAGACCAGGCCAAGCCTGACTGCAGTAGGAAGCAGAGGAAACAGAACAGAGCAAACTACCCTTTTGAACAATACTTTTCAATGTCCTGAAAGTAATATATCAGCAGTTGTTTCCCAAGCTCCCATGAAAAAATGGAGAGGGTCCAGGGAAGGGTGAGTAGGTCAGTCTCAAAAAAAAAAAAAAAAAAAACACCACACAAAACAAACCCAAAATACCACCAAAGAAACAAAAAAAAAAACACAAATCAAAAACACAGCAGCTGCATGCCCCATTCTTTCTTAAAATGCCTCCCCCCCCCCCCCCCCAATTCCCACTGGCTTCCAGGGAATTCTTATTCCAGAGAAGAAAACCAAGCTGCACAAGCACTACAGAATATTGTTAGTAACTTGCTCTTCATTATTACACTTGGAATGACATTTCAAGAATATGCTTTGTCAGAAGAAGCGCAGTTATTTATATTAAACAGCACCTGCACTAGTACCCACAGGAAACAAAGGCTGATGCAGTCAACCCAAACCAAGCGTCACAAAACTCAAAATCTCATGATCAGCCTGTTTGAAAGCATGGCAATCACCTAGCACAATATTAAATGAACAAAGCTTCTTACATTGTGAAAGGGCCACGCCATCAGGCTTAAAAACTGTCAGCTGAATCATACCAGTATCAGTTCACAAAATAAGGAATTCTACACTGTAGCTATGCACTCCCTCTCGGACACTGAGATTCTGCTAAAAGAGTCTCTTCAGCTCCTGTTAGACAGGGAGCTGTAACAAAAGTGCGCTGGTCAGAACTGAGGGTGGAAAAAATATAGTCTGAAAGAAAAAAAAAAAACACCAATGCTATTTATATTGCTTCTACAGTCTTTGCAAATCACGGTGTGACAGTAGGCAATTACAGTCTACCAAGTACTTCAGGTACTGTTCCTGTTTGCTCATTTTCCAGCCTGCAAAAGAGACTAGCATGAACATTGAAGGTGCCTTCATGAACTCCTCACATCTGTTTTGTTAGTTATGGTATTAACTAGGAAGAGGATGCAGATATGCTGCTCAGTCCTCTTCCTCACCTTTAAAGGATAACACAAACATAAAGGTACGACAAAAATTCAGGGAAATGTTATTTATTTAATCAGCCAGGGAAGGACAGGGAGGAGCTTTACACAAAAGTGATCTTCTGAACCCACAAGAAAGTCAAGCAACAGCAGTTCACAAAAATGCATTCAAGGATGATACAGTTTCAGAATGAAAACAGAAGTGAGCACCATCAGCTGACAGGAATGGTACAACTCCTACAATTAAATTTACAAGGCCTCAGCAACCTTTCTGGGTATCTCACCACATCCTGGACTCTTTCTACCAAGATATTCTTGGACTGATCAGAATTAAGCCAAAGTTTATATTCCTTCACATCACCACAAACAGCAGATCAGTGCACAGAATACTTCTCATTCTCTCCATGGAGAAGGTTTACTGTTTAAAAGGAAAAAAAAAAAAGGTAGAGTCAACACACTGTTACGACAGCAACTCTCCAGAAGAGCAGCTAACAAAGAAAGATCAGCTTAATCTAAGCACTAGTTGGCAAGTTCATATCACACACTCGCTATGGTTTGTACCAGCTGGGGTGGAGTTACCAGGAAAGAGCTACCAACAGCTACAGAAGTACCCTGCCACTGCTCCTCAGCAAGGATGCTGCATGGACACTTGCTTTCCCACTCATCCTGCTGTATGTGACATGGAAATACAGGATGCCAGCTTACAGGACTATTCACCTGGCACCTGCTAATAGCACTAAATTTACTGAAGAAAAAAATCTACATACATTTTTCACCATTTGTGCGTTTGCTTTCATGTAACAGTTTACTTGCACAATGTTGTCCCCTTGCCCCACCACCAAGGTAGCTTTCATTTGCCTCATCATGATAAAAGGAGCAGCATGAGCAAGTCCTGCTACTTCCCTCTCTATAAACTCAATTATATAAATCAAGACATTTTAACGTAACACAACTGTGGATAAAAAGATTCTAAGCTTAGGCAAGTTTTGTTTTCAGGTTTTCACAACACAGAATATTATTAAGTATGACAAAATGGGATAGCCTATGTATTCATTCAGTAGTTATTTGAATTACCACTGGCATTTGTTCATTGCTTCCAGATTTGGGGAATTAGTCAAAGAAACATAGTTAACAGCTCGATCCTGAACACCATTCAGATCCCTTTAGTGAGTCCTCCCACTCTCCCTGTGAGCAAGGAGTCACCAGTCCCATTATAGCCCTCCTCACCTACTATAACAGCAGTATAATTCTATTCTGATCGACGGCTGCTGAATATAAATATGTTCATTGGAACAGGCTGCCTGGGGAAGTGGTTGAGTCACCATCCCTGGAGGTATTTAAAAGATGTGTAGATGTGGTACTTAGGGACATGGTTTAGTGGTGGACTTGGCAGTGCTGGGTTAACAGTTGGACTTGATGATCTTAAAGGTCCTTTCTAACCAAAATGATTCTATGATTATAAGTTTCAATTACCATAATAAGTGAAATCTGCTTTAAGAATAACTCATTCGTTAAAAGTTCAAGGCTAAAGAAGGTACTGCAAAAGAACTTTTTTTTCAGGGTGGGCTTTTTTTTTAATTAGTAAGACAATTCACCCAAGGCAGGGGGGGTGGGTGGGAAAGGAACATTTTTTTTTTTTTAATTATTAAGACAATTCACCCAAGGTGGAGGGGGGAGGTAAGGAACATTTTTCCCACTGGTCTTGGAATAATGTTCCCCTTAGTGTCAAGTTTAAAGAAGGGGATCTTTTGATCCTGTCTGACATTATAAGTACCACACATGAAAACTGTGATTAAAGATATGGGGACATTAACCCTGCTCCTCTTGCATCTCAGTACTGCACGCACCTGCATTAGGCATTACTGAACATGTTCCAGATACCTAATATTCAGGCAGGAAAAAAAAAAAAGCCCCTAAAAGCAGCTACCCCATTAGCAGGCAGTCTAGTAAGGGCACTGTTTCATTAAGCCGCAAGGAAGCAGCTAAAACACCGAGTAGTTTTCCAGAGGTATTTCATTCAAAGACATTAAAATAAATCTAATTACAAAGGTAGTAATGGCATTTTGTTCTTGTTAAGTCCAGTTGGTAGACAGAACACCAATTTCATGGTCAGTCCCATGATTATTTCCAGACATTACTATATGCTTATACAATTTCCATAATTACTATGATACTTTTAAAGGAAAATTTAAAAACAGCGCAAGTTTTCAAAGAGCACTTACATGATTTAGAAACCTCTGACTGACATTCAACATGGACTTCAGTGTGCTGTATTAGCAACGAGAAATTCTTATCAGTCTGAAGACACTTTTGATGACGGCCATAGCTTACACTACTTTTGAAAGTTTTATCAAATTCTCTTTCTTCTAAACTAAGTCTTTGCAAATTAAGACCCTTTTTCCACAATACACAAAGGCAGTGCCACTGATTTCAGGTAAGACTCTCTAAGTGCTTGAAGTCTGTCCTTGTCCAGCTAAGGCCTAAATAACTCTTTACAAAAAAAATAATTTGATGGCCACACTTAGCTTCATTAAAGAGGTCTGGAAAAATGTTGTTGAAACTGTTCCCTCCAGAACCCACTCGGAAGATTCAGATAATCAGACCAATACTTTTATTAAATGCCCCAATGGCCCAGTCAGAACTTAAAGCTCACAATTACATGCCAGAAGAGGACTGGGAGGGAAAAAGTCCACTCAACTTGAAAAGACTTCGGTTTCGAAGAAAGAAAAAGAAACAGCTGGAAAAGCCTTCATTGCTTAACACACTCTCCTGAAAATTAAAACAGGATGTGAAATTCACAGAGAGGTATCAATACAATTACACTCCAATTATGTTGTTTAAACTATTTTCTAAAAAGCAATCTGATTAAATCAGAGAGATGGTTGCATCGCTGCAGAGGCTTGCATTTGAAGCCAAAACATATCTACATTAAACAGAAACCATTGAGTCATTGCACAGATCATGGAAAACCTCCATATCCATAATCTAGAGAGCAGTAGATCAGATGAGTAGAGGACCAGACTAACCCTGCATTGAGGACTAGCTGATAAGTACATAAATGGAAGTACAAAGGAACAGTTTCATGTCTTACATGATTTTCAGGGACTAAAGATGAACTGTTTACTGAAATGCTTTTCCTTAAGCCTGTCTTCCAATTCTGACAATGCCCTGAAGAGAAATCATGACAGGAGCTACAAAACAAGGGGATGCAAGTTTAAGAAGGATTTTTCCATTCCATGCAGGAGAAAAAAAAAAAAAAGAAAAAAAAAAGAAAAAAGAAATTTCAAGGAGGATTAAAAAAAAACCCCAAACACTCAAACAAAATATTAGTCAGCTTAATTTTTAACCACAAAGATGCCGGAATTCAGGCTCTAGCTGAAATAGATAAGATAGATAAGAGGACTAGCAAAAATGTAAGCAGTCGCCCTTACAGAATAACATTCAACACCATTGGCATGACCCAAATGCTGGTGCCCAATATAAGGCAAATCAGCCTGTGGTGCTTAGAGCAGGAAAAAGCACAGAAGAAGTGGGCATAGTTACTTTAATTAAAGATTAATAATCATCACCACCACCACATATCACCTACTAGGAAGTAGCCTCACATACAAGCACAGTGAGCCAAAGAACTTCTGCTATGTCAGAGACACACAGGGTAAAACCAAAACAAACCTCTCAAAAAAACACACAGTTGGGTCAGGAAATCTACATAGCGAATTTTGTGGCATTCCATCCCACCACTAAATAGCTCCCTCTCCATCCTCTGGGAGTTAAAGACCCCCATATGAACATTGTAAGACACAAGGCTTCAAGAAAATAAAAACCCATCGAAGAAAACACTCCACTCACTGCTGAGCCCTCAGTCACACACACACAATGGCAACACAATGGTTCTGCTGTTTCTAACACTCTGCCTGCCTTCATGGACAGACAAGAACAGGAATTAGCCCTGTATCTTCAGCAGCCATAAAAAGCACAAAAATAGTCCCTCTTCTTCAAGCAGCATAAAAAGGAAAAAGATTTGAGCTTCCGACTAAACCCACATTACTAATTCTTTTCCCTGCAAACTGCTCCAGTCACTCAAGTACATAAAACATTTGGAGTGACTGGATCGCTGCTCCTATTCAGACCAGTGGTAAAAGACTGTGACTGATACAAATGCAGAGGAAACCTGGAGAAAAATAAAGTCAAGTGAAGATGATGTAGGAAGGCCTGAACTGCCACTGCAGTGTCAGCCAAGAGTGGCCACAGGAGACCTTTATATTTTAATTTATGCTCTCTCAGTCAGGTTGAGGAGCAGCAGCTGCTGCAGTAAGAGCAGAGAACGCATGGCTGTCAGCAGAGCAGACAGGAGGGCAGTCCCTATGCCTGCTACCCTGTGGAGAGAAGAAAGATAGCAGGAAAAGATTTCCCCAGCAGGGACCCCTCACTGCAAAAACAGATTCTGGCTGGCAAGATCAAAAGCTGTCTTCTTCAATGAGCCTCAGCAGTATTGGTATGGAGCAGAAGTGGAAACAGAACCAGGAAAAAAAAAAATATATATACACAGACAAACATACCTGTATATATATAAAAATAAACATCCTAACATATATTGCACACATGGGATTTTATTAATGCTAGTAGGAACCACATTTTCTAGCAATTACACCTTTGGGATTATACCTAGCCTAAAGTATTAAATCCAGTTTGCAGGATGGGTTTGTTTCTCATTCAGTAGAATCTATCATATCGAAGTCAGGGCATGATGCAGAACACAGTTATACAGCAAGTACCAAGGCGGGGCGGGGGGGGGGCGGGCGGGGGCAGAGAGGGAACAACTCTTTGCTGCTGCCAAGAAAACATTAATTAATCCAATTACTTCACATATATATACACATAACAAAACAAAAATAAAACCCAACCCCCTTCCCAAAAACTACACACACAAAAACTTAAGAAATCCAAAACTATCAACCAAACAAAACAGCACACCTTTAAATGTTAAGCCTTAAAGTGTTTTGTTCCATTGTCCAAGTTTTCATTGAAGTACTTCTAAAATAGATCCCCATGCAGCAAATAAAACAGATTTCGGGATGAACAGCTACCAAACTGTTTTCTCAGGCTTTGGGTTTTTTGTGGGGTTTGGGGTTTTGGTTTTTTGGGTTTTTTTGTGGTTTTTTTGGTTTTTTTGAAGATTTCCTATAGCAACAGAAATTTACCTGGAAATCCAATTCCCAATGGGATCAAATCATGGACCTGGGCCCTGGGAATCAGGACTTAACAAAGGCATTCAGAAGCACTCGTTTATTATTTCTTAGTAAAACAAAAAGTCTTAGAACTCTGTAAGCTTTTTTTTTTTTTTTTTTTGTCCCCAAGCCTACTAAACTAGCTTAAATATGAGGTCAGCCTCTGCACAGTCAGGTAGCTTTACAGGATCTGGTATTTTTTGGCCAGAATCATACCATCAGGTTATGTTGCTATCTTGCCTATCTCGTTTTCTCTTTGTCAGCCAGTAAATCGCAGCAGTCATCTGCGCCACTTATGTTCTTCCTCCCTTCCCATGACTATTATGCAAGTAAACAAGAAAACTCTCTCATTTTGTTCATCAGATGTCAAACGCTGTGGTATAATATAAGATGACTTCTATACATTTGTCTTGATTAAAAAATTTGCTTGGGCTACAATACAACACCAATGACTCCACTGTATTGTCCGGCCACTGATTTACCTTATGCAACCCCTCAAGATCATACTCTTAGCACAACATTGCTTCAGAAACAGCCTAGGCAACAGGCAGCACTCCCCAAAAGCCACATATTTCTCATGGACCTTCTCAGGGCCCAGACAAGGAAGGAACTTTCCACTTTTCCTTCCAAAGTAATGTGTGTTACATTTGAGCTTTTATGTTAAAGCTAACTACTGGAATCTTCCAAAACAGTAATCAAAGGAAGGAACAGTCTGGTGCCTGCCTGAGAACATCCTTCAGACTCACCTGCCCATCACAGAATTCTCATCTCTCATATACTATTTTATTACTGAATAAGGATCCACTGTAACCAATGGCAGAATTAAATAAGAATTTTGGGAGTGTAGGCTTGCTTGTTGCTTCCTTTTGGGAGGCAAGGGGAAGAGAGGATGAAAAAGGACAGAACTGCAGGCAATCGCAATCCTACGTAAAAACTGCTGACTATGTACCTTGCTGTTAAACATGGCCTGGGCTGAAAATGGTTAATTCTTTATAACTGGAGGAGCTGTGTAAAGATCCAACTAGGTCACCATCTGGAAACTCACAGCTCCTCTTCGCAGCAGCAAGCTTTTTCATCTGTGACACCCAGCTGTAGTTGCGTTGGACCAGTGCACGCACTTGAATTTACACGCCTCCGATATGTGTAATTCAACCATCTGAACTATTGAAAAGGAAGGTATCCAAAATTTGTTTCTTAATGGTATTGTGTCGAAAAGTCAGGGGCAGGGTATGGCAGAGAGAAGAGAAAAGGTGTTTCAAACTATATTCTTCAGATGCAGGATTTTTATTGTGGTTTCACAGAAGCTAAGCAGATGAACATGAAAGTTAATTGACTCCAAGCTGCAGAATGCTTTATTACGTGCCTGCTGGAACTCTACCTCTCTCAAAAGTAAGCCAAGACTAATATGGAAAAGGTACAACTAACAACTGGATGTCACATACTTCAGAAAGTTAGAGATTCAAGAACCAACCAGATAAACTCACGAAGAAAAATCCATCTAGGGATACTAAGTACAAAGATCCTAATTCTATCTCTGAAAGGCTGAGGATTCAGAACATATTCCCCAAGAATTACCACTACCTACCTGCCTTGTTCTTACACTTTTCACCAGCTGTCAACCATTAGCCACTGTTTTAAAGATACTTACCTTAAACGGACCTTTTCTCCGGTCCAGTATGATCACTGGTATGTTCTCTTTGTTGCATTCTAAAAAGGTTCTTTGAGGACTGTCTTGACAGTGCTGCCCTATTTTATTTCCTTTCTATATCAGGAAATGCTTCAACCCAAATAAGTTAGATGTCAGGGAGAGGAGAAGGGGAGCTTGACTAGAACACCCCCAGCACATCACCCATAAAAGCTTCAAAACAACTTTCTGTCCAGCCCTATGCAAGTTTTCATTCTTGCATTGTATCCAAATCCAAGAATGTTCCTTTTTATTTTAAATGCAAAATGCCCTTATTAAAGGAAAACATTGATTTATTAGTGTAACTATACCTGAATTTAAAGTAATGTTTTAATTCTTCTATCTATTCTTATTAAAGTAAGTTCTTTAAAATTTCAGAGCCACCTTTAAGAAAGCTCACAAAATAACTTCTGATACTCACTTTGAAACTTAGAACTACTCCTTTTGCTCCCAGTTTCTTTACTGATGATTATAGTCTGTTATGAACATTTCACAAACAACAATTTCATAACCTCACCCTATTTTCATTCTGAACTCTGAGAACTCATTTTGAAATTTTGTAACAGTTTACAGAGACCATGAATTCCAAACTGCTGGTATTATCTCAGGTTAAGTCAGACAGAATAAGTTTCATTAGACACTTACACATTGACCCCAAAGCTCAAGGGAGAAAGAAAGATAACATCTTTACCACTGTTCAGTAAAGTACAGTAGAAATACCATGCAGGCAAACTCATATTGGGTCATACCAGACATCTTCATCTGTATTAATGGTTTAGTTGCCATAACTTCTGTAGTAACCATAGCTCTGCAGATTCCAACATACCTTTCACTACTTAGGCTTTCCTAACTCAGCCTGGGGTTGATCAAAGGTATTAGACCCTGAAAACAATAGGGAAATGATAACACATCCACAGACTTAAGAGCTAATTCAGATGAAATACTTCCAAGGGACATTGTTCAGTCTACAGTGTTATTTTTCAGATTTTCTCTACCCATAGAAATGACTAACTACGCCAAATATTAATTGCAGAGTTGGTGTTTGACATGGACAGCACTCACAAAAAAACCACACAGCTTTAACTCAAGGCAGTTAAACCAGTTATGTGTTTCAGTAGCAAAATGGTCTACTGAGCTCCTCCAGACACATCTTCATCTGAGAGGAGTTGTTTTCCTCCCACGCCACTCTTCAACCGCTCAGTTCATTTATGAAGCCATATCTTACAGTGCACACTTGCATACAAACTGTTTTAAGCTGGTTTTGCTGGTAAAGACACCATCTTGAAATGCCCTCTTAGACAAAACTATCAAACTACCTTTGAACTGCACGGGACCCCAGCCGGAAAGATGCCTTTTTATCACATCCTTCACACCATACAGAACACAGCCCATTAATATATTTAAAAAAAAAAAAAAGTGTTCTAGGTATTTAAAAGTAGTCAACACGCACGAAGTTAACAAAAATCAAGACTACACAATCTTCAAAGAAACATTTTTTTCAATTCGTTACCATTAAAACTTATCTTCAACTTGTTTAATAGAGTTGTAGGTGCATTGATATATTGTTTCTTCACATGCTCGAGGAAAAAAAAGAGCAGGATTCTTTCCCTCAGGGAACTCCCTTGCACTGCATCCAGTCAAAAGGCAAGGCTCAGCACATCTCCTCCAAAACCTTGGAGCAATTTTCGGCTCTGTACGTTAATGTTTCATTTGAAGGCACATGACAATCTAGCAGATTAAGGATTCATTGCAAAAACTCAAAGAAGTTCTTCATCTCACTTGGTGGTATGATGAGTCTAAAAGTAGGGAATGTTAATCCTGCCTTTTTTTTTTTTTCCAAGCCATCAATAAGAATCAGTTTTACATTTCTTTAAAGCCTTCCTTAAAGGCAAAAGGAAAGGTGGTTTTTGCTGTTTACTTTTAATACTATTGAAACCATTGGTATTAGCACAGTCTGTAACTATCTACTCATAGTATGTTACCGCAAACTGCTGGAACAATCTAACAGAAAATAAACGCAATATTCATCAAGTTCTGCATTTAGACAGACTGGTTTTACCTTTTCTCTATCAATCATCAAAGCATAAACAAAACTAGTCCGAGATGTTAAGTTTCCATTCAGCTATAAACTGATTTTCAGGCTTGATTTATATACATAGCTTCTTTTATGCTTTGTTTACCAAAAATCTTTTATATGCCACACTAGTTACTTGATAAGATACCATTAGCAGTAATGGAACATATTTCATGCAGAAGCCATTATCTTTAGCCTAAGATGTTGTTAAAGTTCAGAAGCCATTAATAAAATGCGGTGATTTCTTATGCGGCTAATGGTAGACCACATAAGTAGTGGTACTTAACAGATAAGCATTAGTAGCTCCATCAGACACAGATTTATCATTAAGTTGCTGCTATTATGTACGTGTCTGGCAAGAGCAGGACTCAGTACTCAATACAGTACTATGCATGGCTAGTTATAAAAAGCTGACAGTGGTGACCAGCTTGCTGCCCAGACCAGTGGCAAGGCACATAGCCTGTAGAGACCACTGTTAAGAGGTACTTCTGCACATGTAAAGCTATTTCATACAAGCACACCACTACTCTACAACTAGAGAGAATGCAGTCACTATTGTCTGCTATGGATGAAACCCGTGTGCTTCAACAGCTAAGTTCTCTCAATACTACAAGTATTAGAGTCACATGTAGCTCCTATTACTGAGGGGAAGTTTTCATTTAAAGGATCAAAGTGGTCAGACAGGATGCTTACTCTGAGACACAAACTGGCAGCAACACTGCCTCATAGGCTCCACTGTTCTCTGCTAGAGTTTTTTGGTCAGACATGTATCACCGTTTTTGTCAGCTCTTAGCTAACTTAGGCAACTGAAGTAATTGCTCTAGCTCTTTTGAAAGTCTTTTTAGTGTTTTGTTTGGGGGACCTCTTTGGGCTTTACCATCCCCCACCCTCTTTTTTTTAAAAAAAAAAAAAAAAGATATTGCTTGAAAACCAATTATGCAGCTGCCACCAAGTGATTCCCATTGAAGTCAACAGGAGCTGCTCTTATGCAGAGGCCTGTAACAAGGGCCCAAGCATTTACAGTGCTGAAAGCTTTTGTGCTCTATACCCTAAGTGGATGAAGGCAAGCTATGCAGGGGGCTCATTCAAAATTAATACTACATCAGGAAGTGGATGAAGGAGAGGGAAGGCACTAAATAATTGATCCAGTTTGTTTTCTGTGAATTCTGAAACATCTTTATGTACATGTTTGTTTTGGTTTGCCTTTTTGTGTTTGTTTTTTTCCAAGCTAGAGAGTTTTTAAACTAAAGTTCTATTAACAAAACAGAGTGAAACAGTGACAAGAGCTCCCAAAGCGGTGCTTTGATAACAATAACTGCAGAAAAATATCTACCCAGAAGGCAACACGGAGATGGAATAGAAAACAAAGCAGGTTTTATTCAGACAAAATATGACTACCTCCTCACTTTAGAAGGTTACATTCTCAAAGTTAAATACCTTCTGCTTTATGAACAAGTGATGTACTCCACTCCTGCTCCTTCTGTGAAAAGTTACAGCTTTCTCTTCTCACCACCATTTGTACAGAAGTCCAATCCCACCCCACAATGCAGACAAAGTCCATCCTTCCAACTTAGTCTTTCAAACTCCTCAAGCTAGGAGTCTAATCCTGCTCACATGAACAATTTTGGCAACACAGCTACACCAAAATTGTTCTACATTGCTCTACAAATATCACCTGCAGTCATTTTAAGGACATGTTACAGTGACAGATTGGAACAAGGTAGCCTTTTAGAGTAAATGAAAATATGACCCTAGTACACTAAGGAGATTTAAACAAATAGCAGTGAAGTTCGATAGGTCTCCACAGATACAAAAAAGGAGTCCCACCAACTCTTAACTTAAAATACTTAGGACTTTACAGTGTGCTTCTAACTAGCATAGCATCATCAACCATCAGCCTCTTTAAATTTCAGTCCTGTACTCCAGCTTCAGGTAGCATCACTGAGACTCTGTGCTTCAAGAGCAAGAAGCCTTCCATGTGGTTCAAACAGGAGACACAGCACACCCCTCAAATCTTTGCTGACCATGTCAGTGTCTACCATAGTCCCATCCATTCCACCTCACCTGATTCTACATGGCTCAGTCCTGCAGCAATTGTTTATGAAGCTAAAATGTGAAATTCTTTACATCAGAGCCAGAGTTGCGTGTACAGTTTTGATATTCACCAGCCTTATAGTTTGACACATCAACTAAAGAAGGATTATCTCTGCAGGTGTTATTTGGGAGGTCTTGCACCAACACTTAGAGGCTTGCTGTTTCAAAAGGAGATGCTTACACATTACACTGAAAAAAGGCACATTTATGGAAAAAAGTTGTCAGGCAAGAATAAGTGCCTTATAAAGTGGTACAAAAAAAGCCAGTGCTGGGGTTTTTTTTTACTTCTCCTTCCCACTCTCCCATGGACTGGTGGCTGGACTCCAGTAACAGAGCCAGCAAACTGCCCCTGTAGAAAGCCCTCTCAGAGCATGGCAGTGACCATGCAGGGGCTCCTGTGGGCTAAGAGCACAAAACCCAGCTGAGTTTTCAATTTCAGGTGACAGGAGTAAGAACAGGCACAGATACATTGCGAGACACAAAAAGGGCTACCTTGGAGAACAGAACAGAGAGAATAGCCTCTGCAAGCTGGAGTAGAGCACAAACCGAAAGGAGGGCAAAACCAACAAGAATTAGGTATTTACAAGAGGTATGGTAATTTATCCAGGCAGTAATCAGCTGCTATTGACAAGAAAACTGCAAGTAACAGTGGAGTTGAGTATATCATCGCTGCCACTTATGAGGCATGGCATTTAAAATAATGTATGAAATACTGGATGATAGTGAGTGGAAATCACACACACACACAAAGTTCTGGGATGGGGAAAGTTGAAGGCAAAAGCTACTGTTGCCCACAGCTGTCCTTTTCCCTCCGTCAGAGGTTAGCACCTCTGCAGAACAGCCGATAGGGTCATGAATCTACAGGGCACAGGAGAATGCTTCCAACAGAAGACAAAAACGGCCAGATGGGAGCCACAACTCATTCACCTGCTACAGTGGCAAGAACCCTTCAGTATCAGTCTCATCAAGATTGGTATTGGTTTTCTCTAATGTGCAAAGCTATTATCAGCATCTGCTCAGAAGCTACTTCCTCTTTCACAGGTATGAGTGTGGTTTAGGAAAAATAAAGGAGAACAGAGGCCGGCAAGGATGTAAACCATTTAAGAATATCATTGGCTTGTGTTCTTGAGTCAAACACACTAGTTACTTGCATGGAAAAGATCCCGCAGAATAAAACATTGATTCAGATGCCACCGCAAACCTTTAGACTACCCAGGCATCAGTTTTGCCTATCTTCAAAATAACGGGACATCTTGTAAGAGGAAGGAGACTGCTTACATGTAAAAGAAAGCAACCTTTTTAAACCACACTCAGCTCTGCATAACTGAAGTAGGAACACTACTGGTGACCATGTCAGAGCTCCCAGTAGCAGCAGAACAGCAGAATACAGCCAGAGGAAGATCAATGCAAAAAATCCTTCTTTGCATGTAACAGCAGTTAGATGTGCTTCCAGTCCCTTCAAGTCCTGCTTTTAGGCACATATGTCAATGAACTTCTGCTCTAGCAAGTCAGGAATTATTTTTTTTTTTAAATACAGAATTATTCTATATACCTGTATATAACTATGTATACATATATATAAAATATATAAATGTATACTAACCTTTTGTTTGCAATAAAGCCATCAAAAAGGATACTACTTGGGAATGGATAATCATGATGAACTCTCTTCGGAGACATTATTTGCCATTCCTTCCAGTAGGCCACTCCAATGAAGTACCTTATTACGGGGAGTGGCATGGTGTTTAGAACAACATTTACACAAAGAAAAAGAAACCAGAGAGGTAGATGATGGAGCTGTCCACTTAAACTTAAGTTCAAATTCAGTTCACATCACAATAAACTTGGTAGACTATCACTGCTCTTTCTTTCTCCAATATCACTGAGCAATTAGGAGAAAACAGATAACCACCATAAATCTTACTAAAATAGAGAAGATCAAGGTGCATTGGAGGAGCACCCTAAGTAGCACATATGTCTACATAATAGTCCTCACTGGACTGAGCTAATTATTAACACAGCATCATGTCTGATGCCTCTGTGTACTCCAAATCTACTTGACCTATAGTTGAAATAGGCTGTGCTTGTACCATCACTTTAAGTTGATCTATACAGGGAAAGGAGGAGATGGTTCTACCATTTTCCCACACTTCATTCTTGCAGCCAAACAGCAAGTCAATAGAAATTGACCCACATGAGAGAGTTCTCAGTCAGAGCTGGTAACTGACTGCTATCAGTCCTCTGAAGCTGTACTAACACACGTTTGGTTCTGCAGCCTTGTGCCAGCCTCAGCCATTTGCAGCCCCTGCTCTCATTCTGGCACGAGAATTTGCAAGGCAGCACACCAAAACCACTCATAAAACCACGGCCATAACCAAGGCAGGAAGCGGCTCTGCTACGGCAACAGGTCCTCCCAGTGATTCAGAGAGGAAAAAAAAAATTGAGTTAGACTGTTACGAAAGCAGCAAGACTTCACATCCCCATGGATGCCCACAGAAAGAGAAAGAAACAAGAGGATGTTTGTGATATCAAGCAATATTGATTAAAAACTAGATCTTAGTTATTTATTAACTGCAATCATACATATTTTATATTCATATATACATATTTTTATAACCTTCACATAAGTCATATGGCTGAATTTTCATCTAAAAATTAATTACACAACTCCTTGGAAAACGGGGCTTCCAATTTTAAATTTTTTCCACTTCTTTTTTAATTATTTTAATTATATATTTAATTATTGTTGGACTGACTGAATTCACACTTATTCCTTCAGACATATACCCACATAAACCGGCAGTCAGGAAGAAAACTTCTACAAAATGCTATCTTTTACCCATCTGGAAAACAGAACCATTTTGGTTTTATATTTCAGTGGCAAAATTTAAAATTAAAACATCTGAAACCCTTGCTTTATGCATAGTAGAACACTCTGGTGTAGTCCCCAGCTGAGAGTGGCCCAGGATGCTTGCTGACCCTGTTCCCCCTTAGCTGTTAGGACCAGTTAAATTGTTACCTTTTCCAAATTCTGTTCTCCAGCCTGAAACACTCTAACCACATGGCATTGCAAAGACAAAGTTGAGAGACTTCTTCCACGAGGTGACACAGTTAATGGAAGCATGGCATGAAGCAACAAAACCTTTGCCATACATTATCTGTGATTTTTTTTCCTCAGTGCCTCTGCTTTTAAATAGAAACCATTTACGGCACAGAGGGAACCCCTCTTCAAGCTCTTTTTAACCACAGCTGGTTGGAAAACAGAATGCAGCAGAAGAGACGCAATTCAGTGAGAGGGAAGCACAGAGAACCTAGCCTCAGAAAGGTAAATATACACCCTGCACATTGGTACATAAAGCAAAGGTGTCCAACAGGGAGAACCTGTGATGCAGGCTCTGACAAAATGACAGATACCAGGTGGATCTGTTAAGGGCTACACCCCACACACCATGCTGCTGCATCTTTGCTAGGGGCACCAGAGCTCAGTTGAGAGAGCCTGCCCTCTTGACACAGAGAAAGAAAGTCCTGACATAAAATAATGTTCTGAGCCATGGAAGATTTGCCCCTAAATCAAAGTAAATTAAGCTGGACTCTCATTAAATGTAAGCTACTAACGCTAGGAAACACCCAGTAGGTTGAATTATTGCAAGCATCCTGGCAGTCTCATCTATATCATACTCATTACCCTGTAACAGTAGCTTACTGGAGCTATGACAGTAGACGTACTCAGATTTTAACTTGTTAACACTATATTCAGGAAAACAAAGCAGAAGCCTCTATGAACCCAAAATATTTCATATATCTAAAGGCATCTAGTCTCCTTTTAACTCTTTCTTTGAATACAATACTAGAAGGAAGCACCAAACACTGTCAGAAATAATTTTACTTGCCTATTGAGGAGAAAGAGAACACATTTAGGCAGAAGTTCCTACAATTCTTTGATTCTTCCATAAGAAGTTTTGCTGTTGAGAAAACCAGATGGCAACAGGTATAGACTAGGTACACAAACTGTTTTCATAATATGTATTTGCCTTGTTGCGCAAAGAGAAAAAAAATTTCCATCACCACACATCAGGAACTTTGCTTGAAATGATTTTCAATATTATTTGATGTAATGGTGCCTTCACTAGGAGCAGAGGGATTTTCAAGGCCTGGAAGAGGCATATTGATTTTTCTCAGTTCTGTGGGAAATTGACAGTTCATTCATAAGATCCTCTGTGTGTGCTGAAATACTTATTCTAAATGCTGCCCAGAGTAAAGCGACTGGAAAGTTGAAACATTAGCTGAAGAATCTGATGTGGAGATTGATGCATATTAAAATAAATAAATACCGCTACTGCCATTTGCCTCATTTATTTTACACAGCTAAAGGAGTAGGATCTGTTTTCAGCATCTCCACAAGTCAGGCCATCTGGAGGTTATACGAGATCACACTGAGTCAGAGTTTGATACCAAATCAAGCACCCCTGACTGCAAGCCTTGGCGTGTTGGTGACATTTTTAAATGCCAGTGCAAGGGGAAGGTTGGACTGCTCTAGATCTTTGTGTTCGTTAGAGAAGCAGCTACACAGAGTACTGTGCCAACAGTGACATCCACCCATACCAACCCTTATACCTGTACAAAGTCCTACTGAAATCAGTGGAAATCTATATCCACTGTGATCCACGAGGGAGGATATTTTTTGGCAGGAGCAACAGCACAAGCACAAAAAATGGGATGTTTTCCAAACTCGTGCAATAGTACAGTGGAAAAGAAACAAATTAGGCTTCAAACCAGTAAAGAATAATCAATGTTTTCCTGGATTTTGCACTGTAAAACTGTGGTGGAATGCAATTCAGTGCATTGGTAAAAATAGATAAGCTTTTTTTTTTTGTTTTAATTCTTTATTGCATTGCAACAATATTTGCTAATTTTTAATGGGAAAAAAAAAAGATGGAAACTGGTGCAAGAGTACGAAGTCACTGTGAAATGCTAGCTAATGAAAAAGATACTTAGAAGAGTTAAAAAAATTACCATACTGGAAGTCAATTTAATGGTTAATGCTGACAGTGACTTCTGGGTCATCACTAACAGAGCTGGAGTTACTTCATGAGCTGTTCAGCTCCTTGCTCCTACCTATATCAATAAAACAATTACAGTCCTGTTGACAGGCTACCAGCCATGCATTTGAGAAACGTGCTGCACATTCTGTGCAAAGCAAAGTATGAAGGCGGATTCTATCCTACATCACTATAGTTTAAGATTGGAATTCCCTGACTGGCAGAATTAGGTCAGGAGATTTCTTTGGGTCAAAAATATTCTCTCTCACCTCTAGTTTTAATTGGAAGCAAAACATTATACTCTAAATGCTCCTAGCAAATCTTCCCAGGTTATTGCCCTTGGTTAATGGAGTATAAACTGTTGAAGTACCTAGACTGAGCATTTAACAACACATCACCTTCTTGCTCCAAACATGTAACTTGTAGAAGCCCTGGTGCCAAAATCAGTTTATAATGCATTTTCAACAAGAAGTCTATTTGTAGGAATGGGGCTCAAAAGAAAAGCAAGTGTTGTTTCACTAACTGTGAGCCCAAGTTTCTTATCCTCTACTAATCATTAACTATTGCATCTTACAGAGTTTAAGGAATAAAGAATAAATTAAAAGTTTGCTAAGAAGTACTTCAGGATTATTGTAATCTATGGAACTAGGTCTTAGAGAGTGTTCTTTAAGAACAGATTACATACATACTTTCAAACTCCTGTCCACCAGAGAAGACAGAAGTTCCTTACATTTTTCTTCTTTCCGCTCACCACACACACAAAAAAAATAACCTCCCCACAAAAAAAAAAAAAACACACCACAAAACCAAAAAGCCTTCTCCCCCACATTTTTCATTTGAAAATTACCCTACATCTATTGCTCTACCCGATACAAGTAATTTTTTTTTCCCAAAACATGTTTTCTGGGTTCCCATTTGGAAAATAAAAGCCTTTCTTCCCCAGTATAGCTCATGCTTGCTTTCCCCTATGTGCCTATTACATCATACACTGAATATGTACATACATAATAAATACACCAAAGAGTTTATCATGAAAAGATTGTCTTACTGAATTAAGGTAGCATGTCTACCTTCAAACATTACAGAACATGGATCTGTTGCCTTTATTAAGAAAGCATTATCAACATGCAACAAGGTGGATGGGACTAGGACCAATGATAACTTGTTTTCGCACATACAAATATTCATAAAATGTTTCACTTGCAGAAGTATTCTGTTGGAGCTACCTCTACTCTGGGTGCCATTCACATGCATCAGCTTTTCTCTGATTGGGACATTAAAGATTAATAATTAACTCTTCATACTTTGAGATAGACGTGCCACCAGGTAAAACTTGCTATGACAATTCAGTCAAGGTGGGAGACTGGTAAATACATTTACCAAATTCATCTTTAACACAGAAAAAAAAAAGTATGTAAGCTACATTTGATAGTTCCAATAATATTCACTTGAAGTATGTTGACATCAAATATGAGAACCCACACAATTAATCACATTTATTTTTTTCTAGTTCTTGTGCCCTTATGCTTCTTCAGTCTTTTATAAACTAGAAACATCAAATAGCTTAAAACAATAACATATTTACAAAAGCCTAGTTTTGACAAAACAAATTCTTACGAGAAAGGAAACAGCTTCATCCATGTTCCTCATCTGTCTTTTTGTATAACCAATGATACAGCCTGTCACAAAGTTAGGAGGGAAGGCAAGGCAAGGAAAATTCTTAGTCCAAGAATGACCTCTACAAATATGAAACAAGTCCCTGGGAGCCAGCAAAGTTACTATATTTTTATATGCATTTAAAAGACCGGGGCTACATCTGCTGAAAGACACTGAGGAATTCAGGAATCCCAAGCTCACAACAATGTATCTATTTTATCAATATGTACATCACCACCTTGAACTGTTACAAAACAGTTGTGTATTTTCCCAAGACAAATTCTGTTCTTGCCATTGTTCTGTTTCTGGCAAGACCGCTTGTGCAATGCTCTCTAAGTTACCTGTGTTACTCGGAAATTAAAAAAAAAAAATAAAATTGAGCATAACAGGGTGGGGAGAGTGAACAGAATGCTTCCACTTCCACTGCAAGGGCATCTTCCCAATGCAATTTTTTAAAGATCAAATGCTACAGAATGCATTTGAAAATTGCATAGAACTAGCTTCACATTGATTTTTTTTTTTTAACCACTGTGGCAAGGGAAAATTACATAACCAAAACTTCCTTGTGGATATCTGAAAGCCAGCTGACATCAAAAAATGATCTTCTGCCCCTCTGAAAACAAACTATCAACAATGTACAAAATTTAATAAACAGTCTATTTGTTGTCCCTTAAAGGTCAGTGCACTTTTCCAACACTTCTCCCATAACACACTTATATAATCTTATTCAGTTTTCTTTCCGCTACCTTCCTGTAATTCAGAAGACTATTTAGACCCCCATATGGTTGCCATCAAAACCAGCAGATGCCAAGCAATTTAAAACACAAATTATGACTTGTAATATGCTGATGTATCATAATTGCACCGTATCTCACAACTTACAGTGAATCATCAGATAAAGCAAAGGTTTCTGTCTGAAGTGTCAATGCTTTCTATACATCTTTCCCCTTAGGCTAGGGTCGGTGGAATCAAGTGTGGACTGAAAGTCAGAGTTAAACAATAGTATATATCCACAGTTTCCATCAAGTATAATAAACCACAGAGAGTGATTTAAAACAGTTCCTGGAACTAAAAGTCAGCTTAAAACTATCTTGCAAAAGTAGAAGGGGAAAGAAGGGGAAATGGTTCTTGCCTTTTGGGAAGCAGGGTGGCCTACTTCTACTTTTTGCATTGTACCTTTGACAACATTCTCTATGGAAGCCTAAGGGCAAAGGCGGGGAGGAGACATTGTTTATTTGCTTCCTTTAACTACAGAAAAATGTTTTCTGTTACCTTATATTACGGCTGCAGCTCTCATCTAAATCAAATTACATTATGGTTTACCTAGACAAAGACATAAAGGCTCATAAAAAAGCATCGTCTATTCCACCAGCCTAGAAAGGCAGCAAACATGATGTGGTGCTTTCACACAGGCATTATGCTAGTCAAGCTAAAGCCCAGGTGTGTGCCCTAATGAACAATCAGCAGCAGAATGGCAGCTGAGCAACGGAAAAGGAAGCAAATATTGAGTTCTAACTTTTGATTTAGATGTATTTGTGCCTATTTGGTCACAGTTCCTAAATCTTACTTTGGCAAGTGCCAAATGAGCTCTTCTTTTCCACAAGAGTGTTGTGATCTCATAAAATAAGTTTTTCGGAACAAACACTTCCAGCATGTTTACCAAGCTTGCAAATATACCTAGAACATTAATTATGCATACACTCAGAGGATAATATCATCTTCTACAACAGTATGAAGCACATAGTTAGACAAGAACATGTTACCTGGGGTGGTGTGAGACTGAGAACTATCTCCTAAAAAGCATACTGTCACCTTTACTTACAACTACTTATACAGCATTAAAGTGCAACTTTCCCATATTCATTATTCTACTAATTCAGTTGTGTTTTTTAACGAAAGAAATAACAGACCAACCAGCACAAAATCAAAAATTTTACAAAAAGATCTGATAATTTATTTTGCCCATATTCTGTGGCATATAAAGCCTCCTTTTTTTTGTAAAATCTTCAGTTTAAGTAGCACGTACAATCTTTCCCCACATAATTTCAGCAGATCTATAATATTTCTCTGCTCAAGGCACTGACAATTTTCTTGTCAAAACCATTACTCTTCCACTCAGTTCTCTTTATTTTTAGTCCCTTGTTTATGATGCAGAATAGAGAGTATTTTCCTGTTTGTTTACATCAAAATGTTAAAGGGTTGTGTTAAAACCACTATATAATAATGCTGAGGTAGAAGTTTTAACAAAGGTGTTCTACGTATCTCCATGTTCACAAGATCCCTGGAGAGTGTCATGGGGTTAATATGATGACCTCTTCACCATTTCAATCTATTTACAATGACTACATTAGTGGCTATTTTTGATTATCGCTTCCTGTGAACAGCCAATCGAACTTGCAGTTTTCATTTACAGCTGTTCTGGTCCAGTTGCGTGACAGACTAGTGAAGGGTTTGCTATTAATTCAGTAAAAACAACGTTAAAATGTATCTTTTGAGTCCAAATCACGAGCAACACGGTAATAAATGCAGGCTTCCTCATAAAGAGATTACAATATTCCGAAGAAATGACTAAACTCTTACAAAGGGCTTTGTCTCTGTGGATTTCAAGCAGTTTAGCCAAGAACACAAGGAGATCATTAGCATTTTGCAAAAGGGAAAATCTGTAAGCAAGGGCCACGTATCAAGCAAATGACAGAGTGGGCGATATACTCGGGTCTTCAGATTAGCATTCCAGCAGTATAAAGCCATATGGCCTAGCAAGATATCCTTTAACCCATTCAGTTACAACAGAGGAACATCTCCCGTCACGTAAAAGCTATGCTTCATCTGCCTCCACAACACAGGAATAAGAAAACAATTAGCCACAAAACACCTAAAAGATACCGCTTCCCCACTTGCGCCATCTAGACATGAACCTTCAGAGAATACAACGAAGAAAACTGCAGGGTGTATAGCTTCTTATAGACTGACAGTGCCTGAAGGAGCAAGATAACATGTTTATGTGTATTTCTCCATAATCTCTCTCTTTTAGACCAAGGACATGGCACACAAGTGTTCCTCACACTACCCGCTCCCTGCTGAAAAACATCTGTGTTCACAGCAACATATGCCCAAGGGAATCAAAATGAAAAAACAGACAAGTGAAAAGAACCATGGCAAACTCAACCACTAAAAACTGATCGAATACTAAATAAAAACAGCTACTGTAGGGTCAGAATACTACAAAGCTTGCAACCACTCATCTCCACAGGTCGGTCTTAGGCCAAGTAAACGTTGACATAAAACCACTGTCAACTTCACTCTAGCAGCTTACTTTCTTGATTAAGGAAAGGTGTTTCACTATAAAAGTGTCATTAATCAAAACTCCCATCCTTCCAAAACATCCTTCTCAGGTATCTTTACTTTCCAGGAACACAGACACAAGGTTAGGTATGAATACCTGCTAGCCACGTAACCACCCTCCTCTATTCTCACCACGGTGATAATCACAAGCTCAGTACTGCTTAGAAGGTTTCTCTCCTCTAGTCTTCCCCACCTTCATCCAAATATTTCAAGGTGTTTTTTTTCGCCCCAATTCACCTTTCTACTCCAAAGAAGCCACTATACCAGATATGTACTCAACTTGCCTTCAGAATCCCTCAAAAACACATTCACCCTACCTGAGTTTGTACGTTTCTCATTGCTAAATGGAATATCTCACGAAAAGAGGGGGACTGTACATGTAAAAGCCTTCATCCAACTTCAACATTCTATGCAGTGATAAAAACTCATCATTTACGTGTGTGTGAGAACGCTCACCCCCTCTCCCTGTGGTTACAAAATTTGTCATACACATCCAAAACCAGCTGCTTCTCTTTCAAACCCAACACATTGAGAAGATGCTAGAAATACTATTAAATGCAGGTTACATTTCACTATAGCGTTCTGCCCACTCTATAGCCAGTGCCAGAGCGGTGCAACAAGATACTGTGCAGTCAGGAGATCAAGCAGCACAGCCAGGAATCCCTGCAAATGCCCAATCAAGCCTCCCGTGGGCTTGCACTTTAGGGATGGGTGGGAATACTGCTTCCTCCCTCCTCCATCCTACTACTGGTGCTACTACTACGTGGTAATAGCTAGTCATAATAAGCCCGTGCCGTACACAACCTCGCCATTGTGTAATCATTGCCTCAACCAGCACTGTTCAGAGAACTTGAGCTGTGATTTTTTTTTTAATTATTATTTTTATTTAACAGGGATATCAGCAGGAAAACACGCAGATCAATTCGTTCTCCAGCCCTGGGTGTCTAGCTGCTCCCTTCCCGACCAATAAAGCTGAGGAGGGGGAAGGAAGGAGGAAGGGAGGAGGAAAAAAAGGAAAAGAAAAGAAAGGGGGGGGGCGGGAAAGACAAAAGGCAAGAAAACCTCTTCGCACCTCCAACAAAAGCCATGAGGAGGGCCGGAAGGGAGAGGAACCGGCAGCCTCCGAAGGCGCAGGAATGCAGCACGCGAACTTGCCCGGGGAAGGGCGACCCGGGGCCGGGCGGGGGCAGGAGGCGGCCGCGGGGAGAGGCTGGGACGGCGGCAACCCCCCCCCCGCGCCTCGCGCCCCCTGGAAGCCCCATTCAAACCCCCAACCGCCGGCCTCGCGCCCAACTGTCACGCACGACCGCCGGCTCCGCTTCCACACGTCCCTCAGTCTTCATCGCTGGCCGTGCCCAGCCCGGCAGCGGGGGAGGAGAAGGAGGAGGAGGAGGAGGAGAAGGTGGCAGAGGAAGACGCGAAGCGCCGTGCGACCGGCCCACTTACCCAGAAAATGACATTGAAGCCGAAGATGAAATATTTGATGCAACAACTGACTTCAGGCCCCTTGTAGTGCTTCCCGGACATCCTCTGCGCTCATGAAGACACTTTGCTCGCAGCCAGGGTGAGAACCAAAGCCGGGGGATGGAAGGAAGGGGGGCTGGGGGCGGCGCGGCGGGCAGGGCTCAGCGCCGGCTGCGCGCAGTCAGGGGATGCGGCAGGAGCGGCGCGGCGGCGGGTCGGCTCCGACTTGCCGGGCGCCGGGGATGGCCGGCGAGCAGCTCCCACCTCCTCCTCTTCTCCCGCATGGAGGAGGCCCTGGCTACTCGCAGCGGCAGGGAGAGGGAGAGCGAAGGACAGGGGCGGCTGCCGGGGAAGGAGGCTCCCCGGCAGAGGCGCGGGACTCGCCGCCGCCGGAGCCGCGAGGTGCCCCAAGCCCTCTCGCGCAACGCTGCCTGCCTCCCCCGCCCCCACAGCGGCAACGGCCGCCGCGCGCGCCGCGCCCCGCCCCGCGGGAGGGGGGGGGGCGGGGAAAGGCGCGCCACTGGTCGCCCAGGCGGCGTGATTGGCGTCGCGCCCCACTAATCCGACTGCACGGCCGCCAGCCCGAGGCGTCCTGGGGCGGGGGCGGGGCGGGGGCGGCTCTGCGGTGCCCCCCTCGACCCCTCGACCCACCGGCCCTTCCTCCGTGGCGTACCGCAGCAGCGGGGAGCGCGAGCCGGCGGGGGCGGGGCTGCCGGCGGGGGCAGCCGTGAGGTGGCTCCCATGGGCGCTGATGGCAGGGGGGCTGTGCCCGCCGGCTTTGCCTGCGGCGGCGCGGGCGGGGGGCGGCCTGGCGGCTGCTGCCGCCTCGGTTACGTAACGGGGTCGGCGGGCCTGAGGGTGGCCGTTGGAGCGGCCGTGTGGGGCAGCCCCGGCGGGGGGGTGGGGGAGCCTGCCGACGGGGCGGGTGTTAGGGGCCGCACCTGTCAGCGCTGAGGTAAACGCAGTTCGTTCTGTGTAAGGTGCCCGTGAGGAGCAACGGTATTCGACGGGCCCGTGTCTTCGTTGCCGGTTTGTCAGTCAAAGTCGAGGTTTCTTCCATTCTTTCTTCCTGCGACACGTCCCTCGGCAAAGTCCCCGCGGGTGGCCCCGGCCGTGGCCTCGCACAAAACCCAGAGGTGCCAGGCCGGGGGGGCTCCCTCCTTCCGACAGCTGGGGGATGACACAGGCCGGCCAGCGCCGAGGCAGCGAGGAATAACGCAGCCGGGCTGGTGTGAGGGACCAGAGAGCAGCGCTCCATAGCATGCGTGGCGAGAAAGGCCAGGAGAGCAGCATTCGTTCTAGTTTGGCTGCAGTAATGAGAAGGAGCAAGACCATAATTGTACTGTGGAGGTTGTTACGAATGGGTGCCTTCAGATCACCTCCCACGTGAACTCATACGCACTACACGCACAGGAACATGTGAAGAACTATTGTACAATGTTTTCTAGAGTTTACATTTTAACATACTCTGAATTGATATTGAACCTGCTATCTGTAAAGTTACGTGGCTTAGTTGTATTCATACACTATTTGAGATTCAGAGTCCACATGGTCTAGCATTAGCAGCGTAATTAATAGCATTTCTGTGCTGAAGAATATCATCATTTCAATGTTTAAGGTCTTCAGAGTCTCCTGGTCCAACTATAAGTGCAATACTTTAATTCAAAAGGTGGAAGACTTATTTGTAATAAATTACATTTCCCATCTCTACAAGGTTGCAAGATAACACACTTCAAAAGTGTGATACTGTTAGAACTACAAAAGATAGATAGTCTTTAGTTCAAGATCACTTCATGTTGGTTATGGGGTCTTAGTCATGTCTTTTTTGAGAAGGGAAACATTCAGCTGTCAGGTCTGGTAGATTTTGAGAAGAAAAAGCATCTGGTGGCATGGACCCACAAAAATAAGCAATGTTATTGGTAAATGAGAAATTAATGCAACACATCTATACAATTTAACTATGACTGTATAGTTTACTACATGAACGTTATCCCTGTGTCTATTGTTAGAGTATTGTTAACAGTGTCTCTTTGCAAGACCATCTATGGGAAGAGGGTAGAAAATGTTGAATACTTAGTAATGCGTAGGTTCTGAACCAATGAGTAAAAGCACATCACCACTTACAGCAGGGTATGGTAATAACGTATTACATTAAGGTGCTGTTTTTACAAGTGGCTTCAAATATTGGTGACGACCTGTACAAACATTTATAATATTACTGTCATAACACCCTACTAACACCACGTGTTGGCACCCCTTAGCATTTTAATGCTTCACAGGCAAGAGGACAATATGGCAGAGTGATATTTATTACAATGAATTCAGTAACAATCTCAGACGGTTTAGCTATTAATCCATTCATTCCCAATCAGCAAGTTAAAAAGAAATGCAACCTACATCAATTATAGCATCATATTACATGACCTCACTTGCTTTCTCAATTGAGAATAGTATTATAATTGCCAAGTGTCATTTTAAAGTCAAAAGCATTTAGCATTGTCCCATTGTCTGATCAGCTTAAGGAGAACGTAGGATGTCTGGTGGTAACAGTTAGGCTGCTCACTTGAAGAGGGTATTGAACACAGAACCCTGCTCTTTTTAATTCACTTTGTGTGTGTGGTTCCTGTGCAGCCTCAGAAATGAGCAACCAGACAGCAAAGGCAGCAGAACAGCTTTGATGTAGGTAATTGATCTTTCAGAATGCCAGCTGGAACAGTGTCCTCTGCACCTGTAGCAGCTTCTCTGGTTTACAAACACATTTTGTCTCCTGTCCTAAACAAACGGATAAAAAAAAAAATCCTTTGGCTTTGTGCCGTCTCTTGTGGATCGCTTCTTACATGCTTTGGCCACCTAGGTCTGGAAGCTGAGCGAGATGACTGTGACAGCACTTTAAATTCACTGTCAGTTACCAGTCAGCACTGAGTTCATGTGATGTTTTGGCACAAAAGCCTGAGGCAATACTAGGCAAGAGCAATTTTACCTTTCCTTGCAGTATGGCAAGACAGTTATTCAAATCTGTTAGTTTATAATTCATCTGACTAGTCACAGGAGTACTAAAGGACAGTATTTCAATGACAAAGCAATGTTTCTAGTATCGCAATGCTTTGATTTACTACTGACATCAGAGAAAAAGTCCCATCTGAATGATTAAATCTACTTCCTATCTCTAAGATGTAGATATTAACTGACTTCTTCTGACCAAAAACTGGTCAAGTCTAATGCTAGTAAGTGCAGGAAGTTTGAGAAGTTTGTATCTTAAAAGAGGTATAGTTGCAGACTCTGAAATTCTTACTTCCCACCAAGTAAAGAGCTCTCATCCCAATTCCTCAATTCAATCATTTCTTAGATCCAGCACTTCTCTCTTTGTGTCAGCTCCTGGTTTTTGATCTATGAGTTCTTTGACATTTTCGAGGGAAAAAGAAACGCAAGTCTTAGTGACTTGAGATGAGAAATGGCTAAGCAGCACATTGAAGACTGTAGTTCCGTGAGTTATCGCATTGCTAATCTTACCACATGCCACGTTTAGTGAGATAAAGAGTTGTGATCTAAGAAAGTTCAATGTCTGTGTCCATAAGTCTAGTTATTTCCTAGACCATTTTAGTTGAAATTCATAGGATAGCAATATTTTTCCTTAGGGAAGCCATAGAGCTTTCTGACATACAACAAGATTTACAGTCAGAGGTATTATCTACCTCAGAATATTTTTCAATCTAAATATCATACTAGCTTGTAATGCCATTTGTGTTCATTTGATAGTTTTGCAACCATGAAAACACTTTGCTTTCTGCTTAGCAAATGAGTGACCACTGATGAGGGGGTGGGGTTCTTTTAGGTTTAAAAGGAGTTCTGAGGTAAGAATTTCATAGGACCAAATTCAAGTAGTGATACGAGTTGTATTGGCCTTGGTGGAATTACATGCCGTGTCCCAGCTGTGAACATGACTTCAGCTTCCCACAAGAATAACACAAATCTTTTCAATTAATTCACAAGTGCAAATACTGACTAATTACTGTTATGGCTAACACTGGTTAGTGGCCTTCTGGTGAGTATTGAGCTGCTTTTTCATATGAAACTTAGCTCTCAATACTGGATAATAATACCCTCTTGCAGGACCAACCCAACATCATTATAATCTGATAACAACAACATTGTTGTTAGGATGACTCACAAAGCATTAAGCATGTCTGTACATCTACAGAGTTAGAGGCTAGAATCTGAAGCTAAGGCATACCAAATAATAACCAATAAACAATTGCATTATGTTTGATTTTACTTTCTCAAGAGAATGTGTATCTGAGCCTTAATTTTCTTTCTCCAAATGCTGTCCTTTTGGTGTAAGGAGCCATTATGTCACGTGTTCTTAAAGTTAAGAATAACTATATAAAGAATCTGCAAGTTGTATTCACTCCAGTTCCCACCAGCATTTAGCAGGTTTTGGAACAAAGATGATGAGAGCTACTAACCGGGATGCAAATTACTTAAAAGTATCATCAATAATGGTCACAAAGTCTACTCAGCCGAGCGCTACTGCTTGCAGTGTGCAAGCTGGTTTGTTCAAGACAAGCCCAGACAAGTCTTGCAGCAGTCTAAACAGATAGACATGAAGATGCAGCCTCAGAAGTCCCTTTGGAGCAAAATATGCAAAATGAGATATGCAGACCGTTAGTGCCAGAAATGCTACTTTGAAACAGCAGGGAAAAATAAAGCACCCTGCTATTTCTTCCCTGTGAGATAAGGAAGAGGTATTTTTTTTGTGCCAGGCACCTCGAGCCAGGAGCTGCTACCTCTGCTGCTTGCGAGAGGAAGGGCTGGGAGTGGTGTCACGCTTCCTCCCTCACCCTGTGTGGTCAAAGGCAAAGGAGCAGCCGGGGCTGCAGCTGCACCACACTGCTGCTTAGGGCAAACATGCAAAAACGCAGCTCTGTTTCTGTAGTGCAGTGCCTCATCAAGCCCCTGTTCTGGAAATTTTTACAGAGCTGTTTCTTATTAGTTCCCCTGACAAGTCTATACTACGATGAAGCAGGAACTTCTTACTTTCTTACCACCATTTTATACACAGCATAGTGACAGGGCTTAATGAGATAAAACATACGCATTATTCTACAAAAGAGACACAGATTTGCAGTCCTGAATTAGGGGTGGCTACAATCAGAATATGGGCACACGCCTCCCCTTTCATTACTGATGCTATAGGACCACGGTAGTTAATACAGATATAAACTCAGGATCCAGTAAATGCCAAATTTATCCTTCTAACTTTGTATTGCTAAAGGCACTGGACAAACTCTGCAAATTTGGAAACTGTTTCCTTCCTGAACACAGCCTTGCTTGTGTATATCTGAAGGTTCTGGTGAATTTTTGACGATGCTCTGTCCAAAACAGCAACTGATGTTTATCCTATGATGGAGCATCATATGATTTTCTTAAGTTAAGGTCCATTAGGTTTTTCAAGGTCCTCTGTGTTGCTCTCCGCCATTCTTCATCAAATAACACAGGACACCCTGGCTTCATAGCTCAGAGGGTTAACATACGGTGTTTAATAGCACTCAGGAGTGAGGGTTTCCTCTGAGTGTGTTTTTAACGGTGATAAGATTTTCTGCAAATCCACCATTCTAAGTAATCTTTGAGTGTGTTTGCCTTCAAGGGTTTCTTTTACTCAGCCGTAACCCACCTGAGCTTCCACCATCCCTCCTCCTGTGCAGATTTTTGTTTTTCCTGGGATCCTGGATCAGAGTTGTCCACATGAACAATCCCTCAGGAATCACTCTGGCATCTCCTTCCAGGCAGATCTGCAAACCTGTCAGAAGGTCAGTGAGTGGAAGCAGGAGGTGGGATGAAAGAGTGCAAGACTGCAAATCTGGTTGTTGTAGGCTTTAAACGCAAGTTGCAGTCAGAGTGGGAGGGGAGGCTAGCAGACCAATTCATCTCAGAGCCCAGGTTTTAGAAAAAGCTATGGCCTGGCTTGGCCTGGCCAAGCGTTGAGCTAAAAGGTGTTGGAGATATTTGGCCAGCCTGGTCAGGAGTTCAGCCCCTAAACCTCTGTGCAGGCAGGGCCTTAATTTTGCTGAGAACAGAGTGGGAAAAGCCATCTATGCAACAAGCTCTCATTTTAAATCTAAGCAACACTTTTCCCATTGTTTTTTTATTCAAATGGCTGTAGAGATGCTGTGATCTGAAGGGGCTCTATGTCATTTGCTTCACAGCAGAGAACTGATCCAAAGCCCTCTGGGGAGAGTGATGAGGTGCTCAAGGGAGTCAGCACCTGCTGGCGGAGGCCCCAGGTCTGCAGTTGAGTCGGGCTGCAGGGAGCCACTCCTAACCTCTGGCAGGAACATGCTTGCTCATCTGAGCTATGGCAATAGCAGTGGCAAAAGGGCTGCCTTCTTTGTGGTGTCTCCTGTCTGTCAGACTACATGACAGAGCATATTCAGGGCCTCTAAAAGTTTATTAGGACTGTACAAGAGTTCTGCAAGTGAGCTGATAATCCCCCAGGAAGGTGGTTGATATGTTTAACCTGATTTCCTCACAAATTTGTGTCCAGTTCTTCACACAGACCTTCTCTATTCACATCTGACAACAGTTACCACATAGCAGTGTTTCCTTTACCTCTGGTATTGACACTTTTTATTTCTCAGATGTTACGCAAGGACAGCTGCCACAGCAAACATAGTACTTTTAATAGCACCAGTGAAAAGGTATTTTACAGCGTTATTCTGTATAGTTTATATCGGTGGACCTGCTTAGGAACAAGGTAAATAAAATACATTTTTTAAAACATTCCTAAAAGGCATAAAATAGCAGTACTAGAGTCATTACAAAACCATGCTGTGTTGTTAGGGCTTTTTACTTCCCATAGTGTCATGGGAGAAATACACGATGCCTGTGGTAACGCTACATCTTTAGCAGATAGTCCTCTGTGCTCAGCGATAGCATGCCGTTTGTGACAGGATCAAGTAGCAGAAGATACGACTCAAGCTAGCCACACAATTCCTCTGCTTACTGGGGAACTCCAATATTTTGAAGAGTTCAAAGAGCAAGTAAACTGGGTCTAGGCTTTGTTTGTGGACTATTTCCAAGTGCAAGGTTACACTTCATAAATAACCTGCACATATTACCCTTTAGGCACCTTTAAAAAGAAGGCACTTGAGAAAAATATACAATTTACTTGTTTGCAAGTCCAGTAAGTGGAAATTTCCAAGCCTTTCTTACTCCTTCCTGTTATATTAACAAAACCAGAAACCTTCCTGCAGATGAGAACAGAATAGCCACTGATATTCTTGTTGGGCTGAACAACTACTTTTTTTCAGAGGCTTGTCATTTGCTGCATGCTTCACTACCTATGTTTCTCTGTGTTTGGATGGGTGGAGTTCATTTTAATTTCCTGCTCTTCTTCTACCACACTAATTATACCATCAGCTCTTTTTGCTGTCATAGTGCTTTAAGAAAATTGAACTGTGAGTGACTGATACCTGAGACAGTCACAGTATTTGGAAAAGACAAAAAATCTGACCCCGGACCTATTTCCAGATTCATCTCCATTTTACCATTTCCCGTACCACCATCTTTAGGCACATCTTCAGCATATCTTCAGCCTCTTACAAAGCTGTTGAAGTGCCCTGAGATTTCCAGGTTTGATATTTTAAATTATACTACTTTGGAGGCAGGGGCTATGTCTCCTCCTTGTTTCTGCAAGTGGTAAGCAGAAAATGCTAGTGTTGCGACAGCAAAACAACTAAAGTAATTTTAATTTTTAAAAGTACCTCTCTGTTGTTTTGAACTCAAGGATTCAAATACATCTATAAGCACACAATGTGGACCCAGTAAATACAAATAATGGATCTGAAAATGTGAAGAAGAGACTGATACGGGAAAAAAAAGGGATATCTTCAAGAAACAGATGCATACTTCGTCTATTCCTCTTGTCTGCTTTCTGGCAGGAGAACATCTGCCTTTTGAAGTAGGCCTCCTTGCTCTGTATAATGTGTCAGTCTGCAGCCATCAGGAAAGTTGACGTTTTTCACCCAGAAGTATTAACCTTTTTGAAGAGACTGACTGAGAGCAAAATCATTTTACTTTGGACAAGGAAAGCTAATTTTGCTCAGGACAGACCTTTCTGCCCCAAATCAGTGACATAAATGTCAGTTTCTAAAAGTTTTACAAATTTCACATAACCAAATTCACCAGACCAAAATATGTGGCTGCTATGTCACAACTTCTCAGGACTTTATTATGCTGTATCCAGCCTGAGTGATGAACTGTTAAATGTGTCACACTTACACATACACCTATGAAATAAAAGACTCAGTGAAAGTTGTATTACGTGTGTAATGGAATGGAAAAAGAAAAGACTAGGGAGCTTTTTCTTTTTGCTTGCAAAACATCTGTCATTTTCTTAGATGTTAGCACAGGTCTTTCAGTATGTTTGAAAAGTTTGAACTATTCATCATAAAGGTGAATTCCCTAAAAACATCATCTGTTTAAAAAACGCTAAGCTATGAAGGGGGTGGGCAGAGAGCTGACAACGAGTCCGTTGTTCTGCTCTAAGCACTGTCACTGTGAGCCGAGAACAAAACCGAGAGCTGGACAAAGAGGAGGACCAGCCATCTAGTGGTAAATTACGCGGATGTGCAGCCTGAAGTCTGCCTTCCATGGGGATGCTCACAGGGTCTCCATGTGCTCTGTCGAGGAAGGAAGGAAAATTTCACCTAACTCTTCCCAGATTTTGATAGGTGCTGGACTGGGCAGCAGTGAGCCATCTAGGGAGCAAGCTAAAGTGCACAGGATACTGCAGCCAAATTGGGAGAAAGGTTGGCAGGAGAAGTAACCATATCAAATGCAAGGTCAGCTTTTGCTAGGTTGACAAGGAAGAGCCTACAGTCAGTGTTCTGCACTACAGAAGTACACCTCTTTACAGTTGCCTGTTTACAGTGCTTATTCAGACAGTCTTTTTTTCAGAATATATCTGTGTCCTTGCAAGCTTGCACCTGCCACCTTGCCTGCACCTGCACAGCAGTATTCAGGGAAAATTTTGGGCAGTTTTCCATAGTTCCATAGCAGAGAACAGCATGTCCAGAGGATACGCACAACAGAATGGTGCAATACACTCAGGTCCCACTTCACACAAGGAAAAGAGAGATGTAAGCCAAGTTGTCACAATTGAAATAAGAATGACGCAACCAGTTACACGAAGAAAGCCATATGCTTAGTCCAAGCTAGGATAAAACACTTACCTACCAAATTTATTGAGAGTGAACTGCTTTATATTCTCTATATGGTTACAAACTAATAGAAAAAGCTTAATCTTGGCAAGGCCTGAAGAGACATCAAAATAGTAAACCATTAAATACTTCAAGGAAAGAATAAAAAATATACAACGTGAATGCCTGAATACCTCTTGGTATTTAGCCCAGTATGCCAGAGCTCCCATTCCAAAAGTGACCTCACTGCTTAGAAGCCCATGTCTTCTTGTAAGCAGTCAGATGCAAGTCCTGCAGGGCCTAGTATACAACTTGCTTAGGCACAGAGAAGAGGTATCCAGTGGAATAGCCTAAGCAGTCTGGACATTAAATGACCATTAGTTTCAATGTGAATTGAACCTCGTTACAGAATCACAGAATCAATCAGGTTGGAAGAGACCTCTGGGATCATCGAGTCCAACCATTGCCCTGACACCACCATGTCAACTAGACCATGGCACTAAGTGCCATGTCCAGTCTTTTTTTAAACATATCCAGAGATGGTGACTCCATCACCTCCCTGGGCAGCCCATTCCAATGTCTAATAACCCTTCCTGAGAAGAAATTCTTCCTAGTGTCCAACCTGAACCTCAAACATAAAGCCAATTATCTGTTTACCCAACTATAGATACAAGTGCTTTACTTACAACAACTGAGATTAAAGATAGTGCCTCTCTGACATAGTGACAAGCAATTGATTTCCATCTATATTTGTTAACCTATGAGTAACAGCAGGATATTAAATTCCCTGTTGCTACATTTTACTCCAAGCTATTGTGACTGCTACTGAACTCTTTTGAAATACCAAATTTTATCCAAAGCACATCCCGTTCTTGGCTTACATAGACATGAAACTGCATTGCAGGTTGTACTAAGCTACGAAACACTGGCCAAAGTACAGTCATAGTTATACCAGGCATAGCCAGGTCAATAATAATTCTGCAAAACTCCAAATAGTTACTTTGTGCTGTGAGAATTTTTGTAACTGAAAACAAAGTTTCGTTACAAGTAGTTACTGCAGCATGAACTGATAGTAGCAGACACATTTGGTCTTTATCAGAAAACACAATACTGGAGGGAGTACAGAGGATAATGCTTCCCTTGAGGCAGAGGATATCCGAAGTCAGTTCAGTGTTACTTGCTGACAGCCACTAGTGTAGAAAAGAAATACAGCTGTTTCCTACTAGAGTGATATCAGCTACTATATCTCAAACTCTCACTTCTATCTGCGTAATGTTTCTGTTACCTACAGTGGATAGCTAAAAAAGCAGGCGGGACACATCTGGTTGCTGCTTTGAAGTATTTGCCATTGATTCTCCTACTAAAAACTGGAAAGTAGATAGGGATGCAAATCCATTATGAATGTTTTGTCAGAGTTCTGTTCTAAGGAGTGTTTGGCCATGGAGAGGCTGAGCCTCCCTGTGAGCAATTATGCTCATATTTCATCTGGTCTTTACCAAACATGCTCTCTCACCTGGCTAACAGGAGAAATTAACTGCCCAATGCCTGCAACATTGTGTTCCCCAGTGGGATGGCTGCCTCACAGCATCTGGCTTTGCCCCTCTTGTTTCACTGTCAGATCCCACCTGATATTTGCATTGAATTCTACACTGCAACACTTTCAGGGCTGTCTGAAACCACAGAGTTTTTTTAGAAGGAAAACCAGCAGAAAAGCTGTGCTTTTTACTTCTCTGTTTTATGCACTGGGAAGCTGAGGCAACAGGTAAGTTGTAATGGACTTTCTTACAGCATCTCAGTAAACCAGTGGCCAAGTTTGCTGCCTGTTCCTGTGCTCAGCAGTCAGTAAGAGGCTAGGGCAGAATGCTAGATGTGAGCATCCTGCTCTCACCCTGCGTCTCAGTATGCTTTTCCTTTTTTCCAGGTGAACAGGGTCTCATCTTTGGGATGGAGTAGTATCCAAATCTGCATTCCTTTGCCATACGTTTTGGTTATTCATTGAAACAGGGTTATTTTTTAAAGACTTGAAACTGGAATTTAAAAGCTGCTGACTGAAGAAAAAGGAGTCAGGAAGGAGAACAACAGAGAAGGGATCAATGTTCTTGGGCAGAAAATACGGAAACAGCTCCTCCTTCAATTTGTAAAACACCCACTGGGGTCAGGGTGGGGTGGTTTGGCAATGAGTACAAATGTACACAATCCTGTAGCCATTTGGGGCTGTCTGTGCTCAGCACCACTGCTGTCTTACTTTCTACAACTCTGCAGGTTGCCTGCTGCACTCTGCAAACACACTCCTCTCCTGTGGTTATTTTTGAAACAGCTCCTTAAAACAGATGTCCTCACATGTGTTTCTTCCCCACTACATAAATAACAGTTTGCCTCATGCTGCTGCCATCCTTTTGAAATAAATAATAATAAAAAAAAAAGAGTGGGAAAGAAGAGTATCCTTTCCCACTGGTGATTTCTGTTGCAGTTTTCATGGCACTGTCGCTCTGGGGCATGTGTTGCCTTCGTGCCCTTTTAGGATGAGCTACAGAGGTTTTTTTCTTTCTGACCTACCTTCTTGCCCTTCCCAGGATTCTTCCCTCTTCAGTCCCTTTCCAGCTCTCTCCCACTTCTCCTTCTCTGACTTCTGGAAGCACTGCAAACACCACAAGTCTCATAGAAACTTTCTCTTGAGTAATACCACCAAGGAAGGATCCACACATACCAGTTACAATTTGTCCCCCTTGCATAGTCTTCCTGCAGGTAGCAGTACCATTGCTTGCCACCCATGCATGCCTGCTTTGGGCATCCCAGACTCTTCCCTTGAGAGGAGTCATTCTTCTTAATCACTTTGTCCTTCACTTCTTTTGGCAACACTAACATCAGTATATTCCTAAAGAAGCCAATTGAATGTGTGCAGAATGGACAGCTTGAGATGCATGGATGCTGGTGTGTTCCTGTGAACCTGATAGAACCAAGCCAGTACCACCACCAAGAACCAGCTGATGACATCACTGGAAAGAGCTGAACCGAACTACCAGGCTCCTTCTTGGTCTCTCTTTAGAAACCAAGTCTGGCACATTGTTGCCAGCACTCAGAGGATCTGCTCTGCTCTCCACAAAGCAGCAAGCCCCAACTTGGACTTCTGGCTTCCAAAGAACTTGCAGAGAGCAGCCTTAGCTCCAAGATTATGTAACTTAAAACATTTATTTTTAGGTGTTGAATCTAGGGGAATCAGCCAAGCAATTAATCAGCCTGGCTGTTCCAATGACTAAAATATGTGCTGAGTCGTGGAAAAACATATGAAGTAAAATATCCTTGATAGAATATGTGGCCAAAATGCATTATCTGGTATCTCTTATGCACACAGGGACTGATTCTGCTAGCCTTGCTCACAGAGTAGCCAGGAAGCGTCCTTACGGGTTTAAAGAGAATTGATCAATAAGGTACTTCCCATGAACAGAGGAAGCAAGCAAAAGCCCGTGGAGGTAGAAGCAGAGGAATGACATAGGCCTATGAACTTTGAGCCCACACGTGAAATCCCAGCTTCAAGCAAATCAGTAGGAGTTTTGCGATTTTGGCTGGGGGGTGGAGAGGTTTTACCACACAACATACTGTGCAATGTTCCTACCAAAGTACAAAACAAAACCAATCTGCAGAGCCAAGGGCTTAGAACAAGAGCAGAGTATTTTCCTCTATAGCCAAGGCCCTATGTACAATCACCAGTTACACCACTGGAAGCTGAAACAGGAGAGTATAGTCTATAAAATGCAACAGCTCAGAGACCGTTCTGGTGGTGTAATAGTATTCCTGAATGGCTGCTGTAGCACCGTTGTCGACAAGGCCTCTGGAATGCAAAACAAGGCTTCAACAATCGCTAACACCACTCAGTTATATTTGCTGCTTTCTAGGTGACTAAAAAATTATCAGTCTGTCCGTTTCCACTGCTCCTCTTTGCCTGATGTCTCTGAGAGCAAGGTCCTACAATCTTGGGTACCTACAGAAGCTTTGTAACTGGTGGCACAGGGATTATAAACAGACCATAATGTAGTGACAGGGTTTAAATTGGACTCACGAGGTTCAGAACTTTTTTTCTGTTTGTTTCTTTTTTTTTTTTTTTTTACCGAGTAGTCTTTTTGTCTGAACAGCTGTGCTCCCCCTAATGCTAGAAAAGGAAAATAGCCTTCTACTAGTCAGTGCTGGCTAAGAGGAGATTCAAAGATGCTTCACACAGACAGGCCTTCCACACCCTGTGGAGGTTTTTAGCCTTTATGTTACATCTCCCAGCATGATTTGTCCAACAGAAGAAACTGAGAACACAAGCGTTGCCTGCTAGGCACAGCTCTGTGCTACACTGTAAACTACTACACAGTTCCAGTTTTAACATGGATAATGGATCTCAGTTGTGATTTCAGGAGGAGGGCATTGGCCCAACTGCTCAGTAGTGGGAATGGGAAAACTTTAGCTGCTGCTCTGCCAAAAAAAACCCCAAAACCACAAAAAATAAAACCAAACAAACAAAAATCCAAACCCAGTGTGACACGAGCCTGGAGATACACACTAAAAAGTTACACTACAGGGTTCCAGATAGTAGGCATGTTAAAGACCACCCCACACCCAAACACAAAACCAAAATGAAACAATTTCATTAGAGGAGACAAAGTAAGATCAAACATCCTCAGCCCCACAGAGCAGCTGTGTTGGTGCACACACAGGCTCCAGCCTCCTTTTGCTGGCACATGGAGCCCATGGGCAGTGATATGAACATGGTTACACAGAGCTAAAAGGACACACTGACAAAGGGTCAGGTCACACAACAAGAGCATGTTTCCTCTTCACAGGCTTGCGGGGTAAGGGTGAGATCATAGTGCAAGCCTTTGGCAGGACCAAGACACACTCAGTCTAGCTGCGATACAGCATCCTCTGTCAGCAACACTGAAGCTCTTGGCACATTAGTGGGGGAGCGAAGCAAGCGAAGGCCTCTCGGTGTCCTTACCCACTGCAATGGGCACGGGCTTAAAATCCCCAACATACCTGTTTCAATTACAACTCAAAATAAATAGCTCACTGTCAGAGCAATATAGGAGAGGGGAGGAGAGCACCAACAGGACCTTCTCTTCAGGGGCACAGGATGAGGATGGAGGACAGTGGCACATGCACAGGACACCTGCTGTTGCTGGCCATCCACCAGCTCTAGGAAATGCCTTCCCATCCCCACCAGGATGACACCTCTCCTCCCGCTGCCACTGCAGCCCTGACTTCACCTCTCCCATACAGCCATCCTGGCAGCTGGGAGGCTAGGCCAGGGAAATTCATCCAGGGTGGACACGACACCATTCCTCTGGCACTGGAAAGAGCTTGCTGCAGGTCATTTCTCTCTTCACCCTGCCACAAAAGCCAGAGCCACCTCCTCCAGACACCTTCTGAGCCCTACTGCCACCAGCTGAGAGAAAAAGACCTAGTGCTGTTTTAGTTAATTTTAAATGAGTGAAAGCTGATTATTGCTTAGCAAGCCTAATCCATGCCTGCTCTCTAAATACAAAGGGAAAAGTATGTATGTTTTCCTTTATATAGCAAAGAAGAGTAGACTAGGATGAGAATCTCTTTAGGAATTATGAATCAAAGGACTTGATGAGAGTTGTCCAGTTTGATCGTTTTTCTTTCAAACTACCATTGCAGCCAGGAGTTGAAATTCTGCTGCACTAACGCTCTCAGCATAGCGTGGTCAGCTGTGTTCTGTCAACACTCAACATCCTGCAAGCTCACTCACACATTGAAAAAAATTATTCCTGCATGTCATAAGCAGTAAATTTCAAAAGCAGCAGCAGCCAGGAAAAATTCATGGAAACTTAGGTGCCCATGACAGCTGGAACAAAGGTTTAGCAATACATGTCATGCTGACAGCGTCAAACCACGGGCAACAGATGTACTTTGACACCAAATCCTCTTTCTTCACATTTAGGTGTATTAACTGTTTGAGTAAGGGCTTCCTCCCACATACCTGTTTTCTATATCTCCCTTAATGCATGGCGTTCTGCCACCCAGAGAGCAAAACACATTCACCTTCTTCGGGTCACAAAACAACCCTGGCCATGCTTGGAGCTAAGCAGTTTCTCAACTGCTGCCACTTGAGTCTCACATCTGTTGAAGCTGATTTAAAGGCAGCAGACATCAAAGTCATGTCAAGCAAAACTGATCTATTCCTCCCACAAAAATTACTCAAGAAAAGGCAAGGGCAGGCAAGAATAGTCCACAGATCCTCTAAAATAATTTGGTGTAAGGAGTGGAGCTGTACTGAAATGAAAGCAACCCAAGGAGGCTGCTAGGTTGCTTGCATCCCCTGGAGACAGCAGACAGGGGAAGGTAGCAGCTTCATCTGCAATGGTGACCTGGCTTGTCCCTCTGGCAATAGAGCCAGAAAGAAAAGAGTAATACCTGCACTGTGATTCCCTTTTTCTCTTTCTATAGATGGCAAATACTCAGATTTTCAGACTGCTTTTATGTCTTCCCTTCCCATGCTTCATCACGGCAAATATTTGCAGGACACGCCGTGCTTCTCTGTTTCATCTGTTCTGACCTGTCTCCTCCTTAGATCCGGATCCTACCTTCAGCCTCTTCTGCTTTGCCGTCTTTGCTTTTCTGTTTGCATGGTTTGCCAGGAGGATGAAGGTGTTGCTCTCCTTACATCCCTGCAGTGGTGAAACCTGACAGATTTAACCTAAAGCCATAACTTCCCTATTGCTGTCATTGCAATGAGAAAACAGATCTCTGCTGTTCTTCTCATGGTTTTCATTATAGATGCATGCCAGATAAACTTGGCCCACCTGTACAAGGTTGAATGACAGTCTTAAAATACTCGAGTCCCCTCAAATTTGATCTACAATACAATATTTAAATAGCATGAGCACTAGCAAAATGGCACCACCATGAGCTCATAGGTCTATATAACCCCTGAATGAAAAAGCTTATATTAATCCCACAAGGCTTAAAATCAGTTTCTGAAACAGATTGAACAGAGTTAATGGAATCAGCAGCTCTGTGGCTCCAGCTGCACTCAGTCCTGATGCCTTGTACTAGGAGTGGACACCTTTTCTAGTACAGGCAAGGTCTATATGAGTAACCCTTGATAAGCACCACCCAGACTGGTCTGGAAGGAGCTTGGTATCATTCGGTTTGTTGCAAAGAGCCATGGAGAGTTTCTTGCAGGCTTGCAAACCAAAGCAGTGATTCTGATGAGAATGAAATAATGAGCATCAGGGGCTTGATGACATACAGTGACAGTGAAAAACTGCAGATGGGTGCCATCATCAGTAACAGCATGTTATAAATGTTCGAAGTTTGTAAGTGCTTTTCTTTAAGGGTAGTCATATGCCAGAGCAGTATTAGTCTGCCACTGAGAGCCTTGCTCCCCTACAGACATCAGCATCTAATAATCTTCAGTGCAGTTGCTTTATCGTTATCAGCAGGGCCCTCAAAATTGTTTGCAGAGCAGCAGGCTGGTCGAGTTATCTGGCAGCCTTAAAGCTGTCTCTTCCTGACAAATACCACATGTTCTGCTCTATAGCAAGGGGCTAACGCTTACTTGGACAAGTAAAACAAGCCTAGTGGTAAATAAAGCTAAAGTCAGATCCAATGAATATATCCAAAACGAAGCCTGGTAGTGTCAGGCAGCCAGGTGAGTTTGAAACTTGGACTTCCACAAAGTAATACTGACAGTGGCTGCAGATCAGATCCGTTATCTGCTGTACGGCCCCAGACTGGCAGGAGCCACATGCAGTGTAAAAGTGGGCCTTGTCTTTGGTTGTGAGAACAGGTGTGATCTTAGCTTATATCATCTAAGGCAAGATAATGAAGGCAAGGCAGGTGATAGAGCAAGCCAGCTCTATTTTTAACAAGAGCTAACAGGATGAAACAACTGATTGGCACCATGCAGTGCTTAGTCCAGTGTGACTCACGCCAAAAGTGCAAACAGCTCTATCCTTGATAGAATATTAACCAGCACACACTAATAGCATATTTTTTTCCCCAACCAAATGTACATCTCTAAAGTCAGAGAACAGGAAGCATGTCCTTCCCCCCTTGGGTAAAGCCACCTAAAGACATGGAACATCCATTGCTATGTAACTTTTTCGCGGAGCCATTTCCTATGGCAGATGTACATTTGCAGAAGGCCATCCTGTGACAGATACCACAAACAATTTCTTGGGGGAGAAAAGACTTGTCTTGTGATTTCACGCCCCTTTTCCATTGGCTTTTGATGGGCATGACTGAGTTTTAGCCTGACTGGTTGCAAGAAGAAAATAAGCTCATCCATTCACAGTACACTCACATTTAAGTAGTACATTATATGTGTTCCCAGAGTCCCTTAGCAGCAATGGCAGCCTCCAGCACAAGAATGCCTAATCACATTTAGGGAAAATCATAGAGCAACAAGCAACCATGCACTTTGGGCACAATCCCTGATGTCAACGAAAATTTGTTTACACCCTCAGTAATATCTGACAGCAAAGGAACTGCTCAGATTGTTTTAGTAAGATGTTATGCACAGAGTCAAAAAGCCAAAGCCCTATTTACAGTACCAGAAACCTGAGGATCAGAAGCCAAATCCTTTCCCTTATTTGTCAGCTCAGAGGCTAGCACAGCAGGTTCATCAACAAGCATGACTGAGCACCGGTAGTGCCTACAGGACTTCCTCCGTCTTACCTCCTTGCTCAAAAAGATGCCCCATTCCACTTTGAACCTTCCTTAAAGCTAGTGAGGCTGAGCTGTCAGCATGACTCAGCAGCAGTCACATCCAGTTTTCACGTTTAGCTTTTGAATCTTGCATGCAGTTTGCCACTACATGACAGGTCTCTCAAGAAACTTTATCTAAGATAAAGACACTATACGCAGCCTATGTGTTACATCTAGGTCCGTAACACAAATATAGTTACTTCAATTAAGTCTGAGGACTGAAATAAAAGGCAAAGTTGGTGTATCTATAAATCTTAAAATCTTCCCTCCCTCCTTTTTTCAAAGGAAAGTAGATTATAGCTGGAATTTTCTGTTATTTGAGCTTGTCTTCTATCACTTCTTGAAAGATTTGTATCCCCTTACCCTTGGAATGTAAAAAAAATGCATATTAAAGAAGCTATTAGGTGGAATGACTGGTATTTTTGTAAGCTTAGGAAAAGTTTTATTAATAGATTACAGTAGAGATGTGTGAAAGTTAATTTTATGGAGGCAAGATGAGGGATATTCATTAAACTTCCCTTATTGGTAAAACTTGTGCACAAATAAAGCACAATTGGTTTTGGAATTACATCTATCTTCAACTAAATCTGTCTAGGAAGGAGTTACATTTTTCAGGAGGCTACATGATACATCAAAGTCTGATAAGACATTTCTTTGGCAGAGAAAAATTAACAGTTCTACATAGGAGAGTTGTAGCAATTACACCAGGGTCAAGCTTCTACTCCTTTGCAGACACAGACTCTCTCAAACATGGAAACTCTATGCACCTGAAATTCATGCTCCAGTAACAGCTCAGATTCCCCAAAAAATGAGTATCTATGAGAAAGTGAGGGCTTTGTAAATATTAGTGTTTATCAGTAACAGCAGTTCCTTCCTTTTTGCAAGCTTCACCATGAATTAACTTACTCTAGAACAATCAAAAAAGAGAAATAAAGACCCTTCCCCTCAAGGAGATCCAATTTTCACTCTTGTGAATTCACACATTTCCAGGTCTGCCGTCCTGTCATCCAGGATAGACAAGATCTTAACCGGTGACATAAAGAGCAAGCAGAAAAGAAAAAAAAAAATCCTCAAACATCTCTCTCACTTCAGCCTTTCTTCATATGGCACAAAGTAGACAGAACAGAATCCAGTTGACAGCATTTATTCCTTTGAAGGTCAGCTTTAAAAGAAAGATTTTAAAGCTACTGTAGCTACTCCAAAAGCCTGTGAAGTGTTTTTCATGGCAGAGGGAGCCTGAAGGCTGCCTGGAAGAAGGCAGCATGAAGACACAGGCATGTGCTCACCCGGGGAACCATCCCCATGGAAATATGCCTCATGCTTCAAAGTGAACCTGCCCTGCACCCAGGTCCTGACGGTCAGGTTGGTGCAGTTCCTGGTCTGCAGAGACCAGAGAGAGAGGGGAACATCTAAAGCTCCCTCGCCGTGACAAAGAAAGATGAGTTTACATGATGAGTCATCCCTCTCTCGGTACCTCTTCTGTTTGACAACAGAGTTGAGCCAGCTAACGCTGACTTTCCATGGCAAAATGCCTGACGTGGAGAAATTAAGCTGGCTTTGTTTATGGCTGTTTCATTTATTAGGTAACAAGGTTCTCGAAGTAATCAAGAACGCATGGGGCTGTTTGAAAACAGCCAACACAACAGGCACAAGCAAAGGAGAGAAGGTTCCTTTGCAAGTACACACCATTTGAATTTGCTTGTTTTTAACTGAAAAAGGACTTAGAGCAGCAGAAAAGTGAAAAGCACACAGTAACTATGGACAGCTCTGCCAAGTGAAATCCAGACTTAATGATCCAACTGTTACCAGGGACAAAAAATAAGGCTTGCACTTGGAACAAACCTGGTCCTTCATGAGGTGAGGTGGATTTGGAGAGGAGCAGCTGGTACTATTTTTGAAAAGTGCTACTAATTATCAGAAAGAGTTGCTGCTTCTAATTCAAAATCAAATTTTCTGCTTCTGTAATTCCATTCTTCTTAAGGCAGTGCCTGCTAAATTGCAAGACTTTTATTTACATACTGTAACTGTGTGGTTTGCATTGCCCTAGGTGGAAGAAATTAAGTTGTTAGCCAGATTTCCAGTACTCAGCAACTGAACAACCCAACAGAAGGAGAGATGCAAACTAAGTTGTAAACAGGATTGGTAGAGAGAGCATAGTTAAAAAAAAAAAAATGAAAGCAAAGATTAGTATCTCCACCTTCTTTTGTTAAGTGCTAGTTCTGGCATGTCTGCCACCAGCCTGAACTGGAAGGGAAGGCTCAGTCTGAAACAGGTTTGTTTGTGGGAAGCTACTACAGAGGATGGTACAGATGGAACTGCCTTCTCACAATGCATCGCTATGCTGGAAATTCAGTTGCCAAGAGAACTTCTAAGACCAATAATATAAATTCGTTCAGAAGGGGACTCACCAAATTAATGGAGACACATCAGTCAGTGGCTATTAAACACAATGGTCCAGATGCAGAGGGTTTTTTTGCCAAGAGTTGACAAGGAGTCCCAGAGGAAAGACCACACTACAGATCTTTCATTTCTTAAGCTGTTTTCTAATCATCTGTCATTAGCCACTGTTGGAAACAGGACACAAAGTGAGGTCAATATTTTAACCAAGTCAGTAGATAGGAGGACACCTTTGCTGTCAGCCGCAAGTTTAAAATAAGCACAGTCAAGAATACAGTACGCGCCAAAGGCAGGCAAACAGCAGAGCTCCTGGCTTCCAAGTGAGCCAGGAAAGCAATTTTCTGCATGGAGTGCTCTAAGTAACAAAGTATCTTTTTTGCAGCTCTACTAGCAGTAATGACACCCTTGTGTTTGGGGAATTTTTTGTTTTTTAAACTGTCTCCAAAGAATAAACAGGCCCTGGATTTCACCACCTGGAGAAAAGTAAAGCATATCCCCTTTTTAGTGACGTTTTAGTGTATGGAACATGAGTTTGAGAGAAAACTTCGGTCAGCCCAGTCCGGTGTCGTATTTACACATAGTTTGTTTTTCTTTCTTACACCACAACCCATAGTAATAGATAACAATTAACCATATAAACAAAAATATCACATTTTTGTCCTCCTGAACTGAAGGGAAAGCAACAGTCACATCAAACAATGCTGAAAACTGTATCAACACTTTCAAAAACATCTACCATGGTTTAAGAGTTACCTTTCCCATCAGGACAGCTACAGAGAACTGCTGTAACTGGCATTTCCTACTTCTTTGGCCTGTGACAAGGCACAAGAATATTTTCTGCAACAGTTATTTTCCTCTTGCACATCTCATGCCACTAGATAAAAGAAACAAGCTCTCTAAAGGGCTCAGTGCAAAAGCCATCTCATGCCACATCCCGCTGCAGCTGAAGTCTATGGATTTTTCCAAATCTGTTGTTTCAGTCCCTCTTGCTGGAGCAGATATGAACAGCTGTACAGGAAAACACAGTGAAGGTTTTATGTGATCCTAAACACATGGCAGAGAAACACAATACCGACGGTTGGGAAAAGGCAAGGCGCTGTTGGTTTCTACCTTGCTTCGTGGGTGCTTTTTAGCAGAGTTCCATTTGGGACGTGCTGCCTACTACCATAGCGCAAAACGTCTACCTCCATGTGTGTTTACCATCTGAAATTTTCTATGTTAATATTTTATTACTGCTTGAGGGCAGATGATAGCTGGAGGCCAGCACCTGGAAAATGCGCTCTTGCAAGTATTTGAATTAGCATCCGATCATTTCAGCCAGGAAGGAGGTAGGAACAGGCCCAGCTGTTAAGCCTTTCCAGAGCATATCTGGAAGTGATACACACACATGGTGAAGTTCTAAAACACTCCTTTGTGTGATCCACAGCCTGCTGCACGGAAACGCATGGCCACATTCCCTCAGCAGCTCAACTCTGCTGTGTGCATGGAAGGGAGGATGCCCAAAAGCCAGGGATGGCACTGGAGTCAGAGAGGGAGTTTGCAGCCCAGCTGGACTGGAGCTGTTCTAACCTGTGCCGCTGGCATACCATCTCCCTGAGGGAGCACATCATCCTGCTAGACCTTCCTGATACCTGCCAGCTTTGTGCCACTGAGGAGTTCCTTTATCCAGGGCAAAATTCTTAATCTACACACTACTATCCCTGCCCTTTTTTATAGTCTCTGCAGCAAAATCTATATCACAATAAACTGTCCCCATGTTGCTTAATGACAAAGCACAAAAGAAACTTTGCCAAAAGAAAAAAAAACTCAACAGGCGAAGTTTTTTAAGCTGTCAATGACTGTTTTCTGTGTCAGTAACAATGTGGTAAGAACAGAAGAGACCAAATGAACTTGAAGCCACAGGGCTGAAATTACTGGACAACAAGAACTCTGTTGTCAGTGTTCACTGATTTGCCAAAAAAAAAAAAAATCATTAGGTCTCACTAAATGACCAAAACAAAAGGTTTACGTAGCAGCTTACCTGAATTGTTTCCTCTTCTACAAGATCTTGAACTCAACTGAATCCTCCCTCTGTAAAATATCACAAGGATGCAGACAGAAGACAGGTAGGGAAGCCCATGGATTGCATTTTCTACCCCAGCACTTCTCACACAGACGTGAAGACCTGGACAGACTTAGGCAGACTATCAGGCAATCACAGAAACCTGTTTTTCTCTGCCTTTCCTGCTTTCATGTCACCCAAGAGCCATCTGCTAACACCTGAGGAGCACGTTGGACTAATGCTGGAGCAAGCTTTGTCCAGAGAGCAAAAGCGTTTTCTTTTCTGGTTGAGTACTGATGTTTACACAGGGACTTTGCTGCACAGAACTGCAAGCTCATTTCCCGTCCCCCCCGCTCCCCCCGCCATTTAAGTCTTCTGCAGGTAAAAGGCCTTTACAGTCAATTGTCTCAGGCTCAAGGGAGAGCTCAGACTACAACCTGGAAAATATGAACTGCCCCATCCAACAAAACCATTTCATGAACTCTGATTCCTGTCTGCTTTAGTAAGGGAGCAGCATGGGGCGAATCAGGAAAACCTGAACCATTGCATTAAGGTAAGCAACTGATAGAACTTACACGCACAATAGTCACCTCACAGAGCAGCTGCTGAATCAAAAGGATTTTATGCCAATTGATGATGAGTTGTAAAAGTTGTTCAATCTCTATCATGTCTGATTTCAGGTACAGCATCTGCCCAAGGCCCAGGGAAATGCTTTGGCTCAGCTGCCTTCAATTTGTCTTCTTCACCATCATGACTACTTGTTTCCTCACTGGAATTAATGCTGGGATGATACTTGCTTGCTAAATACTCTGGCACAAAAACTACAGTAGGAGTCATCCGTCCCCTAATGCCATTACAAGATAAGGAACAGCTCACACATGCTACCCCTCAGAGCTGTTCTAAAACTTTACATCCAGCAAAGGACTTTTTATTGCTTACAGCCCAGCAGCTGTATTTTAACTAAGCAAAAGACTACCTGAAGTGCACGGCAAAGGCAGCTGGGAAGAGCCCAGTGCTTGAGGTACTCTGTCTGGCATGAACATTCTCTACACACAGCTCCCCTCATGTAAGACAGCACTGTGCTGCTGCCCCTCTCACACGAACAGCTCTCCTGCTTACTTCAGCAAAATCGTGCCAGTTGTAAAAGCACAGCTTATACTAGCCTCTGAAACATGCAGAGCAAGGTATGAAATGTTTCCTTGGAAGGTTAACATTCTCAGGTATTTAGGCTCAGACCTATACAAAGGACGAATTATGTTTAGGACAAAACCTACAGATTTTAACAGTATCTTGTGTTGATCATTTAGATCCAGCAGGAGCTGTTCCACTGCCCCAGCAGCTCAGTCACTGCTGAGTAATAGTTTTACTGTCCTTTGGCACACTCCTGTGAGCCTCTGCTCCTCCTCTATCTGCTGCTGGCCACCCCCCAAGAACATATTCATGGGCACAACTGAAAGGCTATTATAACTATGTACATTCTCCATTTTAATGTCACAGCTCAGTTTTGGAAAAACAACCTAAGTAGATGCATCAGGCAGCCAGGAGTCTCTTCTCTCTTCCTCTCCAAGGGAGCCAAGCCCAGCTGCAGCCAGCCCAGCCTGCACGCAGGTGCATTAAGCAGCATGCTGTTCAAGAACTGTTCAAACATTTTAGTGCTCTGGTGTTGCCAATGCAATTACCATTAAGCACAGCTCAACAATGCTGGAGAAATCCTTAGAAACTGTTATAAAACAGGCAAAAATAAAGCCTCTCAAAACTGACACAACACAGGGAAGAAGCCGTGCTCTTTAAGCCAGAAGTATACTGAAGCATAGCTAAGTGTCTGTAAAAACCTCCTTACAAACTCTAGCATGGCAAGGCACAGCAGCCGGTAACAGGGCAGCCAGCAAATGATCTCACTGCAAACAGCTCACACAGCCCAAGTTTTTATTCCCTTCCCGACACATGCTGATTCTGCTGCAAATTCCAGTAACTGCTTCCTTTAGGGGTCTGGAAGGCAGACCTAGGCTGTAACGGAAACTCACCTATATTATAATGAAGATATATACACTTCAGCATTTCAGAAAAGCCAAGTCTCTGGTCTTCAAACCTGTAGAAACTATAAAAAAGATGGGGAATAGGACTGAGTTGCCTCAAGGTAATTTTACTAGAGATGACCTTAAACCATACACTTCAGTGCAATTAAGATGTAGCCTCAAGAGCATAAATGAGAAAAGGTGGTTGGGATTGTGTCCAATTCAGAATTAATCATGTTCTGGCAGAACACCTAGAACGTCACATGAATAGTCATCCTGGATTGCATCACAATATCAAAAACCATGCAAGTGGCAGGGTTAGTGCACTAACATCAGGTGCACCAGACCCAGGAGCATGTTTTTACACTGCAATACAAGTATAGTTGGAGGACATTACCTTGGAGGGTACAAATGAAAACCTCATCTCTCAGTCCTGGAGCTTCCTGAAGATAACTGACAGCACCCATAGCAAAAGCTGATGAAATACAACCAGCTTCCAGCTGCTGAGAGCTGTGTCTTAATCAGGGTACCCCCTCCCCAAGGACTACCACTGCTGCTCCAGTGAGAGACCCACTACACACACTGCTGCACAACTGCAGAGTGATGTCTCGACAGCACCGCAGCTACAAGGATACGATGGCCAAGGAAAAGCACCAAAACTGTTAGAAAAAGACAGTTTTTATTTTTTCATCATTTTCACATCATGCAAGTGTGAAAGAACCATCTGTTGCCTAAGAAGTCATCTATATCCAAACAGGAGTTGTTTTTTTTTTTTGCAATACATTCCCAAAACAGTTCAGTGGTGATGCAGCTTATGACTAGTCTGCACCACTATTACAGAACCCCAAACCACTGGTAAATCCCTAGTTTAATGAAGGGAAAACCAGATAAATATATATGACCTGAAGTCACATTCACAAACTTTAGAGAACATGAATTTGAGGATTTGGGGCTACTTTTGCAATAGTTAAAGGAATACCAGTTCCTTGCAAAGGGAATTGACCTTAAAGTTACACTGCTTTTCAGCTAAACCTGTTGGTGCTTGAATCTCACCTTCAATATTTATTTCTTCCCAAAATACCTTTGAACAACCCTCATAGTCTGAGAAAATTGAATCTCAGTTCTGCCCTTTATCACCACCTCACCCCCACCCCCCAGTTTATGTGTACAGGGAAGCTACACCTCTACTGATGACTTAAGAAAGACTTGAGGCCTTTTAAGATTTTTATTTTTTACCCAACCAGTCTGGAATGCATCTGTCCCCAGATGGCAGCCTGCAGACATTTCTCCCTTGCCTTTAAGGAATGAACTCAAAGATGAATTTTCCAGGTCCATGGAAACTTTGAAGCAGCATCTCCACCTCTGAAGTCAGTAGTCACCATTTCCTCGCTACACAGGAACACTCCCATTTCAAATGCATGAGATTAACTGAGGCCATGTAGTGAAATCAGTTTACAGCAAACATCTATACTCTTGTACCGCAAAAAGCTCCAGTATTAAGTGGGAAGCTGTGCAATGATATACCTACAGAGACAGTTTCTTTCTGGCCTTAAAGCCCTTAATAGATAGCATGAACAGACTAAAACCCCTCCTGCAACTTGCAGGTACTGTCTCCAGCTGTTTAACATCAAGGGGGTGGCACAACTGGAACACAGGAGCTCCTATTAAGAGATCACCTGCCATCTTCTGCTAGCTGGTACCACTATACACACATATTGAGACTACTCTTTCCTACTGGGGAAACTACAGTAAACAAGGGAAGAGCAGTCAGCAGTATTTTTGCGATCACATTACCTAAGTTTTGTTTAGGACAAGGCTGAGCTGTGGGTGAGCTGCAGAAGCCCTAGCTACACACAGACTCTGAAGAGTGAACACACGTATCAAAGCAGTAGCTTACTCATTTATCTTTGATTTGCATTTCTCTGCATCCCATAGAGAGTCAAGAAGCTGAGACATTCAGTTCCTCAGAAGCTTTATTTTCATTCAAACTACAGAAATAAAGTAGTACCTTCCAATTTCCCATTATACTTTCTGCGTATTTGTATGGCTCAGGGCGAGATGCACTAGGATAACTACCCTGTACATACGGAGGAAGATAAGGCTCAAAAACTAGCTTTACTTCAAAGAATGCCAAACCTTACCTATGAGGTTAGCTCCAATTCCTCAGTAACATTGTTTAATAGGCACAACATAATGAAAAAAGATTGATCTAAACTACCTATTGTAAGCAAAATCCAAGAATTCATTACAGAAAGCCATCCAAAGAAACCTTTTAGAAATAACAAAACAGTTTTCTACTTTGAAAAAAATAGATGAGTCATTTTTTCTTTATATATGATATATTCACACACATACTTTCAAGTATCATTTTCACTATCACACTTGCATGGCTAGAGATAAAAAAAGTTAAAATCCCATAAGCAGATTATTATGCCAAAGAAGTCACACACAGTCTTTATCTGGGTTTAGCAACACCTGGAATTCTCCATGGTATCACAGTGACCAAAAAAAGCAGTGACTAGACTCAGTGTAATTTTTCCCTTTATTAAACATGTTTTAGTAAGGCTTGAAAAGTACCAGGATTTAGGAAAATGGAGATGGGAAAAAGCACAGGCAGTCACAAACCTCACAAATTCATAGCTAAGCTTGTCACATGCTCAGTACTAGCGGGGAATAAAGAAAAAAATCTGACTTATGTTTGGTTAGCAGGCAAACTGATACCACCAGCCTGACTTCAGCTAGGATGTTTTTACATTTAAGGCATCACACAAAATAACAAGTTAATGCTAGGAAGCATAACAATCATCATGTGCTCAGCCACAATTCACATTCAGCTCTGGACATCAGAACCTGCTTTATTTCAAAACTGGAAGGCTAGTAAGGCATCCCATAGTCTTTTAGGAAAGTACCAGGCAGCCACCAGGCAACAGCAGAAGTGACTGTGGTTTTTATCACAGGGAAAAAGGAATTTAAGTGCTTATTAAAGGCTTTGCTGCAGTGCCAGAGCTGGACACCTGAAAACAAATTCTGGTGGAATACAAAACTAAGAGCTAAAATGCAGCAAGTCTGTTCAAGCAGCTACAGTGACAAGTGTCCTGCAAAGAGATCAAAAAGGAAAGTCTTTGTAAGATTTAACAGCTTCTGGAGCTTTGAAATGATGATGGAGAGGTACAGCAGGTGCATTTGACAGCCAGGACAGAGACTGGTTCCACACTGCTTGCTCTGCACTCCTGCTCTCCAAGTCTACTTTGGATAGACAGGTATGAAATGTCTCAAAGTGAAATAGGTATAAACTATTTCTTTACTGGTGGTATCATTTTCATTTGTCTGTTTCTTGCCTAATATGAAAAGGCACAAATTCTGCACAAAAAATTTATTGTACAACCTAACTAAAACTTACAAAAAAAATTTGCAGAAAGCGTTGACTGTTCTTAAGAGGGCAAAGTCATCGCCAAGTTAAGTGCTAGGCAGTCTGAAAGCTCTATGGGTTTAACTATTAAGCTCAATTATTCAGTTTAGTACTTCAGGGCAGGATGTTCTTAAAATGTAGTTTTAAAACCATCAGGCCCAGACTCAAAAGTAAAGCTTCTTGGAAACAAGGGAGGTCACATATATCAATGGGCAGATCCATGTCACTTTACTAGGCTGAAATGCAATACTTTCTTTGCTTTCAGCAAGGGTCCCATGGACTCCAGAATATTTTTTTCCAAGCATTTCTGTAGGAAAAGATTTCATGAGTTGGGATGGAAGTTTTGAGCTCAGTCTGGGCTTTACTAAAAGCTACTATTCCAAGTTCCCAGAATTTGGGTAACATTAAAAATTAAATTTCCTGAGCTACAGACAGTCTGAAACACAAGACAGTGACAGCGCAGCAGGACAAACAGAAAGTGACATCGAAAAGCATTGCACAGTACACCCAGAAGCTCTTAATTCACAACTGTTCTTTATCTGTTACCCCTTCTTCCCAGGCTACATTTTGGCACATTCTTACACCTTTTTAAACACAGCAAGTTTCTGCTTCTTTCCTTGCTCTGCTGGTTTGGTACCATATAAACCCACTTCTGAATAGATGCTTCAGACATTTATTCTTTAGTCTTCTCAGGCTTACTAAAACCACACATTGACAACAGCTACCCGTTTAGCTGGAAGTTTAATGACACTGAGTATTTTGTACCAAAACTAGATACTTAAATGCTTACTGCTTTTTCCTCTTACAAGCCTGTGGCTGTTTTATTAATACGCAGAATGGAGAGCTCTCAGCTTTCTCCCGTAGTATAAGAATACAAACTACACCATTATAATCAGAAGAACATTAGTATGCAGCACAAAGTGATTTGCAAGTTGGAGAAAACTAGGTTCATGGTCACTTGCTTCTTCTAGCAATGAATTAAAGGCATAGGTTACATATTTGATAAAGCAAATTTTCACTCAAGTCTTCTAGAAAGATAGCAATTGTTATTTGAGCAGCGAAGAGCCTCAAATCAACCTCCTTGAAGTTTTCCTATTACAGTGCAAGTCAACTGTCTGCTTAAATAGGCTCAAGCTCAAAAACCTGAGACCATTAAAAAAACCCTATCACACTTCTAGATGAGCAAAATGCTGCTACCCAGAACAATATTCGAGTCAGTCTTGTTGTGAAATTAAACAAAACCAATTATATACTTCTCACAACAGCACTCGGTTTAATCTCACTGCTTTCTACAAAAGGGCAGCACTACCCATGTTTCTGAATCGCACTCATTTTAGTGAGCCTTGCCCCAGTGCTTGAAAATTACATACACATAGACTATCTAATGTTACCACTCAGGAAACTGATTCATCTTTACCTTCCCATGCACACAAGCATTACTGGTTTATTCAGAAGTATCAAAGCCTTTATAAACACTGCTCAGCTTGAGGCTGAGGATACAGAACAGAAATAGTTTAGAGAAATTAAGTTAAAAAAGCTTACTTTAATTGCAAAGATGATTAGCTGAAGCAGTAAGCTGGAAAACCAGCAGGGACGGCTATATTCTACTATGAATGGTCCTATTAAACAAACCCGACTTGCTTTGCACGCCTGCAGAATCAGGGCAAGCAACCAGTTACACCAGAATCCATAAAAACCAGCATACAAACAGCCTAATAGCTCACTCCACATCCAGCATCTATCCTGGTTAATGACCAATATTACATATAGATGCCTACTATAAGTGTTCCTGTTAAAGAGGCATCATAATGATCCAGAAGATAATGTAATACCTTTTTGGTATAGTCTGATATGCTATTTATGACATACATTTCTTATAAAATGTGCAAGGAAGTGTTCAAGTCTATCTTAGCACACAAACACTTCAGTGCCTTTGTCAGGCAGATTTAAAAGCCTGATTCAACTGAAGCTTCATTGCGACAGTGACTAAACTTGCTCTAAGGAGTTATCACAAAGATCAAAACCCCAATAAGCATCTGTCTGTAACTGAATGAGAGCTATATAGCCCTGGCAAGATCTTGAAGTACATCACACTAAAACAATAGGAAATCAGCAATAAAGCATTGACTTTGCTGCATGCTCTACTTTTAAAGAGTGAAAAGAAAAAGCCTCTCACATGATGCTCAAAACAAAAAGTTAACTCAATGGCCTTCAAAATTTTCCCCCAATCCTGCAAGTCAAGCAAACTTAGAGCTCCCACAGCAACTTTCAGGCCAATGAAAGCTTCATTTAATTGCAAGACATACCTAATAGCAGACTACCTAGATCCTCATATACTTTTATTTTGCAGCCTTGTGTCTAATGCGCTTTACTTGTACTTCATACAGGAATTATATACCTAAAGTAGAATCACTCACTGAAGCGCTTTTAGTGTAGCTCCTACCAGAAACTAGGGGGCTTTCTATGTACCCTTGAATTTCCTGGTTGGCATAAACCGAAGTCAAAAGAGAAACAATGCAAACGATGATCAATTAGACCAACCACTAAGAAAAAACAGTAGCCACATCAATGTAATTTAACTTTGATTTAGGGTGCTGTCTAATAGATTTATTAAGTTTCAACAGACTATAGCTCCAGACTTTATCTTTCTTGGAAGACACTACAATAGAAGCCACAGTGGAGACTGCCTTGTCACAAGAGATACAAATACTTGCTGTATAGATGGAGAAATAAAAGGACAAATCTAGTTGTCTAAAAGACAATTCACTGTACACATTTTATTTACAGTTTTGTACACTGTCTTAATATGAATGGGACTGCTTTTCTACTTGAGCCATTTTAACCAAAGCAAAATAACCTAAGTAATACAAAGTGTTAAAATACAGCATAAGATACAAAAACAGACATACTATTTCTAGTAAGGAATGTAAATTATGGTGTTACATTAAAAAAAATCCACAATTATGTTTAGGAAATCACACAAACAGATCACTGATTTGACTGAAATGCATAAATTTGTAGCAAAGCTTTGATGTTACAAAAAAATGAAAAAATTACCAAAGAATGCACAAAATTAATGTTTATTCCACCTTTGTCATATTCCCAGATTCTTCACCAAATGTTACATGAGCAAAAACAACTGAAATCAAAATATCACTAATGTTATCAAATAGGGAAAGCAAATAAATTAATCTAGCAGCCATCAGCATAGGTTACAGCAAAGATGATGCTGTATAAAAAAATTGCTAGAAAACTGTATGCACCATACTCTTTTCCAAACCAGCAAAATGTTACTGCATACAATGCAAATGTAAAACAGAGTAATTTCCTGCAGGTACAGAAATGCAACTTCTTTTCTGAATACTGTGGATAAACAATTTTTTTTTTTAATGTAATAGTAATGTTTCTACCAAGCTATTACAGAGTGGGCCAGGAAAACATTTATGGTGAAGTGTACTAAAATTCTGATTGGTAATGGTTACTTCAGCCAAAACAGAAAAAAATGAACATAGAAGTACAAGACAAAGGCGAATGAGACTTCTCACAAATCTTAGCAACACTTAGATGGAAATCAAATTTAAATGTAGTCCACTCTGCTTTTGAAGAGGCTTTGGTTCAGCTCCCAAATCTCGATTGCTTGACGCAGTCTCCTATGAAAGAATACTCAGAAGGTGTCTTGTCTTCTTAAACAACAAACCTATTTTTAGTGGTGGAGCCGCTCTTAGTAGCTGTGTCTGCATGGGACTGATAACCAATCACTATCTTTGGAGGAAGTCCTAATCTTTCCTTGTATACTCTCCTGGAGAAAAGAAATAGAACAACAGTTCAAGCAAAGCCCTTAGGAAGGAATTAGTAACAGGACACCTGCTTTTAAGATCTGCTGACACCTTCATGAAGAATAGTTGCCTTCTTAGAAAGACTCTCAGGTACAAAGGACTTGAAAAACAATTTTTCTAGCGTATTGCATCTAAAAGTCAGCTTATACTTCTGTATGAACAATGACTTACCATATAAAATTGGACAAGCTCTGCCCAAAAAATAATTAACAGGCCTACATAAATGTAGGACACACATATTCTACTGCATTCATGTGAATATCATTAATATCAGCAAGCTACATTCCCACATATAGAAACAAACCAGCTATGAAGAAGTCATGGTCCACAATTCCAGAACTGCTGAGATGATTAAGTCACCTGAACCAAATAAAACAGCAATTCCCTGGAACAGTTAGTTTTTATCACCACACACATCTCAGTTGCACAGACTTGCTGTCTTTTCTTTACCTACTGATAGAAAAGCAGACCCCCATGCTCCAATTCATCATGGTACTGGTCATGGGCAGCTATCCCACAGAAGCTTTAAGAAAAATCAGCTTGGATCTTATGCCTCAAGAGAAAGAAGCAGCAGTACCTGCCTTACACACACTGTGTTCCTTAGCATAGAGTGAGTGAGATGCAAGCCACTAATGGCACTATGCTGCAAGCTCTGACTAAACCACAGAACAAGCCTGTTCAACAGCAGATTAACAAAACTACAGAAATTTGTTGGCGTTTCTTTTTTTTCTTTAAAAACTTACCCTAATCATAATGGAGCATTTTACAGGACCATAGCTTACCCCAATTTTAACTGTTAAATAAAAGCTTGATGTATTGTCTTTGGAGTTATGGCAACATGACAGCAGGCAGTCAACATAACTTACCTTAGTCATTGTGTCAGTCAGTTTGCAAAATCTTAACTTTTTTTACAGTTCTCTAATGGAGTTATCTTAGCTCCTCAGTTAATGGTTAATACCATTCTAAAAATGCTCTCTGATGCCCACTAGGTTTGATGTAACATTATTCTCTACTAGCAAAAGATGTGTACCACAGTTTTGTCTGTTTATTGTTAAACACTTACCTTTCAAGTCTGAACATGATTGTATAATAAAGTTGTTAGTATAAGGCAGACCCCACCAGATTCTTAAACGCCCAAATAAGAAATGTGTCAAGAGAGCCACCCATCCAGTAAGTGAAAAATGTTAGCAAGCTACTCTGCCTGGCAGATAAAGTTTAGCCTAAGACAGATGTGCTAAGCTGGGAAGATAAATATTTTTGTTGTTTTGCATAGGTTAAGTGGCCTACGATGACTGAATTTAACAGCAAGTAATTCTGAAGCATCAGTACTACAGCATAAGGAATCCACTAGCTTTTGCAATACTTGCTAAATAGCAGAACACAACAAGCATTTTTCCATAGTACAGACTCATGATAATCTGAGGTGACTACTGTTGCTTACTGGAATGAAGACTACAACATGCTATTACACATGTCAAATAATCCATGAAACTCAGCATTATTTTGTTTGATTTGTACTTAAACAGAGAAAAAGGTAGGAAAACATCCACAAAGTTTCACAGCACATCATTGTCCAGCTTTTTTCAAATATAAGGACATCCTTGTGAGCTTAGGATTTACAGTGCCTTTCCTCTCTTCTGTAAGCATCACTTTCCTGACAAAAATCTTACCAATGCTCTACTGTTACTGGCTACTACCCACCTTTAAAGACTGGCACGCTGCAACATAATCTATGCTATCTACAGGCATTAATTACAATGCCTTATTGTGAAATGAAAAACTTCTGCCAAGATTTGTGTTCAATTCTTCATTATTTCTACACTACAGCAAAGGCAGTGCAGCAGTACAAAGAAGTTACTAACATAAGCCCATATAAAAAACTACACAATAACACAATTTGGCACCGAGTTACTTAAGCTTGGGATACAGCTCTGCACAGGCTATAATTGCCTGAAGTGCATTCTCTATCAAGTCAGCTGGCTTTAAATGCATTGTTACACTTCACATATTCAAGACACCAATCACATTACTTACCCTATATGCGTAACAGCATCCCTGTTTTCACATTCAGTTGTCCATATTGCTATTTTATCACCCTTCGTTCTAACATTAACAACAGCACCACATACATCATCACTGTAGTCATCAAACGACTCCCCAATAAGGCACAGCAGCTACGAAACAAAGACTAACCATTAAAAGTGGCAAGTTCAAAGTCAGAATCCTGTTCCATAGGCAAACAGTGTATACAAAGGACTGAGAAATACTACATCTTACTGCTTATACCCACTTGCCATACAGCAATCATTTTCTGTTTGTTGCAGTATCTTCTGAAGTTCCAAATGTTACAAGTGAATGTAAAATCAGTTGTAGTAGAGTATCTTCCTCTTATTTTGAGCTTTCCATCTCTCCTCCTGTCCCAGCAGCTGCACGTTCTGACACAGCTGACCATCTACATAGTGCTGCCTCCCACCTCATCCTCCCCATCCAAAACCAGGTAAGAATTAAAGGAAGTTATTCTTCTTTCTAAAGTACACTGAACACAGGTAGACAAATCTGAAATTTTAAGTGTTTACATTCATTACCTAGGAAGAACCTGTGAAGAATTATTTGGGCAATATGTCAGCTATTTAAGGTCCAACTTAATTCTGAAGTATATCAATTCAGAGGCAAATCAGACTGCAACTTAGATGAAGAGTGCTGTCTAATGAAGTGGTACTTCCTTACCAACACACTCAGGAAGCTTCAGAGTTCCCACAAACTCTAAAGTGGGCATCAGTCATCCTGAACAGTGTGTGTGCAAGTACAACAATACAAGTGTACAAGTAACACAAGATTCTTCCCCCACGGATTTCTAATGATGAAGCTTGGAATTGGCAAAGGTGGTATTACATCAGGAACATCTGACTGAGTTAGGTCACATCCCTGTACGATATGCTAACTGTGAAAGCGGTATTTAAAATCTTCAACTGGCAACTTGTAAACCAAGCAATTTTCAGATTTTCAAAACTGAGAATGTCTTGTGGTTAAGACAGATTCATCTAGTCTATGCTGAATTAAAAATCCTTCTGCACACTGGAGTATTAATCTCCAAATGGAGACTTGTTTACTTCACTAGCACAGTACGTTAAATACCCTGCCATTATATTAATTTCCCAGAATCACTTACAACATTTGGAAATTCCACACTTGCAACTTTTTGAACAAAGCAGGTCTTTCAGTACCCACGAGAGCTGCAAGGGCTGACTTCATCAAGGAAATACAAAAAGGATAAAGTGTGCTACTGAATAAATCAGGTATAACTACACATACTTTAAATGTTACACCCAATCGGAGTATGCACACATTCACTGAGCAATGAAAGCCATAAATGTTTAAGTTTAAACCACACACAAACATTCAAAATATTGATCAACAGCCTTAGTACATATACAAGCAAAGATGACCACCATGCTCAATAAACACTAAAGTACATTCTCCATGAATGTTGCACAAGAGTGGAAAAAAAGTCATCTTAAGTGAAGTTTAGTTTAGTTAAGAACAGTAAAGATCATTAGAGCAGAATAAAAATTTGTTCCAAAGGGGAGTGGTAAAGGAGGAGGTTTTGATTTTTATTGGAGAAAGCTGGTTACAAATAATTACTGGAATTAGAAGTGACAGGGTTGTTTTAGAGCACACATCCCAGTCACTTGACTATTTAGGCTCTGTGCCATTGCTTGCTGCTGAACAAAAAGCAGAGCCCTCTAGCCTTAAGTCTACATAGACTATCTACATGTTTCCAATCCATATGTAACAGCTATTAAGAGTCAGAAAGACTCCTATAAGCATTTAGGTGGAGAGGCTAAAAGCACACAGCAAGATGTTCATTTACTCATGTGCAGTCGTATTGCCTAGTAGTATAATGCTCATCATCCTTTCTTCAAATCACTACTACAGTGACTAGAAAGATCCTAACAGCTCTTGTATTTTGAACCCCTCTGCTTTGATCCTGAAGGTAGTTTCTCCATTTCAAAGGGGTGCAATACTTCTTGCCTCTCACACAAGCATGTAAAAGAGATCAGAGATTTGGTAAGATTGCTTTGCATTGTACTGCCTACAATCCATGCCCCTAAAACCCAGATCACATTAGACTCTTTTAGGCTATTCTGAGTCAGTTCCTAGACACTACAGTTGTATCCTTTTCTACAATACATTTACTGCAACTCATGTAATCTCTAGAAACATATTTACCATTCAAAAGATCTATTCCAAAAAGATAACAGCAATGAAAAAAGTATGTTTATAGCATATAGGAAGATTGTGTTATTACTTGCCTATCCTAGTGTTCAGATAAATACAGAAAGAACAAAAATAAATCTGAAACTCCCTTGTTTCAGCAAGGCCAAAACCTGAAAGCTGTTCACTTGTAAGAGTATTTATAAAACAAATTGTTACATTTAAGCAGTTTAATTTGGGAGTCACATTCAAGACAAAGTACTTTCCCAGTAGCTTGACAACTATTCTGTACATTCCACAGGAAAAAGTTAATCTATCCTGTAGAATTATCTCTATTGCTGCCCATTATGACAAAGTATTCAACAGAATACAACTACTTTGAGCATCACTATTGAGAAATCATGTTTCAAATATAGCCTGACAATGAAAACTTACAGGACGCTCTGCTACCAGGAAGTTGGAAGTCTAGTGTGGCACATGGAAAGAACACACCAGTTAAAATATTAAATACAAATGCATGTCTCTTCAGTTGCAACTTGTAAGGCCATAGTGCTTACTGTCTCTAGCCAGAAGCGATCAAGGTCACTTCGTCTCTGCTGTTTGTTTAGTGTAATTAGCCATCGTCCTCCTCGTTTGTTTTTTTCATCTTCCCACATGGGTTCAATCCCATCCTGCAAAGAACAGCCAGAAGTTAAATCAGCTTGATCTGTATTTTTCCTAAGGAAAAACTAAAAGGCCAGCGATAATTGAAACAGCAACTTAAGAGAAAAGCATATAGTTTAAGATACATACCTGTCCAGAAATAGTCTCATACCAATACCAAAGTTCCAAAACACTTTAAAAAGTGCACTCTCTTAACAGATTTTTATTTCTAGAGAAGAATCACAGCCCAGGCAAAAAAAGTCTTGGCTACACAACATTACATAAAAAACTGGGGAACAGGCAAAGTCAAACATCTACTTTACCCATATAAAATTAGCAGCTACATTCTGGAGTCCTTATTTTAAGTCTTGGACTCAGTGCAACATTGGCCAAGTGCTTTGCTTATGCATGAAAATTACTTCACTGAAACAGACACCCTTGGCAGTCTATCTCAATGTCTTCCTGCACACACAAGGTGAGTATAAGAGGGTTTTTTAATTGCCAGGGCCACAAAAATCAACCCTCCATTCAGAAGCAAGTTGCATTCCAATTCATGCTTTACCAATGGCCCCGCACTGAATTAAATGGCTCTGGATGAGCTGATCCAGCCAGCTGCCACTCCCATACCCACTAGCTAAGCTGCACTTCAGGACAGTCAGTCAGTAAAAAAGCAGGTAACTGTCTAGACAGAAAAATTCGGTGAAGAAATGTCTATTGAGTTGCAGTATAGAACTTTGAAAACTAATTAAGCATTCAACATGCAGGATGGAGTAGTGTCAGCTCACTTTAAATTTAACACCCTCACTGGCAGCTGCAGAGCTCAAACTACTTCATCACCTTTAAGAGCAACTCTTATAAGGTCATGATTGAAGGACAACAGCAAGAGATTGCTCAGAAGCCTGCAACAGTTGCCAATTCTGTACCTGTTCCAGGTATTTAAGTAATATTATTGATAATAGATAGTATGCAAACACAGAATAGATGCACATACTTAAACAAATTTAGGATTCATGCAAAAAATACAAGCATAACCCATAGATATCCTAACCTCTGAAGGGCCTACAGCTTCTTAAAATTTACTAGTAAGGTTTCTCAGTCACCTAAAAATATTGTTACCTTCCCAAACCCAAGCATCACCACCTCTTCACTACCTAAAGCTGCTGCTGGGGTTTACAAACCATGTACAGTGTACTGAGGAGTGCCAGCAGCTTAGTTCCTCCATAAGCAAAGGAGGAACCAGGCACCAGTACTTAGGGGATTATTTGGGTATTTGAATCCAGAAAGGAAGCTGTATGTTAGAAGCACTTCACAGAGGTCAGGATTTAATTTAGAGCTCCAGTTCAGATCTCCACTCCAGCCAAGGCAGGATTTCACATACACTTTATCAGCATTTCCTATTCACTAGTTTGAACACTTCCTCAGCATGCTTTAAGTGTCAGTGTGGGGTACAACCTTCTATTTCATCTATAAGTAATAAAGCAGTTAACTAGTGGTGTAAAAATTAATTATAGGAGCATCATGCATCTGGCTAGTAGTGCTCAGAGAATACTGGAGAACACTGCAGCCTCCCACAGAACTCAGACTTTCAAACTCATTCCATGTCACACCAAATGACAGAGCTGGAAAATCTTTCATTTTATAAAAATTGAGACTTAATTATTTGCACAAATATTTCAAACACAGAATGAAGACAAACATAGTAACAGATTAAAATGGACTGTCTGTGAAGTGTGTTAAAGCAAGTACTTGCACTTTCAGAACTAGTGACAGCCTGATTTTCAGAGGGTATGTGCTTGGGACTTCCTAAAAAAATTAACACCTTTAGGACATTCCCAACCACATTCTTAAACATCTGAAGTGAAATATTTGGACAGTGTCTTGCTTAGTCAGGAAACCATCCATCAACATCCATAACTGAAGAAAAAAGGTTAGCAAGCATACCTTAAAGAGCGAGTAGTCACAACCAGGCATTAAATTACTAGAGAGCTGGATATGGTTGTATAAACTATTGGAGGGAAAAAAGCAGGATTAAAAACTAAGCATTATTTTAAGGTACAAAATTCTTAAAAGAATTTAAGATGTATGATCAAATAAAGTACAAAAATGAAGCAGCATTAAAGTTATTTCAGAAGCAACCCTACTTCCTAAGTATTTTTCAGCAGTATAAAAGCATTAGCTTTAAGATGTTCTGGGCTTAAAGCAGCAGAATGGAAACTGGTTAACACTTGCTGGGTTCCTATACACAACAGTATTTCCCAGAAATACCAATGCTTCTTTTAAACCTAGTTCTAACAAAGACATTAGAAACATAACTCACTGAACTTTCACAGCAACAAGTTCTGTGTGCATGTGTATTCTGTATATGGAATATGGATAATTGTTTATATTTCTAAGGCTACTCTCTCTGCAGAGAGATGTTTTGGGAGAAATATTCAACTTTGTTATTTAATACAATACTCTAGGGATGAAAGCTGTAGGCCTGATAATTCCAATTGAAATAAGGACTCAAAAGGCAAAAACAGATGACAGAAACAACAAAATATAAAATATGTACTCCAAATTAAATTTACAATCACGTAATTCAGAGCAAAAAAAAAATAAAATCAAAGGAGTACATACTGTCTACACCTCTAGCAAGAAGACAGATGCTTTTTTTTCCCCCTGCACTGTTAAGGCCAGACTTCAGAAAAAGGCCTGCACATATTACAGTAACCTGTAGCCCAAGACCAACTAACATTCAGGCATGGTCCAGCACCAAAAAGAAAATTAATTACTGCAATGTTCTAACAACTAGAAACCAGACATAGGAATTTACAAAGCCAGGTACAGATTTACCAGCTTCCCTCCTTTAAGTTTACCTTAATATTTTCTCCCCAGAACAACAAACCTATTTCCCACTCCAACCACAATGGAGGTAAAGCTTCTCAATTGCTTGTGACTGATTTTATACCCTTAACTACACAGATCTAGATTAAGCACTTTTCATTAGCCAGACCATCTTGGTTACAGGAGCTCAAAAAAAAAAAAACCAACAACTTACCCTTAGCCAACTTTAATAGTGAGCATCAAACAATTTAACCACCTGTCACATACCCCAAGACTGCAAACTACTGTTCACTCAACCATCAGTCACCCCCACAGCAGGAAAAGGAAAGCTGGTTACAAGCACAGAATCCTATTCCCTCTCTTTGAGGATTGCACTGATAAACACTTGTTCAACATTTTCAGTATCTTTATTTCTTCCCTGTAGGTGCTAATGGGTCACTGATGGGTCTCATTATTCCACTTAGAGACACCAACTCTCCCTTACTGATCACCTGTAAAAGAAGGTATGCAACAAAAACCTTAAGAACTCTACCACTCAATGTAGCTCATAACACTAAGAAAGAACAAATATATAATGCACTTTTTTCATCCTCCATCTCATGCCACTTTCATTTTCTCCATATTTCATCATTATGGCAGGCAAAATCTTCCAAGTAAGCCACCTGAATTAGACTGAACCAAGTGTTTGGAAAGCATAGGCCTACCTTCAACAGTTTTATTCTTGCTGTTTGAGCCTAATTGCTTTTGCAGACCTTCACTTTAGAATGAAAGTAGTTTGTTCTGTAACCTCTAATGAACTTCTTTCAAGGATGCCATTAATATGCATCAATCTCCCAAGTACTATGCTCCAGATTCAGGCACCCTTGCACATCTCAAGTGAGCCAGCTGTCCAAGAATTTAACGAACTAGCACAATTTGGGGCTAAGGAAGTGACAATCAGTTGGCTCCAGGAATTCACAAACTCATGTTACTATGAGATAGCTACTGCACAAATACAATTTTTTACATGTATGTTACATATACATTAATATAAGCAGTACTGCAGTGTTAACAGCAGGACAATGTGCATTTAAAGGATGAAGAACTTCTCCAATCACGTTTTCTTCAAAGGCTACATTCTCCTGCATTCTGAAGAATGGGGTAGGCCTCACCTTCAATTTTGCAAACATTTCTGATAACACCCAAAAAGCTGCAGTTAATGGAGTACTTTATTGGGGTTTTTTTGACTTTGGCATAAGCTTTGCCTACATATACCAGGATTATTATGCAGATTGAAAAAAATTTTTTACTTACGCCCAAAAATCTTCAACAGTATCAAATTTTGAGATAAGACGAAGATTTGCTTGCCAAGTTTTGCTCTTGTCATTTTTAAAAAACCAGAGTGCCCATCTAAAAGAAAACAAAATAAAATAGAATCTAGAAATTAAAGTATATAAAAACATCGTTCATTATTGGTATTGTTATAGCCAAGCTAATTGCAAACCTTAAGAGACTATTAATATCGAAGACAGTTTTCATCAATAAGATACATGAGAAACTCAGTTCTCAAATCCAACTCTTTGCAGATCAACAATATTTGTGTTCCCCTTACAAGAATCATGGCAGACCTCAATCTGTTTAGGCAAATATTTCAAGTAGTTTTGGATCATTTCAAAGACACTAAACCTCTAAGCCTCAGATGTTTCTCCTTGCTGCCACTGCTAAACTGCAATCCCCTACCGCAAATAACTGATTATGGTCTAAAACAACACAAGCTATTCAAACTAGAAGCACAGCTCCCTTTCCAGTAATTTCCTTGCAAAGGTTACAAAAGCTAATTATATCACTCCCAAGCTACACATGACATAAAAGTTTCCCAAGCACTCACATACTAAGAGGGCATAAATTTTAAAAGGGAAGCTGCTTTAAGCTTACTAGTGGCAACAACCTTTAAAAAAACCCCACCAACTAACTGCTTCAAGTTTTTAAATCTGTATACATGAAGTCAAGATGAAAAAATTCTCCATCCAATTTTCATCATTATCTCTGCTGAGTACAAATCTCACATATAAACTGAGCCTTTACACACAGAGGTGTTCTTTCTGAATGTAAAGAGCATCGTTTAAAATGCTGGATAAGGATATCTGATGAGGCATTTAACAAAACAGGCTTAATTTTTGTTTTGATAGTTTCAGTAGTGTTGAAATCACTCAGGTTAGCACTAGAGTAAATTTATCTTCTCCCAGCAGAGTACTTTAAGTTGCCAAGCGTCCATTTATTGGTTTGAGACCTTTCCTGGCATTTCAAACCTTGTTTTAAAAGTTTACTATTTTCCAGTAATAGCCCCACTACCACTTGTAAAGCAGCATCAGCACCAAATTAATCAAAGTGTTTAGAGGAAAAAGAGAAAGGATAGAAGTTGAGAGAAAGACAATAGGGAAAAATGGGACAGATACAGCATAGCACTACAGTTCAGAGTGGTTTTCCATACTTGCCCAAAACTTAGAAAAAGAGTAAGGTGCCACTTGGTAAAAGGTTCACTTTGGGGCAGCACCTACCTACCAACTTAAGTACTGAGCACTCTCCATCAGCTCTTCAGCTTACTTGGAGAAAATGACTTCCTAGCTGCTCTTTTTGGAGTATATGTATGTTGCTGGAGTAACTTTTGTGCACATTTAAAGGAATTCAACCTGTAAGCTTGTAATATCTTTACTGCTGAAAGGTAGTTTGAGTTTGAGGTTTTCAAGTACAAAGTTTCTTGGTAAAGTCCTCATTGTCTTTATAGCTCAGTAAAAAGCTGAGTAGTAGCTTTTAAAGCTTTTAAGACATACCTGGTTTTGTACACTGAACACGGAATTTAGTAAGTGGGCTTTGAATTTTCAATAACTTTTCTTAACTATACTTTTAAGTACTGCTCCATGTTTTTCTTGTCTATTACTGTAGACACCAACCACTCATATGATCAAGTCTAATAAGCTCTTTGGCTGATCAACACAGCTTCTACTACTTTCAGTTCCAAACAGGACAAAAAAATAAATGTAAGATATGAAGGAGGGAGACTGATAAGAAATGAGAAGTCTTTACCACTGGCACCTTGATTGCCCAAAGTACAAGGCAGAAGGGAAGGTTTTCCAATTCTATTTGGCAGCTACTTCATCTCAGTATCAGTCTCTTAAAACACATCAGAGGAAAGCAACAAAAGCTCTGCTTGCCTCCAACTAAAAGGGAGGCCACACTCTTTTCAATCACCTGTCTGCATTGTGAAAATTTGCAAAGATTTTCAGCTTCTGCAACACTACATGAAAAGGTTCTATATCACAACACGATCAGATTGCATTTCCTCTGCAACCACACTGCAAAAATCTTAGAAAATTGAGAACTCTCAAAATGCTGCTAGAAAACAAAGAAAACAAGACAGCTGTAAAGCCATGGGCATTTTTCTATCTTTGGCAAAACTACAATCATGCCTCTCTACTATTTACCTGTTTTGTAGTGGATGCTTAATATACTGTTCAGGGCTGGCAACCTCCTGACTAGGTGCTGCCTCGGTTTTCTCCTCTTCTGAAGGCTGAGGGTTGGGAGTGGTTTCCTGTTTGAAGAAAGGAGTTATTAATATGTTCCTTCTCAATTTTTATTGAACGATTTAGTTCTTTGAAGTAACTTCAAGAAGGTTGAAGCTACGAGTTCCTCTAATTCATCTTGGATTAGGGGCCCAAATCACATCATGGAAGCACAATCTGCCTCCCTTTATTCTTCCAAGATCTGAACAGGTCCTACAATAAATACTAACTGCAGGAATTCACATTCTGCTGTTCAGTGATTTGCTTCATGTCATTTGTTTCCAGAATGGTTTATTTAACATACTTGTCTTACTTCTAAAGAGTTCTGATATTAGTTCAGAAATACACAGTATGCTATGTTATCTAGAATATGCACATCTAAAAATTAATTTCCAGAATAATAACTTCAGAAGGAAAATTAATTTTTTTTATCAGTTTCTGACAAAGCATCACTGAAAACAGATGTACAGGCCCTGTTTATTTAGAAAAATCTGTTATTACAAGTAGGAGACATGCCTACAATTTTCAGGTCTGAAATCAGCTATTACAAGAAGCTAGAAACCAGACCAGTAAGTAGTATCTTTGTATTTGCAACATCACTACTAACAAAGCTTCAGGCACCAAACAGCAGAATTTAAGCACATATTAGTTCTCGAATTTCAAACTGAAATGAATGTAATTACACATTTACCACAGATCAGACTGATTTCCAAGTAGTTTTTTCAAGTCTCTAGAGAGAGTGCTAGAGATAAATCTACTTTAACACAAAGAAGTGAAATAATATTTTCCCTCTGCATGCAAACTCCCTCAAGCTTGTCATTCAGTTCGAGAAGCCACTGTGTCAGGTTTGAAATTCTAATGCCCTTCCTTCAAATCAGGGAACACAAAGTTTTATTATGAGGCCAAGTGTTCCTGCCAGTTACCACCATCTCTCCCTAATCTGCAATCTACACTAGACTATAACAGAGTCAAGGAATGAGGACTAGAGCTCATTCCCTAACACTAACACAAAAATGCCTGTACAGGGGACCCTGTGAAAGAAAAAGCACTTCAGTAATATAAACAAATACTAACTACAGCAGACCCAAGAACTCTAGACATTCCTAAATGCAGCAATACAAAAGCAGTACTGTTAATTTAACCTTTGTGGTTTTAAGAGAACAAAGCAATGTAGGGGTGGATTAAGTAATGGTAAGTCAGCTAATTAATGGAACAGTTTACTCCACATTTCCATGTTACTCAGTTTATGGTCACCAAAGCTGCTGAGAAGTGGAACAGATTTGAAGCAATAACATAAACAAACACTGTTTAACCTTCACAGTCCCAGCTGGCAACACCTAAAGATCTGTCTTAATAGGGGTTTTCTTTTCATCATCAATGTATTTAGCATTATTGAGCATGACATTATGTTTTACTTCAGAGAAGTTACACCTTTGTGCCTGAGAATAATTAAGCATGTTTTAGTTTAACAACTCATCTAGAAAAACATCTCTGTTCAAAAGTTAAATTTACATCACGTTTAAGAATGCTTTCACATGCTCCCACATTCACAGTGAAAAGACTGAAATGTGAAGACCTAACAGGGGCAGTGACAACTAGGACAGTGCTTTGATTTACACAGTACAAGAGGCAGGTAGTACAATTTCCTGCCTCTAAATGAAACTAAATGCTTTCTGAAGATTCCCTAATGGGGATCATCACTGACAAACCCACAGCAGCAGTGTTGAACAATCCATCAAACCTCCTTCAGTGTAATACTATCAAAAGCTAAACAGATCTTCAAAAAACTTAGTAAGTGCTTCAAATCCTATCTATGATAAAATTGCTAGTGTCAGCCCCATTTATTTTTAAGTTGATGGGATCAAATATACATCTTTCCCGTTAATCACATGCAAGAACGCCACAGAACAAATTAAGATGGTCAATACACAAAGACTGTAAAATACACCAAAGCAGCATTTCAGTATTTCCTCCTCCAAGTTATTGTTCGTATTATACTACAAAAAGTACAGACAACTACAGTAAGTGTTGCCCCTTCAGGGGCTTCTAACTAGAAGAGTTAGAAATATTTCACATGCAAACACAATAACCATACAAGCAAAATCTTGTTGATATTTTGGAAGTAAACTAAGCACTAGGTTTTGTGCTAAAGCTTGCTTTCATTCACAATACTCTGCAGTTGTGCCATCTAATATTTACAATTGATTTACAAATGCTATTACACTAAAGATTTTTACATCAAATAGACTCACTCTTGACAAATGCAGAATATCTTCCAAAAATAATTTCAGTTGAGAATCTCATTCATGTTTGCTCAGCAAAGAGCTTTCAATATACAAAGAGCTAATCCTAAAGTCTCCCTGGTCAGCCTTCCAGAAGTATCACAACTATGTAAACTGGAAGAATCAATACAAAACTAAGCACATACGGGGGCTATGCCATTTCATAACTTCTAATACAAGACAACATCAGAAAGGATTAAGGCAGCACCTCCAGACAATTAAAAAAAATTCGACAAGCCTTAATACCTGCCCAATATACTGATGGCCACCCTTTGCATAACTACATGAAAGTCCATTTCTGGACAAATGGAAGACATCTGACTCAGCACAAACGTTTTAGTTAAGTTGCCACAATAACAAGTCCCTGAAGATATTTTGAAAGCTACCTAGCATTAAATGACACTCAGACTAACCATTGTTTCAAGCTCCTGTCCAAAACAGTACATGACAACTCACCTCCAAGGCCTGGCTAACTATCATCTTGACCCAGGATTATGCCACTCCCCTCAAAAACTAACCCAGCCAGAAGAGATTTTTTTTTTTTCGGCACCAGGCTGTCCATCAAAACAGGTACAGCTGTGCACACCAGAATAAACCTGGAAAAAGGTGTAAAGTTGCCAGCAGAGCCTTCTACCACAAAACAGTTTTCTGGCTGGTCTCAGACAGAAGCCCAAAGCAGCTTGTTTTCACTACCTTTTATTTCCCACTGCCATCAAGGAAAACAGAAGAAGGACCATTTTCATTTTTGGCTGGTTAAACATATCAGCTCCCATTTCCTTTCATCTTACCTTTATCTCACTATTCTGACAACCAAGCTAAAGTATTTGTATAGCAAAGCACTTTTCATTATTAGTCAAATACAAAAGTATGTAAGTTCACTAACTGCCATTCAAAGTCCATTTCTTGTATCCAACCTCTTCCCAGCTACTGAAATTCTACCCCAAACCACAAGCATGCAGGTTTTAAAAGATTCTATAAATCCAATATGAATTAAAGTGATATTGTACACATTTTACATCTTGAAATCTTGGAATTGCTACACCATTAACTTACTAAATTCAGACTGGCTCCATGAGCAATATCTGGACTACTAAATTTAAAATCCTTCATAATACTTTACTATTGTTCATAACCAATGCATTTTTTAACCTAAAATTGACTTTGTGTCTACTACTAAACTAAGCCACCACTGGGTTTGCTGCTTTTAAAATAGATGTAATAAAAATAGGGTAGTATTACCAGATAAACTAGAAAGCTTCCTATGGCCAATCCTACTCCTCACACACAAGACAGCACGTAATTAAAAGTGACATTTATTCACTACCCACATATTTTTTTGATGTAGGAATCAGCTTGCAGAAGTCCATGAAACATTTGCCTATTCAGCATTTAATAACTGTGCGTATCTGCACATTACGTGGATTCTGACACTTGCAGATTTAATTGGTGTTATTTATTCTTTCTCCACAGCATATGATGACCAACATAGCAAAGGAAGGTGTGCATGTCACCAGGACAGGAAACAAACAGCACTTGAGTAAAAACTGCTTAATCAGGTTTGTCTACTGAAGAGAACAACTAGCTTGACTATGTTTCACCAAGTGTTTTCAGGTGCTGCCCAGACCACATCCATTCATCTAATTTGTCTACAGTTGTTTAGGAATTCCAGTTGAGAGAGCACAACATCTGTGTCCCAAAAGGATGTAGCCTAGCATTCTTGGTGAAAGTTATGGGAATCAATTAGTGGAAGAAGCTTCCAAAATTTACTTGCATTAAACCAAATTAAATACATTTTAGAGTTTCTACTTTCTTGTTTAGTGTTTCCAACAGAATGGGAAAACTGCACATCCCAGTTATCAGATGTCTAGGGAAAAAGCATGTCAACTCTCTGCGGGTCCTTATGCTTCTTGTGGATAACTGCTACTACGCTACTGTTAGGATAACAATTCACAAGGCACAAAATCAAGAGCTATTTATTTCAAGATATTCTGGACAAAACCAAAAGGATTTAAGCCCACTCACAAGCAAGTATTACGTGCTGAAAAAAAAAAAAAAAAACAAACCCACAACACAAACGATGATCTGATACGTAACTCCAAGGAATGAATATACAGAGGTAAAAATCATACATATGTGTAATACCAACTGGAAGAAAGGTACCAACAACCACCTGTTACCAATTGAAGTGTTAAATAGCTTTCCACACACCAGGACAGAGAAAAATTTTCTAGGCATGACATAACAAGGCCTAATACAGAGCAACTGTCCTATCTGCATATATTATTACTTAGACCACCACAGATTTTTAGAAAGGCATTCACTATTAGATCACAAATGTGGGGCATTATTTTAACGGAGTGACATCCCACCAAATTAGAACAGAAGCGCAACACATGTACAGGAGGACAGGAACAAAAGACTGAAGTAAAAGAGGCACAGGCTTCCTCCAGGGTCAGAGGGGCACACTGTTTTTTTTGTTTGGTTTTTTTTTTTTAGGAAATATAATCTCAGGTTTTAAAATATGCAAAGAATATTTACAGCCCTTTTGACTTGTGAAAAACGAGTTACATACACTTGAAAGTACCCATCAGATTTTCAACATTTAACTCAACATTATGACCAGAATTAGCAAACAAGTTAGAAGGTATATCAAAATACTTCAGTATCTTTGTGTTTTCACTAGCTGCCTAAGCAGGCTGCCCTTGTGCTACCACTTCTCACCCCAGTCTGCACTCTGCTCCTGCCTTTGCTACTGGAACATGACTTTCCACATCTAACATTGTGCTAGCTCTAAGACACTCGGACAAGAAAACATACCTCCCAAAACTGCTGAGGAGATGACTCAAGGGACAAAACACCTCTAATCTCCCCACACACTTCTACACAACAGACACAAAAGCATTCTAAATTATTGCGAGTATATTGAGCTACTCATTCAACCAAGCCACAGGATTTTACATCAGCTGAAAAATTAAGACACATTCAATCTTCAGAAAAGAATTTAAAACAAAATTGTGTACTGTACAGATGCTCAAGAGGTCAGTCTTCAACCAAAAAGATAAAAGTACTGAACATACTACTGGTATGCCTGCTTATTGTAAAGCATGTAATGTACACAAGCTACTTTCATAAAACAGCATTTGATCATGAGAAAAACTGACCACTATTTAAAAGATTCATTTAAACAACTGCTCTGCACATTTTGGAAATAAAGCCTTTAAACAGTTACATTTTTCCTACCTTATATGCACTATATAAGAATCAAGGACAACTGCCACTTTCAGGCAGCTAACAGAACACTTGCATCACATAACACGCTTAAATCTTTATATCATACATTCAGTACCTTCATACTGTAAACATTTTAACAAGAAATAGGTTTTCGGACTTGGAGTGACTGCTTTAAGTTTCTGGGTTTAAAATAGTTTCCAAACTTATGTTTAACCTTTAGAGTATTTCAAAAGTGAAAGACAAATTTGTTGGAGCAAGAAGTCACATTAATTCACTTTTAAAATCTGCATTTCTCTTTCACAATGCAGGCTCTCTACCAACATCCCTCATTTGATTCTCCCCTCTATTCCCTCAAAATTCACACTGATCTTCACAAAGCTGCCAAAAGGGTCACATTTGCTCATTAAAATTTCCCATATACCTCCACACCTGCAGGTAGTATCAGTAAATGAAACACAACTCAGTCTCATATGCTATTTTTATGCATTGCCTTGAAATAAGCTTGATATTTTACATGCTGTGTGAAATGTAATTTTTTAAAATTGCTTTCAGAAAAATGTTTATCTCAAAAAATGTACAAGTTGTCCAACATCTTCCTCCTCTAAGAGGAAGCTTTGTATTCAGTCAGAAGTGCAACTGACAATTCAAAAGCTTATGACAGACATTCTCGATTATTGAACAGCATACAAGACACATTTATCCTGCATCATTTCAGAAAAATGCAATGAGCAAGCAACTGTGTTCACAATACTACAGGTGAATACTACACTGATTTCAACCACAGCAGGTCACTGACTATACTACAGCAGAAATACCTAGTAATAACAGTAAGTCTAAAGTTGAACATGGCCTGCACTTTATTTACATGCTGTCTGTCAATAATACAAAAGAAATACCTTTCAGCCTACCTTGAATTTTAGGAGCTATTTTGAACTTTTAGGAATTTCAAGGCCCTACACCACTATGTTTGTAACCCCTTGAAACAATACTGTTTCATTTAAAGAAATCTGTGAGTCCCACCTATTGACAATTAGCTGTTTAAACAACCATTTTCCAAATTATGCTTAGCTGAAGTTTCACCCATGTATCTTAAAATGTGGAGTTCAATTCACAAGAATTGCATGTGCACAAGTCATGAAGAAAAAAAAAATCCAACACAACCACCATGATGCCCATTTCCAATTTGAACAACAAGGTATCAGATACTCATGTGTAAGTTACTTCTACACTGTTTATACGCACCTAGAAGTTACAGGTTTTGTGCGGCTACATTTTAAAGTCACCTTTGGTAAACTACTGTTTACTAAAGCATTACTATTGGTTTTGTTGACTTTGTGGACTTTTGTACAGTGTTATCTGATCACATTTAATCCTCAAAGGCTACAATATGAGCACACTCTAATAGGACACTTCTGCATATTCTCACAAGTTAATCTAGAATAGTGTTAGAAGAAACAATCTGGAAAGCAAAAGAAAAACTGAGAGTTTTAACCTGTCAATGTTGCTGAGGCTTAAGTTTTCCCTGCAGATGCGAAGTAAACCACTGTGCCTATACTTACTTAGAACATTCTTGTTTTTCTTAACAGCTTCCATGGGACTCTTTACAGTACTCTAAACTCAAGTTTCAATATTCCTAAAGTTTCAAACATTTTTTCCAGCCTCTTAACAAGACTTAAAATGTATGTTACATTTGAGAGCATAGAAGTACTAGAAACATCACTGATTTTAGTAGGAGCCTACATTAAAAAATAAGACACATTCAGTAGTGTTTTGCATTTCCCAAGACATATTTTCACACTAGGGAAGCATGACAGATGACATCTCTACAACCCTAGGTCCAGATTTTGAAGGGCAGCAACAGAAAGGCTTCCCTACGATCAAGAGGTAATCCAATCCCTAACCACACATAAAATTAAATTGTTCAATTGAAAAGCACGCAGTACTTCTGCAACATTAAGCATCTATGACCTCAGTCACTACGCAAATCTAACTTCAAGCCTAGGCAGGAGAAGTGTGAGCTACCTAAAAGGCAATAAACAAAATTTTTATTGTTTAAATAAATCTGAAAATAAGCATAGCTGATATTTGTTTCCTGAAGTCAAACAAACTTCAACTATGGCAGAACATTCAACAGCAGCATTACTTAAACTGTTGTGAGCGTTGCCCTATCTTCTACTTTTACAGGCTCAGTGCAACTGTTTGTCAATGCACGGTGAACTGGATCTGGGAAATCAATCTTGCTGGGAAATGGCGTGGCAAAAACAGTTGTTTATTTTTGGCTAAATTACACCCCAGATCTAGCTCAACGTGCAACCTCACGCTTATGCAACAACAATGGAGAGGCAGGCTTACGCCAGCACAACAGCAAAGCAAGCCACAAACCCATGCTTTTAGAGTCATTTCATTTCCAAGGGCCATCAGTATTACAAATCATTTATCACAACCCCTGCTAAGCTCCATGGTCATCACAAAACACTGAGCTGCCAGGAAGTTCTCATCTTCAGAGATGTGGGCTACAGCTCAATTCAATCAGCTTTTGGATAGGAAAACAAGTGTTTTAACACTGGCTGGAGAAGATGGGAAGGGTGCTGCTGGTGGTCCAGATCACTGTCTTAATAACTGACATTCTTCCTGTTCAGAACTGCTAATCAAGCAATTTATAAACGCTAACCCATTCTAATCTCTTTGTTGTAAGTAAAGGTGCAGGGTGTTTTGTTCATGGAATAAAACCATAAGAGGAGGATGAATGTCCCTTACACAAAGGGTAAAATTAATTTTTATTTCAAGAGAGTGATTTTCAAACTTCAAAACTTTGTCTAAATGTTACAAAGCCTCTCCAAAGTACACACTGCCTATTTATTCATAGTTGGTAAGCAGCAGCAAGAAACTAGCCTTCCTTAAGTTTCTCATTTTCCTGAAATTCTAATACAGTCTTCTGCTGTCCACTCCTCATGATACACAAGCATGCGAGATCAGAATAACCACCATACTTGGACCACTTCCAGCTGTTTCAGTTCTTTATGGAAGTGCAGGTTGGAACAGTGTTTATAAAATAGAGCACAGTATCATAAACACAACTTAATACCTACAAAAAGAAAAAATACTGACTTATCATGAAAACGATAAAAAAAATTGAATAAAAACATCATTTCAATCCAGAAAGATGACACAACTGGAAAAAGGCAATTTTGTTTGCAACAAGCCTGGATTCTTACCAGTCCCGCTGTCTTCTCGTTTCAGCTGCCAAACTCCCGAGCAGCGGAGCTACTTACAGACCCTCACCCCAGCTTAGCGACCCCGCGCCCCCTCATCGCAACGCCCCTCTCGCCCAAACTCTCAGGCACCGTGTCCGTCTTGAAACTAGACCTTCACCGCTCCCCGCCTGCCACGAGGGCGCTCGCCAGCCGGCGAGAAAGAGCCACCCGCTCACTGACCGGCAAGCCTAACCCACGGGCCTCTCCGGGCGGAAAGCAACATGGCCACCCCCACCGCGCCACATGCGCCGAGCGCGGCGAGAAGCAGCGCGTCAGGCGGCCGGGCCGGCTCGTCGCCACCCGGCGCTGCTGCTCTCCCTCGCCGCACCTTCCGGCCGCGGCGTCCCCCCTGCCGCACCGCCGCGGGGGCGGCGGGGTCGGGCCGCGGGCGGGGCGCGGCAGCGTGGGCGCCGCGGCGGCAGCCAGCGCCACCGGCCCACAGGCCTCGCTCGCTCCCTCCCGCCCGGCCCTGCCTCCACCCCTCTCCCGCCCGCCCGGGGTCGCCGCCGGCACGGCCCTGCGCCCCCCGCACCCGTGTGGCGGGCGGCGGTGCCAGCAGTGCCCTCAGGCCCCAGCCCCCGCCTCCCCCTTCCTCACGCAGGCCGGCGCCTCCCGCTCCCCCTCCCCCCGCTCCATCCCCCTGCGTGCGTGCGCTCCTCGCCAGCCTCACCGCCCGCGCCCCAGCCCGGCCCCCATCCGCCTCCCGCCCGGCGGGCGCCCGCCGCGGCCCGGGGAGCCGCGGCTTGAGGAGGAGCAGGAAGCGGCGGTGGCAGGAAGGTAAGGAAAGAGAGAGAAAGGCGGGCGGGAGAAGGGAATGAAACACTCACCGGTTCCACCGCCGCCATCTTAGATCGGTCTGATCGCAAGAGCGCCGCGAGGAGGGGAAGGGGCGGGTAAAACACCCAGGTTCAAACCCGGTTGGCCGCCCGGCGGTCACGTGAGCCCGGCGGCCGTGTGGGAAGGGGGAGGGGAGGTGCCGGCCTCCGGGCCCCGGGCGGGGCGCGGTGCCTGCCGGGAGCTGTAGTCGGCGAGCGCGGGGGAGGCCGGGAGCCCCGCCCCCTCTGCCGGCGAGGCGCGTCACGTGGGGAGGAAGGGGTGGGCAGCGCCGCGGGGCGGGGGACTCCTGGCGGCCGCGCCGGGTGGGACGTACGTACGCACGTACGACGCCGTGCGCGCAGGCGTGTGGCCCTCGCGCTCCCTCGGTTCGTCCGTGCGGGAGGCGGCGGCTCCGGGGGAGGTTTGAGCCGCCTGCTGCTCCCCGGGGAAAACCTCCGGGTGCCCTAGCACCGGTGTAAACGCATCATTCGCCGCAGACGAGTCCGGTGTTTCAGATCAGGCGTTTTGTTTCATTTAACTTGGTATTTTGCCGGTTCCACGCTTAATTGACTTGGTACCGAGGCTGGGCTGAGGCGCGGCCGGGGCTTGAGGCTCACCACGCAAAACCAGGCAGCAAACAGAGAAACCTGCTGCTTCTCAAACCCGACAGCCCGGAGGCGGCTGCAGCTCGGTGTCGGGAACGCCAAAGCGTGAGGGCTGCCGGTGTCTGGGCACGGTCTGACCCCTCGCAGGGAGGAATGGGGCAGCAGTGAACGAAGCCGGGAGGTGGGATGCCTTCCCCACACGGGGAAACAGCAGTTCACAGGGTAAGAGAAAAGTGAGAGGCGCTTCCCATCTCTTCCCCTCGCTATCCCAACTCTGTGGGAAGGCAGAGAGAGGGAGACCCAGCCCATCCAAGGCCTCCTTTTTCTTGTGAAAGGATGCAAACGTGGAAACCCATGCTACCCTCTGCCATCGTGTCTGGCTCTGGGGAGACCTTATAGCAACCTTCCAGTATCGGAAGGGGCCCTACAGGAAAGCAGGAGAGGGACTTTTTACAAGGACGTGTAGCTATAGGATGAGGGGGAACAGTTTTAAACCATTTTTAAAGAGGGTAGCTTTAGATGAGAGATTAGGAAGAAATTCTTTCCTGTGAGGGTGGTGAGACACTGGCCCAGGTTGCCCAGAGAAGCTGTGGCTGCTCCCTCCCTGGCAGTGTTTAAGGCCAGATTGGATGAGGCTTTGAGCAACCTGGTCTAGTGGAAAGGTGTCCCTGCCTGTGGCAGGGGGGTTGGAACTAAATGATCTTCTAAGGTCCCTTCCAACTAAACCATTCTGATTCTGTGTCAGACTTCACAGGCCTGTCAGTAGAGCTTGTTTGAAGCACAAGGGAGAAGGGAAGGGAGAGCTGCTCTCCAGCCAAGGATTAGACAGGTTTGACAATTAAGGGTGCTGAAGCTTTGAACGTGATGAGCAAACTGCCAAGCTCTGGACACCTGGTCCAGTCATCTACAGCAGGGACTTGGTCAAAGTGTGCTGCAGATCCCTCTTAGCTCATGGGCCCTCATTTCCTTCTGGTACCACAGGGAGCAGAAGGTGGTAATACACCAGACCTCTTCCCAGCATGGAAATACAACGCAGCCAGGGTGCGCCGGCTGGGCAGGCACAGCCATACAACTCTGCCAGCTGCATGCTTCGTTTGTTGGCAAATGAGGCACAGAAATTCACAACTGTCTGGCACGTCTCTCTGTCTGGCACAAAACAGATTCTCCCCAATAATTCAGTGTCAAGAATTGTACTTGGCTCTAAGGACACATCTGCACAAGGACTCCAGGGGCCGCAGGAGGCAGGGGGAGGGGGAGCGGGGGGAGGGGGAGCGGGAGGCGCCGGCCTGCGTGAGGGAGGGGGAGGCGGGGACACTGTACCCAGGTGAGCCTTGCTGTGCCTTAAACTGCAGGACGGGCTTCAGAGTGCAGAGTCCCATGCGCTCAGGAGGGTGGGAGCTCACATTGCCTGGAGCTGTCCTTCAGAGATGCAGCCCCTGGACGCAGACCATAATAACTACAGGAGTTGCAGCAGCTACATTTTCCCCAGCCCTCAGCTCTCGATTAAATGAATTAGAAGGTCTGAGAAATCTATTCCAGCCACTATGGAAGAAAACTGTTGCTTTGCTGTGTGCAAATAGCAGGATGCAGCCCTGCAGAAATCAAGCACAAAATGAGACCTACCACAGCTGAAATTTTTGATGGTTCCACGGGAGATTGGAAGGCTGTAAAGGATATATACAGCACTCGTAATTTACAAAAAGGGTCTAAAAATTAAATGGATCTATTTTAAGAAATAACATCTTCAAGCAGTATAGTGGAACTGACAAGTTAGACTGCTATTCATGAGCAAAAATGACACCTGATCAGATGAACAATAGAAATACAGCAGTATTTTTTTGCTCTGCTCTTCTTTCCCCTCTCTTCTCAATGGTTGCTATCCCTGGATGGGCTTGCCACCAGTCTATGGGCTAAGTATAACTCTGTAGTTTTTGTATTAGTATTGATATTGGTTTTCTTATTTTATTAAATCTGTTCAAATTTTAACCCATGAGCCACCCTCCTTTTCCCAATTCCCTTTCTTGGTTGGGGAGGGGACACTGGGTGATAGAACAACTGGTTATTGTTTAGCTCTGGGTGCGGGCTAAACAGAGACAGTATCTAAGGAAGGTGTTGGGAAGAGGTGAGAGAAACAGCTCTTTAAGGGAGAAACGTGTGACTGGAAATAAATATTCCAGATGCTTCAGACAGGTATGCATTCCCTTATCTGCTCCAAGCAGATGAGTTACCCCTTGGAAGTGCAACTAAGACTATATAAGCCACTTCTCCCTGCATGTAGGTTGACTCTTCAGGGACTTCAGTACATTCATAAGGCAGAACTTCCCTCTACAAAAGTCATGTTGAGTCTTTCAAGCAGATTATATTTATGCAGGTGTCCGCTAGTTCTATTGCCCACCATAGTTTCCACTGATGTGGAAGGGAGAGAGAGCAGGCTTCCTGCCCCACCCTGTCAGGCACCCTATCTTCCACAGAACTCTTTTTAAAAACTGACATCCCATTTGCCATCCTGCAGACACTGGGTATCAGTGCACTTTTAAAACTGTAGTTACACACACCTGTTAGCAATTTCCATCTGGTCCTAGTGGTTTCTTACTCCTCATTTTATCAGTCTCATCCATTCTCTCTTCAAAATCCCTTCCACTTTCAGAATATCCTCTGGTGAACACTGACTCAAAGAGTTTATGAACTTCTCTGCAACAGCTTTGTTTTCTTTTGAGTAGTACTGTTAATACCATGGTTATCAATTAGTCCAGCAGACTTCTGGAAGGCTTCCTCTCTTAATCTGCAGGAATATGTGGGTTTTTTCTATTTTTTCATTTCAGTGTTACTTCATCTTTTTTTTAAAGAAAGCTGCTTGTTTCTAATAGTCTCCTTTAGTCTGTTTTTACCTGTGCTGTCTGCCTTTTGCCCATTCTCAAGCCTTCCTTAATAATCCAAGCGCATGTAGACTCTAAGTTTCTAAAATGTGTATCTTAAAATAGCTTCCTTGCTGCCTCTGAAAATTTAACTTAGCTGCACTTTTAAAATTACTTTTTAACAAACTTTCTTCTTTTTACATAGTTCCTCTTTTTGAAACTGAGGACAAATTTGGTGAATTTTTTTGCTGCTGCTACTCCTGTAATGATACTGCATCAAAGAATGTTAAGGCGGTTGTCACAGAACAGCTCTTCAAATACGAGATTTCAAACCAGATCCTGAATGCTACTCAGGGTGAAGTCAAAAGCTGTCTGTCTTTTTGTGGGCTTTCTAACAAGCTGTTCCACGGAAGAGACACTGAAAATGTCTAAAAAATCAGTCTCTGTGTAACATCTAGGTGTAACATTTGTGCAATCTACATACAAGCAACAAAGTCTCCCGTTCCTGCTGTATTTTCTGCCCTTGCTGATCAACTTGATCCTCCTTGGCATTTCACTATTAGTAAACCAGACCAAATAATGGGTTGGTTAATTATGGAACCAGTCAGTTATTATTTGTACTCCTCTAAAATCTCCCTCTTCAAGCTTGACATGTTAACCTATGCAGATATTATTTGATTTCTAGTAAGTTTGTTAATTGGATTTGATTTAAATTGTGGCTTTTCCAAAAACAAAATGGTTTGTGATTAAGGGGAGGTGAACTTCCTGTCACTCTGAAATCTGGCCAACACGGACTGAAATGTTGCTTGGCTCATAACTCCTACCGGGGCTGTGGTACTGCAAGACTGTTACTGCAAGAATGTTTATAGAGGTGCAAGTAAATCCACAACCACAGATACACTGTGCCAGCAGAAAAGGTGCTGGGAAGGGCTTACGGTACTCAGGCAAAGGGCTTCGCTTCAGGACTTCAGGATTTTTATAGGACTCCAGACAGGGGATGGATATGTGAATGTTTTAACAAAAAGTATCTATTAATTACTGGCAGTATCAGTACACAATCCTGAAGAGAGGCCATAGCCTCCGAGCCAACAGGTTGGTGCAGGGTATCATATTTGTTGTTTCTTTACAACTAGGAGATAGAATGAATCTGCCTTCTATTATATTTGTTTGTAGATCACTGAATAGCCATTGGTTATAATCAAAACATGTTGGAACAGTAAATTTTCTGCTGTGTTTTTTCCACCATGGAAGTCATTCTAGTGTTATGATTTGATTTTTATGTAACAAAGGCAGAGGGTTCATAAAGATGTCTCTAAAGGAAAACACAACAAAAATTTAAGTTCTTAACCTTTTATAATAGTTTTATAAAATAAATACTGGAAAAGTTTTCACAATAGAAGAACTGGGATATATTGTTTCAGTGCTAAAACAGAAATTAAGAAAGAAAATATTTCTCCTTATGCTATATAATGTTAAACCGTCTTATGATGGCAAAATAAGAACATTATCTATTAAATTTGTACATTCAGAAAAATACATCAATACATGCAGAAGCATTATTTTTTTGTCCAATGACATACTCTTCATTTTCTCTATTTTATAAAATTTGGTTCTTAGTAATTCTTTGCAGACTGTTTAATGTGAATACAGTAATTAATAACACTTCCTATTTATTTGCCTAATATGCTGCCAGATGGATCTGATATTCCATTTTACTTGTTTGGCAACCATGTGCATTCTTTGGCTGCCTGTTTTAATCCTGCCTTTAAGTCTCTTAACATAAATAAAGATAATCCATCCAGAATCCTCTTCCTCTCTGATCATTTTATCTTCAGCTTCTTCTGCATTTAACTTTGTATTTTTATTCTCAGTGAACCAAGTGTATAGACCTACATTTTACAGCTTTGAATGTCATTTTACTGAGAACTGTGAATGAGTGTTAACCACCAAATGATACTGAATGTCATGTAGCATTTGGCTGGATTCTCATTTTTCTTATGCAATACTGGGATAACAGCATAAAGTCCCCTATAAGACAGGTATGGATACTAACAATAAGATAGACAAATATAGTACATCTGAGTTCAGAACATGGCCTACCTTACTACCATGCAAGTAGGAAGTAAGCATGTGCTATGATTTTGTACATGTTTTTCTTTGATTTGTTGAGTTACAGAGGCACAAAGCCTCTAAAGATGAGATCAGAAGTTACCCAACAACTTATAATAGCAATGAGAGGATTATGAGCTACTGTAATCTTTTCTTCGAGTCCCTGACACACATAACCAAGATCCTCAGAAGTGATGTGGCTGCCTTGCAAGTGACAGCATCTTCAAACTAAAAGGAAAATCAAGATAGAAGGCAAAGAGGTATCACAGATACATCCACAAAATCACACCTTTTGAAAGGAAAAAAGAAGGGTCTGAAGTAAACAAATGTTGAATATCTCTTCAGTAATCCTTGCGCACTTCAGAGCTCTATCAGTTTTCGGTGTGAATTTAAGTAGTTGTTAGGAACATCTGTTTCATTCTGCAAAGTGTGACATCGGAGGTGTGCAAGTATAAGCTCTAATTGATCTGCGCACCTTTATCTCACTGATTTGAGTGGCAATGGAGCAGATTGCTCAAATCAGTGATATAACACTTTTAGAATCAGTGTTTTATATTATTAAAAATCTGATCATCTTAGTGTGATTTTGAAACCTGAAAATAAAAAGAATTTTTAATGTCTTATAGTATTGTCCATGATATCTAAAGTGGAAACAAAATACTGTTAGTATTTTACTACTATTGTCTATTTTTTTAACGGCATTGACTTTGATGAGAAAAACTGGGTGAAATCCCTGTTGATATCAGTTACATTCCCATTGAATTCATTGGGCCAGAACTTCACGCTGTGACTTTTACTGTGTTTCCATAGTAAAGAATAAAAATTATCACCTCAAGACACATTCATGGATTCTTTCAAATATTACAAGTGGTGGAGTTTCTCTCTTTAAAGCTTGAAACTTATTGTTTAAATAAGAATGCTTTTTATAAAATACCATTTTGTTTAAAAAGATGCAGCTTGTTTTCCTTGTTCTTGTCCCATGATAAACAACCAATATGCATACATTGGAAAATGCTAAGATTCTTGGATACCGGCAGAGTGTTCTTGAATTCAGAGAGAATCATTCTTAAATCATAGGAGAAACTTTGATCGACTATATTAATACATATGCTGCAAGAGGCAGAGTGGCTTGAATGAGCAACACAAAACAAAAGCATGTGGAGGATGTTCCTTTCCACTCCAACTAGAGAAAGCACACTTGGAATTAGCTTTGAGTAAGCCTGCTCCAGTCTGAACTGTGGCTGTAGTGAACCTTTCCGTAGTTCAGTTTGTATCTCTACCAATGGAAGGAGTAAGAGTGATGCAGGAGCTTACAGTATATTGCAACCTCTTTTGACTTACAGAATTAGACAGACTTTGAATTCCCTCATGATTTTTCTTTAAAGAGGAAAAATGGAGACAGGTATTTCTTTAATGCAACTCTGTTCATTTACAAAGGATGTTTATAAACGTGTCTTTATTTTCTCTTGCCATAGTAAGACAATTTTGCTTTGACCACAGGTTTGTCTTTTCTTCTGGGTAGTGTTTCCTACAAGGGCTCTCTTTCACTCTTATTTTTTAAGATCATGCTACATCTTTGAGACGTTTGTGTGCATTTCTGATGGTTTTGCAGTTTCTCTTTTTTACATGCACAAACAGACACGCGCAACCTACGTAACTGTTGCATTTGGTATGAGAACCTCCATAAGTGCCTGTACCATCTGGCCAAGCCCTAATAGTGCACATTTGCATGTGGTCTAGCTCCTGGGTGGTATTTTTGCATTGTTTCAGCTATCGCTAAACAAAGAGGCATTTAATTGTGTGTGCAATGAGCCTGAACAGAAGACAGATACTATGCCTGAGAGCTTCGCTGGGAAAGTGGGATTGCCCAACCCCCACTACTGCATCGTACAGAAGCAAAGCGAGGAGGGGGAACATGCGCTAAGGCACTCTCTTAATGAAGTAATGTCAAATTCAGTGGCCATTTTCTTTCTAACTAGCAGCTGTCTCAGCTGCCAGCTGCTCTAGCTTTTTTGCAGCAGCTATCTGACCCATGAGACATTGCTGACCTCTCCTTCTGCCCTTGTTTGCTAACCTCAGGCGCTCCCAGCCTTGCATCACTTTGGAAAAGTTGTGAGGACAGCAGGAATACAGCACTGACATAAATCAAGGATCATGAACAGGCTATAAAATTTCTGACTCATGGGCCTCTATGTGCGTTTGTCTGTAACACATGGGGACAGGCAGCTAGAAAGTGACATGAAAAGCCTGACAGAGAAAAAAGAGCTCTACTCAGGGAAGGTCACGGCAAAGGTCAGTGAACTTCCCTGGTGAGAACGAGTGTGCCACCAGATAATGGGAAACGGCAGTGGAGGGACCTCCAGGAGGTGTGAATCGGTTTGCTTATCAAATCAGAAAATCAAGGCCAAATTGAAAAACAAATTCATTGGAATACCACGGAATCTGCATAATTTTTACTATGGGGATGATTATATAGGGCTATTTAAAACCAAAAGCCGTCACAACAACAAAGAAAAACATCTTAGGTCAAATCTTTCAGAGTTAGTTACTCTAGGTTGATCTGCAAATGCAGTCTGTGTTCTTTCCAAACACTGAGGAGGACAAGTAAGCAAGTTTGCTAATTCCTCAATTAGGGGGCCCACTGGTCTTTAAATTACATAAATTTTTAATTGTTCAATTAATATATGGATCCTTGGCTTCTCCGAGTAAGCATGCTTTTATTTTGCACTTCAGAAATGCAGCAAATAAATTAAACTAAGTAACAGAAGGAACCCTGTCTACTAGTTAGAATGGGAGTCCTCTTTTTTTCTAACCTGCATCATTGTCAACCACTACGAAATGAACACAAACATATACCAACATTGTCCCAGTAAGGATATTGAAAGACAGGAGTAGGAATAAATTGCAAAGTTATACTTAGACATGAAATTAAATGTGAATTAAATAGTCATAAAATTTAGTAAAGTATCCTACATTATTAATGATGTTTATGCTGAAATCTCATCAAGAAGCAGAGGATGACATTTGAGCAGAAGACACTGGACTAGATCAACCAATATGCTTCAGGTTTTTTATACCATGTCAATCACACCAAGGACTTGTAAACCCTGCTTCATCAGGTAAATGATGTTTACAGCTCCTTAGGGTTCTTTAAAGGGCACAAAGTGGCAACTAAAGTGTACAAAGGTATCTGTCCTGCATTGCTTGACAGCTTGATTTGTTAGTTACTTGGAAAAGGAGTGCTGATTTTTCATGGGCTGTACACAGTACAATACCTGCTAGCAACATGGATCATTTAAGAATGATTCTGCCTGTTCAGGAACATTTTGCTTTAAGAAGGTTAAACCAAGCCTTTAGTAATGACTTGGATTTGGAATATGTAAAATCACAGTCTGTGAAGGTGTCCTTTAAAGGTATTTCATGATGTTTGTTGGCAATTGGTTGCCTGTCTTCAGAATTTGGACCTAAATGCTGTCACAGCACGAGCTGCATGAATCAATATGTAGCTATTTTCACTTGTTGAAGGAAATAAATAGGTGTGACCTTCGTATTTTACAAGAATCCTAGAAATGTTTCCTAATTCACTCTCACAGTATTCTCTTTCTACGAACAATAGGTGGATACAAGTATTATCAATACTAGAGAAATTCAGGTGAGAACTGTCAGAAAGACAGGTGTCCATCTGCAACTACACTTCAGTAATAGCATGGCATCAAATTCCTTGGGTTGTTTGACCATGCTAGTGAAAGTGTTTATCACACAACAAAGCAGGATCACATACTTTGTTATCTGTTGCCTTGGTCCCATAATCAGCTGGGCTACTTAGCCACTTTTTACCAATTACATTGCCAGAAGATAGAAAGTATGTTTATACGAATACACTTATTCTGACAAAAGAATAGGATGTATGCTTTTCTCTTCTGGAGTTAGTGGAAATTTTCACTTAACCTCTAAGCCTAGGAGATACATAAATATTTTTAATTAAACATGGGGTCAGAAGACCACAGGGAATAGAACACAATTGCAGAAAATACTGAGATTATAGTTTTGATTTTGAATCACACTTTCTGGGGAGTTATCTGGATGCCAGGAAATGAGGAGGATATTTTGTGTACTAAGATCAGCATAAGGATAGGTGTAGTTTCATTGAAGTCAATGACGTTGAAGCAGGAAGAGAGAATCTGAGCCCACAAAGTTTTGACTGAAATCATAGGCTGTGCCTGCCAGCTAGTGGGGAGACAACAGAGATTTAAACAAGGAGTGAGATCCCAGCACTAATGGCTGGACCTAGCAAATATGTGCTCTGAAGCCTTTCGCAGCTGTGCTCCTACTCAACAGGCATCTCTCCATGTTGTTTTTAAAAGCAACTTCCTCTTGACTTATGAACCAGTAAAAAGTGTCTTGCGTTGATGTTATGTTAGAGATGTTTTAGTGCATATTGACAATAGCTTTGGCATCAATACTCAGAGAACATCAGCGCACTTAGCGTTATAGGCACGGGTAGTATTTTTTCGAGATCAATCCATGTAAATAAGAGAAATACAACGTATGTATTAATCACACTTATTTGTATGACAGATCATTGGTGTCTAATCTTTCTCTTTTCAGGAAGAAAACTAGCGTCCTTTCTGTGATAATGCCACCGTGACTCTGCAGCCTGTTTTTCTAATTTTAGCTCCTGCCTTACTGAATATTGAATTTGTGATGGTTCCCTCTGTCCCCAAATGAGAGCTAAAAATAGAGCAAAAGAATTATTATAAACTACACAGACAGCCCTACAGACCAACACTGCGCTCCATAATAAAGCAGATATGATTGAAAAAAATCGGGATATAGCCTCACTGATAAAAAAGATGAGAAGACAACGAACTTCCCTGTTCCTGGCAGATGGGAATGTAGGCAGTTCAGCGCACAGCCAAACCCCACAAAACATCCTGCGCCCCACACGGCTCTATTAGGATCTTGCTGAGCAACGGCAGCAAGAAAGAAAAAACAAACAAAAAAATATTTCCAAACACCTTTGACAAATTAATCGATCAACAGCGTGCCGAACGGCTGAAGCCAGGAGATGGGGAATCAGGAGCCTGGCTTCCCTCCTTACCTTCGCCACTCGCCGGCCGGGTTATCCTGTCACCAGGCCGCTCCCAGTCCCCAGCTCTTCTCCCTGAACTCGCCGGGAAGTTGCGCTTCCTGAAGGGCACCTGAGGCTCCGGCCGTCGCTTCGACGCGGCGGTGAAGGGCGGGCGGGTGAGGCGAGGAGGGGAGGAGCGGCGCGGAGCGGCCCTCAGGGCCTCGCCTCCTCGCCTCACCCGCCCGCCCCAGCCGGCGGCACCTCCGGGCGGCGGCTCCTCCCCCGCCGTTCGCCGCGCCGCGCCTGTGGCAGCCCGGCAGCATGGCGGCGGCGGTGGAAACCCGCGTTTGCGAGACGGCCGGCTGCAGTAGCGAGGCCAAGCTGCAGTGCCCGACCTGCCTCAAGCTGGGTATCCAGGGTTCGTACTTCTGCTCTCAGGTGAGGCTCCAGCGCTGCCGGCGGCTCCGCTCCCCTTCCCTGCCCGGCAGGCACCCCTAGAAGCCCGCCCGTCCCCACGCTGCGGGCCGGGTTTTTCTCATAGCGCTGCCTTTCGCAGAGAGGAAATACGGTGAGGGGCAGGGAGGGGAACCGTCATGAGATTTCCAGTCGGCAAATGGGACGGGTGTGCGAGCGCGGGGCCGGGCTCCGGGCGTGCGGCGGGGCGGAGGAGCCGGCCCCCCTCGCCTGCCCCCGGCCTTTCGTGCCCGGGTTTCCCTCCCTGCCCGTGAGGTCTTCGGGGAGGAGCGTCCGCCGGTTGTCCCCGCAGAAAGTTGCCCCGCACGGCGTGGCGGGGAGTGGGAGCCTGGGGGGTGCCGGGCCGGCGGGCACGGGTGGGGCGGGAGCCCCTCTGCTCCCCATGGCCGGGGGTAATGCGGGACTCTGGGTTGCTAAAGAGCGGCCCTGGCGTTCGTGAGAGTCTGCACGTTTCTTTCTCTGCCTGAAGGTTTGGGTGGTCCCCCCCTGTAAAAATAAGGGCTTAGTGGGACAAAATGGGACGTGCTCATCAAATTCCAGCCTGTGCATTTCTGCATCTGCATCAGCTCTGGCTGTGGAGTTGCTCGGCTTTCATGAACACCGGGAGACTTGTTGCTCTGAAAACAGATTTCTGTTTCCTTGAACTAAATAAAAGCTTTTGGGAAAATGATTTGGTGCTCTACTTTTTTTTTTAAGTTATTATTGTCTTTGGATATTTTACTTTAAAGATACCAAACAGGGAGATTCAGGTTAGGCCAGTTGTCATACAGCCGTCAACTCCTGTTAAATGTATCCTGTAGGCCTCAGCTATCCTCACTTATTACCACAGTGGTAATATAGTTTGGTCCTTAATTTAAATAGAAGGGACTGATGGCTGTTGAGTAGGGTTGTTTGCTTTTTTTTAATAACTTTAAAATGCACAGTAAAATACATAGCCTAATCCTTTGAACTTCTTGTATGTGTAATTTCTGTCAACATCAATGAGGAAGTAAGTGTTTAATTCAGAGATTAATGGTGGACTTCATTGTCAGAATTATAATTCAGGGTAAAATCATTCAAGTTTCGTAGATAAACTTAACAAAATCATTCAGTCACATCACCTAGATGAACTCACTAATTGGAAAATTTTTTTTCTGAGTCAGGGTGTAAACTGGTAGTTACGGTTTGCGTGGGACTAGGGGAAGACTTCCCACGTGCGTGTCACACACCCACTGCATGGTTTCTGGTACTTTCCCCTGAAGTCTCTGGTGAGAGTCAACGCTAAATTAGATTGACTGCAACTCAGATTTTTTCTGACGATTCTGTATCTCTAGTTGCCATGTGGTGCTTATAGCTGGTTGTAGGATTTGCTCTGCATTTTACTACCCGTTTTGACATGTCTGATGTAAAACTCATCATAACTGCAACTTCAGCATATACAAATATTAGTTGGTGATGACAAAACTATTTGTTAACAGACCAAACGAGCCTGTGTGAGGAGTTCTAGTAACATCTTCACTCCCCTCTGTCCCCTCCCTAACTCAGCTAATTTTATATAGCATGCGGAGGTTCCTGTTACCTATATATTAGGTTTAATTCTTTTGAAATATCTGCTGCTGTTGTAAGGTAAAAGGGGAATTACCAGAAATATTTATTAGCTTGTTAAAATCAGCTGCTGGATAACTGACTGTATGCTTGTAAAGCTGTCCTGCCTGGAAAATAAAATACTGAACTGGGAATCCCAGTCATCTTACTTCTGAGTGACCTTGGGTGTGTTTTCGTCCTCACTGTGCCTTGCTGTCCTGATCAGTAAAGTAGGTAAGCATAGTTATTCCCCATATGAAAGGTGCTTTGAAGGTTTTGAGGTGACACGTTACAGAAGAGAGAAGGAAATTAACGGCAGCCTGTTTTCAAGAGGTGCAAAAAATGTCATGCACCGAGAGAAGAGTCCCTGTGTTCAGCCTGCAGCAAGGACCTTCAGCCCCCCTCAGTACCTTATGTGGGGCCCAGCACAGGCTGCCCCGAGGTTCCAGCTCTCCCCCTCATCTGGTGTGTGTGATGGAGGAGACTCACTGCAGTGCTCCGCTGATGTCTTGCGAGCACGGTCAGGAGGGTAGGTGAAGTGCTGCTGACAACCTGGCTGGCTGTTCAGATGGGCACGTGATAGGCAAAGGAGTCTTAAAAGCCAGGAAATTGTCTCTGAACTTCCAGCAAGTTTCAGCTGACGGTACCAGACTGGTTAGCATTTGTGAAACTTTTCCAAAGTTCTGCCTTTGGTGGTTTTCTCTCTGTTGTGGTATTACCTGCATAAATAGCTGTTAGGTAAGCTAGTGAATAGACCTAGGATGTTATTCCACCTCACAGCACAGCCTGTGTTATAGCTGGCACAGTCCTGTTCTCTCCCTCCAAGGATGAAGGTTTCTACCCCTTCCGTTAAGCTGGCCCTGGTTCTTTGGTGAGCCACTTCTGGGGTTTTTAGGGTTTTCTTTTAATGGAGGAAAAGCAGTTGCATTAAATTTTCTGCTAGTTTGGCTCCCCAAAGCTGTGCACTGCAGGATGGGAAAACACCAGTGCTTCAGGAGCATGCTGCCGAAGAGCACTTGCCCGTTGTGGCCCAGTTTGGCATAGCTGTGAAGTCAGCCCATCCTTACTGAATGCAGCGGTGTTAGCTGCGGGTATGCAGGCGCTTCCTCTGGGCTGAGGCAGGATGGGAGCAACAAGCTACCTGGAGTCTCTTTGAGGGGTAAGGGCATCTGTACGCACGTGCACACAAGGTTAATTAATTTGCTTGGAAGCCTACAATGACTTGTTCATACAGCCAAAAGTGTGAACTACTGTAGAAAGGTAACCAGTACAGAGCAATGTGTTTGGATTATAAATAGTAACATACAATTTGTTAAGAAATACTAATGCAGGTGGTATAAGACTGAGAATCTCCATGTAGTGAGGAGATTGTTTAAATGTTATTTTTTTTCATTGCACATAGAGAATTGAAGTGAACTTTTCAAGTAGATTGTATCAAGACAATGATTTCCCCAGTGTATTTATCATTTGTGTTTCTTCTCTCCTTGAGAAAGGGCATTATTCTGGTCATTTATTTTTTTCCCCAAAAAGAGTACGGCTCAACAACATGCCCTGAAAATGCTTACTCTGAAGTAACTTGGCATCCTTTGAAATTCCTGAGGCAACACTGTTTCAGCTCTGGGTGTTGTGCACCTTGGAAACTGGGCACAGCTGTTGGATAACAGTTGTGCTTGTGGGTCAGGGTGGAAAGGGGGCCAAGGCAGCCGAGTTCTGGCTTAGCAGGGAGGTTTTGAACTGGTAATAGAAATGGAGTAAAGATGGATTTTAGCGGTGGAGGAGCTCTGAGATGGTGTGTTGAACCCCAGCATTACTTTTTCTCTTTCACCCCAAGGTGTAACGAGAGGGAGTATTCTGCTGAGGGATTCTGCCTGCTATTAACCTTTAGTAAGATCTTCATTTAGGCTAGTAAATCAGGTACTGTCATTGCCAGCTACCTTCTTTCACTGTATTGCTTTCTCTGTTGTAGACACTTAACTATAGTGTTGCGTGTGTTTATCATCCTTGACTGAAGTACTGTATCTCCCTGTATCTTCTGAATGTGGAAATAATACAGATGCCCAGCATCACATCTAAAGCATGTTGCTCCTCTTAAGATGAATTTGCTGTTGTGAAATCAGCCTTTATAGATACACATCACTTGTGTGTAAATTATATGTAGTATACGTAAACAGTTTGTGTTTAAATACACAAACAATTTACATTTCTTCTATGCCTTCTACAAGCTGCTGAATGATGAACAGAGGGAAAGTAGTAACTGTTCTTGAGATCTCCAGTTACCACTTCTGTATGAGCCTTCTAATTGTAAATTGATCTCTTATTCATAATTTTGTGATGCTTTCATTAAAACTTCCTCTCTCATACTATTTATATCCATGTAAGTGTCTCGGACGAAACAGAGTAGTCTGAGGTTTTCTGTGGTACGGACTGGATGCTGGTGTAGGGGCATTTCTCTAGCCAAATTCAGAAATACCTGTTTCTAGCCACATACTGGAAACATTCTCTTATTTATGAAAATGGAGAACGGTTGACCCTTCTTGCTTTGTGTGCCTGTGTGTTGTCAGTCCCGAAGACGCCCAGGCATAGCAACTGATCTAGTTATAGAGTCAAAAGTGAGGACCATGATGTGGTGAAGCTGCCGCACGTGAGCGATGGTTGGACATGTGTTTTAGGTGTTTGAAGGGAAACGATTTCTCTGAACTGCACAGAGGCAGCAGCATCTCTCTCGCAGTGGTGGATACCCACTGACTGGGCTCTTTCCATTTGAGGTGGGGTATGACTTGTTGAATTCCAGTGACGGGAAAAAAACGCTACTCTGTTTTCTCAGTGGGTTTGTATACTGATTTACTCCCTTCTGGGAGGCACATTTTCACTGATACTCAGACCTGGGTGCTTGACAGCTTTGCATACTCAAGGTCACAGTAATTTCTGAAAAAACGAGGTCCTGAAGTGAAGAGTGGTGTTGTCCCGTCCCCCACTTTGCTTTTTCCTTTCACCTTCAGTGTGTTGGGGTGGGGAGCAGGGAGCAGTGGACCTGGATGAAACTATTTTTTCTCCTCTCTCGTGTTGGACCATAGGACATAAGTGCCATATTTCATTCTTGGTTCAGTGTTCTTTGCTGTGCCTAAAATAGGCTAGAACCTGCTGCTTGGATCCAACTGCAGCACATATGGGTTTCTTTTGGTATAAATGGCACTTTGCAGATACTGCTTTCTAGAAGATCTTTTGACAGATTCCCTTCACCAGGAAGCTGACATTTTTAATTGCCTATAAATCACCGTAAATACCTGTCTCTGTGGTAAATGCCTGGTTATTGCTGAGGCATAAATGCTGAGCCCTCACAACTTTCTGAAAGTAAAACGTCAGACTCCTCTAGGCAGGCTTTCTGAGCTAGTGTTCAATATACTGAAAGGATGGTCCAGTTTGGATTTCTCTGGTCCACTATTCCTTCGCTACTCTCAAAAATCACTTTTATATCTCTGTAAACCTGAAGAGTTGCAAAATGCAGTCCCTTCCTCAAAGGAAAGGCTTTGTCATGTGGGACCCAGGAGTCTCCGGGTGAGATCAGGCTTTAGATGAAGGAGAAGACCAACACTGCTGATAGCAAGGTGCTGCTTGTAGGTGCTTCCCTTGGATTTGAATCTGAAAATGCATATTCAGCTCTTCTGAAAAAATGACTAGTCATGTGTGCTGCTTAGGCTAGTTTGGGAATTTTGTACTGAGGTTTTCAGGCCAGAGGCTGTCTCTGTGGGCTTGCATCACACCTAGAAGAATAGGGTTCAGCATGCTAAAGAGAGGCAACTGTTTTATTTTGACATCAAGTGTATTAACAATTGTATTCCTCAACATACTTGTATTTATGGATGAAATTATGGTTAATCTGTATTGTATTAAATATATATATCACAAATAACCTGATATTTTTCTTAAGCCAAATGCCATACTTAAGCTTTTTTGTCTTCTGTTTTGCATACCTTCAAGGTGGTTTGGTTAAAAACGGGTTCTCATTAAGCAAAACCACATGATCTCAGATTAAGCTCAAGACAATTTTACACTCCAAAGAACATTTTCAAATTATATTAAAAAAATTGCTCAGAATATTTTTAAATACAGTGTACTGCTTGCCACTGTTTCCTAGTTGTTTACCCATTACAATTCAGAGTATAATGACATGCAAAGAGACAGCCAGTCTGTCCCCACAATCTCGATTCCAGCTGTCCTTTTATTTTGCTGTAGAATAGGTATTTTTTGGAAATTCATCACAGTGGCTCTAAATGATGAGCAGAGTGGATGGAGAGGGGTGATTTTGTGGAAGTTGGACACGAGTTGTAGCTCTCAGTAGCTGTACAGTGCGGCGGTTTTTGCATCCCTGCTGATAGGTGTATTTACAATGTCAAATGCCAGGTTGTATAAAGCAGCAGTACCCGAAGGTCAAGGGGGGCCTGGAGAAGAGTGTTAGCCTTAAGGCTGGAAATCGCTGAGAGTTGGCAGAGCTAACTTTAAATGAGCTGCTACCTTGCAAAGGCAGTTCAGAAACACAATCAGTGAGTATGCCTTTAATTCAGTGTTGTGGTGCCTGCTTAGCTTCCTGTACTCTGGTACCTTATTTAAAGCTAGCTTGGTTATGCCTGTGCTGTACAGAGGTTTGCAGTGTAGTTATATCCTAATTGTGGTTGATTTGGCACCCTTTTCTCTTCTGGAATTTGCAGTTGTCTGTGCTTTTCTACCTCTTAATCAGGTTGCATGAATACGAGAATGGCAAGAATAAGAAGCTCCCTGTTATTTCTGTGAAGATCACAATAAACATAGGAAAAAAAATTCCATGCTAAGTAGCTCAATAACTGTTTTAAAGGGATTTGTTTTGTTCTTTCAATGTCTGATTTAAAAAAAAAAAGCCTAAGGTATTCCGTGGTGATCATTGTGTTCATAGTGAAAATGCACTCTAATGTAAAAATCCTGCTATGCTACATGATTCTGTCAATATTTGAACCAGTAAATAGACATTTGGCTGAGTCCTTAAGGTAAAAATCATTTAGAGAAATAACATGGCTCCCATGAGGTGATCCAAGAGGAATCTTTCTAGATCTTAATGCTGATTGTGCCTTTCGTTACCTTTTGGTAAATGCACAGCTTCTGGTGAACACTGGGTTGAGCTTGTCTCTAAACGCAGACTCAGTGGGATTGGCTTAATGGCTTGAAGCCAGAAATGTTGTTAAAAGTTTAAATATGTTGACAGCCTCTGTCTAAAAATCACAATTGTATTTTTCTTGCTGATAGAGTAGTTGTACCCAAGATTGCTCTAAACAGCTTGAGGATTACCCCTCTGCCCCCAGCCTCTTTTTTTGTCATACATTTGACCTCTTTTCTTGTACAGCCCTCTTCAGTCTGTCTTGATTGCTGTATAAAAAACTCATGCAATAAAAAGAAAAATGCTTTAGGTGAGAAGGGTGGGGCTATTAATATCAGACATACTAATGGATAATGCAATGTTTGAAATGAAATCCAGGAAGTCTTCCAAGAAACTTGAAGCCAAATTCATATTATTCCAGTGTACTTTCCCCCTGAAGCTAATGTTTTCAAATATAGCCATGCAAGGTCATGTGTTCCTTTCTTAACCATATCAGAAAAAAATTTCTGTAATTTCTTCATTTTAATATTAAAAATCACCCTGGATATTTTTTTTCCTGGATTTTGTTATTTTAATCATGGAAAATTTTCTGTCCTGATCTGTATATGGCATAGGAACATGGAAGAATCGTTAGAGGCAGGAACGATAATAGGAAGATTGAATAAATGTCTCAGCAGAAGGCTGAGAGGAGAAGGCTCAGCAGAGAAGGCTCAGCAAAAAGCAGAATTTTCTCCAGAAAATTCTCCACAAAGTGGCGCAGATGGAGAGAAAGAGTGGCTTTCTTCCATGGCTTGTCAGGAAGCCTGCTGTATAGAAGGTGAGGGTGTTTGCAATACGCAGTGGTACGTTGGTAGCGCTTTGTCGCCAGAGCTATGATTCTCCAACCTGTGAGATGACAGCTGCCGTATTTTTATCTGGAATTGCCGAGGCAGAGCTCTGCAGGCATGTGTCATGTAGCGCTTGTGCAGTAAGTTGTTGAATATAGTTTATGTGTACCCCATAAGTCCAGTGCTTACAGGAAGCGTATGACTGATCCCACACAGAATACATGGGTTGGAGGTGGATGTGCAGCACATCCTTTGAGTGCCCTCCAAAAGCATCAGACCAAGACAGAGATATTTATCGATTGTACATTGCATGTGTAATAGCCGGTGCTTACAAAAATGCTTCAGACTTGCTGTGTGTACTTGTTGCAGTTGATTGATGTGCCTATAATGCACGTGTCTGGGATGTCCCAGTGTACAGCAGCTTGTTTGGAGCTGTGCTGTAGTAGTTCTGATGGAGCTGCTGTTCCTCTGGAAACAAGAGGGCAAGTACAATCTGGGAAACGTGTTTGGGAAAACTCAGACATGTGGCAGCCTTATGCAGGATCCGTGTAGGTTGTTTACAGCTGCAGGAAATAAAAGGCCAAAATGGAGCCTGTCAGATTACGATACTGCCAGCGGTGCGGTGTTTGCCTGGTGTTTTCTGGTTATGGGACCGCAAAGAGGAAAGACGGTTGGTATTGGATAATACATCCCAAAATTTCATGGGGAAGGACAGAATGAACTACAACCAGTAATTGCACAGCTCATGTATGTCTTCATTCCCCAAATGCTCCTTTATATCCCAAGAAGTGGATTCTAGATTTGCAGACTTGGTAGCTGCTCTAAGTCCTTAGTTGTGCAATCCTCCTTCTTCTGCTTCAGAACAGGGGCCTGGTGTTTAAAAGGGGATTAAAACCATACCGGTGCTTCCAGTGTCCTTGAAATAGGGTTTTCAGCTTTTTTATTTTTTCTTAAGATAGGCCTCAGTTAAAACCTGCTCCTTTTCTCCCAGCTCTCCAACGGAAAACAGAAAATAGTGCAGCACTAAGGTCTGTGTATGCAGTGGGTTATGCAAGTGTGACAGTAAAACCTGCTGCTTGTTTAAAAAGACGTTCTCTTTGGTAATCTAAAGTGTTGGTATCAAAGCCTCTTGTTGCCCAGACTGCTATGTAGCACCGTGGCATGTCGAGTGGCCAGTCCAGAGAATGTGGTGACTTAAAGCATATGGCGTAGGAGAAGACAACAAACAACTGGTTTTGGTAATGAAGGAAATAGGACACAACAGGGTCTCTTTGAACGTATGCATGCTTGTGCACCACTTTACTGTGCTCTTGTGGGTACAATTTGATAACTACTGGTTGCAAGACTAATGAGAAAATGGAGAGAAGATGGCTTTACGGGAGTAGGCAGTTAAGACTGCTCAATAGCAACTGTGAAGCAGGGGTTGAATGTTATATGCTGGGCTTAGTTTACAGATCTGTTGTCTCGGACTGGTTTGAGTGTTGTATACATTAGGTTGAATCAGTTGTTGGCTCTGGATGGTAATTTTATGATGATGATTCAGCATTAGTATTGTCTTTCCTTATAAAGGAGAACAGTTTGCTTCCTGCCTCTTCAGAAATTCAGCTGTTATTGTAAATGATTGGAATTAGCTGTTTCCTAATGGTTGTTTTGAGTGCATATAGCCATTGAATTAGACTTTCTGCTACAAACCCAAGTAATTTCCTAATTAGCATCTTAAAGGATCACCTTTACTGCTGCTTTCTGCAGCTTTTCTACTTAAATCTCTTCTTTTTTTCATGTCTTTCCTTCATCTTAGTCTGTCTTTAGTCTTCAGCTGCCAGCCATTTCCATCTGCCCCTTTGCTGATTCATTGTTCATCACATGAACTGCTCTATTTGTGCTTGGGAAGAAGAGAAAAAGACAAACTCCTTCACAGTCACTTTTTTCTTGATTTCCATTTCAACTTTCTCTTTTTTTTTCCTTTGCTATTTCCATTCAGTAGCCCTCACTTCCCCCTCCCTTTAGTCTATTTCATTAGTTCCCCTGTGGTCATGCTGATTGGCCTCTGTTGCTTTCCTGTGCTGTGGAAGGAGGCAGAAAGGATGCAATTAGCAGGAGGAGATGGCTTCTTGTAGGAACCAAGGGAGGACTATCTTGCCCACTGCAATGCTGTAAGGTCTGGTTCTGTGTTTCAGCCAGCCTGGAGCAACCATGACATTTAGTTACTCATTAAAACGATATGGGGACAATATTTAGTAGATAGGATTAGATCAGTGTGTTTCACTGTGATGGGTGCGTCTGGCTATGCTTTCTGTCTGTTCTGGCTCATAAGATGTTGAATGTAGTATTTTCTATTGTTAAGACTAGCAGTTACAGTAGCATTCACTGCATGTTGCTACAAGGGTTAATAAAATGAGTCTTTTAGTTTTCTTTTAAAATACAGTTTCTTCTCTATTTTGTGGTGATGGCACGTCTGTCCAGGATAACGCTACTTAAAAATATATATATTTTTTGTTTGCAATTTTAGGAATGCTTTAAGGGAAGCTGGGCCACTCACAAGTTATTACACAAGAAAGCAAGTAAGTACATTTTGTTTTAATCCATTTTAATATTGTTTTGAATTTGCTTTGTCCTGTGCAGCTGGCTCTAGGTGGCCCTGCTTGAGCAGGGGATTGGACCAGATGACTTCCAGAGGTCCCTTCCAATCTCTACTGTTCTGTGAGTCTGTGTCTAAGAATAGTATGTTTTTTTCCAAGAGATCTGGCACTGAATTTCACATACCTGAAATTTTGTGCAGTTCCTGGTAATCTACAGATCCATGTAAAATTTCAGAGACAGTGGTACAGAAATCTCTGTTTCTGTTCCCTTTTGTATTTGTATGAAGTATTCCTTGAGCTACATTGGCAGGTGTGTGAACAGAGAAAGAGGGATGCTGAAATAAAGGCCAAGGAGAATAATAAACCATTATTATAAGGCATTGCCAGGCTTGTTCCATCATAGCATTTTGATGTCTGATGTAGTAAAAGGCAGTAAAGTGGGAAAGGTTCTCGTGAAGTCTTTGTGATTGGACACTTGCTGGAATGCAAGCAAGCCAGTCAGAGTGCAGCTGTTCTGTACATTTGGGGTATACCACTTTGGAAAAAAAAAAAAAGCAAAATGCTTTTGTGCACTGATGCAGCCATTGATAGGAGGATGTATTGTAGCTAGGATTTTGCTGAGTTTAGGTGAAGGTAGTAGGACTATCTGTATGCCTTAGTTATAGCTGGTAGCTCTGGCACAGAAATACTAGTAGAGTGGTAGATTCTCTCTTACTTGAGTAGTAAAAATAATCCATGAGTTTAAAACAAACAAACAAAAAGAGAGAGCAGACCCTGGTTCTGCCCCCCTTACCTCCTCCCCCCCCATCCCCCTGCCCAACTTCATCAAGCCCTGCTTAAAAGGGAGGTGGGATTAAAAAGTAAGTAAGTGGCATGGCAGAAATTCAAATCCTCAAGTCATTTACCTCCTCCTTTCCTAAAACCCAATAAAACTCCTTTTCCTGTGATAAATGTTGCATGGTTAATAGGCTGGAGTAGCACAGAATATTACAAATGTTTTCTCTCTTTCTGCCTTCCCAGTGTAGGGGGCTCATAGTTCACACTTGCATTCTGTATCCTGTTACTTTATACCTGCATGGATGTGAAACTGTCTTTGTTAGCAATTCTAGTAATCCTCTGGTGTAGTCTTCTAATGCTGTTGTTTATCTGACAGCAAATTTTTTTATGATTCCACTAAATCCATGATCTTGTTGGCTTCCTGGTTAACTGCTGAGCCCAAGGTGAGCCTGCTTGATTCTGATAGCCCTCAAGACCTCAATGCTACAAACTACTGAAGCATCTCAAGGGACTCCAAAATATCGCTTTGTTAAAACTTTGGCTTTTTAGATGAACCACTGAGAAATAATAATCTAAACTGAATGTCATGTGAGCAGTTGGCTCAGATGTCAGCCACAGAGACTCAGGAACTTACGTGAGGGCTTGCTATGGCAGAACTTTTTCCATCTCTTCATTCTTGTGAGATACAAAAAGAGAAAACAAACTTAAGTTATCAGGTTATGAATTAAAGATTAATAATAACCCTTGCCTCCTCTTTTCAAGTAAATGTTTTTCCTTTTGGTAATGCTCACGATCTACTTGCTTCAGTCCTTTATGTAAACACTGTCAACCTGCCCTGTTACGAGTGTGTTATTTGTGAATGAAGTCAGTCACTGGACCACGTCAGGCATGAATTGCACAAGGTGAGAGAGCTGGGAACCTCCAGCAGTTTGGGACCATCTTATAAGGTGCACGCACTGCCAGTCCTGAAATGCAGAAGTGGCAGCACCCTCACTCTCTCCATCAGATCTGGAGGGTTAGCAGGTTCCATCTGTTGAAACTGACAGTTGGATACCCTCCTTCCCACCCCAGGTCATTTCTGTCACCAAAAGCTAAGAGAAATCACAGAAAAGGAACATTCACCTACAGTGCAAGAGTATTAATTGATGGGATAACGAGTGTTTCTGTAGAAATATGCTTTTTCCCAAGAATGAAAACAAGCACTGAACTATGTTTTAGAACTACAAATAAGAGCAACTTAAATAATTACTACACTTCATTTGTGCATTCAGTACTGCTGTCCTAACATTCCCCAGTTTGCTATTGAATAAAGATAGAGTTGGCACTATGTGAATTTTGAATGTGTAAAACTTAAGGGCGATACAAAATTTTAACTGCTACTTCCACTTCCGTATATCAGTATCTAAAATGCCAGAAAGAGTCATATCTAGAGTGAAGTTCTAGGTCACTTCCTGGACCCCACAGTTCTTATTCTTAGTAGGACTGATTTTGCTGCTGCAAATTTTTTTTTCTTTTTTTTTTTTTTGTCTTTTCAGAAGATGAAAAAGCTAAGCGTGAAGTTTCTTCTTGGACACTGGAGGGTGACGTTAACACAAATCCCTGGTCTGGTTATCGATATACTGGTAAACTCAGGCCACACTATCCACTGGTAAGCACTAGGTGCCACTTAGTACTCCAGTGCTGCTACGTTCTGTAGCAACTAATGGACCAGTCCTGACCTGACTACTTCCCACATTTTAGCTGAGAGAGGAAAGCTTACTAAACATTTGAGCCTATGGCAAGGACGTGTATGACTGTGTCCTTATTGTGGTTCATTTTGATTTAACTTGACCTATCTCTTGGTATATTTAAAATGAAGGAAGTGCCTGTGAGGTAACATGCATCAGTAACAGCCTTAAGGTCATACCTTTTGGCTGTACCTTTTGACGTTTATTCTGCAAAAAGCTGCTGCTAGTTCAGATGATGTCTTCTCCTAGCTGTTTACTGTTCTCAGCAGTAATGGAGCAGTCTGTTTCAGAAGAACTCTGGTGAATTAATTTAGAATTTAAATAAATGGGTTTATATTATTTTATGTAAATGGTTTGAAATAACCTGGTGAGTAAGCTAGTGAACAGCTCTGCTGAAGGAACAGAGGTTACAGTAATCTCCAGCACTGGAATGGTGAAGAATAACTAAGGTCAGTAACATCTTCAGCTGTGAAAGGTGGGTTTAGAAGACAACTTCAGTGTAGCCGTATTTTTAAATTGGTACAAGTTTGTATATGGAATAAGCCAAAGTTTTTACAAGAATAATGGCATTTTATTTACATGTGTCTTTGGCCTGTGCTAGAAATGCTGCCCCTGTGGCATCCTCTCCATAGTTGTGTCCATCTGTTACAGGCTCATCAGAGAACAGATTAACAGAGCCTGAGCCCATGTGTGTTTGTTAGTGTCATTGGAAAAAGGGTGTTTTGGATATGTCACTGGCCAAGTAATTTAGTAATGTTATCGCTGAGCATTTGCTTTTTTGTCTTCTGACTGCTGTAGGATTGATGCAAGTGAAACTATAATAAGTGCTAATGACTAGGATCATGATGAGAAATAACAATCTTGCTAATAGATGCTAATAACCAGAGAGAGGAAGGAACCAGTGCATTTGCAGTCTGGAAAGTATCAGAACAAACACTACAATATGAGGGTTATGTTATAAAACCAGTTTCATTTACTTGACACATAAAAGTTTGATTCTTACAAAGCTGTGAAGCTGGCTATTAGAGGTTGTGTAGTATGAAAGCAATAAAGAATAACAGGAGAGTCTTTGAGAAATTAAAATTGGAACTGGTTTTGTGTGTTTGCATACTTCACAACTTTTTCTAAGTGGAATTAACGATATTTCACTGTATTTAATTTTGCTGCGTGAGTCTCTGGTTTTATGACTGTAGTAAGTATTCTTGCAACCTAACCAGCTTTGACTATGATTTATTTAGACGCCAACAAGACCTGTGCCAAGTTACATTCAGAGACCGGATTATGCTGATCACCCGCTAGGTAACTCGAAACAAATCACAATTGTAGAGTGTTATGTTTGCTTTCTCTTTTTCTTTTAACGGAAAAAGCCTTTAAAGCATGATGGAGAGAATAGAGAAGGGAATCTCTTTTTTTTTCTGTTCTTCTCACTCTACCCCTTCTTCCCCCACATTAACTTAATGATTTTTCAGAAATAATGGTTACAAGTATGTTTTGGAAGTCCCAAGTTTGTAATGTGTTATCTTTCAAAGGTGTTCAGAGAAGAAAAGTAAAAACCCATGCAAGTCCTAGTCCTGTGGTTAACTTCATAACAAACAGCAATGTTGGCTGTCCCAGGTGAATTCTGCTAAGCCATTCTCAGTGACATCGGTGTATCTGTTGGAAATGTGTTATAAAATAACAAAGCCAAACAAAACTACAGTAAGCAACCCCCAAAAGAAAACTGATATATGAGTTCCAGCTATTTTTGGACACAGAGAGAATACATTCAAAATTACTTGCTTATTGGTTTGTTTTGGTATTTTCCCCTTTTTACATTGGTATTGGTGCTTTGCATTTCCCAAAAAAGCTGCTATAAAGTCTGTTAGAATTATTTTTAAATATTCAGCCGTTCTTTAGTTATTCTGTACAGAATGTAAATATTTAAACAACACAAAATACTGTCTTTTAGAGGGTCATTCAACTATAAAACTGGGCTTGCACAGAATCTGGTAGGAAGAATTTCTGTGTTTTCATCAGCTGATTATTGTAATAATATAACTAGAGATATTCACAAGCTTATATAATCCTTTATGGCTCTTTTAGAATATTATTTATTACTATTTATTATCTCCAAAGCAGCTAAAAAAAAAGACAAAAGAAAAAAATACTTTCCTATGAATAAAATAATTTCCTTGTAAATCTGATTTTTAAGGTTGTGTTTTGACTAACTGGACATGATGGTTTTATGAAGTAAGTGAACGGGCATCCTGAGCACATGTGGGCATTACGATACTGTGGAAGGCTTATGAATTCAAATTAATCTGGATAATGATGATAATGCTGTGACTCGGTGGGTTCGTTGCTTTAGTCTGTGGTGAGAAAGTACGTACTTTTGTTGCCACGGGTAAGCTAAGTTCCTTGATTGGACATGTGTAGCAAACACGTCTCTGTATCACATGGTTTTTTCCTTTTTTTTTTTTCTCCTCCCTCTTTTTCTTTTCAGGAATGTCTGAATCAGAACAGGCTTTAAAAGGAACCTCTCAAATAAAAATACTCTCATCTGAGGATATAGAAGGGATGCGAGTAGTGTGTAGGGTAAGGGGATTTTGCTTTTCATTACGAAGTGCCTTTATTCTTTAAAAACCTAAAGTGAATTTACCAGTTTGTGACAGCACACTTGAGAGTACAAACTTTCAAACCACTTTTGAGCACTGAAAAATAGTTTGGGAAAGTCGATGTTTTCTTGATGTTTCTCTCCTTGTGACTCCCAATTCACAGTAAACTATTTTGCAAGCAGAAAGATTACTTTTATTTGTTTTTTAGCTTTGTTGTTACTAGTGAGATAATCTGTGGCTGAAACATTGTTATTGTTAAGAATATATTTTATAGCGCATAAATGAGAACAGAATGTTTTCCTCTCCTAGCGTTAGTACTAAGTAAAAACTAAAAAGCAAAACCAAAACAGAGCCCTATCCCTAACAATTTTTGAAAAAGAGCTGTTCACTTGTTATCAGTTCCTTGTGCATAAAGTCAAACTTGAAATGTATTTAGGTAGTCTGGTTTACGTTGTGGTATTTGAGGAAATTGTGGTCCAGTTCTTAGTTGAGGTATTTTCAAATCTCACAGGGGTGGCTTAGTAATATAACCTGTAGACATCTTGACGTCTTTCAAAAGCCCAAGTCTACCCAGCTGTCCTAGCAGTCTCAGTGTAGCTGTAGAAAATGGGTTGCTAACCTTCTAAGGAATAGTCCTGGTCTTATTTTAAATTAGTACTTTTGTTTTGTTTGCAGCTTGCTAGAGAAGTATTGGATGTTGCTGCTATGATGGTGAAAGCAGGTGTAACTACTGAAGAAATTGATCATGCTGTCCATTTAGTAAGGTTATTTTATTGTTGTTCTGATGTTTATCAGTGCTTTCTTCTATCTCTTTATTTTTGAATGATTGCTGTGTGGTTTTCTTTGTAGTTGCATGAATTCCTGTTCTTTATTTTGAGCTGTTTCCCAATATGAAGCTAGTAGGTAGTGCAGACGTTAGAAATATGTTACAGTGGAATGGTAGATTCAAAATGAGCCCACAGTTAGGAACTCCTGGGCCTCTCTCTGTATCAGCTCCTTCCATGGTTTCCAGCTTCAGATTCCCTCTTAAGTTACTTCTGTTTTCTCAGTTAACATCATATAATTTTATTTCTCCTAAACCCTTTTTGCTCCACAGATACCATTATATAAAGAACATCATATGTAGGCCATGGATTTTTTGTGCTCTGTGGTGTTGGTTAAGATGTACAGAGGAGAAAGTTTAATTATTTATGATTGGGAATCGGAACTGAGGAGCCTGAGAGAGAACTGAAACACAATGTTTGATGCAGTTAGGCAAACGAAAGCTCCAGTCCAGCGAAGTATTTTAAATACATGCTCCAGTATTTTCCTGGCTTAACTATTCATAGATACTTGAATTGTGTATTTTTTCTTTTTCTTTGCTGTCTTCTCTATAAGACGTATAAACTGGTAATTGAGGATACTTGTGTGCACTGTGGAAGGCAACAATTTTGGTATAGTTAAGATTGTTAGAGAGCTTGCTGGTTGCTGTTCTTTTTATCTGCATTTGCAGCTGTTGAGCCAAGATTGTAAGGAACTTAATCTGGTTTGATTAGGCTGGAGGTTTCTGTTGAACTGCATTAAACACTGAATTATTTGCTTATGCATAATGTCCCATATGGACAACTAGTAGTTAAAATGGTGTTATCCCTCCTCAGCTGTTTTTGGAAACTTATACGTGGCAGATTGTTGATACTGACCAATATCCCTATTGGTACTTTGTGTTTTTAAAACAGTATTAATTTTTTAAATAAAAAAAAAGTTAAGACTGTATTATTTTTCCAGAATTGCTCAGTGTGTTACATAGTGTGTATGTGTCCATTTTGCAAAAATCTCAAAAAGGTTATTAGAGGGAGTGCAAAGGAAGCAGCTTAAGACTTTAAAGCTAGGGTTGAAAAGTGGTGCTAAATGTTATTTTGTCTAGCTTGTGTGTTTTGCAAAAATACTTAAAGTCTTAAACAGTCATTCAAAATGGCTGGTTTTTAACCAAATAAATATTGTCATGCATTGTTTTAAACCTGAATATTTCAGCATTGGTAGTTGAACATCACACGAGTAGAAACCAAATTAAAGGAGCTTTACTTTCTTCCTGGTAAGAAATACAAAGTGTAACACAATACCGTAATGCCAAAAAATGCTTGAAGAATCTTATTTTCAAGAGTCACTGCATTTCAACCTATCATTCTCACTGTAAAGCTATTGTATGTATGTTTTTTCTTTGTATAAAACTTACTAACGTAAAGTGTAAATTGTATTTTCTAAATTAGGCTTGTATTGCAAGGAATTGCTATCCTTCCCCTCTGAATTATTATAATTTCCCTAAGTCGTGTTGTACATCAGTGAATGAAGTGATCTGTCATGGAATTCCTGACAGGAGGCCATTGCAGGAGGGAGATATTGTTAATGGTAAGTGCTATGAATATTAACCATCCCATTTCTAACCTTCAACATTTCTACCTTCTATCCAGCCAAACCACACAGTAAAGTGAGATTTCACTAGCAGGGAACATGATTGGAATAGCTTCTTGAAAGAGGCTTTTGTTCTCATTTACCAATTAACCTCTTCTCTTTAAATATTTAAATTAATGAGTTTATTTAATAAAACAATTTCAAAAGTTTGGTCCACTTTAACAGCTTTATAATTCTGCCCTGGTCTGTGCATTAGTATAGTCCCTGAGTATTCCACTTGTGGGCTAGGTTCCAGTTGTTCCAGACTGTATAAATAGTGAATAAAATGCATATTGAATTATTCAACTGGATTAGTTCCATGTAAATTCTTAATTAGATTGCTCTAGATCCTTAAGATTTTGCTACGGACATGACGATTATGATGACTGTAAAGGATCCTAATGGTGAGGCATGATATAGGTGTATATTAAAAAACATACCGTTTTTTTGAGCATCTTGCAGCTGAACAGTACCAGCTGTTTTTTGTTCATGGTACTCAAGGTACTTACACCTCCTTGGGTGGTGAGGGATACTTTTATAAATTACTTGGCTGTTTTTTGTTTTCTCGTTCATTTCTTCTCGGTTTGGCAGTAAAAAATAATTACATTTGTTTTGTACAAACATTTGCACCTTTGTTTGTTGCATTGGTTTGCTTTTCTCTTACTTGTAAATAAGTGCCCAGTGTATCCTAAGGTTTGGCCTACCTCTAGAAGCAGGTTGGAATCCTTTTAGATTGTCAGATATTTGAGATAGAATCATAGAATCATTTTGGTTGGAAAGGACCTTCAAGATCATTAAGTCCAACCGTTAACCCAGCACTGCCAAGTCCACCACTAAACCATGTCCCTAAGCACCACATCTACTCATCTTTTAAATACCTCCAGGGATGGTGACTCCACCACTTCCCTGGGCAGCCTGTTCCACTGCTTGATAACCCTTTCTGTGAAGAAATTTTTCCTGATATCCAATCTAAACCTCCCCTGGCACAACTTGAGCCCATTTCACAGAATGTTAGGGATTGGAAGGGACCTCCAAAGATCATCTAGTCCAATCCCCCTGCTGGAGCAGGGTTACCTAGATCATGTCACACAGGAACGCGTCCAGGCGGGTTTTGAATGTCTCCAGAGAAGGAGACTCCACAACCTCTCTGGGCAGCCTGTTCCAGTGTTCGGTTACCCTCACCGTAAAGAAGTTTTTCCTCATATTTATGTGGAACCTCCTGTGTTCCAGCTTGCACCCATTGGCCTTTGTCCTGTTAATGGATGTCACTGAGAAGAGCCTGGCTCCATCCTCATGACACTTGCCCTTTACATATTTATAAACACTAATGAGGTCACCCCTCAGTCTCTTCTTCTCCAAGCTAAAGAGACCCAGCTCCCTCAGCCTCTCCTCATAAGGGAGATGTTCCACCCCCTTAATCATCTTCGTGGCTCTGCGCCGGACTCTCTCTAGCAGTTCCTCTTATCCTAAATAATAGCTACTAAGTCTACAGCTCTGTGCTGTGGGTACCAGCCTTTTCAGAACAAGCCTCACGATTGCTGTCCCTTTCTAGGTCAGGTTTCGTCTGGCTGCTAGCTCTGAGCTGTAGCATACATGTAACCATTTAGCCAAAGCTACTTCATCTTTTTTTCATTTCAAAGATGATGCCTTTGCACAGCTCTATTGTTGCCAGCTTTTCTGGCATTGCTGGAGGCCAAACTAAGAAGCCCAGTTATGCTTACTAGGTTGGCTTCATCTACACAGTGCTTTACCTTTCTACTATTTGCATGCCAAGGCTGTACCTCAGCACTAGGAAATACCTTTTATAAGAGGATTTAGTCATACCTTTGTTCACACCCCTGCCCTGACTGCACTTGCCCAAGCTTTGAGCCTTCTGCTTCGTTTTGATGAGGAAGAACTAGTTTACACTTTCGTACCTGAGTAGGTCTTGTTACAAAATGGTCCACATTCTGTGGATTCCATGTGCATTCCCTGTGGGCTTAAAAGGCTTCCAAGTCTTGTAGACTTCATTTTGGTAAGGTAGTGGCTCAAAAGCCTTGCTAAAAGGAGGAACAAAACAGGGTACAAAGGAGATTGAAGAAGTACTTTGGAGGGAATGTGCCCATCTTTTTCTTTACTTCAAACTTTTTAGCCTGCTGGAAGCAAACGCGGCCATGTCAGGGTCCAAAACAGGTTTTTAGAATCACAGGAAAATGTCATCAGAAGGTACTGGCAGATGACACCTAGTCCAACCTCCTGCTCCAAGCAGGGCATCATAACATTTTGTTATCATACTGTTCCCTGGGAGGAGATTCTTAAACAAAGCTGATCTCTCTGCAAAGTGAGATATTCTAGCCAAATCTGGCAGCATCGAGAGAAAGTCTTGTGATCTCATGCCCTGTAGAGATAGCCTCTTTGCAGCAAGTAGTCTGGACAGTGTGCTAAGGAGCTCTGATATACCGTTCACAAGAAACTTATCCAGATAAGTTATCAGGGTGCTGGTTTCTTTACAGTTTTGTTGTCATGTTACTAGATATGTACACTGGTCAAAATGTTCCAGTAGTCCCCCACAATCCTACAGTGGGTATAGGGTAACCCTGCACATGCATGCATCCACAACAGGCAGTGTTGTTTTTGTGCAGTGTTAATTTCATTCTCAAATGTTTGCCAGCAGTACAGATTTACTGTTGACACCAATGGTTTTTTTCCCACGTTTTCCTATCAAGGCTGTACTGGTCTCTCTGAGTGGCTCATATACCATATTCCTGAAGTATTATTGCTCAGTACAGTTTTCTTCATGGCTCTTTACCTGTGAGGGGGGCTGCGTGTGGATTTCTGCATGAATAGCCGCTCAATAACTGTTCAAGTGGTTTTGGTACTCCAGCAGCTGTTGGACCTATCAGACTACTGACAAAGTCTATTAAACACAAAAGTGCCTATTCTACCACAGGAAGTCAACTTGATATACAAAACTAGAGTATTTCGCATGTGTTTACTATATATAATGTCTATATGATGGCAGGTTTTAGTTTTTTACTCCTCTGCTATGAGAGACAGGATACTAGAACAGATGACAGCTATGTCTAAACTGGTAGGCCTGTTCCCATGTTTTGTAAAAGGACTATTTGCAACAGGCGTCTTGTATGGTTGTTCTTAATCCAAAAAAGCCATTAATCCATTTTTTTGGAATGAGTTAAACTAAAAAAGATTTTTTTTTCTCATTACAACTACATATGCTGCTATTTTTCAAGAATGAGTTATATCACTTTTAGTTTACAACCAACTTTGTACACAAAGCAAACAAGTTAGAGTTTTGCTGCAGCATAATGCTAAACTCTTTATTATATGTTCTTCTAAACCCTCAGTTGTTTAAGCATGCCCTTCTCATTCTTGCTGTTTGCCTGATACTGGATGTTTAAATTCTTTCATTTGAAAGAAAAAAGAAAAAGTTTTAAGTCATTTGGTGTATTTTTCTTAATCAGGAACACTATTGGAAAGTTGCTGTGTATTTAATGTTCAAGAAATTTTGCCTTTTTGGCTAAATATGCATAGAAATTACTGAAGTTAAAATATGGGTTAAAACATGATTACATACCTTTTTCAATTTAATTTCCCCCTATTAGTGCTGAAATTAGTTCTAAGAAAATATTTTAACCAGGTAGATCACCATGGAGCAAGGAGCTTCTATTTCCTGTTTTTAGTTAGAAAACCAATTATAAGCTTGCTCTGTGTGTTGCATTGCTGTGGGGTTTTTTCTCTTCCATTTTTTTTAATTAAATCAAACCGTTGACCAGTGAAACACTGTCTTATTAATGAATTTTATAGAATCTACAGGATAAGCATGAGTAAATTGATTCTGCTGGAAGAATTTACGTCTGGAATTCTTCCAAAGTAATCTTACAACTTCACAATTACAATGCTAGATATTTACATGCGTGTGTCGTTTCACAAATCAAGAGACAAGAAGTGAGAAATACAGTGCTATTACAATGTGTCTGGTATTCTTTGCAGTGGATATTACTGTCTATCGTAATGGCTACCATGGAGATCTGAATGAGACGTTTTATGTTGGAGAAGTCGATGAGGGTGCAAGGAGGCTTGTCCAAACAACTTATGAGTGCCTAATGCAAGCCATCGATGCAGGTAAATCCTTTGGCTAGGGCCCGAAGTATAATGGTTTTCGTTCTCAAACATGAGTGCTCATATTTGCTGTTACCTGGGAGTGACTTCTGTTGTAGAACACAGAAGCATTAGTGTGTGTCACCAGCAGATGATGTATATTGTGTAATACAGCAATTCTTCAAATGGCACAGTTCTGTGGGTGGTAGTTGCAACTTTTATTTGAAATGTGGGTTGACAAGGAAAATGTAATTGATGCTGAGCTGATCCACACATGATGATATTTAGATGGAAATAGCCTTTTTGGACTATTAGTTAGATGAATAAGACATCTAACTATCTGAGTAGTTTAGAGAATGTGAAGAACAAAGTGTGTTTTGGAAAACCAAAGTATGGCTTCCTACTTTTATAATTTGTATGGTGTTTCACAATGAAGCGATAAGGTAAAACACTGAACACTTAAACATCTCTCTTTACCCCTGCCAGACTTGATGGTTATTTCATAAAGCTGATTATGAGCTCTTGATTTTCAGCTGTGGGAGTGTGCCAGAGAAGACAGATCGTATCCTTCAGTACTCACAGAACTTTAATTATGTTGCTTAGATATAACTCAGGACAGCTTCATTGAGATATACAATGAGACAGAAAGGGAGCTAGAGAATGTCATGTTCAGCTTCATTCACAAAGGAATATACTAAGTTCTTTTAGACAAACAGAGAAAACAAAACAAAAATCTCCCAAGTCCCTGGAAATATCTCTGTCATCTGTATCTTTTATAACCTGCAGCTTCTTAAAATCCCCAATAATATTTACTCGCTTCATGGCCTCTAAAGACTGAAGGTTAAGGTGCTATATATGAAGGCTTTAAACTTGTATTTAATCAAAAGTAAATGAAAAAAATATAATGAACTTACTTGGTTAATAATTTGGAGATAGCTAGACAAGCTGAAAAGACAAAAATCCACATGAATGATGTCTTGCGTATCCATTGTGTGATCAAGAAAATACTGCAGAGTTGAGCCGTGAAGAATACAGATTACCTATTTATGTGGGATTACTATTCTGAAATGACCACTTTGTTTTTCAAAGCTAAATCAGAATAATGTTTATCTTTGCTCCTGTACTTTATAGCCAGTGTAATATGTGTTGTCTCTTATCTTTCATATCCTGGCTTTGATGTATAAACTATGACAGAAATTCACCTTTGTGTTCATTATAATGAGATTTAAATTTTCAATGTAACTCTTCTTTACCAGCTTTTTAGATGCTGTAATAAGTTTTAATGGGTTTTAGACATTCGCTGATAGTAGGAATTCTGGCAGCATCTTAGCTGTTAAAAAAGGTCACCTCTCCTCTGTTTAAGTCATCTTAATTTCTTGTCATTGGACCAGCAGAGCTCTAACTAGGAGAGCTGTATGAGAGAGAGAGGCAGAGGGCTCCTTGCTGCATTGAGATGAGTTGCTTGGTATCATCAGGCCTGAAGGAGATGGCACTACTTCACAACTATTTACCACAAAACCAACAGATTAACTTTTCCTCTCTTCCCCACCATGTCTTTTTTTTTTTTTTTTTTTTTTGTATTTTGGGAAAAGCATGCACATTCCAGTAATCTAAATTTGTTATTTTCTGTAAGTTCAGCTTACTGATTTAAGTTGTAGTTGTTTACATTAGCAGAGAATTGAACTAAATGGCTTGCTTCACATAAGGTTTTAGCTATGTATGTGAACTCTGCTTAAGATGGCTCCGCTTAACCACACATCTGGCTCCTGAAGGAACAGCATATATTCAGGGAGCTATGAATGATCTTGAAACAGTATTTACATTCTTTTTTCTTTTTAGCAGCTCAAGGTTGCTTTTGGTATGCATCTTTATTAGCTGATGGATGAGGCATTGTTGCTTTTGTGGTATTATTTCTCCCTTGTCCAAGTGGTCAAAGTGATTTTTTTCCCACCATTTTCATCTGTTTCAAACTCTAACTTTTAAGGCTTCCTAAAAGGATTGTCAAAAAAGTTAGCCCTGCATACGAACATTCTTATTTGCTGTAGCGTTGCCACTAAAAATCTTGTCTAAGAGTAGAGATACCTGTTTTGTCTTTTTTCCCCCTTTTTGGTTCTTGATGGATAATAATTTTTCCTCTTTATTTGTGTGCACTTTTCCCATAGTAGTAGAGAGAGAAGTGCATATTAAAATATAGTTCATACGTTCATTGAAAGAAGCTCTGCAACTCTGGGTATGAGAAATTACCAAGTACTTTGAAAGTCTTTTGTTGTCTTTAATTTCAAACTTCAACATCCTTTTAATATATGAGCACTTACATCCATGAAAAGAAGAAAGTAGTGTTCTTGTGAAGGAGTTTCCTTCTTTCTCTCTCATTTTCTCTTTTATATGAGACTGTTTCCTCCCTCTCTCATGTTATTGTGCTCACTTATATACTTGGTGGATTAAGTGATCATAGGAAGTTCCATACTAGAGCGGATGGCCGTACAAGCCATGAGTGCTACAGAGATATTGGCCTGAATGGTGTCTGATGGTTAGTTATGTTGAAAGAAAGCTCTATAAATTTCCATCTGTATCTCTTTAATTTTGCAGTAAAACCTGGTGTTCGGTACAGAGAACTGGGAAACATTATTCAGAAACACGCTCAAGCAAATGGATTTTCAGTGGTTCGGAGCTACTGTGGGCATGGAATCCATAAACTTTTCCATACGGCCCCTAATGTGCCACATTATGCCAGTGAGTATTCATTCCCTTTGGGTTGTCCTGTAGACAAGTGGTTTGCAATGAACGTACCCAATTTACTTCTTGTTTATATTCTAATAAAGTAGCATGTTGCCTGACAGCCATCAATTTAGCCCTTTTGCACTTGTGAAATAACTTTTTTTTAAACTATGGACCATAGTGTGCTTTATGAACCTAAATAAGGTGAATATATTATCTACTGAGACAATCTGTGCCTACAGTGATGGTTAGTGTTAGCTCTCACCTCTACTGAGTAAGTGCTCAATGTTTTCGCATGAATTCCCAACTAATCCCTTAGACATCCTTGTCTGACATGAATAGGCAAATATTTCTATCCTTAGAAGGTCTAAGAAAAAACTTACTGCCATTTCCAGATGTAAATAAAAGGGTTTTTTGAATGGTATAGATTGGTGTTGTGCCTGAATCTTTGTAATGTGTGGCAGAGGAGGAACAACCATCCCCCACCAAGTTCTCAGCTTTAGTTTTTGAAAATAGCCGTGTCCCCATGACAATTTTTGCCAGCAGGACTAAGAAACAGCATCCACAGAGGCAAAGGAGAGAAGCTTAAGTGCCAGTGGACAACTGAGGATAGAAGAAAAATCATGAAGCAGTGATAGACAGTTCACACACACTTCAGCTGCAGAGCTCCCCTGATAGGACATTTATTTCCTCAGCCTGACAGATGCCTCCATTTTCCCATTTCCTAATGAGCTTTAACACAGGTTATAGTTATAGATTATAATGTAGCAATCCCTGACTTCTCATGTCGTCATTTCCCTAAGTTATTTTTTTCAGAGAACAAAGAAAACCTATTAGTCACAGGGAAGAAGGGTATCAATTCCTGGTATTCAGTTTTTGTTGTGTAAAATGAAGAAAATCTGGACTCTGTGGAGATGGAGGGGATTTTATACCAATTAAAATGCAATCTGAGAAAAAGGAAATTTCTGTCTTTCCTAGTTGTTGAGAACTTTGAACTTTTTTTTTAATTGAGCCAAAATGTCTGTTCCCAAAAAGGGAAGATGCTGGATTTTTCCTGGTATTTTTAAATACAGATTCACAGCAAAAGCAAAGTGGAAAGAGCTGAGGGACTTAAAGCCTCTTGGAGGAAAAAAAAATGAAAGCTGCTGCTTACTTCTGGCTTACAATGAAAGGATTTTTAAAAGCAAAAAGTTCATTTTGTAAGCTTTTAAATTATTTAACAAAATCATGAAAACTAGAGGGAATAAAGGACCAGATGCAGAAGACCAGAAACTTAAATGTAAGTGTTGAGAGCAAGAAATACCAGCAGATGATGGGGATAGAGGCAAGACCCTTTAAGTAAATGAAGAATGTTCTGGTTGCTGTTGTTTCAGATTGATGTCTGAGATTTTTAAAGCATCTTGGTGATTTAGGCAATTTCATAGATTTACACAATTAGAGTAGGCTGGGGGATGGGGAATCTGTATGTAAGAATTGATGAAAATTGTCTACAGCAGCAAAGCAGCTTGGAGCTAATGGTTCCTGTGCAATACTGGAGTTTGTTCCAGCTCTCACATGCTAGGCTGAGTCAGGTCTAAGCTACACTGCTGTTCAAGGTGAAACGGGGCTGAGGAAAAGGGCTGAAGCCTTTCTTCAGTCAAACTACACTCCTAGAGACATGCTCTGCATCAGTTCATGTGCCTCCACATAAACATTTTTGGTGTATATAACATCAAAAAGTTCCAGTGTTATTGTCCTGGATGCCTTGAAATTCTCTGCCTTTTTATGTTAGCTAAAGAAATACAGCATTATCAACCTGACACTACTATGACCCCATTACCCAGAGTAATGAGGGGCACAATGTGTCTTTCATAAATGGAATCACAGGACTACTTAACTGGTATCATATTTTGACAATTTATTGGAGCTAATGGTTCAGTGGAAACAAATTAAGAGGTTTCAAGCCTTCTCTGAGTATCTTTAAGTGCTTCTTATTTTTATTGATTTTTTTAATTATATTTTTTATCATAGAAGTCTGCAGAAATTCCTGTATTACATTTGGTCAGTGTTTTTATAGAACTGGAGTTGAACTCCAGTTGTTGGAGAAAAAGAGAGCAATTAATTCTACGCTCCTTGAGTAAATATTGCCGTGTTGGAGGAGGGGGAGAAGGAAAGAATTAAAAGAAACATTAATGTAGAATTAAAAAGGGACAAGTGAACAGATCATCTTTGAAGGGCTTTTCTGACTTTACAGCATTCCTGCTGTGTTCTTCTAGGACAAGGATTTGTTCATTTGCTAAGATGGGATCACTTTTTCTAACTTGAGTGTTTATTTTGTTGCAGAAAATAAGGCGGTTGGAGTCATGAAGCCAGGTCATGTATTTACAATAGAACCAATGATCTGTGAAGGTGAGCAATTTAGCAATAGAGTACAATGGTTACTCTTGTTTACTATTTAAATAGTGATGGAATAAGATGCTGGTTCTATTCTGTATAGTTGATAGATTTTTCATTTCTCTTTGGGAAACTGATATCTGTTACTTAAAAACAGTCAAAAAGTCATCATTTATGTTTTTAGGTGGTTGGCAAGATGAAACATGGCCTGATGGTTGGACTGCAGTAACAAGAGATGGAAAGCGATCTGCCCAGTTTGAACACACTCTTCTGGTCACCGATACAGGCTGTGAGATCTTGACCCGGCGGCTGGATAGTATTCGTCCCCATTTCATGTCCCAGTGATAGTCTAGACTGAGCAGGTGGATCTGAATGATACATATATATATATTTTTTTTTGTCTCTGTACTATGCATTTTTTCAAGAGTACAGAATAGAGAAATTTCGTCATTTACTTGTTCTCAGTGATTGTAGATAAGAGGAACATCTTGAAGAACCTGACCCCATGTCTGGAAAAGCAGAGAAGAATTTAAAGAATTTCCTGCTTTCCTCCTACCTACAACACTCATGCTATATTTTTCTTTTTTCTTCAATTATCTCTTTAGCACCTTTCTTCCAATTAGACCCACAATTGCTTCTGTTGCTGCCATGATATTAGCTAGAAAAGTGTGGGTAACCTTTCCCACAGGGACTTGATATTTTGGGATCCAGGTTTTTTTCACCACTTTAGCGTGCCCTGTCTCTCTTGGTATGTGAGCGGCACCTGAGATTTTAAGCATTTCTAGTTCCAAAGACTTGCTCCTGCTTCTGCAGATAGTGTTCTAATGGGCTGGGCCTTTTTTGTTTATCAGTTGAGAAGGGGGCAGAAGGGAGAGAGACATGGATGTTGCCAAGAATAGGCTACCCTTACCTTTAATTCTGTCCCCATCTCTCTGCTGGTGGCCTCTGTGGTGATTGTGACTGTGGGTGACACACTGTGTTAATGGCAGGACTTGTTTCTCTTGCTGGAGATTCGATAATATGGGCTTCCTACAGGGAAAATCAGTAAATTCTGTCTTATATGCAGCTCCCTGGAATAAGCGGCTTCTCAGTGAAGCAGTATTTGCAGGCAGTCTCCTGCTCCAAGAGCTTGATGAAGCTGATGTATCAGACTTGCCTAGGGAAAGGAATGAAACAAGAACCAAAAAGATCCCACGATTCATGGGATCCCTGCGTGTTGTTAACTGTGGTGGTTTTTAAAGGTACATCCACAGTAGCTGTGGGGGATTGGATTTGCAAGACTTACAGCAAAATGAGTATATCAAAACAAGTCTGAGTGTGAGAAAATGAAACATCTTCAATGCCGTATTCATTTTCTTTTGGTAATTTTTAAACAGGTCATTTTTTTCCCCCTCATTTAAGTGAGTTTCATGCTTTTGTAAAGTCTTAGGGGGGCAGCTATGAAAACTGATCTTTCTTCTTCAGACTGGGTATAGAGTGGGCAATGTTAGTATATATACCCCTTTATTTTCTCTTAATGGATCATGATGAGCTGGAAATTGTCATGTTAAGGAGTGTGGATTGATTGAGCCTCTCTTCTCTCTACCCTTTCTCTTCCCATGCCCACTTCCTTTCCATAATCTTTGGTGTTTCTGCTGAGGGAATTTATTTTTTTTCTTCTGAATTGTAATGAAAAATTTTTCAGACCCCATTGCAGACTTAGTCTTACACCACTAACACAAGAAATAGTTAAACCAATGCAGACATTAAATCATACAATCACGGGCATAAAATACACCTTTTACAAGGTGTCTGGTGAATTTGTTGCCACGTTAGACCCAAGCATATGAGGTACTGCATACCCTTGGCTCCCCTTGGCACTGCAGAATTTAGGTGGGGGAAGGGGGTTAGTGCTTCATAGAACTGGACTCGTGTGTACTACCAAATACCAAATTTGCCAGAAAATGTCTTCTCTGCCCTGAGTGCCTCAGACCTCTGTTGCTGTAAGAGTATCATTGCGATGTTTTCATTACCTTTATTATTATTTTTAATTATGCAGTAAAATGACCTGAAATGATGCATATAGAGCATGTGTGCGTGCGTGTGTGTATAGATTTTACCAAAACAGACTGTAGTACTTGAGTGGAATTACCTGTGTTGAATGAGATGTAATGTATTGAGGAGATGACTGTCCTGGAGGTTTGCCTGCCATATCATTCACTTGAATGGTTACAATGGTCTTGCCTTTTCTATATGTGTGTGTATGATTGGGATGGGGGCGGGGGGAGGAGGCTTCATTTTTGGTCTATAAAATAAAAGTTTCAGCTGCTTTTAACAGAAATAACATTTTTTTTGTGATCCAAAATGAAACATAGCATTCTCAATTATATTAAGGTTTGCTTGCACTAGTGCAAGCCCTACTGGTAGATGCATGCAACCAGTTAAATATCACCCTTAAACCTGCACCTGTGCCACTTTAATACCTCTTAGTCATTGCACCAATACAACCTAAACACAGCACGTTTTTAATATAGGTAATCTATGATGCTATGCATTTCTGCCTAAAAATGGAAATCACAGCATGAACACTGTTTATACTGAGTTCATACAATTACAGTATTTTTAAACAAGTGGAAGCTTTGTCAGCATCTACACCAGTTCTTTCAACATGAGATAGCACATCAGCGTGGACAACAAAACTTATTCAATAAAAATATTGTGAAAGGCTATTTTTTCACCTGTCTAGCTGTAACTTTGCTTGAACATGACATATTACACTTGTGCTGACTGGATTTGGGAAATTATCTATTTTTGATTCTTACAGAAGCTGCTATCCACTTAAAAAAAAAACCAACACAACCCCCCCCCCCCAAAAAAAAAAAAAACAACTTAAATCTACTAATGACATTTTTAAAAATTGTATACACTTTTGCCAAAAACACAATCCTGCAGTTAGTTCTGAAACAATCTCTGAAAGTATTTCCCTTTACTATCATCTAAGAGAGTGTAGAAACTCTTCCTTCTGAAACCCTTCGAAAGGACGATCCAGGGAACTATAGGCCTCTCAGCGTGACCTTGGTGCCAGGCAAGGTGATGGAACAGATCATCCTGAGTGCCGTTACACGGCACATGCAGGACAATCGGGGCGTCAGGGCCAGCCGACATGGATTCATGAAAGGCAGGTCCTGCTTGACCCGGGGCTTGGATGGGTGGATTCTTCGATGGGTTAAAAACTGGCTGGATGGCCGAGCCCAGAGAGTGGTGATGAATGGGGCAAAGTCCAACTGGCGGCCTGTCACTAGCGGTGTTCCCCAGGGCTCAGTTCTGGGGCCGGTGCTGTTCAATATCTTTATAGGTGATCTAGACGTAGGGATTGAGTGCACCCTCAGCAAATTTGCAGATGACACCAAGCTGGGTGGGAGTGTCGATCTGCTGGAGGGTAGGAAGGCCCTACAGACGGATCTGGACAGGTTAGATAGATGTGCTGAGACCAACCGCATGAGGTTCAACAAGAACAAGTGCCGGGTCTTACACTTCGGCCACAACAATCCCATGCAGCGCTACAGGCTGGGGGAAGAGTGGTTAGAAAGCGGCCCGGCAGAAAGAGACCTGGGGGTGCTGATCGACAGCCGGCTAAACATGAGCCAGCAGTGTGCCCAGGTGGCCAAGAAGGCCAATGGCATCCTGGCCTCTATTAGGAATAGTGTAGCCAGCCGGTCTAGGGAAGTGATCATCCCTCTGCACTCGGCACTGGTGAGGCCGCACCTTGAATACTGTGTTCAGTTCTGGGCCCCGCACTTCAAGAAAGATGTTGAGGTGTTGGAATGAGTCCAGAGGAGGGCGACCAAGCTGGTGAAGGGTCTGGAGGGCATGACCTACGAGGAACGGCTGAGGGAGCTGGGGTTGTTTAGCCTGGAGAAGAGGAGGCTCAGAGGTGACCTTATTGCAGTCTACAACTACCTGAAGGGAGGTTGTAGTGAAGTGGGAGTCAGCCTCTTCTCCCGGGCAACTAGCGATAGGACAAGAGGACACAGCCTCAAGCTTCGCCAGGGGAGGTTCAGGTTGGACATTAGGAAGAATTTCTTCTCAGAAAGGGTCATTAGACATTGGAATGGGCTGCCCAGGGAGGTGATGGAGTCACCATCTCTGGATGTGTTTAAGACAAGACTGGACATGGCACTTAACGCCATGGTCTAGTTGACAGGGTGGTGTCAGGGCAATGGTTGGACTCGATGATCCCAGAGGTCTCTTCCAACCTGATTGATTCTGTGATTCTGTGACTCATGCTGTTTCTGAAAATTGACATGAATATTTAAGGAGAGAAGATTTGATAGCTAATGTTGAATAAAAGTAACAGCATGAGGAGAGGGGACAAGCTGCATCTTTTACATGACAGCCAGCAGAGTATATACACATTTAATGTACAGTTATTTGGTGGAAACATTCTGTCCATTGAAGTCCTTACAGTTGTTAAGATGGTACAGTTCAATACAGTACCTTGATCACCAAGAATGGGGTAAAAACTCTTGTGTTTACGAGTCCCTTTGTTAGCTTAGGAACTTCAAAGAGACTACTTCAAACATGCTCCATTCCATCAGCTGCTCTGTAGGACAAAGTGGTCTGAAAACTCTGCTACCTAATAGCCAGCATGTCAATTCTTCAGGCTGGGAAGAAGCTATAAGTCTTTGACCTGAGTGCTCTGGTATCGCTAAATGTCTTTGTTGTTGACTTACCCTGTTATTACAAGACTAGCTTTCCACAAAAACTTCAAGAAGCAGATTCTCTGAAGTAATAATGTAATGCAGACATGATTGTATGGTCTTGATCTAGTCTGTGCAGCCTAGACGAACAACTGTTATAGTATAAATATTTTAAATGTTAGATCCAGCTGGGGGGTAGGTTTGCTAAGATACTGAGCTAATGTTCTATTGATACCATTTTGTAGTTATCGAGTACTCTCACTGGAACAGCTTCACAGCAAGTTTTCTACTGAATTCTCTGATGTTGAGCCAGCATTTCTGGAGCTACAAGGTACTGAGAATCACTTCACTGCTGTGTTGGAGGGCTCGTTTCCTGATACAAATTCACTTTTTATTTCTTCTGGATGCTCAAAATTGAATTCTTATGATATTCACAGGAGTTAACTTGTTTACTCTGTCTGAAATAAAGTTAGAAATGCAGCTACCTCAACTATTTTCAGAATACTCTAGGGATATCTTTGCAATGATAAACGGAAATGATGTAATTGTCCCAGTTGTATAGCAGTGTCTTGGGATAAAGCAGTTGTTAGTGGCGAGAGGGAATTTCTTCTAGTAAGATTACTGTTTGCATTCAGAGTTCTCTGTAGCAGTCGTTTTGACGAGGCTCCCTGAAAACATGAAACTTCTTAATTAGTGTCCTTAGTTCACTGAAAAGCATTGACTTTTTATGTATATAACTGTTCTTTTAACTGGGTAGCCTTTCTGCCTCTGCTTTGCAGTCTGTTTTCTGCTCTTCCTCTGTGTTTTTCTGGAGCTGTGGCACTGCTTCCAGGTTTCCATTCAAAGAAATTTTATCCAGTCAGAACACTTCAACTATAGTTAAGAAAAAAACCTGCAACTCCAAAATTAAGACTTAACCCCTCCCCTGCCAACAAACAAAAAAATCCCACAAAACCCTGCAGTCTTCATCACACAATTCTCTTTGCTGTTGTTCCCCTGCACCTCTCAAGAGCAGACTGTTGCTCCAATAGTAATGTTCCCTGCTTCAATGGCATGATCCTGTTTCTGACTAAATAGAGGTAACAATCCCACGCTGTTTGGGTTTGCAGTGTTGGCTGCAAAGGCTGCTTCAATTGCTAGTAAATTTAAGGACCTGGCAAAACTGTGCTACTGAGGTCTTGGAGAACACCACTAGGGCAAGTGACTGGAGTAGTCTATGCTATCATCTTTACAACAGGCCTGCCTACAGCTACTGTAATGAGCCGAATAGGAAATAAGGCAGAATATGGACTTCCCAAGTGAACATGGGTACACCTGGACACTTAGGTCGTACATCCAACCACACTCTACTCTACAGTTGGCTTCAAGGTAGAACTGGATGGTACATCCTTTGTACTCCTATAATAGCCTCAGAAACTTGACAGCTGTTGGGAGTTCTTGCCACTCTCTCAGTACAGTTACAGCACATCAATGCTGCTTCTCAGCCCAGCTGTGCTTAGCGAACTGCCTAGTGTAATAAATCCCACCTCATTTGCTATTGACTCTGAAGAATGCTCTTCCTCTGTCACGTACACACATGATGTGAAATCACTAGAGGAAAACAGTAAGACAGAACAATCATAGTCACAGTCTTAATGCTCAATAATTCCAACACTGTGTTTAGAAATAAGCTTTTATTAAGTAGAGTAATTGAGTCAGGCACTATTGAATTTGAAGAACAAGTACAGAAATAGAAGTTCCACAACCAGTGCTAATTATATAACACTATTCAGTGGTTACTGATTTTTTGTTATTTAATATTCAGAATGCTCACCCTAAATACATTGTCTTCCTAGTCCCAGTGAGTTTTCATTTGCTTGATTCTACCCTCTGTCAGAAGTTCCATTATAAAAGGACAGTTACCAGGATGCTGGCCAACTGGAAGGTCCACATTTGGCTCTAAAGCTTTAGGACAGTTCGAATGCTTAAAATGGAAAAGAAAAAAAAAAGTTACCAGTAAGTTCATTTTCTCCCCTTCCTTCCCCTTCCTTTCATTGCTGACACATACTTTAATTTAACTTCTGTCTCTTGTAAGAATGAAGTTATGCTTATGCCTATAATATTTATTTAAAATCCTGGTTAAAAATGGGTTAGTAATGCTTGTTCTTCGGCTTTTTTAAGTCTCTCCCCCAGTAAGATAAACTCGAAATGGAAGCTTTTTTAAACTACATGAGTGTCAGTTTTCAGTAGCTAGCTAGCCAAGAATATTGGTCAGGAACATTAATATTTACAGGCATTCCCTCTTTTGGCTGCTTGGAGAATTTTAAGTAACTTTCATTATTAGTTTCATAGGATGTGCTCATGTAGGAATAAAGCACTGAAATGATACAGAAGTTTGTAACTGGGAAAGGGGATCAACTGCTGGATGAAATTTGCATAGAAGCAGTGTTTCCAATTGTAAAAAGTACAAACGCAGTTACTGTTAACTGACTTATCCAAAATAGGAATACATATGAGATAAAGCAGATAAAGTTATTACTTTTGAAAAAGTTATATACAATGCATCGATATGGATTCAGATCATATACAAAGACCATGCTGCTTTCTTGAGATAATGCTGGTAACTATTTTTCCATCTGCAGATGAACCTAAGTATGGATAAACAGTTTCCTGCATTAGTGCAAATATGCAGGAAAATATTTTCTTTTTTTACTAGAACATCTCTCCAATTTTTCGTCTTGTCCACCAGCTGATTCTTCATTCAAAACACGTTCTTAAAAAGTATGTGACCTAGACTGCTAATAAGCTGGTTGCTAATAAGCTGTTTTCTACTCCTAGAGGCACTGGTAGCTATCTCATTAAGAGTCTGAGTTTCCAACAAATTACAGAGCATCTCATTAAAACTCTCACTTAAGAGAGGCCTGCTCTTGAAAAGACACAGCAGAACAAGCTTTAACACACCTCAGGTTAAAACTGTCTAATCCTTTCCCCTTTTCTGCGTTAGATTTTAACCTGCAGATACAAGTTCTGCCACAGTATCCCCATGCTGGTCCCTGTTCTCCTTCAAGCACATCCATGCCTGTATCTGTACAGGGCTTTACAAGGATCACCCAGTATATCCTCTGATAAGAATACCCTACTTTGCACTGCTTTTGCAGGTTGATCACTACTTGCAACGGATACTGCTATAAGGGCAGCAAGGCTCATCACACATCCAGCAGGTTTTTTACCAGCAAGTAGGGTCACTTCAATATGCAGTGGAGCTGGGCCTCACTAGGAAGTTTAATACAGCTATGGCCTAAGTCTGCAGTATGAACAGTCCAAACTGCCATTTATCTTAAAAAAGGCAGAAACTGCTGTATGTTAAGAAGTACAAACCCATCATCTGAATGTTCTACCCCAGTTCAAACCAGAGAAAAAAAAAATTTTAAAATGTAATTCAAAGATCATTCCAAGTGATTGATTGTGCTGTAATCTATCCTAAATAGTTTGAAAATATACTGAAATCTACTATTTAATTAAAATAGACTAATAGCTTAATGACTTGTAAAAATGTATTGATTTGAATTCCCCTTCAGTCTCTTTACATTTCTTTTTCTGAGGAAGAATGTTTTAGCAATGTTGGAAGCCTAAGGCTGACTTGTTCCCTTTATCAGCTTTACATACTTCCGTATTTCCCTTATACATTGTTGCTTACTTTTTACTCTCTGCCTGTGTTTTGGCACGTGCCTAGAGGCGCTGAGAAAGTTTGTTTATCTCAGAATGAATATGCGTGGTATATTTCAGCCTTTAGCCTCCCTGTTTAAAACATGACAGTGGGCAGAGAACGTATATTTTTATAGTGTCTCACCAAGAAATGTCTTCTACACCTTTCAGTATTATGAACAGTACCTCTTTCCTGTATGCATCAGCTCAAAAGCCTCGTTAATTTTGTCAAAAGGCAGGGTGTGAGTCACAAATTCATCAACCTTGATCTTTTTGGACATGTAGTCACTCACCAGTTTCGGTACATTGTCTACACTCTTCCAGCCTGAAAGACAGAAGGCGTGCATTTATTTTTCCCCTTTCCACCCACCTCAGAAAACAGAGAGAAAGAAAAATACAACCCTTAAATGGGCACTTGTGTGGTAAATACGGAAAGGAACCGAGATCAGTGACATGTTTGTCCATCCTGCTCTAGGCAGGGAGTAAGGAATGCAAGAGGACAGCTAGGCCTGGCAACAGCACACATTACCCAAACACGCAAGCGCACTAACCTCCCACTAGATATTTCGGCATTCAACATAACAGCAGCCCTCACCTAGGAAAGCATGCATGAGGCATCTCTATCAGCCTCTCTATGTACCTTTACAACCCAACTAAGTTTTGTATTACTTGGAAAAAGGCAGTGTAATAATAACATCAAGTTTGGATACTTCCATGAACAGCAATTACTGAATCCCCAAGTTATCAGTAGCTGTAAAAGTCTCAGTGTGCTTTTGGTTTGACAGCAGAAAATGTCTATCAATAACTTGTTGCTTTTTAAAGCTTTTTATAGCACGTTCCCGTGTTAGCCCCACAATTTGCTTAGTGAAGAAGCAACACAAACATGTTTATGTGAGTTCCCATCTCCCCAAAGACTAGGTGCTTTCACTGGACCCAACTGAACCAAACCTTCGCTTGGTGATAAAACAATCCCTCCATACCACTCCTTTAGTACTGAATAGCATATAGTTATGTTCTCTCTTCAAAATATGTGAGATATCATACCAATGTGCTTATTTGTAGCCTGTCTGTAGGAATATCAGATTTTAGAAGTCTTTATCTTAAAAGTCAACATAGAATTTATGAATAGCCTGTCAGTAAATTTCTTGCACAAGCAAAAGCAAGGCCATGTGTTCTTCCCACTTTGAACCCGTAGTAAATTATTTTTATCCCCATACCAAAATGGAATTACCTCCAAAGGCGGTCCCTTTCCATGTCCGCCCAGTTACTAGCTGGAATGGCCGTGTGGAGATCTCCTGACCAGCAGCAGCTACTCCAACTATCACACTGACGCCCCAGCCTTTGTGGCAGGCTTCCAAGGCAGCCCTCTTCACAGATGGACAAGACAAAGCAGAGCGTTTATTGCTAATGTTTATGCTACCTAGGCAGGCACAGGTTGCACTTCCCTTCCCCCAGTTAATGAATCACCACATTCGTATTTAAGAAACAATAAATACACTCAAAATTACACTAATTTTCCATTGGTTCAGACTCCTCATACTGTTAAAGATTCACTTTGCTCTTTTTATATCCCATCTGGCTTCCAGAGAAGTCACTCTGAACTCCCACTGGGAGTTGGAATAAACTGTAATCGGAGACCATGTAGACCATGTTACTGACAGTTAGGAATGCTGTTGTAATTCCTGAAAACCTAGCCTTACATTCAGTAACGCTTCTTCATTTCCAAAGGTTAAATTTATTTGAGGAATTAGGGAAATACTGAGTGGACCCTGAGATTTTACTGTGTGTTGTACAATATATTTTCTGTGGGTTTTCTTAATTTTTCAACTGTCAACATATGAAAACTCAGGATTTCAAAGAACTCCCATTAAGGAAAAAAGTTTGTAAATTCTAAGTGCCATTTTCAACCTGAGAAGTAGCATCTGGTTTCATTACAGAATTAGAATTGGATGTAAATTGGCCTTTTTAGTCACAGCAGTTATCATTACTATTTAAAAAATAAATAAATTAGTATGGCATGTTTTCCGTAACAAGAAAGCAGCTAATTTTGCTATTTAGCTCAACTAAGTGGCAGCTAGCTGTCCCCTCCCTCTATGTACTACTGTTACGCAAACACTCACCATGACTCCAACATTACCAATGCACTCAAATGAGTAGTCTACACCACCATCGGTCATCTCAACCAGCACCTCCTGTATGGGCTTCGTGAAGTCTTGAGGGCTAATGCACTCAGTAGCTCCAAACTCTCTGGCTTTGGCATACTTATCCTTGTTAAGGTCAATGCCAATGATCCGGGATGCTCCTGCTATTTTACAGCCCATAATAACTGCCAGCCCAACTCCTCCTAAACCAAAGACAGCACATGTAGAGCCAGGTTCCACCTAGGAACAAGAGAAGACCCATGAGCAACACAGAGAAAATTCATCCTTCTACGTGAATGGGAAAGACAGGTTAAGAAGTCTGTAATGAAGGAAACATGGAAGCAAATATATATGGCTCTGAGACTTTATAACTTAGATAAGGGAAACTACACAGAAATTTCATCCAAAAGCTCCTTAGGTACTAAGCTTTTCTTTTTGCCCAAGGACTTGACTCCAATAACCTGCCCTAGACTCATCCACACTCACCTACTAGCTCTGTCTCACCCTGAGCTTCAAACTATCAGAATGACTTGCAGCAAGATTAAGATGAATTGGAAAAGTAATTTATATATGGCTGGTATCAAAAGGGATGCAGAATCTTCTACCTGTATTTCCTCTAAAGGGCAACAGGTTCTTCTAACCTGATCTGGCCTTTATGGAGAAGTTAGAAATTCTTAGCTAAACTTCATCAGTTGAAGAGGAAGAAGAAACAGAAATTTGGTACATCATGTTTGCAGTCCTAATCTAGTCCCTAAGCTGTCTGTGAACTTTGGCTCAGGTATAGTTACAGAGAAAAGCCAGAGGCAACCACAGCCTTTACCTTAGCAGTGTTAACAGCAGCCCCATAACCAGTAGAGATGCCACAACCCAGCAGGCACACTTTATCGAGAGGTGCTGCAGCATCTATCTTGGCTACTGAGATATCAGCCACCACAGTATAATCGGAGAAGGTGCTAGTCCCCATGAAGTGGTAAATCTGCTTTCCTTTGCAGGTGAATCTGCTGGTACCATCAGGCATGAGTCCTCTCCCTTGAGTAATTCTTAAGGCAAAGACAGGAAAGTACAGTCAAGAGGCTTAAGGAGTAAATACTCTCATCAGACAGTATCCGTGAAGTAGCACAGCGATGCAGTTACGTACTTGCACAGTTATTTTTTAATCATTCCAATAAACCCAGGAGCTCACAGAAATTAAATGCTAAACTCCTAAAGCTTCATGCTGTTAATTCCTCCATGGAAGCCTGAAAGAAACGGAGTTTATCAACATGTTGACCTTGGTAGCTACCAATGCTAACTGCTTGTGCCACAGTACCACACCCCTGTCTTCATCTTCTTCAGTATACTTCCTTGAATAGCACCTGTCAATTACATCACTGGGGTTTTTGTTTGTGTTTGGGAGACTTTTTTTTCAGAATGGAAACTGGAAATTTAGCTGGGAAGTAGGTGCTAAGGAAAAAAGAGCTTTCTGTATAATTCTGTACCACTTGACAGCCTTGGTGTTGACTCCCAAGAGCTAAATTCCCTTAAGTGCTTCCCTTAGGTATGGATTAAATATGGAGTCAGAGAATTTATGTTTTCAAAGCTGGGGACACAAGCTAGCAGTTTACACCTTCACATTCATGAAAACAGAGAAACAGATTTATTTAAGGGCAAAAAAGAAAATATATGTTAAGGAAGAAGGGAAAGTAGTGCTTAACTGACTCCCCAAAACACTTACTTTCCAAGTCATTAAATGATGCATCAAGAGATTTATTCTTCAAAAACAACTCCTGTCAATTACTTTTGATAAGTAGAACAAGTATACATTGAACAAATACTATAATGTGTATAAAAATAAAAAGCATACAGACCTTATCTTCTGGCACAGATTTGTTTTAGGATTCTTGCAGAATTTACACTCTCCACACTGGGGGATGTATAGAGGGATAACAGTGTCCCCTAAGAAAAAATAAAAAATATTCTGTGGCTATTTACCAAGTCAAGCAAGGCATTAGGAAAAAGCTGAAGTTACTCAATTGTCATGGCTTTTATGTGACCTTGTGTTCACTTAAGGCCTTCTTTGTGTATTAAAAACCATTTATGGTACAGAGTATCATTGTTTATAGAGAGTGCTAGATAAAACACTTTTCTCATGTCTGAGCAGCCAGCCAATCAGAAGTTCATCATTCCAGAACAAATAGGAATGTTACTGTAAAACAAAACAACCCCAAATCAATAGTGAACAACACAATTAAATGTTTTTAAGCTCTTTAATTAAACCAACAGCTAAGAACTGCCATTTGAAAAAAACCCTCTTCTAACTATATTGATCCAATTTCAAGTAAGAAATTGGTATGCTGGGCTCTTTCGAGCATTTAACCAAGAGCACATTGAATAGGTTAGTGTTGTATCTCACAGACAAGAGAAGCCTGCACAGGCGTACACCCCAGAATAAGACATTATATTAACTCCTGCAATATAGCATTTCAATGGCCCAATTTGACAGTTGACCTTGTGGTAAAGTAACACTTTTAAGGAAGACAGAAAACTTGTAAGATATTTTCTTACCTGGCTTTACTTTTGTTACTCCTTCCCCAACACTCTCTACAATGCCTGCTCCTTCGTGACCCAAAATCACAGGAAAACATCCTTCGGGATCAGCACCACTCAGAGTATAGGCATCAGTGTGACAGACAGCAGTGGCAACTATCTGTGAAGAAAGATATAATCTGAGGCACCTTGAAGAACAGAACAGTAGCACAGATCTATTTCCCTTTGGCCAGAAATTCAGAACAATTGCTGGGACAAATTTGCCAATCCCAGCAGTGTTTGTGATGTGGCCGACATACTTTCACTCCTGGCAAGGCACAGGAGTGCCAAGGCAAGGCATTTCTTCTTATTTTGAAGAAGTGAAGTCATGATAGTGCATCTTTTCTCATTTCCATCAACTAAATTCTGACGCTGAAACGAGTAGAAGATGACATCTGGTTTCCTATAGCTACAAATCAGTACTCCAAGTCGTCTCAAAGTAGGTTGGCATCTCAGATTTGAAATGTTAGTCTCTCACAGGTAGAATGACCAGAGAGACCACACAGAACACTAAGTATTGCAAAAATCCAGTTTAAGTCTTAAGCACCATATAGAGACCCTTTCCACAGAGATAAATTTCACCTTAATGCAGATATGGGCTACTGGAAAGTCCTGATCAAATCAGAAACTTGGGTATGGGGAATCCAGGAGACCAATCACAGCTCAGCAGCCAGTAACTTATGGACTGACTGAAGTAAAATCCAGTGTGCAGCTGCAACAGGCCACAAGCTGCTGCCCTTCAAGAACAAAGGTGTTCCTAGCTTATATGTTTTGTGGGAGCTTAGTCTGTAACAACTGGAATTGATCCTCAAGACTAGCCATGATCTTTAGACCAGACTGTGAAGTGAGACCAGTAAAAATTAAAAGTGTTTTTCATAAACAGAAGATCTAAATACCATAATTTTCTTCTTTGTAAAGCCAGCTGAGATACTCATGAACTCATGCTATCCATTCAACATTTCTTCTGTTGGTAAACAAACTGTTCAGTTTTAATAGTCTCCCAAAATAGAATGCATACAGCTAACAATTGATTTAATTACCTTGATACGAACTTCATGAGCTTTTGGTGGAGCAACCTCCACCTCCTCAAGAGAGAGAGGTCTACCTGCCTCCCAGGCAACAGCAGCCTTGCATTTAATAACCTAAAAGACAACAACAACAAAAAAAATACAACATCTGTTGTATGGTTCATTTAAAATATTTCTTGTTCAGCCAAGTGAGAACATGAGAGAAACACTACTGGCTTTTGGAAAGAATCCCAGATCTGAAATTCATAATTTCAACACAAAGGTTTAGTTGCCCTACATTTGCTTTCAGGAAGCTAAATAATAATGAGTAAACCAAGATCTGAAATTTGGATGTCATTCTCTTATTGAGTTCAAACCCAGGAGTGCTTAGGAGATACTCAAATACTGCAGTGAAATAAGCAATAGGAGTGGAAAGATTGCATAATAAAAATTGGGGTTTAAAATAAGAGACGCACTCATTTGAGATGTGTTCCTCGAGCACAGAGTGTTCAAAGTTAAAAAAATTCAGAAAGCAAACTGGAAGTCGCATAATGGTCCGAGACCCGCATCAAGAGTGAATTTCTTGTTCCTTATCAGGATGGCTTCTGAGTAAGATTTTGGCAAGGAGATGCGTGTGCATGTGGCTGACATGCCAAGCCCTCCAGTGATGCACAGGGACCAGAGGGATTTTACTGTATGGTTATTGTCAGCAAGTTATTGTGCACTAATGCCTCTGCAGAGCCTGAGTGGATTACTGTTAGCAAGTCTTCATTGACTGCTCTCAGCACCATGACAAATCCTGCTCTGCAACCACGCCTACGCATCCTAGGAAGCTTTTCAAGCCAAATGGTGCAGAGCCTGGATGAGCAGGATTTGTGGATCTGTAAACCCAAGCCTGTCAACAGATACATATGCGCAACTGACTGAGGAAATCAGCCGGCGATACAGCCATACAATCCTGAGCAGCTTCAGGTGCTGCCAGGGTAAGCATCTGGAGTACCCTTAGATGTCAGTTTTACAAAGCATGACTCCGGGTCTGTCCTTCAGGATAAAACTGGCAGGGTATCAAATAATCTGAATTTTGCTTTCTGACAGACACAACACCTTTCAGCAAATGTGATATGAAATAGCTTCCTGCAGGACACTCAGACGAGCTGTGAAATCAAATTCAAGACCTTAGCAACATAAAACCTGATGAGGAATGCTCTCGCAGACTACACTGCTTTGGAACAGATCCCTTTGCAATCTACTCCACAATAGTGTCCATATATTTTGGAATAATTCAGTTATACCAGAAGACTTGCACTGATTTTCTTCCATGCAAAAAAGGTCTAAGCCATTGCTATGACAGTTGGAAATATGAAGCATTTCATAGCATGCACTATAAACCGATACAAGAAAATGATATTTTGTGCATTCAGACTAGCTGAGATGTTCCCCTGGAATCACTGAAAGGGAATTAATGCAAAATCCCAAGACCAGACATACAGTCATCCAGCCTTTTTGAAATTTCACCACCTGGAAGAAATAACAGCACCAAGACCACTTGTTGAGCTTGCCAGGTCTGATTCATCACCTGCATGCATAGGAGAAAATAATGGGTAGTTTATGGCTTTCTGTAGTATTTTTGTTGTACAATAAACAGCATCGGACTTTGCCAGAACCAGTTAACAAGCTCACTGTACCTGAAATAGCAGAACTGCAGACCTTTACCTGGTCTTAAAATTGCTAAAATAAATACTGCCAACCCTAAAAGGCCTGAAGCTTTACAAAGAAAACAGGTACCCATTCCTACTGCCAGCAGGGGCCTAGATTGGACAGAAACACCCTTAACCTAGAACTGTGAATTCCTCTTGCCCTGCTTTTTATTACCAGGGTAAATACTATAAAAATCAACCAAATGTGACATAGTAACTAACTGTGGAGTCACAGTATGGGCATGCGGTCATAATCTCGTAAGTGTACCAAAGATTTTGCCAGAAAATCTAAATTCAAGGCACAAAGTGCAAGAGGAGCCATCATTTGGTAAATCATTTACTGGTTTTCAATCTATCCCTCATCCTCCCCTCATGAAGTCATTCGTTCTCACACAGTAGACTGCGCATTCCTAAAATCTGAATTTCCACAAGCTTAGTTAAGCACAGGATTACAGAGGGGAGAAAAGTCTCCTTACAGGATAAATTCTGATCTCACTAAAACTAACATTGCACATCTGGAAGCATATTTTGAAATAGTAACTTCTGATTCAGAAACTTTTAAACAAGCTGGCTTTTGAAATTGGGGTCAGCTCATACAGCCATAAAGGCCCCTGGACTATTCGGAGTGGATATCAGAAAAGCCCCATCTTCTGACCTCTCAATATTCAAAGCTTTTCATTGTTGCTTTGCTGAAAATCTTGAAGCCAACCACCTGAAAAAAATCTCAACTTTCACCAGTTCTTCATTTTCTCTATTAATATATTAGCACAGGAACACAACTGGTGAGCTGCTTGTAGCTACTCGCACGACCAGCGATCTCACACAGGATGAAATCGAGCTCTCGGGAGTGACTGAAGCTGCCCTATCTGCTCTGAAACCACTGCTGGCCCGGACCAGCCTTCAGCGTCTGGACAAGTGAGACAACCCCACCTGCTCAGACCAAGGGCACTAGACAGCTGCACAGAAATTAAAGCAGCATTAAGTAGGTTTAGACTATCATGATGTTTTGAAAGCAAGGCAGCAAACTTGTCAGGCAATGGTTCTGAGTGCAAGCAGGGTCCAGCTGTATTGAAAACGGACTGGCACTGCTGCTGGTGAGCAGCCCTGAGGATTGCCCTCGCTGCAAAGTGGCACCTTCCCAAACATGGGCCCATTCTTTCTTCTCCCACTCAACACCCACAGGAAGGAGACATATAGGGTGAACTGTGCTTAACTGCTTCCCCCAACCCACCCATCTCAGCTGACAGGACGCTCCTTACTGCCTTGTGGCAACTGAATGTGCACTGAGAAGCCAACACCTTCCCAGCCCTGTGTGCAAACCGATCTGTTTTCCCCTTCCTTCAAGCTTTTTAAGCCGCGTGTCCAAGGCCCACAGGAAACCACGCAAGCTCAAGGCCTTCTGCTTGCTCTTCCATCACCGCGACTAACCAACGGCCTAAGCACACAAGCAGAACCCTCATCCACAAAACGCGCACGGGTCTGATTGTAACAGACGGGGAGCGATGTGACGGCGGGGAGCGATGCGCACATTTTTGTTCCTAATCCTGCAGATTCTCACAGCAGGAGCCCCCCCCACGTAAGTAACGGCACTGGTTTCTGCCGCACACCTTATACGCGTACGGCACGGGTCGGGAGACGCCGGGCCGACCCCCGCACTTCGGTTTTCCCTAGCGCAAAAGGAGCGGGAGCAAACAGATCAGCCAGGGCCCGCAAGGCGCCGCTGCGCACAGCCCCCACCGCGGCCCGTCACCGGCGCAGGGCGGGGGCTGCAGGGGGGCTGCGGGCACCCTGCAGGGGAGGCTGCAGGCGGCGCGCGGGCCCCGCCGCGCACCCCGGGGAACACCCCGCCGCGCGCGCCCGGCGCCCCCGCGAAACGCAGACGCGCGCGAGCCGCCTCACCCCGCTGGCCATGGCGCGCGGACCCCGCTGCCCGACGGACGGCCCGCCCCTTCCCTCGGCGCATGCGCACTGCCGGCCCCAGGCTCCGGGGGCTGTAGGCGGTGTGGGGCGGAGGGCGAGGCGGTGCTCGGGGAGGGGTGGCGGTGAGGGCGTGTAGGAAGGGTGCCGGGCTGGGGAGCCCTATGAGGGGTCTGGCTCCTTCCCTCCCTCATTCCCCGCTGGGATGGCAGGGCAGGAGCGCCCGCAGGGAGTTACAAGCCCCTTGCAGCACTTTTCTTCCTGCACACCCCGGTGCAGGCGAGGATCTGGCTGTTTCCTCACGGTATCCGCGGTGTTGCATTGCGATGTGGCTGGGTTTGTGCTTCTGACGGCCGCGTCAACGTCTTACAAGGCAACCCCGTCAGTCCGGCAGGCAGATTTTCATTATTCTGCCTGTGAGGGAGCAGGCCGGTTGTCCTGGGTAATGGGTCTCGTCCCCTGATCCTGCCGACAGCAGGTTATCCAGCTTCCTTCCCGAGCAGTGGGATGTGACTGAGCCCTTCTGCGCTGCTCCCTGAGGGCTGCAGCGTGTGCACGTTCGTGCATCCCCTCTGTGGGGGAGTCCCCCTCTTGCACCTGGTCTGGAGATACTTGGTACCCCCTGGATCTCACCTGGACACAGGTGGGAGCTGTCCTCAGGTCTCCACTGTGGGTACTTGGCAGAGGAATCTATACTCAGCTGGCTAAACTATAGTGGTGGAGGCTTTGCTGGGCAGCAGTGTTCTTCAAACTGGGTGAAGGCAGCCCCTTTCCAGTGTAGACTCAGGGTACTGCAGTGAGATGGAAGTTTTGGCTGGGCCCCTTGAGATCCCATCCAGCACTGTTTGAGGCAAAGGGGCTATTGCTACGAGATGGGATCGTTAACCTGCTCACACTGTTTCATTTTCAAAGGCACCTTCTTTTTCCAGGCAGGGTAGAAAGGGCTTGTTGTGAGAGCTGCAGACATGGTTGTGTGAGATCAGGTGAACAGTTCTGCCACGGGCTGTGGGGATTTTACATGAGAAGTGCTGGTGCTTGAGGAATTGCAAGGTGTAACTAAGTCCCCCTCAGTAAGAAATGGAGGTTTTATTTTCCAGTGACATGCTCACAAAGCTCAGCACATACCACAGTTAGACAACAGCACCAGCTTGGGGAAAAATAAACTTTAATAACACAACATAAACAACTATAGCATTTAATAAATAACATAAAAATAACATTTAATAACATAACTAAAATGACAAATTAGATATGTAGCCTCAGGAAAGCTGACACCTAGCTGGAAGGTAATTTGGTCAGTGAGAGTGCTATACAGGTTTCACAAATGGTGAAAGGTGTTGAGAAGGAATGAAAGGCCATGTGATCAGGCTGTCTGTCCCATGGCCTTCTTGAGGCTTTCCACTAGTTACTTCTGTTTGTGTTCACTGGCTGCCACTAAAACCTTGTTGTTGAAATCAAAGCAGGCCTTGTCCATTTCCTTGGTTAAATTCAGCTCTGCCAAGCTCTCCTGTGAAGTTCATGTTCTTGGTCACCCCCAGTTTGTCAATGCTTCCAAAAAGCCTCCAAACATTTTATGTTTAGCTAAACTCCACAGATGCTCAGGTTTTGTGAGTGTCTTTGATGTTTTGGAAACTGCAGGTACTGATTCAGTACAGGTTAGGAGGCGATCTGCTAGAGATCAGCTCTGTGGAGAAGGACCTTGGAGTCCTGGTGAACAACAAGTTATCCATGGGACAGCAATGTGCTCTTGTGGCCAAGAAGGCCAATGGTATCCTGGGGTGCATTAAGAAGTGTGTGTCCAGCAGATCAAGGGAGGTCTTCCTCCCCCTCTACTCTACCCTGGTGAGACCTCACCTGGAATATTGCGTTCAGTTCTGGGCTCCCCAGTTCATGAGGGACAGAGATCTACTGGAGAGAGTCCAACGGAGGGCTACGAGGATGATTAAGAGACTGGAACACCTGCCTTATGAGGAAAGGTTGAGACACCTGGGGCTTTTTAGTCTGGAGAAGAGAAGACTGGGAGGGGATCTGATTAATGTGTATAAATATATGAGGGCTGGGTGTCAAGAGGAAAGGTGCAACCTCTTTTCACTTGTGCCCTGCGATAGGACAAGAGGCAATGGATGCAAACTAGAGCACAGGAAGTTCAACCTCAACATGAGGAAGAACTTCTTTACCATAAGGGTTACAGAGCACTGGGACAAGCTCCCCAGAGAGGTTGAGGAGTCTCCTTCACTGGAGACTTTCAAGACCCGTCTGGATGCGTTCCTGTGTAACCTGCCCTAGATTGGTCCTGCTCTGGCAGGGGGGTTGGACTCGATGACCTTCAGAGTTCCCTTCCAACCCCTAACATTCTATGATTCTATGATTCTGGTAGACAAAAGGGCAGATACAAAATCATAACTCCTTAATAGTCGTTGTCCCATTTCAGAGATTAAAGCAGTTGATTTTCTTTCATTTTTCCTTCCCTTGCAGTTTTGTGATGCTGCTTCCAGTGTTGCTGTGTCCTATTGGAAGCCCCTGGACATGGTAAGTGGTTTTCCAACTGTCTTTCTCTTCTCAGCAGCATGCAAGGAAATCAAGTTACCACACTGCGCTCTTGGCTGATCTATGCTTTGTCATGGGTGTTTCAGGTTTATATATAAGTTCTATAGGTGAGGGCTCCCAGTGCTACTGTGGTTTGTACATTGGGTTGCTCATCAGGAACATCAGTTAGGAGTGAGACAAGAGGAGGGCTTGGAAGCACCGTGAGCATGTGGGAGCGGGGCCTGGCAATCATGTTTTTGCTTGGAGGATGTTCTCTGTTCTGTGTGGCAAGGGGGAGGAAATGCCAAAAACAACTAGGGATCTGCATTACTTTATTACTTTTTTTATTAACTTTTTTTTTTAAATTATACTATTGTGCTCATCCTGGAGACATTAGTTTTTAGTGAGGGATTTCTGTACCTTCGTTTGACTTTGAAGTACAAGAAGATGCAGGGCAAGTCACTTGCAAGCTTGGCAGCCAGTGTATGCTGAAAGAAGATGCAAGTGATCTGCCAGGGTGCTGGTCCTGGAGCAGTCTGAGTGCTGAGGGCAGAAGCTGGCCGTACGCCACAGTCAGAACTGGGAGGTGATGGTTAGGCGCTGTGGCTGCTGGCTGTAACCTCGCACACTGGTGAAGAGATTGGCAAGGTGTGGGGAGGCTGGAGGGGACTGACATGCCTATCCACAGGCAAAACTGAAATGCATTCACACAAACGTTGCCTGGTTTATGTCCCCCAAAGAGAAATGATGCTACATTGACCCAGAGGTAATTTTTCTCCCATTAATACAATTTCCCAAATAAAACCAGTGTAATTTAAGTAGTTTTGATAGATCTATTTCATTAGAACAACCCCATTAAACCTGGGTTAACCTGTGCACAGGTTTCGGCTGTGGATGCTTGAGTGTAGCAGCCTTTTTGTGGGGCATTGCTCTCAAAACCATCCTTTTGAGTTGTAATTTAAGTTTCGTACATTTTCCTATGAAGTGCTGGAGGGTAATACTTGTGTAGCATTCAAAAATATTATAAATTCTTGTCATTCTTCAGTATCAATTTATTTTTGTGAAGTACAAATAAAGCTGGTTGAAAAAAGGAAACATTTAAAAAATCAAGATTGTTTTCATTTAACATGTTCAAATTTGGTTGATATTTCTTTGGATAATTCTTAGTGAATGAAAAAATTCTGGCTTTGTAAATACAAATATCAATTGAAAATACTATCCAGTATTTCAAGAAATGGTTCTTTCCAAAGAAACAACTTTAGGAATGATTTCACTAATTAATCCTAGTATTCACTAATTAATCCTAGTGTAATACTAAAGTATACTAAAGTAGCTGATCAGAAGCTGATGGGCAGTATGCAGGGAAAGCAGTATCAGGTCCCCACCAGCTGGCACTGCTGTAATGACAGACCTCATCACTACGCAGACGTGCCTACACAATTTTTCACATTGCAACATTACAAAATAATTGGTAAAGTACAAGTTACAGTTGACTTAAGGCAGAGTTATTTTATAGCAATCAAATCTTGTTTCATCTAGGTTTAGATTTTTTTCAAAAATGAGAAATAAATGTTTCTGTGAAATTAGCAAAACTTGGAATTCATGCATGACGGTACAGATAGAGGAGATGGTTTTCTTCACATATATCAGTGTGGTGGGTTTTCTTCCCGATCCTGCACAAATCTATTTATGTGTTTATATTTATTACAGAGTTACTTGGCTAATTGATTACTTTTTTTGAGACTTGTCACTAGTATAAAATCAAGGCTGTGCAGACACACATGCGATATTAGGGAAACATATTGCTTATTGGGAGGAACTTCTTGTAGTGTTTTGTTGGCAGGGAAGTGCTAGAACTCAATTGAAACGTTTAATGAGTTGTTTTTGTGTTATCTCCTTACCTGCAGTCTTATGGGTTTATGCTTAAAAAGTAGTTAATAGAATTAGAGGTAACTTTTATAGCAGGGCAGAGTGAGTTCTATGTGCAGAAGTTACTGTAAATTGGCAGACAAGATGGGATTTGTTAACCTTTGATAACTCATTTGGGCATTCATGATGTGCTGTGTAATGGCTGATCATGCTGAGAGATTTCCAGAAGTTCAGAGGGCCATGGACTGGGATAAGGGTTGCTCAAAAGAGGTCAAAAGGCGTTACAGTGTTATGGTCCGATGCTGAGCACCAAAAGAAGCGTCTGTTTAGCAGAATGACCTGCTCACAGGGGCCATGCTGTTCTCTGGGGAAGATTTTGCACAGTTGTGCTGTAACATTCTGTGGGACTTGGTGCTGGAAATACATGAAATGTACAACAGCATTTGCAAAAATGAAACCACATCCATGTATGCCTGTATAAATGTTACATGATAATAAGAGAGCTATTACTGCTTTATAGAATATCCTTCAAATAATATAGTACTAGCTGCTGTCCATTACCTTTCAATGCTAACCATTTCATATTTGTGTGAGTTGCACTTTCTTAAGTACATATTAATTCTTAATACATATTTATTAGATGTTAAATATTAAATCAATTTATAAAATAGTGAGACCAGCCAAAAGTAAAGCTTAAGTTCAAGTGAGAGTCTTCAAAAATTGGAGATCAATCCTTAGAAAACGAGGACAGTTCAATTGCTGCAACAAAGAAAATCAACCACATAAAAGTTTGTTTTAAACTTGAGAAAAAAGCCCAACCCACTACCATAAAACATTGGTATATGGAACTTGGATATCTACAGTATTCACTTACTGTCCTTAGATGTTCCTGTTCCACTAGAGCTTTGGGCAATCCTGTCTCTGTGGGCTGTTCATCAGCTTTGGCAGGCTGCAAAACCGATAGTTTAATTGGTTGGCTCAGTAGCTTTTTTGTATCCCCGTAGAAACTGTCCTCATGCTGAAGAGAAATTTGAGGAAGTTTTCTTCCCTTGCTCTTTGCTCAATTGTTCTTAACACAGATAAAGTCACACTAAAGGAGAGCATGACAAAAACATTTATGAAGACCAAGTCTTTTCAAACATCCCTCAATAAAAAGACCTCTGTGACCTGTTAAATGATTCTCCCACTCCATGCTTCTTGTGTCTGCTCCAATCCTACGTATTTTCTATTATATAAGCTGAAAATGTTATTACTCTATCATGTCAGTGTATCATGGTTATGTAGTTCAGCAATGAAGCTTTTCCAGCAAGGCAGAAGTTTGCTTGAAGTTACTGCAGTCAGCTGGGGTGTAGATGTACAAAGCCCTGGGTTCTGTTAGCTGACTCCTCTTGAAACTCTTACTGTTGCCCAAATGCCCAGACACTTACTTCCATTTGAATGTGGAATACAGAGTTTGGTGTGTGTTCGCTTTCCTCATAAAGACTCAGCACCGGCTACCTAAAGCTGTGGAAATACATAGCTTATTGATTGCATGTTAATATGCCCTTTTAGATGTGAATTAATGGCAAGAATGAGGTTTTCTTGGAGCATTTGAAGACGCGTCTTGTTTTTTCTTTTTTTTTCCTTTTCTTTTTTAATGCATCCAAGACAGGACAACAAAATATTCAGCTTCAATGATTAAAATATGCCTCATGAATAGTGTAAGGTAGATTTGATTTCTTGATAACTTACCACTTTCCTGCAATCATAAGGTCAAAAGCACCATTGATTTTTGTCAAAGGCAACGTACAAAATACAAAATTTCTTTGCCATATAGTCAAACACCAGTTTTGGTACACTCTCCACACTCTTCCAGCCTGCAACAAAATCCATAAAACCAAGTTCTGGTAAGAGTGAACAAACTGTATTTAATTAATAAATCAGGTTACAAGAAAAACCAATTTGATCCAAGATTAGACACCTGCCTGATTTTCTGCCCGATTCCCTACTTTAATTTTCAAGCCAGCGGTCACACTTTCTTTTCTGATGCTTTTCTTGCCTTATCAGCCACATACATATTTCACAAAAACTGTTGTTTTAAATCTGATTGATGAATGTTTCATGAGTACAGGAAGTTCATTGAATATATAACATCTCTCAAATGCTAGTTGTTGCTGAGCATTCTGTATCTGTCCAGGTTAAATATACCCACCACATTGAGCACTAATAAACTGACACAGTAATATTAATAACCTGAATACTCTGACTACTGTATAAAACCTGCTCCAACAATCCACTGGTTTTGAGGGATAGCTGCTGAACAGAGGAAAAGCACCAGACCTATTACTAGTTAAATGGCAGATTTGTGCTAGTGGTATTTTTTGATTGTCTTTGCTGTGAGTTTCGGTTAAAAAGAAGTGTTTGGTCAGGATACCTTCATTGCTGTGTTAGCAGTCAAGTGTTACTCCCCAAATTGCTGATTTGTAAGGAGTCAACTGGATTATAAAACTTTGTCTATTTTTTATTTTAAATATCACGTAGTATAGTTTTTGCTTGATAAGATGACAATCCGAAAGACTTCAGTAATATCCTGGAAAGAGGATGTTTAATACATTAAGTGCTGTTACACATTCAATTACACTCTGAAAATGAAATAGCTAAGTAAGGGAGTGAGAAACTGTTCTTCATGCTTTTCTTTTTAATTCCTTATGAAGCGTTGCTTGTACGGCAAGTGCCTGGGTGCTCTCAGTTAGAGCTGCTGCCGAATCTGGAGAAAACCATTTGCCTTCAAAGTGCTCATGCAAAGGGCTTCTTCACAGGTATGAAACTTATGTGGTTGTTGACAGAAGAGTTGCTTCTGCTTCTGCTGATTATCTACGTGGTTTCTGGGCTTCTCGTTACTTCAGGCTTTGTAAAACTTCAATCACACAGCAAGTACAGAAGGCAGGAAAGGAAATGAGGAGAAATAGGTACGTGCTTAGTATATTTCCATTCTGAACTCACAGGAACCAGCAGAGACCTCCACTGCGACACATGTGCCCCAGAGATGTGTCATCCTGCACAGCTGTTTAGGCAGGATGGGATCAATGGAGCAGTGCCTGGAGCAGCAGCAGATCTCTGTATGGGTGTTGTGCGCCAAATGATGTGCCTGAGGGGCTGGATAGATTCCTTATGTGAAATGCTCTGTTTGAATGGAAGACGCAGTTCCACTAAATCTGAGTCTCTTCCTCTGCCGCTGTAGGAACTGCATCATGTCGCCCTTAGCATAAACCTGTCGTGTTCTGCGTTAGAAACAGGGGGGTTTACTGCCATTAAGATTATTTATGATAGTTTGATCTGATTAGTCTTCTTTTAATTTCTAGGCTTCTTTTCCCCACTTGTTTCTGTGCAAACAATGCCAGTTACTGCAAAAAGTTTTCCTCTTGTTTGCTGTTTATACCCTTAATTTATTTTTGGAATGTAGCCGTATCCTTTTACCCTCCCTTTTGTTAGGTGGATAAGCAACACGCTTATAGTTTCTTTTATTGCTGTGGCTTTCTTTTCTTTGGCCCTGCTACTAGCATACCTTTGCATCTCTTCCAGTTTGAATTCATTGTCCTAGAACATGATTATCCAGAATTTCTTTACTTGTTATTTATCGTGGTAGTTTAGTCTCAAAGAACTGAAAACTGAAGCGAACAGGTCTGTGCGAAAGAGAAATTATTGAAACATTTCTGTTTGGCTGCTCCATGTAATAACTAACCTAGCTAAGTGAGCTGCTTTGTGTCATTGCTGTGTTCTGTGTATTTATCATATTAGCTGTAACTGGTTAATCCAGTTTAAAACAACACATTTCACAAATACTGTGACAGATAATGAAATTATTCAACTGCTTCCTAGGTAACATTCCATACATATGGCTTAGGTTTTCATCTCATATCTAAGGACATAAATGCGAACAGTGCTACATGTACTGATATTCCCTGCCTCTTAGGACATCTCCAGTCTCTGCTGTTGAGCTTAGAACTTACAAAAAGTTGTGAAAAGGTCTTTCAAATGTGTAATATTATTTTTCCTTAAAGCATCCATGACATGCTCTCCTCCATCAAACTTGCAAACACAAGATTGATGTGAAGACAGCATAGATTTCAGAATTGCTGACTGCCCCGTTTGCAGTGTTAAGTGCCATGGATAGCTGGCACCTGCAAAACATTTGGAATGGGTGTGAGTATGAAGGGGAGTTGATACTGAGATCCTGTTGCTGTGCAGCTTTGTGGATACCTTAAGAAAGGAGGATGTTTTTTTCTTATCCAATTAATAGAGGGAAAATAAAATCAAACTTGTATGTCAGTAGGCATGGATTTAATGATTAACCTTCTAATGACAGATACCGTGTATCTGCGTGCAACAATATTTCATATCTTGACTTGCTCTGTGTGTTCACATATCAGAGAAGATTTAATAACTGATCGGTTAGGTCCAATGTTTGTACAGATAGGCACAGGCCTCAAGGTCTTTGTCTTCACCTTGGTAGCCAGTGTTCTGGCCCCCTTTGTGTATTCTGTTTGTTTCCTGTCCATGTCAAAGTGGTGGCAAGATGGAAGAATATTTGACAGAAATCACTTTGTGGAATAGACTCTGAAATGCACTTACGAGGGCAAAGTACAAATCTTATCTTTTCCCCTGCCTGCAGTAGTTCAAACCCTTCAATAATGTTTAATTAAAAGACAAAGGTAGATATTAATGCCTCAGCATTAAATTTTTGTCTTCCGGGTAACTGGGCACCAGTTTCAGAGACAATCTTTGCATTTCTGCTATGAAGAAAAAACTATATCGTATCCTAGCAGCCATGGCTTTGCATTTGTTAGCAAGATTGCTAATTCACTATTCTTGAAGGTGCCCTGTTGCTTTCATTTCCATTAGGACAAAAATAGTGTCTACCTCATACAAAATGGAAGGGGGAGGTGGCAAATGAGGTAAATGTGAGAGTTAGATCCACCCTGACATATTATACATTGAAGAGACATATCAGAAATATTGATGAAGGTCTATTAAACACGTACAATTGATTCTATTCACCCTCGTGAAGGAGAATGGCTGAGGGAAAAAATGTGTTTAAACAGAGTACAGGAATCTTAGAGCAACGGCTAATTTTGAGTCCATGCTGTCATACAATCCTAGACTATCTCAAGTTGGAAGGGACCCATAAGGATCCTGTCCTTGCATTTCCTTTGGTGCACAGAACAAATGGAGCTGCCAGACTGGTTGTGATCCTGGTAGCTCCTATAGATTTGCACTCCTGCAATGTAAGGAGGAATTTGGCTTTTTCCTTTCTGAAAGCCTAGGTATAGTACCTCTAGCACCCACATATACATATTGTGGGACATAAATGCACTTGGAATTTCTCTTCCTGATTCCAATCTGTAAATTTCTCTGAGGTCGTTACCAAGGTCAAAACTAGATCAGGAGAAAAGCCACCAGATTGAGCTCAGGAGGCCAGAGGATCTAAAGAGAACAAATGTGCATTGAAGAAGAAAAAATTAGGAGAGCACAGGACAAAACAATGTGATAAGAAAACCTCATGTTTAAGTGAAAGGTGCTGGCGTGACAGGTTTTACCTGAGGATAACCTCATGTAGCAAAACACATTGTGGTCCTGTGAGTGAGACCAGAGAACAGCAGAGCAGCAGCTGTGGCTTTCCTGGCAGCCTTTGGTTGGGGTTGCAGCATTCACCCAGCTGAGATGGGGGCAGAGACACGTGGGTGTAAGTGTTTGAGGGGGTGAAGGTGGGAAGCAGCAGCAGTGGAGAGGGCAGAGGCAGCTGCTGGCTGCTGAGACAAGGGGTGTGATGGAAGGGCCCATGGTATGAGGAAGAGCCCTCCTGCCCCACGGGACCCCTGTTGATTGAGTGCACAGCATGGGGCGAGTTTGACTGAAACCCTTTATTGGTAAAAGCGTTTTTTCGGGAGAGGCATCCTTCTGGGTCTCGTCCGGGCACAGGAGCCCTGGCAGCTGCACCAGCGTCGGCGAGTCCCTCGTTCTTGTCTCCTTGTGCCCCACAAAGTGAGGTGCTGGGCAAGAAGGGCAGTGGTCTGCTGCGCTGGTCCCTCCGCTTGTCCTCCCGTGGCTGTGTCCTTCAGAAGAGCAGGACAGTGCGAATGCTGAAAAGAGGAAAGGAAGGGAGGAGTTAGAGGTGCTGTGGCTGGGAGGGTTCAGGAGCAAGCAGCAGGGTGGCAGGTGTGCCTGAGGACTGTCTGGCTTCTTTCTCACCCAGCCTCTTCCTAACGCAGCTGCATGAGATGTGCAGCAATGGGGCAGCTTTCAAAACCCTGCTGAAGGGAAGCCCTCAGGATCTAAGGCACCTTGTCCCTCCCTAAAGCTCTGGTGCTGCTGCTGTAAGGATATGTTCTTCCTTCCTCTGGCTTTTACGCTGTTGTCACCAAGGCTGCCCCTTACTCCTCGTTCTCCATCGCCTGTCCTGTGCTTTCAAACAGTGCCCTGAGATGTGGTGTCTGAGGGCCTGTGCTGGCTTCAGTGCAGTGCCAGGGCTGTGGGATCTCTGCTGAGCTGAACCATGAGCAGGAGGGCTCCCCGTGCTGAGCGTGGGCTCTTCCCTCAGGGTTATGGCAGATCCTCCTGACATATGTCTCTTGTCCCTGTTTCCTCAAAAGGCTCAGGTGCTTTTTGAGAAGGCAGTATTGCGTGCTCTGCCTGCCGGAGTGTTGGGGCTGTTTGAATTTTAGGTGGAGGTGGTGCTTGCTGTCCCTCGCTCCTGCTAGTCAGGATCTCACCTCTTTCCTGCACGTAACAACTCAAATCCCTCGTTCACTTTAGTGATGGGCAGCGTGTGCGTGATCAGCAAGTCTGAGTTGAATTTCTTCTCCAAATAGCTGGAAACTAATTTTGGAATACAGTCTCTCGTCTTCCAACCTAGAGATGGGAGAAAGCACCTGCAGTGAATAGTTGGAGAAATGCTGTTTTGGTAAGGTAGTGTTGCTGTGAGAGTCAGGACTGAGTGACCAAATTGGTGCCTTTATCTTGTGAGAAATTTTCGTCTTCTTGGGATGAGAGTGGGTTAGCACAGACAGTTGTGTGTGTTGAACTCTATGAAACAGTTACAGGTTTATTAGCATGTTTCATGCCTACATATACAATGGAAATGCAGCATTCCTCTTTAGTTGTTTTTCTTGAAAACCCTCTCAAGGAGGCTTCCTGGGACATTGCCAAGCTTGAAATATTCTTTGCGACCAAGAGCTTGGTGAATGATGACTATGAGGAAAACGGTCTTTTTTCTGACAGCTGAGGACATTGCTCAGATGTGAAAACTCATTTTCAAGGGGAGGGTTATTCATGTGCCCTGAAGAGTACCTGTTCCACAGACATTTGGAAATTTCCATGACAGGAAAAGGCTGAAAGGCCTAAAATGTTTTGCTAAGTTTCGTACCTCCGAGCAGAGTCCCCTTCCATGCACGCCCAGACAGCAGAAGCATAGGATCGATGGAAATCAGTGAACCAGAAGGCAGTTCCCCAATCATCACGCAGACGCCAGTGTTCATATTGCAGGAAGCCAGGGCAGCAATCTGATCGGACAGGCAGGTGAATGAGAGAATGCGCTGGTGAGTTTGTCAGAAAAGCATTCTTTCTGTGCAGCCATCTGCCCCTCCTTGGCAATCTGAAAACACAGACTCCCTTGTGCAGCAGACATGGAGAGCTCAGGGCCTGTTTTGAAACTTGTGCATCGTTTTGTCCCGAAGCCAATAACTGCCTTTCTGAGCAAAGGTGTGCCCGGCCGTGCAGGCAGCAGGCAAGGAACTGCCCACCGGGGTGAATTTTGCCCTGGCAGGAGCCTGTGAATGAGCTGGGAGTGAGGACACGTGCTGAAATGCCACCTACCATGGTATCCGCAAGCCCGATGGCCTCAAAGGAGTAGTCCACACCATGGCCGGTCATCTCAGTGACTACCTCCTGGATGGGCTTCTTGAAGTCTCGAGGATTGAGGCAGTCAGTGGCTCCCAGCTCCTTGGCCTTGGCAAACTTGTCCTTGTTGATATCAATGGCAATGATGCGGGAAGCTCCAGCCACCTTGCAGCCAATGACAACAGAGAGGCCAACTCCTCCGAGGCCGAAGATGGCGCAGGTGGAGCCTGGTTTTACCTGCACAAGATGAGGCCCTGTGAGTCTCCAGCATGAAGAGGAGGTTTCTGTTGCACAGGGTTGGTGAGGGTGTGAGGGCGGCCATGCGGTGCTTGTGCTTGACACGCCTGAATACCAACCTTGGCGGCATTGATGGCAGCCCCATAGCCTGTGGAAAACCCACAGCCGAGCAAGCAGACTTTGTCCAGAGGTGCAGCAGCATCTATCTTGGCAACGGCGTACTCCGGGATCACGGTGTATTCTGAAAAGGTGCTGACCCACAGGAAGTGGTGGATCTGCTTCCCTTTGCAGGTGAACCGGCTGGTCTTGTCAGGCAGCAGATTTTGTGGTTTGGATAAGCTGTTGGGAGGCGCAAGCATTTGTTTTTCATCAAGTAAAGCACCCGTGGCGGTGTCAGACTTGTTGAGAGACAGCCAACCCCATTTAGGTGTAGGGGAAGGTGAAGCAAACTCACTGGGACTTCAGGCAGTAGTTGGATTCGGGATTCAGGCAGAAGCTGCATTCACCGCACTGTGGATGGCAAATGGGGATGACTTTGTCACCTGGAATAACACACATCCCATGTTAGGTGCCTCTCTCTGGGCAGGCCCTGAAGGTGCTGCCTGTTGGAGAACTGAATCCTGGGTGTGTATTTGTGTGTGTGTCTGTTACCTGGTTTCACAGAGGTCACTCCTTCTCCAAGGCTTTCCACAATCCCAGCTCCTTCGTGGCCTGGGATAACTGGGAAAGGCATGTCAGGAAAGATGCCTTCCAAAACGTGGTCATCTGTGCGACAGATGCCTGCGGCCACAATCTGTTTGGAGAAGAAGGAGAAGATGGTGTGGCCTCTGTTTAACTCACTTTGTGGAAGTAATTTTTGCAGGGATATTACGATTCCCACCAAAATTGATGCTGCCACCTCATGCCAGTACACTGTGTCCAGGCTGGGCTTTCCCCTTCTGCCCACACTGAATGCTTCACTTGGCTTTCCTCTGCACTGTGCTGTAGGGGCTGGGCATTAGTCTGTCGAGTCTCCGGTTCCTAGAGTTCTGGGAATTGAAACTCCCAGGTTGTGTCTGAAACAGCCTGGCGTAACTTAGCAGGGAGAGCAAAGTGTCATGCTGTGCACAGGTGTGCCACAGAGTTTGGTAATCCAGTGAAGACTGTTGTTTTTTGGTGAGCTGAATGGGGTCACTGCCAAGAGCCGTGGGAGATGTTTGGGATGGATAGTTCAAGGGCATTACATGGCCACTGGCATGTTGCAGCAGCCCACTGTCTCAGGGCCCTGCTATGCACAGTCCTGTGCTTTTATCCACAAGTTGACGTCTCTCAACTGAAAGCCCATTTTTTTTCAACAGAAATTCAAAATTTTGAGTGTCAAATATGATCAGATTTTCTTGTTATCCAGGATCTAGTGTAAGTGCTGAAGGATGAGGTTCTCTAGGACATACTACAGCCTTAACTTTGATGGCACAGTGAAATCTGCAGCTAAACTATGTGTAAGGTCAAGAAGCGTCATAAGCTGTGAACATTTACGTGGAGGCCTTTCTTCATGTGATCAGCTGGGGAGAGAAAGAGGGCAAAAAATACCCTCACTGGTGCCGAGATATTGTTACCAATAGGCATTTTCTGGTGTGGAGCAGACATTTACCTATTTACATGTTCTAAAGCAGTTTGCACTTAATGAGAGTATTAGTCTTCTCCTTAAGAAACCTACAGTCCAAGAGGTGGCCAGCATGAGTGTTTTGCGGTCCTCAGGGAAGCTGAGGGGGAAAATGGATCTCCCCTGTTTGGGTTCAGTTAGCTGGGGGCTGCTGCATTTTATCACCCATTGCTCCTGAGTGTCTGTGTGATGCCACATGGGAGCCTGATCAGAAGGGGATCAGGAACTGGACTGCTTGGCACATTTTTTTCGCTATTCTGTGGTTGTCAAGTAGCATCAACTATGAACATTTTAACCTGAATTTTTGTTTTTGTTTGTTTTGCTCATGTGGCACTTCCTCAGCTCTGCTCCCCACTTCCCCAGTCTCTTCCAAGAAAGGGGTGGGAAATGGTATGGTGAGGGAGCAGGCACAGCAGGGCTGCTGCCCATGTCAGGAAGAGGCAGGAGCCAAGGGCGACCACAGGGCAGGCAGTGCCCTCAGGGATTAGGAGTCAGTCCCACAGCACCTGAACGCAGTGGGCCGAGCTGAGTGCTGACAAGAGGGTTTGTAGGCAGCCTCAGGCCAGACCAGCAATAAACCAGGGGCAGAGTCCATGCAGGAGGTCTGGGCAGAGTGACAGGAGACAGCTGGAGGTGGGACTGGAGATAAGACCCAAGGGTCTGTCCAGGAGAGAGGGCTGGAGACAGGAGTTCCTACGCTACAGCTTACACAAGGACTAATGTGAAAGGGAGCCCCTGGCAGACGGTGCATGAGTGGGGCTTACAGCTCAGGCTGCTCTGGACAATTAAAGCCTATTGATGGACACAGATCCCTGACAGGTATATTCAAGGTATAGCCACAAGAACAGCAATTCCCACAAGGTAGAAAAAAATAGTGGAACATGTTTTTACCTTGATACGAACTTCACCTGCCTTTGGAGGTGCAACCTCCACCTCCTCAAGAGAGAGCGGTTTGCCCGTGGCCCAGGCAACAGCAGCTCTGCATCTGATAACCTGGAAGCAACAGAGAGGATTATGCTGCATGGGAATGTTTGCCTTTGGCACACAGTTGGGGACGATCATCCTGCAATCACCTAAACCAGAGGTGCAGAAACTCGGAAGTGCTCAGCTGTACGCGAAGCCAAGTGATGTTCAATAAATGCTGGCCTAGTTTAAGGTCTGAGGAGACACCGTTTGTACTCTCTCACACAAAGAGTATGAAGTATACCCTTAGGAAATCATTGATTTTGAATGGCTTTTGTGGATTTTTCATAATGTGGTCATATGCTAGTGGACAGATTGTGCTCTGATAGGGAGTGTGGACCCGACCTAGTGGAAATGCCTGTTAAGAGCTTTGCTGTTGGTCTTGTAAGGTACTGGCTTAAAGGCACCTAAGAGGGGTTAAGGAACGGTCCCTGTCTGGCTGGCAACTGGATAATTTTTTCCTTTGCCAAAGGGATGATTTGTGTGTGGCATCTCCCAAACCAGCCACCCCAAAGCTGGTTTGACATCAGCAAAATTCAGCTTGCAGCTTGAAAAGGGTATTGCCAGGGACAAGGTTGAATGCAGGAGATGAGCGGCTGCAAGATGGCACCTCTGAAGAGCTGTTTCCCTGCCAAAGCGGGAGCGCAGAGCGGGGCTGAGAAGGAGGGTGTTTTTCCAAGCGGTACGATTCAGTATTTTCATTCCTGAGCTGCTGGGCAGGACAGGAGAGGAAGGCTCTACCTAACGCAGGTACCCGCACATGCGGTTGTATGACAGCAGAAGCTCACGTAAGTCAAAGGGGTTTGGGTGCGTAGGGGGAGTAAGGCCAGAGGCAAGAGGGCGCGCAGTAGAGGGGCGCAGGCTGAGCCATTTGCAGAATATTGCCCCAAGCGCAGGGCACCTCGGAAACGAAGACGGGAAACACATTGTCCTTACTTTTCCAGAAGTGGCCATGTGGTCTCAGCAGAGCCGCTGCCGTCACTGCAGCAGGCTGGGGGGAAGCTGCCGCCCGTCTGGCCGAAGCCCCTTGTTGAGAAATGTCACGGCCGTGGAGCCGGAGCCCTCCGGGGCAGCCGCCGGCCGCAGGTGAAAGGGGAGGCAGGGAGCGCGGAGGGAGTCCTGGCGTGGGACCGTGGCCGGAGAGCGCGGAGCGGTGGTTAACCTGTGTCTGGTGCTGGACGCTGAGGAGCACAGCGAGCGTTGAGCGGAGGAGCGGGATAGCGGCAGGGAGATGGATAGCGGGCAGAAGTCCTCTGGGGAGGCTTTTATCGGTGGCTCTGCCTTCGGGCCATGCCCTGCCCTCCCTGCCTGAAAGGTACAGAGAGATTTTTTTTCCTCTGATTGCTTCTGGCAGGTGTGGAGGGAGGAGATTCATGGCACTGCTTGGGCTTCCTCAGGGTCCCCTTGTTGCCAAGGGGTAGCGTTTGACCTGGCAGCAGTTCACCCCAAGGTATTTGTAAAAGGATTAAAAATTAATAAAAGAAAAATAGGCAGTGAAAGCACGGTGTGGTGGACTAACACGCATGCCCTTTTGGAGCGAAGCTTAACTGTCTGTGGTATTGCAGCTATTTTCACCTGGGTAGCAAGGGGAGAATGTGTCAGGAAGGGGGTTTTTCAAGGACACATTTGTTTCACATGTGTGTATGCAGGTTTGCGAGGAGGGGTTCACTCACCCAGGCTTTCCTGGTTCTCAGAGATCTGTTTCTGCTGAGGTATTGGGCAAGGTGATTTATAGGAGATTGGGTGAGCGAGACCTTGTTGGAGGACCAGGCTAAGATGAGCACCCCATGTGTGATGTAACCCTCACGGTTACGTGTACAGGGAACTGCCTGGAAAGGTTTGTGTTGGCACTTGCTAACGGGTGTCCCAGCTGTGTTTCATGGTGCAAGGGCGTAAGGTCAGCTGCAGCAGCAGCACCTGCTGTTGGCAGGCTGAACGCCCAGCTCCCAAATCCCTTGGGCCCATCTCTAGCTTCACCAATGCAGACTGGGCAATGCTACCATGTGTGATGGTTTTTGCTGGGATAGAGTTAATATTCTTCACAGTAGCTGGCATGGGGCTGTGTTTCGGATTTGTGCTGTAAACAGCGTTGATAACACAGGGATGTTTTCATTACTGCTGAGCAGTGCTTACACAGAGTCAAGGCCTTTTCTGCTCCTCACACCACCCCACCAGTGAGTAGGCTGGGGGTGCACAAGAAGCTGGGAGGGAACACAGCAGGATAGCTGACCCCAACTGACCAAAGGGATATCCCATACCATATGGCGTCATGCTCAGCATATAGAGCTGGGGGAAGAAGAAGGAAGAGGGGCACGTTCGGAGGGATGGCGCTTGTCTTCCCAAGTACCCGTTACGCGTGATGGAGCCCTGCTTTCCTGGAGATGGCTGAACACCTGCCTGCCCATGGGAAGTAGTGAGTGAATTCCTTGTTTTGCTTTGCTTATGTGCGCGGCTTTTGCTTTGCCTGTTAAACTGTCTTTATCTCAATCCACAAGTTTTCTCCCTTTTACTATTCTGATTCTCTCCCCATCCCACCGGGGGGGAGCGAGTGAGTGGCTATGTGGGGCTTAGTTACCAGCCGGGGTTAAACCACGACAGTCCTTTCTGACATTTCCAAGGGACTGTGACCTGTGGACAAGTCCATGTGGGAGCAGAGCAGCCCAAAGTGTCTGTGGCTGTGGATAAGCCCATGCCATAGCAGGTACATCTGGAAGCATCTGTGGCCATGCTTATGTTTGAGCCGCAGCAGATATACCTCTGAAGGGATTGTGGCCCAAGTCCACACTGGAGAGGGTGTAGGCATCCAGGCAGGGGCTGTAGGCAGTGTGGGGCGGAGGGCGAGGCGGCTGTTGGGGAGGGGGTGGCAGTGAGGGCGGGTGAGGAGAGTGTTCGGCTGGGGAGCCCTATGAGGGGTCTGGCTCCTTCCCTCCCTCATTCCCCGCTGGGATGGCAGGACAGGAGCACCCGCAGGGAGTTACAAGCCCCTTGCAGCACTTTTCTTCCTGCACACCCCGGTGCAGGCGAGGATCTGGCTGTTTCCTCACGGTATCCGCGGTGTTGCATTGCGATGTGGCTGGGTTTGTGCTTCTGACGGCCGCGTCAACGTCTTACAAGGCAACCCCGTCAGTCCGGCAGGCAGATTTTCATTATTCTGCCTGTGAGGGAGCAGGCCGGTTGTCCTGGGTAATGGGTCTCGTCCCCTGATCCTGCCGACAGCAGGTTATCCAGCTTCCTTCCCGAGCAGTGGGATGTGACTGAGCCCTTCTGCGCTGCTCCCTGAGGGCTGCAGCGTGTGCACGTTCGTGCATCCCCTCTGTGGGGGAGTCCCCCTCTTGCACCTGGTCTGGAGATACTTGGTACCCCCTGGATCTCACCTGGACACAGGTGGGAGCTGTCCTCAGGTCTCCACTGTGGGTACTTGGCAGAGGAATCTATACTCAGCTGGCTAAACTATAGTGGTGGAGGCTTTGCTGGGCAGCAGTGTTCTTCAAACTGGGTGAAGGCAGCCCCTTTCCAGTGTAGACTCAGGGTACTGCAGTGAGATGGAAGTTTTGGCTGGGCCCCTTGAGATCCCATCCAGCACTGTTTGAGGCAAAGGGGCTATTGCTACGAGATGGGATCGTTAACCTGCTCACACTGTTTCATTTTCAAAGGCACCTTCTTTTTCCAGGCAGGGTAGGAAGGGCTTGTTGTGAGAGCTGCAGACATGGTTGTGTGAGATCAGGTGAACAGTTCTGCCACGGGCTGTGGGGATTTTACATGAGAAGTGCTGGTGCTTGAGGAATTGCAAGGTGTAACTAAGTCCCCCTCAGTAAGAAATGGAGGTTTTATTTTCCAGTGACATGCTCACAAAGCTCAGCACATACCACAGTTAGACAACAGCACCAGCTTGGGGAAAAATAAACTTTAATAACACAACATAAACAACTATAGCATTTAATAAATAACATAAAAATAACATTTAATAACATAACTAAAATGACAAATTAGATATGTAGCCTCAGGAAAGCTGACACCTAGCTGGAAGGTAATTTGGTCAGTGAGAGTGCTATACAGGTTTCACAAATGGTGAAAGGTGTTGAGAAGGAATGAAAGGCCATGTGATCAGGCTGTCTGTCCCATGGCCTTCTTGAGGCTTTCCACTAGTTACTTCTGTTTGTGTTCACTGGCTGCCACTAAAACCTTGTTGTTGAAATCAAAGCAGGCCTTGTCCATTTCCTTGGTTAAATTCAGCTCTGCCAAGCTCTCCTGTGAAGTTCATGTTCTTGGTCACCCCCAGTTTGTCAGTGCTTCCAAAAAGCCTCCAAACATTTTATGTTTAGCTAAACTCCACAGATGCTCAGGTTTTGTGAGTGTCTTTGATGTTTTGGAAACTGCAGGTACTGATTCTGGTAGACAAAAGCACAGATACATAAACCATAACTCCTTAATGCTCATTGTCCAATTTCAGAGACTGAATTTGTTAGTTTTTTTTTTTATTTTTTGCTTCCCTTGCAGTTTTGTGATGCTGCCTGCAGTGTTGATGTGTCCTGTTGGAAGCCCCTGGACATGGTAAGTGGTTTTGCAACTGTCTTTCTCTTCTCAGCAGCATGCAAGTAAATCAAGTTACCACACTGCGCTCTTGACTGATCTATGCTTTTTTAGCCTGGAGAAGAGGAGGCTCAGAGGTGACCTTATTGCAGTCTACAACTACCTGAAGGGAGGTTGTAGTGAAGTGGGAGTTGGCCTCTTCTCCCGGGCAACTAGCGATAGGACAAGAGGACACAGCCTCAAGCTTCACCAGGGGAGGTTCAGGTTGGACATTAGGAAGAATTTCTTTTCAGAAAGGGTTATTAGACATTGGAATGGGCTGCCCAGGGAGGTGGTGGAGTCACCATCTCTGGATGTGTTTAAGAAAAGGCTGGACATGGCACTTAGTGCCATGGTCTAGTTGACAGGGTGTGTCAGGGCAATGGTTGGACTCGATGATCCCTGAGGTCTCTTCCAACCTGGTTGATTCTGTGATTCTGTGATTCTGTCATGTGTGTTTCAGGTTTATATATAAGTTCTATAGGTGATGGCTTCCTGTGCTGCTGTGGTTTGTATAATAGGTTGGTTTTGGTGTTGTTCTGGCAGATGTTATGCGCTCATCAGGAATATCAGTTAGGACTGAGACAAGAGGAGGGCTTGGAAGCACCGTGAGCATGTGGGAGAGGGGCCTGGCAATCATGTTTTTGCTTGGAGGATGTTCTCTGTTCTGTGTGGCAAGGGGGAGGAAATGCCAAAAACAACTAGGGATCTGCATTACTTTATTACTTTTTTTATTAACTTTTTTTTTAAAATTATACTATTGTGGTCATCCTGGAGACATTAGTTTTTAGTGAGGGATTTCTGTACCTTCGTTTGACTTTGAAGTACAAGAAGATGCAGGGCAAGTCACTTGCAAGCTTGGCAGCCAGTGTATGCTGAAAGAAGATGCAAGTGATCTGCCAGGGTGCTGGTCCTGGAGCAGTCTGAGTGCTGAGGGCAGAAGCTGGCCGTACGCCACAGTCAGAACTGGGAGGTGATGGTTAGGCGCTGTGGCTGCTGGCTGCAACCTCGCACACTGGTGAAGAGATTGGCAAGGTGTGGGGAGGCTGGAGGGGACTGACATGCCTATCCACAGGCAAAACTGAAATGCATTCACACAAACGTTGCCTGGTTTATGTCCCCCAAAGAGAAATGGTGCTACATTGACCCAGAGGTAATTTTTCTCCCATTAATATGATTTCCCAAAAAGTTAGCAGCAATGCATTCGCTAGCTAGAGGAAGGGGCAGCTGAATGGCTTCTCACTGACATTCGTCGTGTTGCAGCAGGTAGCAGAGCTTAGCATTGAGAATGGCAGAACGTTTGTGGAGCTGGCGGCTGCACGCATGTGTGCCCCCACACCCCGCTGTGCACAGAGCAAACCTTGGCCACGGATGTCTGTTGCAGGTAGGTGCTTGAGCTGTGCTGAAATCCAACTCTTCCAGCATGTTTAGAAGCTGATGGGCAGTACGCAGGGAAAACAGTGACAGGTCACCACCAGCTGGCACTGCTGTAATGACAGACCTCATCACTATGCAGACGTGCCTACACAATTTTCCATGTAGCAACAGTTCAAAATAATTGGTAAAATGCAAGTTAGAATTTACTTAAGGCAGTTATTTTATAGCAATCAAATCTTGTTTCATCAATGAAACAAATAAGGTTTCATCATTGGATTTTTTTTCAAAAGTGAGAAATAAATGTTTCTGTGAAATTAGCAAAACTTGGAATTAATGCATGACGGTACAGATGGAGGAGGTGGTTTGCTTCACACGTATGAGAGTGGTGGTTTTATTCCCAATCCTGCACAAATCTATGTGTTTATATTTATTACAGAGTTACCTGGCTAATTGATTACTTTTTTTGAGACTTGGCACCAGTATAAAATTAAGGCTGTGCAGACACACATGCGACATTAGGGAAACATATTGTTTACTGGGAGGTACTTCTTGTAGTGTTTTATTGGTAGGGAGGTGCTAGAACTCAATTGAAACATTTAACAAGTTATTTTTGTTTATCTCATTACCTGCAGTCTTACGGGTTTTTGCTTAAAAAGTAGTTAATGAATTAGAGGTAACTTTTATAGCAGGGCAGAGTGAGTTCTATGTGCAGAAGTTACTGCAAATTGGCAGACAAGATGGGATTTGTTAACCTTTGATAACTCATTTGGGCATTCATGATGTGCTGTGTAATTGCTAATTGTGCTGAGGGGTTTCCAGAAGTTCAGAGGGCCATGGACTGGGATAAGGGTTGCTCAAAAGAGGTCAAAAGGCATTACCGTGTTATGGGTCCAATGTCCCAACAGTTACCTCGGAAAGGTTGCCTCCCGGTTTTTATTGCTGGGCATGGCATTACATGGCACAGAATATCCCTCTGGGCAGTCCGGGTCAGCTGTCCCGGCAGTGCTCCCTTCCAACCATTTGCCCCCCAGCTTGCTTGCTGCATGGAGCAGCGTGAGAAACAGAGAAGGCCTTGACACCGTGCAAGCACTGCTCAGCAGTAGCTAAAACATTGGTGTCTTACCACCACTGTTTTGGTCACAGCTGTAGAACACAGCACCATAGGGGCTGCTGTGAAGAAAGTTAACTCCATCCCAGCCAGACCCAGTACAACTCTGTGGGCAGGGGATGCATTTCTATTCTGTATTCGGAGCGCCTAGCATGGTGTACTCTTGGTCTTGGACAAGGACTGGCATTTCCTATGTAGGCTACTGAGTGACATCTCATCGGTAGAGAGATGCTTTGACAGAGTTAGTGGAAGAACCTGTGGAACTGGGGCAGTTCTGGCGAAAGTGCAAACCGGGGAGCTGTCAGATCAAAACTGGAATAGGGTGTACTGAAGTCAGGTGCCTGCTCTTCCAGCCTGTTAGAGAATAAAGGGGGGTTTTGGATGTTGCTTTTGAGTGCAAATATCTGAACTCCATGTATGTCCTGTTTTGGAGCTGAACTTAAGTCAGTGACAGTTTGTGGCAGGACTGTACCAAACAAAACATTTAGTCTAAGCCCCTCAAAAATGCAAAAGAAATGGCAATACATCAACCAAATTTCTGAAAATTGCTACTGCAAGCATTAGTATAATGCTTGAGCAAGTTCTATTGTGTTGTTGATGAATTATTATTAGTAGTATTGTTATTACTTCGTTCAGAATAGAGAAAATACTTCCGTTGTCTTGCATTAGCATGCAAGCCCAAAGGTTGTGAAGAAAGCCGAAGCAAAAATAAGCACATTCCTATAATTCTTACCAAAATTATAACAAAGTAAGACCTTTCCTACATTTATTAAACCCTATAGAGCAGAAAATCTCTCAGCAGGTTTATTACAAAGGATGTTTTGAAGAGATAACCAGTCTTTATTGCAAATGTTTAATTATGTTCAAAGCAAATTTGTGCTGTTTGTTCCGGAATATGGCTCCCATCTCAGTTTGTGCAAACTTTGGTAATCTGAACTTTGGAAATAATATTACCAGTTCAGTACTGGCATAAAGCTACTAGTAATGTTGTTACTGACAGGTCTTTGAAACGTTGACCGTTTTGCTGAGAAAAAGGAATATTACCTCCAAGTAAAACAAAAATTAAGGTAATTGAGTATCTGGTACAGGTCAAAATAGGAAACTGAGAATTCTGAAAAAAAAATTATTAGCGCAGGTACTAATACTTGTGAGGAACTGTATAAGCGAAGCAGGGGGTTTGGTACCTGCAAGTATCAAATGCATGTAATTTCCCACTGAAATTGGTGACCATGTTCATATTTCATGCAACTAGTGTATGAAGATAAAAGCATCCTTACATTTCTGTAATGGTGCCGTGTTTTATCTGTGCTGTAAGACCATGTGGTACCATCACATGATACTGCTTTCAGTAAAGACTTTATTTTTTCCTGGCATATAGTGAGAATTGATCAGCGTAAGTGCTGATCTGATCAGGAATTTAATTCACACTGCCTTATCTTGTTCTTTAAACTACGTGATCCAGACTAGGACTATTATTGACTTCTTACTGTCTGTAACAATCAGTAGCAAGTGTCCAAACCTAGCAATCTTAAGTGTTGCAGCAGAAAATCCAATTCAAGTAAAAATATTACCAAGATTTCAACTGTTACAGTTTGACTTGTTTGCTGTAGAACAGAATCCAGATCAAAGGCTTAGACATCGATCGTGTAACAAGTGTATTTTTAAATACAAATTTTGGTGAGAATATCTTAGTATAGCTAAGTAAGGGAGTGAGGAACTGTTCTTCATGCTTTTCTTTTTAATTCCTTATGAAGCGTTGCTTGTACGGCAAGTGCCTGGGTGCTCTCAGTTAGAGCTGCTGCCGAATCTGGAGAAAACCATTTGCCTTCAAAGTGCTCATGCAAAGGGCTTCTTCACAGGTATAAAACATATGTGGTTGTTGACAGAAGAGTTGCTTCTGCTTCTGCTGATTATCTACGTGGTTTCTGGGCTTCTCGTTACTTCAGGCTTTGTAAAACTTCAATCACACAGCAAGTACAGAAGGCAGGAAAGGAAATGAGGAGAAATAGGTACGTGCTTAGTATATTTCCATTCTGAACTCACAGGAACCAGCAGAGACCTCCACTGCGACACACGTGCCCCAGAGATGTGTCATCCTGCACAGCTGTTTAGGCAGGATGGGATCAATGGAGCAGTGCCTGGAGCAGCAGCAGATCTCTGTATGGGTGTTGTGCGCCAAATGATGTGCCTGAGGGGCTGGATAGATTCCTTATGTGAAATGCTCTGTTTGAATGGAAGACGCAGTTCCACTAAATCTGAGTCTCTTCCTCTGCCGCTGTAGGAACTGCATCATGTCGCCCTTAGCATAAACCTGTCGTGTTCTGCGTTAGAAACAGGGGGGTTTACTGCCATTAAGATTATTTATGATAGTTTGATCAGATTAGTCTTCTTTTAATTTCTAGGCTTCTTTTCCCCACTTGTTTCTGTGCAAACAATGCCAGTTACTGCAAAAAGTTTTCCTCTTGTTTGCTGTTTATACCCTTAATTTATTTTTGGAATGTAGCCGTATCCTTTTACCCTCCCTTTTGTTAGAGTGGGCAAGCCACACGCTTATAGTTTCTTTTATTGCTGTGGCTTTCTTTTCTTTGGCCCTGCTACTAGCATACCTTTGCATCTCTTCCAGTTTGAATTCATTGTCCTTGAACATGGTTATCCAGAATTTCTTTACTTGTTGTTTGTCGTGGTAATTTAGTCTCAAAGAACTGAAAACTGAAGCGAACAGGTCTGTGCGAGAGAGAAATTATTGAAACATTTCTGTTGTTTGGCTGCTCCATGTAATGGAGCACAGAATCATAGAATCTTAGAATTGTTTTGGTTGGAAAGGGCCTTTAAGATCATCACGTCCAACCGTTAACCCAGCACTGCCCAGTCCACCTCTAAACCATCTCCCTAAGCACCACGTCTATACAACTTTTAAATCCTTGGGGATGGTGCCTCCACCACTACCCTGGGCAGCCTGTTCCAATGCTTGATAACCCTTTTGGTGAAGAAATTTTTCCTGATATCCAATCTAAACCTCCCCTGCCACAACTTGAGGCCATTTCCTCTCGTCCTATCACTTACTATGTGGGAAAAGAGACTAACACCTTCCTCGCTACAACCTCCTTTCAGGTAGTGTAAAGAGTGATAAGGTCTCCCCTGAGCCTCCTTTTCTCCAGACTAAACAACCCCAGTCCCCCCAGCCACTCCTCATAAGACTTGTGCTCTAGACCCTTCACCAGCTTCGTTGCCCTTCTCTGGACTTTCTCCAGCACCTCAATGTCTTTCCTGTAGTGAGGGGCCCAGAATGCGACATAGTACTCAAGGTGCGGCCTCACCAGTGCCGAGTACAGGGGGGCGATCACTTCCCTAGTCCTGCTGATCACACTATTCCTGATACATGCCAGGATGCTGTTGGCCTTCTTGGCCACCTGGGCACACTGCTGGCTCATATTCAGCCGGCTGTTGATCAACACCCCCAGGTCCTTTTCCTCCAGGCAGCTTTCCAGCCACTCTTCCCCAAGCCTGTAGCGTTGAATGGGGTTGTTGTGCCCCAAGTGCAGGACCTGACACTTAGGCTCATTGAACCTCATACAATTGGCTTTGGCCCAATGATCCAACCTGTCCAGATTCCTCTGCAGAGCCTTCCTACCCTCACTCAATCCCCTTGTCCAAATCATCAATAAAGATATTAAACAGGACTGGGCCCAGTACTGAGCCCTGGGGAACACCACTCGTGACCAGCTGCCAACTGGATTTAACTCCATTCACCACAACTCTTTGGGCTCAGCCAGTCAGCCAGTTTTTTACCCAGTGAAGCGTATGCCTGTCCAAGCCACGAGCAGCCAGTTTCTCCAAGAGAATGCTGTGGGAGACTGTGTCAAAGGCTTTACTAAAGTCCAGGTAGACAACATCCACATCCTTTCCCTCATGCAGTAAGCGGGTCATCTTGTCATAGAAGGAGACCAGGTTAGTGAGGCAGGACCTGCCTTTCATAAACTCATGCTGACTGGGCCTGATCGCCTGGTTGTCCTGTACGTGCCATGTGATGGCACTCAAGAAGATCTGCTCCATAACCTTCCCTGGCACTGAGGCCAGACTGACAGGCCTGTAGTTCCCCAAATCTTCCTTCTGGCCCTTCTTGTAGATAGGCGTCACATCTGCTAACTTCCAGTCAACTGGGACCTCCCTGGTTAGCCAGGACTGCTGATAAATGATGGAAAGTGGCTTCGTGAGCACTTCCACCAGCTCCCTCAGTACCCTTGGGTGGATCCTATCCGGCCCCATAGACTTGTGTGTGTCTAAGTGGTGTAGCAGGTCGCTGACCATTTCATAGGTCATAAACTCTCCTTTTTTTCCTGAGTTCTTTTTTCCTGAGCTGGCATTTCTTATCCAATTAATAGAGGGAAAATAAAATCAAACTTGTATGTCAGTAGGCATGGATTTAATGATTAACCTTCTAATGACAGATACCGTGTATCTGCGTGCAACAATATTTCATATCTTGACTTGCTCTGTGTGTTCACATATCAGAGAAGATTTAATAACTGATCGGTTAGGTCCAATGTTTGTACAGATAGGCACAGGCCTCAAGGTCTTTGTCTTCACCTTGGTAGCCAGTGTTCTGGCCCCCTTTGTGTATTCTGTTTGTTTCCTGTCCATGTCAAAGTGGTGGCAAGATGGAAGAATATTTGACAGAAATCACTTTGTGGAATAGACTCTGAAATGCACTTACGAGGGCAAAGTACAAATCTTATCTTTTCCCCTGCCTGCAGTAGTTCAAACCCTTCAATAATGTTTAATTAAAAGACAAAGGTAGATATTAATGCCTCAGCATTAAATTTTTGTCTTCCGGGTAACTGGGCACCAGTTTCAGAGACAATCTTTGCATTTCTGCTATGAAGAAAAAACTATATCGTATCCTAGCAGCCATGGCTTTGCATTTGTTAGCAAGATTGCTAATTCACTATTCTTGAAGGTGCCCTGTTGCTTTCATTTCCATTAGGACAAAAATAGTGTCTACCTCATACAAAATGGAAGGGGGAGGTGGCAAATGAGGTAAATGTGAGAGTTAGATCCACCCTGACATATTATACATTGAAGAGACATATCAGAAATATTGATGAAGGTCTATTAAACACGTACAATTGATTCTATTCACCCTCGTGAAGGAGAATGGCTGAGGGAAAAAATGTGTTTAAACAGAGTACAGGAATCTTAGAGCAACGGCTAATTTTGAGTCCATGCTGTCATACAATCCTAGACTATCTCAAGTTGGAAGGGACCCATAAGGATCCTGTCCTTGCATTTCCTTTGGTGCACAGAACAAATGGAGCTGCCAGACTGGTTGTGATCCTGGTAGCTCCTATAGATTTGCACTCCTGCAATGTAAGGAGGAATTTGGCTTTTTCCTTTCTGAAAGCCTAGGTATAGTACCTCTAGCACCCACATATACATATTGTGGGACATAAATGCACTTGGAATTTCTCTTCCTGATTCCAATCTGTAAATTTCTCTGAGGTCGTTACCAAGGTCAAAACTAGATCAGGAGAAAAGCCACCAGATTGAGCTCAGGAGGCCAGAGGATCTAAAGAGAACAAATGTGCATTGAAGAAGAAAAAATTAGGAGAGCACAGGACAAAACAATGTGATAAGAAAACCTCATGTTTAAGTGAAAGGTGCTGGCGTGACAGGTTTTACCTGAGGATAACCTCATGTAGCAAAACACATTGTGGTCCTGTGAGTGAGACCAGAGAACAGCAGAGCAGCAGCTGTGGCTTTCCTGGCAGCCTTTGGTTGGGGTTGCAGCATTCACCCAGCTGAGATGGGGGCAGAGACACGTGGGTGTAAGTGTTTGAGGGGGTGAAGGTGGGAAGCAGCAGCAGTGGAGAGGGCAGAGGCAGCTGCTGGCTGCTGAGACAAGGGGTGTGATGGAAGGGCCCATGGTATGAGGAAGAGCCCTCCTGCCCCACGGGACCCCTGTTGATTGAGTGCACAGCATGGGGCGAGTTTGACTGAAACCCTTTATTGGTAAAAGCGTTTTTTCGGGAGAGGCATCCTTCTGGGTCTCGTCCGGGCACAGGAGCCCTGGCAGCTGCACCAGCGTCGGCGAGTCCCTCGTTCTTGTCTCCTTGTGCCCCACAAAGTGAGGTGCTGGGCAAGAAGGGCAGTGGTCTGCTGCGCTGGTCCCTCCGCTTGTCCTCCCGTGGCTGTGTCCTTCAGAAGAGCAGGACAGTGCGAATGCTGAAAAGAGGAAAGGAAGGGAGGAGTTAGAGGTGCTGTGGCTGGGAGGGTTCAGGAGCAAGCAGCAGGGTGGCAGGTGTGCCTGAGGACTGTCTGGCTTCTTTCTCACCCAGCCTCTTCCTAACGCAGCTGCATGAGATGTGCAGCAATGGGGCAGCCTTCAAAACCCTGCTGAAGGGAAGCCCTCAGGATCTAAGGCACCTTGTCCCTCCCCAAAGCTCTGGTGCTGCTGCTGTAAGGATATGTTCTTCCTTCCTCTGGCTTTTATGCTGTTGTCACCAAGGCTGCCCCTTACTCCTTGTTCTCCATCGCCTGTCCTGTGCTTTCAAACAGTGCCCTGAGATGTGGTGTCTGAGGGCCTGTGCTGGCTTCAGTGCAGTGCCAGGGCTGTGGGATCTCTGCTGAGCTGAACCATGAGCAGGAGGGCTCCCCGTGCTGAGCGTGGGCTCTTCCCTCAGGGTTATGGCAGATCCTCCTGACATATGTCTCTTGTCCCTGTTTCCTCAAAAGGCTCAGGTGCTTTTTGAGAAGGCAGTATTGCGTGCTCTGCCTGCCGGAGTGTTGGGGCTGTTTGAATTTTAGGTGGAGGTGGCGCTTGCTGTCCCTCGCTCCTGCTAGTCAGGATCTCACCTCTTTCCTGCACGTAACAACTCAAATCCCTCGTTCACTTTAGTGATGGGCAGCGTGTGCGTGATCAGCAAGTCTGAGTTGAATTTCTTCTCCAAATAGCTGGAAACTAATTTTGGGATACAGTCTCTCATCTTCCAACCTAGAGATGGGAGAAAGCACCTGCAGTGAATAGTTGGAGAAATGCTGTTTCGGTAAGGTAATGTTTGTAGATCTTGCTGCTGGTGCCAACAGTGTAACATCTCTCCTTTGAGCAGAATATTAGAGCTGACCAGGGACTTGTCCCTTCTACCAGGCTATGCTTACCTGTAAAATATACTTGAGGTTATGACCTTGTAATGCACAATAGCTGCTTCTTGGAATGCATCAAAATTAATAGGGTGGGGCTAAAATGTGAGAGGGTCCCTTCTTTGATCTGGGAGTATAGCTGGAGGGAGTGAGAAGATCCTTGAGGTGCACCAGCCCATGCTCTGGCATAAGACAGAAGCACTTACATTGCAGTGAAATGCAAGCTGAGATCAATTGCTGGGGGTCAAGATGAGTGTGTGTGAGAGTGGCCACCCCAGAAAGGCCAGGCAGTGAGTACATGTGTGACGGAGGGGCAAAGATGAAAGAAAGTCAGAGTGTGGGAGAGGGAAGAAGAGTCCGGTAGTGGAAGGAGAGAGCAAGGTGCAAAAGGAAGGTGTTAGTGGGGCAACAAGGAATTGCTTTCACGGGACATTTATGATCTTCCTACACCTATTGTAGGGTCAGGACTGAGCGACCAGTACTGATGCCATTATCTTGTGAGAAATTTTTGTCTCCTTGAGAGGAGAGTGGTTTTGTCCTTGTTTTAGTCTCTAGTTAGCATAGACAGTTGTGTGTGTTGAACTGTATGAAATAGTTACTGGTTTATTAGCATGTTTCATGCCTATCTATCTATACAGTGACAGAAAGACATGGACCTCTTAGAGCGGGTCCAGAGGAGGGCCATGAAAATGGTGAAAGGGCTAATACCTCTCCTATGAGGACAGGCTGAGAGAGTTGGGATTGTTCAGCCTGGAGAAGAGAAGGCTCCAGGGAGACCTTATTACGGCCTCACAATGTTTAAAGGGGGCTTATAAGAAAAATGGAGAGAGACTTTTTACAAAGGCCTGTAGTGACAGGACAAGGGGCAATGTTTTTAAACTGAAAGAGGGTAGATTTGGATTGGACATAAGGAGAGAATTTTTCACGATGAGAGTGGTGAGACACTGGAGCAGGTTGCACAGAGAAGTTGTGGATGCACCATCATTGGAAGTGCTCAAGTTCAGGTTGGACGAGTCTTTGAGCAGCCTGTTCTAGTGCAAGATGTCCCTGTGCACAGCAGAAGGGTTTGACTAGATGATCTTCAAAGGTCTCTTCCGACCCAAACCATTCTGTGATTCTATAATTTGGAAACTACCATGAAAGAAAAAGACGGAAATGTCTAAAATGCTTTCCTAAGTTTCATACCTCCGAGCAGAGTCCCCTTCCATGTACGCCCAGACAGCAGAAGCATAGGATCGATGGAAATCAGTGAACCAGAATCTGCTAACCCAACCATCACGCAGACGCCAGTGTTCATATTGCAGGAAGCCAGGGCAGCAATCTGATCGGACAGGCAGGTGAATGAGAGAATGCGCTGGTGAGTTTGTCAGAAAAGCATTCTTTCTGTGCAGCCATCTGCCCCTCCTTGGCAATCTGAAAACACAGACTCCCTTGTGCAGCAGACATGGAGAGCTCAGGGCCTGTTTTGAAACTTGTGCATCGTTTTGTCCCGAAGCCAATAACTGCCTTTCTGAGCAAAGGTGTGCCCGGCCGTGCAGGCAGCAGGCAAGGAACTGCCCACCGGGGTGAATTTTGCCCTGGCAGGAGCCTGTGAATGAGCTGGGAGTGAGGACACGTGCTGAAATGCCACCTACCATGGTATCCGCAAGCCCGATGGCCTCAAAGGAGTAGTCCACACCATGGCCGGTCATCTCAGTGACTACCTCCTGGATGGGCTTCTTGAAGTCTCGAGGATTGAGGCAGTCAGTGGCTCCCAGCTCCTTGGCCTTGGCAAACTTGTCCTTGTTGATATCAATGGCAATGATGCGGGAAGCTCCAGCCACCTTGCAGCCAATGACAACAGAGAGGCCAACTCCTCCGAGGCCGAAGATGGCGCAGGTGGAGCCTGGTTTTACCTGCACAAGATGAGGCCCTGTGAGTCTCCAGCATGAAGAGGAGGTTTCTGTTGCACAGGGTTGGTGAGGGTGTGAGGGCGGCCATGCGGTGCTTGTGCTTGACACGCCTGAATACCAACCTTGGCGGCATTGATGGCAGCCCCATAGCCTGTGGAAAACCCACAGCCGAGCAAGCAGACTTTGTCCAGAGGTGCAGCAGCATCTATCTTGGCAACGGCGTACTCCGGGATCACGGTGTATTCTGAAAAGGTGCTGACCCACAGGAAGTGGTGGATCTGCTTCCCTTTGCAGGTGAACCGGCTGGTCTTGTCAGGCAGCAGATTTTGTGGTTCGGATAAGCTGTTGGGAGGCGCAAGCATTTGTTTTTCATCAAGTAAAGCACCCGTGGCGGTGTCAGACTTGTTGAGAGACAGCCAACCCCATTTAGGTGTAGGGGAAGGTGAAGCAAACTCACTGGGACTTCAGGCAGTAGTTGGATTCGGGATTCAGGCAGAAGCTGCATTCCCCACAATGAGGAAGGGAAACGAGGATGACTTTTTCACCTGGAATAACACACATCCCATGTTAGGTGCCTCTCTCTGGGCAGGCGCTGAGGGTGCTGCCTGTTGGAGCGCCTCTGCTGATCTTTCTGATGGCAGCATCCTACCACGAACCCTCTGTTTTTTCTGTCAGGAGGAAATGCCCGGAGCCCCTCTCGTGTGCATGGGGGATAGACCAGGGAAGTGTATGTGACAGTCTAGTGCCGTAAGTGTGCACTCAGGTTATGAGCTACTGATGGAGGAGCAGGAGGGTGGAATTTCTGAGCTCTGAGCAGCCTCATCCGCTTTGAGAGCTGACTCCTCGGCGTGTGTTTGTGTGTGTGTGTGTCTTACCTGGTTTCACAGAGGTCACTCCTTCTCCAAGGCTTTCCACAATCCCAGCTCCTTCGTGGCCTGGGATAACTGGGAAATCCACATCAGGAAAGCTACCTTCCAAAATATGGTCATCTGTGCGACAGATGCCCGTGGCCACGATCTGTTTGGAGAGGAAAGGGTAGATGATAAGCTTTAGAAATGGTCTGGCCTCTGTTTAACTCAATTTGTGGAAGGATTTTTCACAGGGCTTCTCGGAAAGTTAAAGCCTATTGGTGGACACAGATCCCTGACAGGTATATTCAAGGTATAGCCATAAGAAGAGCAATTCCCACAAGGTAGAAAAAAATAGTGAAAAGTGTTTTTACCTTGATACGAACTTCACCTGCCTTTGGAGGTGCAACCTCCACCTCCTCAAGAGAGAGCGGTTTGCCTGTGGCCCAGGCAACAGCAGCTCTGCATCTGATAACCTGGAAGCAACAGAGAGGATTATGCTGCATGGGAATGTTTGCCTTTGGCACACAGTCGGGGACGATCATCCTGCAGTCACCTAAAACAGAACTGCACAGCATGTCTCTGCACACTGGAGCATGCGCTGCTGGAGCCACACAGCTGTCCTGTGCTGTTTCCTGGGGGCCTTGGCTGGGTGGGTGGGATGTGGTGGGAGAGCAGAAACACGGGACTGCTCAGCTGTACGCGAAACCAAGTGATGTTCAATAAACACTGGCACAGTGTGAAATGCAAAGATGAAGTGACCCATCCATAGAGGGTAAGGCTTGTGTTTTCCCTGGGACCATGGACCTGGAAAACCCACCTGCCTTGTATCTGCAGGATAGGGCTCTGGGGGTGACCCCAGGGCCACAGGGCCGAGCTGCTGCAGCACACGAGAGGCTGCAGGCCCTGCTGTGGGGGTTATCCTCCCAACAGCACACCATGCTGATACCCTGCCTGGCCTTTGGCTAGTCTGTGCTAAGAGGAAGGTGAAGATGGCTCTGGCCCTTCTCCTGTTTGCTGCGCGAGTACCAAGTAAGTTCTAAGCTGATGTTTGGTAGGTGACATGGAGAAGGTCCCTGAAGGGAAGAGTCTCTGGTGTACTGGGCAGATTTGGCAGCAACACATGCTCTTCTGTATCTTCAGGGTGGAAGGACAGCACTTTTGGTAGTGGTGGAAATGCCTGTTAAGAGCTTTGCTGTTGGTCTTGTAAGACACTGGGCTGAAGGTACCTAAGAGGGGTTAAGGGGTTAAGGAACAGTTCCCGTCTGGCTGGAAACTGGATATTTTTTTTTTTTCCCCTCGCCAAAGGGATGATTTGTGTGTGGCATCTCCCAAACCAGCCACCCCAAAGCTGGTTTGACATCAGCAAAATTCAGCTTGCAGCTTGAAAAGGGTATTGCCAGGGACAAGGTTGAATGCAGGAGATGAGCGGCTGCAAGATGGCACCTCTGAAGAGCTGTTTCCCTGCCAAAGCGGGAGCGCAGAGCGGGGCTGAGAAGGAGGGTGTTTTTCCAAGCGGTACGATTCAGTATTTTCATTCCTGAGCTGCTGGGCAGGACAGGAGAGGAAGGCTCTACCTAACGCAGGTACCCGCACATGCGGTTGTATGACAGCAGAAGCTCACGTAAGTCAAAGGGGTTTGGGTGCGTAGGGGGAGTAAGGCCAGAGGCAAGAGGGCGCGCAGTAGAGGGGCGCAGGCTGAGCCATTTGCAGAATATTGCCCCAAGCGCAGGGCACCTCGGAAACGAAGACGGGAAACACATTGTCCTTACTTTTCCAGAAGTGGCCATGTGGTCTCAGCAGAGCCGCTGCCGTCACTGCAGCAGGCTGGGGGGAAGCTGCCGCCCGTCTGGCCGAAGCCCCTTGTTGAGAAATGTCACGGCCGTGGAGCCGGAGCCCTCCGGGGCAGCCGCCGGCCGCAGGTGAAAGGGGAGGCAGGGAGCGCGGAGGGAGTCCTGGCGTGGGACCGTGGCCGGAGAGCGCGGAGCGGTGGTTAACCTGTGTCTGGTGCTGGACGCTGAGGAGCACAGCGAGCGTTGAGCGGAGGAGCGGGATAGCGGCAGGGAGATGGATAGCGGGCAGAAGTCCTCTGGGGAGGCTTTTATCGGTGGCTCTGCCTTCGGGCCATGCCCTGCCCTCCCTGCCTGAAAGGTACAGAGAGATTTTTTTTCCTCTGATTGCTTCTGGCAGGTGTGGAGGGAGGAGATTCATGGCACTGCTTGGGCTTCCTCAGGGTCCCCTTGTTGCCAAGGGGTAGCGTTTGACCTGGCAGCAGTTCACCCCAAGGTATTTGTAAAAGGATTAAAAATTAATAAAAGAAAAATAGGCAGTGAAAGCACGGTGTGGTGGACTAACACGCATGCCCTTTTGGAGCGAAGCTTAACTGTCTGTGGTATTGCAGCTATTTTCACCTGGGTAGCAAGGGGAGAATGTGTCAGGAAGGGGGTTTTTCAAGGACACATTTGTTTCACATGTGTGTATGCAGGTTTGCGAGGAGGGGTTCACTCACCCAGGCTTTCCTGGTTCTCAGAGATCTGTTTCTGCTGAGGTATTGGGCAAGGTGATTTATAGGAGATTGGGTGAGCGAGACCTTGTTGGAGGACCAGGCTAAGATGAGCACCCCATGCATGACCCTCAGGTTTGGGAACTCCTTTTGCACTTGGGAAGACGCCAGCCCCAGATTTATGTGTTCAAGGGACTGCCTGGAGAGGTTTGTGTTGGCACTTGCTACCACGTCACAGCCCTGTTTCATGGGGCGAGGTGGGGGGGGGATCAGCAGCAGCAACTGCTGCTGGCAGGCTGAACCCGCAGCTCCAAAATCCCCTGAACCTGTCTCCAGCTTCACTGATGCTGACCAGCAACATTACCATGCCCCAGCAGCTGGCTGAGCTCTTGCCTGGGGCATGGTGGCCCTGCAGTGTGACAGTGGCTCCAGCCGCATGGAAGTGCTGCTGGGCAGCCTCTTCCTCAGCCATGTTGGTCAAGCCCAACATCTGCATGATAATGATGGCCAGGTGCATCTGTCATGGAGCTGAGCACCTGGCACTAGAGTGGCCATGCACTTGTGGATCATTTTGATCTGTATTTCAGGTGCAGAGGGACCTTTAGCAGTTTTTCCCAGGAAATTTCTACTTTTTCGTACCTTTCTTTGTGCACCTTTGGTAGCCTCCATCAGACTGTGAGTGCTGGTGATGTATAATTTCCCAGGAATAAGGATTTTTAGAATGAATTTTCAAGGTTTTCAATATTTGGCCTGCTCTGCCTGCTGCATTTAAAAAAAAAAAATCAGTCTATCATGACTTGTGGTATGATTTGGGTATCTTGCAAGAGAAAAATTTGTTTCACTTGTCCTCAGCAGCTGAAGGTGTGACAGCACTTGAACAAAACATTGGCCTGTCACCTCCCAGTTACCTGTGCAGCACAGTGGTTTTTATTACTGGGATCCATGCTCTCCATCTGATAACCTGGAAGCAACAGAGAGGATTATGCTGTGTGGGAATGATCATTTGCCTTTGATGCACTGTCAAGGAGGGTGATCTTACAATAACCTAAAACAGAGCTGCACAGCTTGTGTCTCTGCACACTGGAGCATGTGCTGCTAGAGCTATACAACTGTCTTGTGCTGTTTCCTGGGGGGACTTGCTCGGTGGGTGGGATGTGGTGGAAGGGCAGAAACTCGGGAGTGCTCAGCTGTACGCGAAGCCAAGTGATGGTCAATAAACACTGGCCCAGTTTAATATCTGAGGAAACACCGTTTGTACTTTCTCACACAAAGAGTTTGTCTCTTGGGAACTTACTGGATTTTTCACAGTGTCCTCATGTGCTAATGGGCAGACTGTGCTCCAATAGGGAGTGTGGACCCTGCTCGTTCACAGGAAAGCTCCTAAACAGAGGCTCAGATAGAGCTGCTGTGTGTGGTCCTGAACCCACCCGGAGTACCACAGAGTCAGAGAGCCATCGGGAAGGTCTGTCAGAAACATGCTGTCCAGAGCTGCACAATCACACAAACAAATTAATCTTTAGCTGAGTGTGGATGGGCATCTGCAGGGAGAAATACTCTAGGACAGTATGAACTTCTTGTCATCCCCCAGAGTCAGAAGCCACTTCCTTCCTCCATGTGAAGACAGAACTAAATTGCTGCCTTATAAAATGTCTCTTAAGAAGAATGATGTCATGGGTTTATTGTTTTGGATCCCAGCAACTGTCCTAATAAAGATACTAACAGCAGGTGTTTACTATGTTTGGCAGATTACAATAACAGAAATGGGCTTTGCATAATCCTGAAGAGGACAGAAGTGAGGAGGTTCGTTGTGCTTTATTCCCTAGCTCTATTTTTTTTTTCTTCTTCTTCTACTGTGAAGACTGCTGTTCTATTCTCTACCCCTCATGCAATAGACAATGCCTTGCACAAAACATGTTACCTGGCATACAGAGGACACTTTACCTCTCCGTACTCTTTCTGTTTGTTCTCACAAGCTAGGTTTAAACAGGCCACCTTTAGCTTCTAAGTCATTGAGTTAAACATACCTTAGCTGGCACAACAAACTAGCTTGGCCTTCACAGAAAACATTTTGTTAGAATACTCTCAGAACTGAGATATTATTATGCTCTTGTTTCTGCCGAATCCCTGTTACTACAGATAAGATCAGTTAAGCAGAATTAAACCCCCTCTCCTTCTATTTTGAATAGTGATCCAGTTCACACTGTTGGTTCACACACAACCTGCCTTAAAAGAGATTTAAAGTCTTCAACTGAACTGCACCTGAAAAGAATTATTTTATGGTCCAGAAAAAATCTTCAGCCCTGACTGCACAGGTAACCCCACAGAAACAAATAACTGAAGTTTGGGTCTTAACTGAGGTGTAAACTAAGTTTATTATACACACACGTGTTTAAGGATCTTCTTCTGTTAAAGTCTAATCTCTTGGTAAACTTATCCTCAAATCATTAACCCAGGTGGGCCGCTCAAGGACACTTTCTGCTGACACAAACAAGTCACCATTAGCACACAGTCCTCTTACTTCACAGGCTCTTCTATCCAGCTACCATGCACGCAAGTGCCTGCGAGCTCTGATTAGTACTTTCAAAAGAGAAGTCAATGTTGCCCATGTTTGCCGACAGAGAAATAGCCTCTGTTCCTGCTTCCACGTTACAAACGCAGAAAGCAGTAAGATGCTTTATGGTTGATTTCTTGTAAACTGTTACCAGTCACGTGTTTCTTCCCATTTACTCTGTATTCATACTTGAAGGTTAAGAAACCTCCCCTTTATTTAATTGAAACAAATAACAATACTCGATGCACATTCATATTTCTTCACAGTTTCCCAAGCATCAGATGCACTTGTGTAAATTGGCCAAAGATCTAAAACCATACTGATAAAACAACTAAAACATCCCCAAGAAAGAGGTACAAAGCTTAAAAAAAACCACAAACCACAACACAGAACACCACCACAGCAGTTTTATATAAAACACTTGGAAGTGTTAATTTGGTAAATATCCAGTGGTGAGACATTCTCCAGTACCTAAGTCTATGATTTACTTACTTAAATATCATTTACTCAAATTACTAATTCAAACACAAGGTCACCATAAATTTTAATCGCTGCAGTAATTGCCTTGCCTATCAGGTAATGGAATGCTAAAATCATTCAGGATGGATACATAGTTCTGACCTGGAGTTTTACTGTGCTGAGCTGCAAGCACAAATCTGTTAAGCTTGCAGTGTTATGAAGGCCCAAAGAACCAGTTTCCTTCATCTTTCTTTTATTAAAAGATTGCATATTAAAAGCCATTTTAAAAAAAATCCAAACCTTTCATAACACCTGTGACAGCAGCAAGTCCTGTAATTCTTAACTGGCTATTATAAGAAAATTTCAGTACAATACAGAGGATTTAAAGCAAGAATCAGGAGAAAGAGGTAAGAGCGAAAAGATTATTTCATTTATAAATGCTGTGCTTGAAGTCTGGGGTTTGAGCTTGATCCTTTTATTCAAGGGTGGTGGTGGTAGACCTTTCAGAAATGCCTTGGTTTGTATGTCAGATCAGCTGTATTGGAGGATAATGAAGTTTGTACTGGTGCTGAGCCATCTGCTGCTTAACAATTGGGAATCCTAAAACACCAGGACACTGCGAATACTGCAATACAAAATGACAAGTTAGTGACTGTAGAAAAGCCCCTGGGCTGACATCAGCAAGACACGGCTGTTTTCTCTGAAAATCTTGGCTATTGCTGTCACTCAGGGCACTCCCTCCTCGCCCGCCCCAGCCCCAGCTTGCAGACAGATGACAGATGTGCAAACCTTGCTGCAGATGCACAGAACAAAATTCATGCAAGACTGCAAAGCCTTCACTCATGAAGCCCAGGGCTCTTGGCAATTAATCACCAAATACAGCCTGGAAAGTCCTTGGAGGGGGGCTGAGACGCATCTTTCCAGTTACAAATGGCTCTGAGGGTAACCTCTGTATGGTACAGCTTATTCCAGGCTAAAACACTGAACTGTTGCACTTCATAAAAATGGTCAGCTGCAACATGCCTCTGTCTTCACATTGACTGTCAGTATTTTAGCAAAGCTGATGGTGTCTCTGTCCTCACTACTTTCCCGTTTGTTACACTAAAATCTAGAACTAACATTTACAGCACATCTGAAATAAGGACAGTCAAAAAATGAAGTGTGTGCTGCATAGTTAGAACCTGAGAACAAACCTCAGGGGCTAAATTCTTCTGTTACACGTTTTTTATATTTAGAGCAAGTAACACCTAAAATAACTGCTAGCAAATGACAATGAAAAGGAAACATGAATGTATTTCTCCAGACTGTGTAAGTAAGTTATAAACAGCTAGAACTTTCAAAAAGGGTAGTCCCCACACGTACTAAGATATACAAATGTATTTCCCACTTCTGCCAAGGAGAATTTTCAATTATTCCCATGGTGAATCTTGTCAAATGTCTTTGGCAAAGAATATTCTGATTTCAACACCCTATGAAATCAGAGGCTGAGCTGAACTCTCACAATATTTGAGGAATGCACGAGAGCTAAATTCTGAGTTTGCAATGTATATATATACACCAAGTACCTTCATTTTTTTAAAAGCTCTGAAGTCCAAGGTAAACTACCCAGTGACTTTAGGACTAATTGCACTGGGACTCTGTTCCCTAACTCACAAGAGGAATGCTGAGTTGCTCTTCCAGTAAATGTAGGCTGTTTCTGTGTTCCTGCTCCTCATCCTAAACTGTTTCTTGGAATGCGATGTAGCTAACCCCTGGCACCCCACAGCTTGGCATTCCCAGGCTCCCTTGGTTGTGTGCTCTTTTCCAATGGGTAGTGGACAGAGACTTCCTCATTTGCGTGCTCTTTTCTCCCTCTGTCACCTAGAGTCTTTGCTCAAACTAGAATCTGAAAGTTCCTCCGCAAGGAAAGACAGGGCCCACTGCATTTCAAAAGCTAAAGCTTTGCTGGCTTTATTACTACAGTTGCAACCCATGGACACACACTGGGCAAGATTAAGGGGCATAGTGGGTTGCCTTCCCCATTCTCTGCTGTGAAGTCATACCCTGTGTTACCGTTCAGCTCCTTTAGCTTATTTATATAGAACCTTTACAATTAAACAATGCTTACCTTTTCCCTGTCCTTAGCAGATCAAATCCTTCATTGATTTTAGTGAAAGGAAGGGTGTGAGTTATTAATGGATCCAGAACAAATTTTTTCTTCATGTAGTCAGCAACCAGTTTAGGGACTGAATCTTTACTCTTCCAGCCTGAAAAAAACCCACAGACAATGGATAATGAAACATTAAAAGCTTGTGAAAATAGATCAAACTCATGGCAGCTTAAATTTTTAGATAAACTTTCTATAGCAGAATAGCAAGATGAAATGTTGCAGCATGTCTTTATCTTTGTAACACAGAGTGCCAGCAAGAAACATGGGGTGAAGTGCAGCTATTCTACATATGACAAACCCAGTGAGTGCTTTACTGGTAGAAGACCAGTAAAAATCTGAATCTTTACAGAATCCAAACTTTCCCCCACATTACATACTGTTTCAACTTGTCTGTTGATACATTGCCCACTAAATCACACATCATACAAAAGCCAGAGTGTTGACAACCATGTTGGTAACTGGAAACTTCATTGCCTGGTCAGAATTGGGGGGGGCAAGGGTGGATATGTCTTTTTTTCTGACAAGCGGTACTAGATAAAGCTGTCTCAAATAGTAGGATGCCCTTCCAGAGGAACCTAATTTGTCTCTGCTGTTTTATTCAGGTGTCTACTGAATACATGAGAGGAACTGGTTGTGAGTGAGCAAACCTGTTGCTGGAAACAAGTTTTGTGTGGCCTTCAGCTTTGTGCTGAGCAAGCCAGGGCTTGCTGAGTGTGGGACTCTGCTGAGGGAGCTCAAAAAAGAAAAAGAACTGGAAGGGACTGAGAGCAGCTGGCAAAGGGCTGAGCTGGGGGTCTGACCTATGTGGAAATCAGATGGGTCTGACCACTGATGTCCTTTAGGGTCCTGACTCTTCATCTTTCCTGCTCCTTTTCTTTCCCTTTCTTTCTGTCTTTCTATCCCTCTCATTCTCCTTTTTGCTCTTGCTCTTCCCACCCCCCTTCCCCCTTATCTTTTCCTCATTTTCTCGTTTTCTCCCTTTGTCCTTTTCTCTTATCTTTCTGCTTTTCTTTTTCCCTCTTTTTCTCTTCTCTATTTTTATCTCTTCTCCTCTCTCCCCTCGTCTTTCTTCTTCTGCCATTCTTTCTCTCTCCTTTTCTTTTTTCTCATTTTACCCTCTTATTTTTTCTCCTATTTTTCCCCATTTTTTTGTCTTTTTATCTCTTCCTTTCTCTTTCTCTGCCTCATGTTCTCTCCCCCTTCTTCCCCCCTCCCTTCCTCCCTCTCTGTTTTTCTCTGTCCTTCTCTTGCCATTAACTAACAGTTCCCATAATTAATTCCCTTTGTACTCCTTTGTCAGTAAAACAATACGACTTCCAACAGGACAACCTAAGCAATGAATTTAGAGATATCCCATTTCATTCAAGGCGAGTTACAAGTTTCCCAAGCCAGCTAAATCACATCTTTCCGAGTCCTTACCTCCAAAGACGGACCCTTTCCAGGTGCGACCAGTGAAGAGGAGCATGGGGTCAAAACTGATCTTCTGTGCCGCAGGGGGCACTCCCACAATCACACTGACTCCGTAGTTGTATTGGCAACAGGCCAAGGCTGCAGCCTGCATTTGAAACAGAGGGACACCTCAGAGTCATGCAAGATGTGCCACTGGGGCACAAAAGTGTGAATTCCTTCTCCTCCTCTCAGCTTGCAGTTCATTTTTTGTAACTGAAACCACATCAAACAATTTCCATTGTATCTGCTGACACCACTGTATCTGCTGTCATGGGTTAGGTATGTCCTAGCTTTGTTCTCCTTCCCCATTTTGTCTTAGTCAGTAGTGATAAGCCACTGTTGGAAAACAGATAGTGGGCTATGTGAAATTTAGCCACCCTGGTTAGGCCACGGGACGACACTTAAGTTCCCTTTCCTAGGTCTTTGAGCGTGCTTCTGTCCGTGCATCTCAGTGGCAGATAGCTGGACTTAACAGGTTTGAAGTTAGCTTGACACTTTGCCAGTGGCTCTCAGCTCCTCATCCTTGGTGCTTAGTGGGTAACAAAGAGAGAGCTAACAAGCTAATGCCTCATTGGACCACATCTTTTGGTTGCATACCATGGTTTCAGTATGGCCGATGACCTCAAAGGAGTAGTCTACACCATGGGTGGTCATTTCAATCAACACTTCATGAATAGGCTTCTTGAAATCTTTAGGGTTGACGCAGTCTGTGGCTCCCAGCTCCTTGGCCTTGGCAAACTTGTCACTGTTGATATCAACGGCAATGATGCGGGAAGCTCCAGCCGCCTTGCAGCCCATGACAACAGAGAGGCCAACTCCTCCGAGGCCAAAGACGGCACAGGTGGAGCCTGGTTCCACCTATAATAACCACATAAACATATCATACTGTTACAGTCTAGGTAAAGAACAATGCATTTTCTTATTATCAACATATTGTCACTTAAGCCGCTTCTTGTAATTTAGAGATTACCTGCTGAGAATGAATTTGCACATGCATACCGACTAGTGCAGTAGCCAGCTTTACTCTTATGATCCTACACGTGACTAAGATGAATTGTCCCTAAAATACATTTCTGAGACCAGGTTTTCATTACATGTCCCAGCTTCAGGTTTAGAGACACATTTTTTTTTATGACGCTTTATATTCCAGTGGTGTTAAGAGCTGTAGTGTCACTCCACTGGAGACAGTGCCAGCTGTAAAAGTCACATTCATGTATTGCTACAAATTATGAGTGTTCCATTTCTAGGCTTCCACGTATTCCTAGACTTAAGTTACAATAAAACAAATCCACTCTGTTGTAACATTTTTCTAGGGGTGATAAAGCTATGAGAGAAAAACGTAATAGACAGTAGTAAGTATTTTTATTGGATTTTGAATTGAAGACTTCTGAGTACCTTAGAGACAGAGAAACTGAAGTAGGCAAAGAACTAGTATCTTCCTTCCACCCCAAACTCAACAGAGTCTCTACCTCCTGGCTGCCATGCTGACGACCTGCTTGCAGGCCACACAATCCTGAACAGACCCCATGAGGTACCAGAAACACCCCCCACAATACTTACCTTAGCAGTCTGCACAGCAGCCCCATAACCAGTTGAAAATCCACAGCCAATTAGACAAACTTTTTCCAGGGGAGCAGCAGAATCAATTCTGGCTACAGCAGATTCGTGCACTACTGTGTATTCAGTGAAGGTACTTGTACCCATAAAATGGTGAATTGCTTTTCCTTTACAGGTGAATCTAGTGGTGCCATCAGGCATTAATCCAGCACCTGAACTAAGGCTGTTTGAAAGACAACCAAAATAATGGCAAGTGAGATTTGCTGAATGTGATCAGTTTTGTATAAATAAAAATCAAACAAGGGTTGTAGGTAACCCAGAGAAACTTACTCATTTTTACTGCACAGATTACCCTTGGTGCTTAAGCAACTGTTGCACTCCCCACACTGTGGAACAAAGAGTGGAATAACCTTGTCTCCTAGAAATAAAACAGTAATGACAGAGGATTAAAAAAGGAAAACAAGAAGCATGCAGGTAAAAACATGAAGCAAATGTATTTAATCCCTAGGCAAATGTGCACTAGGAGTGCTTCCTCCTGCTGCTCTTGGAAGATAAACCATCTCTCTCTGTTATAAAGGACATCATTAGGGCAAAGTTAGAACAACTAATTTCAATATGCAAAATTCCTGGTGTCTTTCATAGAGCTGAGTCTGAGCTATGTCATAAAACTGTGTTAGCTACTGACATTCCTGAAGTACTCATTCAGTGGTTTATTGCGTCTTCCACTTAAAAGGAAAATACTAATACACAGGTAAAGAAACAGGATAAAAATTGACATCCACTACGACAGCAGACTGGAGTTCCAAGTGGGCTGTAAACTATGCATACAAAGAATGGGAAATTAAGCATTAATTTGCCAGCCCTCTTGAGTCTCTTTCCTATTTGCAGTCCTATTACTGTTGCACTGGAGTAAAGGTAGGCAAAATATTTGTCAGAGAAGCAGTGATGCACACAAGCTAAGACTACATCTCTAATTTTCTAGCACAATTATATGATTAACAAAGTAGTACCCAGCTTCCCAGTGCAATTTTTTACTGCTACGCATTTTCCACAGCAACAATGTATGGTAAATCCCTAATAATCTCTAAACAGATAATCCCTCATACAGATCAATTTGTGATTTGGCAGTTCTAAAACATGGCTAATCCTTGACACGTTGAAAGTCAAAAGAAATCTTTGATTTCCACTAAAAAATGGAAAATGCCTACAGAACATGAAATGCACTCACCACCCTGACCCTCAGTTAATGTAGAACTGTGACATGGGCTTAGTAATCGTTCTGCTAAAGAAACTTCGCATGTCTTGGAGCCTTGTTTTAGAAACTGAAGGTGTAAATTAAGCAACATCTGAGAAACGTGATTTTGTGTGTGTGTTCAGGCCTGCTGTTTCAGCTCACCTGGAAGCACATGGCAGCTAGAATTAGACAACAGAGTGATTTATGAACCCAGACGTAAGAGAAAAAGCAGTTAGAGACATCACTGAAATTTGCAATATACATGTTTGGAGTTAAAGCAGAAATCTCCAACAAAACCTTTTCTTATCATACCTACCAACCTGCTTTGGACAGACCTCATACTTGTTGCCAGTACGAACAAAGACACTTGGAAGTATGGAGGTGTTAAAAGTGAACTACTTAGGTACTGGAACAAACTGCCTGCATAAAATTGAGCATTTCTATGCAGATTTTGTTCACTACATGTTTTGTCCTAATAACTTAAGTCATATTTAGAATTTGTTTGGTCCTGTAGATGTGTATAGAAATCCTGTCTCATCCTGCAGCAGTCAAAGGAAAATACAGATCTTTGACTTCTCATCTACTCACTGTGGTTCAAAGAGTGTAGCAAGAGGAGCAGCTGGTCCAGATAAGTGTCCTCAGAGCAACCCAGCCCTCAGGGAGCAGTGCTGACTCACCTGTGCCAGTGCTGCACACAAGCAAAGCCTGCAGCAGGGTGGGGACCCCACTCATGCTTGGATACGCTTAACGTGAAGTAATTGAACACGCAGACCTAAGTTCTGGTCTATTGAAATCAACGGATTATTTAGCTGTTAGGAGAATTAGAAGAACGTGCTTTGGCATGTTGTCTAGTGCTTTGCTTTGCCTTATTCTTGAGAGAGATTAGCTGTGTAAACTGTGTTTAAAGAACTTGCAGCTAATACCTGATTTCCTGTGACCAACAGCACAGAATTGATGTTCTTAATCCCATGACAGGAAAAGCGCTACGTAGGTGGAAAGCAAGCTGCAAATGCTTTTGCCAAAACCAAAAGAAATTGAATAGAAAATCTGAAAATAAATCAAGATTTGGAACACAGAAAGATGGAAACAGTATGTAGTGTCGTTTAAGGTATCCTTGAAAAAACTCAAAAGTTGGAACATTTTCCTCTGCAATCCAAGTACTCATGCATGTAATCATCTTTGACTTAAACAGGAGTCCGGAAACTCAGCTCAGGGTTTGTGTTCAGTGCTGCTTCATACCTGGTTTGATAGAAGTTACTCCCTCCCCAACACTCTCCACAACACCAGCTGCTTCATGCCCAAGGATTATTGGAAAAGGCATAACCAGTCCCCCAGTTACCACATGGTCATCAGAGCGACAGATCCCCGTGGCCATGATCTGATTTAGAGGAAAGACAAGAATATTTCAGCGTTTAACTACATCATGTCATATGCGGCAGTGAAATGATATCATATATTTGGAGAAGTCACTTGCTTCCCTCCAAAATCACATATGCACACAATAAATCTACAGGTAAAACACTTTTGGTTGTGTGATTTGTGATTTTCACGGTCTGTATTACTCTTTAATCTACAAAGCAAGGCTCCTTTGTGAATGTCCGCTATGCACTGCTGAGTTCTATAGGGAGTCTCGTTGATATCTAGGAGAACCAATGTTCTGGCAATACAATTATAGACAAAGGACAGAATAAAATAAATTATTCCTAATATTTATATATAAATATATAAATAGAAAAAGTTTGTAATATTATAGAAATATTACAAAAATATGTAAATATAAATTAACTATCATATATTATTTATAAACATAGAAATATTATATATTTTTTATATTTCTTATATTTATATTATATTACAATATATCATAATAGATATGTTATATAAAATATGTATTACACAATGATATAATATATATAATTACATTATAATTATGACATATTATTCATATGTGTTCCCCAGGGCTCAGTACTGGGCCCAGTCCTGTTTAATATCTTTATTGATGATCTGGATGAGGGTATGGAGTGCACCCTCAGTAAACTCATGGACAACACTAAGTTGGGTGTGAGCGTTGGTCTGCCTGAGGGTAGGAAGGCTCTGCAGAGGGATCTGGACAGGTTGGATAGATGGGCCAAGACCAGTGGCATGAAGTTCAACAAGGCCAAGTGCTGAGTCCTACAAGTGCCTGTGTTTGGCCACAACAACCCCATACAGCCCTACAGGCTTGGGGAAGAGTGGTTGGAAAGCTGCCTGGTGGAAAAGGACCTGGGGGTATTGGTGGAGAGCCAGCTGAATATGAGCCAGCAGTGTGCCCAGGTGGCCAAGGGGGCCAACAGCACCCTGGTGTGTATCAGGAATAGTGTGGCCAGCAGGACTAGGGAAGTGATTGTCCCTCTGCACTCGGCACTGATGAGGCTACACCTCGAGTACTGTGTCCCGTTCTGGGCCCCTCACTTCAAGAAAGACATTGAGGTGCTGGAGTGAGTCCAGAGGAGGGCAACAAAGATGGTGAAGGGTCTAGAGCACAAGTCTTATGAGGAGCGGCTGGGGGAACTGGGATTGTTTAGCCTGGAGGAAAGGAGGCTCAGGGGGAGACCTTATTGTTCTCTACAACTACCTTGAAAGGAGGTTGTAGCGGGGTGGGGGTTGGCCTCTTCTCCCAGGCAACTAGCAACAGGACTAGCCAGGGGAGCTTCAGGTTAGACATTAGGAAAAATTTCTTGACAGAAAGGGTTATTAGGCATTGGAACAGGCTACCCAGGGAGGTGGGGGAGTCACCATCCCTGGAGGTGTTTAAGAAAAGACTAGATGTGGCACTTAGTGCCATGGTGTAGTTGACACAGTGGTGTTAGGTGAAAGGTTGGACTCAATGATCCCAGAGGTCTCTTCCAACCTAGTTGATTCTGTGATATATTTTAAATATATGTATAAGTTACATATACAAAAAATTAGGCTACACATAGTATTTTATATCACATTTTGCCTTTTCTTGCAGGTATTTCTTTTGAAACATTCAGGTGCGTCTTTACAACTTTTATTCTGACAAATCATAGAATCATAGAATCATTTTGGTTGGAAAGGACCTTTAAGATCATCGAGTCCAACCGTTAACCTAACACTACCAAGTCCACCACTAAACCATAAATGGAGTTGTCAACCCCATGAGAGGGTTCTCCTCACTTGTGTAACACTTGAAACTGCTCTAAATGAAAACAGCTGCTGAATTCCACTGAGAAATTTCCTCAAGGTAACAAATGCTCAATACCCAGTTAAAAAATGAAGCTCCCAGCCCTACTGAGCTATTTCCTAGCACAGATTCAAAGTAAAAGAGAAGTTCTTGCTCCATGCTATGGGAGATTCAGATTTTTTGCCTTGTACTGTATTTTTTTCAGCCTATTAGAAGCACGGGTGTCTTACTAAACAAAAAACCCAACCCTGAAAACTTTTTTTTTTTTTTAAAGAACCTCATGATCAAATTTAGGACTTGAAGCATGTTCCACAGGACCTCACTGAATAGTAACTACTCACCTAGTGAATGTTTTCTGACTGGTTCCTAAAGATCTATAGAAATAATTCTGATAAACAACAAGATAGAATGCACGTCCCAATAGTTGATTTAGATTTTATTTTTGGTACCTTTATGCGAACTTCATGTGCTTTTGGTGGGGCAACTTCCACTTCCTCAATAGAAAATGGTTTATTGGCTTCCCACAGTACTGCTGCTTTGCATTTAATAACCTGCAAACAGAGCAAAGAAAAAGGGAATGGCACTTGGATTTGCAAGTCACCACACAGTCAGATTCTTACATTTCTGCATGTGAAACTCCTGCTCGTATTTGGGGGAGGAGACAGAAAACTACAGGAAAAAAAAACAAGCCCAAAATGCAACAAAAAAGCCAACACCAAAGCACAGTAAGCCCATTTTTTCCCCACCAAGATCATGTCTGACTTTGTTCATATTTCTGTCATACAAAGTTTTTAGCAACGTGTATAGTAGTCTCCTAGGATAACTGGATACCTTACCCATCCTCATTGCTCCTTCTCTAACTTGCTTGGAGGATTATTTTTGCCGTGTTGGATTGCTGGTGTATATTTGTGTCTTCTTGGAGATAATGATAACTAAATAATGCCATATATCAGGTTGTGATAAAGTCTGTACTGCCTAGAACTGCCTGTGTCAGGAACTGACAGAATTGCTAAAAATGGAATACAGAGCCTAATACAAGTTTATAAACAAGTTATTACAGCCCAAGTTCAGCCATGTGGTGATGGCTGAGACGACACCTATGTAAAATGACGTAGCACTATGCAGAGGTAATCTTGAAGAAGGAACAGTCCCCTTAGTGCAAGATTATCCGTGCTAAGGTACCTTGCTTCTCAAAAGACACATTTAACTTGGGGGGGGGGTTTACTCCTGATACCCAAGACAATTTTTTTGTTTTGTTTTTTTTTAGGCTAAAGTTTGTCCATTAGCTCCGCAGGCTTTGTTCAGGTGCTGACGGGCCTCTGGGCTCCTCTGATCATCTGTCACCGAGAAGAACGCACTCAGGAGAGGAGCGTTGTCCACTCCTCATCCCAGGCTCTCAGACAGAAGGTAGCCCCAGTTTCTACCCTGCAAGCTCACTCCTAGTGTATTCAAAGGTAGTGGGGCCTCTCTGTCCCTGTATTCATTCCTGTTCTTCCTTGGTGGTCTCTGCCCATCTCAGAGCTTTAAATGACTCCAGGCCCTGGGATACGATTTGCTGTGTCACCCTTATGGGTGACACTCTCTTAAGTCCTCAGTCACTCTATTAAGTCCTACTGACTGCAAGCGTTCAGGTGGCACTATCTTGAGAGGGAAATGGAGGCAAATCGAGTCCATAATGCAAGAAGTTTAGCACATGCATAAGTATTCTGCATGACTTTTCTGGGACCCTGGGACTGGGACACTTAACACCAGTGTGCTGCAAAGTTCTCAAGGGAAAAAAAATAAAGCACCTTTTTAGTATCAAAACTTTTGAAGTAGAAATAATGTCTAATTATCAACAAATTTTTAACTGGTAACAAAGAAAATAATTACTAGGAAATACTAAACATATGAAATAAAATAGTGCACTTTCAGCAGCCAGACCCAAAGTGGGAATGAGCACGATGCTTTGAAAAAGACAGACTCAGGAAAGGTTTGCACTAAATTTAACATTTCGTGTGTCAAATGCAAGAATGATTAGTTAAAATTTCACAAGTGAGGCCAAAGATCACATTTTAAAGGGCCACATTTTCTAGGAAACTTACTTTAAAAAAAAAAAGGCTTATGTATTTATACTGTATCCCACACAGCACAGTAATGATTTCACAGTTTGCACATGCAAAGCACGTGTACTGTTTGTAAGAACAAAGGTAGCCAAGAACTGTGGATTGCTGAGAACAAATAAACCTCTCCTACAATTAGATATTGATTAACTATGTATTGTTCTGATCGTTGAGTCCCTGTGAACTTTTCTGGACTGTAACAGGATCCCACAGATGCACCAACAGCACACTCTTGCCCATTTCATCTATTAAGGCAAGCACAAGCTGGAGTGACAGGGTTTTTTTCTGCTTGTGTGTTCTACCAGCCTTAAAAGTTACTGCAACAGGGGGAGGGTAGGTGTAGAAACACACCCTTCTACAGAGCATAAGGATTATGCTGCTCAGTCACATAAACTGCACGGTAACTCACGTTACTCCAAGATAAACACAGTGAAAACAAGGCAGGTTAGTTCCATCACAACACTTCCTTTACCACGCTCAGTCCAAGGCTGGGTGGAGGACTGAACTTGGTGAATTTACCTACAAGTGAACTACAATTAATTTTGCACTTGGCAGTATGTCAGAGGTAAAGAGAGCATTTCTTTTTCCCCCTCTTGTTTTCTTTGGTTTTAGAATAGCAAAGACAGCTGGCAGTAACAGCAAACAATCCTGGTGCTTTTCAAAGGCACATTCCAGCAAGGTACATGCCTTCAGTCGTTTTCCATCTCTGGGCTTCTGTCCATCGACCTCTCTTACATCTCTCAGCCAGTGCAAGAAGCAACACATACTGTCTTCAGCAGTGGCATTAACCTACATCTCTCTTGTCACTTACTTTCTAGCAAAGATGTAAATACTCATTTCAGTCCCAGCTCACTACTGCATTGCACTTACTTTTGGTCTTCATTAACTTAAGCTCCAAACTTATTACGCATCTTCAAATTTAACGACTGTCCTAGCATCTGCACAATTACACCCTGAAATTTAACACAATATTAACTATGTCTTTTTTTTTAGAAAACAAACTGATATGAATTACAGAGAAGTTAAAAATAGTTTAAACCACTGTAAGATCTCAGAATGGAAATTGACAGTAATATTACTACATTATATATTTTAAACCGTCCAATCAGAGATTACGGTGTCCCTGCAAAGAAACTACATTCGAAAATGCATTGCTCAGCTGCAGCAAAGAAACTTTTCTAATACAAACTTTTGCTTACTTTGCCTGCCGTGCTCATATTGACCGGCGTGCCTGTCTCAAATCTTGCCACCACTGATTTCTTGCGCCAAGAATTCAGTCAGCTGCAAAGCAGTCAGGACTTGTGCTGATACCACAAGTCCAGCCAAATACACTGGCAGCTGGTCTTGTGAAGTGCTCCTGCAAGTGCACTGCTCTGACCTTTTCGCCAAGCCTCCCAGCTCGGAGTCCCACCCCTTCATCAGCCAAAGCGCTAGAATGAAAATAAACACCCATGTGCTGAAACCTCACTCTTTACGGTGCTTCTGTCTTCCCAATTCCTTTGCCACGCTCCTCCCCACCCTTTTCACATCCCACCTATGGTCGCCCTCAACATCATGGGAAGAAAGCAAAAGCCCTGGCTGGAAGCTGTCCCCTCTTTCCACCTCCCTGGGAGGCTGCCCTCCAAACCCACTGCTCTCCCTAGCACTGTAGGAACAAAGAGAAAAGGGGAGAGCGGCTCTTGAATTCACAGCAGCAGGGACACAGTGAGAACCTGAAGGCTTTGCTGATTTACTTTGGTGACATTCACAAGAGCCCAGCTGATACATTAAAGCATGCTATTGTGCAAGCTGCTTAAGAAACATACACTGTCCAGCTGCAGCTCTATCTGCTCCTCTGATTCCTTAGTGTTACAATCATTAGTTACTCATTAATCTTAGAATGGCTTCCAGTGAACAGTGACCAAGGACAATGTGTGGATTGTGCTGATGGGACAACAAAAATCAGTAAGTCAGCAAGAAGTGCTGCGAGAGAATGTGCGTGTCTTACCGTGTTTCTTACTAACAGTAAGGAGCTGACAAATATTGTTTGGTTATACAAAACTGGCCAGTTTAACTTGTATTCTCCTTTCAAAAAGTTGCTTGAACATGGGCTTGTTACCAACTTGCTCTGAGCCCCTTTTCCCACCAGCCAGCCAGCAGAGACCTCATGCTGCAACCCTGACACATCAGCTGGGAAAGACCACATACATGGATGGCCAGCCTCAAAAAGCAGAAAAGACTCATTCCTCACCCAGCTAGAGAAAATCTGCTCCTCACCTCCCTGCACACCCCATATACCCATACATCTCTGACCTGAAGGTGGAGTGACAGCTGAAGACCTCAGAGCAAAGGCTGGGCACCTCTGGGCAAGTGTAGGCAATACCACTATCACAGAGGATGCCTTGTCATGTCAAGTTGCAAATTCGTGAGGTGTGGTGCAATTAAAAGATCAGTAGTGTAACACAAAATGTCAACACAAAAATAATGTATATAAAACCCCCTCTAAATTCTCCCAGTCAGGCCACGTGTAGAAGACACAATCTGTGCATGCTGTGTCAAAATACATCCAAAATGATGTGACTTACCTGCCGGTAATATGCTGACAGTTCTACAAAGCCTCAGGAGGCAAGACCTTGTGACTTGTACTTCCTAGAAAAATTTGCATCAGAATGAAGAATTTCTGTCTCAGTCTATTCCTTGACAGTTATCTTTCCCCTTTCCTCCCTTCTTCTAAAGTTCCTATCCCTTTTTCCTCATCAGGCTCTTCTCTGATCCCTTTATGTTTCCTTTCCCCCCAAAACACTCCTCATCTCTTCACCTTTATGCACATCAAGTCCATGAAATATTTTTTTCAGGGAATGGAGCGGAGGTCATCTGGCACCCATCTCCTTTGGCCAGAGTGGGCATCTCCTGCTGGGAACACTGGGCAGTGGATCCTGTCTGCAGCCTGCACAGGGGTAGGTGGCACAGCCTGTAGGAAGAAGGCAGCAAGAAAAAGGACTGCACATGGTGCCAGTGGAACATGAGCCAACTCGCGTAACTATGTTGCAGAAGCTGCTTTATTTGCACCACTCTGCCAGATTGCTCCAGATGTTCAGTGTGCGGCCCAGGCTCCAGGTGTCCAGTAGCCCCAGCACGCAGGGAAACCACAGTGCCGCCCCTTTACGACTTGCTCACACAGGCCCTCAGGCTCAGCACTTTGCTCTGATACTTGCCAGAAAATACTTACCTGATCCCTAGGCCCCAACCTCTCCCCTTTTAGGGCAGTTCACTATGAAGAGAATTTTTCTTTATGCTTATCTACGTATTGTATTACTCGTTACGCAATTAAAATATGATACATAATTCCTTCATCAGCTTTTTCCTCACTTTGTCCAACCAAACACATGGCACTAATATTCTCTCTTCAGTGGTTTATTAACCTCAGCAGATCCCAGTGAAATGTAGCGACAGAGGCAGAAGGGAAAGAACACGCCGGAGTTGTTAAAGGCTGGTGAGCTTGTAGACAAAAGAAGTTAGGAGCAGCGAACAAAGGCCTCTTCATGCAACTCCAGGTTGTCTTTACTTGGGGACCGTAACTTGGGCAAGGGACATGAATCGTTGACCATGCTCAGCAGACTGTAGCCATAGCTACAGTTCCTGACTACAGGTGCTTGTAGGTGGTTTTTCTCTACTTCCACTTCACAGGCAGTGCAGGCTGCCTCCCGCTCCTCACTCCTGCCAGAGCTGAGCAGCCTCGCATCGCTTGCTCTCCTGAATCAATGCAGGAAGTTGACTCCAGGTAAAGAGAGCTGGCGGTTTCTGAAACAGCCTTCTTTTAACACAAACAAAATTAGTTCTTCTGCACTGAACCTGACCCAATTTAACAGGAGAATATTATAATCACAGCTCAAGTGACTTAACTCTTTACAGAAAAAAGATTTTAAGGGCAGTTATGCATCACAGTTTTTAGCAACTATACATCCTGCCCTACAAATAATAAAACGCGTATTAGCTTTAGCTAATACTTAAGCATTTTTAAAAATAAGGTACTTTTTCCTGCATCTACACCGTTAACATTTATTTTTAAGCTTACCAAGGTACATGTATGTTTCTTTTCAGACAGTGATTTAGCTGTTAAAATATAAATAAGCAAATAAGAGTTTTAACCTTCTGCACAGTCTTTAATTTGAAAATTCATCATTTCTTCCTACTGTGTGATAGCAATTTCCATGTTACTCTTTTACGAGTCCCTTCTTACTCTTCAGAACTTGCTAAGCACAAAAGATTCAGCTCTGGGCTCCACAGGGTAGTGGTAGATAGAAAAAAAAAAGCAACATTTCTAAGTAAGTCCCACCCTACACAGCACAGAAGCTGTGACAGCTCAACTCCTTTCTATTTTGCCACCTGCACATTTAAGGTTGCCCAAAGGATCAGGTACATGAAACACTGCAAGTGATCATTAGCATGAAGTGCAGAGATAAATGGAGCACCAGGTAAGATTCAGAGCTAGCATGCAGGGCAGGTCAAATTAAACCTGTTCAAACAGCTCAGGGACCATATCTGAAGATGGTAGAAATGTGCATGACAAGGCAATGGAGCTGAATTAAGCAAGCACAGGATGATGACATCCAGTTTTGTGAGAACACAAAGACTTCCAGAAATACACATCAATACCTTCCCAGAACACACAGAAAAGAAGTCATTTGCTCATGGGACAATGCCTTATTCATTTTAGTAAGCTGAAGAACAAAAGCCAAAGATGGAAGCTGCAAATTAGCTAAACACTGGTTCTGAAAGTTTGTGGGTTTAGAGCAAGCATTAAAAGAATTTGAAAAGGAAAATAATATCTGAGAGTACTGAATCAAGTATGAAGACCCCTTTTTCAAATAATGCCTTTTGTCTTCCTTTTAGGTCTCTGAAAAATCACAGCCAATTGACAAACAAGGAGAACAAAGCACATCTTACACTACTTGAAGTAAAAATGGAGCAAAAGGGAATGAGTATGAATCAACGATTTTATTATTTACTGGCTTTATGAGTGTCAGTAGTAGATGCTGTTGTTCCAGCTAGCAGAGCCACCTTCTTGGAAGAGAGACGATTAACTTATACATTACAAAGATGGGCCAAAGTTTAGTCAGCCTTAGATTTGGAAGTCATTCGGAAGTCCATCTCTACCTTTCAGAGTAACTTATCACAAGAAGAATGTGTGCTTTCTCAAAGCTTATTTTAAAATCCCCATGCAGAGTAAATGGATGCTTTCCAATAATATGAACCGACACCAGTAACAGTGCCGTGAACCAATGATCTTCAAGTGTGATTACCAAACGAGTTGCATGCTGGATCTACAACATACCCTGAGCAATAAAAAGTTGTATTTAAATCAAAGAAACGCTGGAACTCTTCAAACTTCTCTGACCTTATCCTCAAGCTCCAAGGATTTTAGGAATGCCACCTTCAAGATCTATTCTACAAATAGGTAAATGCATTGTTAATTCACACAAGCCACCTAAATCTGCCCAGTGCACAGCACAATCTTCCCCTAGAATTTCTGCAACAGTGCTCGCACTGAGGTACCACCGTACTCACCGTACTGATTCAAAACAGACTAATCCCTAAATATGTTGTTACAGCCACCTACATCCTTGCGAAGTGTGCATCAGCAGTGTGACAGTACCCATAAAACAATATATGTTTACATCATCATCCATCTATGGATTTTCAGCTAACTGGGCATTCAAACAGTCGATACCTGATCTTTCTCAAAGCTTTCAGCAGGAAGGTTCAGGTTATTAAGCAGTTTCAGAAAAGGGACTGATGTCAGTAGAGAACTATTTCAAAGGCAAGCTTCAGGGTGTTTTCTTTTTCAGTTCCTTGGCTCTGGGGCGCGAAGAGTGGGCACAGCCAGTCTCCCAGCTGCTGCTGGCAGTCAAACTGCCCCAAGACTGCCCTGAGCCGAGGTGCTGACATGGGTTTTTGGAATAACCGGTCCATGTAGATCCCCTCGGCCAGCTACATCCCTGTGCAGCATGCCGGCTTGCACTGCAAAAAACACCATCAGTGGCCAACTTCTTGACTGAAAGCCCCTAAGATGGGGGTATTCAGAGAGGCTCTTTCCCACTCAGATCATTCAGATGCCCTCCTGCAGTGTCAAGTCTAGAATCAAACACAATTTCTCCATAAGCAAACATAGGGTCAATGAGCATGCATGACATGGGTCTATGTGGAAACCAAATCAAAGATAAATTGACCTGAATCCAGGCAAAGGACAAGCAGGGGGCTAGTACACTCACCTGCAGTAGTACAGTGTTTGGGAAATTGCCACAACACACACGCAGATGAACGCTGCTAGGGTCCCAGGCTTCAGAAACCTGATAGATCTGTCACGTCCCACCCATAACCAGGGGGCTGAGTCTCAGTAGGAAGGGCATGAGACAACAGGCTTACTTATGGCACCTGGCTGTGACCTCCACACTGTGTGCCACTAAAAGAGAGTTTGCCCATTTCAGCCAGAAGGTTTGACTTTCTGCCATATCCCCTTCATACTTCCTGCTTCTGAGACTTTCTTTTCAGTTTCATCAAGCCATACCTTCTTTATTGCCTTTCTACTGTTTTATTACACAGGTCTAACGATCTCTGGATGTATTCTGCTGTTCAGCAGCTGCTCAGGATTGCTGAGTAATAATTCTGGCAGCACCCAAAACTTTACAAAGCTCAGTGATGAAAATCAGAGCTTTCCAAAGCAGAGCAATGATGCTTGATGGTGAAACACAGTGATCATATTCTTCTAGAGGTCCTGTGCAGCTTTTCTTTTTAATGTTCTGTTCTCCATCTCCGTGGTGGCCAGGGAAAAAAAGGACTTAAACTGAAACAAGGAAGATTCAAATTACACTTCAGAAAAAAATTTTCTCTGGGCACGGATAGCAAAAAAGGTAGATTGCTGGGAGATGGTGTGGCGCCATCCTCTTGGAGGTCTGTAAGACCTGGTTAGACAAGCATGCCAGAGCTGATTGATCTTCCCTAGGGACAGCAAGGTGAAGCAGAGAACTTCCCTGCCTATTTTTCTACAGTTTTGTTAATTTGTACAGCTGAAGCTGGGATTCAAAGAAGGATCTTTCTTTAAGAAATGACTGAGAGCACCACATGTAAATATTTATTTCTGTTATCAGAAACTAATTCCTTGGCCTTCCCTGTTATAAAATAGTACAACAATTCATCTCTGCTTCCAGTGCAAAGCTTCAGTGGGCCACACCTGAAATATGCAAGTGTATCCATCTTGAAAAATCTTGAGACTAATGCAGCCAGGTCTGTAGATTGCAAACAAGGAATAAATATGCTTTCCTAAATAACGTGCCTCAAGCTAGAACATCAGGAGTGCCAACCAGTGCTATAACTTGCATATGATATGTAAATCCAAAACGCCAAAAAATTAAAAGTACATTTAGTGATCTCCAAAGCCAGCGGTATGTGCTGCCTGTAGAGCTCTGTTGGCTTTCCTTTTCAGTCACACCTCACTGTACAAGGGGAGGTGGAGGAAGCTTTATGCCCACCACCAGCATATCTTTGGATCAAAAATGCAATTACGGTTGTCAGGTATTGGTAAGATAAATAGGTGGAAAGAAAAAGCTCAGAGAAGCAAAGCAATTTACTGCCTGATTTTAGCCTGAAATCAGACCAAGAGGGGCACTTAAACACTGAAGAAGTGTTCCTACTTGTTAAATAATCGTATCTGGCATTACTGAACACACTAAATCCATTCCTGAAAGGAGTGATAAAATCATGGAATTTAGCCTGGAGGAAGCAGGTTCCCAATCGATAGTAAGCACTGATAATAACTGCCTTGCAATGTCTTCAACTGGCAGTTCATGAAAGGATCTAGATCTTAAAATGTTACAGCAGCCCTTCCCCTCACACCCTGGAGATATTTGAACAGAGAAAGATCACAAACTTTTCTGAAATTGGCTTTTATCTACCATTTCTGTTTGTTTTGTCATTATATACTCACAGTTGCTATTTACTGTCCCAGGCTGTTCTGCCTGTAAACTGATTTTAGCTAGCAACTGCCATGAACGCGATCGAAAACAGATGGTATTTGTTTTGCCTGAAGAAAATCTGGCACTGAGAAAGTTGTCTTTGCCTCTCCACAGTATGATCCTGAATGCTGCCTTCTGTCTCACTATAGGGTTGGGCTTGGGAATTATAGGAATGAGGACAACCAAGTGGTTCACGGTTTTACTTTACAGTAGATCTTGATCTTCACGTAGGTCATAATCCTCTGAATTGCACAGGAAATTGCACAGGACTGCTACCAGGGCTGTAGCTACAACTGCTTACTCTATAATCTATTTTTTTAAATCAGAAAGTCGGATGCCACTTTGGAACAGATATTGTGTCTCTCCAGCTTTGACTAGAAGCCTTTGAGAAGCACCTTCCCTTGGACACAAAGATACATCCTCCCGAGAACCACTGCTTTAAGAAACGTTAACAAATTTTGAAACCAAAGGAAATTGTTGGAATCACCCACCAACCCAGACTTCTTTCAGTTATCTCTCACCAAGACTTTCATCAGTAACTCCCAAGGCATTTCCAGCCAGCCTTTTAAGATTTCAGTTGCTGATTGATCCAAAGTTGAAACAAATCTGTAATGCTCTGCTGCATCTGCCCCTACTTTTCTCAACTTCTGAGTTCTAGTTGGGTGCTAATGTACCTTCACAACTTAATTGTCCAGCTCAGTGTTACACTTTTACAGAACATCTTAGCTGTTTTCTTACACAGATGGGCATTGCATCAATTCTTGGATTTGAAATTCTGCACAGGCAAATCCCCAAATCTAGTTCTGAGTTTTCCCTAGGTATCCACCTAGCTTACATACCAAATCTTTCTTGCTTTCCACGAGACTTAGGCTTTTGAAAACAGGACTTCACATTGAGCTCAGACTACTGAAGAGGGGTCCAAGGTAAAGATGGTATAGATAACTGATCACAGAATCACAGAATCAACCACGTTGGAAGAGACCTCTGGGATCATCGAGTCCAACCATTGCCCTGACACCACCATGTCAACTAGATCATGGCACTAAGTGCCATGTCCAGTCTTTTTTTAAACACATCCAGACATGGTGACTCCACCACCTCCCTGGGCAGCCCCTTCCAATGTCTAATAACCCTTTCTGAGAAGAAATTCTTCCTAATGTCCAACCTGAACCTCCCCTGGCGAAGCTTGAGGCTATGTCCTCTTGTCCTATCGCTAGTTGCCTGGGAGAAGAGGCTGACTCCCACTTCACTACAACCTCCCTTCAGGTAGTTGTAGACTGCAATAAGGTCACCTCTGAGCCTCCTTTTCTCCAGGCTAAACAACCCCAGCTCCCTCAGCCATTCCTCGTAGGTCAGACCCTCCAGACCCTTCACCAGCTTGGTTGCCCTCCTCTGGACTCGCTCCAACACCTCAACATCTTTCTTGAAGTGCGGGGCCCAGAACTGGAAATGATAAGAATAACTTGATGTGAAGAGATAGATAAGTTTCAAGAGTAACTTAAGATCCTCCATTACGTCTAAACTGGTGGACCCAGGCACAATTTCAACCTCAATTAACATTTGGAAAATGTTTTTCATAAGGCAACAAAATACATGTCCAAAAGACCTATTCCTTTTAAAATTGAAAAATCATCTCAGTATTTTTATAGCACTATAGTGGAAGAAATATGGACCAGCTCTGGGGAAAGGAAAGTGTGAGAAGGCCAAGTGCCAGAATTACTGGCAGATTCTGATACCTTAACAATACTTCATCCTTTCACCCTCCACTGAAGTGGACAGGCTGAGCTGAACGAGAGAACCGTACAGTATCCAAACCTCACAGAACACATAACTTTGGCAACTAACACTGCTGCCCTTCACCTGACTCCATCCGTTCTCCTTTTCTCCTTTTACATATGTCATCATCTCTTTAACGTTTAACACATTATGAATTGTTGTCTTGCAGCATCAGCAGTAGTACATCCCCATAGGCACCCTAGTCACAGAATTAGATTGAATTGCCCAGTCAATGAATCTATCCCTCTGCTTTGTAAAAAACACAAGTTTTCCCAAATGATCCCTTTCAGCAAGAAAGCCAAGCTCCTTGTACTGCATCTCAGGGAAACGCTGTTCCAGAACCTCACTTTCATTTGCTGTATTTGGATAAAGACAATACTGCACCATGTGAGATCTTAATGGCAGCTCCCTTTTAACGAGTCCAGCAGGCTATTTGCTTGAGTTGCTTTGCAGCAACTACTTGTAAAACCCAAGCAATTATAAAAAGCTGCAGTATGCTGGAAAAACAAGGTTTGCAGCTTGCGCTCTCGTCTGTAGGCAGATAGTCATGGTCCCTAGGAAGCCATTTTGTTGTCATAGTTTACTCGAAGATTAACTGAACAGCAGTATGAACGACTTCTACCTTGCCGTCCCTTCCATATCCTTTGAATTTCTTGAATTCCTCCTTCCAACAATGCCCTGCTGTCTCTTACACGTAGCAAAGATGCAGGTATTTTCTGTTAACTCTGGCTCTCTTGTGCTCTTCCGCCATCCATAGACACAGAGGATTCATGAAAGAGATACACAATTTCATGCCAACCTTGTTGGCTGTGTCTAAAAAGAATTGATAAAAGTGCTTTCAGAAACCAAATACACATCTTAACACACGCCCCATGGGTCCTGACACTTTGTATCCCCATGTGTGACAACTCAAAATCAGCCCATGCTTCATGCTACATCTGTGCCTTCATGACAACAGCCTCCTCTCTACATGGGCCTTCCAACAAGGCAAATGGTGACAGGCCATTTTTGGCTGCAGGATCAGAAGCTAGCAGCTGCATGGATTCTTCTTTAGAGCTTCTGCCATCAGCTGCCTTCTCTTCTTGAAAAGATTCAATAGCCTCTTAGCCTGTACGTTATCCAAACATTTGTTGTAATGACGAAGAGTCACATCAGTCACACTCCTCTTTTTCCCCTCCAAGTGTAAAAAACCTCGCCACACTTCCTCCAGTTTTTGCCTTTCTCCAACTTCTCGTGGACAATGCCATATATTCCCACTTCTGGTGAGTACAAACAGAAAGTGTGTGCGCCCCATTTTTCTGCACAAGACCTTAAAATCATGATGAGAAACTTAAATCTCACTTATTGTTGACCTCAGAGCCAAAGCTTTTATCCTCCTCTTTGTTCCCAAGATGGCTTGCAAAACGAATAAAAAATTAAATGAGTAGCAGTCACTCACAGGTACAATGTCCTGAAATAGTTGCACCTGGAGACCACCAGCTAATGGACTGCTATGGCTTGCCAGTGGGACCAAATGCACTGCTTCTGGTCCACCCTCACAGGGAGGGAAAAAGTCATCTCTGAGAGCTGTGCTTTCTGGAATATCAGCAGTGGTAAGGAAATAAGAGCCTGTGAAACTGAGACACACAAAATATCCTGTGACTTAGTGTCTGAGTCTATATAACAACACTTATAAACTGGGAGGATTTCTACAGAGATCTGAAAAGTGTACTGGAGTTGCAGCCTCAGCGTAGCAGGAATCTTATTTTTGTGGGCAAAGCACCATCCATTGGAGACAACTCCGGCAATAACCAGTGTCCGTGTCTCAATGTAGACTTCTGGATTTTCCTCCTGTTGCTAGATTGAAACAGCAATCGCATAACTACATTTAAGATCCCTAGCAGTCAACGCCTGAAAATGCATTTTTATGTTTACTCAGTTAACCCCATTAACCCTACTTGAAGATGACAATTTCACCTGTTGAAACTGTGTAGCACTGCACTTGTACTCTGGAAAAAAAAGTATCCCTAAAATCTCATCCAAAAGTGTGAATTTTCTTGGACACAAAACCCCAAAGTCAGGTGATTTTATAGTCCTGTGCACAGCCTTTTTTTTCCTGTGTCCACAGGCAAATATTAATTCTCTACAGAAATCAGTTCTTTCTGGTCATGAATACTCTTCTCATGTTAAAGAGGAAAAGTGCTAAAAACATAAAGGGTGTGGAGTTACACAAGCTCTTCCCTCGGCTCATGGAAGTCTAAAGACATGGCTGTGCTGTCGTCATAATGGCATGTAGCTAGGAAACGTCAACAGGAGCGGTTCTAGAACCTTCCCACATCACCAGCCCTGCCTCTGTCACAGCTGCTCGGCGCAGCGGACGAGCTGGGCTGCCGCTCGCTCAGCTGAGACCCCTACCCGAGCAAAGACGTGATTCCCTGCTACAGGGGGAACGTCACCTCCTGCAGCTAGCAAAAAGGTGCAGCCGACTTGGCATCCTGCTGAGGAGGAGGTCCTCTGCAGCGCTGCTTCCCAGGTAGTAAGACCTTTCTGTCCATTACACCACCACTTACACGCTTTCCAGGTACAGACTGAGAACTGGTGAAAAAGCAATAAACAATGCAGGTTACATTTTTTCTTGAGAGCCCATTAACACAATCGGATGTGACTACTCTAAATAACTGCTGTACGCATCCTTCGCAAGGAAAGGGTAAGCCTTTAAGTATTTTTGAATACTGCAACGATAATCAACATTTTGGGGGCGATTTTATCTCCAATATAAAAATGACAGTGCTGGCTGGTAACATCGTTCTGTCAAACGTCCAATTGTTCATGGTATCACTGCATTTAATTTTACTAATTTAAATATTAACAATGTTGTGAGTTGTTGTTTTGGTAAAGTAACACCCCTAAAATCCCCAAAACACATTGTACCAGACGTGATTGTATATAATACTTTGAGCTTGCTAAATAACTAGTGAGATTCTAAAAAGTATGTTTCACAAGACAGTTTAGTTTAACAACGAAAATCCACTGAACAATGTAGTAAAGAAGAGAACTCTCCCACAGGAACTTCATTTTTAAAAACTTCAGTGAGAAATAGTTAGTCCTTTGTAGGTAACCAACATAAAAACGTAAGTAGGATTATGTAGAAAATCAGAAGCCCCAGAAAAAAGAAAGTATTTTCTGCTCCTACAAGTTACTTTATACACTATTTCGAGTAAGCATTTAATCTCTAGCATATGGAGAGAATATTTTATAGTAAGTACTACACATTTAAAAAGTTACAAGGCTTTGGAAAAGCTAGTCTCCCAATTTTCTTTTTTCCAATCGAAGCTAGAAGTTGGCTGAGAAACACACCAATGCAATCAGGATGTTACAGAAAAGAGCCGTTTTCATTATTTCAATTATTCAATCAATCCACTACAACCAAAATTTGAAGACGTGTATTTTTATTTTTGATATCAGGAGATACGGTTATTTTAAATTTGAGAAAAAGGATGAGCTTGCCATAAGCTACAAACCATTTCTTTGAACTGTAGCTCCCACCCCGCCTCCTCGTGCACTGAAATGTGATGATTCACTGGGGACAAACACTGACTTTGCCTCGGCTGCTTTGTCAGGGCATAGGATGACCTCAACGCAAGACCTTCAACTCTGGAATTTATACTTTTTGATTTCAGATGGGCAAGCCTCCTCATGTCTGTTGACCTTCTGTGCACGTTGCAAAATCTGTCAGTTCATTCGAGTTTTTCCCCCAGTCAGATGTAGTTACGGAATAAAAACGTAACCTTGCAAAACATTAAGAAGGTGGCTTAAAAATACGGCCTGTCCTTTCCCAACCCTCTTCTCTCCGTATAGTCTGCATAAAATGCTGCTTCCTGATCCCAACAGATTACTGACGATGCTTAGTCTGTTCTCAGCCCATCCAGGCTCTTACAGCCAGCAGCTCTTACAGGTGAATTTCTTATCTTCGATGAACTTGATTCTGGATCACCACAAAGTAGATCAGCTAAACCCTCTGTGTGACATCTGCAAGGTGCCTTCAATAAACGGCCATCCTTGGCATGTTCCCAACCTTAGACATTACGGTACTGAGTATCCTAATGAAGTGCCAGAGGCAAAGGCCACTGTGAACATTAGTGACTGCTACTACAGGAAAGGAAAAAAACCCAAGTTAATGGTAATTACAGCTAATAGTCTATTACTCAACCTCTAAAACCAACATCTAGAACAGATACCAAGTATTAAGAGACATGGGACTGCCTCTCTGCATACACAACCCTTAGGAAAGACAGAAATTAAAAAGGCCTGGACATCTCCTTTGCTATCATCACTTGTCCCTGCACTTCTCGTCACAAGTCAGAAAGCAATCCACTCCCCCTGCTTCAATGTACCCTGTTACTACAAAAAGGTGTCTCAGATACGCACTGCAATGAGCGACTGAGCTCCACAGCAGAAACTGCAAGGAAATAAAAGCCCCTGGAAAGCGCCCACAAGCAGCATTAGTTGCCTGAGGTAACTACTTGGGAGTGGAGCAGTAGGTAGCACACTTCCACCCTCCTGTGCTTAGAGCTTCTCCAAATTGTATATGGAAGAGGTAAAAATCACAAGAAAAACAGTAATTGAAATTTCTGCTACTTTCAGTCTATGTGAGTTCATGTTCTTTACTTCACCTCCAGCGTTTGGCCTCAGGTGATCAGCCGAAGAGCCAACCTGCTCTGCGGGAAGACACTCTGCAAGAGAAGAAGGAAGGTTACACGACAAATACCAATTTCAAGTCAGTGAAACCTCAACCTCGGTTCAACCACACCATGTGGAAGGACGACCGGTGTTACTCTCAGTCTAGCGGCTCAGAGGAAATGTACTACCCCTCCAGGAACATTCCCCATCCTAGGCTGGTCCGTCACATGCCAGGTAAGAGTTCTTGAGGGACCACACAGTTAACCTGGACAACTGCCCTGGCAAGCACAAAGAGAAACGCGAGTGTCACGTGATTTTGTTCCAAAAGCACCCACTGCTCCCGTTTCCTGTTTCTGTCTAAGAGAAGCATTTCACCAGGAAAAGCTGTTACCTGCATCTCAATCCACTAAGCATCTTCACCTGTCCTCAGTGCTGAACAAACTCAGGTTGGTAACATAAAGGTTAGCAGCACTAAATTCTTCACAAGGCACAACTAAAACTATTTCACCAAGACAACTGTCTGGGATTTCTTTTAAGCTAACATAATTTTTTTCAAGCTAAAATAATTTTTTCAAGCTAAAATAACCTGCCAGAGACAGGTTGTCAAAATTTTTTTCTCTCTTTCACTCTCACCTAAATAATTCTTGTCCTCTTCTGGGAGCAACATATGACACAATGCAGCATTTAATGAGAGTAACCTGGTGCTCTAGAAACACCGTGCTGCTCTGCTGTGTGCTAGATATAGCTGTGATTACTCTGCTACACCTGAAAGGAATACAGTCAAAATCCGTGTGCCACCTGCACCAGCAGAAGAAAGAGTACTTCTAGGGACGGGCTTTTGTTTCAGGAGCTGACCCTGTATGTCTGCGCAAAGACATCTTTCTGGCAGCAGCTGAAAGAAAATTGCTGAGACACAGCCAGATTTACACTGCAGAAGGATCATGAAGGGAAAAAAAAATCTCTCCTGAGTTCCTTGGGGACTGTCAGAATAAGTAGACATTGCATCAGGATTGGTATCGGTAGTTGATGAGTCTGTGATACAACTTTTGTACTAAGGGATGAAGGGCGATGCAGGAGCAAATCAGTTCCGAGTAAAACTGAATTTCTTGCATCTCAGAAGGGGGATGCCTTTGAAGGAACAAAGCAAGGCTCCTCCTTTCAGACTGACCACCCAGCATATAATGTACACAATTCTGTGTGTTTGTGTGTGCATAGATTTTATATATATATATATATCTCTAAAGTAAATATATAGAACACATTAAAGTATGTGTTTGTGTGTGTATCTCTCTCTTTTTCTAGAACGCAGTTAAAAAGACAAGCTGACCACAGCCAGCAAAGACCAAAGTCTTCCGTGGCTTAGCCAGATTGATTTGGTACATAACTTTGTACTCTCAGCGGAGTAATATTTAGCTGTAACTACTTTCTGCTTAACATTTGTTTTAGGTCAGGTACTAAACAGAATCAAGGTTCTGAAAATCCTCATCAGCTACTTAATAGCACTGTTTCTTTGCCATGTTAAATCCCATTTGACTTACGTTAATGATACAAATAGTGGTTGTTTATAAAACTCCTCTTACCCTGGCTAAGAAAGGAGGATCCTGTTTCTTCATTAACTGCTGCGACTCTCCTTGAAAACCACAGGCGTTTTAAGAAAGGCGGAAGAATGACACTTACCTCCTGACTGGCATTGCTAAATGGGTGTGCTTCACCCTACCTGGCCACTCTCCAGTTTCTATCTGGAACATCATCATTGTTCAGGTTGTGGTTGATCACACCGTCTTCTGTAACAACTGCTCACAGCCCTCTGCCATCTATTCAAGTATGCCAAGTTTATTCACTGTTTATACACCACTCCATAAGCCCTCTATTATTACATACAAATTTCACGTTTGATACTTCTGTTTTCCATTCTTCCAGCACAGACTCTCCTTTGAGATCATCTGCTAAGCGAACTGCACGTGTGCATTGTAGTAAAGACCGTACCCTTTGGTTTTTGCACAGGGTTAAACAATGCTCTGGTCTGTGTTGTAAGCAGCAGCTTTTCAAGCAAACGCCCGTCTGCTGGCGACACAGTCATCCCCAAGCAAGAAGCGCAGCAAGAACATGGGCTAACTGGGAACACCTCAAACAGCGCATCTGTCAACAGCTGCCTTCCAAAGCTCAAGGGTCCTGCGCGAAAGGAGCCACACACTTCACAGTCCATGACACGTGAGTAGGGGCACCAAACTGCCATGTTATACAGCAGCAGAAGAGGAACCTGAGCTGTTAAAGGTGCGACTGGGTCTCAGCCAGGGCACTGTGTCATCACAGCTCAGGTCCAGGCAAGGGAACATAGGTCAATGAATGTATATTTAAAAGTCAAGTCCTTCTTCCCTTCTACCTGTATTAGTCACTACACCTTACAAGATTTCTCCTCGCTAATTACCTTTGCATCGTTACAGCTTTTACAGTTTATATGCTCACTAGACATCTCATAATTTCACAATTGTCAGCAGTTGTTCCACCTGTAAGCAACATTCTGCAGTAGTGGTTACACAGCACCATAAGCATACATCTATGAAATACGCTTTCCAGGATTCTCTTCAGCTTTCTTAGGCACCCCAGCAAATAACTGCATTAATATACTATGTGAGGTAGTAAAAGCAAACAAAAAAGGAAGGAGATATCTCTAAAGGAGTGTATCTAAAATATGGCTTGTGCATTTCTGTAATTAAAAATGCCCCCCCCCCGTATAACATAAGTCATATCTTATGGCCTTTATTTTTCAACTTGAGAAAACACTCTGCCTGTTGATTTCCAGAAGGACGTGCAGATGTGCCCAAAAGGACTCAAAATAGCCCTGCTTCATCTGAAAAGGTAAGGGAAAAAAAGACACTCTTTCCAAAACACGCAGCTATTCCAAAAAAATATTTCAAAGCAAAACATGGTGAGCAATTTACACATTTTCTTCAGCAAAAGGGAAATTCCAATGTTACGCATTATACCATGAATATCTGTTATTATTCTTGGTGACCGTACATTAGAAGCTGTAACAATTAACCTATAGCAGGTCGTATTCAACCAAATAAGAGTTTCAGATGTGTTTGCCGCTGCACCCCCTTGCTGAGGGCTAGTGTTAGCCATATACTTCACATTGCCTTTAACTGCTGCTTAAATGGAGTCAAGCCATTCCTTTACACGTTGTTCTCTATTTTGGAAAAGCTTTTGAAAAGACGATGCCAAGCCCCTGCAACACCTGCAAGTAGCCACGGGATCTGTGTCACGCCTCTGACTCAGCCCTCCCCTCCATTCGTCAACTTGTGTGACGGTCCTTGCGCCCACAAGAACCAGAGCCCCCTGGATCAGGACATAAAGGTAAGACGTGAGTGCTACAGTATATGGCTTCCTATGATGTTACACATTTTTGTTTCTCTTGAGGATGGTGTGGGACTTTCTTGGCCAGATTCCCCACACCCCCTGCCCCCAGTGTGGAGTCTACTGACTTTTGTATTTAGCATTTACTCTTGAGTTGCTTTCACCTAACCAAAGGCTGCTATTGGTAATCACCAGGGGAGCAATGCAGCTGCCACACGGGCTGAGACTTGTTCTCTAAAAACCAGGCTGCAAATATTGCATGTCACATGCAAGGGGCGTTGTGTACACGGCACTCTCAACATCACCCTTTGCAGACTGGTGTCCTTAGCTCACGTTGCTGCACACCGTGGCAAAATTGATGGGATGACTTAGGCTAGGCAATTTGCACAGCTGTAAAACTGCATGCTCACACAGCTAGAGCTAAACTAAGACGCCTGCAAAAACTGTCATGAATCAGCTTCTCCTCCTTCACGGTAACTTATCCTGTACATCTTCCAGGTGCTGGAAAAACTCAGCAAAATTTTGCAGACAGATTCACTTACCGAGATCCGAAAATGGCTCGCAAGGGCAAGTCAGAAAGGTAACAAACATACGCATCTGCATCCCTTTCTGAAAAGCACGTGCTCTTGTACATTCCTGTAACACCCTGGAATTCTCATAGGCCTGAACTGAGTGGGCTTGCTGAGGTGGAAGGAAGGAACAGGATCCTTCCGAGCAATTCCCAGGAACAGCAATCACAGAATCAACGAGGTTGGAAGAGACCTCTGGGATCATCCAGTCCAACCTTTCACCTAACACCACTGTGTCAACTACACCATGGCACTAAGTGCCACATCTAGTCTTTTCTTAAACACCTCCAGGGATGGTGACTCCACCACCTTCCTGGGCAGCCCGTTCCAATGCCTAATAACCCTTTCTGTCAAGAAATTTCTCCTAATGTCTAACCTGAAGCTCCCCTGGTGCAGCTTGAGGCTATGTCCTCCAGTCCTGTTGCTAGTTGCCTGGGAGAAGAGGCCAACCCCCACTCTGCTACAACCTCCTTTCAAGGTAGTTGCAGAGAGCGATAAGGTCTCCCCTCAGCCTCCTTTTCTCCAGGCTAAACAATCCCAGTTCCCCCAGCTGCTCCTCACAGGACATACCCTCCAGACCCTTCACCAGCTTGGTCGCCCTCCTCTGGACTCGCTCCAGCACCTCAATGTCTTTCTTGAAGTGAGGGGCCCAGAGCGGGACACAGTACTCGAGGTGCGGCCTCACCACTGCCGAGTACAGGGGGGCAATCACTTCCCTAATCCTGCTGGCCACGCTAGTTCTCATACAAGCCAGGATGCTGTTGGCCGCCTTGGCCACCCAGGCACACTGCTGGCTCATATTCAGCCAGGCATCGATCAACACCCCCACGTCCTTTTCCACCAGCCAGCTTTCCAACCACTCTTCCCGCAGCCGGTAGCGCTGTATGGAGTTGTTATGGCCAAAGTGTAGGACCCGGCACTTGGCCTTGTTGAACTTCATGCCACTGGTCTCGGCCCATCTATCTAACCTGTCCAGATCCCTCTGCAGAGCCTTCCTACCCCCAGGCAGACCAACACTCCCACCCAACTTAGTACTGTCCGCGAATTTACTGAGGGTGCACTCGATAGCCTCGCCCAGATCATCAATAGATACTAAACCGGACTGGGCCCAGTACTGAGGCCTGGGGGACAGCACTAGTGACCGCACGCCAAGTGGATGCAGTACCGTTCACCACCACTCTCTGGGCCCGGCCATCCAGCCAGTTCTTAACCCAGCCAAGAGTGCACCTGTTCAAGCCGTGGGCTGCCAGCTTATCCAGAATGCCGTGGGAGACAGCATCAAAGGCTTTGCTGAAGTCCAAGTATACTACATCCACAGCCTTGTGGATGGTGATGTGTGCTTGGCCCAGCTGTGGCTGTGTTGAGCAATAAGGTGACAGTACACAGAAATTAGTCACTCAGACCTGGGAGCATTCAGGTTTGGTGTGGGGTGGAAAAACGTGCTCTCCCAGTCAAGCTCTGGGCTGCTGTGGGCTGAGCGAAGGCAGAAAGCAAACGGAACGTGTCTCTCATGTCCTTAAGGCCTTTCAAAATGAGCTAAGGGAACTCCTGAATTCACCCCTGAACAGCCAGATCAGCAAATGGGAACTTCAATAACATTTCTGCTACCTTCACGTTTCAGAGAAAGACTACGTGTCCCGTCTGATTTACTCAGAGCTGACTGACAAAGGCATGAGGAACTCTAAGGACAGTACAGCAGAGAATACGAACACCCAGAGTCTGAGAGCCTCTCCCTCCTCTTCAGAGAGCTCCAGGAGGGAACACGAATCAGTCCAGGTAAAATCCTCAGTGAGGTCGCTAGGATTAGGAATAAGCTAAACCTCATAACCAGAAATGTTTGGTTTGTTCTCCCGTGAAAAATGCAACTTTGTCACTGAAGTTTATCACGCACAGCTTCAATCAAAAATGCTCCTAACTACAAACAACCCCACACTCTTCGGTACAAATTTAGTTATCACAGGAACAGAACAAAGTTTAGCTGGCACTTGAAACCCCTTTGAGAAAAACTTCCTGTGTATTGCAGTGCAGTTTATACCAGTTGTACAGTTAGACATTCTTTCTTTTTCACTCGGGTCTTTGGCTAAAGAATCAGTGGCAAGTCAAAACACCAAACAGGGTAAGTAACGGGAATTAGAAAAATTAAGACACACCACATGTCTGGGATGCTGCTCGCCAAACAGCACAGGGACTGTGAATGTTCAGAAGCTCTAATTTTTGTCTTTGCAGCAGGCCCCAAATTCGGTGACAATAGGAGAAATGACATTTGAAACCTGAATTTAAAGTCTCCGAGAGCTAGATACCCAAGACTTTCTATTCTTGCTGCCACTCAGTTGCTTTCTCTTGATATGACATTCATGTCAATCTTCTCCTAACTGGTGCAACTCAGAAATACAGCAAGGTACTATAAATACAGGCTGGGGGATGAAGGGATTGAGAGCAGCCCTGCGGAGAAGGACTTAGGGGTACTGGTGGATGAAAAATTGCACAGAAGCTGTCAATGTGAGCTTGCAGCCCAGAAGGCCCACCGTAACCTGGGCTGCACAAAAAGAAGCGTGGCCAGCAGGTCGAGGGAGGTGATTCTGCCCCTCTACTCCGCTCTCGTGAGACCTCACCTACAGTACTGCGTCCAGCTCTGGAGCCCCCAGCACAGGAAAGACACGGACCTGTTGCACTGGGTCCAGAGGAGGGCCACAAAAATTATTATCAGAGGGATGGGACACCTCTCCTATGAGGACAGGCTGAGAGAGTTGGGGTTGTTCAACCCGGAGAAGAGAAGGCTCCAGGGAGACCTTATTGCAGCCTTTCAACACTTAAAGGTGGCTTCTAAGAAAGATGGGCACAGACTCTTCAGCAGGGCCTGTTGCGACAGGACAAGGGGTAACGGTTTTAACCTAAAAGAGGGTAGATTTAGACTAGATATAAGCAAGACATTTTTTACAATGTGGATGGTGAAGCACTGGCACAGGTGGCCCAGAGAGGTGGTAGATGCCCCATCCCTGGAAACATTCAAGAGCAGGCTGGACGGGGCTCTGAGCAACCTTCTGTAGTTGAAGATGTCCCTGCTCACTGCAGGGGGGTTGGACTACACGACCTTTAAAGGTCCCTTCCAACCCAAATCGTTCTGTGATTCAAGGTGAGGGACAGGTGTACAACTGCATCTGCTTCTTGTGAGAAAAACCATAGCGGCAACAGGCACTGATTTCATCTCTTCCCTAAAATCTGCTCCAGTAAGTTAGACACAAGCTGAAACTCCTCCTGCTAATGAACCTGAGGATTTGCCCTCATCTAACGTATCTCCCTCACTCTTTGCACGCTAGATTAGGCTTTCTCAGGCTTTTTCAGCTACCAAAGCATCCTCTACCCAGTCAGGGCAAGCCAACAATACTGGCCCTCCCAAGAAACACCACTATGACCTCTTTGTGTCCTTTCTGAAGCACAAAGAGGCAACAAAAGTCAGTCCCAGACTACGTTATCGTTTTAACAAAGCCATTCAACGCCAGCTATAATGCTACCAGCATTTACTATTGTTTGTAACTCTGCTGGAGGAGTGGGTGAAGAGTAATCTGACAGAAGAACAAGGAGGAAAAAGAAGAAACCTCCAAAGCAACCATCTCTCCTTTTCAAAGTTGTGTCCAGGGAGACTTCTTTGCTAAAGGGTGGAAGTGGTTCTGTACTCTCCGATGCGTACGGAACAAAGCCAGACCAGTCTAACACAATCCTAAGCCTAGCCTGATAATACACAGCTTTCTTTTTCAAAGTCTTTTCCAGAAAGAGAGAAATAATATCCTTGGCTCTCAACACTGAGAAACAGAGATCCAGCACAAGCAGACACGCTGCTCCCTGCGAAGAACCGCAACTGAGAAAGTGCTACGGAAACAAGAGACCACCCTGCCTTCCCACTCTATCAGGAGTCTCGCTTGTGCCACGGCCACCCCCAAAAACCAGATATTCCCTTTCCAGTGGAGGCCTCCCTAGTCAGAGACACTGAAGTGTCTCCCAGTCATGTTCACATATAGAAATACGTAATCTTTGCGTTTATACTATAAAGACAGCGGTTCAGACTCCCTGTTAAAATAAATTTATGCTCATTATATTTAGTCCTCAAGTGATTCAACCAAACCATGCTGCACAGGTACATAAGAAGTGAGCTAAACTTAAAAAAGGACAGAGGCAACACTTTTTGGCATCAGATTCATCTTCTTGCGTGACTCAGCCAGGCCTGCACAAAGAGCTCTTGTGTGCAGACTTGACTCTACAGTCACAGACATAGCGAGGTAAGAAGAGGGGCGCACACACACATTATCTGCAGAGATACACATCAAGCCCTGGGCACTGGGGGGGGAAAAAAAAGACCCTGGATTTTCAGAATCTGGCCTGCAGAGTGACTCCAGATGTCTGCCTTGCAGCAAGCTAGAATTTGCTTCCATAGCTCTCGCTATTAGCAGAGAAGCATCACAAATTGTAGTGTCCATTGGGGGAGGGATGGGGCACAGACAGGACAGCGTGACACCAAACAAACACTAAAACCACCATGCAAACCTTAAGCCATTGAAATAGAGGCCAACAATGACAGAAATGTATCTGGCCCTTTTTCAGGCTTTCTGAGTAAACTGTGAAAGCAGAACTGGGGATCATCTGGTTTAAACACACCTCTCTCAATTCATTTTCACAAAACCAAAGAAAGGTGATAAATCGACCCCACTTCCATTTATTTTCCAGAGCAAGGTTATGCAGTGCAGACAGGCTCATTCAAAACACCCGGCTGTCTGAGGGGGAAGGAGAGAAATCCTGTTAGCACGGCATTAAGGAAAGAGCAGCTTAGCTCAGAGCAGAGCTCAGGGGACTCTTTCCAAGAGCCCCTGCCTTCACTTCAAGTCATGGCTACTGTACTAACAACTGCCACCTCCATTCCCACTTCCCACTGCAGGAGAGGAGTACGCCAAGACCTGGGGAACAATCTCAGCTCTGCTTTCTCTCCGTGCTCACTCACTGCCGCACATGCCCAGCCGTGCTAGAGGGCTGGATGAAGCAGGCTGGTGAGTGTGAACTAACCTGCAGCCCCACATCAATGAACAGAGTATTTGTGAACGGCCGGCAGAAGGCTGGTCACCCCGAGCGGTCATTTCTCAGCTCCACTTGCCTACTCAGACCACAGATGCAGAAACTCATTTGTACAAAACAGTTTAAATGGGTATCAGTCTCCCAGATGCGTAATTTCCATACAGCTGTGCAGGAGTCTGAGCCTGCAGGCCGCCCTAAATGGGAGCGGAGCTTTGAGCGGGAGCGGAGCTGGCAGTGCTTTGAGACTTCCCTTGTGTCTTAGGTGTGAACACCACAAAGTCAGCTGGAAACCAACTGAACTGCAAACCACACAGCACGGCTGAGTGACCACACACCGACTGAGTTGTGGTAAGGACTTACTGAACGGGCCAGATACTTGACCCAATGTTTTTGGACCATACTCAGATTGCCTTAATTCCATATAAATCTCTGTCCTCAGTGTTTCTTATCAGCTGTCTTTCAGCATCATGCTGCGTTAGCTGAGCCTGAAAAACTTAATTACAACTCAGAGGCTCATCCCTGAAGAGAATCAAAATGAAAGCAACCATGTTAACATACCTTTCAACAGCATGGTTACTTTGCCTCCCTGAAGCTGACAGGTCACTGAGCAAACATGTAGGAGGCAGAAAGGCGACAGCTGGCAAGGATAGCTACAATTAACTGCTTCTTCTCAGTCATTACCCTTCCCAAAGCATCTCTTACTGTATTTGCTACATGTCTGAAAACAAAAGCTCCCTCAAGGGCACTTCACTCATCCTAGCAGTAAAAGAAGAACAAGGGTATGTTCAATGGGTGAATCTCAAGATCAGAATTAAAGTCATTTACGTTGGGAAGTGTCTCAGATACATAGCGACCTGTCGATCCAGCCTGAACTTTGCCATTCCCCAGTACAAATGCTGCCCACTCAAGTTTTCATCCTAAGCTTAAGTTGTGCATGTGTCCTCCAACACCTTCCTTGATCCGACCTGCCTGCTGTATCAGTGACCTGCATTCTCTAGCAGCAGAAGCTGACGCAGATTCTTACAATCACGTAAGGGTGCAGCAGGGATGGAGAAACTCTTAAGACTGCCCTGGCGCGGCAGCTGCATTTCGATGTCCTCTAATAAAATGAGATGCCCCATCTTCTGAATTATCACTATCGCTTGTCCCTACCCCCAACAGCTGGGAGTCCACAGTCTTTAGGATCTGTCTGCTCCACTGTTCAATCTCGTCTTTCCCATCGTCTCATTCTGAAGCCTAGTTGCCGTCCGAGTCATCGTCTTCATCTTCTTTTCCAGACAGAGCATGTTTGGACGAATCATTGGCTTCTCCCAAAGGAACAGCCCCTTTCCGCTGTGGCAAGACGCTGAAAAAGGCCTCCTTCCAGTCTCTCTTCTCCAGGTACGCAAGGATGATCTCAAACACTGCAACGTCAAGAAAGACCATCAACTCTTTTACAGTGAGAGAAGTGAACTGCTGATAGGAACACACCCCCAAATCCATCTTTACAGAGGTTTACACGCGTTCAGTTGGGGCGTCTTCAGAGTAAAGCTGATGAAGTACAGGCAGAAGCAGACAAGGCAATTCTGCTACCGCTGCAGTCTAAAGCCAAGCACGCTTTGAGCTTCCAGTTGTAAAAGAGTTACTGCAGCAGTGCTTTGCTGCAGGGGCTCCAGTTTGAATTAATTTCTCTCAGGGACAGAAAGAAATGTCCTCCCAGCACTTCAGGTCTCACCTGTGCCTTTTATACAGGCACTAATGCTTTCCTGTGTTTGACAGGAACACTAGCGTGGATGCACTTTGACAATGCCTTTTCCCCTCCCTAACATATGGACAGCCCAAAGTCTTCCTGAAACCTCCTATAATTAGCTTGCTCTTTCATTTCCATCTGATCTTATGGCAAAAATCCTTATTAATCTCCGATTCTGTGACCCTTTCTTGCTGTTTCTATTATGCTAACTATACAGTCACCCCACTGCTCCTGTTTCAGCCCCCAAAACTCTCCCCGATTGACAATAGCTCCAAATTGCATTATATGCAAAATCCACTGGCAAATTCTTATTTAGGAAAATCCCAGGTTATCCAAAGAACCTCTCAACACAGACTGTGGCTCGGCAGCAGCAGGGAAGGCAGGAGAAGGCCCTATGGCTGGTGAGTAAGCCAGACTTGGATGACAAATCTGGGACAGAGGGGTGGCTCCTCAAGCTTGGGGCTACAGGAGTAGTGCTACCACCACCAGAGAATGCTGATTTCGAAGACTGCACCCAGCACAAGCATTCTCGATGCCAAGCGACAGCACATGAGAAAGGATCAAAGGAGCTGTGGATGGAAAAAAACCCTACAGAGAGTTAGGCAGGCGTTCAGAAAGGGAGGGGCAGCATGGATCTCACACTCACTGAGAGTCAAGTTACAGAAGAGTGTCACGTTAACTAGAGGCTTCCTGGATCCAGATTTCCTGGACAGCCAGCTGCTCTCTGTGACACTGACATTGAAGAGCTGGCCATTTTACTGAGCAGGTTATTCACCCGAAACGTACTGTGAAGGTATGAGCTCTCACAGGACTATACTAATATCACTGTAAGTTACTGCAGAAAGCATCTGTGGCAAAAATGCTGGCTTAAGAGACAAGAAGGGGATAAGGAGCACATTTCTTCTCCCTTTATTTCAAAACTTCCTTTATCTTCATAGCAAAAACAGAACTGATGGGAAAAGAGTGGCTTCCACAGGAGAACGGAGGCTTCTACGATGGGCTGCAATAGGAACAAAAGGACAGAAAAAGGCAGTGGGACCAGTTGGTAGACATCATTGTAGACTGGAATGGAGCAATATGGTCCCTGTAATGTACATTACAAAGTATTAGCCTTGGGTTCCTCGTGCCATTTTAACATGGCAATGCAGGCACTGAACTGCCTGTGGAAATACATGGAGACTCGATCCCAAGAGAGAAGGATTATAAACAAATAAGTAAAAAGCAACAAGCAAATCCCCTGTCAACGACGCCGTCAATCTCCCACCACCAAAGGCCCCATTTAATTAAAGAGCTTCAAAGACTGACAAGGCAGTTCAGAAAGAGTTTCTTCTTCTGCAGGACTTTCCAAATTCACACCTATCAAAAGTAGTTCCACAGGGACCAGGCAGGTCCCACGGTCTCATCTGGCGAGCCCCATACTGTACTCTGCTAGCTTCAGCTTCTGCACCAAGGGCGGAAAGCCAGAGGCCAGAACAACCAAATCAAAACAGAGAGGGTGAGCAACCACACAGTTACACAAAGCAGTAAGGTGGATGTATTCACAGCAGAATACAAAAACTTCAGTGCAAATATCCTTCTCACCTACACAAAATTTATAACATGAGATTTGAGAGGCAGCTTGATTCTGTCCACCTTACTCATGCTAAGTAGCATCTCCCATGAAAGCTGTCTTTTCGGACTTAGGCTGTAAGCTATTAGGGTTAGAATAAACACCAGAGCCTTCACTACACTTGTTAAAGGTACCTCTGCTTTTGGTGGTGGTGGAGTTGTGTTGATTTTCCTGCCCAAAATCCTTAAGCAAAATACTGCTATAGGATAAGCTTTACCTCCAAAAGGGTCTGTGTCTTAAGAGCTTTTCAGCTGCAATTTGAAAATGTTTCAGAAGGGCAAGGGAAATCTCGCCAACTAAACTGCAGGGAAATCAGGTGCCTAAAAGTCTGGCACAAGAAATATGCACAAGACCATAAAGCAGATAAATGAAATCCTCAACATAAGTGATACAATTTATACCCAGTGCTCGAACATGCAGAAGACAGCCTCCAGAAATGTTGACACTAGAGGTCAGTACAAGATTATTGCAGAAAAACTTCACTAGAATTGTACTGGATAAAATACATGGGGTAGTTTCCAGCATTTTGCTCACTTACACATTAAACGTGGAAGCAAGACCAGGATGGTAAGCATGCCAAAATTACTCAGGGGACAAGTCAACAGAACAGGAGGTGCACTTCTAAGCGGCTAAGACACCATCTTTTACATTTAACCCTATCTAAAATATTTAAAGGTCAGAGCAATTACTGTATTCCAAAGGCAATTACATTCAAGAAATATCAACATAATAAACGAAGATTTAGGTACCTGCACTACAGTGCACATTTTGAGGGTTCAAATTCTGAACATTGCAAGAATATTCTATAATAATGTCATTATTTTGTGATTTAAAACTTACCATGATTGACGGCTAACACTTTCCGACTGTTCATCTTGACAAAGTTTCCAAGTGGGAGCTGTGCATGACCAATTCCCTGCTCTGCAGCTTTTTTGTAAGTAATTCCCTGTGCGAAAGACGCCAAAACAACTGGACTGAGAATCACCATTTCAGATCAACCCATACAGATCACCACAAGCATAATTTCTAGCAAGAGTTTTGCCAGCGCTGCCATGATCTTGCTTGAGAAGGTATTTACAAAAAGAAACCTACCCTGGGGTTAGACAGTACCTGCTTCAAGGGCTACCTTTGGAAAACTTACTACTTTGAATATATGTCACACTGTGATGTGTGGGCAAAAGGATCATAAATAAAACTTGTTCATGCAGCTGCAGCTCTAGAACGTCTCAGCCACAGCGAGTTTTAAAGGCAAGTTTATGCTTCAGTACAAAGTTACTCAGATTGCAGTAACTGGGTATTTTTTCAGAGGAAGAGTAAAGGATAAAGAAATTTTGTTTGCTTTTTTACAAACTCCTGTGCAACTCCCGTGCCCAAGATGGGCAAAAAAAGCCCTTTAAAATTGTGTAAACACTTCATACCATAATGACTACATAAAGGATCTGCTTTAGCTCCCTCCTAGCCTTTAACTGTGGACTAACTGCTGAAGCATCATTTGGTAAGGCTTAAGATCCAGCCCTTTTTTTAGCATCACATTGAATTATTAAACACGTCACCAGAAATTACACAGGAGTGTCTTTGAAGAAAAGCACTAACAGTGCTTTAACTTCCCAGCTGCATTCTCTGTGACATTCCAGGTCCACACAGCACGGTCCCACATACAGGTATGGAACCAGATCCCTGAGGCACGTGTGTCGCTTAGCCAAGTTCTCTTGCTCCTCGACAAGCAAATGTGTTAAAAAAGGACATCCAAGATTCAAGTGCTGTTCTTCATCTATATTTGGGCACGTGCACACACAAGTGTGCGCGCACACACACACAAGTCCATGAACAGAAAGCAAACCCTTCCATCTGAAAATACGGCCTTAAGTAAGCTGAGCACTGTTATTAATTCCATTCCTGTATTTAAAATGAAAAGACAAAATCCTAAAAAGCTTAGCATGTCTGCACTCTGGAACATAAGCCCCTGCTACTACCACCACAAGTTTATTTCCCATTTCTTCAAAATTTTTTTGAAGTAAGTCTTTTTTGAAGAAGTTTTTTGTTATTTATTTTTGTCAGTTTACACATGAACAGCATTAATGTCAAACAAGATGCCAAAAACAAACAAAAAAAAGCTGTAAAGAAACGGACCCACAGTTTACCTTGTGGTGATTGTGATCCACCAGTCCTCCAATCACATAGGCTTTCTTCTCATCAAGCTCACTGAGAACATCCGGGGAATCTGAGGTAAGATACACTAGGTCTTCTTTCTTTATTAGCTCACTGTAGTGCTCTGTTCTAATTTGGATATCCTCAAAAAAAGGCAGTTAAAAGAAGTTACATTCAACTGACGACTTGCTGGGCAAGCTTTACAGACCCCAGATGGAACCAGCAAAAATAAATCCAAAAGCGTGCAGCCATTTCACAGCCCTCGTTCACATTTAAGTACGTAGCACACTGCAGACTGACTTCTGCATAAATAATCTACAGTCCCTACAGCGCTGACTTGTAAAAACCATCAGGAAATTTTCTGAAACCCCAAAAGAGCTTTGCAATCCTTAACTTTCTAAAGTCCACCTTTCTAAAAAAAAAAAAAAAAGTGAAACCAGAAGCAAATGCTTCATCACCGTCACTTGTTCGGTAAGAGAGGTTTATGCTGTGCTTTTGCGAAGCAGCTATCGCACAGGACATGCTGAAAGTAGAACTGGTTTTATTTACGCAAAGCGCTCTCCAAGTGAAGTTGCTGGAATCCTGGTTTAACAGGGAGTCACGAGGAAAACCAACATGAGTTTGACCGTAAGACAAGCTACTTCTCTAAAGAACACTTCAGTGTTGAGAGGCAACATAATGGAAATGAAGGTGCACCCAAGAGAATCACATCATTACTTCAAAGGCTTATTTTTTGCCAAGACAAAAAGAGCACTGTCAAGACATACCGCTGTCACAACTGCCTACAGCAAGCAGTCTTGCTTAGTCTATCAGAGAGTGGAATCTGCTCCATAAAAACAGGTGGAAACAGCTGTGTGTGGAGTGTTTCAAGCAAAAATCCAATCTTGATTCAAGACAAGCAGTCTTTGGCTTATTTAAGTTAAATTCATTCAAATCACAAAGAGCCACGCTATTTCTAGTATGCTATTGCTCTGATGTCTCAGAAAAACCCATGTGGGAAAAGCACAGGTCCTGCACAACTAACAACCTAGTTAGCAACTATGATCAAGATTTCTTTTTCCCTTTTCACAGAAATAGCCATTATTCACCTTCCAGTTCACCCATCCTTTGTCATTTTCATTCATGCTGCTCTTCAACTGTCCCCCGTGGCTGGTCAAGTAAAACTTCAAAAAGAACAAACAAGAGGTACAAAATAGTGAAATGTTAACATGCCCCTTTCCTCTCTGTACAAGACTTCTTCTACCCTTAACTATTAGCTAAAACTCTTCATTATTTTTCAGCTGAAAGCGGTACTCAGACCATATTCATACAGTAAGTGACACATTTAGAAGACAAATATGCACTTAGAGTCACGTTTTTTTAAATCTGTCACAGATAAAACTGAGTATCAACAGCATTTTAGTGGCACGCCAGTACCCCGCACCCTTCATCTGCATGCACATACTTTTTCATATATATATACAGGGACTTTTATAACATGTGGGTTGAAAATTAATCTGTTATAACAGATGCAATTTTCCTATTAAAAAGAGCCGGCTTAAATAGTTTTTTTTCTACTACAGTTGTCACCACTTGGGCCACAGCTGCCTTTCTCATGTGCTTTGTACATGGCAATACAGTCAGTGCTCAGTTTGTTCAAACATACCTGCACAGGATGAAATGCTTTGCGGTTTTCTGCATAACATCTCTGAATTTGCTTGTGAAGCTTCTTAACATCCTGTATACAACACAATTTGTTTTTACATAGTCCTTCAGACAGACCACCACAAAATGCTCTACCACGAGCCAGCCAGAAGCTAAAGAGAGAAAAAGGAAGCTTTTAACTGGCAAAAGTGACTACTGAGAGAGTGTGGACATCAGACCCTGAGAGGAAAAACCCCCACTGTGAAGGTATCATGCCGACAAGGGAAAACACACTCCTCTTCCACACAGGTGTATTTAGACACCTCTACACATGTGCTTGATTTGCATTTTTCTAAGAAACAAACAAAAATCGCTAGGATTTAATTCTATGGAGTAACATACTCAAACATACTCTGAGGAATCAAGCAGATTTATCTCTGTGACAATACTCAGTCTTTCACCCATGGGAAAACCCTGAGAATACACAGTTTATATTTAAGAAAATTAAATACGCATAATTAACCTGAAGAACCCCAGAACAACGCAAATAATTTAGTGGCTGGCTCCGGCATTTTGACCTGGCAACTTGGACAACAGTTAACTAGTACTACTTAAAACGCAGCATACTTAATTTTTAGCCAATGATGGTTTTTGTAAGCTATATTACATAGCTTTACTCTCAGTGCCCCAAAAGCAGGGCTTTGTAAATATAACTGGTTCCCATTTTAAAATGAAACATCATTATAGTGCTTTGATTCATGTAGTGCTTCGAGAATGTTTTGATCTCTCCACAGGACTTTAAGTAAACTGGACTTTATCACTACAATATTGCAGTGCAAGGTTTTACAGACACTAGAGAAAGCGTCTAATTAACCCCACCGCTAAAGGCCACAACCGTCTTCACTTACAACGCTTCACCCTTCCCAAACACCTGCAGAAATGCCAGGTTTTACATCAGGCCTAACAGGGGCTCTGCCCGGCCAAGGAAGGAAACGTGTTTTACAAAGGACAAAGCTCAGCAGGAAACGCCCAGTCAGCATCTCCAAAACTATCAAGGGGGTCCTCTGGTCTCTTCTAGGGCATTGCTGAAAGCCTCCTCAGGGAATCAAGTTCCAAAACTCCAACTGAAGCTTCCCAAAAATTTGGTGGTGAGCGGCACTAGCCTCCACTAGTGCTACACATGCTCTGCATTACACTCAACAGGTAGCCAGATGGGCTTTGCAAAAGCTTGAATTCAAGCAGTCTTGCAGGGCAGTGAAGTCCTTGGCAGCAGCAGAAGGGCTCAGGGTAACAGGGAGGGGAGAGGTCTGCCTCAGAAACCGAACGCTGCACTCTTACAGGAGACTGCAGATTAACGTACTTTGCTGGTAGAGTTAAAGCTGTTTTGATCTCAAAAGACCACACCAAGCAGCTTGACCAGTGGTTGGGTATCATGATGATCTTTCTCATATTTACTTATCCTGCAATCATCTCACCTGTTCTTTCATCCATTCTAAAATTTTAGAGACAGGCTGAAGAGTGTCCTCCTGTCCCAACTCTCTCTCGTGTGACTGAGGGAAAAAGCTCAGTATCCTCATAATGCGCAAGATTCTCATTTCCACAAATACTTACTAACACGCTTGGGAGCCTCAGGTCCACTTTGAAAGAGAAAGTAATTGAATGCGGCATTTGCAGCCCCTCTAGCCAAACCATTTTGAGGCAGAACTGCATCTAACTTCGTGGTGAACACAAGGCACAAACCATTTCTATATTCCTGGTTTTGGAATCAAACCAACTTACTGCATCTCCATGAAGGCAAACAAAATCTTTGGCAAGCTTATATAAAGGTACATTCCAAAGCCTAAAAAATTCAGCAACTGACGTAAGCAGCTCTGGGAGTCATCATAATCTGAAACATGCTTACTGTGCTCTGAAAGCTGCTCTCCAGTTTTTGTGCTCTGACATTGCATCAACGCTGTCACTGGAGAACCTTTCAACGTTTGTATGCCATGCGATGGGTAAGTTTCTTTTACCTTTAGCACCATCAGGTCATCAAAGCTGCAGTCCACAATGAGGCGAAGCGTACTAGGAACAACTTCCCTTCGCATACGCTTTCTGTCATTCCCTTCGTTACTGGAGTCCAGTTTGGACTGACGTTCTAGCTTTCTCTTCTGGCGTTTTTCTTTTCGTTTCTGCCTAAATAAACAAACAAATCAATCTTCAAAAAGCGCTGCCAAATCTGCTGAGGTACGTGTTACACACATAAATGCACACTCAAGGTGGTTGTCCCATGGCTGTGGTAATTTAAACCTACCCTCTTGCTGGCAATTGTGCTAGGCTGGTATCAGCATGCAACGCATACCCCATCTTTGTGAAGTTCTGTATATACCTACCAAGACAGACACCTGACACAAATTCAGTGAAGTCAATAGTGGGAATCTCATGGATTTAAGGGTGCTTCGAGTCAGGTCTCATAACAGGAGCAACCAGAAAGATTGCCAAAATTGAAGTATTAGAATGTGGAAGGCAATTTACCTCCCGTTTCACCAACAGCTTTTCAAAAGGCTTCTGAAGCAATTGTTTCTTCCCCCCTGTTCCCCCGATAGGAGCAGGCACTTGGGAGATCAAATTTCAGAGACAGCAACTTTAACAGCCACTGTCTCGGGAAGGAACACTTTGCATTCAGCAGGACGAGGATAAACCACGATCAGCCCATTTGCAGATACGCTTTCTCTCAACAACAGAATAAAACAGAAGCTCATCATCTTCCAAAACTATTTTAACAGATGATAAGACAACATAACTTACAGCACAGCCTTTCATGTGTCGAAAGAATTTTTTTTTATCCACTGTCTTTGTAAGTCACCAAGTCTGACAGCATCAGGGAAAGAGAGCGCAGCCCATTCAGAAAGGAAAAAGGCCACACGTTATCGCTCCCTTCTGACAAACCAAAAACATGCAAGTTTGAATCCCTCCTGATATCTTCTTCAAGTTGAGGAACACTTCTAGTATGAAGAGAGGATGCCTACCTTTATAGCTTCTTGATATGCAGATGGAATAGCCTGTGACTACTGCTTTAAACCTGGCATGGGAGAAAACTGGTTCAACTGCCTTGATTTGCTAAAGCAATCTACATACAAATTCTGCTGACACAGCGTCATTATTAGCACTAAATAGTACACCTGATCCCAGCAAAGCTATTTTGCAAACCATACCTCCGTAGATCTTTCTGATCTTCCCACCGTTTCTGCTTCAATAGCTTCTTCCTTTGCCTCTTGGACATGGGCTCAAGGCATTCTTCCTTGTCTGAGCCTGCCTCCCGTCTCTCTACTGGATTGTCACTTGACTTCACCTTTCCTTCCCCATCCGGAACTTCAGGAGACATGGTATTTGCCGTTGGCACCTCTGGACTTTCTGTTGGCGTGTCTGATGACATTAGCTTTTGGCCAGGTTTACTGACTTCTTTCTCAACACGTGATAAACATTTCACTAAAAGCAAGCTTTTCCCTCACCAATTCTGTAAGAAACAATAGTATGAGTGTTATTAACAAGAAGTTCGATTCGAACAAAAATCACTCTACACCTACCATAAACCTGAACAGAGAAAAAATAGTAAATAAGAGACGGCCTTTTTTTGGTTAAAGCTAAGTTAGTGCTTCTGCAAACAGTAACATATAAAATACTAGAGAGATTATAGCCTGTATTCAGATCATGTCTAAAACTCTGCCTGCTACATCTGAATCTAGTCAACAGTTTCCAATTAAAAACTTGGTGAAAACACAACTGCACAGAAGTAGGGAATCATACTGGATTGAATGTAAAAAAACCCAAACATTAGCGGTACTATTACGGATACACAAACTATCCTCAAATACACAAACAGAAAAAATTAAAGAGGTATCCTGCAACATAACTATGGCAGCATGTCAGAGAAATATCATTTTAAAGAGACTAAAGCCATTTGGGGGGTGGGGGGGAAGTGCGAACAAGTTGTACCACTTCAAAATTACTTTTTATTTCTTCTGAGAACCAACGGCACTGGCCAACCACTGACGCTGGCCACTATCAGGGGACAGAACACAGGAAGTAAGGGCACGAACAGACTGAACTGTTACTCAGCAAAACATTCTGTGTTCAAATCAATTGCAACTATACCCTCTCCTTTCCAATGCCAACTATTAGTTTTCCATACCAGCAGCTCCCCTGTGCTCAACACCCGCACAGTTTCCCAAAGATAACTTCTTCAGCGGAGAACACTGCAGCTACAGAGCCAACGTGCAGAAAAACCAATCCCCCGGCTTCGTCGGGAACAGAAGAGCCGGAAAACACACAAAGCACCAGAAAACCACGAGTGTTTTAGCTGAGACACCCCGACTGCCCTGCGTGGGGCTGTTAAGACATAAGGCCCGGGGAGCCGAGATGCTCGCGCTGCCAAACGGCACGGCCTGGCGAGGTGCACGCGCCCCTGCAGCCGCCGCAGCGCGCGCCCCGCACGTACCGAGGTAGATACGGACATCTGTGTCTGCGCGGATACACACGGACACACGCGTACGTCTACAGATACACACGTTATACATACACAAACACACGCCTCAGTTTTGCTCACGCGCCGCAGTACCTCGTAACTCACCGGGACCGGCCACCCCCGCCCACAAGGGCCCGGGGGGCGGCCGTGACACCCCCTCACAGGCGGCAGCGACAGCCGGGCGTGGGCAGGGGGGGTCACGCTCCCCGGGCCGTTGGGAGGCCGCCATTTTCCCCCCCTTCCCTCTGAGGAAAGCCGAGCCCGCACCCCAGCTCCCCCCGACACCTCCTTCCCCAATACCCAAAGGGGTAGCGGAGGCGGAGGGGGGCGCTGCAACGTACCGTCAGCTGCCCCGCGCGCAGGCCCGGCGCTGGGGAGCGGGCGGGGCACGGCGGGAGGAGGAACAACCGGGTGCCGCCTCCCTCCCCGCGCACGCGCGCACGCCTCCTCGCCCGCCACGACTGCAAATCCCGGCGGGCGAAGGGCGGCGGTCACGTGGCGCCAACGGGCAGCTGGCCGCGCGCGGCGCTGAGGGCGCGCGGGACTGCCGCGCCGGTGCTGAGTGACCGCCCCTGCCCCGCGGGCGGCTGGCAGCCGGGCGGGACCCGTGCCTGCCGCCTGCGCGGGCGGGCGAGCGAGGAGCTGCTCTCGCCCCGGTCCCGCTGGGCACCGGGGGCTTACACTGATCGCCGCGTTGTGAGGCAGCGCTGGTTTCACCTGGCGCAGCTTCCAGTCAAATAAAAAAAGAAAAAGCTCCAAGCGTAACAATGACCTGAAGTTCAGTCGTGGTTTGGGGGGGTTTCTCGTTTTTGCCTCGTTGCTTATAACAGGCGCTGACAAGCCGAGGTTGGCTGTCGGTGGCTGCAGCTGCCGGCCCCGCCATGGCGGCAGAGTGAGTGAGGGTGGACGTGGGTGCCCTGGCCAGGCATTAGGGGCCTTTAGGGCCTGACCTTGCAGGCAGGTACACAGATGAGCCGATTGCTTTGAAATCATAGAATTGTTGTTTTGGTTGGAAAGGAGCTTTAGGATCATCAAGTCCAACCGTTAACCCAGCGCTGCCAAGTCCACCACTAAACCATGTCCCTAAGCACCACATCTACTTGTCTCTTAAGTCCCTCCAGGGGGGTGACTCCACCACTTCCCTGGGCAGCCTGTTCCAATGTCTGATAACCCTTTTGGGGAAGAAATTTTTCCTGATATCCAGTCTAAACCTCCCCTGGCACAACTTGAGGCCCTTTCCTCTCCTCCTGTCATGCCCCTGCTGAGAGTCATGCGGAAAGCTGTGCTTCCCCCTCCTTACGGTGCGGTGGCTCCACGGGATTAACAGAAGCGAAAAGTACGAAAACCTTATTTTTATCTGATGGTTTTGATGACACTACTGAGTTCACGCAGGGGCCAGCAAAGTATTTTTAAGTGGTGACATTCCTCAGAGCAGATTTCTAGCTCTAAAGGGCCCCAGCAATGCCGTGTTCCCTCTGCCCCCTTAAAAAGGGGTACGCGCCTTCACGCTTCATATTTTTAAAGGCCACCGCCGATTAGCTTTTGAAACTCTAGTGTCAATACTCAGTGAAGGGTGACGTTCTTTTGCCTTCAGATAACTTCATGAAAGAATGCTGCCCTGGTACGGGAGTCAGTTCTGGAGACCGGGATTATATTATATGAGAAAAATATATTTGGGGCAGCCTAAATATGTAGATATCTGTTCGCCCCTGGTTAATGAGGCACACAAAGTTAGCAAACATACAAGTGCGTGCTACCATAATACCCTTTTCATCTGCATCAATAGTTATCTCAAGTTTCATTGGTTCCAGATATACACACTCTTTCAGTTCTAGTGCTGGTTTCAGGTTTACTACAGCTATGTTAAAGTCACAGAACTGTATGGTGTCACTATAGTAAGCCACTGACCTGTAACTGCTGTTGGTATTTAATATTTGCCGTAATATTTGATTTCATTTGTGATTCCTATTCCCTGCGTGACTTTAAAAATCGCTAAGTTTGCATTTGCTTTTGCTGGCATCTATTTAAAACCTCACTCGTGTTACTATTAGTATCTGGCTTTACACGCCAGCATCACACAAGTCCAAATGCGCCACGTCCCTGTGAAGAATCCTTCGTTTTCTTTTGGTCATTAAAGGCTGCAGATCAGTTACCAATAGAAGCCCATTTGCTTGCTTGCTTTTTTAAAAAAGCAAAAAGGCATCTAACAAGTTCACATACTATTCAGATGTGCTTTTTTGTAGAATGAGGAAACTGCTTACGCATTTTGATTTATAAATCTGTTTTTCTCATATTGCACTTTCCAAAGTGGCAGTATTGCTAATCCAGACCCCCATGTCCTCAGACACTGATCCAGGGTAATGCAATGTTTTCTGAAGTCTGCCCAAGTGCCAAGTGGTGACAAAGCAAAACAAAGACCTGAGCAGTAGCAAATATTGGGAAAGAGCTGTCTAACTGAATGTCACTATTTTGATAGAGCCATAACAAGGCTTTCCAAGATGCTCATTCAAATGGTGAGTTCCCCCCAGCAACAGAACAAACTCAACAACCCATGGTTGAAACCGCATATTGGAAGCATTTTGTACAAACAGCACTGCAGGCCGCGCGGCAGAGTGTGGAGCAAGGAAAAAAGGTACTCGGTGGGGGCTCAGGTGTGGACACGGACATCACTCTCTGCGGGCCAGGTCTGATTGCAGCACTCTTGAGGCAAGGCTTAGGACGCAAGTGACAGGCACGACTCACCTTTAGCCCGTGCTTTGGCTGGGCATCGCCCTCCCCCTGTCCCCTGTGGCAGAACCTGGGGGTGTTTAGTCACCAAAACAGCGGGGGCTGGGGCACACAGGCAGCAGCTGAACGGCAACTGGACTTGGGTACTTTGGTGCACAGAGCTGAAAGTTTGAGTGGAAAACCGAGATCTTCACGCTGTCACTTGTGAAGAGAAGACAGAAACATTTTGTTGGCCTCAGGAGATGTGAGGAAATCTCATTAGTTTTATTAGGTCATATAAAGATATGAGCCTTATAGTTTGGACTCTGGAAAATGTGCAGCAACAGTAATACTTTGACCCCAGTACATATGCCAGCATGGCGTGAAGCGTACATTAGGGGCTGATCCTGCAGCCTCTGCGTGTAATGGACTTTGGTGGGCGCAACACTTCTTTCATTGGTGTAATTTGACTTCAAGGAAGTCCCTGCTGATTTACTCTGGCCATAACTGAGGTGAGGCTCAAGCCTCCGGTTTTTAAGACATTTGAAGAATATACTAAGGATGCATCATGGGTATCGATATAGGTGTGTATATGTATATGCACATGCAAATGCATATACGCTATTTCTCTGCATGATGGTTACATCCTTAGTTCTGTAATTGCCACTACGCCAGTGTTGTCCAAAGAGATATGCCGATTTACCTCAGCAGGGGATCTGGCCGCTGATATTCTAGTGTCTAAGAGAGCCCTTTTGTTTTCATAACTTTATTTCAAGGAAGAAATACATTTCCTGTGTCCCAAGAGTGTAAGAAGAGGACAATTGCTCCTCTCCAGATCTCAGACCAACATCAACTCCTCCTCGTCAGCGAAGTGTGAATGTTGCATTTCCAAAGCAGGATCCATACCTCTGGTCTCTCTCTAGCCAGAGTTGGTTTTGCACACAGATAGCGTCCTTAGTTTTTTCAAAGAAGCACAGAAAGCCTGGCCAGCTCCTTGTTTACCAAACGCAGCAAAAGGATCAGCTGGAGTCCTCTGCCTCAGTCCCTTGAGTTCAGGAGCATGTCACAGCCTGCGCTGGGTGTGGGGATCTGTTCCTCGATGCCCCTCGCCCCCCCCACCCCCCACCCCATGTTTTTTTTTCTTTCGGCATTGTCTCAGAAACCGTCCTGTCCCACGTGCTCGGATGCCGTCTTCTGGGGTAAAGGACTGCCTGACCTCGACGACATTTTCTGAGGCAAGGAGTTAGCTGCCGGCTGAGGGTGAGTGACGCCCCCGCCCGGCAGCCCTCCACCCCCTCCTGAGAGACCAGTCCAGGATACTGGGCAACAGCAAAATATCCTGTGACTTAGTGTCTGAGTCTATATAACAACACTTGTAAACTGGGAGGATTTCTACAGAGATCTGAAAAGTGTACTGGAGTTGCAGCCTCAGCGTAGCAGGAATCTTATTTTTGTGGGCAAAGCACCATCCATTGGAGACAACTCCGGCAATAACCAGTGTCCGCGTCTCAATGTAGACTTCTGGATTTTCCTCCTGTTGCTAGATTGAAACAGCAATCGCATAACTACATTTAAGATCCCTAGCAGTCAACGCCTGAAAATGCATTTTTATGTTTACTCAGTTAACCCCATTAACCCTACTTGAAGATGACAATTTCACCTGTTGAAACTGTGTAGCACTGCACCTGTACTCTGGAAAAAAAAGTATCCCTAAAATCTCATCCAAAAGTGTGAATTTTCTTGGACACAAAACCCCAAAGTCAGGTGATTTTATAGTCCTGTGCACAGCCTTTTTTTTCCCGTGTCCACAGGCAAATATTAATTCTCTACAGAAATCAGTTCTTTCTGGTCATGAATACTCTTCTCATGTTAAAGAGGAAAAGTGCTAAAAACATAAAGGGTGTGGAGTTACACAAGCTCTTCCCTCGGCTCATGGAAGTCTAAAGACATGGCTGTGCTGTCGTCATAATGGCATGTAGCTAGGAAACGTCAACAGGAGCGGTTCTAGAACCTTCCCACATCACCAGCCCTGCCTCTGTCACAGCTGCTCGGCGCAGCGGACGAGCTGGGCTGCCGCTCGCTCAGCTGAGACCCCTATCCGAGCAAAGACGTGATTCCCTGCTACAGGGGGAACGTCACCTCCTGCAGCTAGCAAAAAGGTGCAGCCGACTTGGCATCCTGCTGAGGAGGAGGTCCTCTGCAGCGCTGCTTCCCAGGTAGTAAGACCTTTCTGTCCATTACACCACCACTTACACGCTTTCCAGGTACAGACTGAGAACTGGTGAAAAAGCAATAAACAATGCAGGTTACATTTTTTCTTGAGAGCCCATTAACACAATTGGATGTGACTACTCTAAATAACTGCTGTACGCATCCTTCGCAAGGAAAGGGGAAGCCTTTAAGTATTTTTGAATACTGCAACGATAATCAACATTTTGGGGGCGATTTTATCTCCAATATAAAAATGACAGTGCTGGCTGGTAACATCGTTCTGTCAAACGTCCAATTGTTCATGGTATCACTGCATTTAATTTTACTAATTTAAATATTAACAATGTTGTGAGTTGTTGTTTTGGTAAAGTAACACCCCTAAAATCCCCAAAACACATTGTACCAGACGTGATTGTATATAATACTTTGAGCTTGCTAAATAACTAGTGAGATTCTAAAAAGTATGTTTCACAAGACAGTTTAGTTTAACAACGAAAATCCACTGAACAATGTAGTAAAGAAGAGAACTCTCCCACAGGAACTTCATTTTTAAAAACTTCAGTGAGAAATAGTTAGTCCTTTGTAGGTAACCAACATAAAAACGTAAGTAGGATTATGTAGAAAATCAGAAGCCCCAGAAAAAAGAAAGTATTTTCTGCTCCTACAAGTTACTTTATACACTATTTCGAGTAAGCATTTAATCTCTAGCATATGGAGAGAATATTTTATAGTAAGTACTACACATTTAAAAAGTTACAAGGCTTTGGAAAAGCTAGTCTCCCAATTTTCTTTTTTCCAATCGAAGCTAGAAGTTGGCTGAGAAACACACCAATGCAATCAGGATGTTACAGAAAAGAGCCGTTTTCATTATTTCAATTATTCAATCAATCCACTACAACCAAAATTTGAAGACGTGTATTTTTATTTTTGATATCAGGAGATACGGTTATTTTAAATTTGAGAAAAAAGGATGAGCTTGCCATAAGCTACAAACCATTTCTATGAACTGTAGCTCCCACCCCGCCTCCTCGTGCACTGAAATGTGATGATTCACGGGGAACAAACACGGACTTTGCCTCGGCTGCTTTGTCAGGGCATAGGATGACCTCAACGCAAGACCTTCAGCTCTGGAATTTATACTTTTTGATTTCAGATGGGCAAGCCTCCTCATGTCTGTTGACCTTCTGTGCACGTTGCAAAATCTGTCAGTTCATTCGAGTTTTTCCCCCAGTCAGATGTAGTTACGGAATAAAAACGTAACCTTGCAAAACATTAAGAAGGTGGCTTAAAAATACGGCCTGTCCTTTCCCAACCCTCTTCTCTCCGTATAGTCTGCATAAAATGCTGCTTCCTGATCCCAATAGATTACTGACGATGCTTAGTCTGTTCTCAGCCCATCCAGGCTCTTACAGCCAGCAGCTCTTACAGGTGAATTTCTTATCTTCGATGAACTTGATTCTGGATCACCATGAAGTAGATCAGCTAAACCCTCTGTGTGACATCTGCAAGGTGCCTTCAATAAACGGCCATCCTTGGCATGTTCCCAACCTTAGACATTACGGTACTGAGTATCCTAATGAAGTGCCAGAGGCAAAGGCCACTGTGAACATTAGTGACTGCTACTACAGGAAAGGAAAAAAACCCAAGTTAATGGTAATTACAGCTAATAGTCTATTACTCAACCTCTAAAACCAACATCTAGAACAGATACCAAGTATTAAGAGACATGGGACTGCCTCTCTGCATACACAACCCTTAGGAAAGACAGAAATTAAAAAGGCCTGGACATCTCCTTTGCTATCATCACTTGTCCCTGCACTTCTCGTCACAAGTCAGAAAGCAATCCACTCCCCCTGCTTCAATGTACCCTGTTACTACAAAAAGGTGTCTCAGATACGCACTGCAATGAGCGACTGAGCTCCACAGCAGAAACTGCAAGGAAATAAAAGCCCCTGGAAAGTGCCCACAAGCAGCATTAGTTGCCTGAGGTAACTACTTGGGAGTGGAGCAGTAGGTAGCACACTTCCACCCTCCTGTGCTTAGAGCTTCTCCAAATTGTATATGGAAGAGGTAAAAATCACAAGAAAAACAGTAACTGAAATTTCTGCTACTTTCAGTCTATGTGAGTTCATGTTCTTTACTTCACCTCCAGCGTTTGGCCTCAGGCGATCAGCCGAAGAGCCAACCTGCTCTGCGGGAAGACACTCTGCAAGAGAAGAAGGAAGGTTACACGACAAATACCAATTTCAAGTCAGTGAAACCTCAACCTCGGTTCAACCACACCATGTGGAAGGACGACCGGTGTTACTCTCAGTCTAGTGGCTCAGAGGAAATGTACTACCCCTCCAGGAACATTCCCCATCCTAGGCTGGTCCGTCACATGCCAGGTAAGAGTTCTTGAGGGACCACACAGTTAACCTGGACAACTGCCCTGGCAAGCACAAAGAGAAACGCGAGTGTCACGTGATTTTGTTCCAAAAGCACCCACTGCTCCCGTTTCCTGTTTCTGTCTAAGAGAAGCATTTCACCAGGAAAAGCTGTTACCTGCATCTCAATCCACTAAGCATCTTCACCTGTCCTCAGTGATGAACAAACTCAGGTTGGTAACGTAAAGGTTAGCAGCACTAAATTCATCACAAGGCACAACTAAAACTATTTCACCAAGACAACTGTCTGGGATTTCTTTTAAGCTAACATAATTTTTTTCAAGCTAAAATAATTTTTTCAAGCTAAAATAACCTGCCAGAGACAGGTTGTCAAAATTTTTTTCTCTCTTTCACTCTCACCTAAATAATTCTTGTCCTCTTCCGGGAGCAACATATGACACAATGCAGCATTTAATGAGAGTAACCTGGTGCTCTAGAAACACCGTGCTGCTCTGCTGTGTGCTAGATATAGCTGTGATTACTCTGCTACACCTGAAAGGAATACAGTCAAAATCCGTGTGCCACCTGCACCAGCAGAAGAAAGAGTACTTCTAGGGACGGGCTTTTGTTTCAGGAGCTGACCCTGTATGTCTGCGCAAAGACATCTTTCTGGCAGCAGCTGAAAGAAAATTGCTGAGACACAGCCAGATTTACACTGCAGAAGGATCATGAAGGGAAAAAAAAATCTCTCCTGAGTTCCTTGGGGACTGTCAGAATAAGTAGACATTGCATCAGGATTGGTATCGGTAGTTGATGAGTCTGTGATACAACTTTTGTACTAAGGGATGAAGGGCGATGCAGGAGCAAATCAGTTCTGAGTAAAACTGAATTTCTTGCATCTCAGAAGGGGGATGCCTTTGAAGGAACAAAGCAAGACTCCTCCTTTCAGACTGACCACCCAGCATATAATGTACACAATTCTGTGTGTCTATTCGTGCATATATATATATATATATAAAATCTGTCTAAAGTAAAAATACAGAACACATTAAACTATGTGTTTGTGTGTGCCTCTCCCTCTTTTTCTAGAACGTAGTTAAAAAGACAAGCTGACCACAGCCAGCAAAGACCAAAGTCTTCCGTGGCTTAGCCAGATTAATTTGGCGCATAACTTTGTACTCTCAGCGGAGTAATATTTAGCTGTAACTACTTTCTGCTTAATATATGTCTTATGTCAGATACCAAACAGAATCAAGGTTCTGAAAATCCTCATCAGCTACTTAATAGCACTGTTTCTTTGCCATGTTAAATCCCGTTTGACTTACGTTAATGATACAAATAGTGGTTGTTTATAAAACTCCTCTTACCCTGGCTAAGAAAGGAGGATCCTGTTTCTTCATTAACTGCTGCGACTCTCCTTGAAAACCACAGGCGTTTTAAGAAAGGCGGAAGAATGACACTTACCTCCTGACTGGCATTGCTAAATGGGTGTGCTTCACCCTACCTGGCCACTCTCCAGTTTCTATCTGGAACATCATCATTGTTCAGGTTGTGGTTGATCACACCGTCTTCTGTAACAACTGCTCACAGCCCTCTGCCATCTATTCAAGTATGCCAAGTTTATTCACTGTTTATACACCACTCCATAAGCCCTCTATTATTACATACAAATTTCACGTTTGATACTTCTGTTTTCCATTCTTCCAGCACAGACTCTCCTTTGAGATCATCTGCTAAGTGAACTGCACGTGTGCATTGTAGTAAAGACCGTACCCTTTGGTTTTTGCACAGGGTTAAACAATGCTCTGGTCTGTGTTGTAAGCAGCAGCTTTTCAAGCAAACGCCCGTCTGCTGGCGACACAGTCATCCCCAAGCAAGAAGCGCAGCAAGAACATGGGCTAACTGGGAACACCTCAAACAGCACATCTGTCAACAGCTGCCTTCCAAAGCTCAAGGGTCCTGCGCGAAGGGAGCCACACACTTCACAGTCCATGACACGTGAGTAGGGGCACCAAACTGCCATGTTATACAGCAGCAGAAGAGGAACCTGAGCTGTTAAAGGTGCGACTGGGTCTCAGCCAGGGCACTGTGTCATCACAGCTCAGGTCCAGGCAAGGGAACATAGGTCAATGAATGTATATTTAAAAGTCAAGTCCTTCTTCCCTTCTACCTGTATTAGTCACTACACCTTACAAGATTTCTCCTCGCTAATTACCTTTGCATCGTTACAGCTTTTACAGTTTATACGCTCACTAGACATCTCATAATTTCACAATTGTCAGCAGTTATTCCACCTGTAAGCAACATTCTGCAGTAGTGGTTACACAGCACCATAAGCATACATCTATGAAATACGCTTTCCAGGATTCTCTTCAGCTTTCTTTGGCACCCCAGCAAATAACTGCATTAATATACTATGTGAGGTAGTAAAAGCAAACAAAAAAGGAAGGAAATACACTCCTTTAGAGATATCTAAAATATGGCTTGTGCATTTCTGTAATTAAAAATGCCCCCCCCCATATAACGTAAGTCATATCTTATGGCCTTTATTTTTCAACTTGAGAAAACACTCTGCCTGTTGATTTCCAGAAGGACGTGCAGATGTGCCTGAAAGGACTCAAAATAGCCCTGCTTCATCTGAAAAGGTAAGGGAAAAAAAGACACAGTTCTTTATTTTGGCTCGCTATCTCTCACTTCTCAACACTGTCACCAGAATTGACAGCCTCAGACTGCTAAGGAGGACATCACAGAGCCAGAAAGAAGGATGCGAGGATCCCACGTGTAGAACACGAGAGCTTGGAAGGGAGATGGTGTCAAGTAGGGTGATAACTAAGCTATAACTGTCTCACTTCCAGCTCTGTAATCTCACTGTGCTTTGCTAGCAAGAAAAATGGCCAAACCCAATGAAGACGGGAATAAAATTCACTTTGTTTCAAACTGCTGGAGAAAAAACGGCCACACTGTACAACAACCAGGAAAAGCCTCCTCCCCTCACAACACAAAGACTCCTTAGATTACTTACTGCCAACAGTTTTACTTTTGCCGACACTGTTTTGTAGAAGCAGCGTGCCGGGGTTTTGGTCTGCTGTGTTCACAAGTTGCCGCAAAAGATTCTTTCTGCAATACCTTAGTCTCAAGCTGCAGGCTGTCTAATTACTCGTCTCCTCTATTGTGACTGTACGAGAGCTGAGGGCTAAGTTCATATTCCATTTCAAACGGTATCACAAAGAGGACTTGAGAAAGAGAATGCAGGTGCTGCTGCGCTGGTACTGGGCTGCAGAGGGCACTAGGAAGACGGTTTGCAGTAAAAACGATAAAAATAAGGACTCACCTTTCTCCTAACTTTTCTGTTTTAACTGAGGGGATGGGAGGGGTCTGCGTAAACGTTGCTCTTTGCATCCTGAGCTGGGTAAAGACCATGCTTTATTTTTACTGTTCACTCACACATGCCGAACACAGTTCTTCAAACTCTGTTTACTGTGGTTTGGCTGCAAAATAATTCCGTAATGGCCAGATACTGCCATATAGCCACACTCGGCAAACTACTGTCTCTTAATAGCTGTTAGTTGCATTTTGCTTTTCCTCTGCAATTACAAACAGAACTTTCGGCCAATCACGTTTTGATTCCTGGGCTTTTAACAGACTGGTGAAGCCTGTGCACAGAGAAATGTAGTAGCTCAGCAGCACACTACAAACCCATGATGGAAAAGCAAACAGACCATAGAGGTCTGGATGTAATCCCTTCCTCATCTGATTTCCGTCCGTAGTTATCCAGTGTCACTTTCATTCTCATACCAAAATCCAGCTCTTTCCAAAACACGCAGCTATTCCAAAAAGATATTTCAAAGCAAAACATGGTGAGCAATTTACACATTTTCTTCAGCAAAAGGGAAATTCCAATGTTACGCATTATACCATGAATATCTGTTATTATTCTTGGTGACCGTACATTAGAAGCTGTAACAATTAACCTATAGCAGGTCGTATTCAACCAAATAAGAGTTTCAGATGTGTTTGCCGCTGCACCCCCTTGCTGAGGGCTAGTGTTAGCCATATACTTCACATTGCCTTTAACTGCTGCTTAAATGGAGTCAAGCCATTCCTTTACACGTTGTTCTCTATTTTGGAAAAGCTTTTGAAAAGACGATGCCAAGCCCCTGCAACACCTGCAAGTAGCCACGGGATCTGTGTCACGCCTCTGACTCAGCCCTCCCCTCCATTCGTCAACTTGTGTGACGGTCCTTGCGCCCACAAGAACCAGAGCCCCCTGGATCAGGACATAAAGGTAAGACGTGAGTGCTACAGTATATGGCTTCCTATGATGTTACACATTTTTGTTTCTCTTGAGGATGGTGTGGGACTTTCTTGGCCAGATTCCCCACACCCCCTGCCCCCAGCGTGGAGTCTACTGACTTTTGTATTTAGCATTTACTCTTGAGTTGCTTTCACCTAACCAAAGGCTGCTATTGGTAATCACCAGGGGAGCAATGCAGCTGCCACACGGGCTGAGACTTGTTCTCTAAAAACCAGGCTGCAAATATTGCATGTCACATGCAAGGGGCGTTGTGTACACGGCACTCTCAACATCACCCTTTGCAGACTGGTGTCCTTAGCTCACGTTGCTGCACACCGTGGCAAAATTGATGGGATGACTTAGGCTAGGCAATTTGCACAGCTGTAAAACTGCATGCTCACACAGCTAGAGCTAAACTAAGACGCCTGCAAAAACTGTCATGAATCAGCTTCTCCTCCTTCACGGTAACTTATCCTGTACATCTTCCAGGTGCTGGAAAAACTCAGCAAAATTTTGCAGACAGATTCACTTACCGAGATCCGAAAATGGCTCGCAAGGGCAAGTCAGAAAGGTAACAAACATACGCATCTGCATCCCTTTCTGAAAAGCACGTGCTCTTGTACATTCCTGTAACACCCTGGAATTCTCATAGGCCTGAACTGAGTGGGCTTGCTGAGGTGGAAGGAAGGAACAGGATCCTTCCGAGCAATTCCCAGGAACAGCAATCACAGAATCAACGAGGTTGGAAGAGACCTCTGGGATCATCCAGTCCAACCTTTCACCTAACACCACTGTGTCAACTACACCATGGCACTAAGTGCCACATCTAGTCTTTTCTTAAACACCTCCAGGGATGGTGACTCCACCACCTTCCTGGGCAGCCCGTTCCAATGCCTAATAACCCTTTCTGTCAAGAAATTTCTCCTAATGTCTAACCTGAAGCTCCCCTGGTGCAGCTTGAGGCTATGTCCTCCAGTCCTGTTGCTAGTTGCCTGGGAGAAGAGGCCAACCCCCACTCTGCTACAACCTCCTTTCAAGGTAGTTGCAGAGAGCGATAAGGTCTCCCCTCAGCCTCCTTTTCTCCAGGCTAAACAATCCCAGTTCCCCCAGCTGCTCCTCACAGGACATACCCTCCAGACCCTTCACCAGCTTGGTCGCCCTCCTCTGGACTCGCTCCAGCACCTCAATGTCTTTCTTGAAGTGAGGGGCCCAGAGCGGGACACAGTACTCGAGGTGCGGCCTCACCACTGCCGAGTACAGGGGGGCAATCACTTCCCTAATCCTGCTGGCCACGCTAGTTCTCATACAAGCCAGGATGCTGTTGGCCGCCTTGGCCACCCAGGCACACTGCTGGCTCATATTCAGCCAGGCATCGATCAACACCCCCACGTCCTTTTCCACCAGCCAGCTTTCCAACCACTCTTCCCGCAGCCGGTAGCGCTGTATGGAGTTGTTATGGCCAAAGTGTAGGACCCGGCACTTGGCCTTGTTGAACTTCATGCCACTGGTCTCGGCCCATCTATCTAACCTGTCCAGATCCCTCTGCAGAGCCTTCCTACCCCCAGGCAGACCAACACTCCCACCCAACTTAGTACTGTCCGCGAATTTACTGAGGGTGCACTCGATAGCCTCGCCCAGATCATCAATAGATACTAAACCGGACTGGGCCCAGTACTGAGGCCTGGGGGACAGCACTAGTGACCGCACGCCAAGTGGATGCGGTACCGTTCACCACCACTCTCTGGGCCCGGCCATCCAGCCAGTTCTTAACCCAGCCAAGAGTGCACCTGTTCAAGCCGTGGGCTGCCAGCTTATCCAGAATGCCGTGGGAGACAGCATCAAAGGCTTTGCTGAAGTCCAAGTATACTACATCCACAGCCTTGTGGATGGTGATGTGTGCTTGGCCCAGCTGTGGCTGTGTTGAGCAATAAGGTGACAGTACACAGAAATTAGTCACTCAGACCTGGGAGCATTCAGGTTTGGTGTGGGGTGGAAAAACGTGCTCTCCCAGTCAAGCTCTGGGCTGCTGTGGGCTGAGCGAAGGCAGAAAGCAAACGGAACGTGTCTCTCATGTCCTTAAGGCCTTTCAAAATGAGCTAAGGGAACTCCTGAACTCACCCCTGAACAGCCAGATCAGCAAATGGGAACTTCAATAACATTTCTGCTACCTTCACGTTTCAGAGAAAGACTACGTGTCCCGTCTGATTTACTCAGAGCTGACTGACAAAGGCATGAGGAACTCTAAGGACAATACAGCAGAGAATACGAACACCCAGAGTCTGAGAGCCTCTCCCTCCTCTTCAGAGAGCTCCAGGAGGGAACACGAATCAGTCCAGGTAAAATCCTCAGTGAGGTCGCTAGGATTAGGAATAAGCTAAACCTCATAACCAGAAATGTTTGGTTTGTTCTCCCGTGAAAAATGCAACTTTGTCACTGAAGTTTATCACGCACAGCTTCAATCAAAAATGCTCCTAACTACAAACAACCCCACACTCTTCGGTACAAATTTAGTTATCATAGGAACAGAACAAAGTTTAGCTGGCACTTGAAACCCCTTTGAGAAAAACTTCCTGTGTATTGCAGTGCAGTTTATACCAGTTGTACAGTTAGACATTCTTTCTTTTTCACTCGGGTCTTTGGCTAAAGAATCAGTGGCAAGTCAAAACACCAAACAGGGTAAGTAACGGGAATTAGAAAAATTAAGACACACCACATGTCTGGGATGCTGCTCGCCAAACAGCACAGGGACTGTGAATGTTCAGAAGCTCTAATTTTTGTCTTTGCAGCAGGCCCCAAATTCGGTGACAATAGGAGAAATGACATTTGAAACCTGAATTTAAAGTCTCCGAGAGCTAGATACCCAAGGCTTTCTATTCTTGCTGCCACTCAGTTGCTTTCTCTTGATACGACATTCATGTCAATCTTCTCCTAACTGGTGCAACTCAGAAATACAGCAAGGTACTATAAATACAGGCTGGGGGATGAAGGGATTGAGAGCAGCCCTGCGGAGAAGGACTTAGGGGTACTGGTGGATGAAAAATTGCACAGAAGCTGTCAATGTGAGCTTGCAGCCCAGAAGGCCCACCGTAACCTGGGCTGCACAAAAAGAAGCGTGGCCAGCAGGTCGAGGGAGGTGATTCTGCCCCTCTACTCCGCTCTCGTGAGACCTCACCTACAGTACTGCGTCCAGCTCTGGAGCCCCCAGCACAGGAAAGACACGGACCTGTTGCACTGGGTCCAGAGGAGGGCCACAAAAATTATTATCAGAGGGATGGGACACCTCTCCTATGAGGACAGGCTGAGAGAGTTGGGGTTGTTCAACCCGGAGAAGAGAAGGCTCCAGGGAGACCTTATTGCAGCCTTTCAACACTTAAAGGCGGCTTCTAAGAAAGATGGGCACAGACTCTTCAGCAGGGCCTGTTGCGACAGGACAAGGGGTAACGGTTTTAACCTAAAAGAGGGTAGATTTAGACTAGATATAAGCAAGACATTTTTTACAATGTGGATGGTGAAGCACTGGCACAGGTGGCCCAGAGAGGTGGTAGATGCCCCATCCCTGGAAACATTCAAGAGCAGGCTGGACGGGGCTCTGAGCAACCTTCTGTAGTTGAAGATGTCCCTGCTCACTGCAGGGGGGTTGGACTACACGACCTTTAAAGGTCCCTTCCAACCCAAATCGTTCTGTGATTCAAGGTGAGGGACAGGTGTACAACTGCATCTGCTTCTTGTGAGAAAAACCATAGCGGCAACAGGCACTGATTTCATCTCTTCCCTAAAATCTGCTCCAGTAAGTTAGACACAAGCTGAAACTCCTCCTGCTAATGAACCTGAGGATTTGCCCTCATCTAACGTATCTCCCTCACTCTTTGCACGCTAGATTAGGCTTTCTCAGGCTTTTTCAGCTACCAAAGCATCCTCTACCCAGTCAGGGCAAGCCAACAATACTGGCCCTCCCAAGAAACACCACTATGACCTCTTTGTGTCCTTTCTGAAGCACAAAGAGGCAACAAAAGTCAGTCCCAGACTACGTTATCGTTTTAACAAAGCCATTCAACGCCAGCTATAATGCTACCAGCATTTACTATTGTTTGTAACTCTGCTGGAGGAGTGGGTGAAGAGTAATCTGACAGAAGAACAAGGAGGAAAAAGAAGAAACCTCCAAAGCAACCATCTCTCCTTTTCAAAGTTGTGTCCAGGGAGACTTCTTTGCTAAAGGGTGGAAGTGGTTCTGTACTCTCCGATGCGTACGGAACAAAGCCAGACCAGTCTAACACAATCCTAAGCCTAGCCTGATAATACACAGCTTTCTTTTTCAAAGTCTTTTCCAGAAAGAGAGAAATAATATCCTTGGCTCTCAACACTGAGAAACAGAGATCCAGCACAAGCAGACACGCTGCTCCCTGCGAAGAACCGCAACTGAGAAAGTGCTACGGAAACAAGAGACCACCCTGCCTTCCCACTCTATCAGGAGTCTCGCTTGTGCCACGGCCACCCCCAAAAACCAGATATTCCCTTTCCAGTGGAGGCCTCCCTAGTCAGAGACACTGAAGTGTCTCCCAGTCATGTTCACATATAGAAATACGTAATCTTTGCGTTTATACTATAAAGACAGCGGTTCAGACTCCCTGTTAAAATAAATTTATGCTCATTATATTTAGTCCTCAAGTGATTCAACCAAACCATGCTGCACAGGTACATAAGAAGTGAGCTAAACTTAAAAAAGGACAGAGGCAACACTTTTTGGCATCAGATTCATCTTCTTGCGTGACTCAGCCAGGCCTGCACAAAGAGCTCTTGTGTGCAGACTTGACTCTACAGTCACAGACATAGCGAGGTAAGAAGAGGGGCGCACACACACATTATCTGCAGAGATACACATCAAGCCCTGGGCACTGGGGGGGGAAAAAAAGACCCTGGATTTTCAGAATCTGGCCTGCAGAGTGACTCCAGATGTCTGCCTTGCAGCAAGCTAGAATTTGCTTCCATAGCTCTCGCTATTAGCAGAGAAGCATCACAAATTGTAGTGTCCATTGGGGGAGGGATGGGGCACAGACAGGACAGCGTGACACCAAACAAACACTAAAACCACCATGCAAACCTTAAGCCATTGAAATAGAGGCCAACAATGACAGAAATGTATCTGGCCCTTTTTCAGGCTTTCTGAGTAAACTGTGAAAGCAGAACTGGGGATCATCTGGTTTAAACACACCTCTCTCAATTCATTTTCACAAAACCAAAGAAAGGTGATAAATCGACCCCACTTCCATTTATTTTCCAGAGCAAGGTTATGCAGTGCAGACAGGCTCATTCAAAACACCCGGCTGTCTGAGGGGGAAGGAGAGAAATCCTGTTAGCACGGCACTAAGGAAAGAGCAGCTTAGCTCAGAGCAGAGCTCAGGGGACTCTTTCCAAGAGCCCCTGCCTTCACTTCAAGTCATGGCTACTGTACTAACAACTACCACCTCCATTCCCACTTCCCACTGCAGGAGAGGAGTACGCCAAGACCTGGGGAACAATCTCAGCTCTGCTTTCTCTCCGTGCTCACTCACTGCCGCACATGCCCAGCCGTGCTAGAGGGCTGGATGAAGCAGGCTGGTGAGTGTGAACTAACCTGCAGCCCCACATCAATGAACAGAGTATTTGTGAACGGCCGGCAGAAGGCTGGTCACCCCGAGCGGTCATTTCTCAGCTCCACTTGCCTACTCAGACCACAGATGCAGAAACTCATTTGTACAAAACAGTTTAAATGGGTATCAGTCTCCCAGATGCGTAATTTCCATACAGCTGTGCAGGAGTCTGAGCCTGCAGGCCGCCCTAAATGGGAGCGGAGCTTTGAGCGGGAGCGGAGCTGGCAGTGCTTTGAGACTTCCCTTGTGTCTTAGGTGTGAACACCACAAAGTCAGCTGGAAACCAACTGAACTGCAAACCACACAGCACGGCTGAGTGACCACACACCGACTGAGTTGTGGTAAGGACTTACTGAACGGGCCAGATACTTGACCCAATGTTTTTGGACCATACTCAGATTGCCTTAATTCCATATAAATCTCTGTCCTCAGTGTTTCTTATCAGCTGTCTTTCAGCATCATGCTGCGTTAGCTGAGCCTGAAAAACTTAATTACAACTCAGAGGCTCATCCCTGAAGAGAATCAAAATGAAAGCAACCATGTTAACATACCTTTCAACAGCATGGTTACTTTGCCTCCCTGAAGCTGACAGGTCACTGAGCAAACATGTAGGAGGCAGAAAGGCGACAGCTGGCAAGGATAGCTACAATTAACTGCTTCTTCTCAGTCATTACCCTTCCCAAAGCATCTCTTACTGTATTTGCTACATGTCTGAAAACAAAAGCTCCCTCAAGGGCACTTCACTCATCCTAGCAGTAAAAGAAGAACAAGGGTATGTTCAATGGGTGAATCTCAAGATCAGAATTAAAGTCATTTACGTTGGGAAGTGTCTCAGATACATAGCGACCTGTCGATCCAGCCTGAACTTTGCCATTCCCCAGTACAAATGCTGCCCACTCAAGTTTTCATCCTAAGCTTAAGTTGTGCATGTGTCCTCCAACACCTTCCTTGATCCGACCTGCCTGCTGTATCAGTGACCTGCATTCTCTAGCAGCAGAAGCTGACGCAGATTCTTACAATCACGTAAGGGTGCAGCAGGGATGGAGAAACTCTTAAGACTGCCCTGGCGCGGCAGCTGCATTTCGATGTCCTCTAATAAAATGAGATGCCCCATCTTCTGAATTATCACTATCGCTTGTCCCTACCCCCAACAGCTGGGAGTCCACAGTCTTTAGGATCTGTCTGCTCCACTGTTCAATCTCGTCTTTCCCATCGTCTCATTCTGAAGCCTAGTTGCCGTCCGAGTCATCGTCTTCATCTTCTTTTCCAGACAGAGCATGTTTGGACGAATCATTGGCTTCTCCCAAAGGAACAGCCCCTTTCCGCTGTGGCAAGACGCTGAAAAAGGCCTCCTTCCAGTCTCTCTTCTCCAGGTACGCAAGGATGATCTCAAACACTGCAACGTCAAGAAAGACCATCAACTCTTTTACAGTGAGAGAAGTGAACTGCTGATAGGAACACACCCCCAAATCCATCTTTACAGAGGTTTACACGCGTTCAGTTGGGGCGTCTTCAGAGTAAAGCTGATGAAGTACAGGCAGAAGCAGACAAGGCAATTCTGCTACCGCTGCAGTCTAAAGCCAAGCACGCTTTGAGCTTCCAGTTGTAAAAGAGTTACTGCAGCAGTGCTTTGCTGCAGGGGCTCCAGTTTGAATTAATTTCTCTCAGGGACAGAAAGAAATGTCCTCCCAGCACTTCAGGTCTCACCTGTGCCTTTTATACAGGCACTAATGCTTTCCTGTGTTTGACAGGAACACTAGCGTGGATGCACTTTGACAATGCCTTTTCCCCTCCCTAACATATGGACAGCCCAAAGTCTTCCTGAAACCTCCTATAATTAGCTTGCTCTTTCATTTCCATCTGATCTTATGGCAAAAATCCTTATTAATCTCCGATTCTGTGACCCTTTCTTGCTGTTTCTATTATGCTAACTATACAGTCACCCCACTGCTCCTGTTTCAGCCCCCAAAACTCTCCCCGATTGACAATAGCTCCAAATTGCATTATATGCAAAATCCACTGGCAAATTCTTATTTAGGAAAATCCCAGGTTATCCAAAGAACCTCTCAACACAGACTGTGGCTCGGCAGCAGCAGGGAAGGCAGGAGAAGGCCCTATGGCTGGTGAGTAAGCCAGACTTGGATGACAAATCTGGGACAGAGGGGTGGCTCCTCAAGCTTGGGGCTACAGGAGTAGTGCTACCACCACCAGAGAATGCTGATTTCGAAGACTGCACCCAGCACAAGCATTCTCGATGCCAAGCGACAGCACATGAGAAAGGATCAAAGGAGCTGTGGATGGAAAAAAACCCTACAGAGAGTTAGGCAGGCGTTCAGAAAGGGAGGGGCAGCATGGATCTCACACTCACTGAGAGTCAAGTTACAGAAGAGTGTCACGTTAACTAGAGGCTTCCTGGATCCAGATTTCCTGGACAGCCAGCTGCTCTCTGTGACACTGACAT